>NW_026126623.1:1337500-2675000 GCF_943737965.1 Phodopus roborovskii | reverse complement strand
TTCAGTTTTGTTTTTACATCCTGACCAAAGTTACCCCTCCCCCACTCCTCCCAGTTCCATGCATCCCACGTTCCCTCCCTCCCTATCCTCTCCTCCTCCCCTGTTGCCCTTCAGATATGGTGTTACTGTGAATATCTCCTAGCCATGGCATGTTAAGTTGAAGCAAGACTAGGTACCTCCTCTTTTATTAAGGCAGGAGGAAGCAGCAGAGTAGCAGGGCTGGATCCCAAATACAAGCAACAGAAACAAAGACAGCCCCTTCTCTCCTCTCACTGTGAGGAGTCTCACAAGAGAATCAAGTTACATGTAACATATATGTAGAGGTCCTAGGTAGTCCCATTCATGCTCCCGGCTTGTTGGTTCAGTCTCTGTGAGCCCCTGTGAGACAAGGTTAGTTGATTCTATGGGATTTCTTGAGGTGTCCTTGACCCTACTGGCTCCTATAATCCTTTCTCTCCACTCTTTCCCAAGATTCTTCGAGCTATGCCTAATGTTTGGCCATAGGCCTCTGCATCTGTTTACATCAGTTGCTGGGTGAAGCCTTTCTGATGACAATTTGGCTAGGCATCAATCTATGCGTATATAAGAATATTATTAGGAATCATTTTTCTCTTCATTTAAAAAAATTTAGCAAGTCTTGTTCATGTTTATCCTAAGTCTCTGGGATATCCCTAATCTGGGTCCTGGCCCTCAGGGTCAAGCTCTCTCTTGGCTATGGATCTCCAGCTGTGACATTTCTTAGTAGGTTACTCACAGTTTCTCTGCCATCATTAACTCAGCACATCTTGTAGGCAGGAAATACTATAGGTCAAATTGTTTGTGGCTGGGTTAATATCCCAGTACCTCCCCTGGAATTCTAGGCATATTACAAGATTCATATCCTCTATTGCTAGGAATCTTAGCTAGTGTCATCATCATAGATTCCAGGGAGTTTCCAATGCTCTAGGTTTCTAGCATACCACAAAGATTTCAGTTGTCTCTCCCAGGACTTTCCTCCTGCATCCTCCCACCATCTGATCCCTCCTGTTCTCATCCCCATCACCCTATTAGCACCCTTACCACTTCCACTGGCAATGTCAATTCTATTTCTGCTTCATAGTGATATTCATACACTCCACCCCCAACCCTCCTTGTTACTTAGTGTCTCTGGATCTGTGGCCTATCCTTTACTTCACAATTAATACCCACTTATAAGTGAATTCATACCTTGTTTATCTTTCTAAGACTGGGTCACCTCACTCAGAATGATATTTTTCTAGTTCTATCAATTTGCCTACAATTGTTATGATGTTATTGTTTTTTAATAGATGATAAATGCTACATTGTATAAGCATATCACATTTTCTTTATTCATTTCTCAGTTGAAGGACATCTAGACTATTTCCAGTTTCTGGATATTCGAAATAAAACTGCTATAAATATAGTTGAGCAAGTGTTCTTATGGTATGGTGGAATACAATTTGGTATATGCCAAGCTTGATTTTGAGGTGGATCAATTCCTAATTTTCTGAGAAATCACTGTTTTTGATTTCCAAAGTACACTCTCAAATAATAAGCAGATCAAACAAAAAAATTATAAAGAGTTACAAAACATTGCCATGAAGGAAATACCACATATCACATTGCCAAACTATCTAAGTTATTTTTCTATTGCTATGATAAGTCACCATCACAAAGACAAGTTATAGAAGAAAGAATATATTTGGGGCTTACAGATTTGAAAGGGTGGTATCCATGCCCACATTTGTATGGGAGCATGGTGGCAGGCAAGTAGGCATTCTTAGGGTTAGGGTGATAGATATGCATCTATTTGCACTCTTCTACATGATGAAACCCATTTGTAGCAGTACTATTTGTTTAAGATTCTTTCTTTTTCCATTGTATTATTTTGGCTTCTTTGTTGAAAATCAGGTGTCCAAAGGTATGTGAATTTACTTCAGGGTCTTCAGTTCCATTCCCCTGATCCACGTTTCTATCCCTATGCCAATATCATGCAGTTTTTATTAATATAGCTCTGTAGTAGAGTTTGAAATCAGGGAAGTTATTCTAGCATACAGGATTGTTTTAGCTATCCTGGGTTTTGTGTTTTCCATATAAAGCTGATCATTGTCATTGCAAGGTCTGTAAAGAATTACGTTGGGATTTTAATGGGGATTGCATTGAATATGCAGATTGCTTTTAGTAAGATGTTCATTTTTACTATGTTAATCTCACTGATCCATGAACATGGAAGGTTTTTATTTGTAATAACCAGAATCTGGAAACAACCAAGATGTCCCTCAACAAAGGAATTGATTTTTTAAAAAGTGGTATATTTACAATGAAATATTACTCAGCTATTAAAATGAAGGACACCAGGAAATTAGGAGGCAAATGGATTGAAATAGAAAAAATCATTCTGAGATAACACAGACTGAGAAAGACAAACATGGTATGTATTGCCATAAGTAGATAAGTAGATATTACCTGTAAAATAATAAAAAAAATAAAGGATAAATATGCTACAATCTACAGACCCAGATAAAGTAGGTAATAAGGAGGGTTCATGGGGAGTTTGACCAGTTCTCCCTGGGAAGAGAAAATAAAAGAGATTTCATGAGTGGACAGAGGGTGAGCAGGGATGGGAACATGAGTAAGCGATCAGGTTGAAAAAAAGCATAGAAGGGAAGTAACTGAAAGGAACTACAGGAAAAAAAGGAACATTTCTGGGTCAGGTAACAACCTGGTGCAAGAGAATCTCTGAGGAATCTACAGGGAAGACCCCAGCTAAGACTCCTAAAAACAGTAGATACCTAGCCTAACTGGCCATATTCTGTCACCAGACTGGTGTCTAGTTGATTTGTCATCAAAGAGGCATCATCCAGCAACATTAGGCAGAGTTAGGGTAATACAGCAGAAGAGGAGAGAAAAGATTGTAGGAGCCACAGGGGTCAAGGACATCACAAGAAAACTGACAGAATCAATGAACTTCAAATGGGCTCCAAGAGACTAACCTGAAAGAACAAGTATTCTTCATGGGACTGACCTAGGCCCTCTGTGTATATTCTACAGTTTTGTAGCTTGGTCTTCTTGTGGGAGTCCTAGCAATGGGAACAAGGGCTGTCTCTGACTCTTTCACTCACTTTTGGAACCATATTCCTCATAGTGGGCACCTTACCCAGGCTTAATGCATGAGGATGTGCTTAGTCTTACTGCAACTTCACATGCCATGTTTGTTGACTCTCATGGAAGATCCACCCTTTCTTTTTTATAAGTAATTTTTATTTAAATTTGAAACAAGGTTGTTTTACATATCAAAATTTCCTGTCCTCCCATGTTCCCCCTATCCCTCTCCAGGGAGGGTGAGGCCTTTCATGGGGAGTTTTCAAAGTCTGTCATATCATTTGAAGTAGGGCCCAGGCCCTCCTTCATGTGTATAGGCTAAAGGAGAGTATCCCTCTTTGTGTAATGTGCTCCCAAAATCCATTTGCATACTGGGGATAAATAATGGTCCACTACTAGAGGCCCCAGAGACTGCTTAGTCCTCCCAACTAACACCACATTTAGATAGGATAAACATAGTAAAAATGGCAATCTTACCAAAAGCAATCTACAGATTCAATGCAATCCCCATTAAAATCCCACAACAATTCTTCACCAACCTAGAAAGGATAATAATCAACTTTATATGGCAAAACAAAAGACCCAGGATAGCCAAAACAACCCTATACAATAAAAGAATGTCAGGAGGCATCACCATTCCTGACTTTAAGCTCTACTACAGAGCTATAGTTCTGAAAACAGCCTGGTATTGGCATAAAAATAGACAGGTAGACCAAAGGAATCGAATTGAAAATCCTGATATCAACCCACACATCTATGAACACATGATTTTCGAAAAAACAGCTAAAATTATACAATGGGGCAAGGACAGCATCTTCAACAAATGGTGCTGGCACAATTGGATGAGAGTGTGTAGAAGACTGCAGATAGACCCATGTCTGTCACCATGCACAAAACTCAAGTCCAAATGGATCAAAGACCTCAACATCAATCCAGCCACATTGAACCTCTTAGAAGAGAAAATAGGAGGTACCCTTGAACAAATTGGTATAGGAGACCACTTCTTGAATATAACTCCAGGGGCAAAGTCACTGAAAGAAACAATTAATAAATGGGACCTCTTCAAACTTAGAAGCTTCTGTGAGGCAAAGGACACAGTCGACAAGACCAAACGGCAGCCCACAGACTGGGAAAAGATTTTCACCAATCCTATATCTGACAAAGGGCTGATCTCCAAAATATACAAAGACTCAAGAAACTAGTCAACAAAACACCAAATAACCCTATTAAAAAATGGGGTAAAGAACTGAAGAATGAATTCTCAATAGAGGAAATCAAAAAGGCTGAAAGACACTTAAGAAAATGCTCCACATCCTTAGCTATCAGGGAAATGCAAATCAAAACAACATTGAGATACCATCTTACCCCTGCCAGAATGGCTAAAATTAGAAACACCAGTGATGACTTATGTTGGAGAGGATGTGGAGAAAGGGGAACACTCCTCCACTGCTGGTGGGAGTGCAAACTCATACAGCCATTTTGGAGATCAGTATGGCGGTTCCTCAGGAAAATGGGAATTAGGTTACCACAGGACCCGGCAATCCCCCTCTAAGGCATATACCCAAAGGGTTCACATCCATGCAACAAAGACATCTGTTCAACTATGTTCATAGCAGCACTATTTGTAATAGCAAGAACCTGGAAGCAACCTAGATGCCCCTCAATTGAAGAATGGTTAATGAAGATGTGGCACATCTACACAATGGAATACTGCTCTGCACACAAAAATAATGGTATCTTGAAATTCGCAGACAAGTGGATGACACTTGAAGAAACCACCCTGAATGAGGTAACCCACTCACAAAAAGAGGAACACAGTATGTACTCATTCTTATATGGATTTTAGACCTAGATCAAATGATCACCAGCCTATAATTCACATCGCCAGATGAACTAGGATACAAGGTGTATTTCTAAGAGATTCATATAAAGTCCCTCACAGAACTGGGAAGGGACAAGTCCACCAGAGCTCAGGTGAAGTGGGGGAGGACAGCAAATGGAGACAGAAGTAATAGAAAATGAGGGGGAGGAAAGGAAAACATGTGCGACCAGGATATATTGAGCCTGGTTAGGAATAGAAGATAGGAAAGAGAGAGAGAGAGAGAGAGACAGATACAGAGAGAGAGAACATAAAAGAGGGAGCCAATATTGGTTTGAAGATAAAATTGAACACAAAGAAAGGCCGAGAGAACTATAAGACTGCTCCCAACTAACAATTTGAGCTTCCATGGAAAGGCTATCATAAATGCCCTTCCTGGAGAGTGAGATCAACAACTAACTTCTCCATGGAGCCCTCAACTAAAGCCTGTTGAAAACAGGATCAAACACCCATACATAAACACTGAGTCGAACTAGAACCCAGATTCAGATGGAGAGGACAAGACCATGCGGCAGAAACACATAGAGACAGCTTACCTGAACAAGGAGGAGCTAATGGCCACTAGACTGATAGTGGGAAGCCAGCATGGGACTGACTCAGGACCCCCTGATTATGGGTCTCAGCCAGAAGGACTGAGCAGTCTAAGAGACCTCAGACAGTGGAGCCAGGATATATCCCTGGTGCACAAAAGGACTTTGCGAACATATCCCCCATGGAGGGATAACTGCCTTAATCTAGAGACAGGAGAGAAGCCCTAGTCCCTACTTCACAGGACCTGTCATATCTACATGACCCCAACTGGGTGGCACTCCTCTACATATGGAATTGGGGTGGGGGGATGGGAGGGGAGGGTGTTTAGAGTGCATGTGAGAGGGCAGAGAGGGTAAAAAAGGAGGGAAGGAGGGAGGGAGGGCTGGAGGGGAGGATTCGAGGGAGGGAGGGAGGGAGAGAGGGAAGGAGGGAGGGCTGGGGGGAGGGAGGGAGGGAAGGAGAGGGAACTGGGATCGACATGTAAAATAATATATTAAACTAAAAAAAAAAAAAAAATGCTTTGACTCCAAAAATTTAAGTTGAAGGACAAGTTACTGGGGAAAAGGATTTCTATTTTTGTTTCCACAGAAAATGAAAAGATGTGGATTCCTTCCAGACTAATGTGGTTTGATCACGCCAGACTGCCTGAAACAGAGTACAAGCTGATCCTACATTCAAAACAGCTGGACAAAACAGTCCTATAGACTACAGCCAGGATATCTGAATCTTCTTTGAATCCCCAAGACAGTGCCCCTTACCAGCAGGAAGTACTTTGGAAAGAACGATGCCCAAATTCCCAAATATTGTGTATAAATGTTTGTTTTCATTTAATTGGACTGTTATATAAAATTAAATAAAATTAAAAAAAATAAAATACAAGAAGAAAATTATTCTGATATAAAGCATTGATTCTCCCCCACATGAAAAATAAATATAATGTTACTGATTAAAATTTGAATGACTCCTTAAAATAATAAGCAGCCACCTACTTTATTTATTTTTTTTTGGTTCTGTGTCTATACCATAGCAGCTGTATGGGACAGAATAGGAAACATGTACCATTTAAATTATAAAGGAAGAAATAAACTACATCATCTACATAATTATCTACAAATCTGTGAATTCCGTATTTTCCCTACAACAAACATTTTCTTCCAAGGGAGAAAAAAATTGTTTATTTTTAATATGTGTAGATTTTTAAACTTTTACTGCAATACTGTGTTATTATATTTGAAGAGAAGTCTAGAGAGTATTTGAAGTTTACTATATATGTAAAATATGTATCTATGATACTTTATACAAGGATCTTAATCTATGGATTTTGATGTCAATTGGGATCTCACAAATAACAAAGGAAAACTTTCTTCCTATTCATAAATGGCATATTTCACACAGAAAATTATAATGAACCCATTAATAAGAATTAGAACAAATGAATTCCATCCAAGAATACAGAATAATAATAATAGCTAAGCAAAAATCAAGTGAGTACTATGTATTGGCAATAAAAAACCCAAAAGTGAAATAATAAAATTTATTTCACTTACAAGGCATCAAGAAGATTTAAAACATGTAGACAAAGTTTTCAAAAGATGTGCAATCTGTAAAAGGCTATGATATTGGGTGGATATTCCTTGCTGGTGGATCAGAAGAAAATTGATTCACACACCCTTTATAACTACTTACAGAGTTCTAATTATATTTTTGTATAAGTTGAAAAGGGTTTCTAAACTTCACATTGAAATGAAAATGACAAAAAAAAAAAATGAACCAATATAAGTTTGACGAAAAATTCAAGTTGGAGTTTCATGCTTCCTCTTTGTAAAATTCAACCAAAAGCATGATGTTGGTTGTAGGATAGATCTAAACTTGATAGGATGGGATTGATGGTCAAAAATAAACCCTCACATTGAGATTTCCTCAACAGTTAAGGCAATTTAACAGGGAAGTATGTCTTCAATTGTACAGAATAAACTGAGATACCCACGTGTAAAAATTGAAGTTGAGTAGACATTTCAAGTCACCTTTGACAATTAAATGAACATAGGTCATGTATCTGACTACAAGAGAGAGATCTATGCAACTCACTGAGTAAAGTAAGGAATAAATCTGTGTTACAGTGGAGTTTGTGTTAGCATAGAAAAAGAACAAATAATAAAACAAAACTTAAACTGGACTCTATTAAACTAATAAGGAGCTAGTTATAGCTTAAGGCATTCACAGTTTCAGGGCTTTGTGCAGGCAGTGCTTGGTTATGATCAATTTATCTAGAAAGTGGCAAGCTTCAGATTCAGAGAGAGCCTTCTGGAGGGGCACAATGCATATGGTGATAGAAGAGGCTTCCTGAAATCCATTTTCTGGTTACAGTGGTTATCCACAGCCTGCACTACCCTACACACATGCAATACACTATCCCTACACAAATTAGGAAGTTTTCTTTTTTGAAATTTTATACCTGAGAACTTCATATATGAAAAAAATGCATTTTGATCATATATATTCCTCACTGATTCCTTCACCACCTCCCATGTTCCTTCTGCATCAACTGCCTAAAATTCATTTATATTTATGCCTTCTTCTTTTATAATTTATAAATGTGGTGCATACACACATATATACAATCCTGTATGTACATTATTTATAGACACACACATATATTCACACACACTTATTTATTAGTGTATTACATATTAATATATATATATATGTATTTGTATATATTAATTAGACAAATCTATATTGCCTTTATGCACACAGGGTTAGGTTAACAACTTGAATATTGAAAACCAGAGAAGAAAACTAATTTTTTCCTCCTTCAGTAATCTTTGGCTATAGCTACTCTAGTAGAGGTGGCTCTCTGTGATTCTTTCTGCCACCTATGCTGACTGTTGCCCAATCATCTCCCACAGGTCTTATGTAGGGGACCACAGTTATTGAGAGTTCATTGTTGCAACAACCCTTTCCTGTCCTGAAGACACTGTTTCAGTCATATCATTCTTATAGTCATATCATACTCTTCTAATCATATCAATCTTTTATTATTACTATTTATTATTTTACATACCAATCCCTGTTCCCTCTCCCTCCCATCTTCCTATCCTCCCCTGAAGCCCCCATCCCAGTCCCCATCCACTCCACAGGGAGGGTGAGGCCTTCCAGAAGGGGTCATCAAATTTCTCAGTCATTTCAGTTAGGGCCTAGGCCCTCCCTCAAGTCTCTAAATGGGGAGCTCCTGGATCCCAGACAGATAGCTGGGAAACCATCATAGGACCAACCCAGATTCCCTGACCGTAGGTCTCAGTAGAAGGCTTGGGCAATCTAAGGGACCTCTGACAGTGGAACCAGGATGCGTCCCTGGTGCACAAAAGGACTTTGGGAGCACATTACCCATGGAGGGATACTCCCTTAACCTAATCATATCACTCTTACAGTTGCTCTAGTCTCCTCTCCACAATGTTCCCTGATACTTACTCTAGAGGTTATTTACAAACGTCCAGTTTGGGAACAGGTGCTCCACGGTCACTTATTCTCTACATTTTGGTAAGCTGTACTTTTCTGTAATAGACCTTGTCTTATGTAAATAGACATTTCCTTGATTAGTGTGAGAGATACACCAACATGTGTTTAAACAGGAAAGTGCTTAGAAGGCCCTTATAATCTCTAAAGAGATTTAAACTAGAAACTGTTTTTATTAATTGTGTGGTTATTTCCATTTCAGAAACCCCTTATTTGTAAATAATATCTGGTCTCCATGATATAGAACTGTATTGGGGCATGGAAAAGATTCAAGGGAGGACAAGAACCAGTAACTACAGTTAGGTTCCGTAGCAATGCACCCTCTTATTCTACTTGTGTGTTATTACTGTGCTTTTGCTCCTGGTGGATGTTTGAGGTGGGTTTAGAGTCTGGGTTGGAATTTACTTGTTTTTCAAGACAACTTATTTACTTACTGTCCCTGTATCTGATGGAAAGTCCAGGCTGAGTATAAGGACTCTTCCCTGGCATTCAACATGCTTTCAATTTCTCTTTTGATCTCTAGACTTCAGCTTTGAAAAGTATAATATTTTTTACTTTTGTTACTTATGGCTGGATTTTACTCAGGTGTTGAACTTGCAACTTTGTGTCTTTACAAGTATTTGAAAATTTTTGACCCATGCTTTATGAAGTTTAATTGATTTTTTTTCTACACTTCAATATGTTTTGCCTTTCAATAGTATTCTACAAGTCTCTAGTATGTTACTCCTTTTGGGGTCTTCTTCTCAGTTTTCTTCCATTTTCATAGTATTTTTACTTTTTCTCACAAAAAAATGTGATGATTTCTTCTATTTGTCCTATGAGTTTTTGTTTTAAACCAGATCAAAAGACATTTGTCCCCTTAAAAATGGATTCCTCAGGAAAGGTCACTGACATAGAAATATGAGCTTAAAAGTGTTTGTGTTTTTAAATTAATATTTACATAGCTACTAGATGTTATTCAAATAATTATAATTAAAAGAAGCAAGTCATCAAGTGTTCATAATTCCACACAATCATTACTTGAAACATAGCAATAACTTTTTCAACCATGTCTGTCTTCTAGATTGAGAGTTGAGTCATGACGTAAGATTTACCAGTAGAAGAAACTTGACCAAGAGAATATTTTAAAGGTATGTGAGGACCAGTGTGGTATTACAACTGTAGATTGTTCATGATATTGATAACAGAATTTATAACACTTAAAAAATGAAAATATAGTCATACTATCTCCTCTTCCTGGTCCTCCCTTGAATCTTTCCCATGCCCCAATTATTTCCATTTCCATATCCCCATATTATCATTCTCATACACCATCTTCTAATTCTCCTGCCCCCATCTTTCTTTTCCATACCCCCATCTTTGCACTCTCATGCCCCAATCTTCCCATCCCCATATCCCCATTTTCCCATTCCCATACCTCCATCTTCCCATTCACATGGCCTTGACCCAAATCTTCCCATTCCCATGTTGCACAACATCCAATTCCTATGTACCCCTCTCATTTCATCTCAGAGTATTGGTCTCTTCTTAATTATTATCATTATCTAAATGTACATACAAATATATGAAGTCATGCATACACACACACTATTGGATCTATTTATCATGACTTGTGTAGATAGGATTCCAAGGCTAACCAATTAGGAGAATCATATCTGGAAGAGACTCATTCTCCTTCCCTCCTCCCTCCCTCCCTCCTTCCCTCCTTCCCTCAGCAGTTGTTTGATACCAGGAGTTCCCTATCTTCTGGTGGGACCCATGAGATTTCCCTCTTGTAATAAATGTTTTTTCAAGACCAGGGCCTGGAGGGAATCAGTGAGTTTGGGGATATTCTTTTCTATCTTGGTGCTTTAAAAGTAATTTTTTTAATTTCATGCCTATGTATATTTTTTTCCTTCTCATAATTTGGGCCTGTAAGAACAAAGGTAGTTGAAAGAAAATATTTAAGGGCAAGAATCTAAAACGATGAAGTCAAATGTTGGTGCAAAATTGAATATTTCTTCCAAAGAGAAAACAGAATTTTACCAAATTGTGAATTTAAAAAACTGGAGGAAACATAAACTTTAAAAACAAGAATATACTTATAAGCTTTTTGACTTATCTGTGGTGTGATTTTCTTCCCTTTTGGATGTATTTGATTTAGTCATTTCTTCATAAGTCAACCATGTAGAAATATTGTGTTTTACAAGGAAAATAAAGAATTTATACATTTTATATAATGTTATACCAATAATTTATTCCTGTGGTTTAAAGAATGCCTTTCAGATGCTTTTGGTCAGACCTTAGAGTAGTTAGGTATGTGGTCAAGGGGGGGTAAGACTCTCCTAAGCTTATTTCCTGTACACATCTACATGCTTTCACAGAGCCAATCCCTACTAGAATCTAATACTACAAACACAACTTTCTATTGTTCTTTTTTTTTTCTTACAATATCCTCTAAAATAATCTTCCTTAAATCATATTATATGTACTGTACTATTAATTATGTAGTTGAAAAAAATGAAGTTTTGTTCTGAAAGCAAAGTCTCCCATAATGTTTTTATGCCTAATATTCAGAATATTACTGTTTTCTGGATTTGGGTAGTTCCAATTCTGATAAGGCTGTAGCTACACATTTAAAGTGCTATAAAGTATGGTTATAAGGAGAATAGGGCTGCCTTTGTGTAACTGTGTTGGTGATCTCCAGAATGGAATGTAGATATGTCCTGTCTGCCACTTCAAAAGAGAGATACTTCTAGAGCAAAAATGTGTGTGTGTGTGTGTGTGTGTGTGAGTGTGTGTGTTATTGTTGTTGTTGTTACATACTCCATCTTTATCTAATTGAACTTGAGATTCAATTTTCCTCTAACAGGTCCCAAATGTCTAAAGCCACTCTGGTGATTCATGAAATAGTGGAAATGAATGTGAGGGGACGATATATGTGCTGGAATAGATTTTAAAATTAAGCTTAAACTTATTTCATAAGTTTGATAAGAAATGGCTATACAAAGAAAAAAATACCAAGGCTTATCCTGAGGCTTAGCCACAGGATACATAAATGGTAAAAGCCACAAAATATAGTAATCCTAACTCTCAAAATTCATCAGGAGTATGCTAAGACGTCTGCTGTTCTATGCTGTTTTATGACTGTGAGACTGCAGTCTCATTAAGGAGATTAAAATTTGGCATATAGAAATTAATCAATGAATCAAGTGTTTAAGAAAAAGAGTTCCATTTGAGAATGTGTGTTTAGATCTGTCTGTCTGTCTATCTATCTATCTATCTATCTATCTATCTATCTATCTATCATCTATCTTTCTATATATCTTCTACATGTGTTTCAAGACCAGTGAAGAAAAATGTTTTTCCTATTTCCTCTCCAAAGCAATATATTTCTTAAAAGTTGTTATAATCCACAAAACAAAACTGCAAAACTCCCAGGGTGACGTGCTGGGTGCCCAAGCACTTCTGCTTTTTGACTAAGAACAATGAGAAGAGGCATGAAAGAGGGCTTAGTTTCATTTTCTCCGTCTTTGTTTATCACTTGTCTCACTCATCATTCTGAACTCATGTCTGTTGATAAGCTCTCCCCAAATAGAAAAGCCACGACAAGCAAGAATACTGATGGCGGCAGCGGGTGTGATTTAATCTGAGCCCTCCCTACGGTGCTGCATTTCTGTGTACCCACAGCACATCTTGTGTGGAGTGTGCCTGCCTGTCAGGCTTGAATCAGCTCTGTGTGTTTTACCCATTTCTTCAACTTAACTCCATGTTGAGCACACAAACCTCCCTCCTTGGATGCTTGATCAAAGCTCTTACTTTTGAAGAAGTGGAATGACTCCCACTGGGGTAGAGTAGCCACAAAAATTGCTGCTAAATTACCACCATTTTCACCAAATCACCTTCCAGATACCATCTCACCAGTCCACCACCTACAGGAGACACTAAGCGAGGAAGCAAAATGAGGCAATGTATCTCATTGGGGCCAGGTCTCCAGGCCCGAGGGGTGAAATGAATTCTTCTGTCCAGTCTATAGCTGGCTGGAAGACATTGCTTTAAAGTAGCTGATATAATTCCAAGCTTGGTGGTTATGAAAAAAAAAAGTTTGCCTGTAGTGAAAGTGAATGATTCTCTCATTCTACCACCTCAAATAAAACTTAAAGCCATACTCTCTTCCTTTGAGGAGCACAGTGCTCATTTTAAAAGCACAAACACACACACACACACACACACACACACACACACACACATATATGTATGTATGTATGTATCTATGTATGTATCTCTGATGATGTAATACTTCTGACAGCATGACCACAATCAACCAATTTGACTTTGACTCTGGGGCCAATTTAAACTGTAGAAATTAATAAGAACTGTTTATAAAATTTAGGTCCAATATGCTCATATTATAATGCATTAGATAATATCCAAAGAAGTAAGAAGTTGCCTTTGAACATGTTATTTTTAAAAATTAACTAACTTTGAAGGACAGTGTTGTTGAGGCTCATACCATTAATGGTCATAGGCATTTATTGGGTTATATTGCAATTAATTGTACTAGTGCTATACAAATGCCTATGTATACGAAGCTTAGGTCATGAAGGACCTTCAAAAAGAAATGAAGCCCTTTAAGTCCATTTCTATGAATATTTCTAAGCTGAACTATTTTTGCATCTGTAAGATTCTTAAATGAGGAAGTGGTAAAAACAGATAAAGGAGACTGAGTAAATGATACTTGGTTTTATTAGGACATGCCCCAATATATTTGTGCTTGCATGAGATTCCTTCACTTTAAAATATTATGTTATTTCTGTCAGTGCATCATTGTTGATGTTAGACAAGAGCATATGCATGGTGTCATGAGGAGAATTTGTCCAAGAATACATACTTTTTTTTTTTTTGCTTTCTTTATTTATATTTACTTGTAGCTTGTAAGATTTATTTCTTTCTTTCTTTTTCTTTTTTTTTTTTTTTTTTGGTGTGGGGAACTGTATGTGGGTTTTCTAGGCAAGCAGAAAGTTTTGTTACTTTCTGTGATCTCTGTAGCACTCTGCAATCATTTTATTTTTTTATTATTTTATTTTATATAGCAAAGTCCAATTAAATGAAAACAAACATTTATACACAATATTTGGGAATTTGGGCGTCGTTTTTTCCAAACTACTTCCTGCTGGTAAGGGGCGCTGTCATGGGGGATTCGAAGAAGATTCAGAAATCCTGGCTCTAGTCTGTAGGGCTGTTTTGTCCAGCTGTTTTGAATGTAGGATCACCTTGTACTCTGTTTCAGGCGGTCTGGCATGATCAAACCACATTAGTCTGGAAGGAATCCACAGCTTTTCATTTTCTGTGGAAACAAAAATAGAAATCCTTTTCCCCAGTAACTTGTCCTTCAACTTAAATTTTGGAGTCAAAGCATTTTTTTTTTAAATTTAATTTATTATTTTACATGTCGATCCCAGTTCCCTCTCCCTCCCTCCCTCCCTCCCCCATCTCTCCCTCCTTCCCTTCCTTTTACCCTCTCTGCCCTCTCACATGCACTCTAACCACCCTCCCCTCCCATCCCCCCACCCCAATTCCATATGTAGGGGAATGCCATCCAGTTGGAGTCATGTAGATCTGACAGGTCATGTGAAGTAGGGACTAGGGCTTCTCTCCTGTCTCTAGATGAAGGCAGTTATCCCTCCATGGGGGATATGTTCGCAAAGTCCTTTTGTGCACCAGGGATACATCCTGGCTCCACTGTCTGAGGTCTCTTAGACTGCTCAGTCCTTCTGGCTGAGACCCATATTCAGGGGGGCCTGAGTCAGTCCCATGCTGGCTTCCCAGCTATCAGTCTAGTGGCCATTAGCTCCTCCTTGTTCAGGTAAGCTGTCTCTATGTGTTTCTGCAGCCTGGTCTTTTCCTCTCCATCTGAATCTGGGTTCTAGTTCGACTCAGTGTTTATGTATGGGTGTTTGCTCCTATTTTCAACAGGCATTAGTTGAGGGCTCCATGGAGAAGTTAGTTGTTGATCTCACTCTCCGGGAAGGGCATTTATGATAGCCTTTCCACGGAAGCTCAAATTTCTTTCTTAAGAAGGGATACTATGGTGTATTTTACTCAGTAACTATAACACTATGTGTATAATTGATATTCTAAAAGTTTAGAGAGGTGCTCCCTGATTCTCTTCCTGTGTGTAGCTGTGTACACATGTATATCTAGATATTTGGAATGCCTCTCTGTTTGTCACACTGCTGTTTTGCCTACATTTATTCTTACTAAAGACATTTGATTCAATCCTATATAATGAATTTTCTTTGATCTACTTTTATTTCAATGAAAGTAAATAAACACTGGTGAGTTTATAGTGAATCTTGAGTAGAACTCAAAAATCATATGTGGTTTAGAGAATGGAAAATCCTCTCACCTGAATTAATTAAAGAGGTGATAATTAGCTTCCCGGTTACATTTCCACTTCTGTTCCTTTATCTAGCATTAAGTCAATGCTTTAGATGAGGCTGGGGAGGAAAACAAACTGGGTGTAAGTCCTGAATATGAAGACTGTGGTCTTCACTCAGTATCTACTTAGAAAATTTCCCTTAAAATTTTCTTTTTTCTTCAGTTTCCTTTTTGCTCAGAATATTTCTCATAATCACTGTCTTGAAGTTTAAGTGACATATGGAGCTAAAGAGCTCAGAGTAAACTTCAACAGCTGAAAAATCATCTATTTTTAAAATTAGTACTCTATCAGTTCATGTTTAAACTATGAATTAACTATCTCTTAGCTACTATCATTAAAACAAACAAATAAACAAAAAATTCTAAGTGCACTAAATCATATGAAGTCTTAAATGTAATTCTTCTTGACTTTGTTTTGTTAGCTCAAACATAGGAGGTGGATTTCTCCCAAAATTCAAGACAAGAAGCAGAGAGCAGAACGAGAGATAATTTAAAATTTAGGTGGATGAATGTAACTCTAATTCACTGACAGAGATTAAAGGGTAATGCTAACTTGGATTATTAAATAAGCATTTAACTATGGTTTCGATTTAATAAAACAATTATGTGCATTAATGTGTAATTGATCATTATTAAATGTGTAATTAGTGAGATCGAATAACCAAGGAAAAGATAAAAGTCTATCTGTTATCTATTGCTCATTCTCAATATGTAAGATCGTAGTCATCATTGCCACTTAATATAATTATGAAGTCATAAATATAAATTAGATTACTTTGGATGATGGATTTAAAATATTTCTTCTTTTTATCTAATTATTATATATTTGATTATAGATAAATAGCTAAATTATAATACGATGTTTTAGAGTTAAGGTTTTCTTCCTAAAACTTGAATGCTAACCTCATGCTGTTCAGTTTAATAAGGCTTGAGAGTCTAGTAATACAAATTATGGAATAATATGAAAATATAAATAATAGATTATAATTCAAATTTATTTTTCACAGAGATGAAAATTGAAAAATAGGATTTTTATAAGGTTAAGAATGTCTTTTGTTGTCACACATTCAGAGCTCCTGATGGGGCATACTCTTTGATTAGAATATCATCATCATTATAATTATACTAGAGATATTTCTGTTCCCAATCATGTCTATAAAGCAGGTAGCATTGTCTAAGATGTAGCCCACACCATCACAAATGCAGAGACAATTTCAATGTCTCCTGAAATAAATACATTGTTTTCTTTGACTTTAAACATTCATTTCTTAATGTTCAGAGAATTAAAAAAAACTAACTAATGTACAATATAAAAATTTATATTACTTTATTTTTATTTAAAATATTTTCTACATTAAAAATAATCTACAATATACTCTGGATTGGAATTTTACCTCAGCATTGACGTTAACAAGCAGATTTAAAATTATACAATGGGAGATCTACCTGTTGTACTTAGAAAATGCATCAGCTACACAAAAAGAAATGAATTCAGTTCATTTAAGTTTCCAATATAAGGCCTTTTATTTCTGGATGACTCTACAAATGAGAAAATTCACAAAGTACCACCATCTCTTGCAGAGGAATAGGCATATTGTCCTTTGCTTTGTCCAGGGATGTGAGATTAGCTGTTAAGCGCCAGAACTCACTCTTTAGACCAGCCTGGCCTCAAACTTTGAGATCTGCCTATCTCTGCTGAGACTAAAGCCATATGCCACAACAACTCTGCCTCTGCATGTGGCTTTCATAAATTGGATTTTTAATATCCTCAAATCTTTTAATAGTGTCATATTATAAAATAATATTTTTCTACTTGTTTAGATCAATTCTATTAAAAAGTTGCTAAGTGTTAAGAATTTAGCTAACATTGCATTCACAGAACAAACTCAATTTTGTTTAATCTTTATTTATAATTATTGTTAAATTTACAAATACTTTGTCTTGATATTGTGAGTCTAGTTTTATGATGACTGGTTAAGAATTTGCAGTTTTTAAAACTGTTCCTTGATGGGAGATGTCATTCTGTTAATATGCTTCTCATATTGGTTAATGAATAAAGCACTACTGGCCAATAGGAAAGCAAGAAAGCTGGACTAGGAGACAAGGAGGATTCTGGAAGTAGTAGGGAGGAGATTCAACATGGAGGATGGAGAGAGTAGAACTCAGGACTCTCTCACTGGTAAGATGAGACCATATGGAAATACTTAGATTAATAGAAATGGGCTAATATTTAAGACAGAGCTAGCCCATTAGAAACTAATTACTGGCCAATAGCTTTATATCTATACAGCTTCTCTCTGTGTTATTTGGGGCTGGCATGGCTCTGGGACCAGACCGGTGGGAAAACCACTCATAACAAAAGTCCCTGCCATATATCTAGATACTGCTGTGGTTAAATTTGACTTAGAATCATCATAGA
This sequence comes from Phodopus roborovskii, assembly GCF_943737965.1. Classification (NCBI taxonomy): domain Eukaryota; kingdom Metazoa; phylum Chordata; class Mammalia; order Rodentia; family Cricetidae; genus Phodopus; species Phodopus roborovskii. The sequence goes on along the minus strand of NW_026126623.1, from coordinate 2,657,133 downwards.
AACAACCCTATGGGCATGTCCATGAGGGTGGTTCTTTTTTACTTATATGTGGGTAGGACCCTTTCATGGGTCTAGATTGAATAAGTAAATGAAATCAAGCTGATTGTCACTTTTTGCTTCTTGACCACAGGTGCAATATGAACTGCTGTTATGTGTTCCTACCCCCATGCTTCCCAAGCCATCATGGGCTGTCCCCTCAAACTGTGAGCCAAAACACACCCATGCTTTTTCATTTCTTTTGTCAGAATAATGGAACTATAAGTAGTAAAGAATGTTGTTATCACTAATGAGGTGGTCACTGTGAAAAGCCAAACCATATAATCCCTATACCAAATAGTTTGTGGAAAAACATAGAAAAATTTAGGATGTTAAACTCACAAATCCCTTGAATAATGTAAGCAGAGCTTAATGTACCTTCCTTTCATGAATTTTGAATGCCAGAGTGCCAAAAGTGATGCTTGCTGCCAGTGGAGCCCATGAGGTTCCAGACAGCAAGCAAAGATTCTACCATAAATCTGACATGAGTCTATCTGTTTTGTGTGCTGGCAGAAAAACTGGGTGAATTCTGCATTCTTCCTGAGACTTGAGTGAGGTTGACTAAGGAGTAATGGGCTAATTTGTTTAGAAAAGAAAATGTCAAGACAAGATAACATTCAGAATGTGGTGTGCCTACTGTTTTATCTAGCTTTACAATGAGAAAAACAAAAGGGGAGCAGACTGACACACACATACACACACACACACACACACACACACACACACACACACACACACAAAATGTAAAGTTTTATAAATAAAAGAATGTCAAAAAAACAGGTGCAATTGCTAGATATTCCTGACATTAAAGACAAACCTGATACTCTGCACAAGAACTTACCCCTGATGGTAAGGACGTACCTATCAGAAATTTAATCTAGGGAAAATAAAAATAAATATGAAAGAGAGAGAGCATAAACTGATATTATCTTTAAAGGTATTTTTTGCTCAAATAATCCACCCAGGGAAGTGTGTATCCAGGTCAGCTAAAAAATGTCAATGCTACTATGGTATTATGCGACATGCTCCACCCCTTTTGGCAACAGAACTTTGCAGTATTTTGCACACATTGCTGATTTTCAAGTATGAAACATAATGTTAAAGATTTTATGAAGTCTTGCACTAAAATTCAGAGGTCCATTGAGGCAAAACAATGTTGAACAGAATCTGAGACCTAGATAGACTGTTCAAAAAACTATGAAGGTAAAATCTTAATTGCAAAGGATGGCAGAAATGATTAAACTGTAAGGCAAATGTTGAGACAGGTATATAGATGTAATGGTGGTGGCCCACAGTATGTGTATTTTAGGCAACAAACTATAGGGACAGAGCTAACAAGGCATTTTGGAAATTCCACCAGAAGCCATAGAGGAGGAACATGGAGCTATAGGATTTTGGGTCTCCCTTTTCTTCAGTCAAATTCTTCTTTGTCATACTGTTTCTCTCTTGTATAGTGTGAATGACACTGGGCTATTGTTTATCAAAATAACGCATTTATAAAACAGGATATCACACTTAAGAGATTGTCTTGAATTTCAGAAGACTCCTTGTACTTTGAATTTTTGAACAATTAGAAGGCTTTTAAAATTTACAGGGACTTTTGAAATTGACTGAAATGCTATTTACATTGAGAGGACCATTAGCATGACAGAAATATAGGGAAGATTATGTTTAGAAATGATACATTTGTGTCAACTAGACAAAGGATATGGGATGCTTAGCTTGACTGTTAAATTTATGGGATTTATGGTCACCATTGGGTAGGGAGGAACCTCTGAGCATATGTGTGAAGGAGTTTCTCAAACTGGTATACTAAAGTAGGAAGACAAATCCTACATCTTAGCAGTAACACTCTGTGGGCTGGACCCATGAATAAACCCTACAGGGTGCAGATCAGCACTCATAACTCAGCTTCCTGACTACAGATGTAATATGGCTGCTTTCCCTATTATCCTACTACCGTGACTTCTCCACTATGGTCACCCTGCCCTCAAACTATGAGCCAAAACAAACACTTCATTCTTTAAGTTGTCTTCATTAGTTCCTTTGTCACAGCAGTGACAAAAGAGACTAATGTAGTTAAGATGGTCTGGTTAAAGTTAGGGAGTATTCCCTTGCTTAGACTTTCTGGAAGAATTTGTGAAGACTGGCATTAATGATGTCTTACAAGTGGGATTTGTTGCACAAAAGAGTATATGCTTTCAACTGTGATCAACAAGATTAACTAGGTTTCCATATCTGTTACAGAAATTTTCCCACTTCAAGCTGTCATTAGAATGTTAATATTATAAACTTAGAATCTGTATATAGTTTTATTTTGGTATACATTTTGATAGTATAGCTCTGATATTTTACTTTGAATTTGCAGATGCAGGCTTAATGTCCACTATATTTCTACATAGAAAAAAATCTGTCTTAAAATGTTTAAATATTTATATGGTTATAGTTTTTCTTTTACTACAAAAGTTGTTGATTTTAAATCATTCAATATTGTTTTATATTCTTTACCTGTGAGACTTGTACTCTGGTTAGTCTGGACAACTTTATTTAACTCTTGGGTTTTATCTTCTGCCTTTTACCCCAATATTGTCAACAAAATTATCTTATTGTCAATTTATCTTGTTACTTTTAAAGCTTCCCAAACATGTTTTTAGAATTTATATTTGTAAGGATATTAAATTTCAGAATGTTTACCTTGCTAAATACCCTAATTCTCTCTTTTAAATTCCTCAATATTTCATGTTTTAAATTGATACCACAAATCTGCTAATTAGACTTCTAACTATAAACAATAGAGAAATGATATACTTCTATTATAAACAAAATATAGTGGTGAATAAGTGTGAACAACAACAACAACAAAAAAAATAAATGAAATATTTAGCACCCAGAAATCACCAGTATCACACAGCAATACAGGAAGTATCTATGCTTTTAAATTGTCAGATGAGGGCAGTTTGAATCCAAGGTTTTCTTTTTTTTAATCTGGAGCTATATGTATCCCAATTCCTTAGGTCTGAAAGTTCTGAAAGAGTGGGACAGACGTTGAGGATGTACAAGTCTCTGCAATAGTAAAAATGGGCTCATGCCAACTGGAGTGGTTGGTGAGCCATAGCCTCAGCACCATTTGCATTGCAGCAGCAATCTAAGTGGTATAGAACAAGAAGAATCAGTAGCTCTGTTTCCTAGTTTGGGACATAGGTTAGTTGACCCATCAAACATATTTCCTCTATATATGTAAAGATAAGGAAAGACCCCAATGTCCATAATCATAAGTCAACTAAAGTTGTGCAGACATATAAAGATGCGCTAAAAGTGCACAGCTTTCCTGTGTCTCTAATCTTTGTGAGGAAGAGACTTAGTATTAAATCATTAAACTCAAAAGATATTATAGATGTTCTTGTGGTATATGGTACTAGCAAGTCCTGTCCTACTTTCAATTTTTGACTGGCATATTGCAATGTGGATTCCATTCATTGATATTTTGTTACAGGCACCTATATTCTGGGAGTTACCTTTAATAAAGCATGCCTGAAGTGAACACAAAAGGATATAATAGGCATCATATATCATTACAGCTGGCATTTATTGTAGGAAGACAATAAGAATTCAAACAGGCCTAGAGTAGCAGTTCAGTGGTAGAGTGCTAGACTTCATGAAGGAGGTTTTGTTCTCATACCAGGACACAGGAAGAAGGACTATCACCATGGAATGAAGAAATTCAACAACACTCACATCAACAATGACATAAATAAAAACATCTTGTAGAAATTAATATACATACAACTAAATATGAACAAATTGGAAAAACAATGGTATTTCTGTTTCATAAATTCATTAAAAATAACTAAAGTGGAAGAAGGTCAGAAGGTAATTTATAGGAGTTGGTTTTCTCTTTCCTTCACATAGGAGGCAACTACAAATTATACTGGCAACTAAAAATTATATACTAAAAGAAAGTTTCCTGAAAGGGATTTGAAAAAGAAATTAAATCAATGGAGACACACCCAATATCATAAACAGAAAGATTCAATATTGTCAATGGCAATTGCACCCAGTGCCAAAACAATTCAGTGTGATGCTGCAACACTTTCATAGAATTCTATAAATTCAACTCAGCCTGAAAAAGGAAATGAAAAGTACTTAGACTGTGATATATTATGAAATTAAAAAAATGATTAATTGATGTGGAGAAGGTATATTGCCTTTTGAATTTACTTTTCAAAATTCAAGCATTGTATATTGGTTATTTGATAGATTTTGTACATTCACTATATTGAAAAAGATAGAGATAAGAAATGGATTTTTCAGTTCTGTCTACCCACTGAAATGATTGTGGAAAATCTAAAACCAAATGTGGTTTATGAATCTGGAGTGAAAGACAATACACAATTTGGAATAAGATTTGAAATCATGAGGATATTGTTAGAGGTAAGCATCTGTTTGGTACAATAATGATTTTTGTAATTTTTGATCTTTTAAACAACAATTTTAATTTTTTACTAATTATAAAATATAAATTAAGTTAATTTCCAACTTAATTTTGTCATACAACAAATCGACACAAATTGCGCAGTTTTAAAAGCAAAATACATTTAGCCTGTTCTACAGGAAAAAAAAATATTGCTGAGATGGCTTTTGTGCTTAGAAAATAGAGGTATCAGGGCTTGGTTTTCATCTTTGGCAGGGCTGTCTTCAGAGCTCACTGCTGCCCTGGAAGAATTCCAATTTGTTTTGTTGTAGAGCTGTTGTCCCTGTTATTGCGTCATCTCTGGGTAGAAGGCTACCCTTTACTTAATGATCCTACTTCATTTCCTTGCATATAGCTGCCCACTTCTTTGCAGAATGAACAGTGTGGCACATCTTTCTCATGAAGGAAATATTCCAGGGCATCTTCTCCTGTGCATCAATGAGAATCTATTCTTGAGGCATGCATGGGATTGTATCAGAGTCATATAAATTTGAGAGGTTGCTTTTTGACCAAGCCCACAGATTAATGGTCTTAATTGCATATTTAATATGACTATTGCCAAGTAAAATGGCCAAAGCATGAAATTTCATCGTGGTTTCTAGTCCCTGGGATTAGGGTAGGGAAGCTAGTACACCACTCTAGGTTTCTGATTACCTTACAAACAGATTGCTATAAATCCAGATTAATCAGTAATGTTGATCAAGTATAAGGATTTAGATGAATAGAACAGATGGAACATTCTTGAAACAAATGTTTACATCTAGGGTCAATTGATACTACTTTCAACAAAATGTCAAGGTATTTCAATTAAAAGAAAAAGATTGTCTTTTTAATAGATGATACAAAGACAAGTAAAAACTGTATGCAGACAATAAATTCAACAACAATACCCAGCTTAAAATGGACCATAGATCAAAAGAGAAGTGTTGAGAAATAAAAGTTTTTGACCAAAAACTTGAGAGTAATAACACTTTCTGTTCAATTATACAAGTTTCTGAGACACAGATTGGATTGTTAAATTAGACTTTACTGAAATTTGAACTTTCTGCTTCATAAAAGACAACAAACTATTTTAAAAATTATAATTTGACTTTTAAAATCTTCTAAAACATATAAAGAACCTTTATAATTCCATACTATTTTACAATTATGTCTGACTTTTAAAAAATTGTTCTAAAACATATAAAGACCCCTTATGATTAAATAATGAAGTAGTCCAATAGTAAATTAGCCAAAATTATTTCACCAGAGATCCAAGAAACAATGAAAATATATTTACCATCACTTGTCATTATTAAGAACATATGGTTATAACCACAATATGACACCATGAATACCCTCAAGAATACATTATTTAAAATTTCAACAGTAGCAAGTATTGATGAGAATGTGGAGAAAGTAGAACACTTGTACATCTCTTATACAAATGTTGAATGGCATAGCAACTGTGGAAATCTGTTTGAGAAATTCTTAAAAAGTTAAGTTATTAGCTAACCAGACCACATGGGAATTCAGTTCCTGGATTTTCATTTCAATGGCATGACCACAAATATTCATAGTGTCACTAGTCATAATAATTGGCAGTCTAGAAAACATTTTGGAGAAGGACTTCCTATCATACTTTTACAAAGCTATAAAGATGTAAATTGGATATTGATTGCAATCCTTAACTTGGATAATAACATTAGCAGTCTAAAGAAGATCAAAAACAGTATTTAATTAATTCAAAATTTTCAGTTGAAAGCTTTTTCATGTCCAACTCTGGAGTTGGTGCATAGTCTAGTTTCATAACTGTTGGCTCATAAATCAGCAGGTCTACAATATGTGCATGCCCTTACAGCTGCAATGTTGCTTTGCTTCTTCATAAGAATAACAATTAGCTGACCTTTATTGAGTGTTAACTGCTTGCTAAGGCCTTGGTGCAGTACTTTATATGCATCCGCTTATTTAATCCTTTTTTGCCTCCATAGACCAGTTACTATGGTAATCAGAATATTAGAGGAGAGGAAATAAAGCCTGAAGGAGCAACTTACTTGCCCAGGTTTTCTGTGAATAAATGATGGAAAAGCACTAAGATCCTAGATTTCTGTTACCAGAAGCCATCTCTCAGCAACAGAATGGTACAATAATAACAATGAAGACATTAATAATGATAATGATAAGGAGAAAACCTATTTATTAGGTTACCAGAAGTCCACTTTTTGATGGATGACTTAATTTCAAAACTGGTTAATCATTTCCAAAGACAATTTCCACACTCTAAACATACCTGTAGGTATCTTCCCACCATGCTAAATGGGTGCAATGTCTGTTTGTCCTGGTGTCTCTAGGGGACCTTTCCCCAAGGATGTTCAGCATCCTCTGTAGGATGCTTTGTCAGGGTGGCTCATGTGCTTTTTTTTTTTTTTTTAGGGAGATTTTATTTTAATTGAATTTGTAAAACTTTGCCCTTCTGAATTTAGCATAGTACACTTCACTGTTTTTAATAACAAGCATGGTCTACATTCCACATACAACTGAATTCCACATACAATGCATGATTCCACGTACAACTCTGCTGGAGGTGTGAGGAGTTGCTGGCTCAAGCTGTCAGGTGAAACCTTATCTCTATCCAGACTCCCCAAGATTGAGAGGACACCTGAACACTTCAGCTCTTTCATTTGGAAAATAGTAACTCTCATCTTACATGGCTACCCTGAGAAGTACTGTAAAAACTGCAAGGAATCATTTTGTTGTTTTTTAATGTAAATTTTGAAAACTTTCTCTATGTTGAACATCATGTGTGAATCTTAACACCAGCTGTAGTCGCCACTTACACCAGTGAGTTCTTTCCACGCCTTTCTGACTCTAGAAACCTAAATTCTTGAAGATATTTCCTCAAAATATTTCTCTAAGAATTAAATGCCAGCATAAATATCCCACTTCAATACAGGAAAGAAGGAAGGTGATGGGAGGTGGATAGGGAAGGAGGGGATTGGGAAGGAGGATAGATGCACACAATATTCATATAATAATTTTGAAAAAACAATAAAATATTAAATAGTGGGACTAAAAGACCAAGATTTACTCTCCTCTTACCTGTTCATAATTCCTTGCCAGATTTAAAGCATGAAGTTGCCACAGAAGCTGTTTGTAGGGGCATCAAACTGTAGAACATTGACATAGTACAAATTCTACTTGGTGTCAATGCAAATGTCTTTTTGGGGTATAATTGTCCATGTTATTTCATTTTAAATATCATGAATTAGTACTTACATACTAAATCCTCTTCAGGAATGCACTCGGAGACATACTTTTAAAAACCTGATACCCTGGGCCACACCATTCCCCAATTTTATTAATAAGTTAAAAACAGTATGTACCAAGAACCCACAAATATTTCCTTTCTTCTAAGAATGCCAAAGTACTCGAGGTCGGGCTTCGAGGCAGCCATGTCTGCTGACCTTCTCGCTGCACTCCAGATACTTTCCTAATCTGTAAACATGGGTCGTTTTAAGAGGAGGTATTCATCCATGAGGATGTTGGCCTTCTGCTCTAAGCTTCGGTGGACAGGGAAGCCTGTCTGATTTACAGTGAGGGGGTACATTGAGTATTAGGGGATTTTCATGGAGATTATATATTTCTTTATTTTATCGGGTAATGTTCACAAAGTCTGTTGGCATCTTCCTCACTGACAATCGTAAAGTATCATACAAGCATCAACTACTTTTGCGTCAGGACGTGAGGACCTCTGACAAGGAGCTCCAAAGTCGGGTCAGAAGTCTAAACATAAGACTACCATTCTTTCTTTTCATTTTCCTTCAGCATCTCCTCCTGCTTCCCTCTTCCATCCCCTTTTAAATTAACCTCACATAGATCAGGTTAAAGGAAACTTGGGTTTTTCATATGTGAGTCATTTCCCCTTAACAGAACTTTCTCTGCCTAGGCAAACAGTAGTGATATAGCTGCCTGCAAGTCCATGTGATGAAAGCCTGTGTCACCATGTGTAAACTGTGAAATGTAATTGAAAGTAAAATGTTTAATTAAAATGGACATTTCTGAGCCTGCTTGTGGCAGCAGCCATCTTGCTGAAAAATTATATTTGTTACACCGGCAACCTGGGAAAACCATTGAGAAGACGGTGAATGCCAGGTTCCATTGCAAAGTAAATGGGATGAAAATCAGGTCAAGCTGTAGTTACGGTGCATGTCCCCAACACATGCGCCCTGGAGCAGACCACGAAGAACATGAGGACCTGCCGGCCAGAGCCGTTCCGAAGTCAGTATTCATTATCACAAAGCATCTCCTTCCCTTCAAATAATTCTCCCTATCACTCATGTCAGCAAGTCTCCTTAACAACCAGGCTTTCACATGCTCTGCTCTCCCTCTTTATAGACTGAAATCGAAGGACACTCCTTGTCTCCAAATTTCTCCTTAGAGACTAGGCAGGACTTTTCCTTCACTCATAAAAGCCACTGATCCCAGATAATTCAGACTTGTGTAGAGATAGGCTTTGCAGAGGTTTGCAGTTCAGATGTGCAGACGACTTTGAAAACGAATTCCCATCTGGCGTCCAAAGAGCAGCTTCTCCTGCCTGGAGGTGGGGTGTCAAAGAGCACCTGGCCCAAGCTGGGTCATCATCCAGCAAGAGTCCCAGTTTCAGAAAGCCTCCTTATTGGAGAATTTCTTTGACATTTTCTAAAGGGCAAGTGAAATAAAGTTCTTTTTGGCTGCATCTTTCACTTTTTTCCTCTAAAAACCAGCCACCAACAGTGGATCTAATCTTGTAACAGTGTAGGAACAGTCCTATAAAAGGGCAACAGTTCTCACTAACCATACACACACGAGCACACGCACACACATATATATATGTGTGTATACATATACCACACATATGAATATATAATACTTGCCGTATTATGAGGCTTTTTTGCTCTTTGCATGATTACTGGCTTTGCAATCTAATTATCGTGGCTTAGAATGAAGGAATGAAACAGCAAACCAACAAATAAATATAGGAAGAAAAGGTCTGGCAATGTGAAACCCATTAAAAGTGTTAATAGCAAAGCACTGTGGGAGAAAAATCATGATTAGGATATTAAGACAAGTCTTATTGTCTAGATCCAGCAGCTATGGCATTTGATCATTTTTCCTATCTGACCTTGTTCAGTGAGCTCTCTCTCTATAATATGTTCTTTATTGCTGAAGGAATGCTCTTTGAATTTACTTTCTTTGTGGTGTGATTATAAATCTCTGTGACATCTCTAATGATTCATCTCTTTTGGCATCGGGCAGGATAGCCACTTCGGTAATGCACAAGTTTCGTTTAAGGTGAAACCGGAAGGAGATTTATCAGGCCGCGCAACCTTCCCAGGAGCAGGCTAAACTATAACCATTGATCCCCTTCCATAAACACGTTTACCTTTGGAGTGCTTTCTGCCTGAACTGCCCCATAACCCTTTAATGAGAGATTTTAATTTGTGTACGGTCTGAACGACTGGGCCTTTTCTTCTGCTGCGGAGCCTTGTATATTTTTTGACCTGAGACACACCACGGAAATGAATGGACAAGAGCACCCTAATCACTACCCGATCACGCCATGCGTCTTAAATTAAATACAATGCTTTAGAGCACCTTTGATTAGGTACTGTTTTCAGAGATTTGTAAGAATCATTTTAAAACTAAAAAGTAAATAATTTTAAGGGCATTGAAATGGAACTGAGCCTGTTCTCTGTTTGAGGGTCCACCTCAAGAAATGCCTCATACTACAAGCAAGATTGATTTTTTTTTTTTTTCTGTTTTGAGGTTTTGGCCCTAGACCCCAGTGGCAATTGGGTATTCATTCTAAGTGGAAAACCGTTGAATATGCCGTGTAAATGCCCTAAAATGTTCATAGGATTGAATACCTTCTCATAACTCATTTGTGGTTTGTGTGTGTGTGTGCAAAACAGTGATGTTTGCTTCAATGTCCCTACTCCACTGTGCAAACCAAACTCCAGGGACAGATCACATCCCACACATGAGGAGCCAATGATGACAGAAACCCAGTCTGCAAAAACACTTGAACTTTACAAGATAAGAAACACACTTAGTCCGCAGAGCTGTGAAGAAATAAATGGAAGGGGTATTTTTGTTGTTGTTATTGGTTTTTTTCCCCCTTAGACATATGTAGAACATTTGTTTCTGTTTTATTTCTACTGTCATAATATGATGGTTTTATTCAGTTTCTAAAGATGCTTCAGCTGGAAACACTACATCTTTAAATCAGGCAACCCTGGCTTCAGTGTGAATTCCCTTGCTGCGCTCCCTCACCTTACCCAGGTGCATGTTAAATCAGTATTAATGACAATATCATTCTTGTGCAGTCATCTCCTGCCTGCAATTTGGTTTTAATTACCCGCCACGTTGTCTTTCCCCCTCACTGACAGCCATTAAATAGGGAATGACACTGGAGCCATGATTGTGTGCAGCACTCACTTCACTTCCCTGACTTCAGCCCCCTGATTAAGCAGGCTGCAGTGCCTCCTAGTGGCGGACATCAGAAAGGGCCCTAACTGAACTGACTGAACTGAGAATTGGCTAGCGGTTTTTTTTTTTTTTTTTTTTTTTTTCGGGTTAATTCGGGATTTGGACAGATTGTGAGAGTCACTGACTTTATATAAAGAAAAGTATAAATCAAAACCTAATTATTAACCAATGAATGATTATTTTTGGCAAAACGTGCTAAATTTAAAGGCAGTGATAATTTACATACACTCAGTGCTCTCTGGCAGTGTAGGGTAGTGACAACAGGGGAACAGAAACCGCATATTTGTCTGAGAAAATGGAGCCAAGGAAAGTTCTTGAGGCAAATTATCCAAATTATCTAAAGAAGGTGAGTCACCAGTGCTAGGCGCATCGGGAAGTCCATTCTTTTTCCTACAACGAGGGATTTCTCTTTGGTTTTACTTTCTTATTTTTTTCTTTTCCTTCCTTCCATTTTGCAAAATACTTTAATTTCTCCATGAGCTAAAAGCATTCTTCCAAGCTAGGAGTTCATACATCCCAGTGACCATGATCATTTTTGTGTAGTCAATGAAGTTTAATTTTTTTTTCCCTAACAAAGTTTTCTTTTAAACAGGACTTTAAATTGAAACTGTAAGAACATTCCATTGAGAAACTATACAGGTGCCCCTCAGTTAAAGATTCTCAACTTATGTAATGTTAATTACATATTGCTGTAAAGAATATTGGCCAAAATAAGTCTGCAGGCATGTGCACAACACAGGAAGGGCATTGAACCTTTTGTACTTTACATTGGAAACGTCACCCAAGAAGGATATATCACAGAGCAGGGAAATGGCAAGAAGTCACATTTATTTATTTATTTATTTATTTATTTATTTATTTATGCTGATTTTCCTCCCTGCCAACTTCTTGTTTTAAAGGTGTTTTTCCAAAGGCTCATGGGCCACTTGCACAAAAGCTTGCACTATGCTCAGTAGATTCTCTCAACAAGTATAATTACTCACTCTGCATGCTGCTAAATGGAGAGTCATAGCTAACTGCTTTAATTAGAATTTTAACCATGCATCATATATACAATAACTTGAGCATGTACTCATGGTGCGCATCTGTGCTTATGTATTTACACTTAGGAAAACTCAGACATAAAACAGAGATACTGATGATGAACTCCTCATTCTCCAAACTAGAGGGGCGGTGCTAAATACTAATTCATTTATGGGTATTGCTGTTTCTCTTCTTAACAACTATGCATTTGCTTTTTTAGAATCAATACAAAATGGTATTTTTGGAAATATATATTAACAAATTGATGTAATGCTAAGTAAATTATGCTGGTTGGAACCCGATTTAAATCTTGCAGAAAGAAGAGAGAATTTAAAACATCTTTTTCTAAATAAAGTTAAATGCCCTCATAAATTGTTTTGTGACATTTCTATTTTCATTCTATAGACAATAAAACCACCATTGTCTTGAAAATTCGTGCATTTGATTCATGCTTGTTTTTTTCCCCCCTAAGAGAACAAACACTATTTGGTCATATGAATGTTGCCTGGATTGATTTGTTATTTTAAGGAGTATTTTGCATCATTAAATATCAGCTAGGCAAATCGTTATACCTTCCAGACTGGAATGGGAGGAATCTTATACACACAGCGATAAAGGCTTATGGTCTGATACGGCTTGCATATATTGGTTTACAGCTATATTGAGTCCAGTTAGACTGATTTTTTTCATTCCTAATATGAAACTTGATGCTGGGAAATCTGATAAGTGAGTTTCATTTCCCTGGAAATTTATTGCTTCTATATCCATGTGCAAAGAAATAGCATGAGTAAAACAATGGGGAGTCTGTGGACCGCACATTAATGAAGGCCACTATTTTCTCACTGAGATTCTGCATGGGGGTGTGCGGGGGGCAATTATCCGAGCTATTGGAATTGTAGGACACACTATTCCTTTTAGAATCGATCATCATTCCCATTTGCTTGGCTGATGTACCATCAACTCTCAGGCATGTCAGATCAAGAGGGAAAGCCACGGTAAGCTAGGAAAGGAGATTTGTATGCCTGGGCTGAGTGAGAGACAGCCTAGAGCCATGTGGAACCAAGTAGAGCTCACTCTCAGAGCTCTTTGCTGGTTGACCCACCTGCTCTCTGCCCTCTCTACCTTTGGCTCCAGTTCCAGAGCTCTGCCCCCCTCTCCTTCCCACCACATGCTCTGCACATTCTGAGAACCACTCTGTTGCCTGTGCCTCCTGCTCGGTACATTACAGATGGGATAACAGAAGCTGAGGAAGTTTGCAGAGAGCAAGCAGTTTCACTACATTAATTAAACCAATGACTAAAATCATTCAGTAGCTGCAAAGAGGCTAAGCATCATGGGAGTGAGTGAGAGCACAAGACTGATGCTACCTATCGGTGTCTTCTCGGTGCAGGAAACTAGAAATGCAGTATCTTGCTCAGCAAGAATGAATCTATGAGGGATGTCTGGATGATGGCAGCACACCCTGAGAGGATAGGCTTGCTCAAAGGGAGGCCACTAGTGTGATACCACTGAGCCAGAGCCCCTCATCCACTGGCTTGACCGAAAGTCACTATTTCACTTTTTAAAACTGAGCAATGGTTATTGATTTCAAGAAATACAGAGTCTTAGTTCGAATTTGTAAAAGATAAATGACATGATTCCAGGTAAAAGTCACTAGATGTAGTGGATGTAGAAGATCTATCTATATCTCAGAAAGGATTTTTTTAAAAAAATTAACGTATTTTCTTCTAGGAGTGATAGTTATGTAATGGAATAAGTTGGTTTTTGAAAAGATAGAGAAGAGAATTCAGGCCAGGGATTGTAATTTGGTAAGCTTGAGAAAACAAACAACACACACACCCACTCTCACATGCACACGCACACACATACATGCACAGGTACACACACGCACACATAGGTACAGCACACACATACACATACACACTGATACCCATAACAATCCACATTTAAGGAGTCGATGAGGAGTGGCTACTTATTTGTTCTTAGTCAGGTCAAAAGATGTGGGTTAATCTCATCGAATATATTTTTTCTTACAAAACAAGGTCCCTTCCCCACACTTACACTTTAAAAGACATAAGAGGTTATGTTTTGCTTCTGTTTGGTCGGGGCATGGTTGTTGTTGTTGGATGAGTTCATTAAATAAAACGAGAAGTTTCTTTAATGCAAGCTTTTTCTAAGCCTATTGTATCTCAGAGGATAAGTGCATAAATTAGAGAGACATAGCAGATGTGTCTCCTAACTAATTTGACCTCAGAATTTTAGGAATTTTATGGACACACCGTCAGGAATGGCTAATAAAAGCATAGCAAATGCTTCTGCCGAAAGGAAGGTAAAATTGAACTGAAGGACAGGGATCTTTAAATATTGGATTAAGACAGATTTTTACTCTGTAGGCAATGAAAAGCCACCAAAACTCTTTGCAAAGGGCAATGGTTTCTACTACTGTGCTAGTGATAGTTCCAATTTCCAAGGCCGAGACAGCAAGAGTAGCATATTCTCAAACACTGTGGGGCCAGACTTGTCAAAACAAATACTATGTGCTTCCTCCTTGGTTTATATCATCAGCAAGCATGTGCTTCGGAGTGCTCAATTGCTGGACTTCATCCAAACACTGTGGTTGGAAAGAACCCACGCTTTGCAGGTTTGATGGGGTATTGGGCTGATATTTTAATCTTGCTGAGTATCAAGGAGAGAGAAGTAAAGACGCCAGTGTGGATCCCTAAGCAAGGACTCTCGAAGGTTTCTGAGCACATATGGCATCTCCCAAGAAGAAAGCAGGAAGTGTGAGCCCAAAGGACAGCAAGGGCTGCCATGGGGACATGCAGACATTTGTCGCCTTTAATTAATACTTCCAGTTCTGGATTCTGAAGGCTCCTGACTATACCCCCTCCCCAACACACACACAAACAACAGAACATAATTTTCAAAATACTGCATTTCCCATGGAGATTTGAAGTGTTGTCAAGAGTATAAAGAATTATCTTAGGGTTTTACTTTAAGGACCTTATCAAGTATTGAGTCATATTGATGTTCTCTAAAAACTCAAAATCGAACATGGAGTGCCTGATCATGGCAGCATGGTTATAAGCACACATTTGCATATGTATTCTTCATTATACCCTCAGAAAAAATATCATGATTAGATTAAATATCAATTAAACACACAATTCATAAAGAGATTGAGTAGTTTGCAAGATCTTACAAGTCTGTACATTTGATTTAGTAAAACTAGACTCAAACTCGGCTGGGATTAGATAAAACTAGTTTTGAGCACTGTCCATTGCCACTAATCCTTGCTCTTGATGACTGTTATTCAATCCACACAAGCACATGTATCTCCTTGTTTCAGTATTGGGCAATAGTAAGAACAAGTAGAGGCAAGTTTATGCCGAGCATTTTAGCAAATGTTTAAATGTTCATCCCATCTAGTGCTTGCAACTGTTGTATAAGGCCAGTAGGTAACTTTGTTCCATTATACATAAGAGGAAATGAGACACAAAATAACTAAGTCACATGTTCAAGCTCACAGGATTGGCTAAGAGATGACTCTGAACTGCAGGTCTTTATTCTCTTGCCTACAATGATCACAGTGTAAGCCAGCATTCCAAACACTGTCTAAAGGTAGTTATCACACACTCTTTACCCTGTAGAAGCTTGTTCCATTAAGTGCTTTAAAGATGAAAATAACAATCCCATCTTCCTCTTTGCCCTTCATATTTTCCTCCTCTAACTAAAATAATGTGCAGAGAAGCAAGAAAGCTGCCCCAGAAATTAAGAACAGTGGCCATTCTTCAAGATGGCCTGGTTCACTTCCCAACAACTACTTGGTAGCTAGCAACCATATGTAACTCCCAATTCAGGGGATCCTACACCATCTTTTGAACTCTTTGGGTACAAGACATTCATATGTATGTATGTATGTATGTATGTATGTATGTATATGTATATGTACATATACATATATATGTAACCATATATAAAATAGAAATAAAAAATTCTTCTAAAATAATAACAATAATAATATGAAGAAAAATAGTCACAACTCAGATTTCCATGTGTTTGTGATCAAATTAGATAGACATACCTGTTACTGCCATTATCATCATTATAACTTTCCAAAATTGTTCATTTTCCATTCTTTTCCTTTATAAAGTTATGAATGAAAAATTAGAGATGAACATATTTTCTGAAATTCAAATACCAAGCTCAGCAATCCTATTCATGGCATGTGTTCCTGCATTGATCAAGGAACTGAATGAAGATGGATGCACAAGAATGGCAGTTACACATAAGAATCACTGGGTGATGACTTTAAAGCTCCACATTGAAAACTACACAATCAAAAAGAGATACTCTTGTATCCAAATGATTCTTTATGCTATCAGATTCTTTGAAGATGTTTTTATGAACTCTTTGCTACAAAAAGAACTGGTAAGTCAATACTATACCTACCTTCCCCCTTTGATTAAAAATTTAAACTATTTATAACAACTTGGCTGGTTTTCTTTTAGTCCTTGTCAATACTTTATCTAAATCATTAAAAAAGTTGAGATGCATTTCTCAGGTTCCAATTCACTTGTCTATAATTAGGCCCATAGAGCAAGTCAGTATTTCCCAGTGAAAGCATCATTAAGTCAAATATTATACCACTGATAACATTATGTCACTAAATCACCTTTAGTATATTAACATTTTGTCATTCATAATTTAAAAAGCACATATGGAATGCTGAACACCAGTAAAAGTTTTTCTTGCTGGAAAAAAAAAAACTCAGAACCCTTTATTATTATATAAACTGTGATGTGTGGCTGTTATTTGCTCATTTTAAAACTTGACCATGGAACAATTTTAATGTGAAATACATACTAACAGATTTTAAAAATACCTATGCTTTAAAATGATTTGCAAACATCTATGCAACTGTTGGCTGACATCTATTATGGGTTGTATACATTTTAAAGTGATGGGGGTAAATATCACATGTGTTCAGATTTGAAAAGTACTACAAAATAAGTCATTTTGGGGGAAGATTATCTGCAATGTATACAACCGACAGCTGGAGTCCGCAAAATGCCTTACATAATGACTCCATCTTAGTATGCATTGTTTAAACTTTCAAGTGATGATGCTTATATAGAGCCTAAACATGATATCTTCATGCCAGAAATACAAATTCTGAGTATTTTAAGAAGAGGACTGGAAGCTTTAGAAATTTTTGGAATGGCTAGAAGAAAACACTCTTAGTCTGAACGACGTCTCAGATTTCCAGAAAGTCTTTCTGTGTTAAGAAGGCTACAAAGCTCAGCTGCATAAGGAAGGTGGGAATTTAGAGGTTGTTTTTAGAAATATGACAGCTAGTAGCATACAGCAAAAATTATGCTACTCTTTCTTTAAAGGTGCTACCATCTATCTGGACACATCTATCTTGGCTACCATGCAAGCAGAACACAGAGCATCAGTACCAGTGCCAGAAAGAAAAATGTTTAGTTTCCTGTATGCTTGTTTAACAGGGAACCAAAAGCATGTTTGTTTTATCTAGTAAGTGGCATCAGAATTTATAAAGTTTCATTACTTTTTGTTGAGTCCCAATTTGTACAGAGGAAAGTAAGATCAAAGCTGTGTCTTTCGGCCATCTACAGTTCAAGGATAGAGAAGCCACTAAGATTCAGTAAGATTGTATTGTGGATAGCAATGGCTATTCCCATTTAGCACACTGGATGCATGGAAGGGTGAATGACTCTTGATAAAAGATCTGATTCCTCCAAACACATTGCTTCCCAGGATAGCAAAGTACAGACCAGGTGTATGGAATTATATATACATGATGCAACCAAAGAGAGCCATAGCTGTTCCTTAAAAACCGTGTCGTCTGCAAGTCAGAAAATGTCATCCTGGACACACATCAGTAAAGTTGAAGATAGATTCTTCACACTACTTTATAATTGAGGTACCAGGCTCTTCATCCCATGCAAGGACATCCACAAATAAAACATTCACTACCATAGGTTTCATTATAATCTCATATATTGTGATGTTGGCACACCTCCATGACTTTTCAAAAGGATAATGAGAAAACTACCCTTAGGAAGATCTACCTCACCTTGATCCTGGAAAGAACAAAAGGTCGCCTTACCTTATGAATATATATCATACTTTATATTAATAAAAAATGTTTAACATTTACATTTCAAACACCTATGCACAGCCCTTCCCCCACTACATACACACTTCGAGGAGAGCTCCAGACTTTCTATTGAGTGTCTTTACTTTGCTAAATTTCTGTGTGAACTGTCTATGTGTCTCATCTGAGTTCTCTCCTTTGAGAAGACAAGAACCAACTTAGGAGAAACCTTCACACTGTAGCAACAGACGAGACTTTAGATGTAGAAATGTGACATTGAAAACAGTCCTTGTAGAAACTCAGGTCATTGGGTCATCGATATGAACATCTGCTAAATGCTTTGCATTTTCTCAGCTATTTCATATGAGAAGGTAACCCCAAAAGGGGTCAGCATGGCAACAGTGATGCCAGGGGAGACAATTACAGGCAGATGTATGCTATGGTCAGGAATGTAATAACTGGATAATATAGGGAATCTGTGTCTATACCGTAGAAAATTTCTTCTGTGTTGAAGACAACACAGATGGTTAAATTTTTCAGTCACTGTTGGAGATCGTCTCCACTCCTTTCTCTTTGGTGTGATTTTGTTTTCTTTTTGTTTTTTGAATTAAACAATTTAACTTTGTGATTTTTTCCCCATCACATTACTGGTTCCTTTTTTCCTTTTAAAAATATATATATATATATTTTCTTATTTTACATATCGATCCAAGTTCACTCTCCTTCCCATCCTCCACCTTCATAACATTCCCTGTCCCATTCCCCATCCACTCCCCAGAGAGGGTGAGCCCTTCCAGGGGCAATGTCAAGTCATTTGAGGTGGGGCCTAGTCCCTCCCTCATGTCTCTAGGCTAAGGGAGTATCCCTCCATAATGGAAGTGCTCCCAAAGGCTTTCGTTCACCAGAGATAAATCCTAGTTCCACTGCAGAGGTCCCATAGACTTCCCAGGCCTTCTAACTGAGACCCCTATTCAGGGGGTCTGGGTCAGTCCAATGCTGGTTTCCCAGCTATCAATCTGGAATCCATGAGCTCCCCCTTGTTCAGGTGAGCTGTCTCTTTGGTTTTGACTTTTTTCATTTTTATTTCTTGCTTGATTTGTTGGATTACCAAATCTGTCAGGTCTGATCTCAACCTGATACCAATGCATTTAAACCACATCCTCCAAATAATTAACTAATTTTCACAAAGCTCTTCAATTTCTTGCCACACACAGTGATTAATCATAATTAAGCATTCAGGAAAGTCTTAAAGAATTCTTCATGGTGTAATTCACACAACTATAGTCTTGTCCTTTTCCTGTAATGTCTACTTTCAGTGTACACAGTGCAGAAAATATGATTACTACTTAATAAAACAGTGATTTTTATAGATGCTTTTGTGCCCAAACATGGCATAAAATAGACCACTTTGACCACTGTGTGTAGTTAGTCTCACTGTCATCCAATGGAGCCTGGGAATGTTGTTGTGTTGCATGGGGAGCAATTTCTATTGAATGACAACTCCCATTTGGCCCTTCTTAGCCTTGTGAAAAACCACCATTCTGTTTTAAGTGTGAATATTTCAAGTCAAGCTTTAAAGTTCAATCCTGTGGCTTTTTTATTTCTGTTGTGCTTATTTCTCTTAAAGTAATGTCATTAGAGTTCCTCCATGTTCTAGATTATGACAGGATAGACACAGTTACCTACCTGCCTTACCCAACAGTTGCATATTAATTCTCTCCATTTCTTGGAAGCTGTGATGAGCACATGGGTATGTAAATAATTATGTAAAGTCATGTTTCCAATGTATCTGAGTATATACCCTGGTTAGGATTGCTTGATGTTATGATATTTTATGTTAATTTTCTATAGGTCAATCTTATTATTCTCTGTAGGATTCAAACTACTTTACACACTTATCCATAGTGTACAGGCCTCCATTCTTTACCCTTTAGTAATTAGTTGCATTTCATTGTATTTTGTGTTTTTCTACTGACCATGTTTTAAGAATACTTTAAATGCATTTTTCAATTTCAAAATGAATTTTTTAATTTAAGTTTGCATTTCAACCACAGTTCTCCCTCTCACCCCTAGTCCTGACCTCCCATGAGTATTCCCTTAGTATACTCCCCTATCTACTCATCTCCCATGGTAAGGACTCCTGGCCCATTAAGTTGAGGTAGGACCAAGACTCTCCCTGTGCATTAAGGCTAAGCATGGCATCCCACCCTAGGGAATGGGCCCCAACAAGCTACTTTATGCATCAGGGATATGTTCTAGTACTGTAGTTAAGAGCCCCTCAAATAGATCCCACTAAATAATTGTCTCCCACATGCAGAAGTCCTTATTTTGTTTCATGAAGGCTCCTTGGCTGTCAGTCTACAGTTCATGAGTTCCCAAGAGTTTGGTTCAGGTGTCTCTGTAGATTTTTTTACATGTATATATTGACATTTCAGCATTTTGCCTTTGCCCCCACTATCCTTACTCAGTGTTTGTGTCCCGAACTAGTTACTGAAACCATTCTTTTTTTCAGCAAGCTTCTTCCTATGTGTATTGCCTATAAAAATTATATTTATTTTGTTTGTCTGCTTAACCAACTGAGTTCAATTGTGGCTATTTTCATTATGACCATGGGGGAAGCTAGTAGCTGTAACATGAGAAAATTACTAGTAGTGACAGCTTTAAAGAAAATAATACCAATATTCCAGAACCATCAGGTTTAATCTACTTTATATTTAAAGTGATTATTTACATGGAAAGATTTAACACTGCCCATTTTCTTAAATTTTTTTATAGCCTTAGATTTTTGACACTACTATTTTCTTGCTTTGTTTCTTTGTGTTTTCTGAGGGGTAAATTCCTTCTTTTTATTTGTTGGGGAATGTCTTTAATTCTTCTTTCATTTATGTAAGAATTTTACTGAACACACTTTAGCAGTCAGGATCTTCATTTATTTTGTTTGCTTTAAAACTTGGAATAAATCACCCACTTTCATTGTGTAAATTGATAATGTCCTCAGAGGGGCCATTTATCTGAATCTCTGAATTTTAAATTCTCACTTTAGACTATTGTCATTTTGATTGTACTTTGTTTCAGTTGGGGCAGAGTATATGCCCTCCCCTTACGTGAGTCATTTGTCCTTCTTATATCTCTGTAGCTATCACTTTCCTCAGGGTTGAGAGGCATCAAGTTGCTGCTTCTTCAGATATGCTCTATGTCTTGATATTTCTCTCTTCTGAGACTCAAATAGCATGTGTATTAATAAACTCTTTGATATCTATGTATCAAATAATCAATCCCCTATAAGTTTTTGTCCATTTTCATGTTTCATGATATTTTATATTAAGAGATTTCACTGTAATTTAATTTTTTCAATCTGGTTATTATACTCCTCAGATCCAGACACCCATATTACCTTAAATGTTGAGTCTTAGTTGATAATCTCATTTTGTTCAGCATCATTTTCTTGATGTCACTTGTCTTTCTGCCATTCTATGATGTGCTGCATTTCTTTAATACAAATTTTTGGATGGCTCTGCCATGTAGTTCATTGGCGTCCATTTCTTTAGAGTCAGCCATTTTTGAAAAATTAGTTCATTCCTGTTATTGACAATATTACAAGTTTCTTCAGATGCCTCATTATTATTTTTCACAGTGAATAACACAGCTACTTCTCTTAATCTTAACACCCTCTGGCTTTGCATCAAATGGTAAACAGCATTGTTGGAGAATCTGTGAGTACATCCAGCTACATTTTTGCTCAGCTTTTGTTGTGTAGTTTCAAATTATTTTTCAGTAGTCTATATTATCCTGCTCTGATTTTGTTATCTGTCTTCAGATCCTTTGAAAATGCTTTTACTGTTACTCAGAAGTCAACCCCATAGCCAAATTGAAGTAAACAGAATGATAATATTGTTGTGTGATTCTCTAACCCAGGGAAGTTATTTTAACATTGCCATTTGAATTTTCCTGGGCTGGCACATGCTTTTAAAACTCATTTTATTCATTCCAAATAGCTGAACTACTTTTTTTTCTTCCTCTGAATATCATTCTCCTTGTAGCACTGAAGAGTACGGTAGTAATGCCTCCCATTTAAGTGTTTTTGCAAAAGGTCTGGCATCATCTCCACTTCCATCCTTGCCCTCCATTTCTGTATGTCGTTTCTGATATCAGCTGGCCAGAATATAAAAACTTCCTCTTTGGTATTTCAGTGTTCACTCAAATAATAATTTCAAATGAGGCAAACCTAACTTTATGCCTGGACTTTCCTCTCTACAACAGGTAAGCTCATTTAGGTTAAGGGGTTTAAGAAAACAAAAACAAAAACAAACAAACAAAAAAAAAACCTGTTCCAAGGCTGTTCATTTCACCTTTATTACTTCTCCTGTACATGTTCTTCTAAAGTACCATATCTTATTAACATTCATGTCTTAAGTACTTGGATAAATAAGTTTCTTGATGGCATCTTCAAACATTCACTCTTACCTCCTCTTTTATATCATATGTTCATTTATCTTCACTTCTATAGCATTTTCTCAACAATGTATGCACATTGGTGCTAATAACAGACTGAGTGAAATCAGCAAGATTAAAAATGATGGTGAAATAGAAAGAGTTCTTATGAAAATCTGAACAAAGAGGTGTACGTGAGGCGATGGAGCATGAAGGGCCATCGACATCCCGACATTCCACTTTATTATTCTTCTGCTTTCCATGTGGTTTCCATCTACTGCTTGTGAATAGTGTCACTGAGGTCTAGTTCACAGTAGGGCTAACTGAGCACTTTAGAAGACTCTGACCCTCAACTGGGAGTTGGGGCTCAGGTATATGTCTGGGATCTGATTATGTCTCCAATCTTGACCCAGTTCAGGAAATTGGAACCTGACTGGCTCCACTTACCGGCTCACAGGTGGCAGGCTGTTACCTGGCTTTTTCCCAGCCCAACCTCCTGCCTTAACTAGAGAACAGACACAGATGTATTCACCAGACTAGTATTCTGCAAGCTTCAATAATGCTTTATCACTACTCCTTAGATTCTGCTTAACAGTTTGTATCATAGGAGGAGTCAAATTATTTGAAAAATATCTTAAGACATTAAAACCTGGGTGAATAATAACAAAAGGGGAATGGTTACTATTAAGTGGGAAAATGTAGTCATGAGAATTTAAAGGAAAGAGTCAAAGTTTAAACCATGTATTTTTCCAGGCACAGATCTGAGTCTAGAGTTCCCATTTACTTCTTAAAAATATAAGGCAATAGGGAAAATAACTGACTAACAGAATGACATCAAACCAGATCTTCTCTTATTTTTAAAATTTTTTGATAATTAATATAATTGGATGTGTTTGATTGGATAATTTCTTAATTTCTTTCTAGTCAGTGGTTTAGGGTGGCATCAGAGTGATAATTTTCACTTCTTGAGTAATAGTTATTGCACCAGTACTCTGCATTGTTGGAATGATGACAGTAATTATTGTTTCAGTCAAGAAAGAAACACTAGCTTTACTCATGGACTTCCATAACTGAAGGAGACATCCGGAATGGAAGTTTCTGTCTGTGACTTCAAGGGCCACTTACAACCTACTCTCTTGATTTACAGGTGGCAATATCTGATTTTCGTTCCAAATTTTGCTTTAAACCCTTCTCTGTAATTTTGATTTAAGCCAAATGAGATTCCTTCCTTTGTGCAGAAGTTCAGGACACTGGCTTCTCACATGTTCATTAAGGTGGCCCTGCAACCAAGTACTGCAATTCCTTGGTGACTCATTTGGCTCTGAGAGGTTAGGAACTGGTGAGGTTTGAAGCAGTCATTTGCAGAATCTGGTGAGAGTAAAGGGCAGATTCATTTGTGAGAAAGGACATTTTCCCCCCTTTCCCTTTGGCTTTAAGGTTTATTTAGAATTCATGAAGTTGTATCTGTACTAAAAAGCTTTGAACCATTAAAGAGAATTATTTAACAAAATTTCTAAAAATGCCAGTGCAAATTGGTTTGTCTCAAATTCTGGTGCTTTGTTATTTTGCCATGGAGAAAACGGCTTAAAAAAAAAAAAAAAAAAAGCTTGAGGGAGAATATGAATGTAATAAATATTTCATTTTTTGTAGCACACCGTGCATTGTTCTGTGTTTCAGCCCTTGCCAGCAGTCAACACAGTAGTAAATTCCAGCACCTGTGGACCTGTTTCGGTAATTTATGATTTCCATTAGATTTCTGTTGGAGATGGGCTACAACAGTTCAGGCAAGTTCATGCACCCCGGCCATGGGAGGGGCTAGCCTGAAGCTCTGCTCATATGTGGGTTTTGGCAGCTTGTACACTCTTTGTTGTCTTTTTATTTATTTTCTTATCATTGATATCACTTGAAGCTGCTCAGAACACTATCCCAAAGTGTCAGAACACAGAAAGATGTGGAGACATCCACCACTATGGAGCCATTGTTTGTCATGATCTGTACTGCTTTCATTCATTCATTCATTTAACAAAAAGAACCTTCATTCCTTGCATTGTAAGTACACAGATGAATGAGAGATGACTGTTAATTTCAAGGTCTACATGAAGGAAATCTCATCCAAAATAACTGCTGCTATGTATTAAATCACAAGACAGGCACAGAAGGTTCTATATCTTCATATAGTTAGACTTAAGATTATCCTGCTTTACAATAGTGTGAAAACACATTCATACTATCATTATGTTTTTATATTTTCAATAGCATATCCAATAAATAGTGTGAATGTTCATTGCTGTACTGTAAACTGGTTTAAGTATGAGCTGTTTTTGCTTTTTACCCACCTGCAGGTTAATAATATCAGTGTTATGAGATTATGGTAGATGGGGCAAAGGCAGGATGCTCGATAGATTAGATGTAGGAAATGAGTTTTCAATTGCAATATTTTCAAATTAATCATGGCCTTTTGAAGAGACATCTATGTTCATTAAAACAAACAAACAAACAAAAAACATTTGCAAAATTAATCAGGGAGAAACAGTTACTGTATCTCTGAACTCCTGAGTAGTCCCATTTGAAAAAGCCAATAAACAAGGAGAGATGATGCTGAAGACAAAAGGAGGACCCTGTTGTGGGAAGAAGAACTGGTAGGCTCAGCAGCAGGAAATATGACTTGTCTATATATGAAATGTAGAAGACATTCAGGTCCTCACTAAACAGACAGCCAGATGCTCCATTGCCCAGATGACCACCTATTAGTGTGATCATCAGTGACTCCATGACTTAGTACCAGAAAGCTATGTAAGCCAGACTCCCTGAAGCAGGATTTGGTAAAAAGTAGACACATGAAAGAAACTGGAGGTCTATAGAAGTTGTCCATCATCTTCAGTTATACAGACTGGACCTAGTTATCTATTACTCTCTTATCTCTTTTCACTGGATCTATTTTTGTTAGGAAAGCCAGTGAACTATTAAGAAAAAGAAAGTCTGTGTGCATGTCATTCTATGTAACAGCTAATAAGAAAATAAGCTATGTCTACTAAAATGGTTAATATGGTTTGATTTAATCTCTTCTTTATTCATGGTCATACAGATTCTAAGAAACTGACAACAAAACAAAAGATGGCCACTTAAAATAAAATAACGCATTTTGTCTTAAAGATGTCTGTCCCACACTATTATTACCTATAACGACACAATATCAAATAACTTGAAAGCATAATGCTTGACAAAAAACAATGAGAGTGAAAACTGAGTAGTTGTTACAAAGTTTATGAGGATTTGTTAATTTTTATAAACAGCATCTCCATCTTTAATTTAAAAACATAAGGTGCATTCATGCCTAAGTTATTGTTCAGTTTAGCTGAAAATGTTCATAATAAAGGGAATGCATCATTAACAGTGTGGTTCTCGACTTAGGAACTTTTTACTTCAATTAATTTTTTTTTACTATTAGTATATAATGAATATGGTATTATGGAATAATAAAAAACCTTTATAAAAGTATCTAGTATTGAAAATCAATGTCAAAATGAGCTAGCTGTATTGGAACACAAGAGTCATCAACCTGTTGAAGGCAAGAGGATAGGACAGAAGTCACAGGCCAGCTGAGGTTGTACCTTTTGTACCCACTTATATCTTTTTATACTATGCTTAATTTCCAAATGGAGACAGAAAAGCTAAATAGAGGAAACAGAAAAGGCTGGATGTGCAAGAAGTGAGAGGAGTAGATCTTTCAGCTCATCTTTAAAAAGATGCTAATAGTAGGAATTTTGAGGAGATATAAGCATTCATTCCTGATGGATCAAGCCTGGCTCCATCAGTAGGAACCTCCCACAAAGTGTATAGTTTGGATAAATGAAATTATAACTTTCCATTTCCATTTTTGTTTTATTGTTTTTCAGACATGCTCTGTCTCTTCTAAAGTTTTCATTTGTATGATAGCAATTCACTTGCCCACTGTTTTCTAACACAG
Organism: Phodopus roborovskii; assembly: GCF_943737965.1. Classification (NCBI taxonomy): domain Eukaryota; kingdom Metazoa; phylum Chordata; class Mammalia; order Rodentia; family Cricetidae; genus Phodopus; species Phodopus roborovskii. Next base: position 2,630,577 of record NW_026126623.1, on the reverse strand, counting down.
TTTTGAACTGTGCTTAGGAAAAGATACAGTCTTTAATCCCACTAAACAACCTCCATGGGTGTGTTTGAGAGGAAGGTCACATACATCCCCATACCCCATAGGGTACTCTGACTATTGGGATCAAAGGGTCCATAGTTAATACTTTGGGGACTCAGGTTTAGGCAAAATTAAGTTATTTACTTCAATAGAGAACTTCTCATTTGTATGTTTCAGACTCACAAATGTTTGAGAAATGAACGCACAGCAATTCCCAATTTTGTTTATCCCAAAGCCCTTTCTACCCCTAACCAAAGGTAACAAAGTTTTCAATCATCTTTCTAATGTAACTCCAAATCCTGGTTGACTTTCAGGGCACTCATATCTAGATAGAATAGGTTCTTGCAGTGTGAAGAGAGCAGTGGAAAGTTGAAACAGAAGGCCCTGGAGAATGAGTAGGATGCCAGGAGCCAGCTAAGAGCTAAGTCCAACAGAAACTTGAAGGTGCCCAAGTTTTGTGGCACATGGTGGATAGTTGTGTGTAGTTTGCCTTGTGTAATTTGCTTCTACAGTTCAGGTTTCCTTGAAATGACCAGGTTTTTTAATGTTATTTTTGTATAAAAATGGAGAAGAGCATCAAATCAGTTATCTCCTGCCTATCTGTAAGGAAGCACCACCTTTCTCAGAACGTGGTGGTGGCCCAGTCACAGTGAGAAATATGCCCTCCAAATGACAGTTTTAAAGCATTACCCAAAGTGTACATGTAGCTAAGCATCATGTGGTTAATGTTAAAGAAGAAAAACTTTTTTATTTGTATTCTCAGCGTATAAAAATAAATTGGATTAAGAATAAATAAATGTGATAATTAGCCTTATTAAAGAAATTAAAGATCTGGAGGTCTTTCTTAAACATCCATCAATGAGAAGAATCAACTATTGATCACATTCCAGTAAGAAGATTATGAAATTTATTTTGTTTGTTGGTCATATTAATGCTACCCACATGATGTTTAACTACATGGATGCACTGGATAATGCTTAAATTTAAAATATTTATCTTATTTAGTATTGCATTTTCAATAGTGTGAAGTCTCATAACTCTTATTCTAGCCTCTTTAAATCTGTCAACATGTACACTAGCATACAGAAAGTTTTGCAGTGCATTGTTAGCTGGTACCCCTTGACAATCCTTTCCCCATTCCTCCCTGGGCTTATGGGGATTAATGCTGTGCTTTCAAAGTTCATGGGATCAACAATTTTAAATTTCACAAGACTCATGCATTACTTGTCAATCTCTACTTTGCTTATCTCTCTTAGCATGTTTCCACTGCTACAAAGGCAGTTTTCTCCTTCTCATGCCCAATTAGTACCCCACTGTGTATATACGCCACATTTGCTTTTAGCATTCACTAGTTAACAGATAGTAATCAAGATCAAGCCATAGTTAAATAATAGAGATTTTCACATAGTTACTCTTTTGTCTTATATTATTATTATTTTCTTGATAATCCTTCTGCATACAATAAAAACATACAAAGCTATAAGGAGTTGGCAATGGCTATGTATGAGTAGTTACTTCTCATCACTTATGGTATACATGGGTCATTTTAGTAACTCCATATGAGTTATTCAGACATTACCAAGAGGCACTGCTTAAGTATATAAGGTTCCAAATGTCAACACTTCAGAATATGTGACACACATCTGCAACAACAAAAACAAAATTGAATCCATGACTCACTCCAGAATACTCACCACAGATAAGCAAGGTCAACACACTATGTCCCTCATGAGGATTTCACTTGACTTGTAGGTCATTTAAACGTGTGGTTAAGAAATGAAGAACAGTAAAAATATCAACCACTAAGACTCTATAACTCACCCAGGTTTTATCATCCACAACTTTCCTCATTATGTTGGAGTTTGCATGAAATACTGTTTGAAATTTTTTCTTATTAATTTTTTTAAAATTAAAAACAATCTTACTTTACATACCAGCCCCAGTTCCCTGTCCCTCCCGTTCCATCTAAACCCAATCCACTCCTCAGGGAGGGTGAGGCTTCCCATGGGGGAACACTAGAGTCTGTCACATCATTTGGGGCTAGATCTAGGCTGAGAGAGTATCCCTCCATAGGGAATGGGTTTCCTAAGTCTATTTGTGAGTAAGATAACCTAGAAACAGCCAGAAAAACATGCTATGATGTGTACTCCCTCATAAGTGGATATTGAAACTCTTTCTTTATAGGTGTAGTATGGAGGCATGGAGAAGAACAATACTGTGGTGAGACTAAATAATGCTCTGTTCTCCAGGACTATTTTCAAACTACCTTTACTATCTGTCTCGTCAAAAAACCAATGCCAATGAAGAAGACATCCTGAGTCATTTGAAATTTCAAAAATATTCTTGTTATGCAGGTATTATGATTTGATTTGCTACCTCCAGGATCCTCCCTCTTCCATCTTCTATGCTCCAGCCACATTGTATGTCCTATTTCCCTTCTGTGTTCCAACTTCATCCCTTATGCACAGGCCAGGTGTGCTTTTTCTCATCCCTATCTGAACAATCCCTCTTGCATTTCAAGGCAAAGGTCAATGATCTTCCTTACTCCTTTTAAGAAGAACTAATACTTCAGTTGTGCCGTGTGCTTTTCCTAGAGAGATGTGAGTAAACAACTGGACACCACAGACAGAGCACCAGCCACAGACCAAAGAAATGTTTCCCTGCATGCCATGCTTTGTGATTTATACAGTATAGGTAAAGAGTTACTCACAGGAGTACTGGTGAGTCAAAGGCAGCTACTTCAATGAGAAACCCATCATAGCATGGGCAACTCCTCACAAAAACTGTATGCCTGGAGATCCCTCCATAACTTTCAGAGAGCCCAGGTGCTCACAGTCTTCTCTCCCCAGTACTTGCTTGCTGCTTTTATACCCTTAGGGTGGGGCCTTGCAGATCTTGTAGCTTGCAGGAGCTTCCTGGAATTGGAAAAGTCATCATTGCTTTTGGCCTTAGTCTTATGGGCTTTCTCACTTGCATTACAGGTAATATTACCATTTGAATTAAACAACTCCACAGTACTCTGACCTCATTTATTGTGTGAATACACACACACACACACACACACACACACACATGCACACTATTAATACTTCTTTAGAAATTATTGCACTAATGGATTGAATTCCTATAAAGAGCAGAAAGAATATTGGCATCCTGTGATGTTGGAGTCTTTATCTGTCACAAAACAAACATCTCAGTGTGATAGGCTACATTCTTTTTTGCGTATGTGACTTGATTAACATACATTGATAAATATCAAGTTCATTGTGGATATGTATTAAAAATATTCATCATACAACTATCCTTTCCCAAGCCCTCAGTTTTTTAATTTCATAACTTTGTGTTATATATACAGGTCATGCTGAAGCTAACACATAGTCTGTTTCACTATAGAAATGTTTCACAAAGTGTGATAATTTTTATTTTTCTAATTTCTAGCATGTTCTGTGAATGCAGGTATTTTTGTAGTAATACATTTCATCCTGTCACAATCAGGTCCCAAAGAGCTATGAGTGGCTTCTTGTAAGTTCAAGCATTCCATTTCTCCCATATTACAGGAGGGATGCTCTGCAGAATCCATTGGTCCTAGGCAACCCCTTGTCACAATGTTATCGAGGCTTACTACAAGTGTATTTCATAGTGATTTCCAATAATCTGAAGAGTGACAGTATCATAACAGGAACTTCTCGTCATATTTTATACACCAATCTTGTACTGGAGATAAGTCAAGACAGAGCTTAAAGTAGTGTGTTAGCCAGAAAACACAGGGAGGGACATACTTAGAGCTCCAACGCCCAAAGACATTACTCAGACAATATAAAAAGTTAGGTCAATATTGTGCTATTCCCTCTCTTTTTCTCTTCCTCTCTCTCTCTCTCTCTCTCTCTCTCTCTCTCTCTCTTTATATATATATATATATATATATATATGTGTGTGTGTGTGTGTGTGTGTGTGTGTGTGTGTGTGTTTCTTTGTGTGTGTTTCTATATGTTCATGTCACTACTACAAAATTGAAAGACATAAAGTAAGATATTTGATATTTATCTACAAGTAAATAGACAATGAGAATTAAAAGAAAATAGAAAGAAGATGGTAGATGACAGATAGACAGACAGACAGAAATGAAAAGTTATTATGATATACTACTTTCCTGGGATGTTTTAACCAAGCACCACAAACTTGCTGGCATAAGTCTATTACCTCAAAGCTGAAGTCCTCAAACCACTCTGTTATTAAAACCCTTTCTTTGCTTATGCAGCATTTCTATGGCAAAAACTTCCTTTACAATGTCCAAACTGTAAGCACTGTCTCAAGCAAGCTGTATCAGGTTTTTGGCTTGTAAATTCCAAGTTGAGAGCCATCTTTTCTGTTTGTCTTCATGTCTTATCTCACCTTCCTTTCATTCAGAAACATTTTGTTGTTCATTTGTTTGCATGTGTATGGTTGACAGTCATACCAGATTAACTTATCTCTTTAAGGCTATATTTATACTGCTTATATATGAAATTCTAGGACAATAAAAAGTATATATATATATATATATATATATATATATATATATATATATGTACATATATATATAATATCAAGACATCAGGGTAGTAGGAATTAGTACTTCAACATTTTCCTTTGTCAGGGCATGACTCTACCTATCACAAATGACAAATAGATACACAGTATAAAGAGAGATGACAGACAGATAACAGATTGCTAGATGATAGAGATGGAAAACTTGGGACCTATTTCCTTGCCTATTTGCATTATGTATTTATGTTGATTAAAATATTTCTTCCTAGTAGTATACCTAATGTATGTGTATATGCTTAGGTGTCCAGAGAAATAGTAACAAATTATCTTTAAAAACTCTGTGTTGTTTGCTGGGAGTTGAAACTAGAGTCTTGAGTACGCAGTGTAGATGTTCAGCCATTGAGTTTATATGCACTCCTGCCCTGCCACTTACATGCAACAAACTCCCAGGAGTCTGTCCTTCTAGCTCAAATGATCAGTTGCCCTTATTTTTCTCTTAGAAGTTTGCATCTGGGTGATGAACATTCCCCCAAGTTGAATGGATCCACCATGAAGCTGGTTTTCAAATACATACAGACATTTTGATTTGTAATCCAGAGCCTGTCAGCCCTCTATATCCCATTCTGCTCTCACCTACCTATAGGCTCATTTGTCATTTTTAAATTTTATTTTATTTCATGTTTAAGATATTTCTATCATTCTACTGAAGGAATATAGCAATAAAATGACTCTTAAGGACATTCTGCTATTTTCATAGATTAATGCCTTGCTCAGCCATCATCAGAGAAGCTTCTTCCTGTAGAAGATGAGAACAAATGAAGAAACCCACAGCTAGACATACATAGAGAGTGAGATACCTGGGAACACTCATGCCTAAAAGGCATGTCTCTATACCCCCCAGGGAAGCATACAGAAGAGGGGGGTGGAAAGAGTGTAAGAGCCAGAGGGGATGGAGGACACCACAGAATCAAAACCTTCAAGAGGGCTGATACACCTAAGAGCTCACAGGTAGTTGGCCTTGTCTGTAATAAATGGGGTCCTAGAGCTGTGAGGAAAAGTGGATACACATCTCCATCCCTAACCCAGAAGCAAACTCCAATTGATAACCACTTGCAAAAGAAACATTGTTTTCCCCAAGGAAGTCTCACTGGAGAAACATAATGCTCTTAAGGGTAGACTCCATGTCCAGAAGTAAATGGCTAACACAAATCAAATTCAATGGCATCTTTGGGTGTTATTTGTATCATAATGTTGTGTCATTGGTTTTTGTTTGTTTGTTTGCTTTGTGTTCTGGCTGTGTGTGTCTATATACGTTTCTTATGGTTTTCTTCAATTCTTTCTTTTTTCCTTTCTTTTTTGTATTATTCTAAATTGATTGTTTTCCTTATTTCATTTTATTGTCATTCCTTAAATGTATGTTTGTTCTCAAGTAAGTGAGAGACAGCAAGGATATGGGTCTGGATTGGATAGGAGGTAGGTGGGATTAGGAGGAGTTAGGGGAGGGGAAACAATCCTCAAAATACACTGTATGAAAAAAAGTCGGAAAATATATAAGTTCATTAGATTTTATATATATTAGTGAAGTTATATTTTATATGTTATGTTTAATATATATTAATATGTACATATATTTAAACAAAGCAAAATTATATTATCCATTCCTTCCCTTTCCTCCCTCCAAACTATCCCATGTATACCCCCCATGCTTGCTTTCAAATTCATAACCTCTTTTTATTTAATTGTTGTTACACAGCTATGGAAAACTTAATTTATCTGCAGGTTATAAAAATTAAATGTGCTAATGGACTTGGGAACATATCTGAATATAGAAAACCCTCATAGATCTCAATTATTTAGTTTATATTTCAAATTTTATTTTGAAACAAGTCTAGAATCACAATGAAGCTGCAAATTTAGCTCATGTGTTTTTCACTCGCCTGCTCCTGCAGCAGCAATTGTGTAATCATCAGACCCAGAAGCTGAATATTATATTGAATTTTATCACCTTTAATATAGTTTTCAGTATAGCTAGTTTTATGAAACATCATCACATTCATACATTTGTGTGAGCATCAGATAAATCAAAATGAAAGTCACTCTTAACCCTGAAAGCTTCCCTCAGATGATAAAATTTTGTCATATACTCCACAAACTCTTAACACAGCTAATGTTTTTCTATCACTGTAATTTCACACTCTATAGATAGCTACAGAATCAATCTACCAGGCAAGATATGCCCACTGCTGCAATAGTGGCAAGACTGGTCCACAGGAGGGATTTCATACCTGGTACCAAAAGCATGGTCTAAATCCATGCCTAGGATAATCATAGGCCTGAAAGGAGAACTTAATGACATTGTTTTGATAAATGGCCATGTTGTCAAGATGCCCTCTAAATCTTTATGTCTCTATCCACAGATTTGTGCTACTAACAGCATTGGTCAGAGAAGCTTTTTATTGCTTTGGAAAGTGGTTAATGCCATGATTCATAACTGTTAGAAGGATTGAGACTAAGTGATTAGGAGTGCCTATCCACAGATATATTAGCTTCTGTATCTCAAAACGAGGGAACATCATAGAAGAAGGGGTAGAAAGAATGTAAGAGTCCATTGGTCAGAACGATAGCTCTAAAAAGCCATCATTTGAACATGACATGGTTGGGTTGTTGTACACATGACCTCACGGCAGCTGTGGTTACCTTCCCAAGGCTTACAAAATGTTAAACCAGTTCCAGCATGGAGTGAGGAAAAGGTCTTAAGAACCCACCCTAGCTATTGGCAGTTGATGGCTACTAGGGTAGGAAGAGTCATTTTACTTTGCCTGGGATGTCCACTTGCTTGTTGCCAATGCCTCAGTAGATGACATTACACCTTTGTACATGTAAGAAGATATAATGTGACTCAGTGAATATTTCTAAAGAAATATATGATTGGGAGGATATGTGAAAAATGGGAGCCTGGGAAGAGTGTAATTGATTGATTTGGGGGTAGATATGATCAGGATACATTTTATACAACTATGAAATTTTCAAAGAATTCTTTTAGTGAAGCTAAAATGAAAGTATGCAGTGCATAACCTTAACAGACTAATTTTATTTATTTAACATGATGCCTTTTTGATCCATTCAATTTATTGGAAGCTTTTGTGTTAGATTATGTTCTATTGAATGTCTAGACTGTGGTTTTTGTTTTGCTGAATGGCATGTACAAAAAGGAAAACAGTAGCAGGAATTTAGTGACTTAAAATAACAGAAATTTGTCCCAGCAATCAGGAGGCAGAGGCAGGCAGATCTCTGTGAGTTTGAGGCCAGCCTGGTCTATACATTGAGTGCCAGGACAGACTCCAAAACAAAACAGAGAAACTCTGTCTTGAAAAACAAACAAACAAACAAAACAACCACAAAAATACCATCCCCCCAAAACAAAAAACAAACCCAGAAATTTGTTCCTCCACAGTTTCAGCTGCCATCAATGCAAAATCAGTGCCATTAGGTGTCAAGATATCAGCAGAGATTCAGAGTTGTGCTGCCTTGTACAACACAGTAGGAAATCTGATCCTTGTCTCCTCTAACTCCTTCTGGCTGCCAGGATTTGTCTGGTAGCTGCCTTCTGGTTGGTGTGTGTGTGTGTGTGTGTGTGTGTGTGTGTGTGTGTGTGTTATGCCTGTGTAACAACTCCTAACTTAGCTCTCTATCATGAAGGACCTGACTATCCCTAGGTACATTAAGGATAATATTACATCCACAAGCCCCAATTTAATTAGATATGCTCAGATGTTTTTGTAAATAACTTAACATGTACAGTTTCTAGAGAATGCCTTGATGGTTTTCTGTTAGGTGACTTATGTTTCTGAACAGAAGATAACCCAAAGGGAAAAATAAATATAGCCAATGAATATGTGAGAAGAATGTATAATATCATCCATAAATACAATGATAATAAAGTTAGCAATATATAATGTTTTATAATATTTCCCACATTAATTGTACACTATATTGGGTAAAGCATGGGGTAATTGATATTTACTCTCACTTATGGTTTGGGGTCAGTTTAGTACAATTCAATTTCAAGAATATAAATTTAAAAATGTGTGTACTCTTCCAAGCCTAGCAATTAATCTTAATTTAAAAATATATTGCAAAGCTATATTTCACATGTTTTAATGGAAAAATACTTGGAAGTTATCCAAAAGAATCATCTATAAGAGCTATGATAAATTAAATTGCATTTATAAAATAAACTATTAGTCAAAGGATCCAAAAGTGAGACTTACATTTGTTATACATCAGAATACATCGCAGGTACATTTTTGTTCACAGACAAAATAAACATCTGATACTATGTAAATTGTAGTCTCATTATTTTGAAAGAAAATATATTCAGCTCAGAAATACATTTCAAATGTTTAATGAAAACAAAACCATTAATAATTTCCTGTTCTGTAATGGACCTATACAACCCATTCATCTTCCCAGGGTAACACATTTCAGGACAGGGTATTTAGAATTGTATCTGCACCTGTAAAGACTTGATCATCCAGGTGAGATGCATTGGTCTCACATTCAAGGCCATGCATAATTCCAGCTGTTGCACAAACTATAACTCACTAGCATCTGTGCCTTCTGCACAGTTAGCCCAGGCCTGTGATGACCATCCCTTACTGTTCACAGATGTGTGTTTCACTTTGCAAACAAAAGAGGATCTTCTGATTTCACATATTCTACCCAAACCCAGCCACCTAGAAATGTGAGTTCAAGCTTCATTCTTGCCATAAACATCTAGAACAGTTATTTACATGTTTTTGTTTTTAAGAGATTTCTTTCATTAAAAATGTTACTAACCAAGAAAATAATGAAGATTAATGAAATAAAGGTATTTGTATTCCACATTATTCTCTGAAACTACAGAGCAACTAGCTCTGTCAATGATTACTAGACAAATTGTCTAGCAAATCACAGAGGAAGAGCAACAGCTGCTAGGTGCAGTGAAGTCAGAGTAAAGTCAAGCAAAGTTGCTACTATCCACATGCTCAAATAAATAGCTAGTGAGACCCTGCATAGGAAATATCAAACAACCTCTGTATACATTTGCCCTTAAACAGTTGGATCTTCCAAATCTAAAATATAGGAGTAAATTTTGTGAACAAAGGAAAATGCAGTTGCGAATGGAAAACTGCAGCCCTGCGAGTAAAGCCAACTATCCAGTTAGATGTACTGGTAGCCTGTTCTTGATACTATGTGGTACAAGAGTTGCTTCATTTCTTTTAGTTAAGTTTACAATTGCCTTGACGAAACACCATGACCAAAGAAATTTAGGGAGGCAACTATCTATTTGGCTTACAGTTCCGCATTGCAATCATCACTGAAGGAAGTCAGGAAGGAAACTCAAGCAGGGCAGGAACCTGGATAAAGGAGCCAATGCAGAGGCCACAGAGGAAAGCTTCTTATTGATTTGATCCACCTGCTTTCCTATAGAATCCAGGACCACCAGCTCAGGTATGGTACCACACAACCTAGGCTCTAATCTCTAAGTAAGAAAAGGACCCACTGTCTTGCCAACATCCCAGACTTGTGGAAATATTTTCTTAATTGAGCTGCTCTCCTCTCATATGACTCTAGCATGTGTCAAGTTGACAAAAAACTGTCCAGCACACCTCTGTATTCATTAAAAAAAAGAAATTCACTACTCAAAAGTGTCACCCAAACTAAAGAATTCCTAAGAAATTCACAGACCAGAAAAAAACAAAACAAAACAAAACTAATTGTTATAGGAGACCGCTTCCTGAACACAATTCCAGGAGCATAGACACTGAGATCAACAATTAATAAATGGGACCTCTTCAAACTTAGAAGCTTCTATAAGGTAAAGAACACAATGGACAAGACCAAAGGGCAGCCCACTGACTGGGAAAAGATTTTCACCAATCCTACATCTGACAAAGGGCTGATCTCAAAAATATACAAAGAACTCAAGAAACTAGTCAACAAAACATCAAATAACCCTATTAAAAAAATAGGGTACAGAACTGAAGAGAGAATTCTCAATATTTGAAATCAAAAAGGCTGAAAGACACTTAAGAAAGTGTTCCACATCCTTAGCTATCAGGAAAATGCAAATCAAAACAACTCTGAGATACCATCTTACTCCTGCCAGAACAGCTAAAATTAGAAACACCAATGACAACTCATGCTGGCTGAAGAGGATGTGGAGAAAGGGGAACACTCCTCCACTGCTGATGGGAGTGTAAACTTGTACAGCCATTTTGGAGATCAGTACGGCGGTTCCTCAGAAAAATGGGAATTAGTTTACCACAGGACCCAGCAATCCCCCTCTTCGACATATACCCCAATGATCCACATCCATGCAACAAAGACATGTGCTCAACTGTATTCATAGCAGCATTATTTGTAATAGCAAGAAACTGGAAGCAACCTAGATGCCCCTCAACTGAAGAATGGATAAAGATGATGTGGCACATCTACACAATGGAATACTACTCTGCAGAAAAAAATAATGGAATCTTGGAATTCGCAGGCAAGTGGATGGCACTTGAAGAAACCATCCTGAATGAGGTAACCCAGTCACAAAAAGAGGAACACAGTATGTACTCACTCATATATGGATTTTGACCTAGAGCAAAGGATTCACACCACCAGACGAACTAGGATACAAGGTATATTCTAAGATATTCATATAAAGTCCCTCACAGAACCGGAAAGGGACAAGTTCCCCAGAGCACATGGGAAGTGGGGGGTCAGTGAATGGAGAGAGAAGTAGGAGAAAGAGAAGGGGAGGAGAGGAAAGCACATGCGACTAGGAAGATTGAGTAGGGTAGGAATAGAAGACAAAAGAGACAGTGTGTGTGTGTGTGTGTGTGTGTGAGAGAGAGAGAGAGAGAGAGAGAGAGAGAGAGAGAACATAAAAGAGGGAGCCATTATTGGTTTGAAGAGAAACCTGAACCTAAACAAAGGTCTAGAGACCTACAAGACTGCCAACAACTAACAATTTGAGCAACCCTGGAAAGGCTACCATAAATGCCCTTCCCAGATAACTTATCCACTATCATGAAGCCCTCATCTAGTATCTGTTGGAAACAGAAGCAAACACCCATAACTAAACATTGAGTCGAACTAGAATCCAAATGCAGAGAGAGAGGACAAGACCAGTTTGCAGAAACACATAGAGACAACTGACCTAAACAAGGAGGAACTGATGGGCCCCCAGACTGATAGCTTGGAATCCAGCATGGGACTGATTCAGGACCCCTGAATATGGGTCTCAGCCAGTAGGACTGAGCAGTCTAAGGGACCTCAGACAGTGGAACCAAGATGTATTCCTTGTGCACAAAAGGACCTTGTGGACACATCCCCCATGGAGGGATAACTGCCTTAACCTAGAGACAGGAGAGAAGCCCTAGTCCCTACTTCACATGACCTGTCAGATCTACATGACCCCACCTGGATGGCATTTCCCTACATGTGGAATTGGGTTGGGGGGATGGGAGGAGAGGCTGGTCAGGGTGCATGTGAGGGGGCAGAGAGGGTAAGAGGGAGGGAGGGAGAAGGAACTGGGATCGATATGTAAAATAAAAAATTTACTGTTAGTTCCTTGAGAATGTTATAAAATGTACTGTATTATAATTTGAGTTTTATGTGCAGTGGTCTTTTGCTGTCGTTGTGTTTGTATTTGCAACACTATATGAAAGGTTTCTGTGGAAGTCAAAGTGTTCTCAGGTTCCCAAGAACTGGAGTTATAGCCAGTTTGTGTCCCCCTGTGCGTACTAGGAATCAAAAGTGAGTCACCTGGAAAAGTAGCCAGTGTTCTAAACTCCCAAGATGTCTCTCCTGCCCTTTTCATACTCACTCCCCTCACTTCCTCCCAGCTCCATAGCCCAAGCTCTTACAACTCTCTCTCTCTCTCTCTCTCTCTCTCTCTCTCTCTCTCTCTCTCTCTCTCTCTCTCTCCACCCCCAAAAGTCCAATTCATGAATAGAAAGTCCATCTACTCACTGGGAGCATGGTCTACTTACCAGAGGACATAGCCTTAAACAAACCAACTTTACCTTTACCACCAGCTATCAGTGGCCAATAACACCCTCACTAGGGATGAGGCTATGTGCCAACCTCCCCTCTGCATACAAGTAAATAAAATAGAATATTTATTCAGTTACTTTTATTTCTAAATTATAATATAATTACATTGTTTATACCCTTTTCTTTTCTCTTTCCATTATCTCTCATGTTGATTCTTCCCCCAGCTCCCTCTCACACTCAAGGCAAATTTTTCTTATACATACATATGTATGTAATATACTGTATATATACACTATGTGTAAGCATAATATACATATATGCTATATAATATATTGATATATAAATAAAATATGCTGAGTCCATTTAGTTTTATTTGTACATATATTTTTCAGGACTAAGTAGTTGATTATTTAGCATTTGATAATCAATTAGTATTCCTGAGCAAAACTAAACTAACTCTCTCTCTCTCTCTCTCTCTCTCTCTCTCTCTCTCTCTCTCTCTCTCTCTTTCAGTATCCTTGATGTCTGGAGATTCTTGTCTAGGAATGGAGCAACCATGAGATTTTTCATTCCACTTTAGCACCCTTATTATTGTCTTTGTTTAGGTTCTTTTAAGCAGCCATACTGCTAAATTATCAGGAGTGAAGCTTCCCTATCATTTCTAAGAGATATGGTCTCACACAATATTTACTGTTTTTCTGATTCTTACAACCTTTCTGCTCCCTCTTTTGTGATATTTCGGAGTGTTGGGTGCAGGAGCTATGCTGTAGATGCATGTACTGGGGCTGTACAAAACACGTTCATTTATTCTCTACAATTGGACCAGCTGTGGTTTTCTGTATTAGTCTCCTTGTTGTACAAAGAGAAGTTTCTTTGATGAGCCGTGAGAGCTATACTTATCTGTGAGCACAGGGATAAGTATTTAGGATACAGTTAGGGATGATGGTGGCATAGTGAAGTGGCAGTAGAAAGTTCTCCTTTAAGATTCATCACTTCACTGGCCCTGAAGAGTTGGCTAGGTTTCCAGAATCAGGCATGATTTCCCTCCTGTTGAGAAAGAAAATCTTTTCAAATTACTGTGAGCTGCTTTGGGAGTAACTGAACAGTGCAGGCAATCCAATTATGGTAAAGGAAACATTTGCTAGAGATTTTGAAGAGTAGATTAAAGACTTTGATAAGGGTTAAACTAGATGATAATAATGATAATATCCATTGAGCAATATGGTGTTCTTCACCTAATTTAATCTTCACAGCACTCCACTTAAGAGATAAAGAAACCAGACCCCTGAGCACCAGAAACTCGCCTGGGGCTACCCACAAAAGAACATTGTCAGAATGGAAAACCTTGCTATTCAGTGACCGTCTTCGGTGATGAGTGTCTAAAGAAACACCTAAGATGAAAGGTTCATTGGAGAAGAAGGAATTACATGGAAAGAGAAAAATAGCCAAGTGTATCTTGGAAAGCTTGAGAACCTAAACTGGGAAAATTATGATTGGCTTCAACCTAAGGTTAAAACAGAAGAAAAGCAAACATTTTATTTTAAAGGATTTATTTTCTTCTATGAGAAGAAATTAGTGGTTGGTAGAGATACTAACATTTAACAAAGAAGAGCAATAAAACATTGAATCTATTATCTCAATATTATGGACACAGCCATGTGTGCTTATGAAATATTATGCAATACTCTGGTACATTCATCAAGCCAAAGCTAGGCTCACATTGGAGACACTGTTTTATCTGGTGTGAAGTAGGGTACCTTGTGCTAAACTGATTCTGTCATAGAGAATGAATGTAATAGACTTCATGGGAGTTTACAGTGTGTGTATTTAGCTATTTAAGATGATAGCCTGAGGTCCATATTCCTGCACACATTTTTTTTTTTCATTCCCCTCACCTCATTCTTCATAAAGAATCACCAGTAAGCAGACTGAGCCAGTTGGATTCCCAGCAAAACTGAAATAAGAAGGGGAGAATTTTATTTATAAAGGGTCCATTCTGCCAAGTAACTTGAGTCAGTTATGGGATAGTATGCAGTATTGATCTCCCGGGTGTGGAATATACCATAGTTGAAGGTTAGCCAGACTGGCTCACAATAGTTTCTCCAGGCAAGCTGACTTCCTCTTTCATGAGGAAACTGTTTAATTCATAAAGCTTTTATGCTTAAACTGCTTCTGACCTTTGGTGAACACTTCAAAGGGGAAAATTAGCTGCCTGGAAAAAGATGCTGGCTAAAGCCATCAATTTGGGACACACATGCTAGAGCCTGTTGAACTCATATTGACTGTTTTCACTGTGCGGCTTTTGGGAACCAATTGCCTTCATGTCCTCTAATTGGAGGAAGGTGCTAATACAAAAAGTATGGGGAATGACTGATTATATCTATAACTCATTAGAGTATCATTCTTATTAGACGTTGAGCTCAGAAGGAGATGTGAGAAGTTGAGTCTGAAGATTCTGTCTGTATTTGGCCCTTATTTGTGTTTCTTCTATTTTTTTCACTTTTTGCTTTATTGAAAAGAGATTCTTCTCAAACACAACATATCCTGATTATTGTTTCCCCACCCTCTACTCCTCCCAGTTCCTTTTCCCCTCCCCTCTGGATCTTTTTCCTTTCTGTCTCTCATTAGAAAAGAATAGACTTCTAAGAGATAGCAATTAAAAATGACAAAATGAAATATAAGATAAGGCAAAAACATATCATATCATATCAAAGTTGGACAAGGCAACCCAGTATGAGAAAAAGATTCCCAAGAGCAGGCCAAGGAGACAGAGACCTGCTTGATCCGTTTCACAGTTAGGAGCCTCACAAAAACACTAAGCTAAAAGCTATAATAGATACACAGAGGACCTGTTGCAGACCCATGTAGGCCCCGTGCTTGCTGCTTCTGTCTCTGGAATTATATGTGCCTTGCTCAGTCGGTCAGTGGGCCTGATTCTCCTGGTGTCCTCCATCCTTTCTGGCTCTTACAATCTTTCTGCCTCCTTGGTCATGAATGCCCTAAGCTCTGGGACAAGGGTTATGATGGAGACCTCCCATTTAAATTCTCTCTCTCCATGTAATGCCTGGATGTGTGTCTCTGTATTTCTTGCTATCTGTTCCTGTAGGAAGCATCTCTGATGGTGACTAGATAAGACATGGCCTAATGAGTATACCAGACTATCATTAGAAGTCAATTTATTGATACTTTTTTTTTTTGAACCTGTAGTGTTTGTTTTTACCCTAGGTCACTAGGCTATCAAATCTGATTCTTGGTGTTGAATATGGGTTCCATCTCATGGGGTGGCCTTAAGTCAAATCATATATTGGTTAGCTACTGTCACACATTCTTTGCCACCATTATCCTAGCTTATTTTGCATTCAGGACAGATTGTAGGTCAATGGTTTTGTGCCTGGATTAGTGTCCAACTTTCTCTTTTGTCAGCCTGCAGAGTACTAACACACATAAAACAGTTCCAATGACCTTTTTATCATTTACTAACTTAATTTTAGAGTAGATTCAGGCCCACAGTAAAAGTGAACAGAATGTATCAGAATGTGTATTGCATTCTAGTATAGCACGTGCCAAATACTTTCATATCCTCTCTCAGTATTGACATCACATCCTGCACCACAATGGCACATTTATTACAAATGGATCCCTGATGCCCCTGCCTGAAGTATTGTAACAGACTCTGAACTTAGTAGTGTACTTCCTATTGGTTTGGACAAATCTACAATGAATAAAACCACAACAGTACATGAATAAACTTTTGTCTCAGATGTGTTCTGTACTCTAGCTGTTCATCCTGAACTTTTCTTGCCAGGAGACACTGATCATTTCTCAAGCTGGAATCCCACAGTTTGTGCGTTTATCAGATTAGAATTTTTCTTAATAAAGCACTTGAGATTCCTCCATATCTGCTCATGGCTTGATAATTCTTTTTAGTGTCAAATAGTGTAAGTGTGCCCCACAAGATATTCCATCAATTACCTCCTCAGGAGCATAATAATTATGGACACAGCTGTCCTAAACATACAACTCTTTACATGAACATATGTTTTCCTTTCATTTGACTTTATATCAAGAAGCATGACTCCTAGATTGTAAGGTAAGAATATAGTTAATTATATAAGAAAGTGCCAAAATATCTTCAATTGTGACCATACAATATTTTGTTTCTGCCAAAAAAAAAAAAAGAAGGAAAGGAAGGAAGAGGGTGCCTGTTGTTTCCTATTCTCTCTGGCATTTAGAAATGGCTTGTTTTGGAGTGAGAAGTGAGAAGGAAAGTGACATCTCTTTTAATTTAGAATTCTGTAGCAGCCTATGCCATGGAGCATGTTTTCAGATATCTCCTGTATATCTCTGTTGGTGCAACAACCAAGCATATCTCCTCCTTGTTTTAATTGTTTATTTTTTATTAGTGTAGACATTAAAGAGCTCTTTGTGCATTTCAAGCAATTGTCTTTTATCAGATAGCTTTCCTAATATTTATATCCAGGCTATGATTTGTCTTCTTATCTTATTGAAATTCCCAAATGGTAAATTATTTCTTTCTTGTATGTTACTAAGATATTTCTAGAAGTCACCTTCATGTCCAGCTCAAGTAAAGTTTCCTATCTAACATTTCTACAGCTTACATTTGTGCTCTTTTTTGAATTTTTTTTTGATTTTGATATTTTTCATTTTTTTAATTTATTTAATTTTTATTTAATTTATTATTTTACATGTCAACCCCAGTTCTCTTTCCTCCCTCCCTCCATACTTCCCTCCCTCTCTCCCTTTTGCCCTCTCTGCCCCCTCACATGCACCCTGACCAGCCTCCCCACCCTTCCACCCACCCCAATTCCACATGTAGGGAAATGCCATCCAGGTGGGGTCATGTAGATCTGTCAAGTCATTTGAAGTAGGGACTAGGACTTCTCTACTGTCTCTAGGTTAAGGCAGTTATCCCTCCATGGGGGATGTGTCCACAAGGTCCTTTTGTGCACCAGAGATACAACCTGGATCCACTGTCTAAGGTCCCTTAGATTGCTCAGTACTTCTGGCTGAGACCCATATTCGGGGGGCCTGAGTCAGTCCCATGCTGGATTCCAAGCTATCAGTCTAGGGGCCCATCAGCTCCTCCTTGTTCAGGTCAGCTGTCTCTATGTGTTTCTGCAAACTGGTCTTGTCCTCTCCGCATGCATCTGGATTCTAGTTCGACTCAGTGTTTAGGTATGGGTGTTTTCTTCTGTTTCCAACAGGTACTAGATGAGGGCTTCATGATGGTGGAAAAATTAGTTGTTGATCTCACTATCTGGGAAGAGTATTTATGGTAGCCTTTCCAGGGTTGCTCAAATTGTTAGTTGGCAGCAGTCTTGTAGGTCTCTAGACCTTTCTTTAGGTTCAGTTTTCTCTTCAAACCAATAATGGCTCCCTCTTTTATGTTCTCTCTCTCTCTCTTTCTCTCAGTTCTGCCTTCTATTCCTACCCTACTCAATCTTCCTAGTCGCACATGCTTTCCTCTCCTCCCCTTCTCTTTCTCCTACTTCTCTCTCCATTCACTGCCACCCCCCCCACTTTCCCTGTGCTCTTGGGGACTTGTCCCTTCCCCCTTCTGTGAGGGGGACTTTATATGAATCTCTTAGAATACACCTAAGTTCTTTGTCTGGATTTACTTTATTTCCATACTCTTTTGGAGTTTAAAGTTTTAAGTTGCTCTAGCACTGGTCATCTGTCACACTGTCTGTTCCTTTGTCAAAGGCCACTTTCCTACATTTAGGACTATTTATTGACTCTCTGTTATTCCATCCACCTGATTTCCCCCAGTAGAACATTATCTTGATTATTGGTATTTTATGGTAAGTTGTGAAGTCAGGCTGGGTCAGTCATCCTGTATTGTTTTACATTCCTATTGAATAGGTTATTCTGGGTACTTGCTTTCTTCATATGAACTTTGGAATAAGAAAAATAATTAAAATTTAATTTTTTAAATTATTTGGTGTTGAACAATTTCATACAATATTTAATATCTTTTGATCATGTGACTTCCTGTTTTCTTGTCTCCTTAATGAACCCCTTCTTCTCAACTATTCCTACTTATACAGTCATGTATTTCATAAATTGCATTATGGTTGTTTATGTGTGTGGGGCTGAGTATTTACCACAACACAAACAATTTGCAGTGGCTAGAACGTTGAAAAGAAAAAATTCCCTCTTCCACAGAAACTATGAACTGACAATATCACCTCAGGGATTGCATGAGTCTTGTGAATTACTCTCATATTCAGGATAGAATGTTGAGGGACCTGGTGCAAAGTGGGGTTCTTGGAGGTAATAATAGCTTGTAGGGTTCAGCTTACAGGGTTCAAATGTCTGATGGCCTTTCCATGCCCTGAAGACAGCATGTCATGACTCGAAATCCCTGACTAATGTTCCTAAATCCTTCAACCCCCTTCTTCTGAGATTTTTCCTTAGCTTCAGATGCAATGATAGAGATGTTCCAGTTAGGGTTGAGCATTAAAAGTTCCCTTGTTCTGAACATTCTGAATCTAGAAACTTACAAAAAATTTTATGGTAGTTGCTCAGGATATATGGATCTAACTGGACAGAACTTACATCTTCGACAAAAAAAAAAAAAAAAAAAAAAAAAAAAGACTCTAAATATCCATGAACATAGGCTCTCTCACCATTACAATGCTCTTGACTTGAATGTTAGTAATAAAATTACAAGTTGAAAATGAATTCAATATGTATAGCCTATCTATCCAAGAACATCTAATTGCAGGAACATATAGAGTAGACAATATAGCTGACTAAAGCTGCAGCTTCCTGCCATGATACTAGACTGACAGAGTCTTATGACATAATTTATTAGCCCAGCGACAAAACCCAATTCAGTGTTTGAAGCAAGGTTTCCATGGAAAGAATATCTATTTTTTTGTATAATGGTGAGTATAAAAATATATTTTTATTTAAGAGTTATATTTATTTTTTAATAACTTCCATCAAAGTCTTGAATGTTTCCTCAGAAAAATGTGTTGTGCTGGAACAATGTCTCTGTCTTTACGAACACTTGTTGCTCTCTCAGAGAACCAAATTAATTCTTTGAACCCACACAGATACTCCAAACATCTGTAACTTTATTTTCAGAAGTTTTGAATTTTATGCTGGCCTCCACAGGAACCAGGCATGCATTTGGGGATCATGCACATTTGTAGGCAAAACACTAAAACAAATAATGTTTAAAACTATTTTATTATATATGGCATAAGCCAAAATAATACAATGGTTGAAATTCTAGGTCTATATTTCAACTGATACACAGTAAAAAATAATTTTTTTGGTATATGAATATTATATTCTTCAAGTTGCTAAAGAGCATAGATTCTAAGTGGTTGTACGTGTGTGTGTGTGTGTGTGTGTGTGTGTGTGTGTGTGTGTGTGTGTAGGCACACATTTTCAGATTTTTTTTTATATTCATGATCACACCAGCTACAGACAAAGGTAATTTTTTTCTTCCTTCTCATTGCTTTTGTGTATATAGTGGCCAGATTTTTGACCTTTTTTAATTCTCTGGTCTGTTCATAATTGGTTACACAATTGTCTTTCAAATGTTTAATTAGCCTACATACTTGGGAGAAATAATTATAATGAACAGCTGTAAATAATTAAGCATTAATAGATTAAACTTGCTTACATTTTGTTGACAAACTTATGTTCATAACCAAAAAATATGAAAACTTTGTTCATATATTCTGTGGGTGCTTTCTATTTAGAAACTCATATTTTAATTGACTTACTTAATAAGTATAGTTTTATTAAGTTTATAACTCTCATGAAAATTATTGTACATAGTATTTTTCAAGTAATTTGGTTCATATTATCTAATTCTAATTTTTAACCTAAGTTCACTCACTATTTTTGATTATGTTTTAATGCTTATAGAATCTTTAGTGGCATATCATTTCATTTATTATATTAATAATTTGCTTGTCTGTCTATAATTATCATTCAGTTCAAAGCTTATTGATTTTATTAATTTTTTCAAAGAAGAGGCTTTTAGCTTACAGGAGTTTCTGTTTTTCTCAAAATATTTCATTGGTTTCTGAATTTTCTTTTCGTTTTCTTCTGATTACTATAGAATTTGGGCTATTATTTGGATGTTTAAAAATTTAACTGCCACATAAGAAATATGAAGATTACCTACTTACTTTTAGGTTATCATGTGATATTTCAATACATGCAAATAATATGCATTTAAGTCATGTTAAATGTAAGTATTTTGTCATACATTTATCAGTTCTCTATGCTAAAAACTCAAACATCTTTCATATATAATCTTACTTCATACAGTATATCATTGCTGTCTGTAGTCACCTGTTATAAGTGACAGAACACCATAATTTGTTTTCCTTTAGCATAACAACTTAGAGCATATTGATCAATCTTTCCCTAGGACTCATATCCCCATCTCTCTCCTCAGTCTCTGGTAATCACTATTTCTCTTGCTATAGCTATGATCATTTGTTTATTGCTTTAAACTCTACATATGAGTAAAACTACATGGTTCTTTATTTATTTTGACTGCTTATTTTACTTAACACAGTATCCTTGTTGCTTCAAAGGACGAGGTTTTGAGGTTTCATTCTCTTCTGACTAAATAGTAAGATCTGAACCTTTCACCTGTTAGCAAACTCTTCCTTGTCTCTGTTTCTTGAACATTTATGCATGCACATAAAAATGCACCTGTCTTATTGCCATAGTGAGGTTATTGCCTCACAGTGCTGGATCATATGACAATTGTGTTTTTCATCTTTTGAAGGCTATCTACACCGTTCTACCTAATGGCTGAAGTAATTTACAATGCAAAAATGTTGTACAAGTAGTAAGTTTTCTACACATCATTGCTAGCAATTGATTTCTTTGTGGTTTTGATAATGTGTTTTTTAAGAAGGTGGAGGGTTAGCTCATTGGGGTTTTGATATGCATGTATTTGACTGCTAGTGAACATTGTCTCCTTTCCAGACATTTACCCACTTAACTGTAGTGACATCTTTTTGTATATATAGTTTTTGGAGCTCCTTACATAAAATGTTCCTGTCAGGGATATGGTTTGCATATGTCTTCTTCCTTTCAATAAGTTGTATCTGCATGTCATTTGCAGTTTCAATGCCTGTGATTTCTTTGTATACTTATACATTGAAACTTAATCTATTGATCTTCAACATTTACTTGTTTTACGATAAGCACTGAGTGTTATTTCTCCATAAATCCTGAATTCATTGCCTCCCACAAATTTTTAATAGTGGCATTTTCATTTACACTGCTTCAAACTATATTGAAATATTTTCCAGATTTACTTGTATATAACATAAAGATATTGCATGTATTCATTTTGTAAACAAAAACATTTTGGTGTTTGTATATTGTCAATTGATTACCTGTATAAAGCTAATTGCAAGCTTACTTCTACCCATAGTTTTCTTTTGTGTAGCTGAATATTCAAGATCTTCTTTCTTCATGAAGTCCAAGATATATACTTCATTGTCTTTAACCACAGTTAACAATCTGTAAGTAAATTGTCTATTACTTGTTTTGTAACAGGAAGTACATTCTTTTTAACTTTCCTC
Source organism: Phodopus roborovskii (assembly GCF_943737965.1). NCBI lineage: Eukaryota > Metazoa > Chordata > Mammalia > Rodentia > Cricetidae > Phodopus > Phodopus roborovskii. Next base: position 2,608,390 of record NW_026126623.1, on the reverse strand, counting down.
CTAGGTGTTTCCACTCTACAGATACCTCTACCAACTTCAGACAACCTTGTGTTTACTCTGTTTCTTTGAGTATGATATTGTATGGAGTACTTAGAAAATTTCATTCTTATGATCTGAGACTTATTCTTTTGCCCATGTGTTAAGTAGGACTATGTTCATTTCCTTCTCCCTCTTTAATGCTGCCTTATATTTAATGTTGTGTGTAGTAAGAGCAGAAACTGTTCAATTTCTAGTTTTTTAAGCTGGTTAGGATAATTTTTATGACTTGTCTTGGTTACTGATCTGAGACAAATATGTAATTAGGGGTAATTATGTGAAATAACCTATAGATGCTAATTATATAAACTGATTTCTATGACATAGTTAATCATTTTTGGCCTCTAAAGGGTGCTTAATTTATGTAAAGAAGCTTGAAATTCTCTGTGTTTAATAAAGAATTTATTTATCTTTCCTTGTACTTCAATTGCTTTTTGCTTCAGGTATTTTAATGTTCTACTATTTTTAGGCATATATGTACTCTGAGGACTATTGTCTTCCTATCATACCAACACTTTTTCAACTGTCCCTGAATTTCTCTCCTCTTCAATTTGTTTTGTAAAAAATTTGTATACACATCTGCTTCCTTTTCTAATTAGTCTTAGCTACTCTATCTTCCTCCACCTGTTAAACTTTAACCTATTTTTTATTATGGAACTTGTAAGTCCATTCTGAAAACATATAACTTGTAATTGGTATATTTAGACCATTGGCATTAACTTTATAATCTATACTTCAGGATCACTGAACCTGACATGAATTCTGAAAGTTTTCTGTTGGTAGAATTATTTCTCTACCTTTGCTGTCAATTTTACATGTGAAACAAATTTCTGAAGCAAGTCATATCATTCTCCTTCTTCAAGTCTTGAATGTTTTCTATAGCTATTATCATATTAAATTGTACTTGAGAGGGTGTCATAAAATGTGTTTCACACTGTGACCCAAAGCATCATGCACCTCCCTCATCTCCACGGCCATGAGAAAACTGAATTGTAAGCATCCTCTTCAAAGCTCATTCATAGACTGTCGACATAGAGCAAGGTTAATGGGAATTGCTGCCAAACTGATGGCCTGAATTTGATCCCTGGGAGGCCAGAGAACACTTATAGGAGTCAGTTCCCTTTGCATCTAATGAACACACACACACACACAGACACACACACACACTAACACACATACCACAACATACAAAGTTTCAAAGACTTAGGAAAATAAAAAGAATACACATTCATACATTCATATCTTCACAGATATTCTTCCACCAACAAGAAACTAGATGTGCCGCCACTTTTCTCAACCACCAAATGTCAACTCATCCTTTAAATGTATTCTTCCCCACCTCTTCAGACTGAATTTATGAATTCTTTTCATATGATATTTTACTAGAATGCTCATGACTCTGTCAGAACTGTTAGTTCATAATCTTATGTTTACTTATTTTCTTATTTTTATCCCTATAGAAAACTCAACTATACAAAATGATGAATTTCATTTTTTATCTTTATTGATTCAAATAGTGTCTGATCATAACCAAGTTCTCAGAGTTCATTTTCCTTTTTAAAATTAAACTCTATCTTTAGTTTCTGTTTATCACTACAACAAAATTGTAAAACAATAAGAAAGTTCTAAATCATTGTAAGTAACTAGAAGCTGGGATTTTTGCTGATCTCTTCATGAAAATGAGGATTGTTTGTGAAATGTATTATTTAGAATATGTAAGGTCTTTGCTATGTGAAAACTATGATAATGAAGAAAATTGTAAAACTTTGATTTTGGCAGATATGACTTTCAAATAAGCCTTTTAGATAATAGATGTAACTCTTTAAGTTTTACTATGATAGAAATCCCCTCTAAAATGAATCAAACATGAGCACCCTCGGTATATCATGTAGGTTGGTTTTCTCCAACCACTGAATCTTTAATATTCCTGTTGTGCTTTGTGCTGCCCCATGTACAACCACTTTCCTTTATGGATGTGGAGACCATTGCAGCATATTCTGCTGCAGAATATGTGGGGTCACAGGATGGGTGAGTTTCAAGGTCATAAGACAAGTAAGGATAAGTCAGTCTTCTATTTCTTTTCTCTCCTTAATGATATTTTCTTCATAAGAAAATTAAAAGCTTTTATAAAATAATGACTAATTAAAAACTTTGGGTGTTTTTGTATTTAATTTCTATGACCAGAAAGAGATTAATGCACATAATATAAACCTAAACAAAAGATTTTTAGAAGTATTTTGGATGACTCCCTTAGACAGAAAATTTGATTTCACTAAACTATCCGGGATGGTCAGATTTTACAGTAATAACAAATATAATAAATCTCGACCTTGAATTTATATGGTGTCATTCCTCTCCAGAGTGTAGAATTCCCTTAATAATCCCAAATAGTAGTGATGAGCTGGGGAGGACTTATGCTAGGGGACTCATGTTCAAAGTAGGTCAGGACAACTAATGATTATTAATAACAAGATGCTCTATGAATTGGCATAAATCTTTTACATTCCTATGCTCCCTAGCAGCCTTTGTCTAAATGCACTTAATTCCTTGGTGTTCAAAAATATAATATGCTAGGCAGATCACTCTATTAACAAATCTATAAGTTGGTGTCAGCACCCAAGAGACAAAGGTAGGTGAGAGTCTGTGAATGTGACAACAGTATGGTCTACACAGCAAGTTCCAGAATGGCAGGGCTATACTGTGAGACCCTTTCTAAAAGAATAAATATATAATCCATATGATCCACATAATCTTCCTATAAAGATAACATAAATAAAAAGGGAATACTTATCTGTTACCCAAAAGTTGTGCGTTATTTGTGAAATTATATTAAGACAGAAATAAGTAAAGAAATTTTCCTGAGCCACTAAGCACAGGCAAGCTTTTGTTTTTTAACCTCTTGCTTAATTCTCCCTGGCCTTCATTCCAGCTAGCAGAGCATATTAATTACTCTCGTTCATCATAAGTTTAGGCCTATTAATAAATAATAAATCTAATTTTCTCTAGAGCATGTAACAACTTTCAAGTCTTTCTGAGAAGAAGATTCCCATTGTCCTCTTAGCTGGAGAAACAAACCCATTGGCTTTAATGGATGATGCTACTGTCTGGTGACTTGTTAAAGATACTCAACAATCCCTCACATTCATCAGGAAGGAGAATGCTCACCCTGGGCATGGTACCAGCAAACATGGTTTCTGTGGAGGATTGTAAAGGAATTTTGCATGGTTTGTACTTCTCTTCAATTTCATCCCACTGCTTTAGTTTGAGGTCAAGTCCTAAGTCAATTAAATTACTTTTATAAAGCCCTAGAAACCAAAGGATTTTTTTTTCAAGAGTCAAGAGACTGATGACCTTAGAGTAGCTAAGTAGAAATGAAGTTGTGTTAACAATAATGAATTGAGAACTGAAGTGCTGAAGAGGGGAATGAGTGAGTTTTGTAAAAAAAAAAAAAAAAAAAAAAAAAAAAAAAAGCATAGTCATTTTACATTCTCATTTAATCATGCTTATCACTATCATTAAGCATAGTTTTGTTACAATAAAATATCTGTCACATGTAAGTCAACCAAGATCCAGTAGATATCTGTGTATCAAAGAATATAACAAAGTATAACAGAGGAAAATGGGACAGAAAGTTGAGTTGTATCTGGAAGAAAAAAGGACATGTGGTAAATATGATCAGAACACACTGTACAAAATAAATTGGAATATAGTTGTTGAGGCCATTTCATGGTATCAGATCTTGACCTCTGAAGTGTATTCCCAAAGGGTGAGGATGTAGAATACTTTTTATCTCCTTTGTTTAAACTGCTAAAATAGTGCCAAATTTCCAGGGTTCCTTGGTGAAATGACAGCTCAACTTTGAACAGAGATCACATATCTTGGCAGAATCTTCATACGCCCTTTAAATTCCCCTTGGTGGGAAAAAGTTGAGTGTGATCTTGTACCTGAGAGTTGCTGTTTCTACTGATGCTAACTAACATTAGGATATAACAAATTTATAGTGAGGTTGCCTTCAGTATAAAGGAAGGTCAGGAAAGAAAATTCTCATTTATCAACTGTAGGCCACTTATTTTTTCAAAGGATACATGAGACGATATTACATTTTTATCACATGGTCTTAGGCATAGCTGAGGTTGGCTCTTACCCTGATTTTGTACACTAAGAAGCTGTATGCTTCCTTCTTGTTGCTACTGTAAGGATTCACTCTCACTTCACCCTTCGGATATGTTTATCAATAATATTTGTTTCTGACATTTAATTTATACTCAGAAATTAATTGTACATTCACAGGTATTATGTTTATACAGAATGAAATTCAGAAAATATAGAACATTAAAAAGAGTAACAAGTTTCTTTCCACACTTACCAGCAACCTAGAACCTAGCACATCTAGATTCAAGTGTTGTTGCAAGTCTTTTTTTAGCAACTTTTGAGGAACTTCCAGTGCATAAATTTGTATGACAGCATATCCTCCTTTTGTGTATTTCTGTATGTGTGTTTATTACTTTCAAGCATTATACAATTTTCAATAACATCTGAGTGTATAATCACAAACATTTAATGTGAAGATTTTCCCTATAAGTCTTTACTTTAGATAGTTGTCTAATTCTTTTAATGTTGACAAAGCATTGGATTGTATAGTTTCATTATTTTAAAGTGATTTTATTTGTTCCATTTAATCTTTTCCTGCCCTAAATTCATTTTAAGATTCTAATTGTGTTTATCTTTGTAGACAATATTATCCTACATATCATAAGTCAATGCTTACATTTTATCATTAGAATCATGCTTACTGAGCATAAACTTTTGTTTTATTGAATGTGCTGTTGATTGTCTATCTAATGGCGTCCTTTCTTATTTCTTTGTTTAGTGACAGAAATAGAAAAATCTAGCTATTCTACTTGAACCCCCTCTGAGCAAGGGCCAGTTATTGAGTGGGTCTCTGTAAAAGAATGTCTTTCAGGAGAATTCTGAGAGTGATAATTCTTCTACAAAGAAGGAATGATTTACAGGGGTGTATGAGAATGAACTACATGAGATTAATCTTCCCACTGCAGAAGCTCAAAATTCAGGAATGGGCAAAGAGAAAAATAGTTGTCATCTACCTCATCCCATGCCCAGAGCACTTACCTAGAGGATTCTTTCAGTGTGTTAAATGCACACCTTCAGTAACCCTGCTGAGATCTCTGTCATACAACTAGGTTCTTTACATGGAAGATTAGGTAAATACACCATACCTGTGTAATCAGTGTTGTAGCTCTATACTTAGTGGCTAACCCAAATCTTTTCCAGCTTCTATGTTAAAAATTGTGGCCAAGGAGATGACTCTGCAGTTAAGGGTATTTATTATTATTCTTTTGAAGGACCAAGGTTTAGTGTACAGCATTCACTGGTATCACACAACCATTCATAACTCTAGGTCTAGGATATCTGATGGTCTTTTTTTATCTCTGACAGTATGAAACACATATAAGTCCTCATATATACATGGAAAAGTAATCATACACATAAAACAAAATGAATAAATCTAAAAAACAAAATACTTGATTTTTAGTTAGGGTTTCTCTTGCTGTGAAGACACACCATGACCATGCCAATCTTATAAAGGAAAATATCTAATTGGGTAGCTTACTGTTTCCAAGGTTCCACCTATTATCATCATGGAGGGACATGTGGGGCATGGCAGCATGCAGGTAGACATGATGCTAGAGAAGTAGCTTAGAGTGGAGAAGAAGCTACGTTTTGATTTGAATTGGGCAAGGACTCAACTGTCTCACCTAGTATTGTTTGAGCACATGAGACCCACCCTTACAGGGACACATTTCCTCCAACAAGGCCATACTTCCTAATAGTGCTAATACCTTTGGGGGCCATTTTCATTCAAACCACCATACTTGGGTAGTTATGCTGAATTCTGATCATCAGTAAACAGTATTTTCATTTAGTCTCAGTAGCCAAACATAAGCAATCATCTTTAGCAATACACTAAAGACTGGTAACAGACTTTACAATATATAAATATGTTTGGATAACATAAAGTATTATTACATAAAATGTTATTTCTATATAATAATCCTTACTCCTTAGCAAAAAAATGCTGATTTTATTTATGAAAGTGACTAGATAGAAAATACCTTAATGTTATGTGGTTTTGTAAATTCATGTTTTGCAATATTTATTTATCAATACAGATAATACACAGTGCATTTAGAGGTTTCATTTAGTGTTTTAGAAAAGCGGCTTCATATTTTTTTTCTCAAGGGAGGTAAATGTGATTTTAGGGAGAGTATATCTGAATTTTGTCTCCTCAACATGCAGAGTCTCTGAAAAATATTGAATAGTGGTTTGAATGAGAAGTTGTGGCCAGGGGCTGCCCAGCAAATGGAGAAGAGCAAGGAGAGCTGACATGACAAACTCTAGTCAAGTCTCTGGGAGAAGAATTATTCAAACTGCAGAACAAGTAACACAAATCATGAAGGCCAAGGATCTCAGGATTCTGGGAGGAAAGGAGGGAAGAGATAGGACAGCTGAGATGAGGCTTCTGTGTGTGTGTGTGGGAGGGGGGATGGGCCAGAAAAGAGAAAACAAATCTTGAATGTTTCTTGTGAAAGGTTCCTAACTGTAGGTGAATAGATGGCCACTGGACATGCCAAGTTGCAATAAAAACTCATTCTGAGTAGAAGCACATTTTGATGCAGAAACTGACCTAATAAGAGAAACGTGTTTGGTTGGTAATTCCTGAATTCTTGGCTCTATACTCACTACTCTTTGAAATGCTGTAACTATTACAAAAACTAAAAATGAAAATGAAAACAAAAAATTAAGCACAGTGGTAAGCAAGACAATTTGTGAAAAATTTAATGGAATAAATTACAAATTTATCATTATAATGAAAGTCAAAATGAATAGCATTGAGAGAGATCTGCTAACCCAGAATCGGAGTGGAAGACTCCTTGCCATAGTGGGATGTCCCAGGACAGAGCACACAGCAAATGTTGCATGAAAGCTGTATAGAAGTCTGAGGTGAAGTTTTAGAAGGTAGAAGCATTTACTTTGCTCTTTTCTCATGTACATGATGCTATAAACCCTTTGAGGAAAACAAAAAATTAAAAATCTCATAAACTTTCGATTACAGTTAGTTACATAGTAGTACACTGAAAATAACTATTAAAATTCCATCATAAATATGGGTACTACTATAATTAGACACCCGGAAGGAATTGATAATTTTCACTGGTGGCCTTCAAAGTTAAATTCTGTGATTCTATTGGTGTTGGGTTTATGACAGTGCAATTTATATCTGCAATGTAGTCTGAGCTGGGTTTTCTTTTCTTCTTTCACTTGCAGCACATTTTGCAGCTGACAGCTCCATGAACAGTTGGGTGAAGGATAATTTGGTTGCCCTCCAGCACTTGAATTCCTAGTATTGCACAATCAGGGAATTGGTGTCACATTAGGGCAATTCTTATAATATAATCAAAGTTCTCATGTTGTGCTCTCCTCTAGATGAAACAAACTAATGAAATGTATTGACCCTCCACACGCTTCTGAAGCGAACGACTAGGAGGTAGTGAGGCGACATGAAACACATTGACATTGATTGTGAAGTCGGTGTTTCCCAGCCACATTGGTGGCTGATTAAAGTGTCACATTGACAATATATCCCCTTTTGAACAGGAAATTAATGCCAGCTTCATGGCAAAGAGAATATTCTTCCACAAGAAAGCTCGCTTCATCTTTAATTCTTTTAGGGAGGGAAAAAATAAAACAGGTCACATCTCGTACTAATACAGATACTCAACTATTTTGTTAAGATGTAGTATCCAGGAGTACAAATGCAATAATTGTTTTAAAACTATGACGTCTATGCCATTGCATATGTATATGTCTTATGAATAACACTTAAAAATACAGAGACCACAGCATGGAGAAATGACCCCAATGTCAGGAGTGCTTGCTACTCCTCCAGAATATCAGAGATCTGTTCCTAGCACCCATGCTTGGCTAGCCACAATTGTCTCTAACTCCAGTTTTAGGGTATCTCTGCACCCACAGGCATGTGCTCACATGTGCATGTGTGCATGGGCATGGGCACACGCATGCACACACACACACACACACACACACACACACACACACACACACACAAATATATTTTAAAGAAAAATAGCTAGGCATGGTGGTTTGTGCCTGTACACCTAGCCTTTAGGAGTCTGGAGCAAGAGGGGTACTTTAAATGTAAGACCAGCCTGGGATCCAGAGTATAGTTGAGTCCACCCAGGACTATAATATGATATGAGACCCTATTTTGAACAACAACAATGGTGATAACACAAGTCACCTAAATGAACAAATAAAGAGGAAAAATTTAAGAAAAAAAAATCAATCCTAATTCACTGAATTCAAATTTAAACACCTAAATGACATTTAGCTCTTTCATTTCTTGTATGTATGATAAAACTATTATAATAACTCTGGAATTACAGACATTTAATATTATACCCATCAAAAAACCTGTTTTTGTAGAAACTGCCATTTGCTTCTATTTTAGATTTATAAGAACCCACTGGTTAGAGTGGTCATACCTGACTCCTTCAGTCTTAAGTCTCCAACACCTTTTAATTTGTTGTGGGAGTGCATTTTTTTTATTCTAAGCTTCAAGTTTCCCATTCATTTATTTTCTTTCCAACTTTACTCAAAAGACAATTCATATGCATCATATCTGTGTAGGACTATTGGTTACTTCCTTACTTAGAAGGTTTGCATAGCAATGTCTGGGACCAGGCAAACTAGTCTGTAATGGAGGATGATTCAGGTCAGATTGAATTTCACCAGTATGGCTGCCTAGAAAAGACTCAAATAAGGATGAAACCAATAGACATACCTGTGTGGAAGTGGGAAAATATACAAGGCCTCAATCCTAAACATATAACTGCAGTCAACCAAGGAATGTCAAAAGCAGAAGAAAAGAATATTTCCCAGAGAAGAGCACTCTATTTAAAAGATTAGCCCTGAAAATATCTACAGGTAAGTAACATTATATGGACTAAGCAATCTGGTGTGTGTGTGTGTGTGTATGTTTGTGTGTGAGTGTGTGTGTGTGTGTGTGTGTGTGTGTGTGTGTGTGTAGCAACAATTAATCAGAAAGAGGACTTATATAGGAGGGTTTGAAGTGAGGGAAGAAAAGTAGGGAATGATGTAGTTTTATGGAATCTCAAAAATAAAAATATTTTTAAAAAGATATATTTTTGTCATTCTTTAATAGAATAGGGTGAAGCTCGGATGGAAAAGATATTTCACTGAGTTTCTTTCTACTCTGGAAAATAAGAGACGTTGCAAACACTCTGTTTTAATGAAAATAATTCAGTTGCATATATGTGCCACATTTTTATTATCTATTGTTCACTTGAAGAACTTATTTGGTTGCCTTACAAAGTAACTCCAACTTTCGCATATCTGTTACTACATGTAGGTAGATACCATGGTTTCCACTTACAAATACATCAACAGTTTTATTGTAGTATGTAAATGACTATAAAGTGGTATCTTAATCTGCTTTTAATTGTCCAATTAATATATTATTTTCTTTTTTAGGTGTAACCCTTTGTCACATTATACTTTTTTAAAAAATCATATACCATCTTTCTCTGCTTCAAATTGATCAGTGGCTTGCCTTCACAGTTAAGGTATTCCACAGCATGTTAAAGAACATAATAGCATATATCTTTTCATGGATATATGTTTTATCCACATATATTTGCTTATTAATTATATGCTTCGGTATACATGTATTTATTTTCTAGAGAAAGACAGAGAATGGAAAGACATTCCATGTTCATGGATCAGTAGAATTAATGTTGTGAAAATGACATCCTACCAAAACAAAAGTACAGATTCATAAAATCCCAATAATTATACACACAACATTCTTCACAGAAATAGAAAAACATTCCCAAAATTCAGATGGAACTGGAAAAGTCCGTGCATATTCAAAGGTATCCTGTAGTGAGATAGTCCTTCTGTGGCACTGACCACGCCCATTGGGGGGTGGAGCCATGGGCAGAAGTGACCTGTGGAAGGAGGTCAGAGGGGGCCAGGAAAGGAGCTCTCTTTCTGGCGTGACTTGGACAGGAGAGGATCGGGTTGAATTTCCTGGTGTTCATCTGTCTAGGTTGTAAGTTATTTCTCCCTGAATAAACATCTATTCGGCCTATTTGTTTATCCTGATCCTTATTTACCACAATATCTGGTGTCAGAAGTGGGATTTACCTGGGTTTTGCCCCCAGGCAGCAGAAGCCGCCCTCCTCCCCCACCTTCCCCAATGGGCAGGGTTTAACCAGGTGGACTCAGCACAGCTTTGGGACATCTGCCTCTTCCTTACTGCAAAGGAGATCTTTGCCGCTAAAGCAGACCTGAGAAGGCACTTACCGCTTAACAGTTTTGCCCATTTCCGCACGGGACTTTGCATTTGCACAGAGCCACTCGGTGGCACTCGCCCAGAGGCACCCGCCCGGCTTGCATGCGTTTCGTCTTGTGTTACAAGTAACTCCAAAAGTCCCCTTTTAACAAAATTCTGCTTGTCATAGTTTGTTAAGAACTATTTTACAGGAACCGGGATCAGACGAGCCTCGGCGGCTAGGCGCTATTTGGTGACACACCTCCAGGCGTAGCTACCACAAGCTGAGATATACAACTAAAAGCATCAAAGTTCCAGGACAGCAGAATTACACCTAAGATAATTGTAACATCCTTTGCAATTTAAGCTGATATAAAATCTGAGATAAATTGTTCCATAACTATGGCAGATAATTTTACTATGCAGAACTTTAGGAATTATTTTACTTCATATGTAGAAGGGATTTTAGCAGAAGAAACTTATGACTGGACCAATATATACTTTTATTTTGTAATAGCAATGGGTTTCATCATTAACATGATATTCTTAAAAAAATGGTTTGAGATTACAACAAACAATAAGGAACTTGTACAAACCATAGGAGACTTAGTAACAAAGATTTGAAACATTAAAAATGATAGAATTCAAAGCATAGAGACAAGGATTCAAAACATTAAAAATGCACAAAAAAGAATAATTGAGGTACTATTCTTCTAGATGTTAAATTATGTTATAGAGTGCATGGTAGTGGCATGAAAACAGACAGGTAGAACCACAGAATAAATACGAAGAACAATCATGAGTACTCATAACTATAACCATCTCATAACTGAAATGAGAACAGCACATATATACTGGAGGAAAGGCAAAATCTTCAACAAGCAGTACTGGGGAAATTGGAAAACACATATACAAGAATGAAGTAAGACCTATAATTATCGCCCCACACAGATATAGACCCAAGTTGATCTAAGACCTTGATTTTGAAATCTGAAGCACTAAAACTGCTTGAAGAAAATATATGCAGTATCCTGTAAGATATGGGTGTAGGAAAAACTTTCTGAACAGGATTCCCTTTGCCTAGAAAATAAAGGCAACAAATGACAAGTTGGATCTCATAAATCTGAAACAAGCCCTGAATGGAAACAATCAATCAAATGGAGAATAAATCCATAGAATGAGAGAGAATCTTTGCAAGTTATACATCTGACAGGATTAGTTCCCAGAATATACAAACAACTCAAGAATAGAGTCAAGAAACAAATGACATAGCTAAAAACGAGTTGGCTCCCGTGTGGAAGCCAACAGTGACCCCATTCAATCTTGACTTACAGTCAGAGAGTTCAAGATTGTTCTTGTTCCTAAAGACAAATAACAAAATGTTTAGCCAAAGGCTACTAGATGTCTTGAGAATTAAGGAGGTGATTACACGTGTTTGTTCCTTGAACCATGAAAAGGAAATCTTTTGCCCTCCCCTTTTACTTTGGGTATGAAAAAGTTATGAAATATAAATTCAAGGCTCCTACAGTATCCAGCCCTCCTGACTCTATCTTCTGTCCTTTGTCTCTTTCTTTCTCAGTCCTATTTCAGCAAGTCAGTGGGTCCCAATACTTCTGAAGAAAGAGTTCTCAATTACACTAATAAAAATGGCAAAAAAGAAAAAATAAAGCCTCAAAAGATGTTCATCCTAAGTAAGGAGGAAGATTCAAATTAAAACAATTAGGATATTTTATTTTACCCCAATAAATAATGGATAAATTCAACAAAACAACTGGTAAACAATTGTGGGGAGATTGTGAAGATAAACACTCATTCACGGACACTGATAATATAAATTGATGCAACCAATCTGGAAATCCAACTAGATAATGCCAAGAAGGCTGAAAGTAAATCTAGTATATAATCTGGCTGTACTACTTCTTGGAATATCCCCAAAGGACTTTATGTTCAACCCCACAGAAACTTATTCAACAATGTTTGTCACTGCCTTATTTATAATAGCCAGAGAATGGAAACCACCTAGAAGTCTTTCAACAGTTAAATAGATAATGAAATTGTGGTATATGTACACAATGGGATGTTTTTCATCTATGGAAATAAATGAAATAATGAGATTTTCAAATAAATGAATGGAACTAGTAAATGATACTTTGAATGATGTCACCTAAGCCCAGAAAGGTAAATGCTACATATTTTCTCTCATTTTTTATTCCTACTCTAAATCTTCAGATGTAAGCATACCGCATGGAGTAACCACAGAAATCAGGAAATTATAAATGGACCATAGACATGGGAAGTAAATCTATAGAGGTAAATAGCAGAATGCAGGTGGGTATGAATTGATAAGTAGAAAAATGGGAATGGTTTTATGGCTTGGGAGAAGGAGGTATGGAAATGGTTATACAAATGGAAAGGGAAAGAGAAATAAATACAGATGGAGAAGGGGAGAGAAAGGAAAAATATCAGCAAGGTTGTTTGATTAAATGCTCAAGAGATCATATATTTCATTTAATATTATACAAACTCATCTATGTGTTTGCTTACACAAAAATGTGCATACACACACACACACACACACACACACACACACACACACACACATGCCCCATCAGAACCATAGACTAACAAAATCCTGGCATCAGCCAAGAGAAACATGCTTTTACATATTTTGTCAAGATACTCCAAGTGACTCACCAAATAATATCAATATGGGTATTGTAATTTCTTGCCTCTTAGGAAGTGAGAATGGGACCCTTCATTACAGACAGTTCAGACTCAGAACACGACTCATACGATCAATTTGGATATTACATGAAAGCCCCCTTCCTGCATTCTAGTTTTAATGGTACCAGAAAATACCATGCTGACTGCCAAGGGAAGAAATAAACTAATAGTTCTATCCAGCCACATTTATGAACCAAAATATTAAAAAAAGTATCTGTAATGAGACTGGCGATAGTCTGTAATGTGTTTACAGCTTAAACTGTACTTGAACGTACAATCATCCTATCTGTTCTTCCTAAGAAAGTGCTACAATATATAGTGGAGCCACATGTCTGTCAGAAGTTCATCTATTTGCAGATTTTTTTATTAAAATATGTAAATATATTCATTTATATGGATATTTATATTTAAAACTGAAACAAATATATCTGAATATACATATATTTCAGTTTTTTTGAGATAGGGTTTTTCTGTGTAGTCCTGGTTGTCCTATAACTCTTTCTGTATATCAAGCTGCCCTGTAACTCACAGAGATCTGCCTGCCTCTGCCTCCTGAGTGCTGGGATTAAAGGTATATACTTATTATAACATGTTTGACTGATGTTCCTGTGATATCTGCTCTTTTCTGAAGGGAAACAGGAGAAGTGTATCTCCAGCAGAAGGGTGGAGCAGGAGGGGGGAGAGTGGGTCTAGAAGGAGAGAAGGAAAGGGAAACTATAGTTGGGATGTGATATATGAGAGAAAAATAAAGAAAAATGAAGAAGTGTATGTGAACATAGTAACATGTGCACAATATATGTTAGGAATGCCTAATCATTTTTGATGGAACCCATATTTCAAAATATGGAGAATGAAAATCTTATAAGTAAATATGCTTGTTAGGTAAATCAAGACTTTGAATGAAGGAGGAATAAAGCACCTCTGAGGAGTAGCTGTGTACCACTTGGATTTGGGAAGTTTGACAGTGGGTAGGGCAGAGGACTTTAAAACATCAACAGAAGTGTGAATTTGTCAACTTTGATAAAATCTGAATATTCTGAAATTACTTGATGTTGCAGAATGCCCTATGGTAAATGGTTAAATTTGATTCTTCAAAGGAAGGCAAAGCCCAGTGTCAAATAGTTCTTGTTACCCTCACCTTCAGTGTGTAGAGGATTGTTGATGAAACTGAAGCAAAGAACAATGCTGATTAGTTAAAAAATTATGCCAACATCTGTTTCAAACCATTGTTGAGTTATTATTTTTATAAGATACAACTAGGACCCAAGCCTGGCCAGTGACCAGATAGTATTTATAGTTGAAGTACTTATTGCTTAATATTTTCCTCATGGCCAGCACCACATGGAATATTACCCAGAAGTTCAGGTAAGTTGGTCAGACTCATGACCCTGCTCACAATCCTATCTACAGGTCTGGCACCTATACCATGTATACCTTTACCTGGAATTCTAGGTAGGTATCCCAGACTCACTTCTATCTGCCTAAGAGTCACCATATCCACCACCATGCCTACCATTGGCTCTGAGTGGAACCATATCCAGTATTTTATATAGGTCTTCAGACACATTCCCTTTGCCTCCTGCCTATCAGACCCACCTGCATCTCTATCTACTGCAACTTACAACAAAACACAAATCCAACCCAGAAATCCAAGTAGGTGCCCCAGACCCATTCCCCCTCCTGCAAGACAATCAGCCACCTTGTACACTACATCACTGGATTTATTGTCGACTATGACCAGGGAGTGACCCTCCAAACCACTTTCACATCTACCAAGACACTCTTGACCATTATATATTCTATGACTCTGAACCAATCAAATTTTACCAGAGGAAATGTGGAAACTTGGGCTCTGCTCACACAAAGCACTCCCTTTCCCACTGTGAATTCAGGCCCTAATACCCAGGAAAACATGCAGAATATAAGTCTGCTATAAAATTCTGAAGATTGTCAAAGGGAGTTTTCTAATCTTAGGAGTTTTATTTACAGGGTCAATAGTTACATCTATCCTTTCCCAAGACGAGACCACTTCTAACGTCTTACTTACATACTTACACAGAGTACCCAAAAAGTGAACATCCAGCATCATTTAGCTGATCTACAACATGACAATTTGGAGAAATAACGAACAAGGATCCAAACAACTACTCAATAAAAGTAGGTCCACATGCTCACAACTAACAATAACAAAGGCTTAATTCTTGATGAATGGGCCCCACTACAAAAACAAGAATAAGATGAATAATCAAGGCAGTGTATCTTCTTAAGTAATTAGTACCCCAGTTGTGAAATTCTCTGATTAAAAAAACTTAGTGGACAATGGTTGCTAAATTATAATGATAAATATGTTCATGGGACACAAAGAAGATATGAATAAATCCCTAAATGAAGACTGTGAAAATACAAACAACAGTTGAATGAGATAATGAAAACAATTCAAGATATGAAAATTAAATTTAAAAAGACATAGTATCTCAAGGATAGCCAGCATGAGATAAAACTCAAAATGAAAATGTCATCAAGTTAAAAAAAAAATCCCAAAGGATCATATCACCAACAGAAGTAGATTAAGTGAAAAGTGAAAATAGTGGGTCTCAAAGCCAAGGTAAATGAAAGGGATCATTCAATCAAAGAAAATTTTAGATCCCCAGAACAATACAAAAATGCAAACAAGCACAACAGGAATAAATCATCCAGGAAATCAAGTATATAATAAAAATACTAAACCTACAAAGAATTTGTATTAAAGAAAGAGAAAATGTTCAGATCAAAGGCAATGATATTTTCCAGGAAATATTTTCTACAAAACCATGGTAAAAAAAAGAAAAAATCCCATATCTAAAGAAAGGATCTCCTATTAAGTTATAAGAAGCCTGCAGTACACCAAGAAGACAGGACAAGAAAAGGAAAGCCCCAGGTAACATGCTAATTACAACACTAAATGTAAATAAGGAAGAAAAGATGTTGAAAACAGTAAAAGACCAAGTCACATATAAAGGCAGCCCCATCAGAAAAACACCTGGCTGTAGTGAGATACTTACCCTGCCCTCACATGATGCACTGATCACGCACATTAGGGGTGGGGACAGGTGCAGATGTGACCAAGGGGAAACTAGGTATGTGGTCAGGGACCCTAGCAGGCACTCTCTTCATGGTCAGAGACAGATAGTATCTGGAAGCATCCTTCAGATGGGAACCTGCTGGCAGTCATCTGTCTCTGTTTTAAGTGATTTCATCCTGAATAAACATCCATCAGCCTATTTGTTTTCCCATATTCTTATTTATCCAGGATACCTGACTTTTCAGTGGGCACTTTGAAATAGAGAAGGAACTTGAGTGATGTTCTTTAAGTACTGAAAGATCACAGATTCCAGTCCAAACTGGAATCCAGCACAACCAGCAGGTGCAAATGAAGTGGAAGAAAAAATTTTCATTGATAAAACAAATTTAAGAAATCAATGCCAAGGAAACTACCTTTACAGAATACTAGAATACAGAATACAGAAGATACTAGAAGAAATATTTTAATCTGAAAAAATATGAAACAGTCCCAAGAGGGCTACAAGTATCAAAATTCTCAGAATCGTTAATCAAAAGAGTTCTAAAAAACACCACCACAACAAAAATAACACTAGTGAATACTATTCCCAAAATTAATGGTCCCAATTCCACCATAAAAGATATAGACCAAGAGATAATATTAGAAAACAAAATCTTTTTTACTATCTCCAAGAAACATACATCATCAACAATGCTATATTTCTATATCTGACAAAATGTGTTTCAAACCTACACTATTCAAGACAAAGGTAAAATATTGCATAATTATTAAAAGAAAAAGGTACACTAAAAGGATATTAGAATTCTAAAAAATTATGCACTAAACAGTCATCCATAAAGGTAACATTATTAGATATAAAATCAAAGATCGACCACAGCACAGTAATAGCATCTGACTTCCATAATCTCTTCTCACCAGCAGACTTGTCATCCAGACAAAACTAAATAAGGAAAATCTGAAGATAAATAACATCATAAACCAAATGAACATGGTGGATATTTACAGAACATTCCACCCAAACTCTTAATAATACACTTCCTTTTCAGCATCCCAGGAAATATTTTTGTAACATTACTGAACCATTAGAACAAAATAGGTCCAAATAAATCTATGAAACCTAAAATGACATTTACATACGATCTGAAGACAAAGTGATAAAATGGCATATCTACAACACTAGATATGACAGAAATTACACAAACCTCTGGTGGCCAATCAACATATCACTGAATGAAAACTGAGATAAGAGATAAATCAAAAAGGAAATTATACAATACCTGGAACTGAATAAAAATGAAAATTCAACATACCAAAATTTTCAGGACACAATGAAGACAGACCTAACAGGAAAATCTATAGCACTGGACAAATCTTAAAATAGTTACTTAATGTAAAATGTGAAGTTCTTGGAAAAACAAGAACACAGCAAAAAAGAGAAGATAGTAATAAAACTCGTTTAACCACTGTAAATCATGATGACATGTTCTCATCGAAATAGCTGGAAACAGGTCTGCCACATAATTTTGCTATCCAACCTCATCAGTGAGACACATGGCATTCCATACTCATTTCTACTCTATTAACAGTAGTTAGATAATGAAAGCAGCCTGGATGTACTTTAGGTGGTGAACTTACCAAAAGTAAATAAATAAATAAATAAATAATCTGAGCATTTATAAAATGGCTCATTTTTTTCTACAAGAAAGGAAGTTATGAAATTCACATGTAAATGGATAGAACCAGAAAACATCATTCTGAGTGGGGTAACACAGACACAGGAAGACAAACAACACATGATATTTTCTTTTGAGGATGTCAGCTTTGAATCTTTGGATATGTGTATTTCTTCTGGAATATCCTTAGAGGCCATGACATTAGTAAGGGGGCATGGCAGTGGCTTTCAAGAGAAGACAGATGAAACATGTTATAAAGGAATCATGGGATGTGAATGGTTGAATTGTTGTGAGGGTGAGGGAGGGTGTGGTGAGGGTAGAGAGGATTGTTGGGAGGGTTATTTATCACTAAAGGCCTTTTAAAAAGACATGTGGAAACTCTGTAAAACACAATAACTATATTAATATATGTTCACTGGTTCAACATTACTACAAGAATTACAAGCTCAATCACTAACTTTCTGATTGAGGATAAGGCTCAGTCCAGAAGATGGAAGTCTTATCTGGCATTATTAGCAGGGCCAAGTACCTGTGGTTAGATAGGTAATAGGCTGTGTGGAAGAACTTAAAACTGTTACTCAGCTAAGTGGACATAGTAGTAAAAAACTCCTAATGACTTATTGCTGTATAAATAGGTTAGTGTATCTCGACTCTCATCAGGGATCCTTCTTGAAGTAAAAAACTAACACAGGGACGTTATAACTAGCCAGTGTGTGAAGAATGAGAGATGGTGGAGTATTCTGTCCTAAAGGGTACCTTTACCATGACATCTCAATACCCCTCAAGGATCTTAGACTAAGAGGAATGTGGAATGCTTTCGAAACAGTGACTGTGTGCGACTTCAAAAAAAGTTGTGTATCCAGATGCCACATGGCAGCTACAAGTATGATTTCACATAGACTGTGATACCACACAGAAGACTTATTTAAGTGCAAGCCACAAACCAGATAAAAAGTACCAGCATGGAAGGGCAGAGGTCATACTAAATATCACCTGAAGAACTGCCTTTGATTGCCAAGGAGAATCAGTTTTCTTTAATGATGTGATTCCTACTAGGTGTAGGCCTTATTCCCAAGTGTTGTTGGACATCACTAACTGAACTCGGTTGATGGAATAAAGAACAAGAAAACTCAAAGTTTGATGGGTAGGGAAGGAGAGTAAAGAGCAGAGAGAAGAGGAGTTGGGGGAGATGAGTGAATAAGAAACATACCTTCACACCTTCATTCACCTTTCACTCATTTCTAATTTATTCCCATAGGTTTATTACTTAATATATATGCATAAACACATATACATGCTCCTTGAATTACTAGGCGTTACACAAATTCACTATAAATAGAAAAGAGTAATTTAGTCAGCTTAATAGCATAAGACACAATATACAGTAGCATATCTATTTCACTTAGTTATCCTGTGACTCTCTGGGTGTTGGAGCTCTGCTCAGAGTGACTGCCAAGGTGCTCTGGTCTCTGTATTGTTGTTGCAAAGAAATTAAAAAATAATGATACATTTCTACTATATGCATATTGCTTTTACACTGTGTAAATTTCTCTTTCATATATTTACTTAGAGTTCTTCAGTTACACATCCAAGAATGTTATAGTTGTGCTGTAGCATAGTTCTAATTCTATCTATCTATCTATCATCCATCCATCCATTTTTAGTTTTGTTTCTTTAAGACAGTGTTGCTCTGTGTAGTTCTGGCTGTATTGGAACTCACTATGTAAAACAGCCTGGCTGTAAACTCGGAGATCTACCTGCCTCTGCCTCCCAAATGTTGACATTAAAGGTATATGCCACCACTGCCTGGTGGTACCTCTGTTATTAGGTTTGGTTTTGGTTTCATTTCAGTTTTGTTTTTGTGAACCCTCCATACTGATTTTTAAAATGGTTTAACTTCAGAAACAGTGAATAAGCATTGTAACTACCTTCACACACACACACACACACACACACACACACACACACACACACACACACACACACAATCTTTGCCTGTACTTGATGTCTGGTTTCTTGACAATAACCATTCCAACCTGGATGCCATGAAATCTTACAGAAGTGTTAATTTTTATCTCACAGAAGAGCTAAATATGCTGGAGACTTTTATAAATATACATTGGCCATGTCTAGAGAAACTATGTTCAGTAAATTAGTTCACCTATTTATTGGATGGCCTGTGTTTTTAGAGCCTAATTTTTACAGCTTTTCATAAACTCAAAACTTCAGTCCCCTTCTTGATGAAAGCTAGACAAAGTATTTTTCACATATTGTGTGCTCTGATTTCACTCTGGTGGTGTTTCTGTTGCTGTTCAGGATGTTTTCTATTCCAATTTGTCTCCTTTCTCAATTTGTGGAATTATTTCTTCCATTTTTTTGTGGTCTTTTCAGAAGACTCTGGCTTATATGCTGTGTTTGCCCCATAGCTTTTTCAAAATTTAACTCTTGCATTAAAGTGCTTGACTCACTTGGGATTGACCTTTGAGCAGGATGTGTGTTGCAGACCTAGTTCCCTTCTACATGTGGATATCCTGCTTCCCAACACCACTTGCTAAAGAATGTCACTTTCCAATGCATGCTTTTAATAACTTCATTAAAAGTTA
This sequence comes from Phodopus roborovskii, assembly GCF_943737965.1. Taxonomy (NCBI): domain Eukaryota; kingdom Metazoa; phylum Chordata; class Mammalia; order Rodentia; family Cricetidae; genus Phodopus; species Phodopus roborovskii. The sequence goes on along the minus strand of NW_026126623.1, from coordinate 2,587,897 downwards.
GATGACAGAATGTATGCAGATTTAACTCTAAGTCCCTTATTCCACTCTACTGGTTTATATGGCTATGTTTGTGCCAACATTAAATGCCTTTGTTACTATGGTTCTGATTATAATTTGAGATCAGGTATTATGACATTTCTAATATTGCTTTTTCTGGTAGTATTGCTTTGGAAATGTGGGATTATTTTGTGCATCCATTTGAATTTTAATATTTATTTTTCTATTTCTATGAAAAAATTCAAGTTTTTTATTTTTTTTTAATTTTTTATTGAAAACAGATTCCTCTCTCACACCATACATCCTGACCACAGTTTCCCATCCCTCTACACCTCCTAGTGTCTCCCCCAACTATCTTCTCCCTCAGAACCACTTCCACTCAGTTTCCTCTTCAGAAAAATACAGACCTACATGAGACAACAGCCATTTAGGACATAACCATACAATAAGACAAGGCAACCATCCACATTTTGGTGTGGAATATTTAGACTCCATAGATAACTTTCTGCATTAGGGTTGCTTTATATATTAATAAATACCAATCCATGAACATAGGAGGTCTTTTCAGCTTCCAGTGTCTTCCACAATTTCTTGTTTCAGTGTTTTAAATATTAAACTGCAAAGGTCCTTCTCCTTTCATATTAGGTTTATTCCTGTATATTTTAGAAATCTATTGTGAAAAGCATATCTTCCGCCATCGCTCAACTTCATTATTGATGTGTTGAAGAATTACTGATCATTTTGTGATTTAATAACTTGTTCCTTTGCAGGAAGTGTCTATTCATCTGAAAATGGGGTATTCATATGTCTTCCTTTTTAATCTGTTTTCCTCTCATTTCATTCTCTTGTTCCTTTGCTGTATCTAAGAATCTGAGCATTGGGTGAAATAATGGAATGGCATCTTTTGTCATTTTAGGGAAACATTTTCTGTTTTTTATCATTTGATGTGGTGTTGACTATATAAAGTTTCCTTTTGTTGAGCAATGCTCTTTCTTTTACTTTATCATGAATAAATGTTGAATTTTGTCCACTCTATTCTGCATCTATTGAGATTATCAAGTGATTTCTCTGTCTCAATTATCTGTATTAATTTGATTATTTTACACTAACTTTATAACCCTGGGATGAAACAAGCTTGATAAATATATATAACCTCCTTAATTGTTTTAAATTTAGTTTAAATGCAAATACATTATTGGAAGATTTTATGTCCATATTGAACAGGATAATTTGTGTATGGTTTTAGTTTCTTGTGTGTCCTTATCAGTTTTGATATTTCAGTGATGCTGGATTCTTTGAATGAGGTTAATAGTGTAGTTTACCTTTCTCATTTATTTATGACCAGCTTGAGAAATATGAGAGTAGTTTGTCTTTAATATTTTTATAGAATTCAGTAGTAATTCCCATCCTAGATCTTTTAGGGAGGAGGCAGATGGGGAGACATTACTATTGCTTCCATCTCACTGCTTGGTGTAACCTCATCTTAGTTACTTTTCAGAGCCTGTGATAAAATACACAAAAGAGCATAGAGCCTCTAATTTACCCTTCAGCTTCCAGAGCAATATATATACTTCACCAATGTTAAGTTATAGCAACTTAATCTCCCTTACTGTAACAATGAATTAAAATGATTTCAGAGTATTCTCATTTCTACAAGATTGTAAGAAAATAACAGATATCTTCATGCATACTGTAATTTATAAAAGTCTATCCATTAGCAAACATTGAATTATGCCAGGCAAAAATGTAAGTCTGGAATCTGAATTTCTGCATTGACTTTTCACACAGTAATTAAATCTGATGATGTTGTGGGGACTCATGACATCTGTTCTTTGTAAAACAGACAAATGTCAAAAGGACTGTCACAGAAGTTAGTTATAAAAGGGACAAAGGATAGCAGAATCTTGTTTTAAAAAGGCATACTTCCAAATTTAAGGAAGCCTCATTATCATTATTATTACAACAAACTCAAGATTATGAGCCAATAATTATAAGTGGCAGATAAAATATAAGAAAAAGTTGAGGAACCCTAGCACATGATTCTCATTTTAGATTTCCTGACTAAGGATGAAATAAAGGAAACTTCCTTGTAGTCATTATTTTAGCTAAATATTCTGTTATATAACAACTATGAAATATAATTTCCTCTCAGGATATTTTTTTCTTTTCTTTTTTTTTTTTTTTTTTTTTTGGAGGGGGGCAATAGAACACAGAGAGAAAAGTCAAACTATTTTATCAAGTATTTTATTAGGTAGTTTTTATTATGTAGCTTTGGCTTTCACTGCAACTGAAGAAAATACAGTGAATATAGTCGATATTTGTGAAGTATTCACTTTAGCATATAGTACTAACCTATTGTTCTTGAGTCTTCTTAATAGATCTAGGTGATTGAGCTTTGCTCTATGGATTCTTATTATTTCTAACATTCACCATAATGTGGCTACCTCATCCAAATGAGCATCACCTACTACAATGACCTGGTTTTCTGCAAAGGACTGGCTAGTAGCACCCAGTAAGTCCTTGTAAGCAGTTTGCAAATCAACACATCTTTTGTAGTTCTCCTTAATGGAGTCTGGATGATGAATTTACATCTATATATCAGAAACATTGTCTTCTGCCCTGCATTGCTAATGTCAGAAAATTGCATCTATATAATTCATCAAAGTATGTCTATAGATGTACTCTTTTATTATCTTTTCTCTTGCAAACTGTATAATTCCCCTTCATTCCACATCAGGGCAGACCTTTAATCTTGCCTGACTACACTCTACAGGGCTTTGTACATTAAAGGGTCCAGATGCCACCCTGGCAACAAGAATTGGAGCAATCAGAGATAGGAGACTCCTATGATAGTGAGCTGGGGAAAAAAGCAACCTAGATAGAAGGCATTATTTATGATAACACAGCCTTAGCAAAGTGATTCAAATGTTTATTTGGCAGAAAGTAAATATTGATCATATTTCTATATCTCCCTATTTTTCTATCAGTTTTCTTTACAATCTTGATGAACAAATAACTTTTTTTAGAACATGTTTTTTACATGTGTTCTTTAGTTATTTGTAATTTTTCTTTAATTATAAACTTTGAAGAATTTTATGAATGGGTCTTGTATTTAAATCCTATGCCCTTTTCTTCTCCCTACAACTATTTGCACGTTCTCCAGCTCTACATCAAGATGAGGATCTCTTATTCTACAATAATTTTTATTATTACACACACACACACACACACACACACACACACACACACACAAAACTACTACTCATCTATTTTGTATTGTTCTTATATACATGCATTTAGGGCTTGTCAGCTTGGACTGGATAACTTATCAAGGTTATTCTTGTTGGAAAATGATGAGTTTCCCTCTCAGCAGCCTTTGATGCCCATACTCTTTATCTAGATATTGGAACCCTTGTGAACTTTTCCCCAACAACTCCCCCATGTCAGTTGCAGGTGTCTTTATGCAGATCTTCTTTAGGCAGACATACTATAGAGGTTTCACTGTGTATATTCCTTGTCATTCCTAGAAGACACTGTGTAGCTAAAAGTTTTGGGGATCCTACAATGTTTCCAATTCATCATTTGTAATGTTACCTGAGGTTCCTTCCTGTTCTAGATGTTCCAGCTGGGGTAGAAACACCACATTTACTAATTCTCTGAGTTTGACCAGTGTTTGATTTCTGAAGTCAACTCTGCTGCAAAGAAGCTTCCTTGATGAGGTATGAGAACTAGAGCTATCTGTGGATAGAAGAGTAAATGTTTAGATCTTAGTCAGAAATTACATTGGTTTAAGAAACAGCATTGATATCTCCAGTTACTGTAGTCAGATGTGTTTGTAGTTCGACATGAATCCCCTCCTACTGAATAGTCCTTAAGTCTGGCTAGAAAGCTACTGTTTACCTTAAACTTAATACAGCCATGATTACAACATCATTGTTATCTTGCCGGGCTGGTTGGTGAAGTTGCTTACAGCCATAAAAGATTGTTAATACTGTTTCTTCCTGGATAGTTTAATCAGAAACTTCTGAAATGGTGAGTAATAATTCAGAGAAGAAGCTTTCAAGTAAGTTCTAGGTTAATTTCTGTGATTGGAAGTGTGTGGTACCTTAAGCAAAAGGCCCTTATTTTCGAGTTAAGGGATGCAGCTGAAGGCAATGAGAAGAAACTGAGAGGTCTGCAAATCTGATATATCCGTAGTATGGTCTTTTCTACTTTGTTAAAATGACAGTTTTGGACATGGCTTATACTCTTATTTATGATTTCCTATCATAAATCCTTGCTGTCTTAATGCTTTTTCTATTTCTTTCTTAGATTTTTCTCCTTGTATGTATAGTAAGGAGACAGAGTTGAAATACTTCCTTCTATTATCAGCAAATATATAATGAACAATTTCACATGACTGAGAAATAACTTAGGAGCAAAATAAATATTTTTAAATGTAACAACAATACATAGACTTCCAAAGTAGTTTTAATACACTTGCTAAGAACCCAATCTATGAATTAGATTTATTAAGAAAAAAATCATGACAGCAACTATATACTTGCATCATGCATGATACAAAAAGAACATTGGGTTATTCATGTCTTCATGTCATAAGAGATTACAGTCAAGAAAAAATAAAGATTCTAAGACAATGGCTAAGCAGACATACTTTTAGCTTCAATAAGAAAAGAAGCCGGGCATTGGTGGCATACGCCTTTAATCCCAGCACTTGGGAGGCAGAGGCAGGCAGATCTCTATCAGTTCGAAGCCAGCCTGGTCTACAGAGCAATTTCCAGGACAGACTCCAAAGTTACACAAGGAAACACTGTCTTGGAAAAACAAAACAAAACAAAAAAAAAAAAAAAAAGAAAGAAGAGAAATAAATTATCCAAATTATATGGAATAATACACAGCAACTGTAAGAAAGACTAACTTGCATTCATCCTTATCTCCGCAATATCCATAAAAAATTCTTCTAATGTCTGCATGCATATGTTTATGTACATGCAAATGCATATTTCTGGTTCCTTACAGGTTCTAGATGCCCCTTGTTTTTCAGCTAGGTTTGTTCTGGTTTGTTCATCATTTCTAATGACTTTCAATAACTGAAGGACTACCCATCACATGTAGAGGGAACAGTCTTCCTGAACTTTCCAATTCTTAGTTAGTTAGTTGGTTAGTTAGTTAGTTGTCTCTCCTCGCAATATCTTTTCTCATAGTTGTCTTTCTAAAGCTTCCATGTTTTGTGCAAATCAAAATTACTGTGACAACTCTTTCCTCATGATTCAGTCTGGGATTCGCTCCTGGTCCATTCCATCTGATAAATCCTGGAGATCACAGGAAGAAACTGGATATTCTCCATGTTGGTTCTGGTCTACCTAAAATTGGCCCTCTCATTAGATTAAATTTAAAGGAAATAGTAACTCTGTTTCCAGAGATGAAAGACAGTTCTGCTATGGTAATCTTCCCAGGTTCTTGTGCATTAAACACTTAGAACTAAGTGGTTATAAAAGAAATCAACAGGCAGTGACTGCCATTGCTGATGTCACTGAAAATACAGAAAATGTGCTTCATTTGATCCATTTTTAACTGGTTAAGAAGGGACCAGGAGACACAGAGAATTAAGGTTGATTTTAACCATCTGAATGTTTGTTACTCTAGTTGAATTAAATTTTAATCAAACTCACAGCTATGTCAAGTCTTACACTTGCATCACCAGTTTAAAGAAAACAAATGAGAACCTAAAAACTGAAAAGAAAGTGTAGGCACCAGTGAAGCAGAGATCCCTGATTCTCTTTAGCTGGACAGTCTTCCTTTTCCAAGATAAACAAGCTGTCCTTCACTGCCTTCTCCCACCTTTCTGAACAAACCTAGGTGGGAGCTATGAAGGGGACAATTGAACCCCTCGGGTCTTAACTAAATGGGCTTCCACTGCTTCTAATATGATAGCATGGCAAAAATTGACATTTACTTGGAATAACAGAATTTTAAGTCTTTCAAGTTCTATTAATATCCTGAGAAACATAGGTAGAAATCAATTCTGCAGATGATGAATAAGAATAAAAGAAAAATAATGTGAGATGAAGTCAAGTTTGTATATATTCTTATATTGACTACAGTGACTAAGAGAGTTTGTCTTTCATTTGCTTGTTCATCTGAAACTTGAAAATATGTGTGACACTGAAGGGAGGTGAAATATCAGCAGGTTTATAGAGACCTCCATGTCCTTTTCTTTTGTAACCATATCTTCACAAGAATTCTAAGAACATCTTCTTCCCCTAAGCTTTAAGAAAAACATATGTGAGGTGAGTGACACCATCCTTATGAGCTCAATGGTGGCTATTTCTTACAGGCTAAAAATAATAGTGGCTAATATGGCCATGAAACTAGATTCCCTGAATCCAATGCCACTGATGGAAAGTTGGGGTTGCAGAGGTCAGTGAAAGCACTTAATCACCAGAGACAAGATGTATGTGGTGACCATAAGGGACAAAAGACCCATAATAGTAATCAAAGGGATTTGACCCACAGAGATCTTTGACCTTGACTAATTGATCAAACCTTTACTATAAATTAAATAGATGGGAATCCTACTCATATCTCTCTTAAAGTGTGTGAATGGAAATTTCATGTTTGTATGAGTCACTGCAGTAAAGGGGCATAGACTCTCATGAAATTCTTCATACAAGCCAGTTGACCAAATACGAAGGAGTTGGAATTAAGTTTACTATAGGGGTGTTACTATTATACAAACAACAACAATAAAATGATGTAATGATTTCTCTACTGATCAACAGAGTGGCCTGACACTCTAGCATGACACATTAAGAAAATAAAATTAACCAGGAATTTTGGGAATTTCTGGTCTCTAGATCTGTAAGTCACTAACTGCAGAGATGCAAAACACCCCTCTGTTCTACCAATCTCTATAGAGTTTCACTGAGACCATATGATGAGTACAACTCCAGCTAAATCAATCTCACAGGTACCAGTTGTATCATGGGTTCACCCTTTGAAATGGAAATTCTGTTCTGCCAGGTCCTACCACCAATCCAGCCCAGAATAAGCACACAGAGACATATTAATTATTAAACCTTTGGATTATGGCTTAGTCTTTGTACTGGTTACTTCTCTCTTAATTATTAACCCATAATGACTAAGCTATGTATTTTCACATGGTCTTGTCTTACCGGAGAATGCCTGGACCTGTTATTCCTTTGGCGGCTACATGGCATCTCCTTCTGAGGTCTCCCTCTGACTTCCTTTTCCTTGGCTTCTCTTGGTCAGGTTCTCCATCTATGCTTCCTGCCTGGCTATTGGCCAAACAACCTTTTATTCATTAAGCAACAAGAGTAACGTATACACAGAAGGGCATCCTCATCAACCATGTGCTGAATGCATAGTTAGAATACACACACTTATGTTCTAGAAAATACCTGTCTATGCAATGAAGGTCAGTATAATATGAAAGAGAAAATGTGTATTGAAGAAGCACATTTCTGAATGGTTTCAGACATTCTTAATGTGCCCAAGAGCTTGATGGTAATTCTCCCTTTACTCCTCCAAAACACAATGCTTCTGTTAAAACCACCATCTGTGAATTAGAGACACATCTGTTCACAAAGCATTGCTGGGGACCAAGGAGCAATGTTGGGGAATGGGGCTTATAGCAGTGTACTCAAGAATATAGACGTTCCTTTCTTTTTTAAATAAAAAATATTTTACATACCAACACCAGTTCCTTCTCACTCCCCTTCTGCCTCCCTCTCCACCTCCCTCCCCTTTCCAACCCCATCCACTCCTCAGAGTGGGTTAGGTCTTCCTTGGGAAGGAACAAAGATGAGGCAGGAACAAGCCCCTCCCTATTGTATCAACACTGAGAAAGGTATCCCACCATATGGAATGGGCTCCAAAGAATGAGTTTATGTACCTGGTACAGGTCCTGGTGCTACTGCCAGCCCCTACCCCCAACAGATCAAGCCATATAACTGTCACCTCCATTCACAAATTTCTTTCTTAGCAGGTTGTTGTTACCTTATAAGCAGCTGTTTGATGGGGTATTGAAGTAGCCTTTCCATGCCAGTAGATGGCGTCTCCTCAAAGAATGGGTCAGTGATGTCACACTGCATACACATAGCTCTATAATTTTGATTCATATATGATAGTGGTTTTGACCCAGAAAAGACTTGTGGCTTTGACATTCAAGAACAGAGCTCTGATCATTCTATGGCCACTGTTTCTCTGATGTACCTTTTGCTTTTTGCATCTATACTTTGCTGACTTAGAAGCCTTGTTTTTTGAGAGAAGTCATATTTTCATCAGATTATATGGTATAAATGTTGTATTACATGAATAGATATTCCTCTGCATACTTTGTGTCTTCTTATTTGTAAAGCACCAGGGAAAGAATAAGACATCATTTTAAGTTACCACAGCTGATTCATCATTAATGAATTGTCTTGTTTCTATAACTTGGTAAAGTGGTGAAATATATCTAGTATGTAAGGGATCCTACAGGTTACTCTTAGTACTCATATCCTCTGATTAAAAATCAATATGGAGACAAACTATTGCATACACACAGTACTGAATAGACATAGGACCAGTTTCTTCACTCATAAAGATTAATTGCTTCCACCAGACAAGGAGCAACAACTACCCACTTTGCTAAGAACAGAGAAAATATTGAAGAGATAGCAAAGGCAATATGTTCTAAATATCACCCATGGAGATGTGACTATTGATGAAATGAAGACTGTGTAAGACTTCAGTCTGGACTTAGTCTGATTATATTTGTGTACACATTAACCAATTTCTTTTCCTCTACTCTATTAATATTACAGGGCAAAAAATGGGGAACATGACTCAAACTGAAATGGAGTATACATAACCCAAGATGAATAACATGAAGTTTGCATCTTGAATTCTTAGTTTAAAAAGTGCTAATATTTGAAAGACTGAAGAATAGAGCCATAAAGGCAGAAGTGTCCTTTTTATTGTATTCAGTTGGGTGTTGTTATTATTATTTTTAGACACAAGTGGCTATGGATGCCAGATTGACACAAGTTATACAATGATAATTTGTTTTTTTGTCTACTTGGCTAAAGGATGGTAATAGGCCTCAGAATTTCTATGTGTTATTCTGGAAAACGAGTTTCCACAACGAGTTGAGTGCAGAAATGAGCCAGGGACTCATATGGTTAATAGTTTTGTGCAGAGCCCATGCTCTCCTGCCCTTTGTATAGATCCCAGAAATCTGTTTTAGTTTGGTTTTGTATTGCTATGATATAATACTCACCAATACAAGAAACATGGGACAGGAGCTTAAGAAGGGACCATGGAGGAATGGTGCTAACTTACCACAGCCCAGGATCACCTACACCAACAAACATTGAACAATAAAATACCCCAACAGACATGTCCATAGGCCAGTCTGATAGAAGCAATTCCTCAGTTGAATTCCTTCTTCCCAGGTGACTTTAGTTTGTGTCAAATTAACATAATCCTCTCACCCATTTTATCCGTGAGGGGTAATAGATAAATATACAGCTAACTCTGATTTCAGAAAAGTTACCTTCCTTCTGTTCTGAATCTTGAGCCAAGTATGTGTGTTGCTTTTTAGTCACTGGGTATCTGGGGTTAGGTACAGTGAGGAACTAAGGTAGATTCTGATTCTGGCTTGTCTTTACCTTGCCGGCAAGCACCTGTCTTTTTGCCTGCCCTATCGTCCTCCAGAGCTGTTAGCTCCATCATCACTCTCAAAGGCTTCCACAGCCTGTATCACAAGGATTGGTATTCCTCTCAGTGATATTTTTCTCCTTCTCTAATATATGCCTCTTGAACATTATTTTCCTATATATTTTTCCAACATGCATTATTAGCTAATATCATATGTATTTCATTGAATATGACTCAGGGTTATGTACAGAGACTTGATCCAGCTCATTCATCATTTCTTATTCAAGTTTTGATTCCTATAACAGATGCTGTCTTAACAATAGGTGAAATTAGAATTACGGCAAGATTCCTTTCCTTTACTGTTAGCAAGGGAAAAACTCACATTTTAGGTTTATATTTTCTGAATTGTATCTATTGAGAGATGATTGAAGTTTTTGCTATATTTATACATGTTTGTACTTTGTGTTCATGTATATTTGTGCATGTGCATAGACTAGCATGTTTGCATGCACCAATGGAGGATAAACTACAACATCCAGTGTTATCTCTAGAAGCCAACTTGTTGTTTTATTCTTAAGCTATAGTTGGTCATTGGCCTCTAGCTCAGCAATAATGCTACATTTCTAGCAAGCAATTCACACGTATCCTTTTATCATACTTCTCCTGCACTGTAATTATAAGCACATCCCATCACATGTGGCCTTTTTGCATGTGCTCAGGGTATTGACATCAGTTCTTCAGGGTTGCAAGACAAGTGTTTAACTAAGTAAGTTGTACTCCTGGGACTGATTCTTGAAAAATGATATGACATAAAACTATGACAGATGATGAATCTACCAACAGCAAAGAACACCTGCATGATGCTCATCCAAAGACTTGAGACACTTCCACTTCCCTGGTTTTTAAGTTTTACATTACTTTTCTTTAATCTTGATGTTCACATCCTTGCTTTCTAGCACCGGGAGCTGCAGCATCTGTAATGTAGGGTTTCACTTGGCTGGCAATGGACTGGACTCCATAAGGGAAACCCAGATTAGCTGGGCTGAGTCCTCTTTCTTCACTGGTGTGACTCCTTTCTGTTCTTAGGGGTTTCATGTTTCTGCCAAGAAGTATGGAAAATCATCTACTGAGACCCAATAGTGACAATCTTTCTCTTCTTATCATGGGGTAAGCAGGGCATTTTGGGTTTTTTTTAAGCATTTAAATAATATGGAAAACATTATGTGTCTATGCACTTGTTCTGGAAAAGAATCCTCTCATTCAGTAGTGAGTCTCTATTGAAAAGGATTATGGCTTCAATAGTTTCCACCTGTAACTGTTTTGGAGGAATTGTGAGTCACCAAAATCAGGTGGAAGAATTGAACAATTGGGTATCACTATTTTTCACATTTTTTGGTTGTGAGCCTAGCCTTTGACAGCTATCCATCTCTGTACCTCACACAATTCTTATTCTTAAGTTATAGCCTTTTCGGATTATTTCTTCTCTAATTGTAAATGCCTGTCAATATTCCAATTGCTAGTGTTTCTAAAATGATTCTCATTCTTGTTTCTAACTTGCAGTTTGTAAATAATTTAAACTCATCAGAGACATCTAAGTTTTGTTACATTTCATGAAATAAATTATGTACCATCAATCAGAGCTTACCCTAGATTTGTCAATCAATAAATTTTGGCACATCAAATACTTTCTTGCATGTATCTTCCTTCTAGATGATTTCATTTGTTTTTATGACTTTAACTGTAGCTTGGAGGAAAGTACACTAGTCCCATGAGACCTCTTCCCAGAAGTTCCCTGATAGGTGAACTTCCATAGACATTAGACTTGTGGTAAGAGATACACCCTATTTATATGCAGCTATATTTTAAAAAACAAGTCAACATGGATATGCATACATACCAAGAGTAGTCACAATGGCCTTGCTGTGTTCTCTAGCATGCCCAGTTTACAAAAGGCCAGCTATCTGTCAAGAGAAAACTGATCCTCTGAACTTCTACAAAAGGAGATGTGATGGCTCTGTTTTCCCTGTAAGAAAATACTACTTTACTCTTTTCCTCATAGTAAACTGTATATATTCTCTTTATTGTTTTCACTTCATTCATAGTCTATGACTAAATCATGTAACAAGCACATCACTTTAAAAGCCAAAGAGAATCAATCTGCTATGAGCTCAGGCATAAAATACTTGAAAGCAAAAAAAAAAGAAATTAAAAGGATAAGAGCTTTTCAATCAATTTGATAAAAAATTTAAGTTAATTAAAGGAAGCCTCTATTTTTCCTAGTAGGCGGCACTGATCTTTATTATTAATGCACACCAGCGTTCCATAGCTGTGCATAATGATGGCCTGTTACACCAGGAACAGTTTCTTCTGGAGTCTAATTTGTTATAAAAATCTTCCCTGGTATTCTTAAAATGTGGCCTCTGTCACTGCTTCCCTCCCTTTCCTGGGCTAGTTCTGAACTCTGAAACAATGTCTCCCCTTCTGATTTCACCTGTGAATAATTTGCAAGATTGTTTTTAGCTTTATAGTGGTTTCTAAATCTCCCCCAAATCACTTATAGGATTTTTACTTTGCTTTCATTTTCTTCATCATGTCTATTAATAGAAACTATTGTGAAAACATCATACACAGGCACTCTTCCCTTCTGTAAAACAGCCTTAATAGGGAGAGCAAAGAGAAAGGAGATTAAAGAATGCCACATTGTAATTCAAATACCACAGTTTGAGAAGATTAAAATATTTTCCCTAGATAGGAGTATTAAGTTTAATTGAGTCATTCATTCCTAGTTTTATTCATGCAGATAAATACACATGAGGTGCATTCTATACACCAGGCATTGTAGTAGACCTAAGGAAGATATAGATGCTTAAGAAAGCAATGCAGCTGAAGGGACTGAAGTGCTTCATATGTTATATTTTGTGCCACAGATTTATTGTTGATAAAGGAAAATTAAAGAACTGACTCATTACTTTCAAAGTGTTATGGTTTTATATGAACAAACAAAACAGAACCCAATGCAGAAAATTGTTAAGACTGTGTGGGAAAAATATATCAGATATGAGAGTTCATGTAAGCAAAGCAAGTTTGGAGGATACTCCATGAAGGAGAATCTTAGATCTAAAGGATAGTTAAAATTATGAAATACTAATATCATTGTATCATGCAGCTATTTGAATGTATGAGCTAGATGCCAAAGGAGCCATGATTAAAGAGAAATTGGTTCAGTAGGGAAAACTAAGCTGCAGGAAATCTTTGTGTATAGTTACTCACCTGTAGTGGAAATAAAAACTGAACAATATAATAAATCTAGAGTGACAGATGAACATGAGGAAACACTTAAACACAGATACAGCATCACGGGAGACAGCTACTCTGCCAAAACCACAGTGTCCAGGAGTAGAAAGAACAGGAGGAGAGAGAGGACAGGGTGGAATAGACATGCATTCTTTTGTCACCTGAAGAACATGTATCATGGATACATGATCAGGATAAACAATTAGGCCAAACAGATGTTTATTCAGGGAGAAATAACTTACAACCTAGACAGATGAACACCAGCAGGTTCCCTGCCAACAAGAGTGTTTTCCCTGGCTCCTCCTCAGACCTAGTTCCACAGGTCACTTCCACCCCTGGCTCCACCCCCCAATGGTCATGGTCAGTACCACAGAAGCAGACAAAGTGAATATAACACTACAAACAGAAGTCATAAATGGCAATATTTTTACTAGGCAAACACCCATGAATGTGACCCCAGCACAACACCAAAAAAGAGCAAACTAGGTTCCTCCAAGACCTGAAAGTCTCTTAATCTAATTTTTAAGGAATTCTGGAGGGAATCCATAGTTAATAGAGAGGAAAGAACCTAGGATCCAGAGGCAGGTGATACCACCTCAGTAACAGGTGCTTATCCTAGAGTGTAGGCAGAATGTTTAAAATTCTAGACAGACAACTTCCTCATTTTTCCCAGCAGAAGAGACAAAGAAATGGAAGAACATTTATGTTGATTTTATGTTCAACCAAATTATCAGAGTTGAGGAGAAAGGAGACTTAACCAAATTATCTACAGTCTAGATAAGAGGAGGGTGCAATGGAGGGTGCAATGAAGACTGGATGGCAAGTACCTTCAGAGGTCTCACCTACATTATTCAAGTGGAAATTATGAGCCCTCCTCAGCCTGTGTGAGGGTGAGCCTAAGCCAATAGACCTGCTTTCATCCCACCCTCCTCTGTGATGACCCTATTAGGGGAAGGTCTACTGATAAAGGATGAAATAACCAGAACCATAAATTTTCCTCTAACCAGCTCATTGGGAACTTATTCCTGCATCCTCAGGCTTTGGCTCTTAAGAGAGAAGGAAATAATCTACAAAAACTAACAAATTCTTTGCTAAAAGCTAATAGTATAGAGAAACTGACTGCCCTTGCCTCTGTGCTAGTTCCTAAAGAATGGTGGAAAGATAGACTCACAGCAATTCACGTATTTGTTACAGGAAGATTAAACACAGATTACATCATAACCCAAGACATTTTTAAAAATACAAATGGCTTTCTCAAGCCAAGTTTCTAGTGTATTTTGCAGGTAGCCAATTCCAGGCCGACAACTATGTGTTCCAGTTGATCAATGGGCAGATCATGGCCCATATGTCTTCCAGTTTTCATTGATCATGGCTCTCTGAATGTAAGAGATTTATACACTATGATGTGTTGTATTTACTCTAGTATCACAGATGAGAGACTGATCATATGGTACAAGGAGTTGTGAAGGGTAGTGGCAAATATATCCTCTGTTTGACTGGCTGCTACTCCCTAAGGAAAAGTCCCAGGGTCTATGAAAAAAAAAAAGAAATAATAAATTTTAGGAGAAGTTAAGACTTCTATCACAGATTATCTTTCATTATTAAAGGCACGTGTTATAGTTTGGGGCACATAATTTCTTCAATCCCCAAGGGAAAACTTAAAATCTTCTTAAAGCTATTTCAACCAACTGTATATTCCTCTGAGTCTAGGTACATTGAGATTGAGTTTATATGTTGATTAATAAAAGCAATTTTTACATTCATTTAATTTGGTGGAGGGGCATGGGCTCCAGGGCATGTATGGGGATGTCATAGGAAAACTTACATAAGACAGATCACATCACTCCTTCTATTGAGTGGATTTTTGGGATTCAAGTGTGATCACCAAGCTTAGTGGTAGAACATTTATAGGATAACCCATCTTCACAGCATACAATGGGCAATGTCCTTCCCATGTGTCTAGAATATCACAGTAATGTCAAGATAAAAGTCCCCTGTGGGGAAGAAATAGGATAGCATGCAGTTCTTTGTAACAGTCACATCTATTGAGCGGGCAGTGCAAATAATCTTGGCCTGGCAGTGAAGAGCCTAGGTTATGCTCTTGAGCTTTCTCTACAGGATGAGCTCTCCTGTCCAGTGGGGTGGAGAAGTCCCAGCTTCACCACTAGAATAGCTCATCTTGGATGTTGGATTTTTGCAACTACATCTGAAGAGGGGCAGGAAAATATTATTTTGGGAGATGAAATAATTTAATAGCTGGCAAGAGCACATGATAAGGAGAATTTGGGATCTTGAAATATTGTTTCCTCAGATTGTATGTATTCAATGTGTCTACCCACACTCAGTTCTAGGTAAAAAGGCCCAACCTTCAAACTCTTTTCTATACATTGATATGCTAAGTGCTGGGATTATAGATATGTGCAATGCCACTCTGTTTCTATTTTCTCTTTTTAATGATTATTCTGTGATGTCTTGAAAACAGCAATGTAGAGTTAAAAAAAAAAAGGCAACATCTGCCTCATTTGGACTATTCCCATGTTAAAGTTGACATTGCTTGATGAGAAACACTCAAGAAGATATAGTCCCAGATTGGTTTCAGTTTTAACTCCAGAAGCCATTCTATCAATAGGCACTCAATTTGTTGATTCATTTATACTTAAAGATCTATTTCATTGTATTTGCAAAAAAATGGTTCCTTCTTTACAGGACATCATCAGAAAGACTTTGGCAGAAGCAACAAGTTCTGTCCTACATAAAAATCATTCTGAGATTTTACTAGTTTATTTCTAGGAATATTCTTGAAAAACATGAGGCATAGTGTTCTTTTCTTTGTAATTTTTATTGCTTTTAGTAGTAGTAGTAGTAGTAGTACTATGTGAGGTCATGCATATATCACTCCATGTCTGTGTCTACCAAGTCCAGGAGTCAGTTCTCCCCTTCAGCAATGGGCTCCATGATTCAAACTCATGTACTCAGACTTGCATGGCAAGTATTAATACCCACAGAGTTATCTGGCCAACCCTTAAAATTATTCCTGTTTCATTTTGACTCAATATTTCTACCGCCTATACCATTTAGATTGAGTTGTATGCAATGTATACACATACTGTACATATCAGTTATTTCTTTAAAAATGCATCACCCCATAATTTTCTAGTAGTCATTGTTTCCACTGATGTGGTTATGACCATTAGAATATCTTCTTTTCCTAGGACACTGACTATGTTTCTGTAAACAATGAAATGCTAATATAGAAAAATTTCTTCATCTTCTCTGCTCCCAATACATCTGGGTATCACTGAGATTCTAAAACCAACAATGTTTTGAATTAAGGGGCATTTAAGTAACTATTACTATTATTTTGCCTCTTAATTATGTGTTTTATTTATTCCCAGTTAGTTACTTGATTACATAGATTTTTATTTTATTTTATTTCATTTTGTGTGTGATTTAAAAATATTTTTATTTCTCCTACAATTCAGCTACCTACTATGTATGGCAGGGTACAGCAAAGATTTAAGTGAAATTGTCAGTATGCCATTAAAACTGAATGATGATTACTTTGACAGTGTTTATGTATTCCAGATTTTATTTTTTTCTCTTTCTTTCTTTTTTTTTTTTTTTTTTTTTTTTTTTTTTTTTATATAAAATGTTGGCCAGTTACTTGTTTCTTTTCGGCTAGCTCTGTCTTAAGTATTAACCCATTTCTGTTGATCTATGTATTTCCACGTGCTTTTATCTTACTGGAGAGCTGGCTGGCTGGCATCCTGTTCTCTCCAGCCTCTCCATCTTGACCCCTCCTTATTCCTTCCTCTTTCATCCTTGTTTCCTATTCTCGTCTATCTTGCTTTCCTATTGCCCAACAGTGCTTTATTCATTAACCAGTATGAGAAACATATTTACAGAGTGACATCTCCCATCATCTCATCTTTTTTGTCTAAAATAAAAACGAGGGCTTTAACCTTAACATAGCAAAATATATCACACAACAGTTATCAAATAAGAATCACAGTTAACAATATTTAGTTCATTAACATTTAGCAAGATTTAAGAAAATATTCTATCATCTATCCTATCTTTGTGTGTCTAAAGTCTATGTAACTTATCTTTAATCCTAACTAAGGAAAACTATAACCATAACTATTTGTCTTCAACTCCTTCAAAGACCACAGTAGGATAATATATAAACTCTAGAAATAACAGAGACAACTCGCCTAGTCAGTCACCTGAAGTTCTTCTGTAATCTTCCATCTTCAGCCCATAGGCCATAGTGTGTCTGGCAGACTCTTCAGCAAAGCAGGAAACTTTAAACTGTCTTCTTGTATTGCCAGTTTGTCAGTCACTTTTCTCTGTGTCCTGCAGACTGTCTGGCAGACCCTTCCATGAAGCAGGAACTCTATAGCAATGTCCATCTTGTATCAGCAGTCATTTTTCTGTGGGTCCTGCATGTTCAGTTTATACAGCATAAGGTCAAACAGTCCAGACAGGAGCAGTATCTTGTCCAAATGGCTAGTCTTGCTATATTGAAAGAAAACTTCATAACGTGTTTCTTCGATGCCCATATTTCTTTCTGATGCAGGTGGAGTTGCCAGGAGCAATTGTGCCACATTGTCAAGAAAAACCCTCAAACATTTTAAATGCCATATTCTGTAGGTCTTTGAAAGGTTTGAAGAATTTCTATCTATCTCAAATATATCTATGTGTATCTTGAAAAACCTAACTAACTTAAATCTAAGCTTTGACTATCATAGGTAATTATCTATAATCTGTACTACATTATACATTACATTTCTAAATGAGCTATATAAACACAATACCTAAACAAGAGGAGAAATATACACATCACAAAATTGACCTTAAATTGTATCAATAAATGAAAATCCATTCAAATACAAAGTATTCGTATCTATACCATAATCCCCTTTTTACCTTTAAAAATATTGGTTGTGATCATTCCCATTTATAACAAAACCCATTCAAATGAAAACAATCATTTATAAACAATATTTGGGAATGTGGGTGTTGCTCTTTCCAAACTGCTTCCTGGTAGGGAGCACTGTCATTGGGATCCTAAGAAGATGAAGAAAACCTGGCTGTAGTCTGCAAGGCTGCTATGTCCCAACTGTTTTGAATATTGGATCACCTGCAACTGTGTTTCAGGGCTAGGGATTCTTTTTTTTTTTTTTTTTATAATTTATTTTATATAACAAAGTCGATTTAAATGAAAACAAACATTTAAAGACAATATGTGGGAATTTGGGCGTTGTTCTTTCCAAACTACTTCCTGCTGGATAGGGGTGCTGTCATGGGGGAATTCGAAGAAGATTCAGAAATCCTGGCTGTAGTCTGTTAGGCTGCTTTGTCCAGCTGTTTTGAATGTAGGATCACCTTGTAATCTGTTTCAGGTGGTCTGGCTTGATCAAACCACACTAGTCTGGAAGGAATCCACACCTTTTCATTTTCTGTGGAAAGAAAAATACAAATCCTTTTCCCTAGTAACTTGTCCTTCAACTTAAATTTTGGATTCAAAGCATTTTTTAATTTAATTTATTATTTTACATGTCAATCCCAGTTCCCTCTCCCTCCCTCCCTCCCTCCCTCCTTTCCTCTGTCCCTCTGTTCTTCCCTTCCTCCTTCCCTCCCTTCCTTCCTCCCTCCTTCCCTCCCTTTTACCCTCTTTGCCCTCTCACATGCACTCTAACCACCCAGCCCACCAATCTCCCCACCCCAATTCCATATGTAGGGGAATGCCATCCAGTTGGGGTCATGTAGATCTGACAGGTCCTGTGAAGTAGGGACTAGGGCTTCTCTCCTGTCTCTAGATTAAGGCAGTTATCCCTCCATGGGGGATGTGTTCACAAAGTCCTTTTGTTCACCAGGGATACATACTGGCTCCACTCTCTGAGGTCCCTTAGACTGCTCAGTCTTTTGGCTGAGACCCATATTCAGGGGGGCCTGATTCAGTCCCATGGTGGCTTCTCAGCTATCAGTCTAGTGGCCATTAGATCCTCCTTGTTCAGGTAAGCTGCCTATATTATGTGCTTCTGCTGCATGGTCTTGTCCTGTCCATCTGCATCTGGGTTCTAGTTCAACTCAGTGTTTATGTATGGGTGTTTGATCCTGTTTCCAACAGGCATTAGTTGGGGGCTCCATGGACAAGTTAGTTGTTGATCTCACTCTCCAGGAAGGTCATTTATGATAGCCTTTCCACGGAAGCTCAAGATGTTAGGTGGGAGCAGTCTTGTAGTTCTCTAGACCTTTCTTTGTGTTCAATTTTATCTTCAAACCAATATTGGCTCCCTCTTTTATGTTCTCTCTCTGTGTCTCTCTCTCTCACTTTCCTGTCTTCTATTCCTAACCAGGCTCAATCCTCCTGGTCACACATGTTTTCCTTTCCTCCCCCTCATTTTCTCCTACTTCTCTCTCCATTCGCTGCCCCCCCCACTTCCCCTGAGCTCTGGGGGACATGTCCCTTCCCAGTTCTGTGAGGGACTTTATATGAATCTCTTAGAATACGCCTTGTATCTTTGTTCCTCTGGTGGTGTGAATTATAGACTGATGATCCTTTGTCTAAAATCCATATATGAATGAGTACATACTGTATTCCTCTTTTTGTGACTGGGTTACCTCATTCAGGATGGTTTTTCAAGTGCCATCCAATTGCCTGCGAATTTCAAGATACAATTATTTTTCTGCAGAGTAGTATTCCATTGTGTAGATGTGCCACATCTTCATTAATCACTCTTCAATTGAGGGGTATCTAGGTTTCTTCCAAGGTCTTGCTATTACAAATAGTGCTGCTATGAAGATAGTTGAACAGATGTCTTTGTTGCATGGATGTCAATGCTTTGGGTATATGCCTAAGAGGTGGAGTGCCCGGTCCTGTGATAATCTAATTCCCATTTTCCTGAGGAACCGACATACTGATCTCCAAAATGGCTGTATTAGTTTGCACTCCCACCAGCAGTGGAGGAGTGTTCCCCTTTCTCCACATCCTCTCCAACATAAGTCATCATTGGTGTTTCTAATTTTAGCCATTCTGGCAGGGGTAAGATGGTATCTCAAAGTTGTTTTGATTTGTATTTCCCTGATAGCTAAGGATGTGGAGCATTTTCTTAAGTGTCTTTCAGAATTTTTTATTTCCTCTATTGAGAATTCTTTCTTCAGTTCTGTACTCCATTTTTTAATAGGGTTATCTGGTGTTTTGTTGACTAGTTTCTTGGGTTCTTTGTATATTTTGGAGATCAGCCCTTTGTCGGATATGGGATTGGTGAAAATCTTTTCCCAGTCTGTGGCTTTCTGTTTGGTCTTGTCCACTGTGTCCTTTGCCTCACAGAAGCTTCTAAGTTTGAAGAGGTCCCATTTATTAATTTTTTCTCTCAGTGTCTGTGCTCCTGGAGTCATGTTCAGGAAGTGGTCTCCTGTACCATTTGTTCAAGGGTACCTCCTACTTTCTCTTCTAAGAGGTTCAATGTGGCTGGATTGATGTTGAGGTCTTTGATGCATTTCGACTTGAGTTTTTTGCATGGCAACAGACATGGGTCTATCTGCAGTCTTTTACACACTCTCATCCAGTTGTGCCAGCACCATTTCTTGAAGATGCTGTCCGCGCCCCATTGTATAACTTTAGCTGTTTTGTCGAAAATCAGGTGTTCATAGGTGTGTGGGTTAATATCAGGATTTTCAGTTTGATTCCATTGGTCTATCTGTCTATTTTTGTGCCAATACCAGGCTGTTTTCAGAACTATAGCTCTGTAGTAGAGCTTAAAGTCCGGAATGGTAATGCCTCCTGGAGTTCTTTTATTGTATAGGGTTGTTTTGGCTATCCTGCATCTTTTGTTTTTCCTTAGAAAGTTGATTATTATCCTTTCAAGGTCAGTGAAGAATTGTGGTGGTATTTTAATGGGGATTGCACTGAATTTGTAAATTGCTTTTGGCAAGATTTCCATTCTTACTATATTTGGCCTACCTATCCAAGAACATGGGAGATCTTTCCATTTTCTGCTATCTTCTTTAATTTCTTTCTTTAGAGCCACAAAGTTCTTATTATATAGGTCTTTTCCTCACGTGGTAAGCGTTACCCCAAGATACTTTTTATGTTGCTTGTGGCTATTGTAAAGTGTGATGGTTCTCTGATTTCTTTCTCTGTCTCTTTGCCGTCTGAAAAAAGTAGGGCTACTGATTTTTTATTTTTAATTTATCTTGTATCCTGCGAGCTTGCTGAAGGTGTTTATCAGCTTTAGGAGTTCCCTGGTAGAGTTTATTGGGTTGTTTATGCAAACTATCATATCATCTGCAAATAGAGACAGTTTGACTTCTTTCTTTCCCAATTTGGTCCCCTTGATCTCCTTTTGTTGTCTTATAGCTTTAGCTAGAACTTCAATTATGATATTGAAGAGATATATAGAGAGAGGGCAGCATTGTCTTGTTCCTGATTTTAGAGGAATTGGCTTAAGGTTCTCTCCATTCAGTTTGATGTTGGCAGTTGGTTTGCTGTATATTGCTCTTATCATGTTTAGGTATGATCCTGTTATCCCTGATCTCTCCAAGACCTTTATCATGAAGGGGTGTTGAATTTTGTCGATGGCTTTTTCAGCATCTAGGGAGATAATCATATGGTTTTTCTTTTTCCGTTTGTTTATATGGTGGATCACGTTGATAGATTTCTTATGTTAAACCATCCCTGAATTCCAGGGATGAAGCCTACTGAGTCATGGTGGATGATTTCTCTGATGTATTCATGAATTCGGTTTGCCAGGATTTTATTGAGTATTTTTCCATCAATGTTAATCAGAGATATTGGTCTGTAGTTTTTTTTTTTTTCTCTTAGTTGTGTGTTTTTGAGGCTTGGGTACCAAGGTTATTGTGGCCTCATAAAAGAGTTTGGCAATGAACCTTCTGTTTATATCTTGTGGAACAGTTTGAGGAGTAGTGGTATTGGTTCTTCCTTGAATGTCTGGTAGAATTCTGCACTGAATCCATCTGGACATGGGCCTTTTTTGGTTGGAAGACTTTTGATGACTGCTTCTATTTCATTGCGGGTTATAGGTCTATTTAAGTTGCTTGTCTGTTCTTGATTTAATTTTGGTAAGTGATAGTTATCCAGAAATTTGTCCATTTCCTTTGAATTTTCAATTTTTGTGGAATATAGGTGTTCAAAGTATGACCTGAAAATTGTCTGGGTTTCCT
The DNA here is from genome assembly GCF_943737965.1 of Phodopus roborovskii. Taxonomy (NCBI): domain Eukaryota; kingdom Metazoa; phylum Chordata; class Mammalia; order Rodentia; family Cricetidae; genus Phodopus; species Phodopus roborovskii. Next base: position 2,565,754 of record NW_026126623.1, on the reverse strand, counting down.
CGGTGTCCATTGTATGTTCCCCTTTTCCTTTCTTATTTTGTTAATTTACATGTTCTCTCTGTGCTTTTTCTTTAGTTTAGATATAGGTTTGTCTATCTTGTTGACTTTCTCAAAACACCAAATCTTTGTTGCATTGATTTTTTTGTATTGTTTTTCTGGTTTCTATTTTGTTGATTTCAGACCTCAAGTTGCTTATTTCCTGGTATCTACTCCTAAGGGGTAAGTTTGCTTCTTTCTCTTCTAAGGCTTTCATTTGTGCTGCTAATTCTCTTTTGTTACTATGTCTGTTTTTTTTCATATGGGCACTTAGTGCAATGAACTTCCTTCGTAGCACTGCTTTCAAGGTGTCCCATAAGTTCGGATGTGTTGTGTCCTCATTCTCGTTGAATATTAGAATGTCCTTAGTTTCTTTCTTTATTTCATCTTTGACCCAGGAGTGGTGCAATTGCACATTGTTCAGTTTCCATGAGTTTGCAGGTTTTCTGCTATTTTTATTGTTGTTGGATTCCAAGTTTAAAGCATGTTGGTCTGATAAGGTAGAAGGGACTATTCCTATTCTCTTGTATCTGTTGAGGTTTGTTATGCCACCTAGTATGTGGTCGATTTTAGAGAAGGTTCCATGTGGAGCAGAAAAGAAGGTATATTCTTTTGTGTTTGGATGAAATGTTCTATAGATGTCTCTTAACCCCAGTTGAGACATAACTTCTGTTATTTCTTTTGTTTCTTTGTTGAGTTTCTGATTTATGGTCCTGTCTAGTATTGAGAGCGGTGTGTTGAAGTCACCCACTATAAGAGTGTGAGGTTTTATATGAGCTTTGAGTTTTAGTAGTGTTTCTTTTATGAATGAGGATGACTTTGATTAGGGGCATAGATGTTCAGAACTGAGATTTTGTGTTGATGGATTTCTCCTGCAATGAATACGAAATGACAGTCTTCATCTCTTTTGATTAATTTTGGTTTGAAGTCTTACTTGTTAGATATTAGGATAGCCATGCCTGCTTTCTTCTTGTTTCCATTTGATTGGAAAACCTTTACCCAGCACTTTACCCTGAGGTATTGTCTAACTTTGAAGCTTAGATGTGCTTCTTGTATGCAGCAGAAGGATGGATTGTGTCTTCGTATCCATTCTGTTAGCCTGTGTCTTTTTATAGGTGAGTTAAGACCATTAATGTTGAGGGTGAGTAAGGACCATTGATTGTTGATGCTTGTTTGTTTTAGGCTTGTTGTTGGCAATGGTATTGTGAATATATTAGTTCTGCTTTACCCTTGGTTTCTGGTGTAGATGGATTATCCATTGCCTACATTTTTGTGGGCACAGTTACCTTGCTTGGGTTGGAGTTTTCCTTCCAATACTTTCTGTAGGGCTGAATTTGTAGATACATATTGGGAAAATCTGGTTTTGCCATTAAGTATCTTGTTTTCTCCATCTATAGTGATTGAGAGTTTTGCTGGGTATAATAGCCTGGGCTGGCATCCGTTTTCTCTTAGTACTTGTAGAACATCTACCCAGGACCTTCTAGCCTTGAGGGTTTCCATGGAGAATTTAGGTGTAATTTTGATACATCTGCCTTTATATGTTACCTGTCCTTTTTCCTTCGCTGCTCTTAATATTCTTTCTTTATTCTGTATGCTAGGTGTTTTGATTATTATATGTTGAGAGGTCTTTTTTCTTTGGTTCAGCCTATTTGGTGTTCAATTTGCTTCTTGTACTTTAATGGGCATGTGCTTCTTCAGATTTGGAAAGTTTTTCTCGATGATTTTGTTGAATATGTTTTCTGCACTTTTGAGCTGGGCTTCCTCACCTTCCTCTATTCCTATTATTCTTAGGTTTGTCCTTTTTACGGTGTCCCACATTTCCTGGATGTTTTGTGTTAAGGAGTTGTTGGATTTATTATTTTCTTTGGTCGATGAATCTATTTCTTCCAGTTTATCTTCTGCACATGAGATTCTCTCTTCCATCTCTTGAATTCTGTTGGTTATGCTTGTGTCTGTAGTTGCCGATTTTTTTTGCCCAGTTTTTCTCTTTCCAACATTCCTTCAGTTTATGTTGCCTTTATTTTCTCTATTTCAGTTTTCAAGTCTTCAACCTTTTCCTTCACCTGCTTAATCGTTTTTTCTTTGCTTTCTGTACTTTCTTTACTTTCCTTAAGAATTTTTTCATTTCTTCTACTTTTTTGTTTGTTTTTTCTTCTATTACTTTAAGGGATTTTCTCACTTCTTCTTTGAGGGCCTCTATCATTTTTATGATGGTAATTTTTAAGTCGTTTCCTTCTGCTTCCTTTGCTTTGTTGTTGTGTTCCATTCTAGTTGGGGTAGATAACCTAGATTCTGGTGTTGTCATGCTTGTCTTTCTGTTGTTAAGTGTTTTCTTGTATTGCCGTCTTCCCATAGCTTCTCCAGTAGGTGTTGGTGGGGTCTCTCCCTCTCTCTATGGTACTTCCCTGGTGGGCTTATGTGGGTAAGAGTTTCAATATCTATAGCTCTGGGTGGTCCAAGCTCTATAGGAGGTCTCTCCACAGACAGGGACCCACAGATGTGGTCAGTGATGAGGATCCAGTAGAACATGCCAGGCAAGAACTCAGAGTGGTCCAGCAGAGATAGGAGGATGTTTGAGAGGAGCCTGGTATTCCAGCAGAGGACTGGAGATGGGGGTCAGAGACCAAGCAGGTGGAAATTACAGGTGGTCCCCCATGGATAGGCAAGTCTCCTGTGTTCAGAGTTGCTCTGAGAAGTCCCTGGTATAGTGTGGACTGCTGGCTCCTCCCTCTGTCCCAGTGCTCAGCCAGAGCCTCAGGACAGTGGGCTGGGTAGGTCACAGGGTAGGGGGAGCAGGCTTGTGGTGGAGACAGTTGGGGGTGTATCAGAGCTCCAAGGGTGCTCTCGATGGGGACAGGACTCAGGAGCAGGGGGATCCGGGGCCAACCCAGGGAGTTCGGGGGAGGGAGAGTTTGTAGGGGAGAGGCTGCCCCAGTTGGGCCCAGACTCACCTCTAGCCAATGGCTGGCAGAAGAGGACAAAGGTTGGGTCGATACTTGGGATGTTTCTGCAGGGATAGATAGTCTGATCTCACTGGGACCTGGGACTCTCCATCTGAGGCCTCTTTCTTTGGCAGAGGCCCTGCTTTGGGACTACATGGATTTTTAAAGACTTTAGCATTGCCCTCATCTCTGAAGCTGTCAACTTATAGTGAAATTAATTATCTATATTCAGATTAGATATTTTTCAGCATCATGTTTACTGAATTCATATATTATTTTCATATTTTTAAATGTATGTTTGCTTTAATATTTTCTTTGAGTATTTCCCATCATTATATTTCATTCCTAAAATTCCACTGCTGGGATTGCTATCTTTTTGGTTCCTTGTGAGCATGCTGTCTATAGTGTACTCTGCACAGTTACAGAGACATTTCACATGAATCATTGGAAGACTTACTCAGAGTTGGGTCTCAGAAATCAGGGGCTCCTGATATACAATTTTTTCTTTCCAGAAGTCTTGCTCTGTTTTTCCAGTGGCTTCAGCTGATCCACAATTTCATATGAAGTCTTACCTTCTTTATGTAGTAGGTAATCTGAAACATACTCAGGGAAATAAGCTTTTGAATGAGACATCCACGCATAAATATTTCTCTCTATTTTATAGTTCAGTTTCCCAGTATCTGGCTTTATTGTTCATATCTAGTGTTTTAATGTACTATTTTTAATATTTTGTAGAAAAATGATGTTTGATTCAAATAAGAGATATTTGCTACTCCCAGAAGCAACATTGGCACATTTGCCTTCACACTTTTCATGTAACATAATACCTTCATGGTTTATTGTGGCATTCTGTGCAAGTTTGTCCCAACTGTTCTTCTACTCCTTCCATACATAAATGTTCCTGATTATATATATATATGATTTACAAGTACTCCATAAATAAAACAGTTGAGGCTAAAGCCATAAAATCTCATATTCCCTTGAAACTGAGAGCCTGAAATGGAAGATATCCATACACACATGATTGTGTATCACATGTCACTTGTGCTTACAAGCCCTTTCCCTAGTTTTTTCAAAATGTTATTTTCTACCCTTCCATTATATCAATTCTATTCATCTCCAAAACCCATTTTATCACTTCTGGAATAGACTATACTTATTATATTATTTCTATCACTGATGTGTCTAAAGAGTATCCTGGGTTTGATGTATTTTATTTATGCCATGGTATTTTTACAATGCCAGGGTGTGGAAATGTTTAGGGGGAAACCAATGCTATTAATGTTAGACCATAAAATTCAGAAGTCATATTAATAGTTAGTAATTCACAATTAGCTGATGACAGATCATGCAGTCATGTTAAAGGTTACAAGTGTATCATCCAAAACTGAAAATACTTTTGTTTGTTTGTTTGTTTTGTTTTGTTTTGTTTTTTGAGTCAGGGTTTTTCTGTATTGTTTTGGAGCCTTTCCTGGAAGTAGCTCTTTAGACCAGGCTGGCCTCAAACTCACAGAGATCTGCCTGCTTTTGCCTCCCCAGTGCTGGAACTAAAGGTTTGGGCCAACAATGCCTGGCTGGAAAATACATTTTAAAATAAATGCTAAAGCATTGTGTTATTTCTATGTGCTAGAAAAAGTGATTTTCCACATAAAATCATCTGAAACATTGCAAGAAAGCAGCTCTCAGAATTTCCTGTTGATAGTTTACTATTAATTAGTTGTCATCCTGCATCATAGTATTCAAAAGACTTCTGATTCCTGTAACATTCATGTTGTCAGCCCAAATGTAAATCAGGAGGTCATACATAGATACTTTTTATTTTGACAGTTCATTTTTATCAATGTATCTATGCTCCCAGATGCAGACAAAAGCAGCCACAGATGTAAGTTGTGATGGAATCTATTCATGTCAGACACAGTGGCTTGAATCCAGTGGAAGGAAAAGCATGCTTTTTTTCATAATTGAGACCCAAACTTTTAGAATTTATTTCAGATGCACTAGTGCATTTTTCTAGAAATGAGCACACATATACATGTTTGGCTACAGTTTGTATCACTATCATCTTTCCCGTGAGAGTTTACCTGCTCTGTCACAAATACACACACTGCCAAAGCTATCCATGCCCCTGCTGGATAAAAGAATGTCTATGAGGCATAAGTTAATAATGCAATGCCAATTTTTCATTATCAACATAGTGATGTATCTAACAAACTTCATTATAGTGAGAACTGCACTAAAAACTGCGAAGCATGTTTCCTTCACAGGTTATTTGAATGCTAAAGTAGTAGCCACTACTTGGTGAATTACTAAGATTTGAAAATTCTTAATAATAGTTTATAAATTTTCTGGGGGATTTATCAGTATGCAATGAGAAGTACAGGTCTCACATTTTCCAGCATAATGCAGTGTGGCTAAAACATAGCTTAGTTTCCATCTGTCTTCATTGTCTATGCATACAGCATAGCAACTGCTAAATATTTTCACCTTATATCATCTATCTGTCTCCATAAATAAATGCATGCACATGCAGAGCCCTCATTTCTGAGCACTGGTTTTCCCTAAAGAAAATTAGGTAGGAATATGTTGGATAAATTTGTTATAACTATATATTTTATCATATCTACTTACTATTTAACTTATATGTATGGAATTATACATATATCCATATGTCTATATGTATTATGTGTGACATAGATGTTCAACATGTGCATATACTCTACTAAGAAAATACATATATATTGCATATGTACATGTGTCCATATGTCCCTTACCTATTGTGTGGAAACACTTTTGCACAGATTGTCTATCTTGTGCTTTTATAATACTTCATTTCTGTGATACAACCACATTAGCACCTACTATTCCAAATAATATCCATGATTGTGTGTATGGATTTTGTGACTTTGGGACATCTCTTTCCCACTAATCTGATTTTATATATACAATTTTTCAACATCATTTTGTAAGCAAAGGTTTCTTAAAAATTATTTGTCATATTGTACTATGATATATATTGAAAAGTGGACTTGATACGCTATAAATACAAGCATCTATAATGTTATTGGATATTGACAAATCTTTACATTGATTTATATCAATTCATGTCACCATCTATAGGTGAAAATCTGCTCCCCAATTCTTGTTAACATTTAAGACACCATCAGACCTCTGTTTTTTTTTAAAAAAAAAAATCATTATTTTATGTGTGTGATTAGTCTACATGTGTATCTGTATAGCACATGTGTCCCTGGTGCCTGTGGAAGCCAGAAGAAAGTCTTCTATCCCTTGAAATTAGAGTTACAGATGATTGTGAGATACCACGTGGGCTCTGGGAATCAACCCAGTTCCACTGGAAAAGCAGCCAGTGATTTTGACCACAAATCCATCTCTCCAGCCCCATCATATTTCTTAATATTTCCTAACATAATTATGGAAAATCAAGAAAGCATACATTATTATCTTTTCATTTTATTTCTTATTCTCTATGAGTCTACATCTGCTCATTTTTAAATTGGGTTTTAGTTTCTCTTCAAAATATTATTTTTTTCCCATAGGACATTCAGAAAAAAGTAGCTTAAAAGATATCTCTTCCATGAACAAGATGGAGACCATGATTTTAATTCTTGGAGAAGAGCAAAAATGCTAAGTTGGAACCCATTATGTGAGTGCAACGATAACTATGACAATCTTGTAAAGTTACAAGATTGGTACTGAAAATTCTCCTTTCTGTGGTGGTACCAGAGTATTTGTTTTGATCATGATGCTATTTTGCCCTGGAAGGATATGATCCAACCATACAAAGGTAGCAGATAGGTCCTGGAAATACACCATGAAGTGCAAGAATCTAAACTTTGTCTTACATTGATGCTTAAAGAAGGTTGCTCTCTAGTTCCCATGGGATCTTCTAAACAGATGTGCATAGGTGAAGTGAAATCTCAAGTGCTCTTCCACTCATAAAGACTATTAGGGGATTAAGTGATCATTTGTCAGCCTTGAAAAGAGTCAATTGGACCCTTGAGCCTTGCTAGGGTGTCAGAGGTATATCCTTGGCATCTTAGTGTTCACAGAGCCTTTCCTCTCAAAGTCTCTTTGTACTTGTGTACCTCAAGAGACTTCTGAGAATATTTTTAAGACAAAGCACACACACAATATAACATATTAGACAATGTAATGCATAGTAAAGTATCCATGTTTTCCTCTCTTAAAATGAAGAAAACAGATGTACGTGAGAAATTGTTCAGAAGATAAAGGTGTTAAGCAGGAAAATATTGTTTTGTAGCTAAGAAAAAGAAGTAAATATGCTTTCCAATGACAGTCATGCTTAACACATGTTCTGAAACCATAGCTGGAATGGCCATTTTTATATAGAGAGTGATTAATTCATTTGAGCATCAATATCTCTGTCTGGTATTGGTAACCATACTAAGACATCTATTAGTAACAATAAAAATGGTGCAAGACCGCTTTTAAAATAATGAAGTTTCAAAATATCCCCACTGAAAAGATTGAGTCCCCGTGTATTGATTTTTCAGATCAAATGATGGTAACTAACTAGCTGAGTTAATCTGTGTGTGCGTCTAATGTATAATATGGTTTGGTACCCACACTCCATGAGTTCAAGTACTATTCTTAGAACTAAAGTTAGAAAAAGTAAAATTTCATAGAATAACTTTTACAATGAAAATTTACTAAACCAGGGCATATCCCTCTTTCACCGTGTTTTAGACCAAACATCTGACATGAAATTCAACAAGTCCAGTACTATTTATTTTAATGCATCTTTCTGATCCTGAAGTTTTAGTGTTTGTTGAATCAGTGAATATGAAGTTGTATTTGAGAAAAAACCCTAAGCCTACAGTCTATTTTAACTCTTAAAAATGAAAACAGAAGGAAAAATTGCATTTGTTTTCAGCCTTTGCAAGTCATTTATATCCACAGCACACATCATCTCAACATACAAATCATCATGAGAGCTTTTAAATTTTTACTCTCTGGATATTTTAGGCTGGATAACTCCTTGTTTAGTGGTTATTGTGATTAAATCTGGCTATTTAGCATTATTCCTAGCTCTTCCCACAAATTGCCTGCATCATTTCTTCTACTCTGCAGTTGTGAAAACAGAAATCTACATGGATATTTTCAAGTGTCTGCTCAGGGGCAAAATTCCTACACAATACAGTCCTAACAAGCCCTGTGATAGAGAAAAAGATTGAAGATTTTGGTCTTTAAGGCATGTGTTCAGGGTAGGCAGAAGGTTACTATTTAGACCTTAGTTACTTCCATCATTGTGTAGAGCAACACATCTGACAAAAGGCTGATTTCCTATACATATGTAACCAAAAAACTAGACATCAAAAGAAACCAACTGATACAATTTAGAAAATAGGGTACATATCTAGATAAATAATTCCCAACACATATATCTCAAATGGCCATCAGGGAAATGCAAATCAAAACGACTCTGAGATTCCAGCTTACATCTGTCCAAATGTCTAAGATAAATGCACAAGTGACAGTTCATACTGTCAAGGATGTGGATCAAGGGAATCACTCCTTCATTGTTGGTGAGAACGTAAGCATACACATTCATTTTGGAGAGTAATATGATTATTTCTCAGAAAATTTGGAATTGACTTACCTTAAGACCCACCTATACTACTCCTAGGTATATTCTGAAAGAATATTCTACTATACCACAAGGACACTTACTTATGTGTCTTCATAACAGATTTATTTGCAATAGGCAGAAACTGTAAATAACCTAGATATCGCTCAACTGTTAAAAACAACAACACAATGAAATTTGTTGGCAACTGGATGGAGCTAGAAAAGAGATCACCCTGAGTGAGGAAACATGGACCAAGAAAGACAAACATGGTATGTACTCAATTATAGGTGTATATTAGCCATAAAATAAAGGATAATCATGCTATAATCAATAGATCCAAAGAAGATTCAAGTAGGAACACATGGTTCTCACTGTGAAGGGAAAATAGAATAGATATTACAGGTGGATGGGGGAGGGGTTTGGAAGGCAGATGGGCACATGAACAGGAGATATTAGGGAAGGGGAGGGAGAGAGTACTGGGAAAGGTATCTGGAATCAGGGACCTCTTTGGGATGAGCTAGAAACATAGCACAATGGAAGCTTCCAGGAACCCAACCTTTTGCTAGTCAAGCTATTTTTTATTATATTTTACATTCAATTTTCCTGCTCCTTTAATGTATTCTGGGGCTATTATTATGTTCCATCATGTCTAACTACATATGTCTTCTCTTTAATCTTGTTGTGCAAGTTGCTATCCTTTTTCCACCAAGGTTATCTTCCATATCCATAACTATACATATAGCATTACCTGTTCTATTTTCATGAATATAATTTTCATTTATTTAATAATTATTTAAATATTCTGAGAAAGTCTAGGTAATGAAGAAATGACAGAAATTTATAATACTAATGTAAGATGGACAGGTCAAGGGTAAAGGATGAATTAAGAAAAGCCACCAAATCCCAAACTCATGATGAGGTAAGAGGCAAAGCAACATTTGGTAAGGTCAGACAAGCTCAGCTGAATTTAAATAATTACATGGTTTCTGTTGCAGGTAAGTGGACTTAGAAAACAGGGGACATTTGGGGACATCTATAGAAAGAAAGAGAATGAAACAAGGGTGATAATATGCATCTATGCCCTCCAGTAAAATAGCCAGTAAGATTAATGCACATTATCTGTTTTTGTATCTATTTATCTTTGTATCTATCAAATCTATCATCTATTTAATTTTTTTCTATCTACCATATATCTCTACATATCTATTATCTCTATCTCTCTGTTCTTTATATCTAACTATATGTATATTTTCTATATATATCATCTGTTTGTCTATCATCTACATCTATCTTTAAAGAATTAGCTACTGTGACTATAAAGACTAGGAAGATCAAGCAATGCACTTTGAGTAGTTGGTGACCTAGGAGAGCTAAAGATGTAAATTCTATTTGAGTTATTAGAGGATAAAGGAACTAGGTTTATGGACATTCAAAGAGAAATATTCTTTGTTATTCAACTTTTATTAAATTCAGGCTTTCTTCCTCCAGCTTGGAAGTAAACCAACATTGGAGTGAGCTATCTGTATAACTCAGTCTACCAATTCAAATATTAATCTTGTTTAGTAAACAACTCTATTTAAACACAAAATAAGATTTAGCCAAGCATCTGAGTATACTGTGACTGAGTCAATTTGACACTCAAAATGGACAATCACAATGGAGTAGAATTTTCTAATTCAGAGACCTAGAATGAGCAGTTATCCTCAGATTACCAAAGATTCACTCTATATGTGTTCTTGCTTAACCAGTGTCCAAACATCTTGACTGGAGTTTGCTCTATGTTCTGTGTTCATACCTACATTGCAACATCCTCCACAACTGAAAGAGAGCTAAAACATGCCTGCAAATCCTACAGTCCAAATACTTAACAAAGAAATTCTATATTAAGCATAATTGAAACAAGTGTACAAGGAAGCACTGGAAGTATTTTGTGATAGGAATATTTTCATTTCTTTTGTGGATAAAAATTTCTACAGGAAGGCTGAATTTTAAAGATCAAAAATAGCTATAAATTGAAGAAAGATTAAATATTCAGCAACTATTATTCCTTGTGTTTTCCTGGAAATACAGCTTTATAAACCTACAATCACAAAATAATATCTTAATTTCAATCACCCAGCTGTGCACAATACATTTATACTAAGTTAGGGGTCTTCAGATGATTATTGTAATTGTAATAAAAATATCTTTGAAGTTGAAACGCACAACTCCTTGAGCATCTTAAACTTTAATGACTTCTAGTCTTAATCAAGTATATTTTCTTTGTCTTTGTGATAGATGAGAGCTTAGCTCTGAGGTTGTTTACAGAAGAGCTCTGCTGTGGGACATCTACACACAACAGAAACAGCCAGTACAGATCATGGGCTCCTGGGATGGCTAGGTTCAGGACAGCGGAGCATGTTCTATATTTAGAGCACTTAACTTTTGTCATTAAAATTAATTTCTACAATATGAGTGTGATATCTCTTGGGAATCTATCAAAGTCACTGACACTATCCCAAGACTGAGGAAATTGAGGCATGATGAGCAAAGTGCTAAACAAGATGGACATTTAAGAAACCACAGAACTCTTATTCACACAGTCATATGTTTCCAGACTGTACATTTTTCACTCTTCTCTCTGCCTGTGCAAAAGAAGAGGTTAGAAAGTAAGGAAATAAACTAATAACAATAATATTTTTTAAAAGAAGATACCATGCATTTGAGAGGAAGCAAGGAAATATAGGAGTGGTTGAGTAGGGAGGGAGAGGGAGGTGATATAAATATGAAGATACATGTGAAATTAAAGAAAGAAAAAAAAAACCCAAGGGAACTAGGAGAAAGAGAAGTTGACTATCATAGGTAACTATCTATAATCTGTACTAAGTTATACATTATATTTAAATGAGCTATATAAACATAATGCCTAAACAAGAGAAATATATATATCACAAAATTGACCTTAAATTTTATTAATAAAGGAAAATCCATTCCAAAACATAGTATTCATATCTATACCATAATCCACTTTTTACTTTTAAAGGAGATTGGTTGTGATCATTAACCATTTAAAACCAACCCCATATAAATGAAAACAAACGTTTATTGACAATATTTGGGAATTTGGGCATCATTCTTTCCAAACTACTTGCATGTCAACTGAGCTATCTCTCCAGATCACAATATTCTATTATATATTAATTTTCATAACTCATTAAAACACACACTCATTGCACACACACAACACATACACACTGCACTCATGTGTATGTGTATACCACATGTTGTCCAGTAATTCCTTTGTCATGACTTGACTGTAGACATCCCTATATATTCAAACATTGGAATACTTTGTCCCTAGCTAGTAGTTCTCTTTTTGGAATATGTGGAATTTTCAGTTGTGGGACCTATCTGCAGGAAGGAATCCCCAGGGATCAGGCCTTAAAACATCCTAACCTGCATCTTCTTTTCCTGTCTCTTGTTGATTTTTTTTTTTTTCTGATGTGAAAAGTCCCAGCCACCTGCACCCAACACAACTCCAAGCAATTCCTCTATCATGATGGACTTTGTCTCCACAAGCTTTGAGCCAAAATAAATCCTTCCTCCCTTAAGCTGATTCTTGTCAAGTATTTGGTGATAATGATGATAAAGGTAACTAACACTTCAACTAAATACACTGCCAAGCTTGTCATTATTCTGGAATATAACATTGCCAGAAACAAAAACAAAAACAAAAAAAAAAAAAAAAAAAAAAAAACAATACAAAATCTTAAAAGCAAACTAAAGTGGTCAGTTAAAATAGATGTTGAAAGAAATTCCTATCCATCTTATCAGCCAACCCCCTTAATAGGCAAGAAACCAAGGAACAGACAGCAGGGCAGACTTGGAATACCACTACAGGCTGCTGTGCATCAGAGGGGTCCTTTTAGAGGAATCAGCATCATGCCAAACATCGAAGACATTGTTGAATTCCAGTTCAATTCCATTTATATAACACAATTCTGTTATGTTTGCTCCCATTGGCAAAGTTTCTCTCAAATGACTGGGATTCTCAGCTTCTCCAGCATGAAGCCCATTGGCACTGGAAGGGAAGCAGGAAGGAGCTATTTGTTGTCAGCCTGCAACAATGCCTTTATGTGGCCACTGCATACAAACACATCCCCAGGAGGGGTGATAGCTCCCTATGAACTGCCAAAATATCTGTGCACCAATATGGAGCCTTTCTTGAGTCTCTTAAAGCTTCCACCTTGTCAGCTAAGGCCCACTGCTGTGAAGATACCCACTGAGCCTTGAAAACGAGGTGTTAGGATCAGTCAAGGAAAAACTGTTGTGGGAAATCCTACTCCAGAGGGGACATCACTTATCTCCTATCCCAAATGGAAAAAGAAGCTGTGAAAAGCAGTCAAATGTACCCCCTCGTGTGTGTGTGTGTGTGTGTGTGTGTGTGTGAGTGTGTGTGTGTGTGTGTGTGTGTGTAAACACTCAAATATATTGGTATAAAAAATACTAATTATCTTGATCCAGAAAGAAAAAAAAAACATGAACAAACTGGTTTGTTCCATCACAGGTACAAAGTTTGGCCCCTATGACAATTTTGATTTTTAATTAATATGTGCTGACAGAATACTATCTTTCAGAATGATCAAATTATTGTTGATAAGGCAGTCCCTTAGGCTGATAATTTGTAAGGTAGCTTATTAGTGATGCTTTACATATGGATTTGAACAGAACCTATGGGTACAAAATCTCTGTGTCCCTGCAGGTCCCTTCCTATATGGTCTTTGAGATTGCAGTTTTCCCAAGAAAGATACTTTTGATTTATTTTGCTTTATTTCTTCTTCATTCTTCATCTCTTAACTTTCTTCTTTTCTCTGGTTCTACTTAAAAGCCAAACTTGTGAAGGTTAAAAAACCTACAATCCAATTGCAATGTGGAACAGTGGCTTGCAAATCTCTCTTGAAAGCTAGGGCATCTAAATATCTACAGATACATCCTTTTCATATCTAATGAGCATTTGATCTTCTTTTTTTAGTGGGATAGTATGAATGTAAGTCAAACTAAAACACTGTTATCACTTTTCATGTTTTTTTTTTTTTGTTCCCAATGGAAGAAAACCATTATGTATTTAATGATCTGTAAGACTTTTCTCTGTGTGGGTTCAAGTTGCTTAGACTTATGTCTGACATAAGATTCTATTATCAGCCTTCAGTTCCCAGTGGAATTTGTATATGTAGCAATCATCTTGCAAATGATCTTTAGGTTAGACTTATTTTTACTTAAATAATTCAATAAATATGTCCAAAATGATTATGGTAAATGAGCTTATGTGTTATAGACTGTCTTCAAATATCTCCATCTGTAAAAGGAAAAAAAAAAAGATTTTTGACAGCCATTATCCAGAGATCAGGGATTTCCCTTGCTACTGGAAGAAGGGCATGTCTAAGTCTTCCATCTTTAGTGCACTTATTTGTATCAATTTGATTGTACTAAAAACAAATGAGTGCACTATTACTTGAATCCTTTCATTATCATGAAAATATGAATACAATGCAGGAAATTATATCTTTGAAGAAATGGTGACCTATTTGTTTACATAGCACTCAATAGATATAGAACAATTCCACCCACTCTTATAGGATTCACGCTTAATAGCCAAATAAGACTAATATCTAACATTGGGTTTGTAACACTGAATTATTGCTGTATACAAAGTATTTCTGTTCTGTGACTGTGGAGGTAGCCATTTAAAGAATTGAAGTGGTTTGTATATATCCTGGGGTGGAGCAAGGAGTAGGCCCGTGATGCTATAATTTCTTTTTGTGAGATCCCTACACATGAAGATCATTTGGCCTTGCATTTGTTTTGTAACAACAGTCATTCCACTCCCTCCTTACTCTGCCTAGAATGTCTGCTATTCTTCCTAGTTTAACTATGGTAGGGTTTCTGGCTTCTATTTCTGGACCTTCTAATCTCTTTGCCTGAAGTACCTTTTCTGAACAAATTTGTGTGTGTGTGCTATGAAAGGAAATAAAGCTATATTCTCAAATTAGTGAACATCAATCTTCATTTCAGGTCTCCTCTTTGTTGTGAATGCATACTTGAAGCTTGGCAAAATCTCCAGAAGACAACAGACTATGCAGATATTGCCTAATAGACAATTAAGGAGGTATATGATTCACCCTAGAATGATGTTCAATAATTTTACAATAAGATAACATAAGCTAAAGTTATCAGAAAAGAGGGAGGCTCAATTGAGAAAAATGTGTTCATAAGATCCAGCTGTAAGACATATTCCTATTCCGTGATTTATGGGGAATGGCCTAGCGCATTGTGCTTGGGACTACCCATGGGCTGGTGGTCCTGGGTTCTATAAGAAATCATGTTGAGCAAGTCATGAAAAGCAAGCCAGTAAGCAGCATGCTTCTATGGCTCTATCTAGTATAAACACTGAGCAAAAAGTTCTATCTTATGTGAACTGGTGCCTTGGGCTCTAACCCATCAAATAAATATTCTCTCTGATTTCTAAAGCAGTCTTAGCTCTGTGTCTGGGTTGAGATACTGTTCAGTTCTTTTGTAGTAAGAAAGTCTAAATAACATGTTTACTTGGAAAATAGTAAGAATTACCATCTTAGTTGGTATTATCTTGTTGTGATGAAACACCATGACCAATGAAACTCAGAGAGGAAAAGGTTTATTTAGATTTTGCTTCCAAATTACTGTTTATCACTGAAAGAAGTCAAAGCAGGAATTCACATGGGGCAGAAACCCAGAGGTTGGAGCTGAAACAGAGGCCATGGAGTGTCACTTGGTGGCTTGCTCCCCATGACTTGCTCAGCCTACTTTCTTAAGAAACCCAGAACCACTAGCCAAGAGGTAGCTCCAAACACAATGGACAGATATCTCCCACATAATCACTGATTAAGAAAATGCTTTACAGGCCTTCCTATAACCAGATCTTATTGAGGCATGTTCTCAGTTGTGGCTCCCTCCTTTTCCAATGACTATAACTTGTGTCAAGTTGAAATAAAACCTAGCGAGCACACTTATAAAAAGGAACATGGTTTTATACCATTGTCTCTGTACAGCTGGAAACTGAAAGACTTCTGAAGAAGAGATCATCACAACATATATTCAGGGCTCTTGGAAGGAAGATGGTTAGTAAGGTGATCACTGTGCTAGTGTGAGGACCCAAGGTCAATATGGAGATGGAGAAAGACACCGGCTGTCTATCTCCGGCATCTACTTGCACATGTACACAGACCACAAACTCATACATGAGTATGAAGTATCTTCAACTTGGTAGCAATTGCTACTGATACAGGGAATCCATTTCAGAGTTCTCCTAATCAGTAGCATCATATAGCTCTAAGTTTTACAAACAGTTGTTCTGTAAAAAACTGTACCCTATGGAATTAAAAGAGAAGTATCACACGTAAACATAGGATTACCATTTCTGAAGTATATTAAGGGATTGTTCTTTCTTGGCAATATTCAAATATTTTACACTTCATAGTTCATTAAATTTTTAAAATTTTTTAAAAAGTTAGTATCCCCTATAACTTTTAAATTATTATGCTTATCACTTGTGATTACAAAGGAGAATAAATACATGAAAAAAAACACAATACCCTAATAGTGAGTAGTGATAGCAAAAGGAAATGTTATATTCAAATATAGTAACCCTTACGATTTCCTTGAGCTGAGACAGGCCAGTCTATAGTATCAGTAAATTAGTGAAAAGTGCACCTTCATGGAATAAACTATTCCCTTTCTGGACATACATTTTAGTGAGTAGAACTCAGGTTGGCTTCTAGCTCCTCTGACCCTTACCTAGCTTCCTAGTGCTGTGCATTCCCTACACCACTGCCTAGAGAGCACAGAATATCAAGAACCCATTCTTCCATCTTCATCTGTCTCCATCAAATACTATGCTCTTGGTAAAGGATGCACAGTCATTAGCACCAAATCCATTTTCAGTGAGAGGGAGTGTTCTTGCATCCACATCTCCCTTCAGTACACTGCAAGTAACTAAAAATTTCTCTGATATACTTCAATTCCTTTGTTACAAAGATCTATCCCCTACACACACCATCAATCCTATTTGTTTGTTCTCTAGAACTCCCTTCTTTGTTCATCAGGTTTCTGTCTATTCTTCATCTCTTACAGCATATGTGTATTGACCCTAATAATCCCATGCATATGTAAGGTTCAAAGAGTTCCTTAGCCATGATCAACAGTAACTAAATTCCCCAGGCAGTAAAGGGTTAGGATAGTTTTGTTTCCAATATCATTCCCTGCCTTTACCGTCCCATTTGGAACAATAAAATAATACTGTTAATTGTTAGGAAACTAGACAAGTGAGTTCGAGTAGCAGAGAAAGGTTTCTGCTATTTGGGGAAGCTGAGGGATTAAGTGAAAAGTCCAGTCAACTCTCTCCTAAATCACAGAAGGGCACATTCAATATTTATTTTTAAAGCCATTGTTGAGAATTGGTCAAAATGAAACAAGGGTTTTCTTTCTCTCGTGGAAAGGCTAGAGTCTAAAGTTAAGCAGATCTGAAACTGTATGTTGGCTTGGCTACATAACACCCCAGTGAACCTCGGTAAGAGATTCCAGCTTCCTTCTGTGTAAAATGCACAATGGGGCTGCCCTCCTCCTGGTCCTGCTGGGAGAGGGAGACAGTGTGGGTAGAGGATCTCCTCTAGTCATGTAGGCCCCTCCCCTTCTCTGCCCGCAGTCTCTTGATTTTCTCTTTCATTTGCGTTTCTGCCTCCCCCTTCTTCTCTAAGGTGCCTCTCTTCTACTCTTTGCTTTTCCTTTTCTTCTCTTGACTTCCCCAAAGAAAGCACTATCTTTTTTTCCTACCTTTTACCTTTATCACCTCATTCTTTAGAAGATTTTCTTTTGCAGGATGATGTCACAGCCCTTCCCCTCCTGTGAATAGAACCATTTTAATCAAGATGAAACCGCCAATAAGATCCTTGTAAAGGTCACCCGGAGTCGCAACATGTAGTACCAGTCCCACAAAGAGCCCTTCCTTCATGAACAAGTTTTGAAGTGGAAAGAATGTTTCTATTCATGGCATTTTTCTAACTTAACAAAGTGGAGGTGAAAGACCTGCTCCTGATCTCAAGGAACATCCAACTCTACATATTTTGCCTCAGCCTAACCCTCAAGAGTGAACTATTCCCATGAAAATGCTTTCATGACCATTTCAAGGCAGATAACCCACAACAGATCAAGGACCATGAAGCAGGGAAGCACCTTATTTAGGGGAAGTTTTCTCTGGAGGCCATCATCCCTGGGTCGGTAAGGAAGTCATTCTTATGTCTAATAGCTTTATGGTGACTAAAAGAAACTAAGCTTATATCCCTCTTCCTGAGCCTTGAGCCCAAACATCTTTTAAAACTAAGCCGAATCTTAAAGATGAACAAATTCAGAATTTTTAAAAGCACCAAAGCGTTACCTTAAACATGTGTGTGTGTGTGTGTGTGTATTGTGTGTAAATATGTATATATGCATACACATTAACACACAATTATGTATCAAAACATATTATTACACAAAATTAGTTTGGATCAGTGTTGAGTAGGGAGAGAGCCATTCCACTCTCCCTCACGGCAGCCACCCCAGAAACTGAACTATGGTGTGTGCTGGTGAGAAGATCCAAAATAAAGCATTATCTTTTCAGGAACTAGCCCCTCATTGTGAGTCCTTATGTCACTCCAGTTGCTTTTAATTGTTAAATTACTCTAGAGTCATTTATCTAAATGTATTTTTAAAGCAAACACTAAAACCATCCATTGTCAGATGTTTACACATATGCATGCTTATTATACACCTCAGCAGCCTGGCTGACCTGACAGTAGGCACACTGATTACATTATTTGAAATGAAATAATTAATGTCTGTGATGGGGAGGGGGAAAGGCATTGCTACCTTGTAGCAAATTACTGGAGTCAGTCTATCCAATTTTTCAAGGCACGATGCTGAAAGGAAGATCCCTACATTGCAACCATAAGCCATCACTACTGCACTTAATGTCACCATGGTGGTAATGAATGGTTTATTTCCTCAACAGCAGGGTCTACCTTAGAATTTCTGGAGGGAGGTGAGCTACAAGTGATCCTTCAGGTTTTATTTGTCTACTCCCTTCTAGTTGAGTCCTGTATTTCTTTTCCTAGTTCAGTTTGGTTGTTTGTTAGTTACAACTCAGGATGAAGACACACTGATTATCCAAGAACAAGCCAATTTGTTAGCATATCCTATGTAAACGTCCCTTCCTTTCTAAACGTCTCATCTCTTCAAATTTCATACTCATCTGTGGTGTATGTAGGTATCAGTTTCTAATATTTCACTTAGAAGCAACAGCATTCAGGGTGATAGAAATTCTAAAGGCAGAAGATGAATTAAAGAAAAAGTGGGGCTTCGTTCCTCAATGCCTGCTCATTTTCTGCCTCTGCCTTCACAGTATGAGTTTTGGAAAAATAGAAATGAATTGAAATAATATACTCTTGGTAGATAGTGAACCAAATCCTCTAGTCCTAACAGTGTAATTTATTGAAATTGACAGCTATGGGAATTCTTTTTACACAGGAGTCAATTAAAATTATAAAAAGGCCTGAGGTGGGTTTTGGAGCACTAGTATTTGAGGACATCTTGACATGTGCAGTAGAAATGGGCCAGGCATCCCTTCAGGACACCTCACAGTTCATCACTTAGACTTACCCCTTTCCTCATGGTTGCAAAATAAGGAGCTCAGTGCCTACCTACAGTTCATTTTGTAGGGCTGATTAGCAAGCAAATGGACCATTCTAGACTTTCACTTTTCTCATGTTTCAGAAAATTCACAAGACACATGTTTCCAATTGTGTTCCAAAAGTCACTTTTCTGAGATTTTGTTTTTATTGAAAATATAGTTTTTGGTTTTGTTTTTTGTTTTTTTTTTTTTTTTTAATTCTCTGGTCGATTTTAAATTACTATTGTTCCGCACTGGCCACTAAAATAAGGAGTGCCAAACATCGTCTTTTGCCTCCAAGCCCTTCATAGTCTCATCCTGAGCCGAGCCCTGTGACCAGCGCTGGAAAGATAGTGTCTTATAGAATCTTTAGGCCTTTTGATCTTTTATTGTTCCTAGTAACATTGGCTTTCCATGGAAAAGGGCATCATTACACTTCTCCATCTGCCAGTGGCTTCTCACATGTTCCAATCTCATTCTTGTTCTCGAGCTTCATGTTCTGTACTGTATGAAAGAAAAATTTCAGTTCACCAAGTATATTGCACTCAGCTGGCCCCAAATATCTTAAGCTGTCTTTATACTTAACCGGAGTTTGTTTATTTTAACCAGGGTTATGTGAAGGCTTTATTATTAGCTTCTATTTTTGACTTTAAGAATTACATCCTAATTTAATGAATATATCATAATCATTATGAAAACCCCCTTTGTTCCCCTTTATGCTTCCTCAAATACACCTTCCCAACCCCTTAATAACCTTATTCTGGACATAGAGTTCAGCATTATTCCAGGCTTAACTAAATATCAACTAAATATCAAGCCAGACATACCCTGCTATTTAGAGCTTATGTCAGCTGGAAGCTACTTGTGATTACATAGTGAAAAGGTAATAGACATGGGCACAATGCTTTAAGATAAACAATATTCAAATGCAGACAATTATTTCATGTCTGCAAGATATATTTTTATAGAGTTCCCTTTTCAAGAAATGGGTTCCATTTCTCAGTCTCTCTGTAAATGTCAGAAATAAAGGACTCTTTCCCCATCTCACTATACCATACTTCTTCAACCAATATAAGCTTCTATGTATGGTACAGATGGATATATCCATCCCATATTTTATATTACATTGTTCCCACCAGAATATACTAGTTCTTATCATTGATTCCATATGGTTTCTGCCCAGGAACTTACTCTAAACAGTTGGTACTGTGTGTATTCCTGAGGCCTGTCCCCTATTCTGTATATGGATTCCCTGCTTTCCTTTCCAGAAATATGAGGCACAGTTAATGTTCCAACCATTGTTTTCTCATATGTACCTAACTGTCTTTCCCAGAATTAGGAGTTTGCAGTTAGTAATTCCAGATAAGATATTTGAGAAGCATTAACCCCTGTTAAATCCTCAGTGAAAATATTGGAGAAAGAACAGAAATTCCAGGAATAATTACAGCTGTTACACAAGTGAGTAAAGAAGTAAAACTAAAAAGTTCCCAATGTATCAATAATATAATGAAAGAGAAAACAGCCTGTAAGCTGCACAAATTTTGCAAATTCCAGCATTGTCCCATGGACTACTGGTCCTTACCAAGACACAGTCAGTTTCCACAGGTACTTTGCCCTGTGGAAATCTGTTGGACAGGCAGTCATATGCTTATCTGAGACAAGCCTTCACAGCTTCTAACATTCTGAAAGAGCAGAAAGTACCATTTATCACTGAGCCATCTCTCTAGTCACACACGAAAAAGAACTTCATGTATCAAGAGAATATTCACACAATCATGATGGATTACTCATTTTCCTAGTTCCTACCAATAACACAACCAGGAGAGTGCCACACATTCTTTGAATAGAAGCCCACACTTTCCCCATGTTTCTTCCATCATGTGATAATTTACATAGATACCCTGCTGTTTGCTTTTCTTTGTGTAAAGTTGATAAAGTTATCTGTATTTTTCAATACATTCCCAATGGTCATTGAATATAGTATTCCAAAAGTAGATACCTTTGTTCTTAATATTTTTATTATATTTTAATAGTTCATTGAGAATTTCATACAATGCATTTATATCACAGTCATCCCTAGCTCTTTTCATAGAAAACTTATCCTCTCTCTCCTATTTACTCAACCAACTTTTCTATTCTATTTTCCAATGAGTACAGTTTATATTCCCCAACTACTCTTAAGTGTAAGAAGTCTTCTCTGGAATGTGATCAACTCCCAGACATCACATCATTGAAAAAAATCAACTCTTCTTCTAGAAGATAGCAAATGCCAATAGTCAGTGCTTCCTAACATTCTAATGTTGTGATCATTTAATAGAGTTGCACATGTTATGGTGACCCCAGCTTTAAAATTGTTTTTATAGTTACCTTCATAACTATAATTTCATTACTGTCATGATTTGCAATGTAAATATCTGTGCTTCCTGATGTTGTTAGTTGACCCTTGTGAAAGAGTCATTCAGCTACCAAAGGAGTTGAGACCCCACAGGATGAGAATGGCTGCAAGAGATACTTAGGTATTGGTAGGATTTGTGATCACCTTTTCTACTTTCCAGCCTTGATTTTATCTGGTTTGATTTTGCACAGTTTTTGTGAATTCATTCGATCACTTTGAATTAATGTGTTCAACTGCCTTTATTGTACCCAGAAACTAATTCCTTCAATCCTATCTACTACCACTGGTTCTTACACCTACCTGTTCTGTTTCCTCTCCCTTAAAATCCCTGATCCTATAGTTTCTAGTCTATAGCATCACATTTTCTGCACATTGACATGACCAGTTGAGGGTTTCTGTGTGAACTACTATCCATTGCATGGACGAACTTCTCTGACAAGGTTTGTGAAATACCCTGAGTGTAGGGAAAAGTCAAGAGGGCACATGTTACTATTAATCAGGAAAGGAGAATAATAGTATTATATTATACCCTAGGGACTATGACCCATTTAGTGACTTGGATCCAATAACAGTGCCAGTTATGGGTTCCAGTTCATGAAGCAGGTCTTAGGGCTAAACAGAAAATGTTTGTGCCACTTTTGTACCAATGGTCATATCTTGTCAGGTCAATCTTTATTGTTAACTGTATGATTCCCAGCTGAACTTAAGTGTGTATGCCTCTAAATAAAATTTGAGACTATTTTTTAAATTTCTATGAAGAAATGAATTGGAATTTTGATGGAGATTGTGTCAAAACTCTAAGCAGCTTCTGGTTAAAAAAAAAATATCTACTTCACAATATTAATTCCATCAGACCATGAGAAAATGAGGTTCTTATATTTTTTGTATATCTTCAATTAATTTTTCATTGTCTTAAAAGTTTTTATTGTATAAATGTCTCATTTCTGGAGATAAATTTATTCCAAGATTGTTTTAAATGTTTTAAATAGTAATGTACTTGTTTTCTTCTCAGTGTGCTTCTTGGTACGAGGAAGGCTTCTGTTGTTTTGTATTAGATTTGTATTCTGCTACTTTGATGAATGCATTTATCAGTTGTAGAAATTTTCCAATGGAGTTTTTAGAATCTTTTCACCATTGAAGTATATTATTTGTAAATAATGATTTCTTATTTTCCTATTTGTATTCCTTTATTTTCTCTATTTGTCTTATTGTTCTTGCTAAGACAAGCCTTATATTGAACAAGAATGATGAGAATAACCATTCTTATACTTTTCCTAACTTTTGTGTAAATATTTTGAATTTTTCTCTGTCTAGGGTGATGTTGGTTGTGGATCGGTGCATTGTGCCTTTTTTACATTGATGTATATTAACCTGTATCCCTAGATTTTCTAGGCCTTTTTATCATGAAGGGATGTTGGATTTTGTTGAACATTTTTCCCCCTGGAGCTAATGAGATGATCACATGTTTTCTAACCTTGAGTCCCTTTACATGATGGATTAAACATATTGACAGACATGTATTGAAATGTTCCTGCATATTTGGCATGAAGACAACTGTTCATGGTGAATAATAATTTTGATGTCTTCTTGAACTAAGTTTGCAACTATTTCATTGAGATTATGCTCATTTACGTTCATTAAAAAAGATTAGCTAATGGTTTTATTTTATTGAATCTTTTTTGATAATTTGTTTTAATTTTAAATTTGAAACAAGCTTGTTTTACATGTCAGTCACAGTTCCTACACCCTCCATACTTCCCTGTTCCCATTCCCACCAACCCTCCTCCCATCCCCTTTCTGCTCCCCAGGGAGGATGAGGCCTTCTATGAGGAGTCTTCAAAATCTATCATATTATTTGGAGCAGGACCTAGGACCTTCCCCATGCTTATAGGCTTATAGAGTTTCTAGGCTTATGGAATGGGCTCCCAAAGTTCATTTATATGCTAGGGATAAATGCTGAGGCCCCTTAGACTGCCTAGTTGTCCTAACCAACACCCATAGATCTGGGTCTGTCCTATGCTGATTTCCCAGCTATCAGACTGGAGTGTATGATCTTTGACAGATTTTTTAATGCTGGCTTCATACAATTTGGAAGTGCTCCTTGCCTTTCCATGTTATGTTATAAATTAGCAAATAATGGCATTAGTTATTTGAAATTCTGGTGGAATTATTCAGGATATCCATAATGTTCCTCCCACACACCCTTGTTTTTCTAGTTTCCTTCTAGTCACCTCAGTAGAGTTCGTTTTGTGTACATAAATTCCTTAAAACTTTTTTATCATCGAAAATTTTTCTTTATTCAATTATTATAGATAATTTTGTATGGGTATGGTAGTTTGGGCTGTCATTAGTCCATCAGAACTTGAAGAACATCATTACATTCCCTTCCATCCTCAAAGATTCCATTGAAATGTCAGCTGTTTTTCTAATGGGCCTCCATTTATCTGTGACTTGATCCTCCCCCCTGTTGCTTTCAATATACTTTTTTCTTACACATCCCTGTCTAGTTGGAATTCTTTAAGCTTCTTGCATTTAAATGACATTTCTTTTCTTTGATTTGTTGGATTTCTTTGAATAATTTTGTTGAAAATATTTCTGTGGTTTCGACATGTGTTTTTTTGTCTCCTTCTTCTCCTTCTCTTTCTTCTTCTCCTCCTCCTTTTCTTCCTCCTCCTTCTTTGTATTACTATTATTCCCCTTCTTCCAAAACTCTTACTTGTAACTTTGGTTCCAGATGTGTAGGGTTATTTTTTGCTTTTAGGCTTAATATTGCACTATTTTGTCTTCAATATCTGATATTCTCTCTTTAACATGAGCCTAAATTTTGATGATATTTTCTTCTTAGATTTTTATTAGTATTCTTGAGTGTTTTATTTTTCATTTTATTTCTTTGTGCTTTATTATATATTTTAATACCTTGAATTATTTTTAAAGTTTCATTCAGTTGTTTTTTTATGTTTTCATGAGCTTATTCAGATCCTATTCATACCTGCTTTTAGTTTCTTGTGGATATTTATAACTCCTGGTTTGAATTTTTTCTCTGCATTATTAAATTGTTTTTCTTATGGAATATTACATTGGAATGCTAATTCCTAGAGGAAACATTTTGCATTGGTTATCCATGTCATTAATGTTTGTTACAACCTCTGGAATAAGGTCATTGGTATTGGTCATTAGTACAGATATTAACTATCACCTTGTTGACTGGCTATGTGGATCAACATCACGTTTTAATAAGGACAAGGATAAACAATTAGGCTGAACAGATGTCTATTCAGGGATTGAAAACTCACAACATAAACAGGTGAACACCAACAGTTTCCTGCTTCCAAGAATGCCTCCGGAAGTCCTCCTGTCCCCATTCACCTTGCAAGAGAGCGTTCTCCCATGCCTCCTCCAACTTAGTTCCCCAGGTCACTTCCACCCCTGGCTCCACCCCCAATGGGTGTGGTTAGTACCACAGAAGGAGACAAAGTAAATATCCCACCACTATTCCCCTTTTAGTCTAAAGAAAAGATTTAGGCTTTTTACAAAACTATATACAAAACAGTGAATAACAAGTGTGCTCTAAGAAAAGGAAAATTGAGAACAAAACGACCTACATATCTAGTCCTAGGGTGAAGGTTTAACGGAATTTACAATAGAGTTGTCCTAAGATGGAAAACTTAAGTCTAGTACCTAATATATCTAACTAGAAAGAGAAAATAATAGTTGTGATAGTTTAAGTTTACTTCCAATATGGCAAGACTAGCCATTTGAACAAGATACTGCTCTTGTCTGGACTGTTTGACTTTACGCTGTATAAATTGCACATGCAGGTCCCACAGAAAAGTGACTGCTGATACAAGATGGACATTGTTATAGAATTCCTTCTTCATGGAAGAGTCTGCCAGTCTGAAGAACACAGAGAAAAATGACTGACAAACTGCCAATACAAGAAGACAGTTTAAAGTTTCCTACTTTGCTGAGGAGTCTGCCAGACACACTATGGCCTATGGGCTGAAGATGAAACATTACAAAATAATTTCAGGTGACTGACCAGGCAGTGAGTTGTCTCTGTCATTTCTAGAGTTTATATATTATTCTTCTGTGGTCTTTGAAGGAGTTGAAGACAAATAGTTATGGTTATAGTTTTCCTTAGTTAGGCTTAAAGATCAGTTATATATAGGACTTTAGACTCACAAATATAGGATTGATGATGGAACAGTTTCTTTTAATCTTGCTAAATGTTAATGGACTAAATAAATATTGTTAACTGTGATTCTTACTTGATAACTGTTGTGTTATATATTTTGCTTTGTTATGGTTAAAACCCTTCTTTTTATTTTATACGTAAAAGAGGAGATGATGGGAGATGTCATCCTGTAAATATGTTTCTCATACTAGTTATGAATAAAGCACTGTTGGCCAATAGGAAAGCAAGATAGGCAGGACTAGGAGACAAGGAGGATTCAAGGAAGTAGTAAGGAGGAGTCAAGATGGAAGACAGAGAAAGCAGAACACTGGCAGCCTCTCTCTCTGGTAAGATAAGACCACGTGGAAGTACTTAGATTAACAGAAATGGATTAATTCTTAAGACAGAGCTAGCTGATAAGAAACTAGTACCTGGCCAACAAATACAGAGTCTCTGTGCATTAATTGGGGCTGGCGCAGTGGCGGGACAAGACCAGTAGTGGGAGGAAAAAACCTTAGTCCTTAGAGATCAGTGTTTGTTATTACTCCAATATATAGCACCAATGAAGTCTTAAACAAATGTGTATTATTGACAAGCACGGCCAAGTATGGATACATGGATGTTTACATATGATTAACTTTAATCATGTGTACAGAAAGTATATAGTAAATATGCTGAATATCCAGATGGTTATTGATGTGTCTCCATCAGAGAACATGATGCACAAGATCTCAGCTTCTCTGTATGTGTGTCTCTTGTTCCTTGATTCTCCTTAGCCCCAGTTAGGTCAAATTTTAAGCCTTGTAAGTTGCAGCAAGTGGTGCCTTAATAGGGGCTGTGACTGTAGGAAATTTGCATTAGTGGTTATTGGATTCATGTAAGTAAAGGCAAGAATGGAACATTTTAATCTGTTGGGCATAAAACATGTGGAGATATTTAATTATATATTTGTTAATTCTCTGAGGGAAATTGTTGGAAACTGCATGTCTAAGGTTAAAAAAAAAGAAAACATTCATTACAGCTGGTTTATAAAAAGAAGGGCAGTAAATGGGGAAATAAGGGGAAAAAACATAAAGATACATGGCCAAAAGACCTGAATTCATTCCCCCTTTTTTTTCTTTTAGTTAGTAAAATTTCACATGTGATTCCAACTTTGTTAAGTTGTATGCCAGCCAAATGGTGCTTAGTGTTCATTCTTATGTCACTCTTTGCATGTGAATAGAACATTTTGGGTAATTTCAGCTCAGCTAGGGTTAGATGTAGCAATAAACTTAGGACTAAAGCTATAGAATGAGAACAGTCTCTGCTGATTTTCAAACTTCTGTAGAAGAATAGCTAATTGTGCAAATGATTCTTGGTTATCAAGAGCTGAGTTCACTCTACGCAGGCAAGGAGCAGAATGCCACACCAATGTTAGGAAGATGTTGATAGCTTGAAAGTGCTCAAGATACTATGTTGTCACAGGACACCTTGTTCGGTAGGAGGCAGACTAACCCATGGGTATTTGTGCCAGAAGTTCTGAGCCAGAACCTATAGGCTTCAAGGTAGGGCAATTAGTTTATGTCAGAACATGGTCCAAGAACAAAATTGTGCAATGATTTTTGAGAAAACAAACAAACAAGCAAAAACAAGACAAGAGACTTATCACCTCACTCTCTTTAGAGAGACAGAATTGTTCTTGGAATGTGCTTTTATTCCCTTCCCAGATATAAATGATAGAATGAATTTACTTCATATTATTCATTACAACTGACTACTATCATTTGTTTCCCTCTATGGGAAAACATATTTTGGAATATGAGGGTTATTCCTGTGATTATATAGTGACATAATTCATGAGAAATATATTAATGTAATTCTCTTTAACCTTCAGAGTTAAATTGTCTGATGCTCTGAATAAAGTTGGCTATTGTGTGATAATGTTAGTCTACCTCAATTTGAGGCTCCATTCTCTCTGGTTGAACCACCTTCAAAACATTAAATGGCTGGTGTAGATGACAGTCAGGAAAGTGTAGAATGGGTCTGAGAAAACATACCTGGAATTTGATTCAGACTCCATATGGTGCCAGTGTTGGATTGGGTGAGTAGAGTAACTCACAACCTTTAAAAACCTTGAAAAAAATAAGCATATTTAGACTTTAGACTTAATTATTACCATTTTATTCTTCTTTGAAATGTTTAATGTCTGTCAGTATTCTACTGTTTAGTTAGCATTTCTTATTAAAATACACAAAAGATAGGCATTTGGTGCTTGACAAAGTTATGCATTACAGTGTTTGTCAAGGCAACAATTCTGTAGCTCAGTTACACAGTCTTATGCTGTTGGAAAGTGAATTAAAGGTCAGAAGAAAATGACAGCCAGCAGTGACTGACAGGACTAGGACTCCAATTGATGTGGTTTAGTTATCCTTGTATGATGCAGTCATGGACCTACTTCTACCTTTAAAATTTTTCAGCTTCTTGTACATGGGATTCTCAGATTTTATGTTGTTACTAATTTGATAATGAATATAGGTATGCTTCATGAACCATACATAATCTTCAAAATTTCTTTGCAATGGCTCATGGCTACAAGAATGGCAAGAAGGAGAGGGAGTTAGGAGAAAGAGGAGGGGAGGAGAGTAGAACATATGGGACCAGGAAAATTGAGTTGGGGTCAAATAGACTAGAGCCAAAAAAAAGAGATACCAAAATAGAGGAAGCCATTATAGGTTTGAAGAGAAAATTGACTCTAAAACAATGTCCAGAAATCTACAAGTGTGACCCCAACAAATAATCTGAGCAACAATGGAAAGGCTACCTTATATGTCGTTACCCAATAATGAGATTGATAACTAACTCATATGCCATGGTAAAAGAAGCAGATACCCACAGCTAAACACTGAGGCAAACTCCTGAAATCCAGTTTCAGAGAGGGAGGAGTGATAAGAAAAGGGATCAAGAGAAGGCTACAGAAACCCACAGATATAGCTGACCTGAACTCACAGACCCCAGACTGATATCTGAGCATTATACACACTCAGACCCCCTGAATGTGGTCTCAGTTTGAAGGCCTGGGCAGACTAAGGGGCCTCTGATAGTTTCCCTGGTGCATGAAAGGGCTTTGAGAGCACATTCCCCATGGAAGGATACTTCCTTAACGTAGAGAAGGGAGAAGGACTTAGCCCCTTCTTCCAAAGACTTAACAGATTTTGATGATCCCCTCCCGGAAGGCATCACCCTCCCTGTGCAGTGGGTGTGGGGGGGATAGGAGGGTGTTTGGAGGGCATGGGAGGGAAGGAGAGAGAGAGAGGGAACTGGGATCGATATGTAAAATAATTTTTTTTTTAAAAAAAGAATGGCAAGGTGTATTCCATTGTGTGAACAATGTAAACTTTAAAACAATTAAAAGGCAGCCTTGGTTAGAGTCCTACCTACAACATTTCATTGTCTAGGTGAACTTAGAGCACTTAACTGATGAATTTGTGCCTCAGTTCCTCATTTATAAAAAGCAAGATAGCATCTTTTACAGGATTGTTGCTATGCTAATTAAATGAATGTATGTAAAGTGCAACAAATGGCACCGTATGTTCCGTAGTGTATTTGCCAACAATTGCTTTTTCTCCTTTCCCCATCTAAAGAAAGTAGCCAGAATTTGTGTTCCTTTTGCAGTTAATGATGCATGAAATCAACAGATTTATCAAAAAAAAAATCAGAGTTCATGGCTGATACTAAGGAGGTTGTCTTAGAGTGGGAGACTGTGGGAAAGAGATTAAAGTTGAACTACATTTACCTGGTGTGGGGAGAGCGTTCACACTTCAGCATCTATACAAGGGAATAAAGACTGGAAAAAGTTAAGAATGATCAGAAATTCTTTGTTTATACTATTACCTGGGACCGTTGCACCATTAAGGGACAATGGAAAAAATAATCATACCCAAGGTCAAGCATCCTACACTATGACTGAGAAGTGGCGTTGAAGTGTTTGAATTGAATTTAAAGATTAAAACCCTACATTTTCTATACTGGTCAGTCTGTTTGAAAATTTCCATTTACTCTAATAACTAAAGTCTCAATTTTGTTAAAGTTTTTTTTTGTAAAAGATAGTCAAAGTTGCCTCATATCTAACTAATATCCCAGGTATCTTAGGCACCATATTATCTGAAGTCATCCTTCCCTTTGGGATGCTCAGAAACTTGGCTACTGTCCAGTATCATTTCTTCAAGCACTTTGGGGACTGTTGAGATGGCTCAGTGGGTAAAGACACCTGTCTCTAACTCTGATGACTTTAGTTCTGTCCACATGACAGAAGGAAAAAAACCTGCTTGTACATATAGTACTGTGCCCTCCACTCCCGTGGCTTGGAGTAAACACAACTCCATACTCACATAAAAAATAAATGAAAATGTAAAAAAAAAATGTTCATTTTCCACAAAGTGAGATTCACCATCTTTCTGACTTTAGATATGAGTCTAGTACAAACAATGAAAGAAATTGTCTCCATAAGACTCCAAGATGAATGAGTGAGCACAGTATAGGGATACACTCATAAATTTGGATCAAGACGATAAATGACAGTGAATAATCAGACTGGCTCAAATAATTTTCTATTGTTTCCTAAGGAAATGCATGGGAAAGCAACAGGTTTGCTATTGACACCAGCATGTATTAATTGTTAATCAATTTTTTTTTAAAGTCACAGAACTGCTGATGGTCAAAAGAAGCAGTGACTTACTATCAATGCCATATTTTTTAAAGTTTCTAATGTGTATGATTCTTAGAAACTAATAACCCATTATTAAAGTCTGTCATTTACCTTAAAGCTCACCCTCTCTTGGTAATCTTCCCATTCAATGTAATTAAAAAGACAAACACACACATGCATGTACACAAACACATATACATACTTATAAGATATATATATATATATATATATATATTCACATCCAGTCACACAAATACATACAATATGTAAGTGCAATTAAAATATATATAAATATACTTATATACAAATATGATTGATAAATAAATATGCCACACATATAATTAGAGACATTTTCTAAAAATTATGCATATTTATATGCTATATAGTTTATGTCCTGTACAATATATAATACAAATACAACATTTGTATCATATATAGTCAATCTCCTTTGGAACAATGAAACTGAGTAAGGGTTTTTATATTTGTCATTTTCTGTAAAATTTTTATTTAATTCCAAAATTAAGAGAAAAATCAAGAATAAAATTAAATTAGTTTATTAAAATTGATGATACCAAATATGCAGTTATGGTTTCTTAAAATTTTAAATGAACTTAGTTATTGTGTATGAGTATGTGCACGTGTATGTGTGTGATCACATGAGTGCTATTAACATGTGTGTGAATGTCAAAAGACAACTTATGGGAGTTGATTTTTTTCCTCCACGCATGTGCCCAGGACATAGAATGAAGACCATCAAACTTGGTATCAAGTACACTAACCTACTGAGACATCTGAACCCCCTATTAATGTATTTTCTCATTAACAAAGCTTGCCTCTCGCCTCCACCCCTATTTCTAGATACAAGGTTGATTATTTCTGGTTTTTCTAGTTCAGTCTGCAGTTCTGATAGTGTAGTGTCCATAATAATGTCTTTGTCATTCTATCCCATGTAAATACTCTTGTATATTTGATAAATTCAAAGTTCAGCTATTTTTTTTTATTTTTAACTAAGGCAAATGATTTGACTTAGAAAGATATTTAAATAAAACTTTATATAAATGAAGAAGTTCCTTTATGGTCTATCTATTTTGAAAACATGTCATTTTGCCAGAAAGCCATAAAATACAATTCCTTCATTTTAACAAGGAAGGATTCTATTGGTTGTACACTGAGTTTCTTGAAGATGCATGAAATCTTTTTTGCCATTTAGGGAAACAGTCAGAAGAGATGAAAGCCAGGAACTCCAATAATGTTCAGCAACTGTTAGGACCAAAAAGGAAAGCCTAAGCAGAGGCATGCTCAGAGCTTCCAGAATGATTCACTCATGCTGATACTTTTATCCTCCAAAGCTGTGAGAGAATGAACTAGGACTGTGTTAAGCCACCTGCACAGCATGTGGTACTTTGTTAGGGTTGGCCCTGGGAAACACTCAATAATACATGAAGGAGTCCCACATGAAGGAGACTCAAGATACTATTACAGTTCATCCTTTTATTATTACTTTGAATTAAATACCTAGAAAATAAGAGAATGACAATGGTAAAACAGTTTTCTTTTGGAATGGGTAAAGGTTATTTCATGCGAATCAAATCCAATAGACTATATACCACCATCAAAAATAATGTTTAGATACAGGAAAGATAGCTAGTGGGCAAAGTGCTTGTAATGTAATCATGGGGATCTAAGCTTGATTCACAACACTCACATTAAAACCCAGGCACTCTAGCACATACCTGCAATCTCAGTTCTAAGGGGACACAGAAATGAGGGAATTCCTGGGATTTTCTGGCCAGCCATTTTAACAGAATTGGTGAGGTCCTGTTTCCAAGAGTAAAGTGGAAAGGAACTAATAAAGACAAACAAGTCAACCTCTGTCCTTCACATGCATGCATGAATGTCTACATATATGTACATACTCCATACACATACATGAGTGCATATACACACAATTTGATGCTGTATTGTAGGCCTCTGGTTTGTGAACCTGTAACGGTGGCCACATCCCTCTGGGTGTGTCTTCAGGTGAAGAGAAGCAGGAAGAGAGAAGCTTGAGGTGTGGCTTTGCTTTGCACACTCTTTCTGGCAGGTCAGCAGATCCAGCCAGCAAAAACAGCAGGGAAATGCTCCAGTGGTTCTTTATATTTTTCTGTGTAATTGTTCACCACTAAATACCCATTTTTCATTAATCTTTGGTCTAGTGATATAATATAATTACATCTTTCCCTTTACTGTATGAATTTTTGTTGGGCTAAATGATGTATTTAAAAAATAATTTTTGCATTTGGCATGTTACATTTTAATTTTTCTAAATCAAGATTTCTCTAAGGAATTTGGAAATGGTCATAGGTTCGATTAAAACCTGAGTCTACATATTTGTAGATAGGATCGAGAGTGCCAGAAATAAAATAAAATATCCAATAGTAAATTTCTATTGCTTTACCTCAAAGATAGTTAAGTAGTTCAATGGAAAAAATTTCTACATGGTATAGCTGGTAAGACCAAAGGTCCCAGGGGACTTTTAAGCCACACCAACTGAATTTAAATCTCTACTCCACTTTTTTTAGCTGTGAGAACTTGGACAAGTCAATTAACCTTTCTTTGCTTCAATTTCCATCTTGGTTTATAAGGAAATGATAGCTATCTTATTGAGGTATTCAGCAGATTAAATGAGTAAATACCTGTCAAGGCTTTAACAGCAGTTGCTACCATGGATTAAGTTCAGGACAAATGTTATTAAGGTGACAAGATAGATTGTTATGTCACCTGAGAACTATTAATGTAAATGACATACAAGCATAGGTATCAATGCTATCTAATTGTATGTAGGTCCAAACCAAATACATGAGAAACACAATTTTAATAGTTATGCGAAATAAAGAGTTTATATTAAGAGACATAAGGTAATTTTTGAATTGAGTTTTATTAAATCACTTAGAAAGTCTTTATGTAATTTCATAATCATAACCCTTTATCTGAATCATAACCCTTTATTCTGAAATTCTGAAATTCCTCATTCTCAAATATTGTGCATTATTTTGTCTGTTTGATTTACATTTCATAAACTTATCTGACTCCAAAAATAGAAACTTTAGAGCTCCCTGTTGTACTTTCTAAGTAAGCCATTGTTAAGTTTCATAGCCTAAAATGTTTCTTTTTTGTTTTACTATTTTTAATTATGGATATTATGAGCTCAACTGAGTGACTTTTTAAAAAATCTATCCATAGGTAGTGTTTCACACCTGTAATCCCAGCATAGGGAGGTAGAGGAATAACAGTTCAGTGCTGATTTTGCCTACATAGTGAGTTTGAAGCTAGCTGTCTTAAATAATGTTATGCCTATTTGGAAGTAAATATGCTACCCCCAAGAGTTGCAGACTAACACAGAACCAAGTACCAAGAATGGGAAACGACTTTCCAAGTCATTGTGCAGGGCACAGAAGAACCAGTCTCACCCCCTCAAAAATTATATAAATAGTTACTATTAGCTTTTGATGCCTCCCAGAATTTGAAGGTAAGTACTTATTGCTGAAAACACTATGTATGTAGGATGTAAGGCTTGGAAATTTTGAACTGGAGATGAGCTCGAAGCCTATTCCCTGAGGAATAGCCTTCAGTGTACCAGAAGGTGCTATATAAGCTGTGAAAGGAAAAGAAGCAATCAATAGTCCTGCCTAGTTATAATATCTTTGAACCATAGCAATGACCAAAAAGGCAAGGTATCCCCAATGGTGCAATATTGGTATTTATATCTTAGGGATAACCAATAGATATACAAATGAATACAAGGCCCACTCAATAGAATGGATGAAACTATGCATTCTAAATACTTAGCTTTATACCCACAGGAGCTCTTACTCCTTATCAAAATAGCTTCTTTCACAGTATATAATGACCATTACAAAAAACCTCAATTGGCCAAAATGCAGATAACTGATCATGGGGTGCCGAATCCTAAATGATACAACTGTAACACAACTCTTACACATAAGCATTGGGGAAAATCTAGAAAAAGAGCAGAAAAAGTCTTAGTGACAAAGGAAAAGCATTCACTAAGAGATCCTGCTTTTTGTTTTGAATATATATATTTAAATATAAACACATATAAATTTAAATATATATATATGATAGTTTTAAAATTCTATTATATAAATTTTTCAATGCACTAGATATGGTTATAGTCAATTAAAAATGTGACAATCTGTGTCAAAATATTAAATTAGTTCAAGAAGCAGGAAATAGGCTTTCATCTGTGATTCAAATCACACTGCCTATATGTTCAACAGAAATGTTTTGAACTTTGAATCTGAGAACTTATGGATGGCCTCAAGAAACTGGGACATTTTATCAAAGTCCTAAAAGATACTAAGGATTTTGTTAGAAGGGGAAGATAACATTTTGGGGATAGAGGACTTCAAACCTTTTGATATAGTCAACTCACGGCAAATTAAAAAATTAATGCACAAGACATTGCAAGTGCCAGTATTATCTTCTAATAAGATTAATGTTTGATGTAGAGGAGAAAATAGCATTGGTTTAGAATATTTATTTTCTAATAAAATCACATATTTGCTTGTTTTATGTTCTATCTGGAAATATTATACAATTTGGGTATTCGTGTGTCATTTCTTATTCATTTACTAACTAGGCAAAACAGTGTTGTTTTTTTTTTTTTTTTTTTTTTAAGCTTTAGGGGCCAGATGATATTTTCATGTAATTTGTTTTGGTCGTATTTGTTCCATATTTCCCTGTCTTATTTCTCTTCTACTCTAGTAGACCTTGTTTTTCTTCCTTTGGTGACTAGCTCTCCCACTATTACAATGACTCTTCTTGGCAATACAATGAGCTTAGGGTTATTCATGGGCGAATAAGTGACATATTCTTTATAAGAGCCAGAGCACCACCCTGGTGGCTAAACTACTGAAGAAAATGTCTCCAAATCACAAAGAATGACTTTATAGTCATTGTTTATAGACTCTCTGGGAAGGATGGATCTTCATGAGCTTCTCTTCAACTGTCATATATCATGATCAATTTGACTAGGCTAATATCCTTTATTGGAAGCATCAGAGCTCCTGAATGTAGCTTTCCTTCTCAAGGTGAAAAAAAAATATAAAAATAAAAATAGGCAGTCTATGGGGCCTTTGGTAATGAATCAGTATTTATTCCTAGTATATGAATATACTTAGGAAGTCCACTCCACATAGAGGGATAATCCCTCAGACTAGACACTTGGGGGAGGACCTAGGCCCTGCTCCTAATGATATGGCAGACTTTGAAGACTCCCAATGGAAGTCTGCTCCCAGGAGGAGAAAGGGGATGGTAAGGGTGGTTGGTGGGGGGAACAGGGGAGCACGGGAGGATGAAGGAACTAGGATTGACATTGACATGTAAAACAAGCTTGTTTAAAATTTAAATTAAAAAAAAGAAGTCATTTTTCTGCTCTAGGATCCCATGTAATGTGAATCTTTGGGACAAAGAGGTATCTGGCTTTCTGTCTTCCAAATGCAGGAAATCATAGTCAATCATAATATATACAGTATATAAAGTAAAAGGCTAGATTATATGTGCCTATAATCCTGGCATTCAAGAGAGTAGGACATAATGATCTAAAATTTGACACAAACCTGAGCTACCTGACAAGACTCTATCTCAAAAACTAAAATGAATAAGTGAACAGCAAATATCCCATGAATGGTAATCCCAGTTGATAAGGAAATAATAACAAAAATTATTATTTTTGTACTCCACTTGGTTTCTAAGAGTTTGAACCCATTTAACCAGAATTGTGGATGTAATGGTTGAGTATTCAGTATTAGGGAAGAGATCACCAAATCCAAAAGATGCATACAATACAGGCTCCAAAGG
Source organism: Phodopus roborovskii (assembly GCF_943737965.1). Lineage (NCBI taxonomy): Eukaryota > Metazoa > Chordata > Mammalia > Rodentia > Cricetidae > Phodopus > Phodopus roborovskii. The sequence goes on along the minus strand of NW_026126623.1, from coordinate 2,529,333 downwards.
AGTTACCAGAAAGAATCAGTCAACCTTGGCCCTTTGTTATTCTCATCAGTGCCTTCATGTTATTATGAAGCTCTTTCCACTCTATCCTTGTAGTAAATAACTGCTGAATGAAAAAGTCCAACTGCAAGATTCTCACAATCTAATGTAAGCCCGATTGTGTTTCATACATACATACATTCTTATTTTTACATATTTACCTCAGTTCCCTCTCCCTCCCTCCCATGCCCCAACCACCCTACCATTTCACCCCCCCCCCACAACTCCACAGGGAGGGCGATGCCTTCCAGGAGGGATCATCAAAATCTATCAAGCCATTTGGAATAGGGTCTAGGCCCTACCCCCTGCCTCTAGACTAAGGGAGTATCCCTCCATGGGGAATGTGCTCCCAAAGTCCTTTTGTGCAGCAGGGATACATCCTGGTGCCACTGTCAGAGGACCCTTAGACTACCCAGCCTTCTAACTGTAACCCACGTTCAGGGGGTCTGAGTCAGTACAATGCTGGTTTCCCAGCTATCAGTCTGTCACTGTGAATTCTTTTTTTTATCAAATCCAGAAGGAGCTCCCCTGCCTGAACAAGCCAGGTTGGCCCTAATGAAGCCATAAACCCATGGGGAATGGAACCATATCACACAAATGTAGATGCTAGCTCACAGACCTTTGAAACAGAGGGGATGTTTGAAGCAGCTAGAACCTGCAGGGACACGTCGAAAAGAATCATGTATGGGATCTTCCAAAGGGGAGTTAAGAGCATGATGGGAAAACTCACAGACACAGCTGATCAGATCTCATAGGACCTTGTGAACACTGGACTGACAGCTGGGGAGATGCATGAGATGGAACTATACCTCAGCATGTGGTTGACAGTTGTATAGCTTGATTTGCTTGTGGGGCCCCTAAAAGTGGGATCAGGATTTATCCCCATTACATGATCTGGCTTTTTGAAGCCCATTTTCTGTGGTGAGATGTCTTACTTAACCTTGATTCACAGAGGGGGGATTTGCCTCAACTCAATGTTCCAGGTTTTGTTGACACCCCATGGGAGGCTTTACCCTTTTTGGGGAGGAGATGGTGGGTAGGTTGGGGGAAATTGGAGTAGGGCAGGAAGGGGAACTTTGGTTTATATGTAAAATAGATACAAATTTTCAAATAAAAGAATCTTGAATATTGTTATATAATGTTAAGGGGGTTGGTTATATGTACAGTGTCTCTCTTACCAAACTTTGTATATTGTCACTGTGATGTGGGTCACTGATCAGAGTTTAGATGACACAGACATCAGCACAAATGATATGTTATTATTATTCAGGGTTAGCTTTTATTTTGATCAATGGTTCCATAATTTATTCTAAAATCCATTTCTACATTCATAAAATGATAAAAATTCTGACAAATATAGTCGGTTGTACCATAAATGGAATGTTCAAAATCGGTGCTTAAATAAATAGCAATCATCAAAACATATTTGTTTTGCATATAATCCAGGACTGTGATAGTTTATTATACCAAATATATAGTTAGCAACAGACACACATTGATATTTTAGTAGTAAATATATTGGGCTCACTTCAACTAGTAAGATGTTCTTGTGAAATTCTCCTTGTCCAATTCTTTATCAACCTCTAATGCAAACCCAGTTCAAGTGGTTAAGAGAGAGAAACTATAGTGATGTGGAAAGACATCTTGGCTGGGAATCACAGGATATTATCCACATTGTCTGGTTAAATATTGTCTGAAAACACAAAAATATGTTGAATCAGTTCATTTGGGAACTGGAATACTGGACTGGCTGCCCTGACATTCTGACATTATCCTCAAAACATCTTGTGATGACTTTTCACCAGAATGTTCAAGTCAGAGCACAAAAAAGATAATGTCAAGTGGGCATTTAATAAAGCAAATAGGTCTTTTACACTTGATAAACTTTTAACTAGAACCAGAAAAGAAAGTAAAAACACAAAGAACAGCAGAGGCATAGCCACTAGTTTCTGTTTGCTTGTGTCATGGGATGCAATGTCAGGACAAATAGGAGCAGGTCATGGGGCAAATTTTCTAGTTACGGTGGATGATGCATTCGATTGGTTGCCATGACAGATTGTTGGTGTTAGTGGTCCTGAGTGTGATTAATAAGGCTGCCCTGTCTCTGACAGAGTATAAACAGCACCACTAGAATCAAATGAAGGCGATCCTCCTCAAATCTAGTTAGCGATACTTCTTGTGGGGAAAATGATATAAGGAAAGAATCAGGAAGGTGAGTTTGTTCAGCAGCTGTAGCTAACTAGATCAAAGCAAAAGGGAAGAAGCCTAGTGAGCAGAACTGTTTTCAGCTTCTCAGTCAGTCACATTAGCAACCAAGCCCAGATTCCTTCTCTTCTGTGGCAGCAACCTTTCAGTCAGCACCTGCAAACACACATACATGTGCATTTCTGTTTGCTGCAGTCCATGTGGCAGAATGTAGTAATTACCATTACCATGATAACACATTTGTTATTGAGGGCATGGTTATTTTAAGATTTTTTCCAAAGTGAGATTTGGAATGAGAAAAAAGGAGAGAAGAGACAAAAAGAGAGAGATACAGAGAGAAAGGCACATCACAGACACACAGAGAGAGAGAGAGAGAGGAAGAGAGAGAGAAAGATTGAAATTAAATGTTTGACCTGTTAATGAAAGTGTCTCCACAATTTGAATATACTAGAGTAATTTTGATGATACAAGCTTAAAATATACTCATATGAGACTATATTTCATAACAGCCAAATAAAACAATATGATAGAAGTGAAGAAAGATTTGAAAATTTTACTGTAGCTGTGTTTTTATCTAGGTTAGTATCTGAGAGTTATGTTGCTAGGATTGCTGACCTCGAGAAATTTAATGCCAGGAAAAGCTATCATTTTCTGAGTCTTAGAGTTTCAAATGTTAGACTCTATGCTGCTAAAGTCGAAGACAACTATTAGACGCTGTAGCTTATTAAGGAACCTGGTAGGTTGAGGCTTCCCCTTTCCTAATTAGGCAAACTGGGAAGGGCTTGAAGCATGTGATCCCTAACCAGCTTCCCTTCTCTGGTAATTATGAGCATTGTGCACTTTCCAAAACTCTGTGGAAGTGTTAGTATCTCAACACATTGTGCTACCACAGTCGCATTCTACTTTGGGATCAGCCTTTTCAAGGTTCTGAGTGATAATGAAAAATGCACTGTTTCAGATTGTTCTCTTGGATACAGCACCCAACAGTAAAGACTGCCTACACTGGTCCTGACCTCACGTTTTTGTTTGCTTGTTGTGTAGACACTATGTAGAATTACTTCCTTTTAGAAATGATTATTGTGCTATACTTATGTGAGTTTTTCATAGTGGCAGTTATAACTACTTAGCAATGTCATTAGTAAGTATTTTACAACAGTTTTCAGAGTGTAATGTAGTGTTTAAAAGAGCATCATGACTCTTTGAAATGTATTAGATCTTCGGTTATTTACATTCATTCTTCAAGATTGATATTAGCATCTGGAAAAAATAAATAATTCTATACTGTGCAGGTAAAAGTATAGTCTGAAATTCTGGTGGGTTAAGCAATGGTTACAGGAAGGTGGTCTGTATATTTTTACCTTCCATCTAATTAGGCTGGCATTCTAGATGAATAAAATTTATGTTTGGATTTACTCATGAAAATGAAGTACACACTTGTCATACTGGGATGATATTCGTTTTTATTCAGATCTGAGGTATGACTAAGTAAAAAATGAATACACATTAATTTATTGGTGCATTTATTTTTAAATTCAGTAATCCATATTATTTTGTCATCAATAACTCTCCCAATCATAAGATTAGAATGATGGACTGATTCCTTAAATAAGGAAGGAACATGCCAGTGGTAATTTTTTTTCTAAATATACAGTCTATAATGTTATTAGAGTAATCTGCCCAAGAACTCTCAAACTTGAGTATCCACACTATTCTTCAAAGCACACTTGGACACTAATGGAGTTAAAAAGAATTAAAATAAACTGTAAGGAGTAAGGTTTTTCCGCCTGTCACTGGTCTTGTCCTGCCACCGCGCCTGCCCAAATTATGACACAGAGACTCTGTATTAAATATAATGCTGTTGGCCAGGTACTAGTTTCTTATCGGCTAACTCTGTCTTAAGTATTAATCCATTTTTATTTATCTGTATTTCTAAGTTGTCTTATCTTACCAGAGAGAGGTTGCTGGCGTTCTGCTCTCTCCATCTTCCATCCTGACTCCTTCCTTACTACTTCCTAATTCCTCCTTGTCTCCTAGTCCCACCTATCTTGCTTTCCTATTGGCCAACAGTGCTTTATTCATTAACCAGTATGAGAAACATATTTACAGAATGACATCTCCCATCATCTCCTCTTTTCTGTCTAAATAAAAAGAAGGGTTTTAACCTTAGCAAAGCAAAATATATCACACAATAGTTATCAAATAATAATCACAGTTAACAATATTTAGTCCATTAACATTTAGCAACCTTTAAGAAACTATTCCATCATCTATCCTATCTTTGTGTGTCTAAAGTTTATGTAACTTATCTTTAATCCTAACTAAAGAAAACTATAACCATAACTATTTGTCTTCAACTCCCTCAAAGACCACAGAAAGATAATATAAAAACTCTAGAAATGACAGAGACAACACACTGCCTGGTCAGTCACCTGAAGTTCTTTTGTAATGTTCCATCTTCAGCTCATAGGCTATAGTGTGTCTTGCAGACTCTTCAGCAAAGTAGGAAACTTTAAAACTTTAAACTGTCCATCTCTATTGGCAGTTTGTCAGTCATTTTTCTCTGTGTCCTGCAGACTGTCTGGCATACTCTTCCATGAAGCAGGAACTCTGTAGCAATGTCCATCTTGTATCAGCAGTCACTTTTCTGTGGGTCCTGCATGTCCAGTTTATACAACATTAAGTCAAACAGTCCAGACAAGAGCAGTATCTTGTCCAAATGGCTAGTCTTGCCATATTGGAATTAAACTTTATAACGAGTTTCTTCAATGTCCATCTTCCTTTCTGATGCAGGTGGTGTTGCCTGGAGCAATTGTGCCTCATTGTCAAGAAAAACCCTCAACCATTTTAAATGCCATATTCTGTAGGTCTTTGAAAGGTTTGAAGAATTCCTATTTATCTCAAATACATGCCTGTATATCTAGAAATCTTAACTATAAGATCTGACTATTATAGCTGCTACTATCTATAATCTGTATTGAATTATACATTACATTTCTAAACAATACCTAAACAAGAGGACAAATATACATATCACAAAATTGACCTTAAATTGTGTCAATAAATGAAAATCCATTCCAAAACAAAGTAATTATATCTATATCATAATCCCCATTTTACTTTTAAAAGGATATTGATTGTGATCATTAACCATTTATAACCAACCCCATTTAAATGAAAAAAAAAAACATTTATAGACAGTATTTGGGAATTTGGGTGTCGTTTTTTCCAAAATACTTCCTGCTGGTAAAGGGCACTGTCATGGGGTTTCCTAAGAAGATGCAGAAATCTTGGCTGTGGTCTGCAAGGCTGGCTTGTCCCAACTGTTTTGAGTGTTGGGTCATCAGGAACATTGTTTCAGGGGGCCTGGCTTGATCAAACCATATTAGTCTGGAAGGAATCCACAGCTTTTCATTTTCTGTGGAAATAAAGATAGAAATCCTTTTCCCTAGTAACTTGTCCTTAGACTTAAATTTTGAAGTCAATGCATTTTAAAAGTATATAAATTGAATTAATCCAGCAGTATCTCCTTTAACAGTTGTTTCCTCAGCAGTCAAACATTATAAAGACAATGTAATGCCATACAGTATAACGCGTCTCTCTGAGCTTTTCATTTTTTACGTGGCTTTATTATTACTCTCTTTCTTCTTCTATTTTTTAATTTTTTGTAACTTTTATCCATCCTGGAATTTACTCTGCATACTAGGTTTACTTTGAAATCACAAGAGATCTGCTTGCCTCTGTCTCTCAAGTGCTAGGATTAAAGGCGTGTGCCACCACATCCAGTTCCTCTCTGTCTTTTTAAAACCATTTTATTCTTTTTTTCCCCCCATGTCTACGTATATTTTAAAACACACTGTAAACCTTTAGTGCTTTTTTTTTTTTTTTTTTTTTTTTTTTTCAAATGTGAATCTGTCTTTACTGTAAATCTTTACCTTTTTCTGGCCACAAGTCTTTTATCTGGTAAACAACAACACTGCTAAAATGAAAGTCATAGTTGTTTCTGCTACTGTTTATCAAAGATGGCTGTGGCTATTTTACCACCAGCACTGAGAGCTGTGTTCACTGTCTTAGTCTATGCTGCCATCCAGCTGCATGTTGCCGGCTTGGAGATGTGGTCACTGCCATTGCCAGCTCTCCTACCCACCAATGAATTGTTAGCAGAGTTTTTTCAAAGCCGTGTGGCTTTTTGCCACTTATGCTGAGTCAGGAAATTTCCTTTAAAGGAGCCACACAAATATCTGCTTGTTTCTCGAAAAGTCGAGTCTTACCGAGAAAAAAGCTGCTACCAAGAAATTTTGCATATCACTGTACTTTTGTGCCTAAAACCCCTTTTTAAGCTTTTGTTAAATTTTAAGTAGAAGTTCTTATTAGCCACGTGGGCACCATATGTAAGGAGTAAGGTTTTTCTGCCCACCGCTGGTTTTGTCCTGCTGCCGCGCCTGCCCCAATTATGACACAGAGACTCTGTATTAGATATAATGCTGTTGGCCAGGTACTAGTTTCTTATTGGCTAGCTCTGTCTTAAGTATTAATCCATTTCTATTTATCTGTATTTCAACGTTGTCTTATCTTACCAGAGAGAGAGGCTTCCGGCGTTCTGCTCACTCCATCTTCCATCTTGACTTATTCCTTACTACTTCCTATTTCCTATTTTTCTCCTTGTCTTCTAGTCCCGCCTATCTTGCTTTCCTATTGGCCAACAGTGATTTATTCATTAACCAGTATGAGAAACATATTTACAGAATGACATCAATATATTTAATATTTTATTGGTAAAATAAACATTGATTTTTGTAATCTAATCAAAGCATATGTGTCTATGTAATCCTAAGAACAGTAGTTACCAGGAAGCACCCTTAGTTTTACATTGAACTTCTTGATTCCCATGCAGTGATATGCAACACTAATCATAAAAATGGTGCATCTTCTGACTTGCAGAAGCATCTCTGAAGAGATTCATACCTACAGAGTCACAAGTCAGAGGTGATTACAGATCAAGTCTGAGATATCTTGTTCCATCTCATACTGTCAACATGGTGCAATGGACATGTGGAAATTCTGGATGAGAAGCAGCTATGTGGTATGTAGTCTGAATTACAAATTGTATAACATATTTCTTCCAATGAATGTATGTCTGTGACACATATTTATTTAGGTTGATCCAAAAATATGGGCCATCCCTGTCTAGTGTCTCAAAAATCCTCAAATAAAGAGAATAATCATTTTCTATTGTCTATGTGAAGTAAGGTGGGTGGTAGAAGAAAGGCTATTTCAGATCCTCCTTGTTTTTGGAGTGCCACTAGCATGGGGAATATGTGACCTAACAGACATGGTGAATGTCTATGTTACCACTAAAAGCCAGTCTCCTCCAGAGCAAGTAAAGGAGGAAATTCTTACCTTGGTTATGCTTCCCTTCTCATACTCAGCACTATTTCCATCACATTCTCTACCTTAGGTTCTTTTGGACAGTGAAGACTGCTATGTCATAACTCTATCCTGTGACATTAGCTATTACAATAGGCCTTCCTCTAGACTTATGATACATATGATGGGCAGACTAAGATTTATCAAGTCATGTAGGAATGCTGGACCCTTAGTGAATTCATTGTAAAATGGAGATAGCAATGACTCAACATGTGATTTCATTGAAGAAAAAAGTGTTTTAAATGTGCCAAATTATTCATAAATTTGTCATATTAGCTTTGACTTAGATAGAAGATGTATATATATATATATATACATATATATATATATAGTAAGCTATATAATATATAAAATGTATTTATCCAGAGACTTTTGAAATATTCTTTTCCTACAGTGAGTACTTAGTAATCACTGAATGATATTAACACCTATATACCCTGCATAAATAAGTGTTCAAAAAGGCTTAGGCAATCAGTTTATTTCCTGGGAAGCTGTTGGTCATAGGTTTTCTTAGTCTTCATGCTGTTACTGACAGTTGCATGAGAAAGAACCCAATCTATGCAATATGAAGAGCTCTACTGGTAGCCTATTGCTTCATATACCCAGAAAAGAAGAACAGCTTCTCTGAGAGACCAAGACCTTAGGATGATCCTGTGAAAATCTGTCTAAAGTCCCATAGGTCAGGCACTCTCAACCAAATTTCAGCAACATAATAGCTCAGCTGAGCATTATCAACACAACAGCCCAGGTCAGTATCAAACTTAGGATGTAGAAGTCTTAAAAACATACATTTTATCGCATAGCCATAAAAGTCCAAAGACTTTCAGGAGAGTCACAGTGGCATTCAGTAAGTTTCTAACACTTTGCATATGATCATGCAGTGCAACATGACATTGGTTATCCATGACTTCCCACTTTGCCAATTTGGGTCTTGTTCAGTTTTGATTTGCGGTGACAATACTCATTTTTTACTGAGACAAGTTTGTAGTCAACCATTCATGATCTTTTCCCTAACACCATGGTCTGTTTACAGAGGTCACCAAGAATTTACTTTGTTCAAAGAAAAGAGATGGCTTCTCATTCACGCAAAGAAGATCAAATCATTGCTTACTTACATTGAACAGACTGCTATTGTTTCTTCTTATTTCCCCAATGTCAGGACAGTTTACCAAAATGGGAAAAGTATCACTAAAGTTGACACAGACTCAAAAACCCACCCATCAAATTCATTCTCTAAGGAATGGGAAGCAGTAGTGTCAAAAGATTTGAATGAAATGTGGTTCACTATGAGATTAAGACATATGAAAAAGGAGGGTAAACAGGCAGAACAAACCCTGTGGGCATTCCAGGAAGAACAGATGATCTTAGTGAGCGAGTATTGCTGTTCATCTCCCTAAGCTGTGATCATGGAGTGCCAAAGTACACTCAAATATTCCATTGGCCAAACTCATCTTGAAACTCACTTTGTACAGTTTCACTTGGCCATCTTTCTTTAAGGTAGATGTTGCTAAGTTACTAGTGTTGCCAACAGAAAGAGTAATTTTACCATATTTGTTTGACTCATAGGAATATCTGTAAAAATTAATAAAAAAATAGAAGAGAACATTCATTGTTCAAAGGAACTAGAGATTCAGCACAGAGGATTATTATTAGTGGAGGGAAGAGGAAACATAACAACAAAATTCATTGCATAGGCTGCAAGTGAGTTAACAATGGGGTTGGATGAGCAAGTTTAATGTTCCAGAAAAAGAAGTATTAGAAACAAAAGACAGAGGGTAGGTAGGAAACTTAAACAGGTGAGATAAGATGGATCAGGAGTAAAGTGAATGTGTGTGTGTGTGGCTTTGGGTCTTTTGAGGAAGCTTTTATTATTGATTAGCTAAACCATATACAACCAAACAAAAAGGTACCATGAAAGGGTGATCCTATAAAGTAGAACCTGCCTCCTGTCATCACACTCCAACTGCTCATCAGATGATGAGCTCCATGAAGATAGTTTCCCTCTTGTCATTAAGTAACTCACTTACATGTATTGATCTGCAATAGTGTATTTAAAAGCCAGTGACTCACTGTCTGAGTTCAACAGAACTTACTTAGTTCAACAGAACTTATGTATCCTTACATCCTTTTACTCCAGTCTCTAGGAACCACGCCTTCCACTATCTGATTACACATACGACCATAGTGTTGGTAAGACAGATCACAAAGCCTTCTCTAATTAGCTATCCTCATGGTGATATGCATTTGAACTTCTCAATGACTTTTTGTGGTTAGATACAAGATTTCATTTTATAGGTGAGTAACATTTTATAGCATATGTTCTACCTTAATTTATCCTATTGAAGTGGGTTGCTTACAATATTTGACAATTGGTCATAAAATATCTTTTTATGAACTTTGCAAACATATCCCCCATGGAGGGATAACTGCCTTATTCTAGAGACAGGAGAGAAGCCCTAGTCCCTACTTCACAGGACCTGTCACATCTGCATGACCCCAACTGGATGCCATTCCCCTACATATGGAATTGTGGTGGGAGGATGGGAGGGGAGGGTGTTTAGAGTGCATGTGAGAGGGCAGAGAGGGTAAAAGGGAGGGAAGGAGGGAGGGAGGGCTGGAGGGGCAGGAGGGAGGGAGGGAGAGGGAACTGGGATTGACTTGTAAAATAATAAATTAAAAAAAAATGCTTTGACTCCAAAAATTAACTTGAAGAACAAGTTACTGGGGGAAAGGATTTCTATTTTTGTTTCCACAGAAAATGAAAAGATGTGGATTCCTTCCAGACTAATGTGGTTTGATCACGCCAGACCGCCTGAAACAGAGTACAAGCTGATCCTACATTCAAAACAGCTGGACAAAACAGCCCTACAGACTACAGCTAGGATATCTGAATCTTCTTCGAATCCCCCAAGACAGCGCTCCTTACCAGCAGGAAGTAGTTTGGAAAGAACGACGCCCAAATTCCCAAATGTTGTGTATAAATGTTTGTTTTCATTTATACTTTGTTATATAAAATTTGTTATATAAAATTAAATATACTTTGTTATATAAAATTAAATAAAAAATTATAAAAAAATATGTAACTGACAGAAAAAAATATTTCCAATTAAATATATTGAATAAAGGTAGAAATAAACTCTAAAAAAATATCTTTTTATAACTATTTGCTGCAAATTGAAACATTGTCTCTAGAGTGGGTAGGGTAAGCTCTTAAGACCGAGGAAATTAAATATAAAAATAGAATCAACTTAGAAGGTTATGGAAGTTCCAAGGATTTACAATACCCACAAGGCCCTAGATTACATGAACAGATAAATTGCTACAGAAAAGCTGTAAGTTGTACAGGAAACTCTGGAACACAGTTTTGAATTGTCAACATGAATTGACAGCTACTCAGGGAGTGTCTTTCCAGAGATAAAGCTGCCTTTGAGTCATTCCCTACTCCTCTGAGTATCACTTCATTCATGGTACTATACATAGCACCTCAAGTTTTTTCTTGTAAATGAAGTCAACAAACACACTGCTTCATTAAACTAGGCAAGGATGAATTCCTTTCTTTTCTATGATCTGTTGTTGGGTCCTTATCTGGGGTGAATAGACATTTGATCATGTCATCCAGGATCCCAAGAATGTCCCTCTGCAAGTAGCTACAGAAGAATGTTTCTACCTACTGAGTCTATGATCTCAATTATCAATTTTTGTCACATCATCTTTATACAGCTATATAATTTATATATATATATATATATATTCAGATATATTCTATTAAATCATTTAAGTACACAATTTCAGATTGAGGAAATGACAGTGTGTTTTTAGCTTAAAGTAGAGAGAGGTGATCTGATATTTGCTGAAAAAATTAGGTTTCCAAGTAAAATACAATTAATTTCTGTGCTTTAAAAAGAATAAGCTTATGTTAATAGTTAGTAGGAGGAATGCTGTCCTTTGATGCTGAAGGAAAAATATTTTGAAATGCATAGTTATATAACCAGTCATATAATTACAAAATATATTTCTGATCAGGAAAGCTGACAAAGAACCAGCAGTAAGAAATATTCCACTTCCATTACTTAAAGATTAATAAATATCTATCATGAGGAATTGGAGAAAAGTCAGAGAAAACATGTTATAATAAATTCTATTTATAGTCCATAGTTATTCAAATAGTTTTATTTTTGAATATTTTAAGGTAATTCTTCTAGATAAGAGAACAATGTATATGAAAGATAAATTGCTGACTTACAGGCTATGTAATGTGTTCTAGGAAAAACGCTGATTTTAATGTGAATCAAAAATTCCAAACAATAATAATCATAAAGGACAACAGAAATCCAGTATATTCTGGTACAATGGCTGCACCCAGAATATCTGCAAAGTTTCTTCCAACATGTTTTGTTAGGAGTTTCACATGTAATCAAAGGTTTAAAGGCTGTAAGAGGTGTGTATGCTCAAATATAGTTAGAAAGATAGAACTATAAAACCATGCTATCAATATACTCAGGAAAGTTCCCTGGCAAACAAGTCAGATTCATGTGATTATTTTCACATGTAAGCTGAATCAGCTTCGCATACAGTTAGAGTAAAAGCATCTTGCCTGCAGCATCTCTCTTTACAGGAAAAACAGTGTCCTCTGCCTAAGAGCTCAGTGTGAACCTGGCTTTCCCTCAAAGATCAATTGATTGGTCATTTCTTTACAAGAAATCTGATAGCTGGGAAACCATCATAGGACCGGCGCAGATTTCCTGAATGTGGTGTTAGTTGGGAGGACTGGGCAGTATATGGGGCCTCTGATAGTGGACCAGTATTTATCCCTAGTGTACAAATGGACTTTGGGAGCCCATTCCACATAGAGGGATACTCGCTCAGCCTAGATACATGGCGAGAGCCTGGGCCCTGCTCCAAATGATGTGACAGACTTTGAAGACTGTCCTCCCTGGGTAGCAGAAAGGGGATGGGATGGGGGTTAGTGGGGTAAGAGGGGAGAATGGGAGGGTGCAGGAACTGGGATTGATATGTAAAACAAACTTGTTTCAAATATAAATAAAATCATATATGTATAAACAACATAGATGAGAATTAATAAGTCATCTCAGAATTCTGGGAAACTGGTTTATAAGTGTCTAGAAACCTAGGCACTCCTCAGCACCCTCCCTGTCCTTATTTGTTGTCTTTACATTAGCACTGCCAAATAGCTTCTGAGTGCGTTGGTTTACAAAGTTATTGGTAAATATTTAATCTGCCCAAGCTCTCTAAAATGTGAGTAAGTGATATACAGTCTGTCTAACCTAGCAAAATATGATTGAACTAGTGGGTATTGTTATTGCTGCTAGTTCACTTTCCAAATGCAGGTCTTGGCTAGAGCTCTTGTGTACATATGATAATCATATGCCCACACAGAAATGGTATACTATCTCCAGTATGAACACTCACATAAGTGTCTGTTGTTATAAAGATGGTGTCAGGAAAGGGAGAAAACACTATGTAGCCTCACTGGAGTAGATAGGGTCCTTTGACACAGTGTCCTATGGTTGTGTTATCATACTCTCTCCATTGCTTTCTCTCTCTTACACTTCAGGTCTCTGGGGATCAACACCAATTCACAGAGTGGTGCTGACTTTGGGAGGAAAATAATCAATGACTTATTCTCTTGGTGAGAGCATGGACCTTTGTGATGGCAGGTACCACAGCAGGAGATAGAGAGCAAAACGGACTAAAAGGATGCAATATGAAGGGATAGCGGCATAATTATGCTTGCAGAAATGTGTGTTCAATAAGCACATTGCTGGGGGGTGGCAGAGACTAGCTTTTCATAAATATGAAATTGGAATTGGGTTGAAAAATTAGGGCACTGGAGTTTTCTCCCTAAATAAAGAGGACATGATAATAGAGCTTATTTCTGTCTCCATTGCTAGCTGCCATTTGTCAATCACCTAATTACACTTGGAAAGCCTTAGAGCTAACATTCTCCTCACGCAGAAAGCCTGGGGACTGGCTGGTCTATGGGATTCACTTGCTTGTTTTCAGTTTTGTTTTTAAAGTCAAACCATATTTTTTTAAACAGAAAGAGAACTAATAAAAGAATTGTAAGAAAGGATAGAAGGATTGGAGTAAAGGAGAGAAAGAGGGAAGGGAATGAAGAGGTAAAATAGAAAAAAAAAAGGAGGTAAAGGAAGGGCATGGAAGGAGAGACCGAATAGACTGCTGAAGTCTGGGAGGAAAAGTACATCTGGCTGAGTCCTAGCTTTGGGAGAACAGCCACTCCCCTTTAGTCATTACTGAGAGAGACCTGCCAAGATGAGGAATTACCCCATGAGGGGTTGGATATTAGGATTAATTGTCTCGAACCAGAGCAGTGGAGCAAGCATGCAAGGCACAGGAGGTGGAGATAACACACTCATAAGCAGCCTCATTGCTGTTCTGCTTTTCCTAAGTGGGAACTCCCACATACACACCAACATTTTCTCTGCAGTGTTCCAAATTTCAAAGAAAAAACAACAAAAATACTAAGATAAGATGATTTGTCTATTGGAATTGTCCATTGTCAGCTGTGTGTATAATTAGTGTCTCTTTCACAGCATGGGACCCCCGTGGCCCCAGTGTTGTCCCTTGCCTTTTTCATACCTTACTCCCAAATGTGATAATTTTTAATTTTGATTGCTGGCATTGACCAATGCTTTATTTATTTTCAAATATAGAGTGCTTCTGAGTTGAAGATATTAAAACTGAGACATAATCCTGGCCATATTTGTCTCTTAAATGTCACACAGTAGAAACATATGAATTACCAAATCACATAATGTTCTCTTGTGGCTGATCTGAAAATTAAGAAATTTAGATGGCGTATGCAGTTTGCATATATTTTCACAGGATTATTACAAACTTTAGTGTGTTTTCCTGTGGACATGTGTTAATTCCAAAAGTCTTTGATTTGTCATCCTTGTTGCTCTTTTCTGTAGTCAAATTTAAGAAGACACTCATCAAGTAACTGTACTCTTGTCTATTACTCATGGATCACCCGAATATTTCACATTCAAATAGATGTAGATTTTATTTTCTTCATGTGAATTATCAGCATTCTTTTCTAACATGCTGCTAACTCATTCCTGGAAGCCATGTGGAACTGATATATATATATATATATATATATATATATATATATATATATATATATGTTGATTCAACATCCTTTATGCTATGCATATACTAGCTTACTAATGTTGCTATTACCAAAAACACAATGACCCCAAACAATTGAAACTTATTATCATATAGTTATAATCAAAATTTTAAAACAAGTCTCTATAATCTCTGTGGCCAAGTCTCTTAGAAGATCATGGGGGATCTTGCCTTTTACAGCTTCCAGATTGCTTTTAATCTTTGGCTTATGGACTCTCAACTCTAACCAATGCTGTTACCAGATGTATCTATGCTTGCTTGGGGTTGGTGTTTATGTGTGTATACACACACACACACACATGCATTTGTGTGCTCATATATGTGAAAGTCAGAGATCAACTTCATGTGTCTTTCTTTGAGTCCCTTATTTTTGAAACAAGTTTTTTTTTTTTTCCCTTGGGGTTTTGCTTTCAGCTAGACCGGCTGGCCAGTGAGTTCCATAGTTACTCCTGTCTCCATCTCCCAGCTCGATAATTGTATCATTTCTCATGGCTTCTAGAACCAAAGATAAGTCCTTTTGGCACACACATTCCTTGGCTATCTCCCTATTCCCTATCATAGGCCTCTAGAAGGACCTTTATCTTGCTGTTATACTAAATATTCAAATACATCATTGAGTTCATTTTTCTTATTTGACACTTTCTATTTAGTAGAAAGGTGAGAGAACTTGCTTCCCTTTCAAGTGCATGTAAAAACACTTCAGTAAATTGGGCTTATTAAACCCCAGAAAGTGACTTTTCTCAAGGTTCCAGTTCATACTGCACTGCCAGGCATCCATTCAGTATCTGCAGGGTTCCCTAAGCATCTAAAGATGCCTGATGCATAGATATAGAAGATGAAAGTCCCTGGCTTGGGCTAAGCATAGTTCATTTTCAAAAGTCACTGTGATTATCTAGGGGTTTTTATCTACTTTTGTTTATTGCTTTCTTCACACATCTTTGAGAGCTTGCAGTCATGAGATTACATGCAAGAGAAAACCTATGTTGTATTTTACAGGATATATATGAAGTTGACTATCCTCATTTTCAGGGCAATCAGCATGGTAGCCTATATAATTTTTTCATGTGTAAGTGATATACATGTATGTGGATGCCCAATGTTGACATTGAAAATAACCTGGATTGTTCTTTCATCTTCTTCACCGAAGGAAGTCTCTCAATCAAACTTGTTGCTTGGCAGTATAGCCCAACCTTGTGCCTTTGGTTGGCTTTCTATTATGATAAACATCATAACCAAAATCAATGTTGAGAGGAAACAACTTATTTCCTCTACCATCATTTTACCTTGAGATTCAAGCAAGGAACTGAAAGGCAGGAACTGAAATATAAACCATGAAAGAGTACTGCTGAATGAATTGCTCTCCACTGATTGCTCAATCTGCTTTCTTATGCAATCTAGGACTACCTGTCCAAGTGTGGTACTGCACACAGTGAAATGGACCCTTCTTCTATGATCATTAATAAAGAAAAATGCCCCAGGGCTTGACTAGAGAATCATCTGATGAAGGCATCTTTCCAGTTGGGGCTCCCTCTTCACATATGCTCCTACCTTTTGTCAATCTGGCAATACTCATATCTTGATGGCCAGCTTGTTCTGGTTATCTTCCAAGATAGGAGTAATAGGAGAATAATCATATCTGACATTTATGCAGATTTTGGGAATCCTAACTCAGGTGCCCATGCTTCCATTGCAAGTTATTTAATCACAAAGTCATCTCTTTAGTTCCAGAATTTTTGAGAAAAATAAATCATTAATAATGAAGTCATTGACATGCTGGCTTTGTTGCTCTATTGCTATCCAAATTCCAACTTAGTTCTGGGTAAAGAGAAAGATGGCCTCAGATATGTTCATTTTCTATTGTGGGTCGTGGATGAAGTATAGCCACAGTATAGAAAATCCCAGAGTCTGCCATGAAAAGTTAGTAAAGCATGCACTTTAATGGTAAGTGATTAGGCACTGTACTGGTGTTTCTGTTCACAAACTATTATGAGCTAAACCATGACCTGAAATTAAAGCCCAAGGAGTAAATAGCTACAAAAATCAAGGTAGTGAGAAGGCTATGTTCCAGCTTCATTGTAGAACTGAATGGTGAAGAGCAAAGCAACACTGGAGGTCAGCAGACTTTAAAGCAAGCTGAAACAGAAAGATGCTTTTAGTGAACAGTGTTGCCATAGGCGCATAAGCCATCCCTGATGATGACTTGCAAGTCAAGATAGGATACAGTCTGTGTAATGAGGCATCCCATAAATTCTATATCCACAGAGAAAAGTCACACTTGAAATGAAGGCTCTGAGTACTTATAAAATAGTAGTAGGACTTTCAGAGAAAATACTTCTGCATCTTAGTACAAAAAGTAACTTGAATTATTCTATTCCTTAGAACAATCTGGGAAAAAAAATGATGCTGGATGTCGATGTCATCATCAGCTCATATATCTCACAGTACAGTGGCAAAATGAGTGTACATTCAATGCTTTCAAAGCTTTAGGTTTTCAGATCATGAGAAAAGCTGGGGGAAAAAAAGTTCTTTGTTCATGCACTCAAAGCCCGTGTCTCAGATTCAAAAGAAAGTCACTTTTTTCTTTAAGGAGGAGATGTGGGCTTGGGCTTTGCCCAACAGAGAGCAGAGACCCTGTATAATTTAGAAGAATAGATGCACCCTTACCAGAGCCAGAAGAAGCTCTAATCACATTGTCTGCCAGAGCCTGACCCTGTCAATCAGAGTGCCCTGTGGTCACAATTTTCTGGGAACTATAGAAATGATCATGTTGGTAAATCTTCACTTAAAATGCCTCCAGTCATCTCTGTGTTATTTAAATAACTGGAACATGCCTTCTATTGTGTTTGTGTCTCTAAACTTTGGTGTTAGAAAAATAGGCTTGTGTGAGGTGGGTCCTGTTTTTGAGGCTTGATTTTTATTTATTTTGAGTACTCAAACTCTAGAAACATCCAAAACACTATACATTTACAAGACTCAACTGAGGCCATCTCAGGCATATAGACACACTCCTGGCCCTTAGGATACCTTTGTCTTGGTAAACAGAGAATTTTGTTATAAAGCACTGTTAGAGTTTTACAAAGAGAGAGATGCTAAAGACTAGAAGGCAGGAGATGAGGTTGTGTGGGTAAATGACCTTGTCTGGGCAGAGATGTGGCAGCTAAGGAGTATAAATAAGGTCTAGCCATGAATCCCAATTAGTGGAGTGTAGGACATGAGATCACAGAAATAGAATGCTAGGATCTAATTGACATGGTGGTGAAAGAGGTTTGAATTAATAAATACAAGATCTTTAGAGCAAAGCAAGGTGATGTGGCTTTTCCTCCAATGTAGAGTGTCTTCTCTTTCACTGAGATGAAAACAAAACCATTATTTAAAGTCATGTCATGTTGTGGCGATAAAACAGACACTTAGAGAATAGCTATTCATATGACAAATCATCCATTCACTCTATTCTGGTTTAGACCAATACTGGAGATTCCTAATCCAACAGTTAGCCTGCCTGTGCCTGAACAACTGTATCTCAGAATACACTTTGGTTCATCTGTTTGATTAAGACCAGGTATTCTCTTACTTTTAAGCCAACAATACCTGCCCTCAGTTTTGAGAACCCAGTCTTAGACCTGTTGTCAAGAATTACATGAATAATTCTAAATTTTATCACATATTATAGATCTGTATTTATTTTTACAAAACTGCTACCCATCAACATATTCTTTCCTCTGTAGCATTACTCAGGGGTCATAATCTTGATTTCCTGCATTCTTCTGCTCTATCTTCTCATCTATCACTGTCCCTTTCCTGAGACATTGGACTCTGGAAGTGACAGAAAGAGGGCTAGGTGTGACCTTATGTAAAAGAAGAAAACATAATTAATTGTTCACTCCCATAAAACGATATTCCTGGTAGATGAAATGGCTATAAATTACTGACATATCAGAACCAACTTGAAATTGGTCATTTACACATTGAAGAGCTGTGTTTTACAACTGTGGAGTATTACATTGGTGGTTTAAGGTCATCCACATATAAACAAAATTGCACATAAACAGTTCTTACTTTGGGGTTTACCTATGTCCTTTAATCTTAGATGCTATTCATTTATCTGTCAAGTAACATCGTGAGCAAGTTCTTGGGAGATAAACATGATCATACACAAGATTACATAATTCAGATGTTCAATCAAGTAGTGCCTGTCATACAAGCGTAAGACCCTCAGTTTGAATCTGTAGCACCCATGGAAAAAGCAAGATGAGGCAGCAAACACTTATACCAGAAATGGGGAAATGGAAACCAGGAAATCCCTGGTATTTTCTGGCTAGCTTGACTGGCCAATTTGATGAGTTGTATGGTCAGTGAGGGACTCTACCTCATAAAATGAGGTGGAGAGTTATTTGGAAAATCACCTCTATCTTCAATGTGCATATGTAGCTGCACACTTGGGAAGAGGCTCATACATGCACATACGTACATACATACATACATACATATATACATACATAAAGTATACTCATGCACACAAACATGTACACATACACACACACACACCCACTCACACCACCACCACCAACAACAACAATAACACAACTGCACAGTTTAACAGCAATTGAAAAATAAGACCTCAAGTCTCTCCAACTTCTCTTATAACTACAGCTTGAATTTGTGAATACTCTGAAGTTATAAATGGCTATGTAAAGTAGAAATTAGGTTAGTGGCATTAAATATGTACTGCAAATGAAGTAACATAACCCTTGAACAGGTTGATTATAAAAGGAGACAGTAGAACAAGAAGTATTCTATTCTCAGTCCAAAGCTAAAGTGTTTTAATTTTAATTTGTAGAAATATCTAGAACATCTGAATAATTATTACCTGTGGTTATTTTCTTTTTGTCATGATGGATACAATTAGTGACTGTTATCCTTTGACAAGACTGATGAACTCACAATATATTTTGATATACTTCAACTTCTTAGAAGGCACATTTTATATTTTATTATAGTGAACTTGACTTCATGTGGGCTATTGCAGTCATGTTAGGGAGGGATGACCCTCTCACGACTCAATAATAATAACAAAAATATTGAAAATGGAATACTGATTCAGTGTTGGTATTGTGAAGCAGAGGACCCAGTAATTTGTGTGAATCTCTCATGGAGCACTTTACCAAAGACATTCCTTAAGAACACCCTTTGAGGTCTAGAGAGATGGCTCAGTACTTAAGAGCACTAGCTGCTCTTCCAGAGTACCTGAGTTCAACTCAAAGTAACCCCATAGTGGCTCACATCATCTATAATAGGATCTGATATCCTCTTCTGGCCTGCAGGCTTACACGCAGAGCACTCAGACATAAAATTTAAAAAAAAATGGGAGAACTGTCCCTGTCCCTTATCAACTGCAGCACTTTGGAGAGTGGCCCCGGGCAACAAAATAGAGTTTGTCTTGAAGGTTTAGGTGTGGAAAAACCGACTCTGAGAATGTGGAAGCCACAGAACTGATCTGACCCCCTGCAAGTCGCTATTAAGGGGTAAATTAGCAAGGTCAATGCTAGATAGTTCACCCTGGCCATTAAGACAGGGAAGAGCTGGTGGGCTGACCAACCTTGCAGGCCCAGAACCAGAATTATGTGTTGGCCCATCCCAACATCCACCCCATCTGTGATATGCTATAACATGGAGACTGAGGGTTGGGGGTGTGTGGATCTTGTGGACCCATGGCTGCAGGAGCTCCACTACACAAACTAGTAATGGGATATCCAGGAAAAGTTCCAGTAAGGGCTCAGCAATGATGGTGTATCAAAGACCAGGTGCCTTGTACCAGGCCAATGATTCTTTGATATGAATGCCAGAATGAAATATATATATATATATATATATATATATATATATATATATATATATGGATAAAGGGGTTTGCTGTATGATTCACTGTGTCATATTGCAATTTCTATGGTGATATTTTTCCTTCCGTTTTCCCCCTTTTTCTTTTTGTCTTTCTCTTAAATTTTATTTTTGTTTTATTGTGGGGGAGGAGATGGGTAGGATCAGGAGGCATGATCTGAAAGGCACAAAGAATAAATAACAAAAGTTAGAAAAAAAACAAAAAGCAACAAACAACAACAAAAACACATCTTTTGTCTTGTGATCTGTCAAAATTGTTAGGATTTGGAGTTACTCGCTGAACTACTTCCAGATATCAAGAAATA
This sequence comes from Phodopus roborovskii, assembly GCF_943737965.1. Taxonomy (NCBI): domain Eukaryota; kingdom Metazoa; phylum Chordata; class Mammalia; order Rodentia; family Cricetidae; genus Phodopus; species Phodopus roborovskii. The sequence goes on along the minus strand of NW_026126623.1, from coordinate 2,508,292 downwards.
TTATAATACAGACTATTAAAGCTTTATTTTGTTACTTTATTTATGATTTTAGAAATTTATATTTTCTGACCCTCACTACTGCCCAAATTTGCTTTTATAGCCTATTACTGGTGAATATCCACAGGAAAAATACATTTTCCTCACAGACTGGTTTTACTAAAGAGTACTAATATACCAAGTTACATGGATACAAAATTGAGTTATTTCATAACATGATCCTGTACTTTATCTGAGACTACGATATTCTTTTCAGCTGCTATGACTTATAGAAAACTCAATTTAAAATAAATTTTAGACAATTCAAAAAAAAAAATCACCATATAGTTGTCTTAGTCATTCCAACTGCAACTTTAAAAATTAATAACTAAGTTTTTTCCATATGAGATGTTCTTTTCTTTGTCTTTTGTTTGATTTTAGTTTAAAGTCTATTTTGTTAGATATTAAGATAACTACAACCATTTGTTTCTTAGGTCCACTCAATTGAAATGCCTTTTCCCAACCCTTTGCTCTGAGGTAATGTCTGTCTTTGAGGTTGAGGTGTGTTTCTTGTACGCAGCAGGAGGATGGGTTCTGTTTTCATATCCATTCTGCTAGCCTGTGTCTTTTTATAGGGTAGTTGAATTCGTTGATATGAAGAAATGTTAATAACCAATAATTATTAATTCCTCTTATATTTGGGTTTGTTGGTCAACTTGGTGTACCAGACATTGTTGACTCCCCAAGGAAAGCATTACACTCTATGAAGAGTTGATGGGGGACTAGAGGGGGAAGGCAAGGGGGAGGAGAAGAGAAAGGAGGGGAAATGGGTTGGTATGTAAAATAAAAATAAAATACTTTTAAATAAAAAATTAATGACTAAGAATATTGGTAATTCTTTAGATTTAGCCATTAAGGAAACTCTAGAGTTAAAACTTTTGCTAAGTGGTCTATGAGTTTTTTATTTAATTTTCAAACTCTGTGAAAAAAAGTAGAAAATAAACTTTTAAGACTGGAAGTATTTTTTCCTTTATATTAAAACAAATGTTTAATTCTAATATCTGAAATAATTTCTTAATTTTAAAAATCAATTTAATGTAATCAAGTTTTCTTGCTTTTCATTGGTACTCTATTATCAATGACATCTTTCCAAAGAAAATACATATGAAAATACAGTTAAGCAAGGAACCTAAGTGCATGCTTCATTTGAGTAAAATGTTTGCACATGATAGGCCTTTTGGAATTTTCCTCCTTATTATCTGTTTAAACCTGATATGGAAATTGGCATTTTTTTTACACTAGAAGTGAATCCTTGTTTGTTTCTAATAGTCACTGGCTGTGGCTTAGAACTTCATGAACTTGTATAGTTAGTCCTTTTGGTGAGAAAACTTTGATGGAGGGATGACTGAAAATCCACTGCCAAAGTACACATTAGAGAAATATACTGTTAATGATAGAATTCTGTACCCACAGAGAAGACCTATCCCTGGAAGGGCAGATAATAATAATTCCTACAAAAGCCCATGCATTGGCCTTGGCTCCCAGGCTTATACTGCATGTCTAAAACTTTAGGTGGTAGAAAATAAAGGATGTCTGAAGGCCATTAAGACTCTTGTCATTTGAGTAGTTTGGCTTCACCACATCCTTCCTTTCAAGCAGTATTACTGCTCAATAATAGACTGCAAATTCCAAAACCATGAATCAAGATAAATCTTTGCTCTTTATGAGTTTCCTAGCTCAGGCACTGTATTTTACTTTACTTTTCTAGTGAAAGAAAGATGACTATATATCATATGATGTCTGTGCTACATATAAACATCACCTCCAAGGAAATTTATTCAAGGATGCATCCTGGACCTTTCTCCTTAATAACAATAATAATATAAACTATTATTATATTATTGTTAACATAATAATAAAGTATAAATATTTTAAAATATTTTATTTAAATTAGAAACAATCTTATTTTACATATCAATCCCAGTTCCCTTTCCCTCCCATCCTCTCATGCCCCCTACCGACCCATCCCAGTCCTACCCCCCATCCACTCCCCAGGAAGAGTGAGGCCTTCTAAGGGGGATCACCCAGTCTGTCACATCATTTGCGGCAGGGCCTAGGCCCACCCCCGCGTATCTAGGCTAAGATAGTATTTCAGTGTCCTGAGCATTGAGTATTTGAGCCCCAAATATGCTCAGGAAAGAGAAAACTACATTTTAGCTTTCAGTAACCTTATCATTTGTTCCCCCCAAATACACTGGTAATAAAACAGTTTCAGGCAGAGGAAATCTACTTAGTTCTCAGATATCCTAAGTAGTTTGCAAGAAATAGATCATTTTGAAAAGTAGTATGTTCAGTTATACTTTTAGATATTGATATCCCAAAGAAAATTAATTCATTTCTCAGAGAAAGAGATAGCCACCTACATCAACTACAGAACTAGTAGCTTTATGATTCCTTTTAAATTTTTTCCTTGGTATATCTTCACATACAGTATTTTCTATCATATCTCCTTCCTGATATCTTTCTGGCCAATGCTTAATAGTATTTCAAAGTCTTGTCTAAATGCCACTTCCCCTCTCATTTTTTCCCATTACTCCAAAAAGAGAAATGCTAGGAGTTTGTTCTCATCACTTGTGTTACCAACTACAATCTGCATTTTATATATATATAAGTGTTTATTCATAACATTAACAGTAGCTAACTCATGTGCTGTTGAAATTTGTATACTTATAGTTATCATTGACATTTGGCAAGTACTAATAAATAAATGAATGCACATAATTCTATCTATATAGAGGTGACCTTCATTGTGCAGGAAGAGAACATATGCTGGGGTGAATGATATGGTCTGAGAAAGTATAACATGGAAAATGATTAATTTCATTCTTCTCTTCAAACAATATGTCTTCTGAGTACTTAGCCTATAGTAGGAAATAAGAATAAAACGTTTATTTAGAAACATTCTCAGAATAAACACAACTGAGTTACTTGTGACATAGATAACTATTAAATGGTATATAAATACCACCTATGTCAAGTTTACTTTATATATAGATAATTATGATATGATACATAAGTATACTGAATATTGATGTTAATCTATGATGCAATGGTACAAAAGAAGCTGAATAGAAAATATCACAATTCAAAAGTGTCTTAATACAAGTAACTAATTAATGAATGAATCAGTACAATAATAGTACTTATAATAGTTCTGTTATAATATACTTATAACAGTAATATAGTATTATATAATATATTACAATTATAATAGAGTACTAATATAACATTATTACTTATAATAGTAATAATCATACTTTTATAAGTACTTTTATAATTGTGCTAAGTACTATTATAATAGTACCATTATAAGCATCATAAGTAGTCTAACAATTTGAACAAGAGTTGGAAAGGCTACCATAAATGCCCTTCCCTGATAATGAGATTGATGACAAACTTATCCACCATCATAGAGGCCTCATCTAGTAGCTGATGGAAAGAAACAGAGACAGACACCACAGCTAAACACTGAGCAGAACTGGAATCCAGATGCAGAGAGGGAGAACAAGACCAGGCTACAAAACCCACAGAGACAGCTGACATGAACAAGGAGGAGCCAATAGGCCCCCAGACTGAGAGGTGGGAAACCAGCATTGGAACAACTCAGACCCTCTGAACATGGGTCTCAGTTAGAAGGCCTGGGCAGTCTAAGGGACCTCTGACAGTAGAACCAGGATGTATCCCTGGTGTACAAAACGACTTTGGGAGCACATTCCCCATGGAGGGATACTCCCTTAACTTAAAGGCAGGAGGGAGGGCCTAGCCTCTACTCCAAATGACTTGACAGATTTTGTTGATCCCTCTTGAAAGGCACCACCCTCCATGTGGAGTGGGGGGATGGGATGGTAGAGGGGCATGGGAGGGAGGGAGAGGGAACTGAGATTGATATGTAAAATAAGGAAATTAATTAATTAATTAATTTAAAAAAGAAAACACAAGGGAAGCCACCTGGGAATCATCTGTCACCTTGCATGACACAGTGAGCAATGGCCCTGGCATCTCTGCAGCCCAAGTGGAGAAGTACCCATATCAGTTATCTCCTTTACCATGAGTGCACAAAAAAATCCCTCCATTCCCATGGCCCACCAGTGGGGACTCTAATGAAAACCAGAGACTAATCTAGAGTCAGATATACATTCTGAGACAGACAGAGAGAAAGAGAGCTATATGGCATATGTAATGTAGATACTTGTTAGTATAGGTGTATGCATATTTGTGTAAATATACACACGTGTATAGTGAATATGTTTACCAATATACGTGTGTCCATGTCTATGTATGTATACAGTCATAGGTGTGGAAGCCAGAGGCAGACATTAACTATCATTCCCCCATCACTCTTCTCTCTCTCTCTCTCTCTCTCTCTCTTTCACACACATACACACACACATTTCTTCTTCTTTTTTTTTTTTTGAGACAAATTCTGTCACCAAACCTCAAGTTCATTGACTTGGCTAGCCTGGCTGGCTGGCTGACTGATGAATATCAGGGATCTCCCTGTCTCCACCACCATTTTCCTTCAGTGCCAACGTTACAGTTATAGGCCACCATTATGAATTTTTACATGGGTTCTAAGGATGCACACTCGAGTCTTAATGCTTATGCAGAAGGCATATTCCTACCTGAAGCATCCCCCCAGCCCCAGGGTCTGTATTCGTTTACATCTTCCTGGGTGGTACTGTACACAGACAATGCTGGCATCCATCTCTGGATCTGTGGTCTTGTAAGATGGTTAGCACTGAAGAGCTTTCCATCACCTGTTGACACAAGCTGCCATTGCCACATATGCCCATAAGTAAGAGACTCTGTAGCTCTCTTTCCATCCTAAGCAATCCTGTGGCTGATAAGCAAGAACAAGCTGAATGGAATAAATTGACTGCATAAAAAATAATCCATAGGAAGCACTGAGGACATAGTTTGTTGTAGGCCTTTGGACACTGATTGTTCCTCTCTCTTAGTGACTGCTATGCTGGTGTTAAAGCTAAGGGGGAAAGTGGCCCATAAGTCAACTGACCTTCTTGACACTCAGCAATCATTTGTATATAAAATAATTAAAAGACAACTTTTCATGAAATCAGAATGATAAACCTTTCTCTGAGATACTATGAAAACTCAACTCACAATTTGTGCTGATGGAGTAACCTTATCTGATATTGTTCTATGTCCTCTTCGTAACCAAAACAGACTCCAAATCTCAGGGGGCCCTGATTTGGATCAAAATACTATATGAAGCATGGAACTCTCCAAAACTTCCCTTATAATTAGTGAGAAAAGGTAACAGGCTATAAAATACAGACTAAGGGACTGTTCATGATATCAGGACTCTGCAGGCAAGCATGGCACTCTTGCCTACAAGTGAGGCCCCTTCTTTTGATAGGCATAAACCAAAGGGTACCCCATTTATAAGGTAAGGAGCAGGTATCAAGTCAGCAAAGCCCACAGAAAGGATTCTAATGGTTTGTCTTTCATGCCATCCATGTTAAGTATCACCTTAGCTAAAGAAATGGTGTAGTGATATCTTGTTTGTACAAATAAAGCCTGTCTGAAGGTCAGAAAATAGAGCTTGCCACTAGCTAGCCATAGAGGTCTGGAGATCTGTATAGACAGGCAGATAGGCAGTGAGGTAGCTGGGCAGAAACAGGATATGTCTCCCTTCTTAGGAGGGAGAAACAGGAAATCACTCTCTTGTCTGCTGAGACACTAAGGTGATAAGTGTGGTGTTGGCTTGCTCCTTCTCTCTGATCTCTCAGCATTTCCTTCTTTATATGACTCTGGTTTTTATTATGTGGCACAATTAAGAACTCCATTTACAAAACAGGACTCTTAGCTGTCAATCATCCAATGTCATCTTAAAGAAGAAAATACATGCTTCATCACACCTGTAAATCTAGAACTTTCTACTGTGAAAGCCATTGATTTAGGTAATTTTATTTATTTATTATTTATGGTGCTACCAGGGCCTGAACCCTGGATCTTTTGTGTATTAAACAAGCATTCTAACACTGAACTGTGTTCTAAATAGTCTTTTTTTATCTTTTATTTTGAGAAGAATTTTCATTAAGTTACCTAGGCAAGCCATGCCAATCCTCAACCTTTTTCGTAGCAGGAATTAAAATAATACTCCACCAGACCTGGAGGATGCTTTTGTTTCCCATAACTATAAAAAAAAACAATAACAACTTTCTCCTAAAAGGAAGTTAAAACAAAAATGAAGGAAAAGATAAACTCAATGATAGAAAAGGGCCAGTAAGATGGTGCAACAATACAGACTGTTGTCACCAATCCTGATGTCCTGGGTTCAGTCCCCAGGACTCACATGGTGGAGGAAGAGAGCTGACTCCTGTTGGTTGTTTGGTTGTCGTCTGACCTCCACACATGCTCTATGGCATACATGCACACACACACACACACACACACACACACACACACACACAATTTTGAAAATTTAGATATAGTAAGCATGCAGACAGACTAGAAGGAAAATGGAATATTCTGATGGGAAGATGTACATGAGTGAAGGGCAAAGTAATTATGTAGAATTAATGCAAAAAGGAAGAAGAGAAAGAAACAAGTAGAGGAGGGGACACACACACACACAGAGAGAGAGAGAGAGAGAGAGAGAGAGACTAACTCCATTCATCAGTCACCTAACATCATAGTGTCTCAGAACCACCCCAGAGCAGAGCACCACCAGTGAAAACAAGGATCCTCAGATGCATCCACTCACACCGCTTTTGTTTCTTACCCACCTGCTAAAGGTGGCACAAGTGAACACTGCACCATGCAACTGAGCTGTGCTATTGGTCTGTATTTCACATACTTTCTGATTGCTCTTGTGAGAATAAAACTCACAGAATGCTAAAATAAAAAGTATCATAAGTAGCATTACTATAAATACTGTAAGTATTATAAATATTATAAGTAGTATTATCATAAGAATACTGATAATAGTACTACTATAATAGTACTTACAGTAATATAAATAATACTATAATGTTATACTAGATATTATATGCAACATATTATATATAATATATACAATACAAAATTATAGTATTATTCTACTATAATTGTATCGTATAAGAATAGTACTAATATTATTACTGTTCTAGTAGTACATACTATAGATTTTCTCTCTTTTTTGTTTTGTTTTTTGAGACAAGGTTTCTCTGTATTATTTTAAAGCCTGTCCTGAAACTTGCTCTATATATCAGGCTGGCCTTGAACTCACAAAGATCTGCCTACCTCTGCCTCCTGAGTGCTGGGATTAAAGGTGTGTGCCACCAAAGCCCAGTGATTTTTTTATTATTTTAATAATATATAAAGTATATTTTAATATATATCTTATTATTTAATAAATACAATAGATGTTATTATATTAATAATACCATATATTGTATATAGTATTTATATAATACATAATTAAAATAGACAATAATAATAATAGTAGTAGAGTCTTGATTAACTCCTCTACTTATCTAGTATATGAGGGAGTGCTACAGCTTACTATGGCTGCCCAACACCTTCAGAGGGTATTATACTACAAGTTAGGAAAAGATCCAAATCCATATAGCTTCCATATTACCATACGGTAAACAAGCTACAGATCTTGCCATATAAGACTGGGACTATCTGTATTGAAGAACACTGAGCTTGAATGTATTGCTAGGCTCATTATAAAGATTACAAACAATCAAAAAGTTATCTTGTGGAGAAGATAGCGTGTTTGATTTGACATAGTGTCTCTCCCTGTTTAACCCTAGCTGGCCTGACACTATCTATGTAGACAAAACTGGCTTCAAACTCACAGAGGTCCACCTTGTACCCTAAGTATTTGGATTAAAGGTATGCATCAACATGCTCATCTAATCTTGTCTTGAATCATGAGCACATTAATTGTATTACTTATCATATGGGGTCCAAAAGAATTATGTAATTCTCTGTTCTGGGGAAATATTGCACCCTTTGCCATGTCCTGAGTAACTGTAATAATGTCATTTGCATTATAAGTTCTCAGTATGTATCAGGATGTCATTGTGGTCTTAGAAGTAGAAATTTTCATGTATTGCTGACATCAACTGCCAGCAGAGCATGGCAAAAATCTTATTAGTAAAGCATTCCAAAAATTATATACTCCTTTATCAAAAGTCTTAGATAACAATTGGAAGAAAAAGGCATAGGAAGTTCATCAACTAGGGTGAGTTCTATTGGTTTGGAGAGATGGCTAAGTAGGTAAAGTGCTTAATGCATGACATGAAGATCTGAGTTCAGATCCCTAACATCCACATAAAAACTGGGAGTGGTTGGGCACATCTGTACTTATAAGTCCAGCACTAGAAGATGGAAACAGAGAAATATGAGAAACCCTGGAGCAAAGTCACTTTTGAATAGGAACACAGTTCTAGAGGATAAGTCAAGCAACAAAGTATTGGGAATTTAAGTAAATTTATAAAAAAGAGGAAGGAATACTTCATTTTTAGAATGGAAACCAGGGAGGACAATGAATATCATTTGTTAGAGCACAGTGACAGTAGTCCATTGAGAATGCTTCTCATAACCTCTGTCTTCCCAGTGAGTATGGTAGTACATCAGCTAGATCAAAGAGAACATGGTCATGGACAGGCCTTGAGAAGCGGGGAGGGGTATTTTGCAGTACATAGTGAATAAATCACCAGGAAGAAGGACAGTAATAAGGTTAATTGATTTCTGAGCCCAGTTTTACAACATTCCAAGCTGCAGAAAAGATTTGCTTTAATGGCCCAGTGCATGATGGGTATAATATAGATGATCTATTTATTATGTCCATGTGTATCTACATATAAGACTGAGGTTTTGTTGATTGCAGTGTAAAGAAAGGAGCTGTAAGCACTGACAATGGCATCTGGTAATATGGTCTACAAAAGGACAAGGGAAAACTTGAGGCATTATGAGACAGTAAAAAAATGTATTCAATGTAGGGTCATGAAAAAGACACTCTTATTTTGTCAAGGGCCAACATAATGAAATTAAAACTCACAAGATAAATCTATAACAGGAGATGTGGCCAAAGGTGGGGGCAGAAAGCCTCTCTGGAGGTACTATATTTTATTAACTGAAGGAGTTATCAGAGACATTTCAAGAATTTAAGTGCCCCCCAAAATGCTAAATGCTTAGCTTATATAGGTAGTTTGCTGGAATGTATACTTACATATTTCACTTGATTGGCTTCTTCCTGCCTCTATAGTTTAAGTTTGTCCCATTCATTATAGCACCAACAATAACCAGAAGCATATAAATAATTAGGAACCCCAAAATCCCCAACTTCTGCTTCTCAGCACCATGGAAAGTGTTTTATACTGTACCTGCCATTTTTAGCTTAAGGGTGCTCTAGAAGCAGGAGCTGTATTCCTGTCAGCTGCATGTGACAGTCCCCATAGAAAGGTGATCAAAAAGACTCTTAGGTTTAGATGCCCTTTGTCTCAGAGGAAGGTGATCCATGGCATCTGGAGATGATGGAACGCATGATTAACATTAGCACAGAGAATGATTAATATCTTCTTAAAGCACCCACTTCCAGATTATCCATCATTTCATTAGAGTGAAAAAAGTTCCCTGCGAAAAGGGGCTGGCCCTCTGAACCATGAATAACTCACCCACCCCTTGACATGTTTACTAATTGAGTGGCAGAGTAGGCTTAATACTTTAATATATTTATACTAAGCAAATTATGGCTTTTTTTTCCTAATGCTCAGGGTGAGTTCAGGATTGTAGTGAAATAACAAAGTGTTTTGTTTGGCAATTAAAGGTCAATTTATGATTAATACTAAACTTAACCCTTCTTCTTGACAGAAAGCATTAATTTTTTTGTCATAAACCATTGACCAGATTTCGTGTGAGGGATTTTCCTATGCAATATTGGTTAATTTGCACTGTAGATGTGACATTTAAAAGAATTCTCATTAACCAGGGTCTTTGAAAGCATCTAGTTTTTGCATGGGTTCCAAGGCCATGTATTTATTTGGTGTTTTACTTAAGAAATAATGCATTCAGGAGGAGAGAGTATGGATATGATGTCAGATTTTCTGTTTTTTGTTATTTTTCTTATTTTGTTTTTTTTTTCTACTTAGTTTCACTATCAAACGAAATTTCTTCTTAAGGCTGTGGGGGTGCTTATAAATACTGACTTCCCTTCAAAGCTCTAAAATGTAATATTAAATCTATACCAAAATCCACTTCACTCTGAGTGGTTTACTGAGATAATGAATCAAAGATGTGACACCTGTCTAGGTCAAGTAGACTACTTTTGTTTTTAAATTAAACTCAAGCCATTTCTCTTTTAAAAGCCCACACATTCCCATTTATTTTGATTATGCAAAATCTTTGAGAAAACCTTAAAATTATTTTTACATTAAAGAACTAATGTCCTATTCTCACTACTCTGGGTTATTTTGGTTCATCAAAAAACAATAAAGCACAGACAAAAATTGGCCTACAAAGCACATTCTTGTGCACCATTAAGAATAGTATTCATAGAGCTGTACTCTTAATATCCAATGATGATCAATTGGTCAGTCCTGTCATCCTCCTTATGAGGTGTATGATATCAACATGTCATTTGTAATTTCATGTACCAAGGAAGCAGAAATCTGAGCTAATATTGGGTCACTGAGACATTCATAATTTAATTCAGTGAAAAATTTTGTAATTTTATATAAATATCTTATACTATGCCTTATGCCATAATAAATATCTTTTTCATATAAAACATAATAACGCATTGTCCATGTCTTGCTGAATGTGTATTTCCTTTACTTATATAATAAGCTGGTGATTTTGCACATCTACAAAACTTGAATGTGCAGAATTCAATTGCTTTACCTTTTTGTTAACACCTTTTCCTCTTAATATTCTCATTCTTGGTAAAAAGCAGCAATTGAATAGAAATATATTTCCTGTGAGAATAATCCATCAAAAGAAAATGAGGAAGGACACACTTTATGTCACACTCCTATGAATGAGACACTTTAAGGACAACAATGTTTGAAATGATTGTGGATTACCAAAGCAAGCTCATATGTCTGTTCACCACACTCTGTCACCATAAGCTGGAAATACACAGAATTACATGAGACACTGTCCTTAAGCAATAATTTACAGTGTGCCCTTCTGGGAATCTTTATAAGCACACATGATGATTAGCACTCTCTGTCAACCTAGAGATCCCTAGAAAACAGGCCACTTAGCATACTCAGAAGGAACTGCCTAGCTTAATTTCAGCCTCTGAGAATTTCTGTGATTTGTTGATGCTGGAAGATTCTCTTCCTCCTCCTTCTCCTCCCACTTCTCCTTCTTCTTTTCTGGATGCTGACCAACCTTAATTTTCATTTGATTTTAGTTTATTTTTTAATAATTATTTTTACATTCCAAAACCAGTTTCCTCTCGCTCCCCTCCTTCTGCCTCCTTACCTCCTCCCTTTCCATCCCACATCTCCTCCTCAAAATGGATAAGGCCTCCCATGAGGAGTCACCAAAATCTGAGATAGAAAGTTGAGGCAGGACCAAAGCCCTCCTTGTTGAATCAGACTTGGCAAAGTATTCCACCTTCAGCTCCAAAAAGCCAGTTTCATGCACCTGGGATAAATCCTGGATCCATTGCTAAACCCCCAACAGATCAAATCACATAACTGTCACCAAAATTCAGAGGACCTAGTTCAGTTCCATACAGGTTCCCCAGATGTCAAAACCAGAGTCCATGAGCTTGCTTGGGATCGGCTGTTTCTCAAGTTTTCCCTTCATGACCTTGACCCCTCTCCTTGCTCAAATGATCTCTCCTACCTCTCTTCAACTGAACTCCAGGAGCTAAGCTTAGTGCTTGGCTCTGGATCCCTGCATAATTTCCATTAGTTACTGGATAGCAATTCTATGATGGGAGTTAGAGTGGTCACTAATCTGATTACAGAGGAAGGCCGGTTCAAGCATCCTCTTCACTGTTGCTAGGAGTTTTAGCTGGGGTCATTCTTGTGGATTCCTAGGTGGGACTGTGCAATTTGCCAGAGCAAACTGAGCAAAAGCATTAATACATCAATATTGCTTTCTGCTGTTGGATATGGAGGGGATTTGAGTAGCTGCTTCAAGTTCTTATGGAATTGACTTTCCTGCAATGTCAAACTGGATCCTGGAACTGAGAGCCAAATAAAAAATTTCCCTTTTAAGTTGCTTTTGTTAGGGTGTTTTATTTTTAATTTTATCACAGTCCTGGGAACTGAAACTGAAACAACACACATTGAGGCAAATATATACAACACTCAAATATTAGACTAATGTAATTGAGAACCTTAATTATGGGGTCTTCAAACTTTATGAGTTTTCAAGAAATCAATCTTCTTAGACTATGTCTCAAGCTAAGTTGAAATTGAAACTATCTCAGCTAAGGGGAACATAATTGTATTTAAACAAATATGCACATATATTTTTCCTACATATTATTATATATGTATTTGTGGATGTCCACATGGTAATTTATAAGGATTAGCAATACCTGAAGACTATAGCCTCAGCTACCCAATAGGAGAGTCATATAGTGAAGCATGATGAAAACATACAACCAGATAGAAGATCTCCAGTCCATGGGGGAACACCTGTGTCACAAAAACTCATAATGAAAAGATACAATAATACTGTTGGAACAGTTCCTTATCTACTGCTACCTCTGTTGGCTATTCACTGCAATGAGTACACAGGAAGAATGTGAGATTTGGTCTGTTGACCAGTAGTGAGAATCTGCCAGTACTGAGAGGGAGACATGATCTCAGCTACAAGTCCACACAGGCTGAGGTTCATGTTTGACAAAGATATAGCATACTCTGGAAGAGTGTATTGTCAAAGTTACTTCCAATGGGGTAAATACATCTATTTGAAAGATGGGAAATGGGAAGACTTCTGTTTTAGTGGACTGATGTGTTCTTGTGTAAGTTCCTACCTCCTAGTCTGCATTTTAGACTTCTGTGACTGTGGATGGTTGGTGCAACCTCATAGATACTATATACAGCCAGGTATTTCAAGTTGACAATTATACTCAGGAGGTCCTTGGAGATTTTAACACAGCTTCAAGTTTCATAAGGATGTATTCACCCAAAGAAACTTTGGAGAATTTGTATAGAGATCAATCTGCTTGAGGTATAAGTTGTCATTCTAGAAACTTAAATTCCAGTTTTGTATTTCCTACTTCCTCAAAGGAGATCTCAGTGATTTTAAGGCTCAGAGGCATATGTCCATCTGCTCATCAGAGAAGCACTGATGCAATGGAGGTATGCATATTATAGCCAAGCATCCTTGAGTTCCAGTCTCAGCTCTACCTCCTACAATGTCACCACCTAAGATACATGATGGAATTGACCATGATCATGACATCCACGGGCCAGTGACAACATCACCTTTCTCTAGAACCCTGTTATTAATGTAGAATTCCAGACTCCATACCAGACCTACTGATAAGAGCAAGATTTTAATAGGGCACTGTGTTTCATGCTTGTATAGAACTATAGCAGAAAATGTTCTATCAGAGATCATAAGAAATAAATTTCTCTGATTAGTTGTGGAAGGATTGTGAGAAGTGTACATAACTAATCACAAGAAATATTTCATTGATTTATGAGGTCTAATCATTGAATTTCATTAAGTGATGATGCCAGGATTTCCTTCCAACGTCTTTTCACTTACTTAGAAGCAAACTATCATGACGACCATCTATGGGAAACCAATGGGAACTTCATGAAATCAAATTCCTGCCCCAACTCTCTATTATTGGAATTACTGGAGATTCACCACATTTTTGTAGAGTATAATTTGTAACAATTCTTATTATAGAGAACTTGGATTGTAATTTCTTTTTCACTTTTGCTTCAGTTTGAGAATCAAGTTTGTAGAGACCTGCATAAGTTCATTTAATTTAAGAACAATGTGCAGGGAGAAAACAATGCCAGGTAAAAGTAAATTTCTTGCATACTCTTATATTTTCTGGCAGCATCATTGTCCCACATGATACTAGAGCCACATTTATATTTGTCTTTAGTATCTTAACCATTCAGGATGATGGACTCACCTGATAAAGAGAACGTGACAATTACATTGTCCTAAAATAGAAGTTCCCCTTATATTCTACCTGTGAAATAGAGAAACATGTGCATATGTTTTCACTGAGTAGCCATTGTATGTGTAACAGAATGCAGAGTTGGCAATTCTTTAAAGTTGTTTACTGGTATGCTTTATTCAGGATTAAGGGATACTGGAAGAGGACTGACTAAATTTTTGAAAAGTTGGACAGAGGGGATGATGATTGAAACAAAAAAAGAAAAAAGGGGGGGGGAGGGCAAACTGAGGTCAGACTTAATCATGTTCCCCAACTTTGGGACATTTGAATGGTTTGATAAAAAGAAGGGGCATCTGTATAACTCGATCCCTGAGCCACATATTACATAGTGCCTTTGAGTGAGTTGCTTACCTTCTCTGGACCTCACCCTCCTCATCCATAGAAGCAGAAATTAACCCCATTACTACACTGTGATCTCTGAGGATTAAATAAAGTTTGAAGGGAGTGCACTAGTCACATAGTAGTCACACCATAAATAGCACAATTTTTCAAGATCACTCACTGTTTCCAAGGTGGCATCTATATTCCACCAAAAAATACAACTTCTGCTTGTCTTTTCCTCTCAAGGTCATGGCCTCTGAGGCTCAGGTGCACATGCTCGACAGGCCCCTAAGTGTTAGTTAAGCTGAAGCATAAGAAGACTTCTGGTCATTGCAAAGCCCTCCCCCTGTCGTCAGGCCTCAGCAGTCTCACTTTAGTAGCTATGTGTCCTCCTCTTTGCCCTCTCTGCTCTGTTGCCATCGTCCTGGATTTTCCCTCTATACAACTGCTGTCTGGACCAGCTGCACCCACTACATCTTCAGCAGTGGACCGAGCAGGGTATTAATCATATTTTTGAGGAGGACACTCTGCTATTTATCTCTCTGACACCTCCAGCAATGGGCCGCCCAGGCCTGCCTACAGCCCATTGACTGGGGAGATTACACATTACCTTGCTCCATTGCCTTTCCCTGCCCTCTCCATTGACTGGCTGTTCAACAGTGGAGTTGTGTTTGTTCAATCAGACATAATTTATACCTTTTTGGTTCTTTCTGAAAAATGCATGTTAATTCTTAAGTTAAGTGCATTGTTTTGGATTTTCTTTTTCATTTTTCTTTTTTTAACCATAATTTCAGGAAAACAAACCAACAACAACCACAAAACAGAGCCCAAAGGCTTTAATATAATTTGTCTATTACTTTCTCTTAGTGCTATCCACAACCATGGGAATAACAGCACATGTGAACTTTCCCCAGCAGCTGTGTCCATTGATTATAAGATGAAATTTCTAAGTTGTAATAAATTGTGAATGGCTATGCATTAGACATAACCTCTATTTAGATGTTTCCAACTTTAATACAGAGAATTAGCCCATGCTTTGCTCAAAGTCCTTGCATGTCTCTCCACACAGATCATTTTGGTGTGCTTGTGTTATGATCGTCAAAGCTTTCTTTGTTTCTTGTCTTCTAACTCCTTTAACCCAATTATCTTAAAATTCAAAGGAATGGGAGTGGTTGTGGTTGGATTTGTAACTTTAAGAATCCAGATATGTTGATAATTAAATTAATTGCTGGTGAGCTAATCAGCTTAACAATAAACTGGCCTCAGAGGGACAAAAGGCACCACCAGGACAATCAAGTAACAGAGTGACTTTGCATTTTTCTTAATGTGTTTTCATCATAATAACCTGTTCAAAGTCTCCCATAATATGCTGATGAGCAAATGAAAGAAAAAGTGAGACATTCAATCAAAAAGTTTTAGAATTGTCTATGTATTTACTCAGCAAGTAATTATTACTTCCCTACTATGTGCCATATGTCTGCAGCTAAATTTGTTTGGGGTTTTACACACCACAACACACACACGCACACCTATTTACTATTTGTTTACATATTTAGTTATGATAGAATGAAACTGGTTTTCCATATTAATGTAATCCCACAAATACAAAATTTCCCAACTCATTCTTCATACCACACTGTTTCTGTGGCACACACTAGAGGGACAGAGATCTCTCAATAGGCTTGTAGTAGATAACACTGAAGACAATTGAGTCAGAGCAGAAAGACCATGAGTTTGAGGGTCTGAAAAGGTGATAGAGTGGTCCTTATTTATATAAGTTCCATAGCCCTATGAAACACATATTTCTTTTCTAAAATACAAAGTTAACACCAAGACCTTGGTGAATTGCATTAATAGAAATTTAGGTAGTTGTATAAGTTTCTGTCTTTGTTTCTGTCTCTATGTGTATGTGTGCGTGTGCGTGTGTGTGTATGTGTGGTACTTTGTACATCCCAGGCAAACACTCTGCATTAAAGAACAACTGCAGTCCAAGATAAGTACTTAAATCACATGGTGCATAAAACATACACGTACACACAGCATATATGAATTTTCTCATTGTAACATCTATGAATAACTGGAAACAGTCCTTTAATTAAAGATATACTTGATTATGTATATTAGTTCAAGTGTATTTGTCAGACAACGTAAGAATAAAACCATATGGAAGTACTGAACACATTTGATGTTACTTTTTTAATTAGTTAATTAATAATTTATCCTGGGAGGGGGGCCAGACATGTCACAGCATGTTTGTGAGTATCATCAAAAGACAGCTTTCAGGTGCTCCTTCTCCATCACTAGTTTTCAGGTGTTTCTGCTGCCTGGATGAACTGCGTATTGAAGAATACCTGGCTTTTGGACCCTTGGGTGATTCACTTGTCTCTGGTTAGCATCTTGCTTAAGAAATACTTGAATTCCAAAACAAAGTATTCATATCTATATCATAATTCCCTTTTTACCTTTAAAAAGAATTGGCTGTGATCATTAACCATTTATAACCAAGTCCATTTAAATGAAAACAAACATTTATAAATAATATTTGGGAATTTGGGCATCATTCTTTCCAAACTACTTCCTGCTGATATGGGGTGCTGTCATGAGATCCTGAGAAGATGCAGAAATCTTGGCTGTAGTCTGCAAGGCTGCTTTGTTCAGCTGTTTTGAATGTAGGATCACCTGGTCCTCTGTTTCAGGAGGTCTGGCTTGCTCAAACCACATTAGTCTGGAAGGAATCCACAGCCTTTTATTTTCTGTGGAAACTAAAATAGAAATCCTTTTCCCCAGTAACTTATCCTTAGACTTAAATTTTGGAATCAAAGCATTTTTAAAATATATAATTTGGAATGATCTAGCAGCATTTGGTTTATCAGTTGTTGTTATTTCCTCAGCAGCCAAACAATTTAAAGACAACAGAATAGTATATAGGATCCATAATTTTTCTGTGCTTTTCATCTTTACATGGCTTTTTATTACTGTTTCTTTTACTTCTATTTTTTCATTTTTTGAGACAGGGTTTCACTGTGTACCTCTTATCTGTCCTAGAATTCACTCTGCCTACCAGGTTTTCTTGGAATTACAGAGATCTGCTTGCCTCTGTCTCCCGAGTGCTGGGATTAAAGGCGTGTGCTGCCACACCCAGCTGTTCTCTGTCTTTTTAAAACCATGGTTTTTTTGTTGTTGTTGTTTGTTTGTTTGTTTTTTCCACTGTAAACCTTTAGAGTTTTTTCTTCAGATGAATCTGTCTTTACTGTAAATCTTTATCTTTTTCTGGCCATGAGTCTTTATCTGTTAAACAACAACATTGTTAAAATGAAAGTCTCTGTTGTTTCTGCCGCGGTTATCAAAGATGGTGGCGGGTACCTTTACTGCCAGCAATGAAAGCTGTGGTCACTGCCCAGGTCAACGCTGCTGTCTAGCAGGCATGCTGCCAGCTTGGAGATGTGGTCACTGCCACCACCAACTCTCATGCACACCAATAAATTGTTAGCAGAGTTATTTAAAAGCCATACAGTTTTTTTTGCCACTTATGCTGAGTCAGGAAAATTCCCTTAAAGGAACCGCGCAAATAGATGCTTGTCTCTCACAAATCAGAGTCCAACCAAGAAAAATGCTGTTAGTAAGAAGCCTTGCTTGTCTCTGTTCTTTTCTTTCTGAAACACCTTTTTTAAGCTTTTGTTACATTTTAAGTGGAAGTTCTTACTAGCCCTGTGGGCGCCATCTGTAAGGACTATGGTTTTTCCTCCAGCCGCCACCAGTCTGGTCCCGCCGTTGCACCAGCCCCAAATAAAACACAGAGACTCTGTATTTGATATAATCCTGTTGGCCAGTTACTAGTTTCTTATTGGCTAGTTCTGTCTTAATTATTAACCCATTTCTATGTATTTCCATGTGGTCTTACCGAGAGCAGAGGAATGGCTGTTCTGTTCTCTCTAGACTCTCCATCTTCACTCCTCCTTTCTCTGAACAGCCATTCCTCCACTCTTGGTAAGACCATGTGTAAATACATAGAAATGGGTTAATAATATAATTAAAACAGAGCTAGCCGATAAGAAACTAGTAACTGGCCAACAGGATTATATCAAAAAAAAGAAAGAAAGAAAGAAAGAAAGAAAGAAAGAAAGAAAGAAAGAAAGAAAAAAAAAGAAATACTTGAATTACAGATACATGGGCCACAACAGGCTTTTACATGGCATACTATCAAGCTTTTTACAAGAATCAAAGGTGTGGAAGTTGGGTTGTCAGATTGTTGAACACTCACTGAGTCATCTCCCCAGTCCCTATGTAAAATTTGCTGCATGTATTCTCTGTACTTAAGAAATCTGCTGGGCACTGACTGCTGAGGCTTCAGAGCACCTGGCTGCAGAACATCCTGGCGGCATGCATCAACACTCTTCCATTGCTTCCAGATTGAAGCAATGTTGAAATTCTGTCTCATGCTAGCGCCTCTAAATACTTAATGTGGTTGTAGTCACATTGTGTCACTATACAGACACTTAGTATGTGAGTGAACATACATAATTGTTCATTTGTGCATTAGTTTATTACACTTATGCTAACAGGAAGGGTTTTTCAGGATAAAGCTATGACTGAGCAGAGATAGTGTGGCTTAGTACTAATCTTGGCTCTTCGCTCTTGCTTCTTGTTTTTTTCTAGTTTCCCTACTTTCAGAGATAATGATATAAATACCAGACTGCTTTGCAAGTGGAGACTGAATGGAATCACGTGGATACTATCACTGCATGCAGTAGTCACTCAATTAGTGCTCAGTTCTCTCACTCTTGCTATCTTATAAGCCTCATTATGATTGAACTTAAATAGCACTACAGAAACACTGTGATATAGACACTTGGAGAGATTCTTATTTAAAACTTGCAACCCCTGTTACTTTGAACACACTTGTTTGTCTTTTGATTTCCAATCTCTAATAAGGTTACCATGTTTCTAAGGTAGTATTCCATACAAACTTTATAATGCTATAGTATGCTTCATGTTCCTAATAAGAAAAACTCAAGGTTGTCTGCATTTGGCTTTTTATTTAAGAGAATAAGGACACAGATTTTACTTATGTCTTGCTTCTTAGTGTCCTAGTTAAGTAGTAAAATACTTTTAAACTCAGAAGGGTCACATATTCGATGACCTTTCCCATTGGCTTCTTTGGAAGTCTGAGTGAATGAGAGAGAGCACATGAACAACCCAATCTGCCATACATGCACTGTAACTCAGAATTCTATCATTTCTGACATCCATGCCACAGACCACACAATCTGCCATTTCTCTTTCTTGTGTGTGACCACCATCCCTCTTTGTACTGAAACAGTTGACCCACAATGGACCTAATTCCTTTCAAGTCATTTAATTCAAATTTCCAAGAACGAAAATCAGATTGACAATACCATTTGCCTTGAGGACAGGATTCTACTTATTATGGGTCCTTTACTATCTTATTGGTTGTCTCCCACTAGCTACAAATGTGTTAAGCTGTGGTCTTCTCCTGCAGAGACTGCCCCAGAGTGTCTCTGCCTGGACCAGCTAGAGATAATTTAAGCTAGACGTGACATCTGTGTGAGATGGACACACACACACACACACACACACACACACACACACACATATATATATATCATACAGCTATCACAGTCATCATTACAAATGAAAGGAACTGATCTCTTCAATGTTAGTGCATGCAAACCATCTCATATAGGCAGTATCAAACTATGTAGTTCTTTTTATTCTACTGTAAGCTCCAAGAAAAACTTTTTACTGCCCCACAGTTTTCCCAAGAATGCCAGAAAGAACTCTGCCAATTAACTGTATTCAAGAAGAAAATGTTGCAGGTTATATTGCAGATTTTTTTTTCCTCTTGGCAAAGATAACAACTAAATAACCCAGTAAGGCTTTCCTGTTCTCATTATAATAAGGTGTTGACCTCAACCAAAGAACTTGTCAGGGGTGAGAAGATAGCACTGAAAGCCTGCTCTGAGGTGACCATGGAGCCAAGGCCATTTCTGAGTAGATTTATTGTCAAAGCCATCCTCATTAGAGGACTTCAGCAACTTCAGAAAGACATGGCCCTCAGAAATACAGTGGTGAGCAGAGTCTCCAGGAGGACACAGTACAAAAGAAAAGAAAGAGAACTTTCAAAATGTAAGGGTATTGAAGATATTTGTACTAAAGATCCCAACCCCACAGAGAAATGAAAAAAATGTTTATTTACTGTCATTTCTGCTCAACTAGAGGGAAATTGTGCTTGCTACTAGGAACCTAGCCAGCTTCCAGGCACTAGTGGAATTGTGGACCTCAGAAAAAACTATTACTGCATCTTTTATAGACCAAGATAGCTCCTAACTATATTCTAAATTTTATCTTGAGGCCTACAGATAACTGCAGCTACTATCTCTCATCAAAGAAGCCTGCATTTACAGCAATAACTGGAGACCATCACAGAAAACCACAGATCTTGCAGAGACAACTCCAAGCAGACACTGCATCTCATCACTCCTGCGTTTATGGCTCAGGGAGCATTGCAAAAGAAATGGTGAAAAGATTGTAAGAGGAAAAAACAAACAAACAAACAAAAAAAAAAAAACAAGGAAGTTGTCTGTGAGACTGTCTACTAGAGATGGCTGACTAAGCAATACCAGAACAATGCCAATATCAATGGGCATTTAACATGGAAGGGAGAATTTGACGTGGTCTTCCTCATAGACAAAGAAGTACAGGCAACTAATGGGTAATGGGAGAAGGAAAATTAGCCTCTGCCAGAGAAAAGGTCACATATTTTTATATTCCCAATGCAAAATGGTCCTCCTTGAAACCATATAGGTAACAACAAAAAATGGACTCAGCAAGTTGTTTATATGTGTATATATATACACATACATGTATATGTTCACAGACATTTTTACACACACATGTACATAACAATAATAACCAAAGGAAAAAAGACTATCATTGAAAGTAGAGCTAAAATGGAAGGGGTTTGAAAAGGGTAGTTTTGAGGGTTTGATGGAAGAAGAGAAAGAAGAAACTAGGAGTTTTATAATTCCATTTTAATTAAAACATAAAATGCACTTACCAACAGGCAATAGAGAGACAGAAGGGGGAAACTGAGTCCTGTTATTTATCTCATTTGATGGCAGAACTTTTATGGGAGGAACTGGGCTAAAGCTCCATGCATAATATTAACTCTGTCTTCCTGAGCAATATTCTGGGTGTGAGCCCAGCATTGGTGGCACATGCCTTTAATCCTAGCGCTAAGGGGAGGCAGAGGCAGGCAGATCTCTGTAAGTTCGAGTCCAGCCTGGTCTACAGAGCAAGTTCCAGAATAGGCTCCAAAGCAATACAGAGAAACCCTGTCTTGAAAACCAAAATAAATAAATAAATTAATTAATTAATAAACAAACAAATAAATAATAAAAAAGGTATGGGTCTGGGTGTGTATCCACACTACAGATATTGAAGATGCAATTTCATCTGAAAAACAAACAAACAAACAAACAAACAAACAAAAACCCTCAGAACTCCTGAGCCCCAATTGCTCCATCATGGATAGAGTTTGATACAAGGGAAGAAGCAGTTTCTCCTTCAGAAATCATTATAATCCCAAGATGACAGCAGCTTGGCTGCAAACCAAACATGAGAGCTTCCAGAGCAGCAAGGCTGGTACTATTGTCCTACTTACAATAAAATCACTGACTGGTTAAATGCATCCATGTTTCTCTGCATATGTATCTATAAATATGCATAGCTATAAATGTAAAAAAATAGTAACTAAAGATGGAGAGGTCATGAATTTGGGGAGTGAAGGACACAGGAGGAGTTGGGGGGAAGGCAAGGAGGAATTGGAATGCTGTAAATGAAGGACCCTTGTATGAAATCTTCCCCAAAATCTTAATTCAAAAAGTACACACTTACTTCTAGTGTGCTTTAAAATAAAAAAACTGCATGAACTACTCAAGAGACACCTTGTCTGTTTTATATTGTGGGTAAGGAAGAGATATTTCAATTACAGAGTTATAGTTGGCAATAGCATCAAACAGTGGAAACTGCCCTACAGAATGAAGAACCCATTCTTTACAGTAGGTGAATGTCCTTGGGGGTAATGGGTACATAGCTTGTAATGGTAAGCTCAGAGGAGGTACTGTGAAATTACCATTTAGCCATCTGCATTATCACATTCAGTCCATAGAAAACAGGACTCTCCACAAGTCTGCAGGTTAATTAAATCTGTACCATCACAGGAACCATTCCATCATAGAAAATGCTCTTCCCACACAAGGACAGTAAAAGTCTCTACTATATATGCTTCTAAATGATTCTAAGAGCTAGCAATATGTTAACATGAAGAAAGCAGAGAGTAAGGGCTAAGCCATTGTGGACTGCAGTTGGTATTCTAATAAGCTTGTTCTGACTGTTAGATCACCTATATTTCCACTAAACATGCTGAGAATGCTGGAGCCCTGGCAGTGACTGAGATTTTCCCTTAGACTGAGTTGCTCCATCTGAAAAGGCCTTAGACCCAATAGGGACCATTTGCTTCTTTGGGGGCTCCATTTCCACAGTAGAGATAATTTTCACACCCCTACTCCAGGACAGGGAAAGGAATGCAAAAGAACAAATTTGAAACTTCAGAGCAGTTCTCTGCTTAATTGAGAAGTGGATTACAAAGATAGTATGTTGTGAACTGTTTTCATATGGCCTATGGCATGTTTCAGATTCAGAATCTTACATTAATACAAGAATATTTATACAAATTAAAGAACCAAGAGATTTGGATCAAGTAGGTCTTATAAATGAGAGGGAAGGAAGAAGAGTCTCCAGAAAGAGCTACTTCAAAACTTAATTTGTAGGATGTGTCTACATTTGGTTGGAACAGGGCTAAACTATTTATCCTTTTTAAATTTTAATTTTCTATATTATAATACAATTACAGCATTTCTTGTTTGGCTTCCTTCTCTTCAAATCCTACCATATGCATTTCCTTATTCTCTTCCAAATTCATGACCTCTTTTTTATTTGAAACCCAATTGTTCCATTGTGCCAGTTTTGTTTCTGTTCTAATCAAAAATTTATATTTAGGATGCTAATTTTTTCAGATTAACACAAATTTAAATAGTGACTAGTAACAACATTCCCCTTGTATCTACCCTTTTAAATTCCTTAGGAAATTAGTGTGTGAAACCCAGTTACAGTGTGAGTCAAGGTTTATATGTATGTGTGCATGTGTGTGCATGTACATGAATATGTACTTGTACATTCATGTGTTTGTGTGTGCTTGTACATGTGCATGTGTATATGTGTGTGTGCTTGTGAACTTAAGAGGGCACTTTTCACATATTTTGAGACAAGGTTAAGCTTTCCAATTTAGCTAGAATGTGTAGGAATGAGCTCCATGTGTTTTCCAGTCTCCATGTACCCAACACTGAGGTTAGAGATGCACATATCAATATTTAATTTTCTTTCATTTCTTTTTACATTTGCATGCTGGAGATCAGGACACTGGTCAATGCTAGCACATGAAACACTTTTCTTAGTGAGTTCTTATCCCTTAATCTTTTGATTAAAACAACATATAAAGCAATCATAACTTTTAAAGCAATACATCTGGAGGGGACATAGACAGAATGGTTTTTTAGAATTACTATATTCTCATGAATATTCACAGTTGAGTAAAATATTTTATCCTTATAAAATATATGAATTAAAAAATATTTAGCATTGGCCACATGTAAGGAGTAAGGTTTTTCCTCCCACCGCCAGTCTTGTCCCGCCACCGCACCTGCCCCAAATAACACACAGAGACTCTATATTTGATATTATGCTGTTGGCCAGTTACTTGTTTCTTATAGGCTAGCTCTGTCTTAAGTATAAACCCATTTCTATGTATTTCTACATTTCTATGTGGTCTTACCGAGAGGTGAGGAATGGTGGTACTGTTCTCCCCAGACTCTCCATCTTGACTCCTCCTTACTACTTCCTCTCTCCCCCTTACCTCCTAGTCCCTCCTACCTTCCTTTCCTATTGTCCAACAGTGCTTTATCCATTAATCAGTATGAGAAACATATATACAAAGGCATCTCCCATCATCTCCTCTTTTCTGTCTAAATAAAAAGAAGGGTTTTAACCTTAACATAGCAAAATATATCACACAACAGTTATCAAATAAGAATCACAGTTAACAATATTTAGTTCATTAAAGCCGTGTGGTTTTTTGACGCTTATGCTGAGTCAGGAATCTTCCCTTAAAGGAGCCGTGGAAATTTTTGCTTGTCTCACACAAAACCCAGAAAACTGCTATTACCAAGAAACCTTGCCTGCCTCTGTTATTTTGTTTCTAAAACCCTTTTTTAAGCTTTTGTTAAATTTTAAGTGGAAGTTCTTATTAGCCACATGGTGGCATATGTAAGGAGTAAAGTTTTTCGGGACAATGGACAGAATGGGTTTTTAGAATCACTATATTCACATGAATATTCACAGTTGAGTAAAATATTTTATCCTTCTGAAGTATATGAATTAAAAAAAAATATTCAGCATTGACCACGTCTGGTTCATTCACTGCCTCCACTACCAGTCCTGTGTTCATGTGGAGATTCTGGAGTCCTCTAAGACACATTATTTTTACCTGTAGAATGTTCAAGGATTTGTTGAGAGATATTTATTGATCAATCATTCAAATTTGTGAGTAGATTTAGGCACTCACTGACAGTAAATAACTTTTGTTCCTGTTATAACAATGATGGCTTCTTTAAGTAAAGAGGTTCAAGAGGATTAGTTCTGCACCATGCATTATTTAAAGGATATATTGGATATCGTCAATATCTAAGCATATGACTATTTAAACATTTGCACCTAATATTCCTCAAATATATTTCACAAGAGTTGTACTGTGACACCCACCAATGACTCAAAGGAGTAGTGCATGGTTTACAATACACTTAGAAATTTTTTGTTATCTCTGACATATTAGTATGTCTAACTGTACATATTAGACATGTTTGGCATGAGATTAATGTTGCAATACAAGCATACAGCATGCTTGTATTGCAAAAAGCATACAAATTTTCAGATTTTCAATCCCAACTTCTCCTTTCACTTCTTAATGTTTTGACAATTGCTATTTTGAAATCAGGTTGGCTTTTTATAAAAAATAAATAAATGGGGGTTGGAGAGATAGCTCAGTAATAAGGAGCAATTGCTACTCTTAGAAAGTAGCCAGGCTTAGTTCCCAGCACTCAACTCAAGCTGTTTACAACACCTGTAACTGCAGCATGAAGGGATCTGACACCCTCTTCTTCTGGCCTTGAAAGATACCTAACCTTATCCACATACACTTATCCACATACAGATATGTGCATGTGATTTTAAAACTGAACATAAATAAATAAAACTCACATACATGAGTGAGAACATGCAGCAGTGTCTACCTGCTTTATTTTACTTAATATAATATCAAACAGTTTCATCAACGTTTGATAAATAACAATATTTCATTATTATTTATGGATGGATATTTTAATTTGAATATATGCCACATTTTCTTTATCCACACTCATCTTCAGTTGATACCTAGAATGATCAGAATTTTAGCTATAACTAATAGTACATAATGAAAATGAGTGAATGTGCTGGTGTCTCTTTTGTACAAGACTTCTTTCCTTTCTTTTTTTTTCTCTCCTTTCTTTCCTTTCTTCCTTCCTTCCTTTCTTCCTCCATTTGTCTCTTTTTTTCTTTCTTTCAGAATATATACTGAATGGCTATAGTAAATTCAATAATATCTTGATATTTACAAGGGAGAAAATAAATATCTCAATATATTGAAAAATTGAAAGTATTTTTGGTGAATGGGTGCTAGATCACTTGAACAATCCTAATAATTGAGTCCCAGCATGCACTTTATGCACATAAAATAATTGCTGGGTGAGGGATATGGAGGTCTTTCATTGTGGAGACACTGGGGATGGTCCCATCTGTGACGTAGGAGTCATTATTACTTTGTTGGTCCTTCTAAAACTATGTAATGAGATGCAAGTTGTACATGATTAATATACATTTTGAAATCTATAGTGTTTTATTTGTAATTTCCTTGAAATTTCTGTGGGATGAAATAATATTGAAAAACTTCCATGTTCAGAGATTTATTGATATACCCAAACACCAATATTTAATCTAATTACCCTGATTATGTAATAGTTTGCCATATTTACATACAGTATGTATATAGTCACACTTTTCCTATATACCAGTGAATGTGTGCATACATACATAGAGTGTGTATGTGTATACATGGGACACAGTATGTTACTGTGTTCTTGAATCTCACCATCATTCAATGTCTTGCCAAATAGCATTACAGGCACACTGCCAGATCCCTTCCCTTTCCCACTGAAGTCACTTGGAACATATCTGAGTGTGGCAAGATACATTTGCCAAGCTATGAGCATAAAAACATCCTTTGATCTTTTGGAGTCATAAATATGTAATAAACTACATGATTGCCCTACTGATCTGTCCAACATCAATCTTACCTTCCCTTTTTATGGGTTCATCAAGCTAAGATATGATCAAGGCACAAAAGAGTTAAAGAAGCTATTTATTTTAATGTTTCCTTGGAGAGTATGTTTATTATTGCGGGTACAAATTATATACATAATATATCATGAATTATCTTGAAGCATTAAAAATCACCTCTGCCCTTGATGTTAACACAAATCTCAGGCCCTCTGCCAGCACTCCCTCTGCTCCCTTATGGCTTCCTACAAGACACAGTATCATTTTTCAGAATAATAATGAAATAGATTCCCAATTTCTATTTATAATTCATAGATATGACTCTGAATATTCTTTTACAGTTCAGGAAATTGTGCCCAGTAAAACCTACTTAGTCTAACGTCCTAACCAAAGTCAGAGACTATCCAAATTTTAACAGATATCCAAATACAACAGCTGGGGAGGAAAACAAGGGTGATAGTACTAATAGGAAAGGATGGCAGTAGCGAAGGATGAGAATGTGTGTTGATACGATTGTTTCAATCTTGAAAAATTGCATATTACTGGCTTTTATAACCACTTGTGGTTTGTTGAAAGTTTTTAATTAAAAGCTACAAATGTGACCTACACTGGCTCATAAGATCTTAAACTTCACTGTTGTGAAATATTATAAAACACATAGAAAAAATATGCAAACTATAAATTGATGTATTGAGCAGCAAAATATGCATTTTCCATACAGAAGACATATAAGATTAAAGTTTCTGTTTTGACTGTTAAATGAACTGAAATGATATCTTGTAGTAAATCAAATGATTTTCTGATTTAGAGTGGTATGAAATAGTGCTTTATGTTCATGGACATAGTTTCATAAGAATAAGTTTGTAATGCCTTTACAATAGCAAAAGAAAGTCTGGGCATTAGTGAATGCATATAGGCAATCAAGGGAAGGCACAGAGTTATTTGAAGTAAGAAAAGAAAGACCATGCAAAGAAATTCAATAGTGTGGAAATATGCTGAGAGTTTTTATTATTGTTATCAGATCTGCTACTGACATATGAAATGAACACACATGCACACACACACACACACACACAAACACACACACACATACACAGATATATGAAGGAACTGGAGGACTATGCATACGTTATCTGAGATATGTTAAAAACTGTGAAGTATAATTTCCAGAAACTTCTTAGGTAGTAATATATTTTCTATTGATGAGAGAAGAGGGAGGAAGTGAGAAAGGGAGGAGGGGGGAAAGAATGAAAGATAAGTCTTACTTATAGCATTGCACTTAAAAGAATCATAAATATTTTTATATAAATGTATGGTTTGAAGTAATCTTTCTTTTACTTTCTGTCCAATATGTAAACAAAATCAGGTCACTGTGATGCCTGAGGAATTTCACCTGTGCTTTAGTATGGAAGAGAAGCTACAGTATCCCCATGCTTATGTTCAGGGTGGAGGGATCTGAGCTATCTTTCTGGAAAGCAGGGCTTACTTGACTATAGAATATTGAGAAAACAAAGATTTCACTGTGTTTTGTGTGGAAACAAAAGAAGCTAAGTTTTTTGACTACTGCTGTCTCTATTTTAAACTAAATCCTACTTGGTTGAAATTACTTTTTAAGTTTTCCAGAGCACTGATCAAAGGCTCTCTTACACAGAACATTTATGTTCCTCTCTTCTTATTCTCATTTTTCTCATCCAAATATCATTTTCCCAAAGCCCTTAGCCCTGTGGTTCTAAATAACATTGTCTTTGACCCAAGTTCTTGCTATTCATTTTGCTTAAACTAAGTAATATCAGCAATTTGAACAAAAATAAAATGCCATAGGTATCTCAAATTTCTTTTATATATCTTCTTAGTTTTGAACATTTCTCTTCATTTACCTCGTGATGTAAAACTCAATCCCTCTTTCATAGAACAAGATTTAGTGATTCTTTTCTTGGTCACTGGTTTGGTTATATGAGTCTATGAAAGAGCTAGTGATTTCTGATTTCTACCCTGAAAGAGATAATGTGAAATACTATGCCCTGTGTGGAAGGTGCTAGTACCACAGGGATCTCAAACAAGTCACAGGCTGATGTGCCAGCTACTTCACTGTTTAGGTGCCTTAGGAAAAGTTTGGGCCTGGGGACAAAGGAAAAGGTTGAATATCACCAACAATCAAGCCAGATTTAAGGTCAGAGACAACTTTAAATGCTGAGGTGAGATGAAGAGTAAAAACAGAGTTGGGCAGGAAAGTCTATGCTTAGCCTGGCAAGAAATGGGATAAATTGTGTCCAAGTAACTTGAAGTCTTCATGCCATACTAGGTCTCAAGAATAGTCATTCAGTAATAATTGTTTTCATTCAGAAAACAATTTCTGCTGTCACAGACAGAAAAAGCAACAAATCCAATCTCCTCCAAAGCAATGCTAAATCATGAGAAAACAAACTTGAAAAAGGGAAAAGTTCTCTGTACTCAGCAGTGCAAACAAGTGAAAGAAACATAACCATGTTTTATGTACACCACTTAACTTCTGGGAAAAGGTGAAATATTTATTTTCAGTTGTGTTCTGTGGGGGTAACCCCTCTACTGACATCCAGAACTGTCAGAGCCACACGCTTCAGCCAGGTATGGAAGGATCAAGTATACCAAAGAATACCAAAATGGCAGATATTGTCATGTATATGGGCAAATTATAACCCTTATACACTGTATTTAAAAACCTAAACTCATGAAACTACTTTGAATCTGGAAGCTTCTGAAAAAAATTAACATATCATATAACCCAGCTGTACCTGTCCTAGACATATACCCTCATGTCTTTATTCTCTATGCCAGAATTGTTAACATACCTATGTTTATTGCTGTCCCATTTACTATATCTAGGAAATGGAGGCAGATTAGATGCCCAACAACTGAAAGATATAAAATTAAGATGTAGTATGTGCACACAATGGAATATTACTTATCTACAAAGAAATATGAAGTTATAAAATTGGTATGAAAAAGAATAGAATTGGGGCTATATTCTAAGTGAGGTATTCAGGCCCTGAAATCCACATGTTCTTTGTTATATGAAGATCCAGCTTACAACTCTTTACTGTGATGTGTCTATTGTGCACTATCTATGAAAGCTGGGGACAGTGAAAGAATGGGAGGAGTATAGTTACCTTATGAAAGGGTACATAATAGAATATAAGTAAAATGAAAGCAAAGTGGGAGGACACTATGGGTGCAAAGGTTTAGGCACAGAGTGGGGGCTGGGAGATGAAAGTTCAGAATGTAGATAGAATCATCTTATCTAAAGGGAGAGTAAAAAAACCAATTACAAATTCACATGTTGTATAATTATTTGTGTAACAGTTGCTTGAATATGGGAAAACAACCAATTGATCTCTAAATGGATCCAAGATCCACTCCAAAGTATCTGCAGGGAACCAATACCTGATTCTGTAAGTCTAGCTCACAAGTCAGGGATAGAGCATACCCATTCAATGCCATTGATTAGTCGGGAAAACTCATAAGGATAACAATACACAGACTAAAAAGGTTATAATTGGGAGTGATATGTATGTTACATATATATTCATGTGATAACAAATAATGAAATAGAGCCCTCATTTAGTAGCTGATGGAAACTGAAGCAGACACCCACAGTTAAAACTGAGCCAAACTGGAATCCAGATGCAGAGAGGGAGGAAAAGACCAGGATACAGAAACCTATAGAGACAGCTGACATGAACACGGGGGAGCTAATGGACCCCCAGACTAATAGCTGGGAAACAAGCATTGAACATGGGTCTCAGTTAGAAGGCCTGAGCAATCTAAGGGACCTATGACAGTGGAACCAGGATGTATCTCTGGTGCACAAAAGGACTTTGGGAGCACATTCCCCATGGAGGGATACTCCCTTAAAATAGAGAGAGAAGGGAGGGAGGGCCTAGTCCCTACTCCAACAGATTTTGTTGATCCCTCCTGGAAGGCATCACCTGATGGGAGACGTCATTCTGTATATGTTTCTCATACTGGTTAATGAATAAAGCACTGTTGGCTAATAGGAAAGGAAGATAGGAGGGACTAGGAGACAAGGAGGAAATAGGAAGTAGGAAGGAGGAGTCAAGATGGAAAGCCTGGAGAGAACAGAACTGCCATTCCTCCGCTCTCGGTAAGACCATGTGGAAATACATAGAAATGGGTTAATAATTAAGACAGAGCTAGCTTATAAGAAACAAATAATGGGCCAACAGCATTATATCAAATACAGAGTCTCTGTGCATTATTTGGGGCTGGCGGTGTGGCGGCAGGACAAGACCAGGCAGCGGGCAGAAAAACTGTACTCATTACAATCACCCTCCCTGTGGAGTGGGGCAAGGATGGGATGGGAGGGTAGTGGGGTCATGGGAGGGAAGGAGAGAGGGAGGGAAGTAGGAATGGAGGAAGGGAGGGAGGGAGAGAGATGGAGGGAACTGGGATCAATATATAAAATAAGAAAAATAAATAAATAAAAGAAGATGAGAAAACACACACACACAATGATTAGAGACAATGAATTTGAAGGTGTCCTATCTTTTAAGAAGAAAGTGAAACTGCTATTACTTTCAAATGATAATGCTTATATTTAAACAACATAATACTTAGACAATTTAGCAAATTAATATTTGGATAATCATACTAATGAATTAAATCAGACACTCCAATGATTGACTTAAAAAATGGATAAGGATATAAAATATATGGATAAGGTCAACTATTTCTGTGTAAAGTCAACTAACAATTGAAATTAAAAGTAAGAATTCCACCTGTAGTAGTATCAATTCACAAAAGCTCAGTAATGAATTAAAATAAATCAAAGTAAATTAAAAAAAATAAAATTAGAATGATATTCCATCATTGTGAATTGAAAAAGTAGGAACAAGGACTTCACTCCTGTCTCTAGGTTAAGGGAGTGTCCCTCCATGGGGGCTGTGTCCACAAGGTCCTTTTGTGAACCAGGAATATATTCTGGTTCCAATGTCTGAGGTCCCTTAGACTGCATAGACCTTCTAGCTGAGACCCATATTCAGGGGGTCAGAGTCAGTCCCATGCTGGATTCCCAGCTATCAGTCTGACCAAGAGCAAAGGATCACCAGCCTATATTAATACCACCAGAGGAACTAGGATATAAGGTGTATAAGGTGTATAAGACATTCATATAATGTCCCTCACAAAAAGGGGAAGGGACAACTCCCCCAGAGGACATGGGAAGTGGGGGGCAATAAATGGAGAAAGAACTAGGAGAAAAAGAAGGAGAGGAGAGGAAAGCACATGCGACTAGGAAGATTGAGTCAGGGTAGGAATAGAAGACAGAAGAGAGTGAGAGCAAGTGAGTGAGTGAGAGAGAGAGAGAGAGAGAGAGAGAGAGAGAGAGAGAACATAAAAGAGGGAGCCATTATTGGTTTGAAGAGAAAACTGAACCTAAAGAAAGGTCTAGAGACTTATAAGATTGCTGCCAACTAACAATTTGAGCAACCGTGGAAAAGCTACCATAAAAGCCTTTCCAGGATAGTGAGATCACAACTAACTTATCCACCATCATGCAGCCCTCATCTAGTACCCGTTGGAAACAGAAGCAAACACCCATAACTAAACACTGAGTCAAATTAGAATCCAGATGCAGAGAGAGAGGACAAGACCAGGTTGCAGAAACACATAGAGATGGCTGAACTGAACAAGGAGGAGCTAATGCCCCCCCCAGACTGATAGGTGGATCAGTATTTATCCCTAGTATACAAATGGATTTTATGAGCACATTCCACATAGAGGAATACCCTGTTAGCCTAGACACATGGGGGAGGGCCTAGGTGCTGTTCCAAATGATGAAGATTCCCCATGGAAGGCCTCACTCTCTCTGGGTTCAGTCCTGTACTGGATGACTTTATCACACCTGTCTCTTCAAGGCTAAAACCTATGCAGAAGACAGGGCAGAAAAAATGTAAGACAACCAGTCTCCAAATGTAGCAGAGCAAATGAACATATTAAGTTACGGAGACTGTGCCAGAAGGTAGACGATCTTAATAAGATCAAGCAAGACAAAGTTTTCAGCATTAAAGAAGAGACGATGGTACAATGTTCCAACCTTCCCAAAAAGTTATCACAAGAAATAGCTGCTGGGAATGAAAAATAAAAGCAGTACTCTTTAATAGAATGATATGGATTTATCAATAGCATTCCGTGGCAGGGCCCATGCTCAGGAGTGTTGTCCAACACACAATTAAGACTCTGTATTTTTAGTGATTTCAAAAAATATTTGTTTGGCTATCTCTGAGTTCCTGTGGGCAAGATTCTTGACCCCCAAATCCGGGCCTCTGCTAAAGAAAGAGGCCTCAGCTGAAGAGACCCAGTTTCCAGTGAGAACCGACTATCCTGCAAAATCTTCCCAAGTTTCAGCTCAGCCCTTGTATTATTCTGCCAGCTATTGGCCAGAGGTGAGTCTGGGCCCAATCGGGGCTGCCTGTCCCCTACAACCTGCCCCCCCCGGAACGAACTCCCTGGGTTGGGACCTGATCCTGCTGCTCCTGTCCCTGTCCCCATCAAGAGCAGCCCAGGAGCTCTGATACACCCCAGCCATCCCCACCACGAGCCTGCCCCCCCCCACCCTGTGCCCTACCCTACCCACGGTCCTGCTGCTCTGGTTGAGCACTGGGACAGAGGGTGGAGCCAACAGTCCACCCTACTTTGGAGACTTCTCAGAGCAACTCTGAACAAAGGAGACCTAACTATCCACGCGGGACCACCCGTAATTTCCACAGGCTTGGTCTCTGACCCCACCTCCAGTCCTCTGCTGGAGTCCCGGGCCCCTCCCAGAGATCCCCCAACTCTGTGGGACCACTGTGAGTACTTGCTGGCATCTTCTACTGGATCTTCATCCTTGACCACATCCCTGGGTCCCTGTCTGCAGAGAAACCTCCTAGAGAGCTTGTACCACACAGAGCTACAGATATTGAATCTCAGACCCACATAAGCCCACCGGGGAAGTACCATAGAGAAAGGGGGAGACCCCACCAACACCTACTGGAAGAAGCTATGGGAAGAAGGCAATACAAGAGAACACCTAACAACAGAAAGACAAGCATGACACCACCAGAATCTAGGGAATCTACACCAACTAGAATGGAACACAACAACAAAGCAGAGGAAGGGAACTACTTAAAAATTACCATCATAAAAATGATAGAGGCTCACAAAGAAGATGTGAGAAAATTCCTTAAAGAAATGGAGGAAAAAACAAACAAAAAAGAGGAAGAAATGAACAAATTCCTTAAGGAAAGTACAGAAAGCCAAGAAAAAACAATTAAGCAAGTGAAGGAAACAGTTCAAGACTTGAAAACTGAAATAGAGAAAATAAAGGCAACATAAACTGAAGGAATGTTGGAAAGAGAAAAACTGGGCAAAAAAAATCGGCAACTACAGACACAAGCATAACCAACAGAATTCAAGAGATGGAAGAGAGAATCTCAGGCACAGAAGATAAACTAGAAGAAATAGATTCATCGACCAAAGAAAATAATAAATCCAACAAATCCATAACACAAAACATCCAGAAAATGTGGGACACCATGAAAAGGCCAAACCTAAGAATAATAGGAATAGAGGAAGGTGAGGAAGCCCAGCTCAAAGGTGCCGAAAATATATTAAACAAAATCATTGAGGAAAACTTTCCAAATCTGAAGAAGGACATGGCCATGAAAGTACAAGAAGCATACCGAACACCAAATAGGCTGGACCAAAGAAAAAAGACCCCTCGAAATATAATAATCAAAACACCTAGCATACAGAATAAAGAAAGAATATTAAGAGCAGCGAAGGAAAAAGGACAGGTAACATATAAAGACAGACCTATCAAAATTACACCTGACTTCTCCATGGAAACCCTCAAAGCCAGAAGTTCCTGGGTAGATGTTCTAAAAGTATTAAGAGAACACGGATGCCAGCCTAGGCTACTATATCCAGCAAAACTCTCAATCACTATAAATGGAGAGAACAAGATATTTAATGACAAAACCAGATTTTCCCAATATGTATCTACAAATCCAGCCCTACAGAAAGTATTGGAAGGAAAACTCCAACCCAAGGAAGGTAACTGTGCCCACAAAAATGTAGGCAACAGATAATCCAAATACACCAGGAACCAAGGGTAAAGCAGAACTAATATATTCACAATACCACTGCCAACAACAAACATAAATCAAACAAGAATCAACAATCAATGGTCCTTACTCACCCTTAACATTAATGGTCTTAACTCACCTATAAAAAGACACAGGCAAACAGAATGGATACGAAGACACAATCCATCCTTCTGCTGCATACAAGAAACACATCTAAGCTTCAAAGATAGACATTATCACATAGTAAAGGGTTGGGAAAAGATTTTCAAATCAAATGGAAATAAGAAGCAAGCCGGCATAGCTATCCTAATATCTAACAAGTTAGACTTCAAACCAAAATTAGTCAAAAGTGTTGAAGATTGTCATTTCATATTCATCACAGGAGAAATCCATCAACACAAAGTCTCAGTTCTATGCCCCTAATACAAAGTCACCCACATTCCTAAAAGAAACACTACTAAAACTCAAAGCTCATATAAAACCTCACACACCTATAGTGGGAGACTTCAATACACCACTCTCAACACTAGACAGGACCACAAATCAGAAACTCAACAAAGAAACAAAAGAAATAACAGAAGTTATGTCTCAACTGGAGTTAATAGACATCTATAGAACATTCCATCCACAGACAAAAGAATATAGCTTCTTCTCTGCTCCACATGGAACCTTCTCTAAAATCGACCACATACTAGGTGACATAACAAACCTCAACAGATACAAGAGAATAGGAATAGTCCCCTGTATCTTATGTAGGAGTAGACGCCAGGAAATAATAAACTTGGGGGCTGAAATCAACAAAATAGATACCAGGAAAACAATACAAAAAAATCAATGCAACGAAGAGTTGGTTTTTTTGAGAAAATCAACAAGATAGACAGACCTTTATCCAAATTAACGAAAAAGCACAGAGAGAACATGCAAATTAACAAAATCAGAAACCAAAAGGGGAACATAACACCAGACACAGAGGAAATCTAGACAATTTTCATGTCACACTTTGAAAATCTGTATTCCACCAAAATTGAAAATTCAAAGAAAATGGACAAATTTCTGGATAACTATCACTTACCAAAATTAAATCAAGAACAGACAAACAATATAAATAGACCTATAACCAGCAATGTAATAGAAGCAGTCATCGAAAGTGTTCCAACCAAAAATAGTCCAGGGCCAGATGGATTCAATGCAGAATTCTACCAGACATTCAAGGAAGAACTAATACCACTACTCTTCAAACTGTCCCACAAGATAGAAACAGAAGATTAATTGCCAAACTCTTTTATGAGGCCACAATAACCTTGGTACCCAAGCCTCAAAAAGACACAATTAAGAAAAAAAAAAACTACAGACCAATATCCCTGATAAACACCAATGCAAAAATACTCAATAAAATACTGGCAAACCGAATTTAAGAATACATCAGAGAAATCATCCACCATGACCAAGTAGGCTTCATCCCTGGAATGCAGGGATAGTTTAACATACAAAAATCTATCAACGTGATCCACCATATAAACAAACAGAAAAAGAAAAACCATATGATTATCTCCCTAGATGCAGATAAAGCCTTCGACAAAATCAACACCCTTTCATGATAAAGGTCTTGGAGAGGTCAGGGATAACAGGAACATACCTAAACATAATAAGAGCAATATACAGCAAACCAACTGCCAACATCAAACTGAATGGAGAGAAACTTAAGCCAATTCCTCTAAAATCAGGAACAAGACAAGGATGCGCTCTCTCTCCATTTCTCTTCAGTATCATACTAGAAGTTCTAGCTAATGCTATAAGACAACAAAAGGAGATCAAGGGGATCAAAATTGGAAAGGAAGAAGTCAAACAGTCTCTATTTGCAGATGATATGATAGTTTACATAAGCGACCCAATAAACTCTACCAGGGAACTCCTACAGCTGATAAACACCTTCAGCAAACTAGCAGGATACAACATAAACTAAAAAAAAAAAATCAGTAGCCCTACTTTTTTCAGATGACAAAGAGACAAAGAAAGAAATCAGAGAAACATCACCCTTTACAATAGCCACAAGCAACATAAAGTGTCGTTGTTTAACACTTACCAAACAAGTAAAAGACCTATATAATAAGAACTTTGTGTCTCTAAAGAAAGAAATTAAAGAAGATACCAGAAAATGGAAATATCTCCCATGCTCTTGGATAGGTAGGATAAACATAGTAAAAATGGCAATCTTGCCAAAATCAATCTACAGATTCAATGCAATCCCCATTAAAATCCCACCACAATACTTCACCGACCTTGAAAGGATCATAATCAACTTTATATGGAAAAACAAAAGACCCAGGATAGCCAAAACAACCCTATACAATAAAAGAACTTCAGGAGGCATCACCACTCCTGACTTTAAGCTCTACTACAGAGCTATAGTTCTGAAAACAGCCTTGTATTGGCATAAAAGTAGACAGGTAGACCAATGGAATGGAATTGAAAATCCTGATATTAACCCACACACCTATGAACACCTGATTTTCGACAAAACAGCTAAAATTATACAATGGGGCGAGGACAGCATCTTCAACAAATGGTGCTGGCACAATAAGGGTGTGTAAAAGACTGCAGATAGACCCATGTCTGTCACCATGCACAAAACTCAAGTCTAAATGGATCAAAGATCTCAACATCAATCGAGCCACATTGAACCTCTTAGAAGAGAAAGTAGGAGGTACCCTTGAACAAATTGGTATAGGAGACTGCTTCATGAACATAACTCCATGGGCACAGACACTGAGAGAAACAATAAATGGGACCTCTTCAAACTTAGAAGCTTCTGTAAGGCAAAGGACACAATGGACAAGACCAAACAGCAACCCACAGACTGGGAAAAGATTTTCACCAATCCTATATCTGACAAAGGGCTGATCTCCAAAATATACAAAGAAACTAGTCAACAAAACAACAAATAACCCTATTTAAAAAAATGGGGTACAGAACTGAAGAAAGAATTCTCAATAGAGGAAATCAAAAAGGCTGAAAGACACTTAAGAAAATGGTCCACATCCCTAGCTATCAGGGAATTGCAAATCAAAACAACTTTGAGATACCATCTTACCCCTGCCAGAATGGCTAAAATTAGAAACACCAAGGACTCATGTTGGAGAGAATGTGGAGAAAGGGGAACACTCCTACAATGCTCTTGGGAGTGCAAACTCATACAGCCAATTTGGAGATCAGTATGGCGGTTCCTCAGGAAAATGGGAATTAGTTTACCACAGTACCTGGCAACCTCCCTCTTAGGCATATACCCAAAGAATTCACATCCATGCAACAAAGACATCTATTCAGCTATGTTCATAACAGCACCATTTGTAATAGCAAGAACCTGGAAGCAACCTAGATACCCCTCAATTGAAGAATGGTTAATGAAGATGTGGTACATCTACACAAAGGAACTCTGCAGAAAAAAATAATGGTATCTTGAAATTTGCAGGCAAGTGGATGGCACTTGAAGAAACCATCCTGAATGAGGTAACCCAGTCACAAAAAAGAGGAACACAGTATGTACTCACTCATATATGGATTTTAGACCTAGATCAAAGGATCACCAGCCTATAATTCACACCACCAGAGGAACTAGGATACAAGGTGTATTCTTAGAGATTCATATAAAGTCCCTCATAGAAATGGTAATGGATAAGTCCCCCAGAGCACAGGGGAAGTAGGGGGGGCAGCGAATGGAGAGAGAAGTAGGAGAAAATGAGAGGGAGGAAAGGAAAACATGTGCAACCAGGAAGATTTAGCCTGGTCAAGAATAAAAGACAGGAAAGAGAGAGAAAGAGACAGAGACAGACACACACACAGACACAGAGAGAGAAGGAGAGAAAATAAAAGAGGGAGCCAATATTGGTTTGAAGATAAAATTGAACACAATGAAAGGTCTAGAGAACTACAAGACTGCTCCCAACTAACAATTTGAGCTTCCATGGAAAGGCTATCATAAATGACCTTCCTGGAGAGTGAGATCAACAACTAACTTCTCCATGTAGCCCTCAACTAATGCCTGTTGGAAACAGGAGCAAACACCCATACATAAATATTGAGTCGAACTAGAACCCAGATGCAGATGGAGAGGACAAGACCATGAGGCAGAAACACATACAGACAGCC
Organism: Phodopus roborovskii; assembly: GCF_943737965.1. Lineage (NCBI taxonomy): Eukaryota > Metazoa > Chordata > Mammalia > Rodentia > Cricetidae > Phodopus > Phodopus roborovskii. The sequence continues at coordinate 2,469,028 of NW_026126623.1, read as the reverse complement.
TACCTGAACATGGAGGAGCTAAAGGCCACTAGATTGATAGCTGGGAAGCCAGCATGGGACTGTCTCAGGCTCCCCTGAATATGGGTCTCAGCCAGAAGGACTGAGCAGTCTAAGGGACCTCAGACAGTGGAGCCAGGATGCATTCCTGGAGCACTAAAGGACTTGGCGAATGCATCCTCCTTGGAGGGATAACTGCCTTAATCTAGAGACAGGAGAGAAGCCCTAGTCCCTACTTCACATGAACTGTCAGACCTACATGACCCCTACTGGATGACATTCCCCTACATATGGAATTGGGTTGGGGGGATGAGAGGGTGGTTAGAGTGCATGTGAGAGGGAGAGAGGGAAAGAGGGAGGAGGGAGGAAGGGAGGAAGGGAGGGCAGTTGGGAGGGAGGGAGGGAAGGAGGAAGGGAGAGGGAACTGGGATTGACATGTAAAATAATAAATTAAATTTTAAAAAAGTTCTTTGACTTCAAAATTTAAGTTCAAGGATAAGTTACTGGGGAAAAGAATTTCTATTTTTGTTTCCACAGAAAATGAAAAGATGTGGATTCCTTCCAGACTAATGTGGTTTGATCAAGCCAGACCACCTGGAACAGAGTACCAGGTGATCCTACATTCAAAACAGCTGGACAAAGCAGCCTAATAGACTACAGCCAGGATTTCTGAATCTTCTTTGAATCCCCCATGACAGCGCCCCTTACCAGCAGGAAGTAGTTTGGAAAGAACAACGCCCAAATTCCCAAATATTGTCTATAAATGTTTGTTTTCATTTAAATGGACTTGGTTATATAAAATAAAAAGAAAAAAAAAAAACCACAAAATTTTATACCAGAAAAAAACAAAAAAAAATAAATAAATAAAAAAAATATGTTTGTTTATTTGTTTATTTCATTTTAGAACAATAATTTTGGTTGGTAGATGAGGTATAAAGACCTGGGAGGAGTTGGAGGAAATGGGATTGAATATGATAAAATCATGTTGTATAAAATTCTCAAAGAAGAAATAAACAAGAAATAAAAATCCCATTACAAGTGAAAGTCTTACCTTACCTGATCCATTTGTTTATTCTAAAGTTCTAATCTTTGGCAAGATTTGTATTTATATCATAGGAAAAAACACTGATTCATATGAATATTTCATAGAAGAATGTTTACAGCTCAATAGAGAATGATCAAAGATGCACAATAAATAAAAAGCAAAATAAATAAATAAAAGGGATCCTTAAATGCATTTTAAAATATTAAATCTTGGTATAATTTGGGAACTGCTAATTACTAGTATATGCAGTGGGATTCTGACCAGTTATTAAACTTTGATCAGCAGAAGCTGAAGAGAATTGACACAAAGCTTCACTGACAATCTGGATTCACCTTAATTTAGTTGAGCTTAATAGATGTTCAAGTAGTGTAGGGAGCTCTGTTGGTAAAATGGCACTTGTGCATTCGCAAGGACCATAGTTCATTACTCAGGGGTAGAGTGCATTAGTAATGTCAGAGCTGGAAAGGCACAAACAGGTAGATTCTTGGAGCAGAATCTCCAGACAGTTGAATAGGTTTGGTAAAAGACCTTGTCCCAAAGAATAAGTAGGAGAAAAAACAAGGAAGACATCTTTCTAAGTTACTCTTCCATGACTAAGAAGAGACATCATGACTGAGGCAACTTGTAAAAGAAAGAGTTTATTGGGAGCTTAATGTCCAGGGTGTTACAGTCCATGAGCTTCATGGTGGTGAGCATGACAAAAGGCAGGCATGGTGCTGGATCAGTAGGTGAATGCCTACACCTTGAGATACAATCAGTAGGAAGAGTGGAGATGTGTGGATGAGAGCTCACTGGGAATAACATGATATTTTGAATCCTCAAAATGACACACCTTCTCCAACATCACACTCCCTAATCTTTCTCAAACAGTTCTACCAACTGGGGACCATGTGTCTTAGTTAGGGTTTCTATTGCTGTGAAGAGACTCCATGACCACAGAAACTCCTATAAAGGAAAATATTTAAAAGGGGATGACTTATGATTTTAGAAGTTTAGCAATTACCATCATGGCAAGAAGTATAATCATGTACAGGTAGACATGGCAATGGAGAAATGCCTGAGAGTTCTATATCTTCACCTTCAGATAGCCTACAGAGACTGTGTGCCACACTGGACTTAGCTTGAGCATAGGGGAACCTCAAGTGACACACTTCCTCAAGCAAGGCCATACCTGCTCCCACAAGGCCTCACCTCCTATGCCATTGCTTATGGGCCAAGCATTCAAAATATGAATATATGAGGGCTATACCTATTCAAACCACCATACCATACTTTTAGACATATGAGCCAGTAGGGGTCATTCTCATTCATACCACCACAGCACCCAATATCACCTTCTAGTCACATGCACACACATACTTACACAGACACTCGTATGCACACATGCATACACCTTCACAAATATGTGTATTTATTAAACATATTGCCTTCACAGATACACAAATTTAAGGGTAAATAAGAGAAATGAAAGAATAACAACTGAAAAGGGGACCAATTCCCTAAAAAGCAATTCAACAATAAACATAAAGGTCTTGTAAGTTTTATATTATTTGGTCAGAGTTCATTTTCAAAGAAACTGCCCTAAGAAATCATCTTGTTTATGCACCTGAATTTATGTGTTTATTAGCAATGTGTCTTATTAGATTTGGCTTAGGACTAGTGTCAATTCTTGGCAAAAGACATGCAAAAATTTTTGCATGAGAGTCCCAAGAAAAGATATAAGGGAGAGGAGGTCTATTTATTTAACAAATACCTCAGTGCCTCTAAAAGAAAACCAAAGTAATATTTCTAGAAGAAGGGGCTTGTCTCTTACGGCTAAGATATCATCTACACCATAATCCGCATTGTTTGTTCTTCATAGCATATCCTCTTTGAATGAGTTTCATGAGAGCTATATGCTAGGCTGATCACATTATTGGGACTGCTGCTCCTTCCTGAATGAAATTATATGGTGTGCCATATACTAGCTAGTGACTTCATAAATGCTGGAGCAGAGTCAATGGCAATCATAGTATATTATTCTATTTGCTTCAAAATTTATACAGATAGGATCTTTGAAGAGAAATGCAAACTGGTTAATAACTCTGACTCAAATATTATGTGAAATTTCAAGTTTCCTTTTTGTGTGTTTTTTTAATATCTACTCCATTCTGTCACAGTTCTAATAATAGAACAATCAGAACAAAACTGTAAATGTCTCTCACAGTATAACCATAAATATTAAAGGTTTTGAATAGTGAAAACACTTGTTTGACTGTCCAAACAGTTAAAAAAAAAGTACTGAATGTATATACATTAATAAACCTTGAAAATATTAGAAAGAACCTATTAGCACAAACAATGAATTAAGTACTGTGCTTGTTGTAGGCTGCATTCCTACAGATATACTGCTGTCTGTAATTTGATCTTTGAAGAAAAACGGTTAGCTATTTGAACTGATACTGCTGTTTTGATCATTGACTAAAAACATCTTGCAATGTATTCTCTGTAGGAATTTCTGTTGCTTTACTGAAGTAGAAATCACTTCAGTTAAGCTAACAGGTTTATTGCCCCATGCCAAAATGTAACTAAATTACATATAGATGCTTGGGAACCAGGGCTACTGCCTGTATACAGCTTGCCTTTGGTTGTTAATACACAGGTGCATCAAGGAAATAATTAGAGTGTTATTTGCCAGATTTGATTCATGTTACCCAACAATTAGTAAGATTCTGACATCAAAACAAACAATTCATTGATGCTTTCAGTAAATTAATTGATTCTGCCTTGTGAATAAAATTATATTTTATGAACTTTTTTATTCATCAGACATTGTCTTAGTCAATGTTCTCTTGTGGTGAAGAGACATCATGACTGTGATAATACTTATAAAGGAAAACATTAATTGAGGCTTTATTAAGAGTTCATTATCCTCATGGCAGGAAGCATGGCAACACACAAACAGATATAGTATTGTTAATGTCGCTGAGAGAGATGCATCCAGACCCTTAGTCAACAGGAAGAGAGGAATACTGGAACTGACTTGGACTTCTGACACCCCAAAGGCCCCCAGTGACACACTTTTTCCAACAAGGACACTCCTACTACAAAGACACATCTCCTAATTCCTCTCAAGTATTACCCTAAATATTCAAATATATCAGCCTATGAGGTACATTCTAATTCAAACCACACATTCTACTTCCTGACCCCCATAAGTCTGTAGCCATATTGTAATGCAAAAATGCATTAGCAGTCTCAACACTGTTGAAAAGTCCAAAGTTCAAAGTCTCTTCTGAGATTCAATTCAATCTCTTCACTGTAGCTCCTGTAAAGGCAAAATCAAAATGCAGATCACTTAACTTGAATACACAATGGCACAGAATATGCATTACTATTCCAAAAGAGAGGAAGGGGGTCATAATGAGGAAATATTGAACAAAGGCAAGACCAAAAACCATCAGGGTGAAGTCTAAACTCTGCATCCCCATGCCTCATGTCAAAACTCTCTTCAGATCTCCAGCTCCTTTTTAGCTTCGTTGATTGTAACACACATTTCATCTCCCACTTGGTCTGGTTCCACTTGCTGTTAGCAGCTCTCACCAGTAGGTATCCCATAACTCTGGAATCTCCAACATCTTAGGGTCTCAAAGACAATCCAGGCTTCAACTTCACAGCTTCACACAATAGCTTCTTTAGACCTCCTTAAAGGGACACCTCTGACACACACCTGGCCTTGACAGTTTTCCTTAGCCATGGAGGAATACTCTAAAATGATTTCTTTTGTTATTGGCTTTAAAACTAGAATTACATGGCTAATGCTGCCAAATTCTTCCCCCTTGTTCAGTTAAATCAGCTTTTTGTTGTCCATCATTTCCATAGCTGCTTAAGCTTTTCTTTAATTCCTTTACACATGATAGAAGCTTAGCTGGATGAGGTCCTGCCTTGAGGTTACCACACCCTTTATTCCACTTAACATCAAGCTTTTCTTTAAACTTTTTTCTCCTTAAGCACCGGATTTAGCTCCATTACACTTCCTGGTTCTCCTTTTCTCCTCAAACTGTACATTTTGAATTTTCCCTTGCTAAGCATGTTCCTTTTAATTATAGTTCTGCATAAGAATGGCCACTAATAACCACATGACACAGTCAATATTAGGCTGTCTTGAAATCTCCTCCACCAACACTGTTAATCCAAAACTCTTCAATTTAGCCTAAAGCAGATTTATTTGGACAAGGGCAAAATCAGCCACATTCTTCACCCAAAGTATTGTAAAACAACAACAAAAAAAAATTACTAATATTCTTCCTCTCTGAAATTTCTTGATCTGGGCTGCCACAGTTCAAATCACCCTCAGAACTGTCTTCCATGTTCCTGCTAGTACAGCCCATTAAGCTACACTTAAAGCATTCAACAGCTTTCTTATTTCAAAGCCCCGACATCTATATTTTGCCAACAAGCAGCATGGTCAGGCATTTATACCAATACTCTCCTCCCTGGTACCAATTTCTGTCATAGTCAGTGTTCTATTACTGAAAAGAGATACCATAACCACAGCAATTCTTAAGAAGGAAAATATTTAATTGATATTTGTTTACATTTAGAGGTTTAGACATTATGGAGACACATGAGCAGATATGGTAGCTGAGAGGTCTATTTCTGAATCTACAGGCAGCAGGAAGAGAGAGACTCTAGACCTTGATCAATGCTTTGAAATCCCAACCCACCCCATCCCAGTGTTATACTTCTTCCAACAAAGCCATTTCTACTTCGACAAGGTCATACCTTAACTATCTCAAGTAGTGCTACTCCCTAACAATTCAAATATATTATCCTATGCGGAGACATTCTTATTCAAACCACCACAAATGTAAACAGAATTTGAACTTTAAAAAGTTGAAAAAGGTCAAAGGCACTGCATATTAGTCTACTGCATATTAGATTGTATGTTCTGTGTATGGATATATAGATATTTTTGAAAATTATTTTCATTGGCATAATTATTTTTCTACGTTACTCAATACTAATAAGCATCAATACTATATATATCTTTACAAAATCTGATTGTTATATTTGAAGTTGATGTCCTACAACAGAATATCTGAGGAAAAAAAAATACTAACACTTTGAGGCATAGGTACATATTGTCAAGGTGGTTTAAGAACTTATTATGGTTTTTAAATTGTTTATGAAGTGACTAGACGTATCCAATTTATAGCAGCATAGTGACTCTTATTTTAGGTTACATTTTATACCATCAAGCTTACTTTAAAGGGGGACTAATATATATGTATATATATATATATGTGTGTGTGTGTGTGTGTGTGTGTGTGTGTATTCTGATATCTATATCATAAATATGCAAATAGATCTATACATATTAATTGAATTACCCTACAAAGGAGGGGCAATACTTCAATTGGATACTTCATTCTTGTAAATAATACTCCAAGTACCAGGACTTATGTTACAGTTACACCTATAGTTTAGAATACCTCTAAATTATGAATAGAGAAGCTTGTTTTTGTAGTAGATGGCAAATACAACAGAGACTCTCAGGTGGTTAATGCATAAATAATGAAAGGCTATGGAGTGCTCAGCTCTATATGAAATGCATAAAATGGAGGCAGTGAAGATTATGATAAGTGGAAGGTTAAATAAAAGTGGAGCTCTGATGCAGCTTCCCTGGAATCCATGGTGCATGAGACTATGTACTGATGAAGATGTTTGGAGGCCATTCACATTTCAGGAATTAACCCTGCTCTCTGCTCCTTAAGAAAGCCTCATTACTCTTAACAAGTTGTACTATGGTGAAACTGTGTTTTATCAGTTGCTGCTACTCATTTTGGGTGATCTGAAATATTTTGCATACCCCTAGGAAAAGATAACATGACCAAGGATGCGTTTAAAAGCAATGGACAGATTAAGTTGAAGAAATGCATCACAGTCTTACTCTCTAAGTCAGTAGCCTTCACAGAAGAAGATATAAAAAGACTGTTGGAGCCTGAGTTCAAGGAAACATGTTTTCAAAGACAAGTTGCATGGCTGAACTCACAATGATTGTGCAGAATGTGGAAGCCCTGCTCAAACATGTACAAACCAAAAGAATCCTAGCAGAGAGAAATGGTAGACATGGAATCTCTTCACTAATTGAGGAGCTGTTGGAATTGGATGCCTTCTGGGGGAAGGAAAGTCAATTCTTTTTGATGATGTTATCCTTGGCATATAAACATCCTGGGACAGGCTCTCCTCCCAAGGATAATTTGGCAACACAGAGTTATCTAAATGTGTCTATGTGTGTGTGTGCTTCTCTCTCTCTCTCTCTCTCTCTCTCTCTCTCTCTCTCTCTCTCTCTCTGTGTGTGTGTGTGTGTGTGTGTGTGTGTGCATGCTTGAGTGTGTGCCTGTGTGTGCATGCGTAGTAGGGAACAAAAAGAAAACTTGGGTAGGAAGGCAGGGAAGAGTGACAGGTAGTTATCACAGATGCTGGTGAAGGGCAAGTGAATTATGTTCAAAGTAAGCTGTATGAAATCCTCCAAAAATTAATAAAATATGATTTTTAAAAAGAATGATGTCCCAAGAAAAACATTATTTTTAACCCAAGAAAAACATTATGTTTAATCCAAATGCAGTGCTTCTGTTTTTAATTTTCAGATAATAATTTAATTATAACATTTATCCCTTTCCTTTCGGCCCTCCAAACCTTTCCACATACCTTTCTCCACTCTCCTTCAAATGAATGACCTCTTTTTTTTTTTACTAAATGGAAAATAATTCTCATTTAAGCAAACAAGAACAAAACCAGACCATTTTTCATATTTATAACTTTACATTAGACATAGTCTATTTTCCATAAGACAAAAGAAACTCTGAAAATGAGAAAACCAATTATTTCTCAATTCATATTTGAGAAATTACATGGCCAATACTGGCTAGATATAAGAAAAAGTAATTTTTAATTATTTTTTCCTGTTATTATGTGACCTTAATAACAAGAGGATGTCATAATTGAAGTAGCTTGAGGCTTTAGACTGAAAGCAGCCATAGTTCAAAATTTTGACTGTCATACCTGTCAGATATTTAGGCAACTTATCGAATGCCTCTAAGTCTTTTTTAACACAGATGTTATAATAGCATGCTGTGCTTTTCCACAGTCTAGTAAAATAATGAAGCTGATTTAGTATATGACATATACAGAACTAACAATTACATATCTCACTGATTTTGTTTTCAAGATTATTGCATTCTATTTTACTTTGTCTATGCTGATAGATAAAACACCTAAAAATATTTTACTCTATGTATCAAATTGATAAATAAAGGCAACTGACTTTTATTTTTACTATAATCTTATTTCCTGAATGTTTGAAAAGTTAACAAGGTGTTTAATTTTTTCTGTAAACAGGGTCTAAACACTCTCTACTTGGTAGTATATGCCTATCTCCTATTATTGCTCAGGCACTTCTGGTATATAATATTCATTTTCTATTAAAACCTGAATAAATGATAAATGATTAAGTGTGAAGAATTTTACCTCAATCATTAAATAAAACTAATAATGTCTAGTCAAGGGTAGATTATTTTTGTGTGATATATATATATATATATATATATATATATATATATATATATGAAAATTATATATGTGTATGTGTAAATCCAACCAGAACATTCTGAAGCTTAAAAAAAGAAGAAAAAATAACTATTACTGAGAAAAGATCCCCCTGGAAAAACAGAATTAAAATTCAAATCATATTCGCTGACTGTCTGCTTTGTATCTCCAGAAGCTGGCTTCATGTAGAAAATATGGCCTTCCAAGAATGTGAAGGCATGGTTACTATACTCAGGGAATTGTAGTATGCTTATTGGAAGTTTAAATTGGAAGTTAAATGTTCACATCTTCTGCATTTGTTTTATGATACAATATATTTTTTCTGGGAGTATGGCCCTAATTCATAATGCTACAATTTTGTCTGTATCAATGAGTCTAAATCTATAACTATCATTAGAATAGTTTGCTGATCAAAAATTATGAATTAAAAATTCATGTGCTATATTACTGTTTTTGGCCAAGAAAGTGGTGTTCAGGAGCCATACTTTTAGCTTTGAATGAATATGTTTACTAAGCATATGACAAGTCTGAGCAGAAGAATAAATATCAATTGTACAACAGATTATGCCAAAGCATCATCAAACTGGTTAGATGCTTGAGCATCTAACCTAAATTGCTCTGGGGCAGCCTTGTTGAGTCATCAGCAGCAGTCAAAGTTCTGAGAAGATTTTGTCACCTCGGATGATACTTCCAAGTAATAAAACAGGTAAGAGCAGAAAGGTGATGCCTTCACACAAGTGGCTTACTAACACCCAACAAAAGCCAACTAGAGAAGTAGAGGCAATCACCTGAAGGTCTGGATAGAGCCTTGTCTCTAAAAGTGTGCTTCCCATGACTGAATTTCTTGCTTCCCTTTCCCTCTGCAGGCATATTTATAGACTGGACAATCAGTATCAATGTCTTTCCTCAGTGGTAGAATATTCTTACTTTCTGACTACTTAACTAGCATACTCTTTCCCTATTTCAGAGTCAGGAGACTCAACCCAGCCCCAAGGAAGAGGCCTGTGTTAGGAGTTTCTTTTCCCTGCTGGTCTGGTTCCCTCTGCCATGCCAGCCGCAAATAACACACAGAGAGGCTTATTAGAAATAATTCTGTAGGCCAGTTACTAGTTTCTTACAGGCTATCTCTGTCTTAAATATTAACCCTTTTCTATTAACTTAAGTATTTCCACGTGGTCTCATCTTACTGGAAAGAGGGCCCAGACATCTGTTCTCTCCAGTCTCTACATGCTGACTCTTCCTTACTACTTCCTCAAATCCTTCTTATCTCCTAGCCCTCCCTATCTTGCTTTCCTATTGGTCAACAGTGCTTTATTCATTTACCAGTATGAGAAACATATTTACAGAATGACATCTCCCATCATCTCCTCTTTTCTGTCTAAAATAAAATGAAGGATTTTAACCTTAACATAGCAAAATATATCACACAACAGTTATCAAACAAGAATCACAGTTAACAATATTTAGTCCAATAACATTTAGTAAGATTTAAAGAAAATATTCTATTATCTATCCTATCTTTGTGAATCTAAAGTCTTATATATAACTTATTTTTAATCCTAACTAAGGAAAACTATAACCATAACTATCTGTCTTCAACTCCATCAAAGACTACAGAAGGATAATATATAAACTCTAGAAATGACAGACACAACTCGCCTTGTCAGTCACCTGAAGTTCTTCTGTAATGATCCATCTTCAGCTTATAGGCCATAGTGTGTCTGGCAGACTCATCAGCAAAGAAGAAAACTTTAAACTGTCTACCCATATTGGCTGTTTGTTTCTCTGTGTCCTGCAGAATGTCTAGCAGACTCTTCTTTCCATGAAGCAAGAACCCTACAGCATTGTCCATCTTATATCAGCAGTCACTTTCCTGTGGGTCCTGCATGCCCAGTTTATACAGCATAAAGTCAAGCACTCCAGACAAGAGAAGTGTCTTGCCCAAATGGCTAGTCTTGCCATATTAGAGGCAAACTCCATAATGAGTTTCTTTGATGTTCATTTTCCATTCTGATGCAGATGCTATTGCCAGGAACAGTTATGTCTCACAGTCAAGATAAACCATAAACCATTTTAAATGCCATATTCCATAGGTCTTTGAAAGGTTTGAAGAATGCCTATTCATCTCATATACATCTCTGTATATCTGGAAAACCTCACTCACCTAACTAAAGTTTTGACTATTATAGGTAACTATTTATAATCTGTACTAAATTATACATTATATTTCTAAATGAGCTATATAAACACAATACCTAAACAAGAGGAGAAATATGCATATCACAAAATTGACCTTAAATTGTATCAATAAATGAAAATCCATTCCAAAACAAAGTATTTATATCTATACCATAATTCCCTTTTTATCTTTAAAGATATTGGTTGTAATAATTAACCATTTATAGCCAAGTCCATTTAAATGAAAACAAACACTTATAAACAATATTTGGGAATTTGGGCATCATTCTTTCCAAAATACTTCCTGCTGGTAGGGGGTGCTGTCATAGGGATTCTAAGAAGTCACAGAAATCTTGGCTGTAGTCTGTAAGACTGTCTTGTCCCAACTGTTTTGAATGTTGGATCACCTGGGACACTGTTTCAGGGAGGTCTGGCTTGATCAAACCATGTTAGTCTGGAAAGAATCTACAGCTTTTTGTTTTCTGCAGAAACGAAAATAGAAATCCTTTTCCCCAGTAACCTGTCCTTAGACTTAAATTTCAGAGTCAAAGCATTTTTAAAATATATGAATTGAATTAATCCATCAGCATTTCTTTTAACACTTGTTATTTCCTCAGCAGTCAAACGATAAAAAAGACAATATAATACCGTACAGTATCCAGATTCACTCTGTGCTTTCGATCTTTATGTGGCATTATTATTACACTATTCTTCTACTTCTATGTTTTCATTTTTTGAGACAGGGTTTTTCTGTGTAAATTGTATCTGTCCTGGAATTAACTCTGTATAACATGTTTACTTTGAAATTACAGAGATCTGCTTGCCTCTGTCTCATAAGTGCTGGAATTAAAGGCGTGCACCACCACATGCAGCTACTCTCTATCTTTTTATTATTCTTTTTTAAGCCATTAAATCTTGTTTCTTTTTCTCTCCCAAGCCTACATATATTTTAAAACACATTGTAAACCTTTAGAGGTTTTACTTAATCTGAATCTGTCTTTACTCTAAATCTTTATCTTTTTCTCGCCACCAGACTTTTATCTGGTAAACAACAACACTGCTAAAATGAAAGCCATAGTTGTTTCAGCCATTATCTACCCAAGATTGCAACGGGTACTTTTATTGCCAGAACTGAGAGCTGTGCTCACTGCCTTGGTCTACGCTGCCATCGAGAGCAAGGTGCTGTCTTGGAGATGTGGTCACTGCCATTGCCGGCTCTCATACACACCACTCAGTTGTTAGCAGAGCTCTTTAAAAGCCTTAAACGTTTTTTTGTTTTTTGTTTTTTGTTTTTTTTTTTTTTTTTTTTTTTTTTTTGCTGCTTATGATAAGGCAGGAAACCTCCCTTAATGGAGCTGCACAAATCTCTGCTTGTCTCTAGCAAAACAGATTCCACCTGAGAAAAATATTGCTACCAAGCCTTGTTTGTCCCTGTTCTTTTGTTTCTAAAACCCTTTCTTAAGCCTTTCTTAAGTTTTAAGTGGAAGTTCCTATTAGCTACATTAAATGTGTCATTATGTTATGAGCAGATTTTTCTTGCCGGCCTGGTCCCAGAGCCACACCAGCACCAAATAACACACAGAGACCCTGTATTAGATATAATTCTGTTGGCCAGTTACTAGTTTCTTATTAGCTAGTACAGTACTGTCTTAAATATTAACCCATTTCTATTAATCTAAGTATTTCCTCGTGGTCTTATCTTACTGGAGAGAGGGACCGGCATTCTGCTCTTTCAAGTCTCTACATCTTGACTCTCCTCCCTACTACTTCTTCTTTCCTCCTAGTCTCCTTGTCTCGCCTATCTTGCTTTCCTATTGGCCAACAGTGCTTTATTAATTAACCAATAAGAGAAACATATTTACAGAATGACATCTCCTATCAGGCCTGATAATGTACTCTCAGGCAAAGGATCTGGGGCAATCTCATCTTTTATAGCCAGCTTCTTTGTGAGTTCAATCAATGCATGAAATTTACCAACATGGCCATTCATAGATAATTCGTTATAGTCTGTGAAATGGAAAGAGGAAGGGCAATTTAGTAAAAATGAACTATCTATATAACTGTTAATTCTGAAACTTTAAAGAGGCTGTGGGGAACCTTCATAGTAAACATGATGATGGTATGTGTTATGAAGTGGGACAGCTAGTTATGAACTCAGGGACAGAATTCAATATATTGAAATGTAACATTCTCAACACTGGTGGTTGAGTTATTAGCAGAAATTTGAGTGGAAACTTTCCTCATATGGAGTTATTTTACAATAATCTAAATGTTGGATACTTATGATCAATTGTCTATGACCCAAATACATTCAGTTTAGATCTACATGCTCTAAAATCTGTTGCATATTAAAATGCAAACAATAAAAAGGAAAGAAAATAACCTTTTTGCTATAATGCTCTCTTCCTAAAATGTGAGTAGCAAATGACACCTCCATTCAGATACTCAACAGAAAACCAAATGTGATTGTTGAATTATGTCACTATCTCATTTGAAGATCTCTTAGGCTTCCTATTCAAATCATTTTCTCACACAAATTAAAAATACAAACTAATATTTTTTTCACTACACATAACTGTGATGGTTTTCAATAAGAAATGCATTTACTATTGAAAGAGCCAGGGACAAAAGGGTAAAGTTAAAAGACTTCAGCAGACTGTTGAATCTCAGTTAAGCCCTGGAATCTCAGAACCAGGTCTCCATAGACATTCCTTCTCCCTGTTAGGGACACTTGGTTAACATATGTCAAATCTGACTGTCTATGTTCATAATGGTTTTATCTTGGACCTAATTTTCCAACAGAAAATATCTTGCAGAAAACTTGACATTTTGACCACTTTGGAGGTAGATGATAGGAGCAACTATGTTGATATTTCCATCTACAAGATGTCTTCTCATTGTTACTGCCTGGAATAGAGGTAAATTTCACTGTTCATGCATGTTCTGCATCATCACTGTAACAGAAACTATATATATATATATATATATATATATATATATATATATATATATATATATATAGTCTCCACAGGGAATTCCTAAAATGGATAATTTTCTACATAATTATAGCTGCTGAAATAATTGATAATTGAAGTTTCCATGATGATATTAGAGAAAAATGATGAATTGAAAGAAATGAAGAAATAAATAGAAACATGATAAGAGAATAGAGACATCAGAGTGGAAGATAAGAAAGGGGAATGAAGATAGCAGGAGCATGTGCCATAAAAATCATGTGCCATAAAAATAAATGGAATTTTAAAATATTGACAAATGAAAGACTAGTCTGAAAGACTATTGTGTAAATTTAGATGAACCCATTTCTATATTATTTGAGCTGGGAAAAAGAAATTATTACTGTTTAATGATAGTCTTTCTGTTGAACATAGAAGTTCCTCATTCAATGTCAACAAGTGTTTGAATGGAGCATTTCATTATGGAGATTCTGCAGCTCATTCTATATGGCTCATAGGCTTGTTTGAAACTGAGATCACTGATGAGTTTTGTGCCAAAGATTGCATCCTAGCAACTTTTTGTTAGAATCAGGGAAGGGTCAGAATGACCTATCAAAGAAAATGTGTACTTTACAAACTTTACAAATGTTTCTGTTTCTATATCAGACTTCTTTCTTTCTCCTTTCTGAGCTTTAAAGTGACTTGCCTGGAACAGACCCATTTGGAGACTGAGGATTGACTTTGGCATTACATTCAGAGAGTACCCAGTGCAAACTGTGATTTAGAGAAACAATGCTGTCTGAACAGAAGAGTAGGGAAGCCAAAGGTGATCATTCATCTCAGTGATTCCACCAGACACTTGAGTGAAAGCATTTTGTACTAATTTGTTTGGTGCCTGTCTAGACAGTCAAAGAGGAAAGACCAAGGGGAAAGAGGCAACTATTAAATAGAATAAATAGCTCCTGGCACGTGAAAGTATCTATCGTCTACTTGAGGCTTTTGCAGTGTTGCAAGCAAGGATGAGGTGGCAGTAGATGAAGGTGGTATGACGGGCAGTTTTCTCTTCAGTGGGACTACTTCTGCACCTGTGAATTCAGGAGTCCAGTTTGGCCCAAGACCAGGAGCCTTGATTTGCACAATTATGGTACAGAGGAATCTGGGATTAGTGTTTTGTCTGATGGTTCCTAATGGCTATATCATTATATTTTTCAGTACCTACTTGATGAGTACCTGCAAATGCCTAATGAATCGATGTGAGTATTTTTGTCAATGATTTTATTCTTAGTATTTACTTGCAAGTGAATATATGTACTAGGATGCTTTTAAGCCTGTACTCCAGCTCAATTAATAGCAAAATAGCATCAACTTCTTTGCTCAACTCAGCTAACATTGTATGAAATATAAATAGAAAGGATGTGAGAACTCAACCTCGGCTCTGCAGACTGTGATGTGCAAGTCAGGAGGAAAATAAGAGAGAAAATGGTCAAGCACACACTCCTTCTCATTATGAACACAACACACTCTGTAAAAGCACTTACTTATTGGTCTAGCCTCAGGTCTACTTGGGCCTCATTATGTATGTTGCTGGGATTTATGACAACCTGTTCACAATGTAGAGAGGCAGCATAGCAATATTCAGAGAACTGATAGAAATCAACTTCTCATGGTGGTGGCTAATCAGAAAAGTCAATGCCAGTTTTTAAAAGACCAATGCAGTGTTTTTATTAGAAATCTTCTTTATCTTTAGGTCTGCTTAACTATTGAACATTTTCTGGTTGCTTACTGCCTAGCCATTACTTACTTGACTTTTTAATAAGTAAATAACATGTGAGTTAGGATTTATTTAGGCCTTATAGGAAAACATAAGAAACTTGTCTTGCTGGATTTCAATAGTCCACCCTTTCTTGTTTTGTCAGAAAATGAACCATGGCATGTAAGAAACATTGTAACTCCCACATGTTAGCTAATATCCCCCTCTTTACCTCTGTCATGTTACTCACACAACTTTTGGAATGGAGTCATATCTTGAGTGTTGTCTAGCAAGTGAAACAGGACATGAGAAAGGTCAGAGATATTTTAATAAAGGAGCATTGGCCAGAACAAAGAAAGTATGTCCATCTTGAGAAATTTTAAGCACATTCACATAGCAGTACCCTACATATGCCCTGGGTGGTTAAAAAAATATCCATTCCATTCCTAGATACAGAATGAGACACAAGAATAGAATATATAAAGAAAACTTGTCCTTTGTCAATTTTAAACTTTTTTCAAATCAGAGAAGACTTCTTTATTTTATTTTGATATATTTGTTCCTGAAGTATGAAATACTGTTTTGGTCATATGATAGATTTTTGTTAAAGAAGATTTGCATTGTCAAATATAACCCAACTATTCTTATGATTTATAAAGAAATAATTCCCATTTTTGAATCATTCCTTTTAGCTTATTTTAAAAAAATAATAAAGAAATATATAATGAGTATGGACTGGTTAGATGGCTCAATGGGTAAAAGTCATGTTTATGTAAGCATGAGGTCATGGGTTTGGACTCCCAGTATTCATAGAAAGCTAGATGTGGCAGTGCTTGGATATAATCTCAGATCTGAGAGGCAATAGCAGGAGGATCCCAGAGTAGCTGCCTAGTCAGTTCAGTCACTTGGTGAGGCCTTTGTCCAGTGAGAAACCCTGTCTTAAAAACAAGCAGAGAAACTACACAAGACACTTGACATTAACCTCTGGTTCATACATATGCAGAGAAAAATATAAAGTAAATAAAGCAGTGATAGATTTTCTAAGACAGAACTGCACAGCTATAACTCTATTTGATGGCAGAGGAACTTTGTAACATACCCTTTAAATGATGTATATACCTCTAATTATAATGATTCATATAGTATTAAACACAGAAAAAGATAGAGGGATTAAATGAATGAGATGTAGATGAATATATGTAAGGAGTAAAATAAAGTGATGTCATAAGTTGCATTTATGCACTTTTAAGCTTGAGAATTTCATTTTAATTAAGCTTATGAAATAAGCAGACATTAAAATGAAATGATCCAGTTATTTAACTTCAGTTATTTTTTCCTACAAAAAGTAAAGGTGTCTAAGATATTTAAAATGAATGAAAAGATCATTGTAAAAATTAAATTTAAGAAAAGCTCGTGAGATTACTCAGTGTATCAAGGTGTTTGCTGTCAAGTATGCTAACCCATGATCCATCTCCATGAAACAGAGTAAAAAGAGGCTACTGACTCCTTCAGTTATCCTCAGATCTCCACACAAGTGCCAAGGCACACAATTGCCCTCTCCTTGACACAAAGTAAATCAATAAAAATGAACAAAATGAAAATTTAAAGTTGTATGAGTACAACATATAAAATAGAGGTGCTGGATATTATGATAAATGGAAGGTTAAATAAAAATGGGCCTCCAAGATGCGGCTTCCCTGGGGTCACCATCCATGATAGGGTGAGGCTTTGTGCTGATGCAGGAGATTGGAGGCTGCTCACATTGTAGGAATTAACCTTGCTCTCTACTCTATAAGAAGGCCCAATAAACTCATTGGTTTTGCTAAGTTGGACTATGGTGAAATTACAATTTTATCTGTCACTGGCACCCATTAGGGTAATCTGACATATTCTGCATATCCCTCAGAAAAGTTAACATGCCAAAGGATGACTTTAGGAAGTTTTTTCTTTCTTTTTTAATGCAAAGCATAGAAAAGGAATGAGGTGAAAGTTGTGTGTAGATGGAAGAAATATCACCAGTGTGTACATCTAGATGAAGAACAATAGACAATCGATGACTGCTAAGAAGAAAAAACTCAGCCTTCTCCAGGTATGAACCCTGGCAAGTAGTTATTCAAAACCAAGTGGATAGCCCTAAAATAATTCATATGAGAAACAGAAAATTGGCTCAGAAGTTTGTATTTATATTTTATGTACATTTTGGTAACAAAAATATTTAAAGAAAATAGTACATATAATGAATAAAATAGAAGCAAGGCTTAGAGAAACAGGAAGACATACATTGGGAAGGAAATCAGGACATGGAAGTAGAATATTGAAAAGGATCAAATTACGTTATAAAATGTATGAAATGTCATAATGGAACTCATCAGTGTGTACAATTAAAAGATATCATAAAAATGTAAGCAGAAAAGAAAACAAAAAAAGTTTTAAAAAGGGGGGGAGGGGAAGTAAGTTGTGGCCAGTGTGCATTTTGTAGAGATACGAGCACTGCTAAACGGAAGGCAGGCACTTTGCACCAGGGCAACTGAAAGTTAGCAAGACCTCACATACATACTGCAAAATGCAAAGTGTAAAACTAGAAACTCACTTGAGAGACTTGCTCCTGAAAAGAGAGCACCAGTGGGCGACTCTGTTGCCACAGGGCCACTTGGAGAAGTGTTTACCTGGGCTTGGCTGCCCAAGCCCTCTGATGCGACTTTAGAAGTCTAAGAAAACACAGCTACTTGATCAAGCTAGAGGAGACTTTAACATATTTGTGCTTCATTTTTTCAGGCATGTAAAATGCAAGAGTTATGCTGTTAGAAAGCCTGACAAAAAGATTTGTGAGAAAGGCATAAGAGGTCAAGCAAGGTACATGGTCAAACTGCCTGTGGGAGCTCCTCAGAGAGTATAGTGTGAACTTCTGAGTATGTTGCTTAGTTGGAGTGGACACCCTTGGATGTTGGAAACACCAGAGACATAGGATGCTTCCTAGGAGAGCTTTTTGTGATGAAGCTAGACAAGAGGGAAGCCCTCTAGTCACAAACAGCAAGCCCACTGGTCCTTTCTTGGTATCAGGCATGGAGCTACCAAGTTTAATATTTCCCTGCTAGTTCCAATATTGATTTTATTTTTGTAGTCATACACGTTTCCCCTATTTATTTCCTATATACTCAGTCATAAAATAAAGATGAGGGTTCCTTTATCATGTTTTGTATTGTATCTTCTATTATTTTCTTACCTCTCAAATATTCACACTTACTAAATTAGCTTAGTTCGCATTGGTTTCTTTTGAAATGTTTCTTAAGTTTATGTTCTATTTAGAATGTATTTTTCATCTTTTTGTTTTTTCATACACTGTAATATGATAATATTCTTCTCATACCCCTCCCATAGCTCCTAATGGCCTTCTTCCCTATGTCTTTTTCCTACTTTCATATCTTTGCTTTTGACAGAGCTGCTGCAGGTGGCCAAAGTCATGAGGACGTTGGCCATGTGATAACAGGAGCACAATGTGTCCTTGTTCTTCTCCCCCCAGCTCTTAAGACCTGTTTCCATCTTCACTAAGATGCTTGATCCTTCTTCAGATATCATCTTTATCTCATTCATGTCTAATGAAAAGTCCCTATATGGCATTTCCATGTATTTTGTAATGAAATCAGTATTACTTTACTAACACTAATCATCTAAGACAGTTTTACTATGTTCACCTTATATAAGGGAAGGGGATATTTCCCACAAAGAGAAAGTGAATATTTAAGTTTGATGTACTTTAGAGTTTTGTTGTGATCCATTCAGTTTTCTTGTTATAGCATAAAGCAGCCATAGAAGATAAACAAATGATAATATATGTATTCCAATAAAACTGTATTCCAATATGAAACTATTATCAGTCCATATTACAAAATTTGGTGAACATCTCAGCATTGTTTTATCACCTCTTTTTTATTATTTAATTTTTTTATTTTTAATACCATTTTATATTCTAGCCACAGTTCTCCCTCCCACACTTCCTGCTGCCCCCCCCCCGCCTCCTGCTACCTGCTTCACCCCAGCTACCCCTATTCCACTCCTCTTCACGGGTAAGGGCTTCCATGAGGATTTAACATAGTATGGTATAATAGGTTGGGGCTCTCCCATGAATTAAGGTTGGGCATGGCATCTCATCATAGGCTCCAACAAGCTAGCTTATGTTCTGATATATTGTGGTCCTACTGCCAAGGATCCTGCAGCTAGTCCAAGCTTCACAGCTGTCTCCCACACATGGAGGGCCTAGTTCAGTCCCCTGAAGTCTCCACATTTATAGGTCTACAAGTTTCTACAAGCTTGGTTCAGCTGTCTCTGTAGATTTCTCCATCACAGTTTGGTCTGCCATGCTCATATATTCCCTCATCCCGCTCTTCAACTGAATTCCTGTAGCTTGACCTGGTTCTTGTTTATGGATCTCTTCATGTGGTTCCATCAATTAGTGAATGAAGGCTCTATGATGGTAGTAGGGATATTTGTCAATCTGATTACAGGGGTAGGCCAGTTTGGATATCCTCCCACTTTTGATAGGAGTCTTAGCTGGGATCTCCTTGTAGATTCTTAGGAGGTTTCCTAGAATCAGGTTTCTCCCTAAGCTCTTAGTGGCTCTCTCTATTAAGATATTTCTTTCCCATCTTTAGGTGGCTTTTTTATTACTCTATTTCTTTCTTTCTTTCTTTCTTTTTCAGTTTTTGAGACAGGGTTTCTCTGTGTAATTTTGGCTGCCCTGGAATTCAGTCTGTACACCAGGTTGGCCTTCAAATTTGAGAGATCTGCTTGCCTCTGTCTCCTGAGTGCTGGAATTAAAGGTGTGTGCCACCACACCCAGCTACTTTCTTTCTTCCTTCCTTCATTTCTTTCTTTCTTTTTAAAAACCACTTTATCCTGTTTCTTTTTCTCTCCAAGCTTATGTATATTTTAAAACACACTGTAATCCTTTAGAGGTTTTTCTTCATCTTAATCTGTCTTTACTATAAATCTTTATCTTTTTCTGGCCAACTGCTGAACAACAACATTGCTAAAATTAAATCGGAACCTGTTTCAGTCAGCTGTTGGTGCACACCATTCCATTTTTAACAGGGCCTCTTTAAAGAGCCCTAAGGTTTTTTCTGCTTATGTTGAGTCAGGAAATCTCCCTTAAAGGAACTGTGCAAGTCTCTGCTTGTCTCTAGCAAAACAGAGCCCAGCAGAGAAAAATGCTGCTATCAAGAAGCCTGGCTCGTCTCTGTTTGTTTGTTTTTAAAATCCCTTTTTAAGCTTTTGTCAAATTTTAAGTGGAAGTTCTTATTACCCACGTTGTAGGTGCCATTTTCTTATGAGCATTTTTCTGCCAGCCTGGTCCCAGTGTCGCGTCAGTTGCGGAAAAAAAAAAAAAAAAAAAAAAAAAAAAAAAAAAAAGTAACACAGAGAGAGTCTATTTATAACTATAAAGCTGTTGGTCAGTGGCTAGCGCTTCTTATTGGCTAGCTCTGTCTTAAATATTAACTAATTCCTATCAATATAAGTGTTTACACAGTTTTCAAGTCTTGAACTGTTTCCTTCACCTGCTTAATTGTTTTTTTCTTGGTTTTCTGTACTTTCCTTAAGGAATTTGTTCATTTCTTCCTCTTTTTTGTTTGTTTTTTTCCTGCATTTCTTTAAGGGATTTTCTCACATCTTCTTTGAGGGCCTCTATCATTTTTATGATGGTAGTTTTTAGGTCGTTCCCTTCTGCTTCCTCTGCTTTGTTGCTGTGTTCCATTCTAGTTGGTGTAGATTCCCTAGATTCTGATGGTGTCATGCTTGTTTTTCTGTTGTTAGGTGTTTTCTTGTATTGCCGTCTTCCCAAAGCTTCTTCCAGTAGGTGTTGGTGGGGTCTCCCCCTCTCTCTATGGTACTTCGCCGGTGGGCTTATGTGGGTCTGAGATTCAATATCTGTAGCTCTGTGTGGTCCAAGCTCTATAGGAGGTCTCTCCGCAGACAGGGACCCAGGGATGTGGTCAAGGATGAGGATCCAGTAGAAGATGCCAGCAAGTACTCACAGTGGTCCCGAAGAGTTGGGGGATCTCTGGGAGGGGCCCAGGACTCCAGCAGAGGACTGGAGGTGGGGTCAGAGACCAAGCAGGTGGAAATTACCGGTGGTCCCACGTGGATAGTCAGGTCTCCTTTGTTCAGAGTTGCTCTGAGAAGTCTCCAAAGTAGGATGGACTGTTGGCTCCACCCTCTGTCCCAGTGTTCAACCAGAGCAGCAGGACCTTGGGTAGGGTAGAGCACAGGGTGGGGGAGGCAGGCTTGCAGTGGGGATGGGTGGGGTGTATCAGAGCTCCAAGGATGCTCTTGATGGGGACAGGACACAGGAGCAGCGGGATCAGGGGCCAACCCAGGGAGTTCGGAGTGGGGGAGGTCATAGGGGAGAGGCTGCCCCAATTGGACCCAGACTCACCTCTGGCCAATAGCTGGTGGAAGAGGACAAGGGCTGAGCTAAAACTTGGGAAGGTTTTGCTGGATAGTCAGATCTCACTGGAGACTGGAACTCTCCAGCTGAGGCCTCTTTCTTTAGCAGAGGCCCAGATTTGCAGGTCAAAGATCTTGCCTGCAGGAACTCATAAATGCCCTTCCCAGAGAGTGAGATCAATAACTAACTTATCCATGGAGCCCTCAACTAATGCCTGTTGGAAACAGAAGCAAACACCCATACATAAACACTGAGTCAAAGTAGAACTCAGATGCAGAGTGAGGGGACAAGACCAGGCGGCAGAAACACACAGAGACAGCTTACCTGAACAAGGAGGAGCTAACGGGCCACCAGACTGATAGCTGGGAAGTCAGCATGGGACTGACTCAGGACCCCTGAATATGGGTCTCAGCCAGAAGGACTGAGCAGTCTAAGGGACCTCAGACAGTAGAGCCAGGAGATATCCCTTGAGCGCAAAGGACTTTGTGAACACATCCCCCATGGAGGGATAACTGCCTTAATCTAGAGACAGGAGAGAAGCCCTAGTCCCTACTTCACATAACCTGTCAGACCTACATGACCCCTACTGGATGACATTCCCCTACATATGGAATTGGGTTGGGGGGATGGGAGGGTGGTTAGAGTGCATGTGAGAGGGAAGGAGGGAGGGAGGAAGGGATGGAGTGAGGGTAGTTGGGAGGGAGGGAGAGAGAACTGGGACCGACATGTAAAATAATAAATTAAATTTAAAAAATGCTTTGACTTCAAATTTTAAGTTCAAGGACAAGTTACTGGGGAAAAGAATTTCTATTTTTGTTTCTACAGAAAATGAAAAGATGTAGATTCCTTCCAGACTAATGTGGTTTGATCAAGCCAGACCACCTGAAACAGAGTACCAGGTGATCCTACATTCAAAACAGCTGGACAAAACAGCCTGATAGACTACAGCCGGGATTTCTGAATCTTCTTTGAATCCCCCATGACAGCGCCCCTTACCAGCAGGAAGTAGTTTGGAAAGAACAACGCCCAAATTCCCAAATGTTGTGTATAAATATTTGTTTTCATTTAATTGGACTTTGTTATATAAAATTAAAAAATAAAAATAAGTGTTTGCACATGGTCTTACTGGAGAGAGAGTCCATACCTCTTACTTCTTCCAAGTAATACATCTTGACTCTCCGTACACTGTTGTATTGTCTGAATTGCTAAGAAAGGAAAATACAATTTGGTTATTAATTCTGCTGAATATATCCAATTTATATATTTTAAAAACACGTTGATTTCAAAACTTAAGTCTAAGGAAAGGTTCCTGGGGAAAAGAACTACTTTTGTTTCCACAGAAGAGGAAAAGCTATGGATTCCTACCAGACTAACATGGTTTGATCAAGGATGAACCCCTGAAACAGTGTCCCAGGTGATCCAACATTCAAAACAGCTGAGTCAAGACAGCCTTCCAGACTACAGCCAAAATTTCTGCATCTTCTTAGGATCCCCATGGTATTACAGCATCCCTAACCAGCAGGAAGAAGTTTGGAAAGAACAACACCCAAATTCCCAAATATTGTCTTTAATGTTTGTTTTCATTTACATGGGGTTGATTATAAATGGTTAATGACCACAACCAATCTCTTTTTAAAGGTAAAAAGGGGATTATGGTATAGAAATTAATACTTTGTTTTGGAATGGATTTTCATTTATTGATATAAATTTAAGGCCAATTATGTGATATGTATATTTCTCCTCTTAAGTATTGTGTTTATATTGCCCATTTAAAAATGTAATATATAATTAAGTACAAATTATAGTTACCTATAATAATTAAAACTTATAGTTAGGTCTGTTATGCTCTTCTCTTTCTCTCATTCTCTCTCTCTCATCCTCTCTCTCTCTCTCTCTCTCTCTCTCTCTCTCTCTCTCTAGGCATTATTCAATGGATAGGAATTATTCAAACCTTTCAAAGACCTACAGAATGTGGAATTTAAATGGTTTAGGCTTTTCTTGACAGTGAGACATAACTGCTCCTGTCAACACCATTTGTGTCACAAAGAAAGATGGACATAGAACAAACTCTTTATGGAGTTTGCTCCTCAATATGGCAAGACTGGCCATTTGGGCAAGAAACTGCTCTTGTCTGGACTGTTTGACTTTATGCTGTATAAACTGGATATGCAGGACCCACAGAAAAGTAACCGCTGAAACAAGATGGACAGTGCTACAGGGTTCCTGCTTCATGGAAGAGTCTGTCAGACATTCTTCAGGACACAGAAAAAAAGTGACTGACAATCTGTCAATACAGGTGGACAGTTTAAAGTGTCCTGCTTTGTTGCGGAGTATGCCAAGTTTTGTTCCCAGCACCCATATGACACCTCACAACTGCCTGTGACTCCAATTCCTAGTGAACCAAAGTCCTATTCTCTCCACCAGGACCAGACATAATGTATACACACAATGCAGTCACATAGCATTGGTAGAGCAATTCCATATATCCTAAAAAGCTCTGGCTATTCCCCATCAGCAGGAGGTCTCTGCAAATCTCAGTGTCTCATGACACAGCCATAAGCTTTCAAAACTGTGCAATATTTGACAATTGAAAGACAGTGAGAAAACACAGTACTGAGAGTTTCTCCTCTTTTATTTTCTGAAATACAAGGGGGATATTTTCTATAATCTTAAGTTCTATGCAAGTCTCAAACATTAGTACTGATCTTTTCCTTCCAACTTTTATACAAAATACTTCAAATCACTGTATACTTATTTTTCTATTTAAAAAATATTTATTTTGCCAATGGTGGTGGCACATACCCTTAACCCTAGCTCTTGGGATTAAGAACCAAGGCATTCCTGAGTTTAGGACCAGCTTGATCAACAGAGTTGGTTCCAGAACAGCCAAGGTTACACAGGCATGGACATTTTGCCTGCATGTATACCTGTATGTTATGTGTGTGTTCAGGGAATGTGGAAGGCAGAGGAGAGCATTGGATCCCTGGAGTTATAGAAGACTGTGAGAAACCATGTAAATAGTAAAAACTGATCTCAGGTCATTTGCAGGAGCAGTAATTGCCCTTAACTGATGGGCCATCTCTCAAGCCCCCTGATGATTATTTTCTATGTATCTGTTATCTAGGATACACTGTTAAGTGATACAAATATCAAATAAAAGTCAGAAAATTATTGAAAATATTTTTAAAAGGTTTAATGGCTTCCTGGAATACAATAGCATTCAGAATGTTATCAGTAATGTCACATACCTGGTTAAATACATGCATTTTTCAGTACTTTCATTGAATTCCATGAATGCAAACAAAACCTACAATCAGCAAGGTCACTAAGTGTTTTTCATTAGGAAGCAGAGCTTGCCTATGATTCCACACTGCCCTATTCTGGTGAAGATGTTGGCAAGTATTGCAGGAAAGAAAATCATTCAGCCTTTGACTGCACTTTTGCAAGTTACCTTGCAGATACTGAAATTATCCTCCACTAAAGGACAGTGTAAATTTTATTCTTTTCCCTTTCTAGCTGAAAAATCATTTTAATTCATTTCTATCAATTTTCTTAGCCACTCCTGACTAGAAACAGAAAACTAAAACAAACAAACAAACAAACAAAAACTGATTTGGATAGTCTGAGGTCTTCCTGAGTCTCATATGGGCAATGCACTGAGTTAATCTTGAGTAATTAGATTTTTATATCAGTGATATAGGGTTTCACCTCCCAATTAATGTGGAACAAAGACCCAGTGAGAGCCATTACTCGTTACTAAGCAAAGAAACCCATGCTGTATGTGCTTACCAGAACCAGGAAAATAAAAATTATATTTAAACTTCAAGCATGGTAGTATAGTAGCAAAATCCTATATAAAAGGCTTTCCCTCACTCCACCAAGACTGTTAGAAAATGGAGCTGAAACAGCTAATGCTGCTATTAAAAGGGTTATAGCATCAAGAGCTGGGTAGAGGGGACTTCAAAAGCTGCAGCAGCTGTGGACCTGGACTCCAAGCCTCATTTTCTCTCTTTTGAAGAGTTATAATTGGGGAAGAAGAAAATCAAGCATTTTTGACAAGACCTCTACCAAAGAAAATTATGGGAGACGAAGATGAAAAGGAGTACAACCTGATTGGGCTGTTATTTAAAATCCCCAAAGAGGAAGAGCATCAGTGTGATCACTGATGCTGGAGAGGTTCACCAGGAAAGACTCAGGGAGATCAACTGAACTTGGAGGCAGAAGGGGAAGTAAGTACATGTTATTCCAGAAGGATAAGCAGCCAGATATTGATATAAGATTTCCTTGTCAATTTTAAACAGTTCTCAAACTCCTTTAGATAAGTTTCTTGCCAAAACATTCAAACAATTACTTTTTCATACTGAGTATTACTACAGCAACACTAAAGTATATGAATTATTTTATCTTTGACATTTACTAACAAGACTTTAGAGTATAGATGTATGCCTTCACTTTTCACCTGGCCTAATATTTTCTCCATCAAATTCTAGTTGGTAGATTATTCTATAATCAAGTAAATTCAATGTGAGAAAGAGAAAGTATGTGAAAATTAAATAAATAAATAAATAAAACAAATTTTAAAATACCATTGATAGCCACTATGATGACCATTATGATTTTGAGCCACTATCTAGGAAACACTGAATAGGTGCAGCATGCTTTAAAAGTTTGGCACAATACTTTTAAATGTTTTATATATACAAACAAGCTTTATGACAACTAACCTCATTGCTGATGTGTATCCTCTATTGTGCCAATAATATCATCAAATGACAGTCTGTATAGATATGTACTGCCTTGACAGGGTCTCTAAAATATCAAACATAAAATATCTTTTAAACTTGACTACATTTTACTGTTTTCCTTATCTTTCAATGAATAGGTATAAAAGGAAATAAAACAATGCTTTGTTTCATATTTTATTTGAAGAAGAGTGTTGAATGAATACCTTAAACAAAGATGAAAGCAATCAAATATGGGAAACAGTTCTAAAAAAAAAAAGCTAAAAAGCTAGATATATATTTTCAAAGGTTTATCTAGTTTAAAAAACACTCTCCTTAATAAATAACATTATATTGCTAAAGTGTACTAGTTTATTAATTGCCAGAAATACTTTTTTGAATAGCTAAATATATTAGAAAGTAGAACCTTATATCAATGTATGAAGGCACATATCTGTAACACCATCTCTATAGGTTTGGAAAGGAACACTATGCATAGAGTAGGAGGGGGTCACGGCCTATGTCTTTAGTAGACTATATAAATCAGTATAAAGGATGACCACTACAAGTATTGATTGTATACAAGAACAAGTCAAAAATTATCTATCAAGATTGTCAAGCTATGACACATATTTTAGAAAAATTTTAGGTTCAGATTCAATTTTGCTTTTTATTGTTTGTTGGTTTTCTCTTTTTATACTGAATTTATTTATTACTATAGTAATCTACCAACTGAATTTTGATGAAAAAATAATCAAATAATCAAGATCCTATCTCAAACAATGCAATAAATAAGCAAATGAATGAATAAATAAACCAGTAAACAGGAGGAAGGAAGGAAGGGAGAGAGAGAGAGAGAGAGGAAGAGAGAGGAAGAGAGAGAGACAGAGAGAAAGAGAGAGGGAAGAAGGAGGAAAGAGGAAGGAGGAAGGAGGAAAGAGGAAGGAAGGAAGGAAGGAAGGAAGGAAAGAAAAGGAATATGGGAAGAGAGGGAGGGAAGAAAGTTTCCAGAACCCTTTTCTTCCTTAGACTCACTTCACTACCAATAATCTTCAGAGCCACAGTCCATTTGCACCTTTTAGTTAAGGAAAAGCACCATACTGAGTTTCAGTGCTAATAACAGTGAACAAACATAAGAGAAACTCAATTTTGCTAATTAGAGAAGTAATAGATGATCTAGTCCAAGATTTATTTCAACTTAGGTCATGTTGGCTATCTTTACATCTAGCAACAAACTTTTTATAAGTGTATATAAACTTTTTATATATTCACCAGCCTTTAGTGAATATACGTTTAGGATCCTAACATCTTCTTAGATATCTGTTCCATTGATTAGAGTGAAGTGTCCCTCTTTATCTCTTCTGGATAGTTCTAATCTGAAGTCTATTTCATCAGATATTAAGAGAGTGATGCCTGCTTACTTCCAGGTCTCATTTGCTTGAAATACTTTTTCAACCTTCACTTTAAGCTTGTTCTTATCTTTGAAGCTAATATGAGTTTCTTGTAGCCAACAAGCATGTACTTGTTTCCTAATCCACTCAACTAATCCATGTCTCGTGCCTCTTTAATGGGAAGTGAGGCCATTAATATTTAAAGTTATTATTGAAAGGTTTATATTGATTGCTAACATTTTTTTTTGTTACTGTTTGTATTCTCGGTCTTATGTTTTAGTAATTTTAGTTTCATTCTTCTTCTTTCTATTACTTCTTGCCTTTGCTCATTTGTCTTATCAATCTAAAGGATTGATTCCAATAATCTTAATAGGGCTGATTTGATCAACAGGAATTCTTTTAGTGCATATGTGTGGTGGGAAGTTTTTATTTCCCCTGCCGCTATGGTAGTTAGTCTTTCTAGGCAAAGCAGTGTAGGCTGGCATTCACATTCTTTAAGAACTTAGAATGCCTTGCTCCAAGCTGTTCCAGCTTTTATACGTTCCAGTGAGAAATTAGTTTTTATTCATATGGATTTTCTTTTATATGTAACCTGTGATTTTTTTCTTATAACTTTCTTCCATTTTCTTTGTTCTGTATAATTACTAACATATATAACATGTTGTGGGAAGCTCTTAATTGGCCTATATATCTTCTTATATATCTGTAGATCCATCTCTCTTTTTTCCATTTTTTTCTTAATTTGGGAAATTTTTTTCAGAGACACTTTGGAGGACCTTCCCTATGCAACTGAAGATGTGGTTTTTCCATTCTGTCTTCCACTCCCTGTATGTTCCTTGTGTGTGTGTGTGTGTGTGTGTGTGTGTGTGTGTGTGTGTTTAATATTCTTTGTGTAGTCAAACCCCTCTACCTTATTTTCAAGGCTTGGTATTTTTATCTTCTTGATTTTATTTCCAGGACTAACCTTAATTTTCTACATGAATTGTCAAGGTTTTTGTTCATTTTTAGCTTGAAAACTCATTGATGATTTTTGAATTCAGTTTTCAAATTATGAATTGCTTTCATAATTTTATGCACTATATGTTTGTGGTTCCTTAACCATTATTCAGGTATTTATTGCTATTCTCTTAAATACATTGAAATATTTGTGTCTACTTTAAACTCATTGAATTCTTTGATGAAGTTTGTGATTGTTCTTTTAAATCCTATGTCATGGGATTAACCTATGCCTTTCATATTAGAGAACACTTCAAAAGAACTAATAGATTTGTAGTGTGGAAAAATATGTTGTGTTGGTCTTTCCTGAAGCATGAATAATAAAAACCCAGAGACAGATGTTAGGGCTCAAGGTGAAGATCAGAAAAGCAAATCAACCAGCTACTATCTCTTACCTCAGACCAATATGGGCAATCCTGTCTCCACGAATCTTCAGAATGCAATGAGTTCCTGTCTCTTCGAGCCTTATATTCCTCTGTCAGTCTAGCAATAATATTCTTGTCCTGTTTCCATCACCTTAGTGCTGGGATTAAAGGTGTGAGCTGTTTCTCTTTTACACTCTCATGTACCCCAGGGTGGCCTTGAATTCATAGAGAATCCATATACCTCTTTATCTTGAGTGCTAGGATTAAATGTGAGTACCACCACTGCTTAGCCTCTATGGCTGCGGTTAGCTTTACACTCTCTTCAGGTAAATTTTATTAGATCATAAACAAAATATCATACTTTCCTATCTTTTATATTTCTGTAATAAGGCCTGGACTTTTGACCTTCTTTAGATGGTTGTGTGTCTGAAGTAAGACAATAGACTTCTTCTTTTTAGTGGAAATTTCTTTAGGTGTTTCTTGTTGCCCAAGTTTGGTTAATTTCAGGCTATGAATGAATAGTGGAAAGGTCAATTCCTTAGACATTATATGTTGATTTTATGGAAGAGCTGACTAATTACAGTTCAGTGGTAAGAAAGAAATCAGACAAATGGAACAGATAGGCAGATCTGTTTGGGATGGTGTGAAACCTGTAATAGCCATGCTAAGCCTGGGAGTATGAGGCTGGCATGGGTGAAATGGGTGCGTGAATGCCCGTCAAGCTGTGTAGGAATACAGTTTTGATGTTAGGCTACATCTGAATACTAGGGAGAATGAAGACAGTCTATGGTACAGGGACCTTATTAGACCAGGCTACAGCACACAATGTGAAACCCCAGGTAGGTCTGGAAATTTTAGAAGTTATATGCAAGCTCTGGTTTTGGGACCTCACTAGATTACATCAGAGCACAGAATATTCAATCTGGGATAAATCAGGAAATTGGATATGTCTCCAAAATATTTTAAACCAAAGTTAAAGGTATATTCTGTAGTACACTTTGTCATTAAGGAAAATTTCTTATATTATGACGAATCTCAGACTCCAAGTGGGCCAAATCCAACACTATTTGGGCATTGAAATAATGTCACAAACAGAAGATTCTACACCATGAATTTTTATTTCATTCAAAAATTGTTAGAATGTTGCACAAAACTACCTTCAAGCAACATGTACAGAGTATGTGAAATAAAAAATGAATTTCATATCTATACTTGTATCCCCTGTGAATATACCTAATAATCTATACAGATATTTCAATAGCTGATAATCTTCTGAATCCAAACATTTTCTAGTTTCAAGCATTTCAAGTAAAAGAAAACAAATCTGAGGAACTGAAGGTCAGTGTGTGTGTGTGTGTGTGTGTGTGTGTGTGTGTGTGTGTGTGGTGTGTCCGTGCATGCGTGTCAGGGATCATTTCTGCAAAAAGAGCCAGAAAGCAAATATGTGAATAAAAAGGATTATTTCTGACATGAAGCAAGAGTTTTAAAGACTTACAACCCAAGGCTTGTCTGAGTCCTGTCTTGGTTCAGAGCTCCCCCATTCTTTCCACTAAGAGCTTTCATGTGAGTTAGCATTGACCAGTTTTGCTGTACATTGGATTTTTTCTTCCCTGATCTAGTATATTACTAAACAAGGTATTTTCTTTCTTAGATTTGCCTTACCATGTCTTGTCTAGTAGGATCTCCTTCATCACTAACTACTAATAGAGGTTCTGGAAGCTAAGGGAATGATATCCAGAGACCTAGGATATGAAGGACAAGAACAAGTGGACAAAAGTTTCTTTGCTTTTGGTGTACATTAATATGTAATTGTAGCTTTTATTAATTTAAATTTTGTAGAAACTAGAAGTGAAAATAGAGTAAGAAATTTTGAGTTGTTTTGAATTTTTTATTAATGAATTCTATAGACACCCTTGACATTGAACCAAGTAGGCAATACATAAACATATAGAAGACACAGACAAATACTGATGAAGTGAAATTTTTTTAGATTCATAAAGGAAAATATGGATTGGTTTCCACTAACAAACCATGGAAGGCTTTAGCTTGAAAACTCAGTGTTCATTATTCTTTACAATGCCTAGGCTTTGAGACGCTTTATTTTTCTTATTGAATACTATACCCCTTTAATCATTAGTAATTTAAATTCTTGACCCGATGAGACATATCGTTGTTAATAATAATAAATTCTAACTGTAAAACACTCGTACCAAGTGCTCTGCAATGTGTTTCACCATCATTCCCATTAATCCTGCAGATTATTCTGAAATAGACTTGCCACTATTTTTCTTCAAGCAACCCATAAAGTAAGTCTCAAGGGTTGAGCATGCTGTGTTCACCACACACTGTCACTATTCTTCTGAAGTTCCATTCTCCCTTCTTAGAAAGGCAATGGGGATGACACATACAAGTTTCTCTAGGAGATGCTGCCAGGGGAAGTTAGAGTGGTTGAGGCCCATAGTCAGCTAAAGAAACTTGTGCTAGGGAAGCACCAACTCTCCCTCACTCAGAAGTCTACAGTTCCTTTAGATCTTCATCTGGGGGAAAGACT
Source organism: Phodopus roborovskii (assembly GCF_943737965.1). Taxonomy (NCBI): domain Eukaryota; kingdom Metazoa; phylum Chordata; class Mammalia; order Rodentia; family Cricetidae; genus Phodopus; species Phodopus roborovskii. The sequence continues at coordinate 2,437,048 of NW_026126623.1, read as the reverse complement.
CACCCTGGAAAACAATCATTTCACTACCACCTTCTAAAAAGCAAAACCATCCCACAAAGCGTTTTCCTTTGTATGTCTTGAATTTCCATTGGCCAGAACTGTGTCACATGTTTAAACCAATTATAGTAAAGATAAATTTGGTGATTATATCTAAGCTGACAAAACAATGAAAGCTGATAGGAGGATGTAAAATATCCTCAATTAATGGGCAACATAGTTATCTGTTACACATGTACCACTGACATTCTGAGCCATAGAACTTAATCATTCTACGTAGCCCTGAGACAGCTTAGCCTACAAGATGGTACTGAGAGTGCCTTGAGCTAAGATGACAAAAGTGAGAGACTATTGGCCATACTGTGTTCACATCTTAGGAAGCAGAGAAAGATGAATTCTGATGCCCATCTTTGTTTTCTTTATATTCATCCTGGGACCTCAGCCCATGAAATAGCACTGCCAACATTCAGTTATGTTTTCCCTCTTCAGTTAACCTTTTTCAAAATACTCACACAGACTAGCCCAGATAATTGTTTCCTAGGTTACTCTAAATTCCAAACACTTAACATACCTGACTGTCTCTAATGGAATGTCATATAGGGAGATGGCCAGACCCACACATAAGTGAACTATTTAATATATAAGGGATCAGGATGAATGGGAATATGCTACAATAGATTTTATAGAGCAAAATACTGGCAGGATTATACAAGTAAGAGAGTGTAGATTGCATTTTGTGCTGAAGTTTGAGGTATAGGATGAAAAGACAGTGGCTTCAGTAACCAAGGCAAATATGGTTATAAGTAATAAAACCAGTCTGACTTAATTACCACATTTTAAATCACATAACTAAGTTGTCCCTAAGAGCATGTCTCAGGTAGGTTTCCTGTCAAGAAACTAAGAGCACTAGAAATTCATCTGCAGTCTGATTGAATACTTTCTCTGCAGTTTCCTTCATCCTAGGTCAAAGCGTCACATGCTGGTCAAGACCAGTATCATCAGCTGAAGTCTTACCAGTTTCTGTTTCTAGGGAAATGAAATCTTTCTTGTGCACCAAGGCCAAGTGTACACCCAGAAACTTAAAACTTAACTTTGATTATATCAGTAATGTTAGGTATGTCCATAATGAATTACTACAGGGTCAAATCCAAAGAATTAAGTCATATGAGGATGAATAAGTCCAGCACCCTGGACTTCTTTCAGAACCATTAATTTGTAGAGATAGTTTTTAATAAATTGATGATACACTCTTACCCATTACTCAACACCACACCAATAATTTCTCTGAAATTTGAAAAGGACATTATATCCAGACTGAAGAAAATGCAATGTGGACTTGCTAACTCTCTTGGTAACTCACTCCATTCATTCTTCTTTATATAGTTTTGTTTTTCAAAAAGCAAAATTGAAATACCTTATGAGTGCATTTTGCCACAAGTGCAGTACTGCATTTGAAATACAAATGGCTTCAGCATCTGTAGGGACAAACCATCAAGGGGTAGAAGGAAAAGAAGTGTTTCATCTTTTGAATTATTTAAAGGTGGACTTCATCTAGTGCCGTGTTGCAGTGATTTTTTTATTATATCTTTACAAACTTGTACTGTTTTGCAAGCTCATCAGTAAAGTTTTGCTAGGCTCCCCTGGCTCACCAAGTTCAAAGATATACTCCAAGTCAATTTTATTTAAAGTCTACTGACAGCATATAGTAAAGAAACATTAAGTACCATTTAAATCTGTTACTGAATACCTCATCAAGTATATACTGGAAGTATACTCTAATTCTGAATTCACTGATATCCATTACAAACTCCCCTTTGGCCCTACTTTCACACAGGTACCTAGCTTCTGCATAACCAATATTTAGCTTAAAAAAAGGGCAGTAATTCTCTTTCCTGCATTATCAATTAATGTCAACAGAACAGACTGTTAGCTCTGTATATCTAAACTGTGAAAAGCTACCCCTTTCTCTCAATTGACCTAAAAGGTGAGCATGGAGCTCCCAGAAACCTAAGGAGACATCTAGAACAGAATGATATGTAGCAGTAAATTGACCTCAAATGATTGGCATTTGAAATGCTATCTATCAGTTTAGCTAATGTTTTGCATCTATAACTGTACCTCTTATAGGTGTGATACAGCATGACTACTCCAAGGAGAATTTTTAATTCATCAACAGATCTTTAGTAGATCTGCCCTTTGGAATGGGTATGCAAATATTTTCAATTCTGTCAAACAGAAGTAGAAGACAAAGATTCAGATGAGTGCCCTGTTCTCAGTTTGGTTAAGAACTTCAGATATAATGAAATAGATGCCTCATCTTAAATTCCCACAGAACCAGAAAACTTCTTCAACTCTTCAGTTTTTGATTATGTGGCCAGGAAAATGGAAATCCTATAATTGCAAGCATGAAGGAGAAACTAGAATCAAAGCATTTTGCACCATTTGAAAATGTTCAAGTCTCCAATAGATCAAAGGTGACATTTAAAGGATCATTCAAGAGATAGAGACCAAAGCCAGACAATATGCAGAGAGCAAAATACTTTGGACGATTTAGCTTTAAAAGGGATGTCTCCATCAAATTCCTTTACTCAGGGCTCAGGAATCACTGTAGGAAAGGAGGAGAAAAAGTGTTAAGAGCCAGAGGAGATGGAAGACATCAAGGAATCAAGGTCTTCTAGATACACATGACTAGGGCACATATGAACTCAAAGAGTCTGTGGCAGTGTGCACAGAGCCTGCAAATGTTTGTATGAGGTTGGGTCCTAGAGCTGGCAGGAGAAGTGGACACATTGCCCCCATCCCTAATCCAGAAATTAACTCCAATTAATAACCATTTGAAAATGAAAAATTAGTTTTCTCCAAGAGAGTCTCACTAGGAAAACAAACCACACTCTTGCAGGTAGACCCTGTGCCCAGCAGTAGGACAACACAATAGCCTCTTTGTCTTATAATGTTAAGCCAGGGTGGCTTTTTAATTTTATTTTTAGTTTTGATTATTTTCTTCATTACAGGTCCTTTGTTTATATATTATGGCTTTCAGTTAAGATTTATTTTAGGATTCCTAAGTGTGTGAACATGTGTTTTTCTTAACCTATATGCATTTCTTGTGATTTTTCTTTGGCTCTTTTCTTGCTTGGTCATTTTGTCAGTATAATATATCTGTTATTAATTTTTATTTTATTACTATTCTTTAGACACCTATTAGTTTTCTCTTTTGTTTGTTTGTTTTCTTTCTTAACCATAATATTTTTATTATGGTTTAGTTATTTCACCAATGGCACCCTTATCACCCTTACTTCCCAGTCCTCCCAGGTTAGATACCCTGTGACCTTAAGGCCTCACCACAGAAAACACACACACACACACACACACACACACACACACACACACACAAAAAAAAAAAAAAAAAAAAAAAAGAACTAAGCCCAATTTGTGTAATCTATGATGTAAACACAAGAATATTGTCAAACTCGTGGTGGATAACCTCTTAAAGAAAAGTGAGTTCTTCCCTACCCCCATCTCTACCAGTAGCCATCTATTGTGGCGTGGTATACTTTAGCATTCTTGTAACTTTTTTAAGAGTGTCTTTCGATGGCTTCCTGTCTAGCTTATTATTGTTTTTGTAAGGGTTTGGGAGGGGTTTGTCACAGAAGCCTTCAACCTTTCATTTTCAACTGTTAGTCTACAGTCATCTCCTTAATGCCACTGCAAAAGATGATTCCTTCTTCTTTTATAGTACCAGGACCTCAGATCATAGACTTCCACATGGTATTTGTCAAAAGCAACGTCCATGAACATCCACCTAGCCTCCTGCATCAGCGGAGGCTCACGCCAGCAGGGATATTGATAGAACATAGCCCTCTGCAGGAGCATGGATCATCACCAAAATGTCTTAGATTATAGTCGTGCTTGAGATTTTTATCTTTGGTGGCAATGAAGTACTCTTAGATCTGGTTCTGGAGTGCCAGCTCCTCGAACAGTTCAGCAGCCCCTAGATGGAGTGGCATTAGGGTTGACTAACTTGAAGTGCTGGATCAGGGACCTAATGACTGCCCAGAGTTTTAAGGGTAGCCACCCTACAGTTTCTGTTTGTTTTCTAAGGAAAGACAGAAAGGACATGGATTTGGATGGGAGGGGAAGTAGGAAGGGTAGGGGAGGAGAAATGGTAATCAGAATATATTGTCAAAAAAATATTATCAATAGAAGAAAAGAAACAGCATATTAAAATAACATTTATAAAATAACATATTATAAATAAATAAATGTTACTTTTGATTTTTACAAAAAGGACTTAGAATAGTTTCCAGATTTTTTCTATGTGGAGTGTTTGCAGATGACCATGTTCCCATATGCACAGTAAAATCCTAGAACAAAGAGTTGCTGCCTCTAGGTGTGTGAGAACTCACACAAGCCATTATTATTTTCCTTGTTGTCAACTGTCTATGATTTGCCATCCCACTCCTACTGTGAATAAATAATTACTTCTGGAATTTCAAGACTTTTTTGTCTGGCATGGCAGTGGTGGAGCACACCTTTGATCCCAGCACTCAAGTTCCAGGAAAGCCAAGGCTACATAAGAAACCCTGTCTCAGAATTGCTACCACCCCCCCCAAATGGTTTATCTCTCAATTTACAAAGTGTTCATTTCAATATAGCTAAATTCCCAACATAATGCCACCCCATCCCATACTAGTAGTTATGTCTGTGGTGCAAAGAACTATCAAAGCTAAGTTCTTGGTGGGGAAAAGGCAGTGACTCTGATATAAATTACATCCTTAAGCTGTATGCTCTTTTATGACAGTTGTGTGTTAAACCATTGATGAATACAGGTTAATCTAAATATATACTCAGACAAGAATAGAAACACTAAGGAACTGTTTTGTTTGATTTAGCCATTATATACTGCATTTTCAAACAAAACAGTTCCACAGTGGGCAGTAAAAGCAGGATGCATTTACATTTTTGTTTTGTTTTGTTTTGTTTGTGGGAAGTTGTGGGGAGTGTCCTAGATTGTATTTTTATTACTGTGAAGAAACACCATGACCAAGGCAACTATTTAAAAGAAAACATTTACTTGGGATAGCTTGCTTAGTTTCAGAGATTCGGTCCATTTTAAGGAATAAGTTTTTCTGCCTGCTGCTGGTCTTTTCCTGCCACCGCGCCAGCCCCAAATAACACACAGAGACTCTATATTTGATATAATTCTGTTGGCCAGGTACTAGTTTCTTATCGGCTAGCTCTGTCATAAGTGTTAACCCATTTCTGTTGATCTATGTATTTCCATATGGTCTCACCTTACCGGACAGCCGGCTGGCATCCTGCTCTCTCCAGACTCTCCATGCTGACTCCTCCTTACTACTTCCTCTTTCCTCCTTGTCTCCTAGTCCCACATATCTTGCTTTCCTATTGGTCAACAGTGCTTTATTCATTAACCAGTATGAGAAACATGTTTACAGAATGACATCTCCCATCATCCCTTCTTTTCTGTCTAAATAAAAAGAAGGGTTTTAACCTTAACATAGCAAAATATATCACACAACAGTTATCAAATAAGAATCACAGTTAACAATATATAGTCCATTAACATTTAGTAAGACTTAAAGAAAATATTCTATCATCTATCCAGTCTTTGTGAGTCTAAAGTCTTATATGTCACTTATCTTTAATCCTAACTAAGGAAAACCATAACCATAACTGTTTGTCTTCAACTCCCTCAAAGACCACAGAAGGATAATATATAAACTCTAGAAATGACAGAGACATCTTGCCTGGTCAGTCACCCGAAGTTCTTCTGTAATCTTTCATCTTCAGGCCATGGGCCATAGTGTGTCTGGCAGACTCCTCAGCAAAGCAGGAAACTTTAAACTGTCTTCTTGTATTGGCAGTTTGTCAGTCACTTTTCTCTGTGTTCTGTAGACTGTCTGGCAGACTCTTCCATGAAGCAGGAACTCTGTAAAAAGAACTATCCTGAAATGCAATCACTTTCCTATGGGTCCTGCATGTTCAGTTTATACAGCATAAAGTCAGACAGTCCCGACAAGAGCAGTATCTTGTACAAATGGCTAGTCTTGCCATATTGGAAGTAACTTCATAACACGTTTCTTCGATGTCCATCCTCCTTTCTGACATGGTTGGTGTTGCCAGGAGCATTTATCTCTCACTGTCAAGAAAAACTCTAAACCATTTTAAATGCCATATTCTGTAGGTTTTTGAAAGGTTTGAAGAATGCCTATTTTCTGTATACCTAGAAGTGTTATCTAATTTAACTATAAGATCTGAATGTCATAGGTACTATCTATAACCTGTATTGAATTATAAATTACATTTCTAAATGAGCTATGCAAACATAATATCTAAACAAGAGGAGAAATATATGTGGACCCCACTGTACTTGGAATATAAGAGACCTCATGCTTTTACATCAAGAACGCTTCTCGTGACTGATTTGGAGGGGCACCTTTCCTGAGTCAGGGAGGAGCATGAGGGTCCACACACTCTGTGGGTCTTTCAGTCCATTATCATGAAGAGCAGTATGGTGATACGCAGACAGATATGATGCTGGAGTAGTTAAGATTCCTATATCTTGCAGGCAACAGAAAGTTGACTAACTCACTGGGCAGTATTTTCAGGATAGGAAATCTAAAGTACACCTCCACCATAAGAGAATATTTTCATTCTGGAAATATCATTTGCTCTTTGAATTTTTTTTTTTTTTTTTTACCGGTGCCATTCCTAAAGGACAGGCACTCCACAGAGCCTAAAATGATTGTCAAAATTGCATTTAATAATACTTACATGAAGCCACAAAGTTCTTATTATATAGGCCTTTCACTTGTTTGGTAAATGTTACCCCAAGAACACCTGATTTTTGACAAAAGAGCTAAAACAATGAGGGAAAGAAAGCATCTTCAACAAATGGTGCTGGCAAAATTGGATGATGGTGTAGAAGACTACAGATAGACCCATGTCTATCGCCATGCACAAAACTCAAGTCCAAATAAATCAAAGACCTGAACATAAATCCAGCCACACTGCACCTCTTAGAACAGAAAGTGGGAGGTACCCTTGAACAAACTGGTATAGGACACTGCTTCCTGAACATATCTCCAGGAGCACAGACACTGAGATCAACAATCAATAAATAGGACTTCCTCAAACTTAGAAGCTTCTATAAGGCAAAGGACACAGTTGACAAAACCAAAGGGCAATCCACAGACTGGGAAAAGATTTTCACCAATTCAACATATGACAGAGGGCTAATCTCCAAAATATACAAAGAACTCAAGAAACTAGTCAACAAAACACCAAATAACCCTATTTTAAAAATGGGGTACAGAACTGAAGAGAGAATTCTAAATAGAGGAAATCAAAAAGGCTGAAAGACACTTAAGAAAATGCTCAACATTCTTAACTATCAGGGAAATGCAAATCTAAACAACTTTCAGATACCATCTTCTTCCTGCCAGAATAGCTAAAATTAGAAACACCAATGACACTTATGCTAGAGAGGATGTGGAAAAAGGGGAACACTCCTCCATTGCTGGTGGGAGTATAAACTTGTACAGCCATTTTAGAGATTAGTATGTCAGTTCCTCAGGAAAATGGGAATTAGTTTACCACAGGACCCGGAAATCCCCCTCTTATGCATATACCCAAATGATCTCCATCCATGCAACAAAGACATGTGCTCAACTTAGTTCATAGCAGTATTATTTGTAATAGCAAGAACCTGTAAGCAACCTAGATGCCCCTCAACTGAAGAATGGGTAAAGAAGATGTGGCACATCTACACAATGTAATACTACTCTGCAGAAAAAAATAATGGGATCTTGAAATTTGCAGGCAAGTGGATGGAACTTGAAGAAACCATCCTGAATGAGGTAACCCAGTCACAAAAAGTGGAACATGGTATGTATTCATTCATATATGCATTTTAGACCTAGAGCAAAGGATCACCAGCCTATAATTCACACCATCAGAGGAACTAGGATACAAGGTATATTCTAAGAGATTCATATAAGGTCCCTCACAGAAGGGGGAAGGGTCAAATCCCCCAGAGCTCAGGGGAAGGGGGAGCAGTGAATGGAGAGAGAAGTAGGAGAAAGAGAAGGGGAGGAGAGGAAAGCACGGGCGACTAGGAAGATAGAGTCAGGGTAGGAATAGAAGATAGGAGAGAGAGAGAGAGAGAGAGAGAGAGAGAGAGAGAGAGAGAGAGAGAGAGAGAGCATAAAAGAGGGATCCATTATGGGTTTGAAGAAAACTGAACCTAAAGAAATGTCTAGAGAACTACAAGACTGACCCCAACTAATAATTTGAACAACTGTGGAAATGCTACCAAAAATGCTCTTCCCTGATAGTAAGATCAACAACTAACTGATCCACCATCATGTTGCCCTCATCTAGTACCTGTTGGAAACAGAATCAAGCACCTATAACTAAACAATGAATCGAACTAGAATCCAGATGCAGAGCGAGAGGACAAGATCAGGTTGTAGATACACGTAGAGACAGCTGACCTGAACAAGGAGGAGCTAACAGTCCCCCAGTCTGATAGCTTGGAATCCAGCATGGGACTGACTCAGACCCCCTGAATATGGGTCTCAGCTAGAAGGACTGAGCAGTCTAAGTGACATCAGACAGTGGAACCAGGATATATTCTGGAGCACAAAGGGACCTTGTGGATACATCCTCCATGGATGGATACTCCCTTAACCTAGAGACAGGAGAGAAGTCCTAGTCTCTAGTTCAAATGACTTGACAGATTTACATGAACCCACCTGGATGGCATTGCCCTACATGTGAAATTGGGGTAGGGGGATGGGAGGGGAGGGTGGTCAGCGTGCATGTGTGTGGGGAGAGAGGGTAAGAGGGAGGGGGAAGGGAGGGAGGAAGGATAGGAGGAAGGGAGGGAGAGGGAACTGGGATCGACATGTAAAATTAATAAATAAATAAATAAATAAATAAATAAATAAATGTCCAGTTTGGGAAAGGAGAAAAAATAATAATACTTATATGATACCAACACCCTGCCCAATAGAATAGGCTTGTTTTTCAAGTAAGTCTCCTTTTTGAAGCAAACAGTGCCTATATTATCAAAACAGTAGAGAAATGTGATGAATTATAGCATTATAAAAGTTCATGTTCATTTTGTTTCCTCTTATTTTTCTAAAAGCAAACTATCCATTATGAAATATGTGTACACATATATGTCATAAACTATTGACAATGATTTAAGGACTAAATATATATAGATGTGTCTTGGAACAATTAAATAAAAAAATAATTATCTAATTCTGGATGTGTTCCACATTCAGGAGTAAGCAATTCATACCCAACTGTTTCACACATGTGAAAATTGTGCTAGCCTAAAGCAATAACTCCTCACAATTAAGTAAGAGAAACACCACCACAACAGCAAACTTCTGCCCTGGAATTAGTCTATAAACCTGATTCGGCTTGTTGGTATGATCTCATCCACAAAAGGGGCCTTCCGCTAATGGTGATACTCAGAGACTAGTCTTTGAAATTAGCTAGTTGTTTTTGGCTCTTACCCAAGTATTCCCGTCAGTCAATAGGCAGAATTCATTGGAATGAATTTTCTGCATCCAAGAAAAAGAAAGGTGAGAAAATACAGAAAGGCCAAAGACTGAAAGAAAATAAATGCTGTTGGGGAGAATGGCTTCATAATTATAATAGCTCATTTTAATCACCGTGATTGTTTAATATGTTATGAACACGGAGATATAAGGATAATAATTGTCTTATCAGTCACAATCTCTTTGTTATCCCCAGCACTCATTTGGGATTTAGCATAGTATAGCTCTATTCTGCACACCTCCCTCACATATCAAGTAGCCTTAATTATGTGGGCAGTCAGAGCCTCTCTGGAGACAAAGATGAGGATGAGGAAAATCAGGTAAGAGAAGAGATGAATCCCCCTCCTCCTTTGTTTCTGCTTAGTCCCCTGTAGCTAAAGGCACATATGTAGCGTTCTCCATCTTTGAGACACTTTAAATGTGAAATGAGTAATTTAGCTGAAAATTTTCAGTTATTTTTTTTTGCATGCTTCATATGCTGGGTTAAAACCATTAGCATATAACAAAATCTGAGCAGATGCAATGCAACAGATTCCTTAAGGGAATCCATATTTTTACATATTTTGTAATAAGGAAACTGTCACTCCCAGATGGTATCAAGCTAATACTGGTGGTTTGCTTGCTGATAAAATACTAAAAAATAAAATTAATTGTATTCTATTTGGTGACAATGAAGTCATTATCATATATACTGCACTCTTAAAAGAAACAGGTCCAAAAGATCCCCTCCTGAATTATTAGGTTTATTTAGTTTGTTAGCCTGGCCAGAAAATAAAAAAGAATCTAACTTGGATCTTCAAATTGGAATTCCCTTACACCTGGCACAAAAATGTGTGGTGGTTTATAAATGTGGGGGGAAAATGTGATCTTGAATTGCTAACAACATTAGAGAAGAGCCTGGTGGTGTAAATACAACACGGCAGACACTTCCAAGAGAGATATGTGAACTCTTCAGATCATTCTTTGCTGGCTCACAGGAAGACAGCGTCTGTATCTGGCCAATAACTGCAAGCCATACTTACCAGGAAATGTGTATAATAAAGCTGGAAATTAAAATTGAACATTGGTACACATTTTTGTATATTTGCATAACCACTTTTCATAATCAAGGCCTGCATTATCCTGATGGGTCTTTTTACCTGTAATTATCTTACAGTAGCTCCTTTCATGTGTATATTCTTTTGGAATATAATAAATAAACTAAATTGTACCCTTTCCTGCCATGCATATATATTAACCACTATCTTTAGATACGAGATGAGAAAAGATTTATAGGTCATATTTTCCGACATATAAGTTATATCCTGTTTTTAAAAAGGCAAACAAAGGTACAAAGGGAACTTACATGACTATGTTATGCTCAGTGTCCCTATGTTGGTGAAATTAATTTGGACCAAAGTTTTTGAACTTATCTAGAATTCTTTTGTTTTGCTTCTCAAGGTGAGATTGTAATATTATTTGCCATGAGTTATTGCTGATCTTTCTTTTGTTACCATTTCTTTCATCCTTCACAAAATGGTTTAAAGACTTTGTTATACATATTGGATAGCATCATATAGAAAAGCAACCACAAGTATGGTTCATTTTTTGAAAGATTTGAAAGCCTAAAAGTCGATAGAGCATATCTCAAGAGAGCAAAATTTTTAAAAATTAAAAATGCTTGAACATTATAAAGTAAATGAATAATGGAATGGAATCATATACATTACCTCCATATAGCATAAATATTTCAAGAGAAAGACAATTTTAAACTCTGAATCAATTTTTAAAGTAATCAGAAGTTACTTAGTAATCAACTGTTTAACTTGTCACAAGGTAAATTGCTTAAAATGATAATGGCTATATAGGCCTCAATATGTGTATATGACATATGTACCTGTTAGAATTTACTAGGGATTATTTGTGGCTATTTTCTATCAATTGCGTAGATAGTATATGCTGTATGTTTAATGCCATTTCCTGAATAGTTAGTGATTGACAGTATGCGAGGCTATATATCTGAGCTCTGTTGACCTAGAAGATAATCTTCTGTAGCTCCAGTATGAAAAAGCAATGCTTTTAAAAAGGAATAGACACAAAAATTTTTACAGAGCCACTGAGATCATGATTCAAACATGTTTTTTATATACAGATAAATTTAAGGCATATATAGCATCATGATTTTATAGCAGAATAAAAACTTTCTAAGATGTAATCAAAACCGTTGAAATGTATATACCTATGATTTTCAATAGGGAACAGTGAGGTCTGTTAAGATCTTATTAGTAAAGTGACAAATTAACAACTAGATAAAAATCAATTTCAAAAATTAGTATGAATTTGTTTTGCCTGACTCATAGAAGGTAACTAAGGACACATCATGTTAAAGTCTTATCTTTCTACTTCCAGGATACTATGATGCTGTTTGGTTTTGACTAAATGATTAAGAGGCAATGTGGATGTAGATAAGACAGAAATATAACCATATCTTAGACACCAGTATTGTAGTTCTTAATAGTACAATCTTGGATATCCATACATATAATTGTTCATATTATAAAATCATACTGGGAGTTCATTGTGATATTACAAAGATTTACATCACACTCTGAAATACTTTGTCTTTGTGCTCCACTCCAAGCCCCAAGGAATGGTCTGCAGCTAGTTTGTCTTTCACTTTAGTGGCCAAAAGTGTTACAGAACAGACCGAATCTGGACTCAGTTTCCCAAAACTCCAAAGTTCTTTCAACTAACTGGAGATAAAAGAAGTACTTTCCTTTACCAAGCTGAGAAGATTTCTCTGGCAAGAAATAGGAAGCTGCTCAGGTTCTACAAGTTGGTTGAGATTTCTGAAAACCACTAGGAGTCAGGTCTGATGGGATGGCTGCAGGGTACATGCAAACAAGGAGAAACACTCTAGCCAAGACAAAGGAGGCCACTCCTCTCCAGCCACAGGAAACAGCTGCTCCCCTTCTCCAGTTTGGAATGCACAGGCTTCAAAAGCAAGATTTCAACAGACTGTTTGGCACTGATCAGAGCTTTCCCAAAGACTTGGCAGGGGAATTAATTTAAGTAATAGTATGTCAGATACTCATCATGACAAATACTAATTGAAGTTTCAAATGAATTAGGCTTTGCCTGTCCTGTAGTAGCATCTTGTGAATTAATTTGCAGAGGGATCTGCTGCACCTTCTGGAAGCACCAAGATTGGACCTCTTTGAGTCCATACACTTGCACATGGAACTGTAAAATTCCTCTACCCATAGAGCACTTTTCCTGGAATGGTAAAGGTCACTCCCTGTCACATTTGCATGTGACTCAGAGGCGTTACATTCCAGTAGCACATTGCTATTAATGGTACACTTGTTCAGGGACACTATTTTCAACATACTCATTTCCATTCATCTTTGAATCCAACAGTACATGAATCACCACACTTAGGAGGTACTTGATATGTGTTAAGTAAACCGGCAAGTAACTACAATTATCTTTCACTTGGTAAACATCCAGTGCCCTTTTCAGTAGCAAACAAGGGATGAATTCCAGGAAAATAAACCTTATATGAATGGTTCCATTAGCTTTGAACATACTGAGTTCCAGGGTACTCTTGATATGTCATTCCCGTCACCCCTTTTCAAAAGCCAAGATTATCATGAAATATTATTTAAGAGCAGCCAGTAACAATGGGGTTCTGGACCTACTGAAAACTGTAAGAGCTGAACACAGAGCTCTCATGAGTGGAGTAGTCTCTGTTCTAAAACCCAGAAGGGATATGTGTCTCCCCTAATTCTAAATCACTAACATTCTTGGAAGAATGCAAGAAGAGGAGGCTTGGTTTGAAGTAAAATGATGTAGCTTGTTGAATACTTAATGGCATCTAATAATCTCACTATTGTCCTGGTATTTACTCATAAATAGGAGTTTAGGATTAGAAATTGGTGAATTTTATGTGCACTAGTGCTTTTCAGGACCTGTGTATCTTGGCATTCTTTCACACACACACACACACACACACACACACACACACACACACATATGTTTGTGCTAAGTAAACCTAATTTATAGAAGTACAGCTTTATGTTCATGCCAGTGAATTATGTAATTGGTTCAATGATTTTAACCTAACATTAAAGTAGCTCTATGAGAATTTGCCAAGAACCTATAAATAAACAATAAACAGGAGATATCATATGCCACAAGCCTCTAGGCAGATTTCTCTTAAATATAACCTCAAGACTGGATTAATGCTATATCTATCCCATTTTAAGAGAGGTTTTGCTATAACTAGCAAGTTTTAAAAAGTAAGAAAGTGCTTCATCCTATGATTCTTTCATCTGTTATGTATATTTATGTGTACAACACATAGACTAGTGAGGAGATGAGGTTTAGATTGAAGAGTACTTAGGAAGGAAACTTACATAACTAAAGCAATGCAATGCAAAGACAATGTTTTGTTGTTGTTGTTTGTTTTGCCTTTCTGTAACTTTTGACTGCTTGAAATGCAATGAGTGGCACACACCGTGTTGCACAGTAGCCCTTCAAGTCAGAATTTGCTTGAAATAGATTGAGAAGTGAGTTGTTAGGTATTTGTGTTGCATGGGGTGCACAGTCTTCTCTGAGACTGCGCCTTTCCTGAGAGTCTAAGGCACTAAATCACATCCAAGTGCATAGCAGTTTGGACTGAAAAGATCATTCTTAACTGCTCTGAAATCTGGCTCCTTCTTCTCATTTTTAAAACTTGAGCATGAATAATATTCTAAATGTTGGCAGTGCATTTCCCCAGTGTGGGAAAAGAGAAGCCTGGTGGGTGGTGAGGACATCAAGAATTATGATTATTTTAAGTTGAACACTATATTTATCATTATGATGTACGTAAATGCATAGTGTCTGTAGGTGAGCATGTCACAGCACTCATATGGAGGTCAGAGGACAACTTTGTGGAGTTGGTTCTCTCCTTACACCTTTACATTTCATCTAAGGATTGAACTGTAGTCACTAGGCTTGCACAGTACATAGTTATATCTGCTGGTCCATTTCAAAGTTCCAAGAATGTTTCACTAATATATATGACATTTAGTTGGAAGACAACACCTTAAGGAAAGTGATTCTGTGTTTCTCCATGACTTGTCAATTGCAGAACCCAAATCAAAGACTGTTTCTGGCACTCAGTGATGGGTATCCAATAAATTGTCTATGAAAGAAGGGATAAGAGAAAATCCTACCCATGCTCATAACTCAGTGTGGAAGGGCAGGGTCTCTCAGCCCTCGGGTTTGTTGCTTAAAATCTGATCTGGAACCTTTCCTCCCCTGATGATTTACAACATTGGCACAGGATTAAGACAGTTTATCAATAAATAATTTGCATTCATCTCGCTTTTCTACAGTTGACCCACTGTATAAATCTTTTCTTACTTAGATATTTTACTTTTAGTGGTGATAATTTATTTTATCTAGGCTTCTGCCTTGTCTAACATTTTATAGCCACACAAATATGTAGAAAACACACATGATATGTTACTAGACTGAACTCTCTCTGACAAGCTTCCAAGGTCATATCTTAGATTTCTTCACCCTGAACTGCAAATGAGATACAAATGGGAGGGATTTTGCTCTACTGTAGATGTAGCTCCTGTATGGCTTTCTTCTTTGAAATTCCATACTTTGGTAAAGCAACACACTATCTTAATCACTATTTGATAGTATAAATTCACACAACACTGTCCAGCTTTCTTGGCTTTATTTAGCAATCACACTTCTTTAAGTCATTATTTTAGCTTATCTGTGTTTATATTAATTGCAATATTCAATTCATTTTTATATGTAATTTTCAAATGTCCTTTTTGTGATTGTTATAAACAGTTTATCTCCCTCACAAATCTATTATGTAAAATAACTACCTGGATGATTCAGAAACCATTTTTACAATGCTTGGAATTGTTGTCTTTGCCTCTTGAGTGCAAGTGACTATGTGTATCACTGTGATGTTAAGTCCTTTTCTATGAATATCATAAATATAGGCCCATAGGGCATATGTAATGTCTTATAACTGACTGGTATCTTAGCCTGTTACTGTTTTACAATACATAGGTGGTTTGGGCTATGAAAATGTCTGTAATGAATTTCATAATATTTCAAGATAATGGTATCTGTATTATTAGAGACTAAACATCATATTGTAGAATAGAATTACATTGCTATTAACTTCACTTTGAGCATTGAACTTAAAATGATGTGAATCCATATTGCATAAGCATACTTATATTAAAGATAATATTTATTCTAAATTCCTATTTAGTGGGGCCTCCATACTTCCTCTGTAGTTCCTATTTCCTATATAGAACCTCATGTTTATTCTAGGATAGGTCTGGGAAGTAGAATGGTTAAATAAGGGAATGAAGAATTATCAGTTTTAAAATGTTTACACTTGTTCTAGATCATAGCATTAATTTACAACTTACTGTAACGCATGGTTTGAAGTCCATTAAATTTATTTTACTTCTTTAAGTGATAACACAGAGTATTAATGTGCATAAGTACATATAAATGCCAATGTATAATAAGTTAAAACACAAATATCTTTATCTAAAAGTAAGTATGTGTATAGTAAGGCAGTGATTGTGTAGATATGTGTGTGATCATGAATATATTAAACTATCACGTTTCACAAACTGAACACACCTGTGTTACCAGGCAGGAGGTGGAAAACTAGAATTTTCCCAGAATGGCTTCTTTTTCTTTCTTAGAGTGCTAGTCTATTCTCCACCTTCTGCTCCTGCACAGAAACATGTAAGGATCAGGCCTCCAAATGCTGTGACAACAGCTTAGATACCTTTTGATGTCTATGTTTTTCACAAATGTTCACTCGTGATCTTACAAATCAGACTGTCTCTGATTGTGATTTTGTTTGTGAAATTCATTTTGGGGTGGTTCTTCATGACTCACTTTATTTTTTCAGTTCTTTACAGAAAACTGTAGTATTTTTACTTTTAAAAAACACAAGCAAAAGTCAGAAACTTTCTATTTTTGTATACTCCTAACTGAATTGCAAACGTTTGTGTCAAGTATGTTTGAGAACAATAATTATTTAATATATATTGTTTAATTTAAATTTAAAATCTCATGTATTGGTGTTTGATTTGTATCATGCAGAAGCAAGAAAACAACATAGGTCCCCTATAAGTAGAGTTGCACACTGCTGTCAGCTGCCATGTGGCTGCTGGAAATTGAACCTGGGTCCAATGAAAGACCCTTAACTGCTTTTCTTATCTGCTAAGTCCTCTCTCCACCATCAGCCTTTAAATGTTAGGCTTTATATTACTTTTTACTCTTATTGTTTTTGTCAATCAGTATTTTTAAATTTTCCATATAGATTTTCCATGTCATCTTCTGAAAGTATTGCCATATCACTATTTCAAAACTAGTAAGTCCAACTTTTGTCAAGTAAATGTGGCTCTTCTTACTTTAACAAGTATTCTCAGTATGTATTTTCTCTCCCCTTTTATTGCTGAGATACAGTGAATAAGTGCTTTGTGTCTGACTTTATTGTATTTTATTATTCAATCTGTTACCATATCAGTAAATTGAATCATTCATTTTCTTAATAAGGATTATATATCTTTTTTTAAAGAGTATTGTATAAAGTATTGTAGATATGGCTCAGCAGTTAAGAGCACTAGCTGCTCTTATAGAGGACCCAGGTTCAATTCCCTGCAACCACATGGTAGCTCATAACTGTCTGTAACTCCAATTCCAAGGTATGTGGAATCCTCATACTAACAAGCATGCAGGCAAACAAAACATCACAGGAACTAAAACTAAAAATATATGACTCATAAAAGAAAACTAAGGGGGAAAAAGAGTGTTATGCAATGTTTTCCTCTAAACTGAAGCCTTCTACCCTGGATGGGACTCTGTTCTGTAAGATTTAGAACGTTCTAAAGTATACTCATTAGATATATAGTAGGATGACCCCCAACTAAGAATCTAAGCAATAGGAAAATGCTATCTTAAATGTCCCTATAATGAGATTGATGGCTACCTTATATGCTATCATACAGACTTTATCCAATAGCTGATGGAAACAGAAGCAGAGACCCATAGCTAAGCAGTTGTAGAGAGGGAGGAATGATGAACAAAGGTTTTAATACTATGCTGAGGAATCCCATAGAAACAGCTGACTTGAACAAGGGGGAGTTCAAGGATCCCAGACTAACAGCTTGCAAAACAACATAAGACAGAACCAAGCCCCCTACAAGTGGGTGACATTTAGGAGCCTTGGCCCTGCCCCAAATAATGTGACAGACTTTGATGATCCCCCATAGAAGGCCTCACCCTTTCCATGGATCATAAGAAGGATGAAATGAGGGTCAGTGGGGGCCATGGGAGAATGGAAAGGATTGGGAACTGGGATTGATATATAAAATAAGAGTGTTTTTAATTTAAATAAAAAATATTACTTCAAAAAAAAGACTCATTAGGCACAAGAAGGAAGCAACTGGAAAATGACAGGATGTCATTAGAACTTACAGCTGTGCCATACTGTTCTCTGCCCAACGTAACACAATCAGTGGGAAATGCCTGGGAAAAAAAATAACCTCTGACCCATCAAGCTGCCTCCAAGTCCTACAGAGTTGCAAGCTTACAGGTTTTGGAGGGTAAGGTGAGATTCAATGATTTCACTGCCTTTAAGGCCTACATATTCCCAAGTGACTCCTCATTCCTATTCCCGTAAGTAACATAACTAACTCATCAATTCACCAAGTTATGCTTTGGTGGTAAGGTTACTTTAGCCTATCACCATTCCTCTGATTGGTACAAATAGATTGTGTGTGTGTGTGTGTGTGTGTGTGTGTGTGTGTGTGTGTGTGTGTCACTCCAAGCATCAATGAACATGGAAATCAAGAAACAAACATACATAAATATTCACATTCTTAACAAATCACTTTCCAAGTCTTGGCTCAATTTTACATGCTGTATTCTATATCTATCTATCTATCTATCTATCTATCTACCTATCTATCATCTATCTATCTGACATCCTCACTTCAGTTTCCCCTCTCTTCTCCCCTCAATTCTACTTCCAACCGCTCCCCTACCTCCCACCCACATTCTACTCCCCCTCTGCTTTGCTTCAGAAAGGAGTAACCTCCCTTGGATATCAACAAAACATGTCCTTTCAAGTTGTATTACGACTAAGCACCTCATTTTGTATTAAATGTGGGCAAGGCATACCCATTTGAGGAGTAGGGTCCCAAAAGCCAGCAAAAGATTCAGTTACAGTCCCTGGGCCTTCAAGAAGACCAAGCTACACAATAGTCATCCGAGAGGCTTTGTCCAGAAACTAATGGAAACAGGTGCGGAGATCCACAGTGAAACATTTGACTGCTCTCAGGGAATCCTGAGATGGAGGAAAGATTGTGGGCGCTGGAACAGTCAAGCACATAACAAGAAAACCCACAGAAGTAACTAACCTGGGCTCATAGGAGCCCACAGTGATTGAACCTATGAACAGGAGGACTGAATGGGACTAATCGGACATCTGCATATATCTGACATGCTGTATTGCATATTTCTATCTACCTATTCATCTTTTTGACCTTTTAATTTTAGACTTCTTATTTTTAAAAGTCTATATTTATTTATACTTATCTTGGTATTCATTGCTTCACATTTTTAATTTTAATTATATAAGTTTTAGGTTGAATGTACATATGTGCGCCAAATGCATGCCTGGTAGCTGGGGAAACCAGAAGAAGCAGTCAATATCTTGGAACTGGAGTTACAAATGAGTATGAGCCACCATGTAGCTGTTTTTCAGTTGGTCCTCTACAAAAACACTGAGTGCGATTAACCATTGATCAATCACTCTAGCCTCTGTATATCATATTCTTTCAAACTCCATTTAACTTTTAATTGATTCTAACAGCCTATACTTCTTTTAAAGTTTTGAGACTATAATTTAATTACACTTCTCCATTCCCTTTCCTCCCTTCAAACCCTATTATATACTTCTTCCCTATTGCCCTTCATATTCATAGTCTCTTTTTTCTACTAATTTTTATTATACATGTTTATATATATATATATAAACATGTATGCTTCTAAATATAACCTGTTCAGTCTGTCTAATCTTACCAGTATGCATGTTTTCAGGAATGATAATTTGACACTGGACAATCAATTGGTATACTTTTTCATTGTGAAGGCAACCTCTCCTTTGGCCAGCTTTGCTGAGTTGCCTGTAATTCATTGTTTAGCACTGAAGCCTTGTGGGATCTTGTCATGTTCACCGGAGTCATCCTATGTAGCATGTTAGGGCGGCCATACTGGTGAGAGTCTATGGGTATAGCTTCTGACATGACTACCACACACAATCTCATAGCAAGCACTCTGATCTTGTGAGGTGGGTACCATAACTCAGCTGTTTGATAGGCTGTGGTTTTCTGTAATGGTTTCTATTTGCTGCAAAGAGAAGTTTCTGTGGATGAATAGTGAAGACTGTACTTGTCTGTGGGCATATGAACAAATAATGATAAATTGGTTTTAGGGATTAATCTGGCTTAGTGGTTGCAGATTTTCCTTCAGCATGATTTCACGAGCACTTGGTTAGGTTCATTTCCAGTACCAGGTATAGTATCACTCTTCCTGAGTGGATCTTAAATACAATTAAGGAGCTGTTAGTTACTGCCAAGGTATATATGCCACTACTGCACCCATAGGTTTATTTTGCCATGTCAGTCATTGATGTGGGGAGAACAGTTGCTTGCATCCCTCCCTTCGAAGATTGCATGATCCATTTTGGTGAAATGAAAGGTAGTTCTCAAGGAGGGTGCAATCAAGCCACTGAATTACATGATTTATAGGGGCTTTAAGGTAAATAGCCAATAACATTTCCTTTCTTGGGTTTTCAAACATCTTTTTTTTTAAATTTTATATAACTAAGTCCAATTAAATGAAAACAAACATTTATACACAACATTTGGGAATATGGGCGTCGTTCTTTCCAAACTACTTCCTGCTGGTAAGGGGCGCTGTCTTGGGGGATTCGAAGAAGATACAGATATCTTGGCTGTAGTCTGTAGGGCTGTTTTGTCCAGCTGTTTTGAATGTAGGATCAGCTTGTACTCTGTTTCAGGCGGTCTGGCGTGATCAAACCACATTAGTCTGGGAGGAATCCACATCTTTTCATTTTCTGTGGAAACAAAAATAGAAATCCTTTTCCCCAATAACTTGTCCTTCAACTTAAATTTTGGAGTCAAAAGCATTTTTTTAATTTAATTTATTATTTTACCTGTCGATCCCAGTTCCCTCTCCCTCCCTTCCTACCCCAGCCCTCCCTCCCTCTTTCCCTCCCTTTTACCCTCTCTGTCCTCTCACATGCACTCTAAACACCCTCCCCTCCCATCCCCCCACCCCAATTCCATAAGTAGGGGAATGCCATCCAGTTGGGGTCATGTAGATCTGACAGGTCCTGTGAAGTAGGGACTAGGGTTTCTCTCCTGTCTCTAGATTAAGGCAGTTATCCCTCCATGGGGGATATGTTTGCAAAGTCCTTTTGTGCACCAGGGATACACCCTGGCTCCACTGTCTGAGGTCTCTTAGACTGCTCAGTCCTTCTGGCTGAGACCCATATTCAGGGGGGCCTGAGTCAGTCCCATGCTGGCTTCCCAGCTCTCAGTCTAGTGGCCGTTAGCTCCTCCTTGTTCAGGTAAGGTGACTCTATGTGCTTCTGTTGCATGGTCTTGTCCTCTCCATCTGCTTCTGGGTTCTAGTTCTACTCAGTGTTTATGTATGGGTGTTTGCTCCTATTTTCAACAAGAATTAGTTGAGGGCTCCATGGAGAAGTTAGTTGTTGATCTCACTCTCCGGGAAGGGCATTTATGATAGCCTTTCCACGGAAGCTGAGATTGTTAGTTGGGAGCAGTCTTATAGTTCTCTCGACCTTTCTTTGTGTTCAATTTTATCTTCTAACCAATATTGGCTCCCTCTTTTACGTTCTCTCTCTCTGTCTCTGTCTCTCTCTCTCTCTCTCTTTCTTTCTTTCATCTTTATTGTTGTGTTACCCACCTCATTCCTTCTCCTGTATTTAACTTCCCCCTTCCCTAAAGAGCTCCATGCTTCCCATTTCCCTAAATAGATAGGTCACTTGTGTGCTGTTATTCTCCTTTATCCTTCTCCCACCTTTCCCTGTATTTATCTCCCTCTCCATCCACTAATAAGCCCTCATTTCCCCAATTCCCTAATCAGATTACACATACCCTGATATTTTACCCTTTATTGCTTTCCAAACCCTCTCCCAACAATAGTCCTATTTTATTTTGTTGGTGTTTGTAGTTGCTGCAGGCTATGTACTCACATCTGAAGGGTTGGAACTAGAAAACACCAATAAAAAAGAAATGGTAATGTTTGCCTTTCTGTGTCTGGGTTACCTAGTTAAATATGATATTTTCTAGTTACATCTATTTACCTATAAAGTTCATGATTTCATTCTTCATACAGCTGAATAGCATTCATATTATACACCTATTTTCTTTATCTATTCTTCAGTTGTAGGACATTTAGGCTATTTCCATTTCCTAGGTATTGTAAATAGAGCAGCATAAAATCCCTGAACAAGTATCTATGGATTATGATGTCAAGTTCTTGAGACATATGCCAATGAGTGATATATCTGAGTTTTATGATAGATTTATTTTTAACCAATTGAGAATTCTCCACAGTGATTTTCATAGTTTCTGCATAAGTTTACAATAACACCAGTAAGAATGAGGGGTCTCTTTTCACCCAACCCCCTCCAGCATTTGTTTTCAGTTTCCTCTTTGATATTGGCCATCTCACCAATATTTCATTAACAAAGTATGTATACATATATTGCTTATCTATGCTCACAAGATTTCATTGTATATTTTGCCTTTGAATCAAAGAAAGAACTTGGCAAGTGTGCTACCTAGATATTATTTATTTATCTATTTGTTGGTGCAACTTTTACATAAACTAAAGTTATCTAGGAAGAAATAATCTCATTTAAAGAAAAGAAATGCCTCCATATTCTTGGCCTGTAGGAAAGAGAATGGGGCATTTTTCTTAATTGATGACTGGTATGGAAGGGGCCAGCTCACTGAGGTCAGTACCACCACAGGATGGTTGATCCTGGGTGGTATAGGAAAGCAATCTTGGAAAGCTATGATAAGCAAAGCAGTATCCAGGGCTCCTACATCATCTCTGCTTCCATTCCTGCTTCCAGCTCCATGCCTTGTGCCCTAACTTCCTTCAATCAGTGATGAACAGTAATTAGAATGTATAAACCACATACCATTTCTCCCCAAGTTTCTTTTGGTCATGATGTTTTATCATAGCAATCAAAACCTATCTATGACAGTGGGACACAGAAAAAAGGAAGTTCTGAATAAGTTGGTTTAAAGACCCTGATGTCATATATATATATATATATATATATATATATATATATATATATATATACTCTGAGTTCCTGTCTGCAGGATCCTTGACCCCCATAGCAGGGCCTCTGCTAAAGTGGCCTCAGCTGGAGATTGGCAGGTCCCAGTGAGATCCTCCTATTGGTGCGGAAACATCCTGAATATCAGCCCAGCCTTTGCCTTCTACCAGCCCTTGGCTAGAGGAGTCCTGCCTATCTACGTGGGACCACACGTAATTTCCACCTGCCTGGTCTCTGACCCTCACCTCCAGTCCTCTACTGGAGTCCAGGGCCCCTCCCAGAGATCTGCCTATTTCTGCAGAACTACTCTGAGTTCCTGACTGCAGGATCCTTGACCCCCATAGCAGGACCTCTGCTAAAGAGACCTCAGCTGGAGAGTGACAGGTCCCAGGGAGATCTGCCTATTGGTGCAGAAACATCCTGAGTATATTCTCTTCTTTTAGTGATGTTGATGAACTTAAGGCATCAAGAGAAGTTTATTCACATTGAAATACTTTAAAGATGGTGGGTTTATATTCTGAAACCTTTAGTTGGCCTTTCTCTTCTTCCTCCTTCCTATTCTTCTTATTATGCCTTATCACCCTCTTCCTTCTCTTCCTCATCCTACTTCTTATTTTGCTTTCCTTATTTTCTACCACCACCTACTCTTCCTTTTCTTTCTCCTTCATTAGTGCTGTGAGATGTCATTCAGATGTGTTCAATAAATGAACATTTTCATTGGTTGGTAGGAAACTGTCCATTCTGTCTGGCACCATGACACAAATCTTAACACTGAGCTTTGGAGAGAGGATATGCTATAGATGCCCCTTAGTCACTGAGCAGTCCATCATTTTTTTCTATGCACTTTGAGCAGTAGGAATTTCTGCATGAAACAGTATCTACTGGATAAAGAAGTTTCTCTGATCAGGACTTAGAGTTGCACTAATCTACAGATAGGGAAATAGTAATTCATAGGACAGTTTGATATTATATCTATTTATCAGAACAAGAGTATTAAGTTCATACCTGAATCCTGGGAGCTCCCTAGCCATGACTTCTTGACCAGATTTTCAGTATCATGTAATTGTGTCTGACTGTAAATCAGACTTTAAATCTAATCAGATGTTGACTACACCATAGCATTCATGACACTATTGTACACTTGAGCATATAATGTCATGCTGGTCATTCCTACAGTCCACACTTGGTGGAGAGTGACTTTGTTACATTTTTTCTCCTGACAGCCTGCATAGCATCATCAAGAACTATGAGAGCTAGCCAACATGGATGGTGTATTCTGGCCACTACCAAATTAATATCTCCGTGTCCTGTACTAAATGAGAGTGGTGTCATATTTCACATTTTATGTTAATTATTTTATTTTTATTTTACATATCGATCACAGTTCTCTCTCCCTCCTTCCATCTTTTCCATTCTCCCACCCTCACATGCACCCCGACAACCCTCCCGTCCCATCCCAAGCAACTCCATATGTACAGTGAAGCCATCCAGGAGGGGTCATCTAAATATGTCAAGTCATTAGGAGTAGGGGCTAAGACTTCTCTCCTGTCTCTAAGCTAAGGGAATATCCCACCATGGGAGATGTGCCCACAAAAGCCTTTTGTGCACAAGGACTACATTCTGGTTTCACTGTATGAGGACCCTTAGACTGCTAAGGCCTTCTAACTGAGACCCATGTTCAGGGGGTCTGAGTCAGTCCCATGCTGGATTCCAAGCTATCAGTCTGGGGTCCCTTTAGCACCTCCTTGTTCAGGTAAGCTGTCTCTTTCTGTTTATGTCCTCCCTCTCTGCATCTGGATTCTAGTTCAACTAAGTGTTTAGTTGTGGGTGTATGCTTCTGTTTCCATCACGTACCACATGAGGGTTCCATAATGGTGGATAAGTTAGTTGTTGATCTCATTATCAGGGAAGGGCATTTGTGGTAGCCTTTCCACAGTTGCTCAAATTATTAGTTGGGGTCAGTCTTATAGTTCTCTGGACATACTCTAGATTCTATTTTACTTCAATCCTATAATGGCCCCCTCTTTTATATTCTCTCTCTCTCTCTCTCTCTCTCTCTCTCTCTCTCTCTCTCTCTCATCTCTTCTATTCCTCAGTGACTCAATCTTCCTAGTCCCACATGCTTTCCTCGACTCCCCTTCTCTTTCTCCTAGTTCTCTCTACCTGCCCTCTCCCACTTCCCATGTACTCTGGAGAACTTGGTCCCTTCCCCCTGTGTGACAAACCTTATATGAATCCCTTAGAATCCACCTTGTATCCTAGTACTTCTGGTGGTGTGAATATTAAGCTGGTGATCCCTTGCTCTATGTCTAAAATCCATAAATGAGCGAGTATATACCATGTTCCTCTTTTTGTGACTGGGTTACCTCATTCAGGATGGTTTCTTCAAGTTCCATCCACTTGCCTGGGAATTCCAAGATTCCACTATTGTTTTTTTCTGCAGAGTAGTATTCCATTGTGTAGATGTGCCAAATCTTCTTTATGCATTTTCAGTTGAGGGGCATCTAGGTTGCTTACAGGTTCTTGCTATTACAAATAATGCTGCTATGAACAAAGTTGAGCACATGTCTTTGTTGCATGGATGGAGATCATTTGGGTATATGCATAAGAGGGGGATTTCCGGGTCCTGTGGTAAACTAATTCCCATTTTCCTGAGGAACTGACATACTAATCTCTAAAATGGCTGTACAAGTTTATACTCCCACCAGCAATGGAGGAGTGTTCCCCTTTTTCCACATCCTCTCTAGCATAAGTGTCATTGGTGTTTCTAATTTTAGCTGTTCTGGCAGGAAGAAGATGGTGTCTGAAAGTTGTTTAGATTTGCATTTCCCTGATAGTTAAGAATGTTGAACATTTTCTTAAGTGTCTTTCAGCCTTTTTGATTTCCTCTATTTAGAATTCTCTCTTCAGTTCTGTACCCCATTTTTAAAATAGGGTTATTTGGTGTTTTGTTGACTGGTTTCTTGAGTTCTTTGTATATTTTGGAGATTAGCCCTCTGTCATATGGTGAATTGGTGAAAATCTTTTCCCAGTCTGTGGATTGCCCTTTGGTCTTGTCAACTGTGTCCTTTTCCTTACAGAAGCTTCTCAGTTTGAGGAGGTCCTATTTATTAATTGTCGATCTCAGTGTCTGTGATACTGGTGTTATGTAACGAGTATGGTTTTTCCGCCTGCCGCTGCTGGTCTTGTCCTGCTGCCGTGCCAGCCCCAAATAATACACAGAGACTCTGTATTTGATATTATACTGTTGGCCAGGTACTAATTTCTTATTGGCTAGCTTTGTCTTAAGTATTAACCCATTTCTACTGATCTATGTATTTTCAAATGGCCTTCTCTTACCGGGGAGGCAGCTGGAGTCCAGCTCTCTCCAGACTCTCCATCTTGACTCCTCCTTACTACTTCCTCTTTCCTCCTTGACTCCTAGTCCCTCCTATCTTCCTTTCCTATTGGCCAACAGTCTTTATTATTATCCAGTATGAGAAACATATATACATAATGGCATCTCCCATCATCTCCTCTTTTCTGTCTAAATAAAAAGAAGCATTTTAACCTTAACATAGCAAAATATATCACATAACAGTTATCCAATAAGAATCACAGTTAACGCTATTTAGTCCATTAACATTTAGCAAGATTAAAACAAACTATTCTATTATCTATCTTATATTTGTGAGTCTAAAGTCCTATATGTAACTTATCTTTAAACATAACTAAGGAAAACTATAACCATAACTATCTGTCTTCAACTCCTTCAAAGACCACAGAAGGACAGTATATAAACTCTAGAAATGACAGAGACATCTTGCCTTGTCAGTCACCTGAAGTTCTTCTGTAATCTTCCATCTTCAGCCCATAGGCCATAGTGTGTCTAGCAGACTCTTCAACAAAGCAGGAAACTTTAAACTGTCTTCTTGTTTTTTTCTGCTTAAATCAAGAAGCCAATTGGTGTAAGGCAGAAGAAAACAATCTAGGGACTCATTTCTTATATGCAATTTTCTCTCTGAAATCCTAATTTTCTCACATACTTTTAATGCTTATTGTTGTCTTTCCCTAATGCATACCTTAAAACTTAAAAATTTTACTTTAATATTGATGTGTAACTTTTCCACAAGGAATAATAACGATTCCTAACAGCAGTCTTTGAACTCTCCGGAAAAAAGATGGGGCCCCACATCATCGTTTCCACTTGACTCAACCTGATGCATCTGAACTACAAACATCACCCTAAAACCGGTTTGAGACTGTTTTGCTCGAGACAACTGGAGCTAGCTGTAATGGTGCACCTTTTTATTACACCCTGGACAGAGTTTCAAATAGAACTACAGTCAAGAATTTTCTGCCACACAGTAACTAGCTACATATGTCACAGCCAGTTCTGTTGAGAAATTTGGTTGCTAGAAATTTTCTTCCTACAGGATCCATTGGAGCAATCATCATCCCATTTCAGCAGAAAGTAACCTTAAGATAACGATGCCCCCTTTCCCTAACCCTTGGAATTTTGGGATAATAGTCATCGTCTTTGGGTTGGTTTTAGTTATTTAGGATTGGGTGATGCTTACACTCAGGTTTATCTTTTAGACAGGAATAGGGTATGGTTGGGAAAGGTATGGTTTAGATGGGATATAGGTAGATTAGCCTATTTTCTTGAGAATTTGAGTAAGAATGAGAGTATTTTACAGCTTACATTGTTATGTATTCTTATGTGGTAAGCTATGTAAAATTAAGTTTATATTTTGTTATATTGTGTTAAATCTTTCCACTTACAATGTTTTATGCACATTACGTTTTCCCATATTCTATGTATGTATACTTTTCTTGTATTCAAGACATTTTGTATATTGATACAATTTGGGATATTTATCTTGCTGCCCTTTATAGTTCTACCACTTGTCTTGACACTTATACTCTACCTCTATTTTAGGGATTTACATGTATGTATATGTAAATAGTTATATTGTTTAAGTATTTGTTCCTGCTTTACTCAGGGAAGTTTTAATCAGTCTTTTTAGCTAAGTTCCCGAGTATTACAGATTATCTTCACTCATATTTCCTGTACCTATGACATTAGTCAGATATAGATGCTTAATCTTCAATCACTTCATAGACATGCAGAACATGGCATTTAAATGTTTTAATATTAGTACTCCATTGACATGAGACACTGCTGCTCCTGACAGTACCGTGCACTCTCCCAAAAATATGTTGGACACTGTTGTTGCTCTTGCTGGAGTTCAATCTCGCCTCAGCTAATGGCCTGTTGGGCAAAGAATTGCCCCCACCTTGACCACTGATTTGGACATGCAGTCCTATGTGCTTGCAGGAGACAAATATAGAAGACTGCTTGACCTTGCCAAGTCAGGGTAAGACAGCCATTCTACCTCCCTACTGTTGTTGTGGTCTGTCAAGTTCTCTTGGCCTTAGCCAAATCTGGGTGTACCAACGTGGCTGTAAAACCTAGGGTGACTGTTCAGGTGGCTTGCTGTTTCTGTCCTTGCTGCACCTTTTGGAAGTTGTCCATCCGCATTTCCTGTCTACTCTAGTATTGTTAATTTCCTTCTCAGGTCTTGATGAGGTTGAAGATTAAACTACCACAACTATTATTCTCTCTTCCTAGTTAGATGCATTAGGTACTAGACTTACGTTTTCCAGCTTAGGACAACTCTATTGTAAACTCCATTATGCCCTCACCCTAGGACTAGATAGGTAGGTCATTTTGTTCTCGATTTTCCTTTTCTTAGAGCACACTTGTTATTCACTGTTTTATATATAGTTTTGTATTAAGCCTAAATCTTTTCTTTAGACTAAAAGGGGAATTGTAGTGAGATAGTTCTGTGGCACTGACCACGCCCTTTGGGGGGTGGAGCCATGGGCGGAGTGACCTGTGGAAGGAGGTCGGAGGGGAGCCAAGAAAGGCTCTCTCTTTCTGGCACGACTTGGACAGGAGAGGATCGGGTTGAATTTCCTGGTGTTCATCTGTCTAGGTTGTAAGTTATTTCTCCCTGAATAAATATCTATTCAGACTATTTGTTTATCCTGATCCTTATTTAACCACGTTAGTGGTATGCTAAGGAAGCAATCTCTTATACCAGTTTGTTCAAGGGTACCTCCAAATTTCTCTAAGAGGTTCAGTGTGGCTGGATTTATGTTGAGGTCTTTGATCCATTTGGACTTGAGTTTTGTGCATGGCCATAGACATGGGTCTCTCTGCAGTCTTCTACATACCATCATCCAATTGTGCCAGCACCATTTGTTGGAGATGCTTTCCTGCTTCCATTGTGTACTTTTAGCTGTTTTGTCAAAGATCAGGTGTTCATAGGTGTGTGGGTTAATATCAGGATTTTCAATTCAATTCCATTGTTCTACTTGTCTATTTTGTGCCAGTTCCAGGCTGTTTTCAGAACTATAGCTCTGTACTAGAGCTTAAAGACAGGATGATGATGCCTCCTGAAGTTCCTTTATTATACAGGGTTCTTTTGGCTAGCTGGGTCTTTTGAATTTTCATACAAATATGATTATTAGCCTTTCAAGTTAACTGAAGAATTGTGGTGGGATTTTAATGGGAATTGCATTAAATCTATAGATTGCTTTTGGCAAGATTGTCATGTTTACTATGTTTATCCTACCTGTGTTAGAGCATGGAAGATCTTTCCATTTTCTGGTATCTTCTTTAATTTCTTTCTTTAAAGACACAGAGTTCTTATCATATAGGTCTTTCACTTGTTTGGTAAGCATTACCCCGAGATACTTCATGTTATTTGTGGCTATTGTAAAGGGTGATGTTTCTCTGATTTCTTTCTCAGCCCCTTTGTCATCTGAATAAAGTAGGGTATTGATTTTTTTTGCGTTTATCATGTATCCTGCTAGTTTGCTGAAGGTGTTTATCAGCTTTAGGAGTTCACTGGTAGAGTTTATGGGGTTGCTTATGTAAACTATCATATCATCTGCAAATAGAGAAAGTTTGACTTCTTCCTTTCCAATTTGTATCCCATTGATCTCCTTTTGTTGTCTTATTGCTTTGTAGGAACTTCAAGTACAATATTGAAGAGATATGGAGAGAGAGAGGCAGCCTTGTCTTCTTCCTAATTCTAGAGGAATCACCTTAAGCTTATCCGTATTCAGTTTGATGTTGGTTATTGGTTTACTCTATATTGCTCTTATTATGCTTAGGTATATTCCTGTTACTCCTGATCTCTCCAAGACCTTTAGCATGAGAGGGTGTTGATTTTTTGAAGGAATTTTAGCATCTAGGGAGATGATCATATAGTTTTTCTTTTTCAGTTTGCTTATATGGTAGATCACATTGATAGATTTTCATATGTTAAACCATCCCTGCAATCCAGGGATGAAGTCTACTTGGTCATGCTGGATGATTTCTCTGATGTAGTCTTGGATTTGGTTTGCCAGTATTTGATTGGGTGTTTCTGCATCAATTTCATGAGGGATATTGGTCTATAGTTTTCTTTCTTATTTGTGTTTTTGTTAGGCTTGTGTACCAAGGTTATTGTGGCCTCGTAAAAAAGAGTTTGGCAATGAACCTTCTGTTTCAATTGTGTGGAACAATTTGAGGACTATTGGTACTATTTCTTCCTTGAATTTCTGGTAGAATTCTGCACTGAATCCATCTGGCCCTGGGCTTTTTTTAAGTTGAAAGTCTTTCGATGACTGTTTCTATTTCATTGCAGATTATAGGTCTATTTCAGTTGTTTGTCTGTTCTTGATTTAATTTTGATAAGTGATAGTTATCCAGAAATTTGTTCATTTACTTTGAATTTTCAAATTTTGTGGAGTACAGGTTTTAATAATATGACATAAAAATTCTATGAATTCCCTCTTGTCTGTTGTATGATTTTGTTAATTTGCATGTTCTCTCTCTGCCTTTTCGTTAGTTTGGATAAAGGTTTGCCTATCTTGTTGATTTTCTCAAAAAAACCAAGTCTTTTGAATTCATTTTTTTGTATTGTTTTCCTGGTTTCTACTTTATTGATTTCAGCCCTCAAATTGATTATTTCCTGGTGTCTACTCCTCTGGGGTGAGTTTGCTTCTTTCATTCTAAGGCTTTCATTTGTGCTGATAGTTTTCTATGTGATTATGCTCCATTTTCTTCCTATGGACACTTATTTCAATGAACTTCCCTTGTAGCACTCCTTTCAAGGTGTCCCATACGTTCAGGTGTGTTGTGTCCTCATTCTCATTGAATATTAGCAAGTCCTTAATTTCTTTCTTTATTTCTTCTTTGACACAGGTATGATGCAACTGTACATTGTTTAGTTCCCATGACTTTGTAGGGTTTCTGTGATTTGTTTTGTTGTAGGGTGGTGAAGTCTCCCACTATAAATGTGTGATTCTTTATGTGAGGTTTGAGTTTTAGTAGTGTTTCTTTGATGTATGTGGGTGACTTTGTATTTGAGGCTTAGATGTTCAGAACTGAAACTTTGTGCTGATGGATCTCTTCTGTGATGAATTCGAAATGACTGTCATCATCTCTTTTTATTAATTTTGGTTTGAAGTCTAACTTGTTAGATATTAGAATCACCTGCTTGCTTCTTGGATCCATTTGATTGGAAGATCTTTTCTCATTCCTTTACCCTGAGGTAATGTCTATCTTTGGAACTTAGATGTGTTTCTTGTATGCAGCAGAAGGATGGATTCTGTCTTCTTATCCATTCTGTTAGCCTGTGTCTTTTTATAGGCGAATTAAGACCATTAATGTTGAGGGAGCATTGATTGTTAGTGCTTGTTTGTTTTAGATTTGTTGTTGGCTATGGTATTGTGAATATATTTGTCCTGCTTTACCATTGGATTCTGTTGAATTGGGATTATTTATGTCTTTGTGAGTGTAGTTACCTTCCTTGGGTTGGAGGTTTCCTTCTATAACTTTCTGTATGGCTGTATTTGTAGATTGGTATTGTGAAAATCTGTCTTTGTCATTAAATGTCTTGTTTTCTCCATCTATAGTGATTGAGAGTTTTGTTGGTATAGTAGCCTGGGCTGGTCTCTGTGGACTCTTAGTACTTTTAGAACTTTCTATCCAGGACCTTCTGGCCTTGAGAATTTCCATGGAGAAGTCAGGTGTAATTTTGATAGAACTGCCTTTATATGTTACCTGGGTTTTTTCATTTCCTGCTCTCAATATTCTTTCTTTACTCTTTTAAGTTAGGTGTTTTGATTATTATGTATCAAGGTGTCTTTAATTTTTTTGGTCCAGTATATTTTGTGTTTGGTATGCTTCTTGTATTTTCATGGGCATGTCCTTCTTCAGTCTGGGAAAGTTTTCTGCAATGATTCTGTTCAATATGTTTTCTGCACATTTAAGCTGGGCTTCTTCGACTTCCTCTTTGCCTATTATTCTTAGGTTTGGCATTTTCACAGTGTCCCACATTTCCTGGATGTTTTGTGTTTAGGATTTATTGAATTTAAGATTTTCTTTGGTCAATGAATCTATTTCTTCTAGTTTTTCTTCAGCACCGGCAATTTTCTCTTCCATCTCTTGTGTTCTGTTGGTTATGCTTGTGTCTGTAGTTCCTGATTGTTTGCCCAGTCTTTCTATTTCCAGCATTCCTGCAGTTTGTGTTCTTTATTGACTCTATTACAGTTTTCAAGTCTTGAACCATTTCCTTCACCTGTTTAATTGTTTTTCCTTGGCTTTCATACTGTCTCTAAGAAATTTGTTCATTTCTTCCAATTTTTTGTTTTTCTTCCATTTCTTTATGGATTTTCTCACGTCTTTGAGGGCCTCTATCATTTTTATGACAATGTTTTCTGAGTCATTCTCTTCTGCTTCATCTTCAGTTCTAGTTGGTATAGAGTCCCTATATTCTGTTGGTGTTTTGCTTGTCTTTCTATTTTTAGATGTTTCCTTGTATTGCTGTCTTCCCATCACTTCTTTCAGTAGGTGCAGGTTGGGTCTCTCTCTTTCCCTGGTACTTCCTTTGGTGGGCTTAGGTGGGTAAGAAGTTCAATGTATGTAGCTCTAGGTGGCCCAAGCTCTCTAAGATGTCTCTCCTCAGGCAAGGGCCCAGTGATGGGAGTCAAACATCAGGCTCCAGCAGAGGACCGGTGATGGATGTCAAAGATCTCACAGGCTGGGACTCAGGATGTTTTTGTTCAGATAGGTGGGTCTAGCTAGGGCCTGCCACTCTCCAGCTGATGCCTCTTAGGGGTCAAGGATCTAGCCTGCAGGGAATCGGGATGGCCCCAAGGAGATAGGCTGATCTCTGGGAGGGACCCGGAATTCTAGTAGAGGACCCGCGGTGGGGGTCAGAGGCCAAGCATGTCATAGGTAGGTGTGGTGTGCTCAGAACAGCTCCAGGAAGTTCCCCAAAGGATTTGTGGACATATCTTTCTAGACCAGTTGTGACTGTAGTTCACAAGGTCCACAGCTGGATGCACTGGTTATATTTTTTTCCACTTGACATAATTTAGATGTACCTGGGAAGATGGAGCATCCACTAAGAAAATTCTGCCACTGGCCTGTGTGAGGATCCAGCCCACTGTGGGCAGTACCACTCCTGGATAGGTGGTCCAGTATAGAAAAGTGAACATAACAAACCATGAAAAGCAAGGCAGTGAATACTGTTCTTCATAGTCTATACTTCAGTTGCTGCCTCAGTTACAGACTAAAAAATGTAAACGGTGGTAAATAACTCCCTCTCCCAAGTTGATTTTGGCCAATGTTTTATCACAGGAACAGAAATCAAGCTAGGACACTAGGCAAAGCTATGCACTTGTAGTAGGAGAGCCAAGTGATGCAGCCACTGTAAAAATCAATGTGCCAGTTCTCAAAAGATTCTAAGGTGATCTAGCATATGATACATCTATAGCAACACTGGGCATATTATCAGGACCCTCTATATCACACTAAGTAAATAACTGCCCAGCCATAAACATTGCTGTTTTAGTCACAATAACCAGGAAATGAAACAGCTTATATAACCATCAGCTAATGAGCCTGAAAATAGGCTCAATGGAATATTATTTAGCTCTTAAAAATGAAATTTTAAAACTTGTGCCTAAATAGATGGAGTTGCAAATAATCAGGCTGGGTGAGGTAATCCAGACCCAGAACAACAAATATTGTGTGTTCTGTTTCACATATGGATAATGGCTTTGAATCTTTAGATATTTGTGTTTAAATGGAAGTCCTCATAGAAGCTAGGAAACAAATTAAGGGGCAGTGACCAGGGGTGGTGGTGGTGGTAATAAAACACGGGTGGTATATATGGGAAATGTTGGTGCAGAAAGGTATAAATGGGTTCAGGATGGGAGGGCAAGGTAAAGAAAGAAATATAATTAAGCATAACTAACACTAAAGAAATATAATAAAGTCATAGGGAAACCTACCACTGTAGGTGCTTCCTACGATGCATACACTTGTATACATATACACACATACAGAGAGATGCATACATATTAGACACACACACACACACATATATATATATATGTATGATATATATCATACATATACATAGAAAATGTTTAAAAAGAATTTCCTAATCCTAATAGCAGGGGTCAGAGGTTGGGATGTGAAGGCATTGGCTCTCTCAGAAACCATAGGCTTCAGTACAATGATCAACACCATGTATGGGTTACCTCTTTTCAAGTTGTTGGTCAATGAGGTCCCATAAACCTTCAAACATTACAGACTATTGCCAATGCTCTTGGTTACCCTCCAGAACTTGGTGGCAAGACCACATTCCTGAACAGACCATAAGATATGAAGAAATCAAGCTTGTGCTGATCTGCATGTTTCATCTTTACTTGCTAGCTTTCATAATGCTGGAAGATTCCAGGAAAGATAAGGAGAGTGAAAAGTATTAAATAAACTGTTTTGTTTGTTGTTTGTCTGATTTTGAACTATTTTGTTTTAACTTAATTACTTAAATTTATTTTAACATTTATTACATCTTCCCTTATGTGTGGGATTGGGGCGTGCATGTACACGTGCATGGTATGAGTTGTATGTAAAGATGTACTGTGGTCACATGTACATGGCAGGGGACAACTTTCAGGAATCAGTTATCTCCTTCACCATGCTAGATCCAGGGACAGTTCTCAGGTTGTCAGGCTTGGTAGCATGTACCTTTACCAGCTAAGCCATCCTGAAGGGCCCCAAGTTAATGTGTTTTTCTCCCTTAAACTCTATTATATTCAATGAGCTTAACATTTTAAAGTGGAGAGATGGAAAACACACATTAAAGTGGTTATAAAGTCCACTTAACACATTTCATGTTTTCAAAGGTCACGCTAAAGATGCCCTTTCCACTTCTAACCTCTGTGTTTTCTTTCCAACTATGTAAACTTTCTTCTTAAGGGAAGTGGCTAAGATTAAGTTCAATTTCTATGTTCTACTTAGGAATCTTTGACAATGCTGCACTTATATATTTTTGAGCAATTTCCATGAACATATCATCTTGGGCATTTAATAAAGATTCCTGCTCCTTGGTCTATGTCCTAGAGAATATCTTATTAGTAACATCATGACATTATGTATATTAACAGGTGTTCAAGTGAAAGCCTACCATTTGGGATTTTAAATAAACAATTCACAGAACCTAAACTCCCACTCTGGGGATGGGCTGGGCTTAACTACTTGTTCCATTTGGTCATTTATATAACTGAATTGAGATTTTACCTCAGGTAAAGTTCTACTGCCTGTTGGAAAATGCTCAAACATCTGTTGGCTGATATTTTAATCTTTAATTGGTGACGTTTACTCTCCTTTGTAAAGGCATTCATGATTCCAAATCATTTTCTGACATTTGACAGAATAGGTATGCTGTGTTAAACTGCTTCCACCTGCTAATGTGGGTTGCATATTTGGGCAGGGTTAACTGAGGTCCAACATTTGGAAAAAGTTTACAAAATTGGGCGGGGGGAAGCCTCAGTTCTCTTGGGGAGGACGCCAGTATGCCTCTGGTTTTTGAATGTTTCAAGGCTTAGGCTTGATCTCTGTGTCAATCAACTTGCAATCAAGGAAGAAGACTGAATTGCTCTTTACTAGTCCAACAAATTTTGAACAGTACAGTGTTGTTGCCATTTGATATCTCAGTGGATAAGTCCTACTGTGGAATCTGTTGCATACTGCTGCATACTGTGGCATTCTCTGGGGCTGACTGCCTTGATTTCACAGTAAGCACAATATTTAATTGTGACTAAAACTGTTGAAGATTTTGTTTGAAATAACATGATTCACCACTCTTAACATCCGTCTGAGGTGAAAAGTTTACTTCCCATAGCTTATGTTTATTGAAGTGAGAGGTAAACAAACATCAAATGGTTTGAACATTTTAATTTGTTTACAGTTACGGCAGGATCCCAAACTTGGTGTGAGCTTTAGGGGTTATTTTACATATGTATTTTTATATTGAATGATTGATAGAATTGGGCATGAAAATGAAAGGGGAGATCAGAGTTTTCAGATGACATAGATATGCATTCTGGCAATAGAAGTGTTGTGAATATGCTATTATCACACGAACTTATAGCTGAGCTTCTATGTAATGAAATGCTAGGGATAAAATGTTGAATGTGATTTGTCTAAAATGTACCTACTTTAGGGAAGCAAAGAGAGTAACAATACAAGCAAACCAGAAATTCCATCTTCAAGGAGAAAATAAATTTGCTTGAAATTTTCTTCTTTAGTTTGGACCCAAGGTTTGCCTTCTTCCCAGTGACATTATCTTTATACAAACATTGCTTGTAAAAATGCAAATTTAATACTGGAGAATGGCCCTCATCATCATGGATCCTGGATGGTAGTGGTGGAAACAAAATACTGACAAAGTGACACAAAAGAAAATATAGAAGCCCACACCTCTGAGAAAAGAAAAATTTAGTAATTAAGGCTTGGTTTATTCCTCATTATATTACTAAAATTATTTTTAATATATTACAAATTAGGTAAAACAATAATAAAATATTCCTGTTTATACTTGGAACATCTAAGACATGATAGAAAAAAATAGACTTCACAGGTATTCAGAGGTGATTTTGTTTGTTAGAATCCTTTGCTCATAAATAATTGAATGGCTGACACTAACTTGGTGCTTTTTTCCAACCACTCTGCATACATTGCAGCCTGATGCTTGACTCAGAATGCAGAGGGAGTCACTGCACCTTCACACCAGAACAAGATGTGGAAGTTTGGAGTTTTCTACTTTCAAGATTCTTTTTTTAATATGACAAAGATGCTCATATGATCTGCCTCTATGAGGAGGCATTTTTTGAGAATTTTGGAGGGAGGTGTATAAATTCTATGTCATGGGGCCATTCCATGTGGATTAGAGTTTGCACAGAGACCCATAGTGGTGAATTCTTATTGCTACATTAAGAAGCTCACAGGCAAGATGGACCTTATATCCAGGAAACCATTGTATTTCCAAGGTCCTTCTTTCAATAAGGATAATAAAGAGACTATAGTGAGGATGAGAGCAATTAAGCACATGCATAGTTTTTAATACTTGCCTTCATCCTCTCAAGAAAAGAAAGTCTTTGAGGAATCTGAAGTCAGATTTCACAAATGCTTGAGTTTTCTTTCTTTCTCTCTCTCTCTGTCTCTCTCTCTCTCTCTCTCTCTCTCTCTCTCTCTCTCTCTCTCTCTGTGTGTGTGTGTGTGTGTGTGTGTGTGTTTCTGTCTGTACATGTTGAGGTCAGATACTGATCTTAGAATCTCTAGTGGGACATGGTAGGGTATATCACTAAAAAAAGATTGCCATTTCAGCTAGAATGGCTGACTAGTATTTCTGGGATTTGTCTGTGAATGCCCAGAACCTTTACCTTCCTAGTAATACTTAAAAAATGGGTTAAAGAGGTCATGTTCAGCTTTTTGGATGAGTACTGGAAATCTGAAGATAGTTATTCATGTTTATGCAGTAAGTGTTTTGAATATTGAGTCATTTCTCCAGCCCCGGCATTAGTTGTTTGAAACCTAAATGGAGCTAAAAGAAAGCTAGTCTGAGCCTAGGCTGAGACCTGAGGCACAGAGGCTATTCAAGAGCATTTGTGTTGTTTAGGTGCCATGAATGTAAACTCACTTTGAATGATTCTCAGAGGGTATATATCAATCTTCAGTAGAAAGAAGTTAGTATACACTACAACTGAAGTACATACTTGTTATAATATTCCAGTAAAATATATCACAAGCAAAAACAACCCCATAATTTCATGAGGAAGTCTTGGTAGCTTCTTATTTTTTGTGTTCAGGATAAAGAACTCAGTAGTCATGTTTTGATTGATGCTTCTGTTCTGTAGCACAGTACAACCTAGAGTGGTACCCAGACTGCTGGCACAGATGGCATCAGAGCTATCTGTGTGAACAGGAACTTCCAGAAGGATGGCCAAGAAAATGAAGGATGCAAAGGATCACTGATATAATTTCTTCTCTTGGTGATATCTCTTTCTCTGTAGCATCTGTATGTGTTACATTTTCTATTTGGAGGAAAAGGGTTCATTTTTATTTTGCAAAGGTTTCACTTTAGTGGTTCTGCTCTTTTTCTAACCACACCTGATTCTTCAGCCCTAAATAATCTAAAACTGCAGACTCTCATTCAAAATAGCAAATTCCCCTTATAGAATCATTAAAGGACTTTTAAACATCCCTCTGAAGCTTCACAAGCCAGGTCTCCATCATCTGCACTGCTCTCATCACTATTAAGTTCAAGCACCAAAAGAACATGCCACTGACATCTCAATAATAAATGGTTCTTCCATTCCAAAGTCACAAAGTACTTCCACAATTTTCCCAAACATATTTTAATTCAGCATCTATGGGTGCAATCGCCAGCCTCTGTATTGGGTGTCCAGTTCATTAAGGAACATTTGCCATTGGCTCTTTTTTCCTCATTAGATAGTCTCAGAACACCTATCCTGTTTGGGATATCACACATGTGAGGGATTATTTATAAGCTGCTGGTTTGTCTGTATTTGTATTATATGACATCATCACACCACTGGGATTACTGGAGCTTTTGTAATTGAGATACTGGG
Source organism: Phodopus roborovskii (assembly GCF_943737965.1). Lineage (NCBI taxonomy): Eukaryota > Metazoa > Chordata > Mammalia > Rodentia > Cricetidae > Phodopus > Phodopus roborovskii. The sequence goes on along the minus strand of NW_026126623.1, from coordinate 2,398,033 downwards.
TTTCTGAAGTTTGGGAGGATTAATCCATCAGATTTGCTGTTTCTTAAGAAGATTGTTTCTGGCTGTCCTAAATTTCTTGAGGGTGCATATGATATTTTTCCTAATTCTGCAAAAAACAATAATCATTTGGGATTTTGATCGTCATTGCATTTTCTGTGTTATTCATTTTGGGTAATATTTACACCTTAAAACTCCTAATAAATGAGCATGATGTGTGTCCATTTAATTCTATCTCTTGGATGTCTTTCACCAATGCTTTTGTAGTTTCTATTATGCAATTTGTGTCACTTGACTTTCAGTTTCTGTCACAAAAAACATTAGATGAATCAAATATTCAAGAGGAAATAGTCATTTTGGCTCATGATTTCAGAGGTTTCTATCCGTGCTTACATGGCCCAGTCACTGGTGAAGGACAACATCATGGCAAAATGTAGATGACAGAACAAAGCTATTCACTATATGATGATAAGGAAACCAACAAGAAGAGAGACTGCAGTTCTATTCACTTCTCTTGCACTCACAGGACATAAACTTTTCAAGAATTCTTCAATTCCCAAGAACATCAAGCTTCAAATGCATGGCCTCTAAGGGACATTTAGATCAGAATTCTAGCAAAAGTCATTTACGCTCTTGGTTGCTATCTTCAGTTTTTGCATTTATTTATTATATGTGCATGCATATGTGCCACAACACATGTGGACATCAGACTGCAAGTTTCTGGAGTCAGCTATCTCCTTTCCTCATGTGATTGCAGACACTGAACTCACATCACAGACTTACCTGCTGAGGCACTGTGTAAACTCATACATGATTCTTTTTTTCTTTCACTGGAAATAGACTTCTTCATACAATATATTCAGATTATTGTATCCCCTCCACCTACTCTGCCCAGTTCCTCTGTACCTCCCTTCCCATCCCAATCCATACTTTTTCTTTGTATCACTGGGAAATGAACAGGAATCTAATGAATAATAATAAAATAAATCAAAAAACAAATCAGAATATGACATGACGACAATCATGAAAAAAAAAAGTGTCATGAAAAAGCATCACAAATGTATGTGAATGCCATTCTTGATTTTTAAAATCTTGGGGTTCTGTTGTTTTTGTTGTTGTTGCTTGATTTTTAAGACAGGGTTTCTCTGTAGCTGTGGAGCCTGTCCTAAAACTCAGTCTGTACACCAGGCTGGTCTCAAACTCACAAATATCTGCCGCTCTGTGCCTTTAATTTCATTTTAATACTATTGTTTTGTCATTTCCTTATAAGATGATTCATTAGTATGTAACAATGCAACTGAATTTACTTATGTTGCCCTTGTATTAACTTTGCACTCCCCTGAAAAATATATTTACTACTTTTAGTAGTCCTATTTTTGCTTTTTGATTTTGTCTATGTTTGTTTTTGTTTTACAAAACAAGGCTTCTCTGTCTAGCCCAGTTGCCCTAAAACTAACACTGCAGATCAGGCTGGCCTTAAAGTAGTAATCCTCCTGCCTCTGTCTCCTTCAGCAAATCCTACCATAGTGCACCAGCACAACTGGACAGTATAGAGTCTTTAGGGATTTTTGCATGTATGACCATATCATCTCTGAACATATATGATTATTAATTCTTCCTTTCCAATATGTTATGCTTTGGATGCCTATCTATGTTTTATATGTGGTTTTCTTGCCATTGTTCATTTGTTAGTTCTTTTATTTCTTTGTTAAATTTCTGCCTGGTAGTCCTGTAACAGTGTGACAGTAGGGTGTGTTGAAGTCTCGCACTGTGAGTATGGGAGGTTTTGTTTGAGGTTTGAGATTTAGTAATGTTTCTTTAATGAATGTGGGTGTCTTTGTATTTGTGGCATAGCTGTTCAGAATTGAGACTTTGTACTGATAGATTTCTCCTGTGATGAATATGAAATGACTGTCTTCATCTCTTTTGATTGATTTTGCTTTGAAGTCTAACTTGTTAGAAATTAAATAGCTACACCTGCTTGCTTCTCAGGTCCATCTGATTGGAAGATCTTTTCCTAATGCTTTACCTGTCTGTGTTTGAAGCTTAAATGTGTTTCTTGCAGAAGAAGGATGGATTCTATCTTTGTATCCATTCTGTTAACCTTTGTCTTTTTATAGGCGAGTTAGGACCATTAATGTTGAGGGAAAGTAAGGAGCATTGGTTGTTAAGTCTTGTTTGTTTTAAGATTTGTTGTTGGTGGTGGTATTGTGAGTATATTTGCCCTGGTTTTTCTTTTGGGTTCTGGTAAAGTGGGATTATCTATTGCCTATATCTTTGTGAGTGTAGTTAACTTACTTGGGTTGGAGTTTTCCTTCCAGAACTTTCAATAGGGCTGGATTTGTGGATAGGTATTGTGAAAAATCTGGCTTTGTCATTGAATATTTTGTTTTCTTTGTCGATAGTGATTGAGAGTTTTGCTAGGTGTAGTAGCCTGGGATGACATCTGTGGACTCTTAGTATTCGTAGAACATCTATCCAAGACCTTGTGGCCTTCGAAGTTGCCATGGAGGAATCATGTGTAATTTTGATAGGTCTGGCCTTTTTCCTTTACTGCTCTTAATATTCTTTATTTATTCTGTATGTTAGGTGTTTTGATTATTATGTGGTGAGGGGACTTTGTTTAGGTTTTGTGGGGTTTGTTTTGTTTTGTTTTGTTCCAGTCTATTTGGTGTCCAGTATGCTTCTTGTACTTTCATAGGCATGTCCTTCAGTTTTCTGTAATTATTCTGTTTAATGTGTTTTCTGCACCTTTGAACTGGGCTTCTTCACCTTCTTCTATGCTTATTATTCTTAGGTTTGGCCTTTTCACAGTGTCCCACATTTCCTGGATGCTTTGTGTTAAGCATTTGTTGGATTTAAGAGGGTCGATGAATTTATTTCCTCTAGTTTATCTTCAGCACCTGAGATTCTCTCTTTCATCTCTTGTTTTCTATTGTTTATGCTTGCATTTGTAGTTCTCCATCATTTACCCAGTTTTTCTATTTCCAGCATTCCCTCCATTTATGTTTTCTTTATTGCCTCTTTTTCAGTTTTCAGATCTTAAACTGTTTGAATTGTTTCCTTCATCTGTTTAATTGGTTTTTCTTGGCTTTCCTTACTTTCTTTAACAGATTTGTTCTTTTCTTGCATTGCATTTTTTGTTTGGTCTTTTCCTCTATTTCTTCCAATTTTCGGCTTGTTTTTTTTTTTTTTTTTCCATTTCATTAAGGGATTTTTTCATATCATGTTTGAGAGCCTCTATCATTTTTATGAAGTTATTTTTTCAGTCGTTCTCTTCTGCTTCATCTGGTTTGGTGTAGAGTCTAGATTCTGGTGGTGTCATACTGGTCTTTCTATGGTTGGGTGTTTTCTTGTATTGTCATCTTCCCATTGCTTCTTCCAGTGGGTGCAGGTAGAGTCTCTTTCTGCCCTGCTCTCCCAGTGGGCATAGGTGGATCAGGAGTTTGATGTCTGTAACTCTGGATGATCTGAGCTCTCTTGGAGGTCTCTCAAGCAGAGGCCACAGCAGGGCCAACAATGTGGGGAAGGCAGGCTCATGATGGCCTCAAGTATTCAGGCAGAGGGCAGGCTCAAGGTGGTCCCACGTGGATAGGCAGGTCCAGTATGCTCAGAGCCGACCTAGGAAGTACCAAGAAGGTGGAGGGGGTATTGGATCTGCACTCTGGCCCAATGCTTACCCTAAGCAGTGGGCCCAGCAGGGTCAAAGGTCACCATTTTTCATTTGTAACTATTTTTGAGTGTTTTTCTTTCATTTCTTGTTCATTGTTTTTCAGTATGAAACGTATTCTTAGTTTTAGCAACCTTTTTTTTATTTAATATTTCTTAAGAACTTCATTCATGAGTGGTGAACATACATCACTTCTGTTTCACCCTCCAACTTCTTCTGTATCCTCACTTGTCAGCCACTCTTGGCACATAAACACAAATGATCACGTCCTGTTGTCCTACATTAAAGTTTGCATTAAACCATTGTAATTCACTGTTTAGTTTGAGTATGAGTGATTTGTATTATTTGCTTCTCTTCCTTAAACTTGCTTGGGCTCAATTTATTCCATTTTATAATTCTTCAAAATACAAAATTAAGTTGTCATCTAAAGGTATTTCCTTTCTTTTAATTTAAATATTTACAGCAATATCTGTCTTTCGGAGCATTGTTTTTTGCTATGTCCCAAATGCATTGGTAGATTGTGTTTCCATTTATATTCATCTTCAAGTATTTTTAAATTTATATTGTGATTTGTTTTTAGCCATTAATCGTTCCTGAGTATGTTCTTCAAATTTCATAATTTTAAAAGACTTCCCAGTATATTTATATTATTGAATTCTGATTACATTTCACTACATTTTGAGAGGATAATTTATGTGATATTTGTGTTGTAATTCTGTCAAGATGTAACTTGCAGCCCAATATGTGATCTACTCCTTAAAACACCCCTGGGGCACATAAGAAGAAAATCTCTCCTATGAGGGTACATTTAATGTTCTGTTGGCTTCTCGTTGTTTAAGTCCTCCATTTCATGACTTATGTTCTGTCAGGATATACAATCCATTACGTAGAGTAGAAGTGCAATACTTAAAGGGAAAAAGCAATAACATTATGTATACAAAGGAAAAATACAGTACTCATGACCTCAGATATCCTGTCACAGGCATGGTGAACTACTGGAGCTACAACTCTGCTCTCTCAGTTGTTATGTCTTTACTTTTATTTTTAATAAAATCAGGTTCTTAACTGATATAAAAAATGAATCTCCTGTAGAAAGAATGTACTAGGACTACACTGTTTTCAGTCCATCCATTCAATATACATATTTTTCAATTTTAAATACTTTTTAATTAAAATATAATCACACTACTTCCCCTTCCCTATCCTACTTTCAACAGTTCCATGCCCTACCCCACCTCTAGCAGAATTCCCTAACTCCCTCTCAAATTGATAACCTCTTTTGACTATTTGACTATTTTTGTTACCTGTATAAAAGCATAAATATTTAATACAACTTGCTAAATGTGTATTTGGTTTCAGGGTTGATCACTGTGTTTGATAATTAGGAGGCTCTTCTAGAGACTGGTTTTACATTACTTCTGCCTTCCTTATAACCCCTCCAACTGTGTGTGTGTGTGTGTGTGTGTGTGTGTGTGTGTGTGTGTGTGTACAACCAAGTCCATTAGCTTTGCTCATATGTACCTGTGAACAGAATTGACCACTTGAGATTGTGCATCCTATGTAAAAGTGTATTCTTGGAGGCATCTGCTTCTCTTTTTCTCAACAGCCACTGATCACTTATAGCTCTTCATCAAGGTCCAAGAACATGTAGAATTTCCCCTATCTGACTGGCACATCAAATATTATTGTTATTGTGCTGTTCTTGTCCAGACAACCATATTGTTGAGAGTTCATGAGTGCATTTTCACTGTCTGCGTGGCATGATCTGTTAACAGGTGTGCTTGACCTATGACTCTTACCATCTGTCCCCCTTCTTCTTTTTCCTCATCAAATAAGTTTCTTTCTACAATAAACAGAGACTATTAAAGAGATTCACAACTGATGAAATGCAGAGAATAAATTACTGAGGGAACTCAACCCAATCAGAAACATACACAATGAAATACCAAAACCTAAGATTTAAGGACAATCCAAGTCTCTTCATTAGATTATTTCATTCTACTTAACTAAAAGTTAAATGGACTTGCACTGAAACTTACATTGAGTGAATATTGGAACTTAAATTGAAATTTATTTATGTCTGGGAGGATAGAGGGACCAGAAGAGAGAGAGAGAGAGAGAAAGAGAGAGAGAGAGAGAGAGAGAGAGAGAGAGAGAGAGAGAGAGAATTCTGTTTTATATTGGCCAACTATTCTTGGGCAGGAAGCCTGTCATGAAGATGGGTTGATATACCCAGTTACCCAGTGACACTTCATTAGAATAAACAGGTTTTCCCTTTCGCAGCAGTTATCAATTACAAATCTTCTTATTTAGGAATTGGACTTTGTATCCTTCTTCTCAGTGCAGAAATTTTATTTGAACCTGTACAGGTCTTGCAAATGCTATCACACACAATCTGTGTGTGTTCATATGTATATCAGTCCTGCTGTGTTGAGATGATGTTATTTCCTTGGAGTCATCCACCACCTCTGGCTTTTATAACCTTTCTGCCTCCCCTATTCCAGGGATTCTTGGGCTCGAAGATAGGGGTTACATTAAAACAAACAAACAAACAAAAAATCATTCCATTTAGAGCTAAGTGCTACAGAGTCATAAAATATGGTGCAATAAGGCAATGGGATATTATCCAGCTGTTAAGAAAAAATAAAACTATGAAGTTTGCAGGTAAACTGAGACAGTTAGAACCAATAATCCTGAGTAATGTAGTAAAGTAGGCCCCAAAGGGCAAATATTGCCTGTTTTCTCTTATATGTGGATATAAGCTTTTATGTATGTGTTTCAATTGCAATAACCACAGAAGTTAGGTAGCTAGTAAGGGACCAGTGTGAGAAGATCTAAGGATGGGGTGATTGAGGATCATAAGGAGATAAAGGCAAAGCCAGAAAAGGAGAATAAATTGAGGATGGAAGAGCAAATCAAGAATTTAGAAAGGGGCAACTAACACTAAAAAAGTCATTTTGAAAAGTCCCATGGAACTCACTACTGTAGAAACTTCCTAAAATATATACATATATGAAATGAATAAATGAAATCACCATATAACAGGGTGACAATGCCCCCAAATAAATGTCTTACATACTAAATAAGACCTCCAATGCCCCAGTGCAAAGAATGAGTTACATTTTGTAGAGTCATTGCCAAAGAGGGTCCCTTAGACCCAACCACAAACATCGCAGGCTACTGCAAAAGGTACGTTTATTCTCCATGACCTGAAGGTAAGATCTTATTATCGACAAAACAGAACTAGTTTTAATGTGAAGAATCTACTCTGAACATTTTATAATGGATAATTGCACTTTTCATGGTCTTTTCACGCACTTTTCATGCACTTTTCTAATGTCGAAAGACATTAGAAATTTCAGGGTATCCTCACCATATATACAAGCCACTATGCACACACACACACACACACACACACACACACACACACACACACACACACACACTGCAGTTTAGACTTAGTATTTTGTATCTAGTCTGAATTTAAAGCTAGTCAAATGGTGTAACTTAATTTAATAAACCTGCCAGTAATGTCTAATGACTTTGTAAATTTTTTATTTGCTGAACAGCCTAAAATGTCTCTCTATTATAACTACCTTGAAGGTTGTGAATCAATCAATCTATACAAGCAAACCTACTGTTAAACTTGATTTAACTAAAGAATCTGGGAAACACCTTAAATCTGCACCATCTAATAAGTTGTAATATAAAATAGCACTGTTTTTTGTGTTAGCATCATTAATTATCTTTTGAAACAATAGCAAATTGGTTGGGAAATCATAGATCTTCATTTATAAGACATAGTGGAATAACAATATGATATGAAATAGCATGATTTATTGAACTTGGGATTTCAGTAAAAGGCCAAATGGCTTTCAAATCCAGTAAGCACTAACTTTGATTATCACATTTGATCTAGTGGGAACTACCATTCTCTCCTGCCAAAGGAGATGTAATATAACTTCTATAAAAACTCCATGACTTCCTGTCCATCATGACTCTGTGAATCATTTATTCTCACTCTTGCTTTGAAAATGTATGTGAACTAGAATGCATCCCTGTGTTTCACAACTGGCTGCCCCATAAAGCAAAATAGGGAAAGACTTAAACTTCACAATTGCCAATAATGAGCAATCATTACTCAAATTACTCTAAGCACTGATTAGGTTTAAAGTAATGAAGAAAGTACCATAATCAATCATAATCAACCCAAAGGAACTCAATCTGCGTGGAGGGAGCTGACGGATTGGCAGAGGGCTCCATCTACAGGGTTCTAGGGACAGGTGACAAGCAGCTATGTCCCACACTAAGTACTCTGAAACCTGGCCACCACCCCCCACCCAGTACCATCTCAGAATTCTGAAAAGAGGTAAGGTGATTTCAAGGACAGTTTTTGTAGTTCCTGTTTCTTTTTCCAGACAAACAACCTGGATATGATTTTAAATTATTGTTTTTATACCTCTATTAAACTAAATTTGTAAGGATTCATGCATTTTATTATTTTATGTGTACAAGGGTTTCACCTGCATGTATGTATCTATACAATGTTTGTTTTTGATCACTGTGGAGGCCTGGAGTTACAAATGACTATGCGATACCATGTAGATGATGGGAACCAAGCCCAGGCCCTCCGAAAAAGAGGCCAATGCTTTTAAATACTAAGAAAACTCTTCAGCCCCCATAAAATGAATTTCATAAAAACAAAAAAATGTTCACAGTATTAATTTAATCATTTCCATGTGCCAGGATGATGAACAAATGATAAATAGATGGATAGATAAATAATAAAACCTATAGGTAGACTATGGAATAATTAAGCTCCTTGGTTTGCCTGGACTTGAAGTTATCTAGGATATGGGGCACTTAATAGAAAAGAGTGCATGGCTGTGGAAACCAGTTTCAATCAGTTATCTTAAGATTATGAGGTTTCTGATAATACGGCTTGAAGCTACGCTATAAAGATCATACCACCATGCCACAAGGAGTAGATTCTAAAGAGATCTCATGCATGTGGTTAAATTGTATGGCAGAACAGACAACTTCAAGACTAAATATATTGTCTTGTTAAGTACCAGGGCAAGATCTGTTTTCACACCATTTACTCCAGAAAACCTCCATGCAAAAGAGTCAGCTTGGCCATGGAAACTTTAGTTTTGATGTACTTGGCAAATTTGGGGGCTACCACATAATCCAAAAATGACTATAAATACACTTCTAAGAATGCATCTACTTAACAAATTTCTCAAAATGTATTCAAAGGTATGAGGCAAAAATTGCATGTAGAGGAACTCACTGGCAACCCTGTACTTAGGAGGACTATTTTAAAAGTCATTCAAGGTCATTGTTAGAAACACACCAAATTAAAGGTCAAACCTTCTGTGCAAAACTCTGTCTCATCACCTTCCCATTAAAGCTAAGAAGTAGGCATTTTGGTAAATGTTTTTACTTCTAGCATTTAAGGGGTAGACGCAAGAGGTCCCTGAGTTTAAAGTTGAACCATTTGAAGAAAAACAGAGAAAGAAATAGAAACACACAGAGAGATAGAGACAGACAGAATGAAGGACAGAGGGACATAGTTAGAGAGAAGACTAATATAAAAACTTAATGGAAAAAAAGAAAATTTTAATGGAACTTAGTTATTAAAAATGCCTAGAAATGTTATGATCACATGATGACATACATATATAGTGTTATTGAACAGTTTTAGTACAATTTAAGAATGTGTATTAGTATTTGGGTGTTTACTTACTGTCTGATATATAATAAATAAAGAAAATAATATATTAATATATAAAAGCCTTGTTAAGTTTTCTGGAACATAAACAATATCAGAGAAGTAATAAAAACCAAAGAGAATTGAACAAGACAGGTGAGATTTTTAAAACTCCTGCAATCATTTAGAAAATGTAATGCTAATAATGAGCATGATTAATGGCAATAACATGGATTATTCCTTAGCAGTAGATCTCAAAAGAAACACTATTTTTTCTAAGAATCCTTTTTTAGTAAAAACTGAATTCTTCATTAACTTATTTTCAAAATGAGTTATGTGGATAAGTGTAGTCTTTGCCTCACATGAAGGAAACTTCTCATTGCAACATACAAAGACTGCTACAGAAAATGACAACAAATCAAAATACATCACTGTGGACCTCAGTTGCAGTGGATACATCTAAAATAACTCAGTTACCTAAGGCTCAAGGAATATTGTTGAAAAGGGGGCAGAAGGATTGTAAAAGCCAGAGGATCAGGGAATTTTCTGTGAGATTGTTTCTCTTAGTAATATAAAAAACTACACACAGTTAAACAAGGATGACACCAAAGTAAATGCCAAACTGGATGGAGAGAATCTTGTGGGTCATAAACCTACACAAAGAATGATAGGCAGCTGAACAAAGGTGGTAGTAATAAAGGCAGTCTTCACCAGGGAAGAGCTGGTTAACCAATGTCAAATGGTCAGCCCCAAAACATACATACAATTAAGATTATATGGCCTGAGCAGTTTATATCTAGTAATATTATTTGTGAATGCACATATACATACATATAAGCATTTATTAATAGTGAAAAAGAGAATCCATAAATTTGAAAAATAGTGAATAGGGATATATTGGAGGGCATGGCAGGGGGAAAGAGAAGGGAGAAATGTATTTATATTATATTCCCAAAAATAAAAGAATAAAGATGTGAAGAGTAAACAGTTTAAGTTGTAGATTGTCCATCTTCAATAACCACAGTAACTCTGTTGTTACTGAGGAATGAATACAGTAAATAGCATCTTTCAATGTTTACTGCCTGTTGCTGTGATGAAAATCTGTCCCTGACCTGCTTGAAGAGGAAAGTGATGTGGGATGCCCTTCTGTATGTTGTGAGAATGTTTTACTACCATTGGTTAATAAGAATCCTAGCAATAGTGGAGAGGGTATCTGTACTGGCCTTCCACTGTAATAAGACTGGTGAAAGCACATCTATCATCATAGAACCCTCATCCAGGATATAATGGAACCACAGGCACAGAGATCCACAGCCAAGAACCATGCTGAGCTCTGAGAATCACTTGAAGAGAGGACGGAAGGAATACATGAGCCAGGGAAATCAAGATCATGATGGACAAATCTACAGAGAGAGCTGAACCAAACTTGTGGGAACTCATGAACTCTAGACCTACAGCTGTGGAGAGTCCAAGGGACCAAACTAGGCCCTCCATATATGGGAATCAGTTGTGAATCTTGGACCACTTGAAGGGCCCCTAGAAGTAGGACCAGGATCTAACCCTGGTACATGTTCTAACTTGTTAGAGCCCATTCCCTACAATGGGATGCCATGCTCAGCCTTAATGCAGTGGGATGAGGCTTGGTCCTGCCCAATTTAATATTCCAGATTCTGTTGACTCTACATAGAAGCCCTTACATGTTGGGCGTAGTTGATGGGGGATTGGCTAGGAGAAAGCAAGGAGAGGCAGGATCAGGATGAGGAATGAGAACTTGGGTTGAAATTTAAAATTAATTTTAAAAAAAGAATTTGATTTAGCCAATAGCCAGGCAGAATAGAGACAGGCGGGAAATCCAAGCAGAGATACAGAGACAAAGAAGGTAGAGTCAGGAAGATGCCATCCAGCTACCAAAGGAGAAATATATCCCATCATCACCTGTAAGATACAGGGCATATAAGATACATAGATTAAAGGAAATGGGTTAATTTAGTTGTAAGAACTAGCTAATAATAAACCTGAGCTAATAGGCCAAACAGTTTTTAATTAATGTTAAACCTCTGAGTGGTTATTTGGGAAGTGGTGGACAGGAAAGACACATCTGGTTACAAAAAAAGGTTTATTTCAGCTTCCACTTCTGTGTCACAGTACATCACTGATGAAAGTCAGGGCAGGAAGTCACAGTAGGAACTGTAGCAGGAACCATGGAATCATGATGTTTATTGGCTTGTTTTCCCTGCCTTACTCATGTGCCTTTCTTATAAAGCACAGAGCCTACTGACTAGGAAATTAATCTACCCACAGTGGTCTGGATCCTTCTACATCATTTACCAATCAATAAAATGCCCAATAGACATACCACCAGAGGCAATTCCTCAACTTAGATTCCATCTTCCCAGGCATGTCAAATCTATGGCCAAGATTAACTATCATACCATTTCAGTATGGAAATGAAAGAGACTGTAGAAAAAGTTCTTTGTTGCTGTGTTAAAGGATATAATTTTGGATCTTAACAGTAATAGTAATGACAGTAAGTACTAATGCACTCCATTGTCAAGCTACCATATACAATGAAGTATTTGTACAAGAGTGGGGACTATTTTCATTTAAAGCAATCAGCAGTAGTATTTACACCACAATAGTTCTAATATTCTTTTCCATAATTTTGTTAAACTTGTAGTTCAGATGATTTCACTATTTTACTAGATTCATTCCTGCTTATTTTCTCTCTTTAATTAGTATAGCATGCTTAAGTGAATAACAGCCAGATTATGTATCTAATAACTAATTATTTAAGATTTTTGTTTCAGGAGTTGCTTAAAACTTGATATTGCTTGGTAATGGAGCAACCAAGTCACATCTATAAAACCCTAGGGCATCCATACATTAAAAAGGGAGAGAAAGAATGATATAAGGGAGGAAGGAACAATGATTGAAGAAAATTAGGAAGAGGAGGAAAACAAGGAACAGAGATGAGGAGAAAAAACACATCATGGAAAGAGAAAGAGAAAAGATGAGAAGAGTAAAATTCCTGCACATCTCTATGGCTATTCATTCACAGTGATATTGTTATGGTTATGAAAAAATGAAGCACTCTCATAGATGAGCATTTTTACCTTTATAGTCAACATTAATAAAATAAACACCACTAAATTCTAGCAGGTTTATATTATCTTTATGTGTCTTAGTGTTCCTTCTGCAATAATAAACACCATGACCAAAATCAACTTGGGAAGGAAAGGTTTATGTTATTTCACATTTCCTGTTAACCGTCCATCACCAAAAAGTCAGGAGCCTGGAGACTAAAACAGAAGCAGTGGTCATGGAGGGTGTGCTTGTTACTGGCTAGCAACTCATGGCTTGCTCAACCTGAATTCTTATGTCATCCAGGACCATCAGCCCAGGTCACATAGTGAGCTGGGCTCCCCAATATCAATCATTAAAACGCACACACACACACACACACACACAGAGAGAGAGAGAGAGAGACAGAGAGAGAGAGAGAGAGAGAGACAGAGAGAGAGAGAGGGATTGTGGTATTTTCTCAATTGAGGTTCCCTCTTTCCAAATGGCTCTGGCTTATATCAAATAGACATGAAACTAGCCAGTACACTACATCTGTGCTAAGCCTACCAAAAGACAACAGTTTTGTCAAAGAAATATTTCATGACTTTTTCTAATTAAAGCCATGCTGATTGTTGATCGAAATTGATTGGACTAGATGCATTAAACAATATGGGAAAAAATGAGGTTATGTATAATACAAAAGTATAGTTAGGACAATAATAATAGAATACTATAAGAAAGACACCCATTGCCTATTTATCACTTGATGTTCACTCTGAAATGTAACTCTTACTCATTCTTCATAAAACATTTTAAAAGTAGTTATCACTTGTTGGTTGTTGGTTTATAACTAAGAGCAGAAAAACATGGTAAAGGTCAAAGCAAATATTTAAATATAAACATAATGCAACAGGTACTTATAGAAGCAGTCCCATTGAAACTTCCTCTTTTTTTTCTAACAAAAAATTACTTTTTAATAATATATTTATTTAAATTGAAACAAGCTTGTTTTACCTATCAATCCCAGTTCCCACACCCTTCTGTCCTCTCTTGTCCTCCCATCCCACAAGTTCCCATTCCATTCCCTTTCTGCTAGGGATGAGGCCTTCTATCGGAAGTCTCCAAAGTATGTCTTCCTCTTATGTTTGGGTGCCAACCTAACTATCATACCATAGATGTGTTGTAGGGCATGGTACACTGTTTTAGCAACAGCATTAACAAGACTTCCATAATTCTATATTAATTATGTAAATGATAGGATAAAATAAACATAAGTATAGAAAATACAAGAGATAGCTGACCTACAAAAGTAAACTGCAGTCTCCAAATAGAGGGAAAAGGAGTAATTGAATTTTATTCCTAAACATGGAAAACAAAATCATCAAGCCAGTCAAGGTGGGGGCATGTCTGTTATCCTAAGACTCAGGAGACTGCCAAAGGAATATTTATGTAATTAAAGACAACCTGGGATGCATACGTTGCATAAGTTTCTGTTCCAGAAAAAAAAAAAGAAGCAAAAACATCTACCACAAATTATTTAAATATCCCTGGAGCCCTACTGGTCTTCTGTCCCTCTCCCCCCCTGCTTTTATTAATAACAACCCATTATTACCTTGAAACATTTCGCAATTTATTTAATAATTTTTTCTGTTAATTATGTCCCTACAAATGTTTAAAAAAAAACCTCTAAGAGTATATTCATTCTTTAATCTCCAATGTTACATGATGTTTACCTTTCTACATATAAATATCTCAATTACCAATGTACACAAAAACAGGCTCAAAATTTTTTTGGGGACTCAATATATACTGGTTGGATTAATGGATGTCACCATTGACTACAGGTATGATTGATGGTTGAGAGCCATATTATACCCAATGTTATTACATTTAAATTTTGATGTCAGTTTCTGTCCTCATATCCACACTGACAGCCTTATCATGCTCTAGCTAATTCTTTAAAAAAAAAAAAAAAAAAAAAAAAAAAAAAAAACTATTACCAGTATCCATACAGCTTTACACTACTATTGATCAACTATGTAAACTTAATGATGTATAGTGCATTCTTCTCAGATATGCTTCATAGGAGACTATAAATGTGAGGACATAATTAGCTCATCAGTTAGTTACCTCATAAACTTTACCTCCTTTCATTGTTTACCCCATCTCATGCTTCCTTCTCCTGATACTCTGGTCCATTTTAGAAAAACTGTGTTTTCAATAATTTCTGCATCTCCCTGTTCATTGTCAATTAATGATGCCTCATTAAACAAATCACTTAGAACAGTGATGAGAATTTGCTGAACACAGAGGCCAGTGTGATCGATGGTATTCCCACCTGTGGTTTTTGACTGAGAAGTCAAAGGTTAGCCCATACTTGGGAGCCACCAACAGTGTCAGCAAAAATTAGCAAGAAGGTGGCCAATTTGTCAATAGAGCACAGAGACAATTAGTTAATGATCACTGAGTCTGTAGTTAGGAAATTGATGTCAAAATGAACCATCCTGGGTGTATTTGCATGACTTTAGAAAATCTTTAAGATCGTAAAAATCAGATCGCCACAGAGAGGACAAGCATGAACTCAGAAACCAAATTAAATAGGAGAATTTAATAGTGGGTGGAAATTTGTCCAGCTTGGTATGAGGTCCAAGGCTATGAAAGAATAAGACAGAAGCAATTAAAAAATTATATATGCTAATTATGACCCAAAGCACTGTATTGACTAATTTTTTGTTGTTGTTGACTCATTCATCCCTTATATAGTTACTGAACACTATGGGTTAGATGCTCATGTGACATCTGAGAAAACATATGTATTCATAGAAAAACAGATAAACTTGAGTCTGCCTTCTCCCTACATATGAAATTCTAGCTTTAAATTTAACTTTAACATGGGAAGAAATGCGTAAACTTTATCAGTCTCTGCTGTGATGAAAGTATCCTAAGTACACCTTAAAAAAAGAGTATATTAATATTTGAAATACAGTCAAAGTTTTGTGTCCTTGGGATGTGCTATTTGTTGGGTGTTCCTCTACAGACAACCTAGCATTTACAATAAGACAGAGATAGCTGTAAGACTGACAGGACTTTAGCCATACGAAGTATTAGTAACAGGTAGCTTAGCCTGACCTATCCTGATTTATTTAAAATTCTGCTGTGTCTTTGGTCTAAAAGGGTATTTACAGGTCCTAAAAAGCCAAGAGTATCTGAGGTCATTTTCTGGACAGCTTGCAGATGTTTGAATTTCCTGATACCACTTAAATAGTGGTCATAGGGAATCTACACCCTCAATGGCACATATGACAGAAAGTGTACTTGAGTATGAAAAAGTGTCACATTCATCAGAGAGGCCATAACACCTTGTGTCACCTTGAAAAAATTACTTCCATCTTATGTCAACATTTAAGCAAACTGTCAGGAAACTCAAGGCATAAAGTCACAGGAGCAGAAAGCCTTAGAAAGACTCATCTTGACATTAAATACTCTTCTATAACTTGATACTGAAGAGGTCACACCTAGACTCTTTAGGGGAGAAACCATCCTAGACAGACCTTGTCATGTCAGTCTTGATCAATCCCCCAACAGAATCAATTGTTGAGAAGTATATGCCCTTCAAAGATAAAATATCCTAGTTTTTAGCTATTAGGAATATGTGGTATGTGTCTGTGATGTGATGTGATGTGTGTGTGAGTGCGTGAATGTGTGTGTATGTTTCCATTAAATAAAGGATTTAATTCAAGGAGCTGAAAACCTGTTACTTCCATAGAATTGTGTATATGTTATTTTATTTCAAAACAAAATCATTGTCCTTACTCATATACTAAAGACCAAGAAGAAAGTACATTTCTGTCAAATATATTTTTACTTCCCAACAGATTTACTTATGTACAATTAAACTGATTGTGCAGCCAATCTCTTCCATGTGAAAGCAGAAAATAGATTTAGTGCAGGTTTCATCCATTGCCTGCTTTCTTAGCATAAATACACAATTCAATGTTTTGTTTGGTAGAAATATATGAATAATTTCATACATGAAATGAAATTTCAGTGTGGAATTTTTCACATGCTGCATGATATTGGTCAACAAGACCATTTCAGGTTTGGGATTTTCAAAATAAGTATACTGAACCAGTAATTCCATTTAATTCTACATAGTACTAAGTCACTGGATTCAGTCACTCTATTTGTTCAGATTACTCCAAATCAAAGAATAATTTAGCTCTATAAAGACACATCTAAACTCTGAACTGACCCTTTAGTCTAATTCCATTGAAATTCTTGATTACTTTGAAATTGTACATGAGCCTGAGCCTGACTATTGCCTACATTATAACCTCTACAGTTTATATAATAATTTTTTAAACTCTCTTAAAAATATCTACAGAGCTGGGAACACAGCTTAGTGGGGAAACTGCTTGTCATTTAAGCATGAGGACCTAAGTTCAGATACCCAGAACCCACTTAAATCATGCATAGTTGTAAACATTAAAACCATA
The DNA here is from genome assembly GCF_943737965.1 of Phodopus roborovskii. Lineage (NCBI taxonomy): Eukaryota > Metazoa > Chordata > Mammalia > Rodentia > Cricetidae > Phodopus > Phodopus roborovskii. The sequence goes on along the minus strand of NW_026126623.1, from coordinate 2,381,094 downwards.
GTTTCTACTTGAGACTTAGAAGTAGAGACTCCCTGGAAGCTCGCATTTCGCATAACATCTAGCTTGATACATGTGCCAACAAATAACAGATATACAGACAGATAGACCAACAGAGGAAGATGGGGACAGAAAGTCTTCTCAAATAAGGTGAAAGTCAAGGACACCCAAGGGTTTCCTCTAAGGGCTACCACATACACATGATATGGTAGCATACGAATGCTCACACTCATATATGTAAATACAAACAAAAGGTTTTTTATTTTTTTTGTTTTTTTGTTTTTTAGATTACCTTCTAGACAAAACCTGTAGTTTTCAACCTTCTTTGAAGCCATAGTAGAATTCTTTAGGAACAGAAGTTATAGGAGACACACACATCATAACAGAGGAGAGGAGAAGAGAAGAGAAGAGAGGAGAGGGGAGGGGAGGGGAGGAAAGGAGAGGAGAGGAGAGAGGGCAGGTTAGGGGAGGGAATGGGAAAAGACAAGGAAGGTGAGAAGGGAGGGGAGAGGAGAGACAGTAAATGGAATCATTTCATATAATCATGAAAAGGAAAAAAAAAGCTATGATTGCTATCTGAGTTCAGAAGCCTTGGGAAAACTGATGGGAGCGGGCGGGGGGGGGGTTACATGGATGAATTAAAATAAGCAGTATAAATTCTAGTCCAAGTCTGAAAGCTTGAGAATTAGATAGTTAATGATGAAAGTCCTGCTTGAGGGAAGGAGAATATCAGTTTCCCAGTCATGCAGATGGGCAAAGAAGTAATTACTTTCTTTCTCCAACATTTTCTCCCATTTGGGCTCTCGGGGATGATGTAGTACCTACTAATGTCAGAAAGGGTATTTGCTTCCTCCACTTCTTTCGGAAACACCCATACATGCATGTCCAGAAATAGTGTAAATGCAGTATCTGGACACCCTATGACTCATTTATCTTGATGCACAAAATTAACAATCATAGCAGATTTGATACCAAGTCCAGCCTAATGTGATTCAGTTGGAAGTGTTAAGTGTGGAATGTAATCATCATCTTTAATGTGAGGAAGTGCTGCCATGCCCCACCCATCCCTCCCTTAAAATGTAACTGTGACAGAGTCAAAGTTCTGCTGCAACACTAACTGGTAATCATAGACTTACATACTATCCCTAGATTAATTCCATTTTCAGAATTAAATATACATATGTCTGGTTCAAACTAATTTTAGTTTATGTTTATAATCATTTGCAGTAAAATCAAAGACTAGTGATTAAAAAGAAAGACATATCAAACCACATTAAGCACTTTACTATTGGTCCAGATTGGCTTATTAAAATTAGTAACCATAACATGTATACATATGTATGACAGGTACCACACCAAGAAAGGTGAAATATCTCTCATAAATATACAAAATTCACACATAAGAAAACTTATCTTAGACAAGCTGCACTGACATGGAAAACTTATGTACAACTACAGAAATATGTATACAACTATAACAACAGCTACAACTGCATCAGACTCTGTTGGAGGTTATCCATTTTGAAGGCATGCAGGATCATTTTTTCCAATGTCCAGGATTCTCAATGTGTCATAGTACACATATCATCAAAGGCTGAACCAAATGTAAAATCTCTTAACAAGATATCTTTAAGAGATTTCTTGATTCAGAGCAACATCATGTCCAAGCCAAAATAAACAGCATAGTAATAGAAAATTCTCAACCCTCTATAAGAACTATGCATATCCTTTCCTTATTATCTTTTAAAGAATTTTTTTCTTATAGTACGAAATTTACATGAACAATTTTATCATCTGATTAAATCAATGTGACCAACCTGTGCTTGTCTGATCATTACCTCTATTTTCTTTTAACTTAAAAAAATTCTAGACTCAGATCTTTGATTCGGGAACGTTCTTTTATAGTATATGGATTTGCCAAGATATTTTTAGGTCCTTACGTTCTCTCAGGTCTTCAAAGATGAGCCCTCGCCATTCCAGGGGTCTCAGCTGCATTACTCCATGTTATTAACATACTATAATATGAGGCTTAGGCTTCATTGGGTTACAAGAGAACACCATGAATTCCAAAATGAGTCTTCAAAAGATAAAACCATCAAGCAGTTCAGCATGCTCGGGTTATCTTCTGACCCACTTCCCTTTGCAGTGATGTTCAGATACCTGGCTTTATGGTAGTTGGTGCTTTGACACACAAGTATCCAATTACTTTCCATTTAGAAAGCCTTACCAGCGCCTTTGCTTTTCAACCCTAGAATGTGGGCTTCCTAAGTTTCAAAAGGAATGCAATGCTGAAAAGAATGAGAAGTTCGTAGATGCTTGACTTCTTTCTTTCAGATCTCACAAACCTTGACAGCTTAAATTTCTGTCCAGGTGGATGGAACAGAAAGTTCAACACAGGAGCAGAGAAAAAGTGCAAGGATTTGTGAAGAATTCGACAGGTGATGGTGGTGTCTTCAGTTTCTTCATCTCCCTATCTTTTTTTTTTACACACTTCTCTCATCTGTCAGACATGAGGTGAAAAGCATTCGGTTATAGGTGTCACACATGAACTTATCCCAAGGATAGTTCAGATTTTATTTAAAGCCGTATTTTAATGGGCCAATTAGCTGAAATCATAATGTTTTCACTTAAGGGGCTCACAAACCATGGTGCTGTGTCTTCCAAGTCCTCCCTAAGGAGCTTTGGAAAGATCAAGTATGCTTTAGGGAGAGATTTAAGAGTCCTCACAGAGCTGTGTTACATTTAAAAAATGTTCTCTGATTTAGAGCTGGCAGTTTAGCTGTGATTATAAACTGTGGGATAAATCATGATGAAAAAGAGGAACAAACATCACACCTGAGGGTTCACAAGTCCCTCTAGACACCAGAAAGCTTGAACTCAGTGAGTTGTATTTGTCATCTGTTCTCCTCAGAATTGTGTTCCAAGCCACAAGTTTTTGATGAGACATCTCTTAGAATTTAATAGTGGTGTGTGTGTGTGTGTGTGTGTGTGTGTGTGAGTGTGTGTGTGTGTGTGTGTGTTGCTATTCAAATCAAGACCTAATTTTAGTATTTATATCAACTCTCAGAAGGACTAGAAAATAGCTCTCTTTAAACAAAAAGGAAGTAACATTAATTCTGAAGTTAATATTATTTTAAACTTTTCCTAGTAATTAAGACAAATTTTATTTTCTATTTTATCATTATTTTTCAAGCTTACAGTATGATCATATCACTCCCTCCTTTTACCCTCCCAAAATCTCCCACAAACTTCTCCCTGGTATTAAATTCAGCCTCTTTTTTTCATTAATTTGGATGTGTGTGTGTGTGTGTGTGTGTGTGTGTGTGTGTGTACAACCTGATCTGTCCATAGCCTGTGTATTGTTACTTGTATGTATTTTTCCAAGACTGACCATTTGGTTTTGGATAACAAATCAGTGGGCTCTTCCCTGAGGAAGATTATTTCTCAGCATTGTTTAGTTTTCTATAGTTCTTTGTACAGGACTGAGGTTATATGGGCTATCTATGAGGGTCCGCATGAGCATGTGTATTGTTGTTCTTGTTCAAAACACTTTTAGGTAGACATGATAGTGAGACTTTATAGCCATAGTTTCTATCTTTCCTAGAACACACTCTCATAGCATTCTACCTTATCCTCAGCTCTTACACCATGTAAATTCTAAAGAATAAAGAAATAAACAGGTATACAAGCTATTACGCTGGAATTTTCCATTTACTTTTTACATTGGAAGAGTATACTGAATACAACAAAGGTGGTCTGTTGCTCCTGAGTGGAAAAAATAATGTAAGGGACTATTTATCATTGTTTCCTGTGGTCAAGTTAGTAAATACCTCGAAACTTAACTTGGCTACTGAAAGCTTATTTAAATAAACCTAGGCAAACTACCAATCCTACTGATCATTTATGAACCTGAATAAAGACAACACCATGGCAGTGAGAACTTAATTATGCAGAGCACAGCATGCTATAATACTTTCTGTAAAGCATATGATTTCTTGTGTGAATTTACCCAGAACACAAACACCTTCACCTTTCATGTCTCTCAAAAAAATTGGCCTTCCATAGCTTTGCTTTTATCTATTTCCACTCATATCCATTCAACGCTCTAACTGGGTAAACAAATTTCCATGCTACCTACAGTGAATCAGTATAGATCTCTTCCTATGGCCACTTCTCCTTGCAGAGAAAAAATGCACAGAGTAGTAGTTGTTTAGCAGTTTCCATTATCAAACACCTCTTTACAACTGACCTTCAGCCCCTTCCCTGAATGAGGTCACAGTAACACAACTGTTCATTTGTCAGCTGCTTCCAGCTTTGTATAGAATAACCTGTAGTCAGGTGCAGATATTTTTTTTTCCTTCTTAATCAAAAGGAAATTCCCACAATTCCATAAGATAGAGAAGGTAAAGACAGGAAAAACAAACTGCTCTGGGTATTTGAAACATGATCAAGTAGCATTCTGAGCATACGTACTAATTCTGTATAATGGCAGACTATTCCCTTGTCTGTCTGTTTCTATGCCTATGCAGATAACACTCATCAAAATCAATAGGACACTGGAATTGTTTCTCAAAACCGAAAACACACACACACACACACACACACACACACACACATAGAGAGAGAGAGAACAATGTTTGCTGTAGTACCCTAATGATACTACATTTGCTCAGATAATTGAATATATTCACTTACTCTGCCCAGCATCCCTCCTGACAATAATTCTGTCTAGCACCACTGTATATGCTGAGTCACATGGTACAAAATCTAGCACATGTTCATGGCTAACTCTATCTTGTATCGTACTGTGAACCTATTCCATATTGGTAGTCTTCTGGGTTAGAAAGTATGGTAGTTTAGATGAGAAATGTACCCCAACAGATTGTGAATTCAAATACCTGGTCTCCAGGTGATGATTCTATTTGGAGAGGCCATTGAACATTTAGTAAATAGAGCTTTGCTAGAGGAAGCACTTCAGCAGAGTTGGGCTTTGAGAGTTCATAGCCTCATCCCATCTCCCATTTACCCTTTCAGCTTTCTCTGTGCTGTTGAAGATATGATCTCTCTTTGCCTCCAATTCTGGTTGCATGTACTGTGCCTCTCCCACCATCACTGACTCTCCTCAAACCTTAAACCAAAGTAAACTGTTTCTTCCATAAGTTACTTTTTGCCATTGTGTTCCACTGTATAATCTGCTATACTCCTTCCTCTCTGCAAAATGTTATCAGCTCAGACATGTTCAGCATGAGACACTTTGCAAAAGAAAGATGACTAATGTGACTATGGATAAAGTCAGGGATCAGTAAACCCTGAACTACAAGCCATATGTGAGCTATTATTTATTTTTGCATGTTGTATGAGCTAAGAATGTTCTCAGAGTCTTAAATAATTTTATTAATTTAAAAAATGAGTAAAAAAAGATTATATATACATTCTGAATGCAACATCACTATTTACTTCTTATTTAATTTATGAAGATTCCATGAACCCTTGGAAAATCGAAATGACAGTACAGGTGTCTTGTTGGTGTTGACAGATTTAAAAGACTGCTTATGAAAGTCCATTAACTAGCATAGAAGAAAAAGGTGATTTTGGAAATTAATAACAACATAGTAGGTGCTATGAGATGCATTACTTTGCTCAGTAAAGGAAGAATGGTTGAAGATATATATATATATTAATTTAAATTTGGAAACAAGCCTGTTTTACCTGTCAAACCCAGTTTCCCACACCCTCTTGTCCTTCCTTGTTCCTGACACCAATCCCCATCCCATCCCTTTCTGCACTCCAGGGATTGTAAGGCTTTCCATGGGGAATCTTCAAAGTCTGTAATATCATTTGGAGCAGGACTCAGGTCCTCCCCCATGTGTCTAGGCTGCCATCATAGAGCTTTCATCTAGTAGCTGATGGAAGCAGAAGTAGACACCCACAGCTAAACACTGAGCCAAACTCCTGGAACCTAGTTGCAGAGAGGGAGGAGTGATGAACAAAGGGGTAAATAGGACTGACCCAGATTCCCTGAATGTGGTATTAGTTGGAAGAACTGGGCAGTCTATGGGGCCTCTGGTAGTGGACCAGTATTTATCCCTAGTATACCAATGGTTGAAGTTTTTAAAACTACAATCTTAAATTCCTGGTATTCTCTTCTCATTTGCATGTAATAAAAATATATTCTTGGATTTGGGCTGACTTGATCTTGTGCAAGTCTTGTGTATACATTCCCAGCTACTGACTTCATATGTGCAATGACCCTACCACATAAGGCAAATATTGCTTGCTTTCATATGCTTTATACCTTTGGGACATCTTCCAGCCACCATTTCATAATTGCTGAGACTTGAGAGAAGGGTTGTGCTGTAAATGTCCCATTTAGAGCTGAACTTAGAAGTTTGTTATGTTATCCATTCATGATAATAGCACTAGATTCACCCCTTTAACTTATGACCTATCCAGATTTTTATTCCAGTTAGTTCCAGGAATGAGTTCTGTCTTATGGAGTGGGTGAGTCCAATCAGAAAGTGTTTAGTTACCTCAACAACATTACTGCCATTATTATACCAGTGGGCAAAATTTTGTCATGTCAATCATTATTATAGATCACAGGGTTCACAACCAGATAAACATTGGTTACTTTTGTCTCCCCAAAGCCTACATGGAATCTTACAGCATGACAAAGGCTAGCCAGTAAGAATGAGGTCTCCATGTCAGTAGTAGCTTGATTTCTACATATTCTACAATCAAATATATGTTAACTTCAACAACAAGGTTTTATTATCAAGTTCTTGAAATAAAAAAATAGCTATGGACAACTTGAAAGACCTAGTTACATGATTTCAGATTAACCTGAAAAGTATCTTCATGAATTAACAGCATTGTGTCTATAAATCCTATAATGTTTACTCTAAAACAAATGCTAAATGAGTCCTTTTTCCTGAAATACAATCTATCTATTCAGGGACTACTCAGCTCTCATAAGACTATCAGAAACAATATTATCAAATTTTTCTGATAAAACCCAAGGTTCTTTACTCTTTGACTAAGATTGCTGATCCAGTTAAAGTGAGAACTACATCCCTCTAAATATGATGATTTGAGTTGTATATTTAACAAGTATAAATCTTTACTGGATGTGCCAATATGGAATACTATAGAAGATTTTCATCATTTCTGTCTTAGAAATACCCAGGTCATTTAGTGAAAACCAGATATATTTCTATTCCATATTGGAGCAGTGCCTTGCTGCTTGTGTTTCATTGTCCCTATTTGACTTCTGTCACTCCAATATCCTATCTTTAAGTGTGTAGTTCTATCAGAGATTTTCTACCCATAAATATGACCTTAAAACATAAGTCAGGTCAGAAGTATTCAATAATAATGATGCTACCTCAATAAATTCAGATTGTTACATGTCATTAATTCTAGAGTTTCCCCTTGTAGCACACTAGCCTATACAAGAATAGGGAATTCTTATGTAGATATATAACAAAGTAGCAAAGTAACTATCTCAGTCTACACCTTCAAGAATCTTTCTCTTTATTACAAAAAAAGGAAGTGTCACACTCATAGTCTTACTCAATGTAAGCGACTATCACTACAGCATTTAATCAGCTGATCCAGCTAATACATTCCTTCTCAGCCTCAAGCACAACCACATAGGATATGGGCTCTCTAAGTCTACTCTTCACTCTAATAATTCATTGTATCTAAATTCATCATGATGCAAAATCATGTCTGAGCCATCCCTCCTCCAGTCAATATCTTAGCCTATTCCTATGGCATTGTCAATATAAACAGGATGTACCCTTGCTGTGTATGCTTTATCCTCCTCAGGATCTCAGAACCTGGATTATGGTTTTAAGCCAAGAAACAAGGAAATGTGGTAGGGGTAATTCAACTAGGGTCAATGGATCCCAGAAAATAGCAAGGCTGTTAAACATCATTCAGAGAACAGACTTAACTTCTTGAGCAGAGGAAGAATAGATATCTCTACTTTTGAATAAACCTTGTGTGTTTAAAGATGCAAGGCTCCAGATTATTGAAATTTTCCAAGAATTTAGTTTTCTTTCTCCCTAATAAAGGCTTTAATTTTAACTTGGAGCCCCCCTCAAGATTGTCAATTTAATTTGGGATTGTGACTCATTCAACTTCAAGATTTAGCTTTGAGATTCACTTTCCAGAAATCTTACATCTGGATCTCACTGTACAAGAGAGAATTTCACTGTACAGTGGTCAGTTAAGATTTTGGACTCTCTATCTAGTATTTTATGGTCTTGTAACACAGACTTGCTTCAAACTTACCATGTAGAATGAGCTGAACTTAAACTCTTTTTATCCAACCTCAGACACCCAAACTTGGAAATTATAAGCATATACTAACACGACCTAACTTTTAGACAAGAATTTCAAACCTTGAAATTGATTTCTTTAGTCCAGTCTTCTTTCCCCAAATCTCAATGCATTATATAATCCTTAGCCCCCACCCCTGATTAAAAAAACACTCTATCAAGCATTTGCCTAGGATATTTGCTCTTATGAATCCTTGATTCAGGTATGATTATATGTAATTATGCAAGTAATTCTTTGCCACTTCATACCATGGACTACAAGTGTCCCATTCATTAAAAAAAAATAATAAGGTCTGTCAACACCATTATCTCAAGTCATTTCAGAGAACCTATTATATCTTTAAAATTCTATACTAATAGGTGTCAAGCACTATCACCTTGCCTGCAAGAACGACGCTCAACAACAGGATTCTTCTGCAGCTATGTTTATCGCGCAGCTCATTACAGCAAGTTGAGGGAAGACCCCGAGGAGGAAAAAGGGCTCTGCTTATATATGCTCAGAGGAGTCGTGTCCATTACTGACAGGTGCAGCCCCCAACAGTCGTAACGGTCACCCCATGATGTGGATCGCACATCCGTGCCTTGTTGGCTTATGGACAAGAAACCGGCACCATCTTTGGGAATGGCACTGGTGGCTCTCTACAAATAGGGAAACTTTTAGGAAATGTAACTATATGTTACTGGCAGTTTCCCTCCAGCCCAGTCCCAGAGCCATGTAAGCCCCAAATAACATACAGGGACAGTATATTAATTATGAAATTTTTGGTCAGTTACTAGCATTTCTTATTGACTAGCTCTGTCTTAAATATTAATCCATTTCTGTCAATCTAAGTGTTTCCATGTGGTCTTATCTTTTGGAGAGAGAGTCCGGACCTCTTACTTCTCTTAGGGCCTACATCTTAACTCCTCTCCACATCTCCCAGAATCCTCCTTGTCTACTAGTCCTGCCTATCTTGCTTTCCCATTGTCCAACAAGGCTTTATTCATTAACAAATAAGAGAAACATATTTACAGAATGATATCTCCCAACAACTATCAGCATTCAGTCAAGGAAATTAGGATTACTGTGGATAGGAAGGGATGGACATTTACTTTAGAAGCTAAATAATGCATGAAGAATGGGAAATTAAAGTCTAGTAAAGTTAGTCAAATTTCAGAGGACTGAGGAACAAGTTTCCAAATGGATGGAAATAAATTAAATAAAAACACCTTAAAGACAAATCTGAGATGTTGAAACCATTAGTAGTCTATGGAGCCTCAAAGGGTGTTCTCATAAGAGCATAATAAGGGAAATGTATTCAGAGTTCTTTGCTGCTGATCTCACTCATTTAATAGGTTCATGTAAGGAAGGACTTGATATTTTTCTTTGGAGATCATCTTTATGTTTGAACTCCTTGATGGCTAATAACCATATGAATTTTGCAGGTGAGGAAAACAGTAATAGTCTGAAACAAAAAGAAGGCCACAATGTCTCTCCCTCAGATGTGTCCTCTCTTGCCAGGCTTAAATGTAGATTGCTGTTACACTGGCTTCCTCTTTAGAAGAAACCAAAAAAAAAAAAAATATTCCATGCTCTCATCAGAAGCAATAACTATTCTTTCCTGAATAAAGGGTTTACTTTTAGAGACAAACACACACACAAGGAAATATAAATTTTAAAGTTTCTTTTGGCAACATAGACCCTGGTACTTAAATAAGAATTATATTTTTCTTATTGATTTCTTCTTTATACACCTTCATATTGATTGTCATATGTACAGTTTTCTAAAATTTTATTTCTATGTTTCTTTTTTAACACAATTGTTAATTTTTATCCTTTTTGAGAATGTACCTGCGTTTGCACTTATGTGAAGATATGTGAATGAGAGTGCATGTGGCTATTGATCCCAGAGGTGTTGGATTCCAATGGAAATGCAGGCAGTAATGAACTGCCTGATGTGAGCACTAGGAACAAAGCTCAGGCCCTCTGCAAGAGCAGCGCTCCTTTTTAACTCCTGAGCAGCCCCTTGTTTTCTACATTCAATATGAGATAATGCCGGGAAACACAACTGATTTTTAAAAAAACAAACTAAAAAGATTGCATTTATTCAATTCAAATTAACATATAGAGAAGACAAAGGATGATCTATGTTTTCTGATTCCGTGTACAGGGCAGGCATACCTTGTGTACCCTTCTTTCAAGCATTGAAGTCATTGCTCATAGTTAAATTCTCTGTCTTCCTTGACATTTAAGTCTGAAACCAAATATTTTATAAAATGACAGTTGTGGTATAAGGGAAGGATAGTGCTTACTCATGGTCCTCCAACACTCTCAGCATCCACTGCCCTGAGCAGGGTTCTGGAAACTAAAAAAGTTTGTATCTCCAACAGTCAAAGGTGTACTTCCCATTTCTTGTTAAGTTAAATTATTTGACCTAGAGGCAGCAAACAGGCTATTCTCTTGATTAAAAACATGATTGTGGCCTTGCTTCATATTATGAATATTATGTAATTTGCTGAAAAATCATGTAATGGATATGAAAGTCAACAAATAGTCTTCACTTGCAAAAACTGTGGTTTCCATCACAGCAAACACTGTTCTTAATATTTGCCACATTGAAAGGGGGCTCTTATCAGACTCAGAATAGACATATATAAAGTCAAATTATAGAGGGAACAATTTCTACACAGAAGAAACAGAGCTATTGATGAGCCATGGCCTCATGAAATAGCTATAGTATTACAATGTGTCTCATAGCAGTGGGTACAACACCTTTTTGAACTGGCTCTAGACTGACCCCACTGTGAACATCCACTTACATCACTAGAAAACCAGAACCAATCTGCTTGATTTGCAACATGGACAAAACGCAGCTCTTCTTTGTACCCCAGGATATAGTTTCCCATAGATCCTAGAAAGCTTGTTTAAAAAAGAATCTATTCATTTTACTTTATCTTTTGACTTCCATAAACAGTCTACCTGGCTGGCCTTGTCTATCTCTACCTTTATATTGTTTACTCCACGAATTACACTGAACCATAGCAATCTAACCTTTTTCTTTGTCTGGGTCAAGCCTAGATTGACCTCACTGTGATCTCTGCACTGGCTATTTTTTCTTTAGAAATAGCCTCCACAATACCCTTCACCAACTTCTTTCTTATAGCATCTCATTATCCCATTAAATGTAGATTGCCAAGAGAAGAATTCTTGCCCCTAACCATTATTCATTCTATTGCAATTACTCTATATGATTTCCACCATGATTTGTTACTATTTGGATTGAATTAACTTAAGGATTATTTATTATGTTGTTCATCTCTGTATGTAAGTTCTAAGAGAAAAAAAAAGCATAACTATCAGCTGTGCCCCTGTACTTTCTGCCTGCAGAACAATGTTTGACACTAAGAACAGTGTGTGGTCCATAATAAATTGAGATAAGACAGAGAAATGGTAGAAGCCTGTGACTTATTGAGTGAAAAAGAAGGTCTGGAATCACTACAAGTATCTCAAAGAATTGTATACTGTCTTAGTGAGTTTCTATTGCTGTGAAGAGACCCATGACCTCTGTAACTCTTATAAAGGAAAATATTCAATTGGGGTGGCTCACTTACAGAGGTTCAGCCAATTATCAGTATGGCAGGAATCAAGGCATCATGTAGGCAAACTTATTGCTAGAGAAGTAGCAGAACAACATGCAGGCAACAGAAAATGGTCTGAGACACTGGGAAGTATCTTGAGCACAGGAAACCTCCATCATGATGCAGTTCCTCTCACAAGGCCATACCCACTCCATCAAAGACACCTCTAAATATGTCACTTCCTATGAGCTTATTGAAGGCCAGTTACATTCAAACCTCCATGTATACCCTACACCTCCTCTCTCAGTGTTGAAAAATTTATCATAGACACTGATTAAAAGGAGTTGTATAAGCCTTCTTTCTGCTAGAAATATTAAGAGGCAGAAAGTCAAGCTCCTTACATTATTCAACTCAATAAAATCATACACCTCTTTTCACACTGTCTGGAATCCTTAACAAAATTTATCTCTTAATTTCAAACCCTTATCTCTACTAGCTTTCCTAAAATAGATTCCTAACTGGACCACAGTCACTTCTACCTGGCATATTTTATACTTTTCTCTCACAAATGTTCACAGCATGCTTTCTCACTTTTTTTCCAGGTCCTGCCCAAGAGAAATATGAAAGTTTTTAATACTTAAAATAGTTTTAGTTTCATTTCTGTAGTGATAAAATATCATTTAAAAAGCAACTTAAGAGAGAAAGTGTGTGTGTGTGTGTGTGTGTGTGTGTGTGTGTGTGTGTGTGTGTGTGTGTATTTGGCTAACAATTACAGGTTTGGATTTGTTATAGGGAAATCATAGCAGCACCACCTTTAGACAGCCTGTCATACCCTATGCACAGCCAAGATCAGAGAAAAACAGGTTACTCCTCGCTGCTTGTTGATATATATATATATATATCCTACCTAAAGAATGGTACCACTCAAAGTGGGATATGTCTTCACACATCAATTGAAAATCAAGACAGCCCCTGAAAGATATGCTTACAAGCAGTATGATCAAGATAAATCTTCACTAATGCTTTCTTCCAAGGCGATCTTGTGTCAACTTGACAGTTTAAACTAACCATCCCACCACTGATAATCTCTTTCACTTACCTTGGATCTTGGATAGCATATATCACAATGTGATATGTTCTTCATTTAGCAGCTGATTTTTATCACACTTCACTGTCAACATGTCTCCAACTAAAATAAAATCTCTATGGAAACAAAGTCTGAAATTTTTGTTCCATTATTATTCTTCTGTCTCCTTGAACTGTTGCCTCTCCAACAGTACTAGCATATTTGTTGAGAGATTACTAAACAACTAATTTTTCTTCACCAGTTGGAGCTTCTTATAGTTATTAATTACAAAAATCTTCCCTTTTGATATGAAACTTCATAAACTGTCACTTTAATTCCAACTGCACTGTGATTTACTTTCCACACAAGAGGATGTAGATCCCTCTCCCTTGACATTTGCCAAAGCATTCCTTTGGTAACACAACATTCCCAAATTCATAATTCCTGACTATTTTGCCTTTACTCTAAGTTAACTTAATTACAGTATCACAGTTTTATATGCACCAAGCACTTCCATTAACTAATTCCCCTTACACAGCCAATACATACTTTAATCAGTTGATTCCTTGGCTTAAGAACTTCTCAATTGCCAACAGCACATCTCAAATTTTTTGTAGCAAAGTACTCAGTTTTGTTCAAATTTAACTCAGATTTACATATTCTATATAATATACAGTCAAATAACACTATACAAACTCAGAAGATTATATTTCAGAATACATGTTAATATACATATACATAGATGTATGCAACAACAATTAATAAAAAATGAGACTTGTATTGGTTTTGCAGGGAACTTGTAACAGTGACCACACCCACCTTGGCTGTGGAATCAGGCAGAAGGAGGTGGAAAGAGTAAAGCTTGAGGCATGGCTTTCCTTTATGCTTTCTTTCTGCTGGGTCACCTGAACTGGTAGCAAGGGTAGAGAAACAGTTGGGCAGTTCTTTGTATCTTTCTGTGTAATTGTTCCCCAATAAATACATGTTTATCATTTATCTTGGGTCTAGTGAAATAATTACATCTTTTCCTTCATTTAGTGCCCGACATGCTTGGATGGGTCCCTGTAACCACCCCACATGGCTGGTTGTACAACCCATGACTTTTATATTTTGCTCCAGCCACTGAGTCTACAGTTTCTGTGGCCTGTCCTGGGAAAACCTGGTACTTCACTGTGCCCTTTGCATACTGTGGATTTGTGAGTATACTCGTGGAAATTAGCTCAAACCTTTGAGTTACAGTGGTTTTTCTTTCTGCATAAATTTGCTCACCATATGAGCCAACAATCACCCAGATATCCACGTTTCAGGAATCCACTTAAGGTAAAATTAACTCCCCATAGCAATGGCAGATAATTTTACCATACAGGATGAAAAAAAAAAAAAAACTTTTAGAGTCTTATATGGATGGGGTTTTGGAAAAGATTTATGACCTACATGGTACATATATATTATTCATGGTGGCAATTAGCTTGATAAGCCATATAATATCCTTAAAGAAATTGTTTGACAATAGAATGAAGAATTACAAACTTACAGAAATTATACAGACTTTAATACTGTAATTGAGACCTTAGCAAAGAGGATTCATACCATTGAAAACACTTTACAGACTAAAATGAGAGAACACTGAAAATGACAATAGTAATTTGACAAAAAAAATGCAGAAAATGGAACATACGATTGATATACTAACAGAAAAAAAAAAAAAACTTGCTCCATGTCTGAAATTAGTGACAAGCTAGTAGATAGAATATTGTTTTTGGAAGGCAATCTACATGCCATTCAGATAATCTCTAAAAATAAGAATATTAAATCTCTAGAATCATATATAAATGAAGACAAACAGAAATTGACTTATTTAATGAAATCCTTAGAAGTTTATACTGTCCAGGAAATTCAGACATTCAGAAAAACAATGGTGAATATATTATAGGTCATAGAAAACCTTAAAACTGATACACCAGAAGCAGAGAAACACAATAGAGAATTAATGAGATTGAACATTACCAGTAATTTTCAGAGTCAGAGATTACTTACCAAAGACCTTAACACCAACTCCTATGGTTTATCCTGTTACTGTTATTAAAACTCCAGCAAATTAAAAAAATATCCAAAAGAATTCATTGAATGACATTGGGAGCCAATACATATGAAAGATTTAAAAGGTATAAAGGAAGCAGTAGTCTCTTATGGCATGCATTCACCAAATGTGAGGCAATTAGTAAAGTCATGGTCTACAAGATATAGAGTAACCCCTAATGATTGGGGCCAATTAGTCTCAGCTGTCCTTGAAAATGGTCCTCAAATTAAATGTAGGGCTTTATGGAGGGAAACAGCCAAAGCATTTGAACATCAAGGCCAAAAGAAAGGTTATAAGGCTGCCCAAGATAAAATTCTTGGTGAGGGTCTTTATGCTGATACAGTGACTCAAGCTTCATATGATGAACACATCTTGTCCCTATGCCATACTGCACCCTTAAATGCCTGGGATGAGATTCAAGAACAGGGGGAAGATTGAGACTTTACTAAATTATTAGCAGACCAGAAAGAACATTACAGTGCATTTTGCAAAGATTGACTAGAGCAGTTCAATTAGAGGTAGCAGATCCAGAAGCTAGATGAATACTCACAGAATCTATAGCCTGTGAGAATGCTAATTCACAATGCAAAAAACAAAAACAAAACAAAACAAAAACAAAACAAAAACAAAACAAAACGGTGCTTTGGCCCTAAAGATCAGAACAGCACCATTGGATGAATGGATCCTGCACATAGCCAATACTGATTCTAATGATTATGACACTGAGGCTTGGGTAGGAGAAGCAGTCTCCAAAGGTATGACAAGACATCAAAATAACAAATGTTTTAATTGTGATAGAAGAGGACATCTGTAAGGAGTATGGTTTTTCCTCCCACCACTGGTCTTGTTCTGCCACCTTACCAACCCCAATTAACACACAGAGACTGTATTTGATATAATGCTGTTGACCAGGTACTAGTTTCTTATCGGCTAGCTCAGTCTTAATTACTAACCCATTTCTATGTATTTCCATGTGGTCTTACTGGAGAGCAGGGGGCCCGTGGTTCTGTTTTCTCCCTTCTCTCCATGTTGACTCCTCCTTCCTACTTCCTCTTTCCTCCTTGTCTCCTAGCCCCACCTTATCTTGCTTTCCTATTGGCCAACAGTGCTTTATTCATTAACCATTATGAGAAACATATTTACAGAATGACATCTCCCATCAGACATCTGAGAAGAAATTGTAGATAAGGAATTCCTAGAAATGATGCTTCTTCTAGGAATAAATCAAACAGAAGGCCCTAACTTTCTGGATTATGTAAAAGATTCAGCAAAGTCTGACACTGAACCAATAAATGTACATCGACCAAGGACAAGCAAGGAAGCCCTTCACCATCAGGAAACTCCTTGGGGGGCCTCTTAAAGTGGTCTGGTCATTCCCAGTTATTATGGAGGTCAATCCTCCCAGGAACAATTTGAAAATACAATGCCTATTGTAAAAAATCATACTGCTCTGGGTGGTAGATTAGCTTTGGAGGATGAGTTAAACATACATGGAGGAAACAACATATATTTTGGCAGACTTCTATAAATGACCAAAGACCAAAATTAAGAGTACAGATAATTAACTGAAGGCTTGTGGGGCTGCTGGACACAGGGGTGGATGTTACCATTATAACTCAAGAATCTTGGCCTCCAAGATGGCTTTTGAATGAGATAAACTTTCAATTCTTAGGGACTGGAACCCTAGCTCAGGTAAAACAAAGCATAAGATGGTTTGAATGTATAGGGACATAAAGACAGAGAGGAAGGCTGAGGCCATATATGGCTGATACAGCAATAAATCTATGGTGTCATGATCTATATTGCAGCAATAGGATGCCCAGCTTAAAATTCCTCCAGTATCAGATATAAACCATAAGCAAACTCATGTTATGAAAAAAATATTATAAGGCATTATAGAAAATAGACACCCGCTATCCAGGTTACAGAAAAACAGAATACAAGCACCAAACAAAAAGCTCTACCCTTAAAGTGGCTAAGTAATGGACCTGTCCAGGTGGGACAATAGCCTAGGACCTCTGAGAAGCTAGAGGCTCTAGAAAATCTGGTTCAGGAACAGATAAATGTGAGACATATTGAAGACTCTACCAGCCCTTGGAGTTCTCCTGTACTTGTTATTTAAAAAAAAAAATCTGGAAAATGGAGAATGCTTACAGACTTGAAAGCCATAAATAAAGTAATTCTTCTATTGGGCTTTCTATAGCCTGAAATGCTCTTGCCTTCTCTGATAGCTAAAGAACGACCTATTATAGTTACTGATTTAAAATACTGTTTCTTCACTATACCTTTACAAGAAAGGGATAAGGAAAATTTTGCCTTCATGGTGCCTACTTAGAAGAATTCTTAGCTGGTCAAGAGATATCAATGAAAGGAATGTTAAATAGCCACAACCTGAACCAATATTTTGTGAAAAACACATTGGAAATAATTAATAAATAGTTTCCACAATCTACAATTTACCATTATATGGATGATATATATTTTGGCTGACTCTAAGGCAGAGACATTAGAAAAAATGTTTGAGGAAGTTTTACATTGCTGGGGATTACAAATTGCCCCCTAAAAAAAATATGAAGAGATTCTGTCAATTATTTAAGATATAAAATAAGTCTACAGAAAATTAGGTCACAAAAACTACACATCAGGAGGGATCAATATCAGACTCTTAATGATCTTAAAAAATTTCTAGATTTCCTGGTTACAGACTATTATTTGAGTAGAAGGAATGATCTAAAAGGTTTTAAAAAGACCCTAAAAGGGGACAAGGCCTTAAACAGTCCAACAATATTGTCAACTGAAGTTGGAAAAGAATTAGAATCAGTACAAAAGAGATTACTAGAGGCACATGTGGTCTGGGTGGATCCAAAGCTCAACTGCATTCTGGTTATCTAGAATTAACCTTCAGGGTTTTTGATGCAGAGGAAAGATATATTAGAATAGATATTTCTATGACATAAAGAGAATAAACAATTAATAACATTTACAGAAAAGATTCTGATTTGATTTAAAAGGAAAATTAAGATGTTTTCAACTGACAGGAATGGACTCAGCAGAAATCATAGCACATTTAATAATGAGAAAATTTCCTTCTTATAGAAAGATAATAAATATAGGCAAAAAGCTTGTAGTAAGAATTTTGGAAATGGTTAGCCAAAATTATTCCAAAAGTGAGACAATAAAATTCATAAAGAAAACCATTTGGATCCTTCCATGCATTGTAAGGAAAACAGTAATCTCTGGAGTCTCTACATTGTACACTGATGCAAACAAATTAGATAAGGCAGTATATAAATCAGGAAATACAAGTAAAGTGGTTCAAAGCATTTATAAATCTGTACAAAAGGCAGAACTGTATGCCATTCTCATGGTACTTTTTGGATTTTATAGAACCTCTCAATACAGTTACTGACTGCCAATATGCAGAGAGTTGTCTTACACGTTGAAACTGCTGAATTTGTTCCTGATGATACAGAATTAGCTTCATTGTTATACAATTACAAAAAATAATCAGATCCCATATGAGTCTGCCAGGTCCTCTAGCACAAGGCAATGATGAAATTGATCATTTACTAATAAGAAGTATGCTGGAGGCCTCAGAATTTCATTTAAAAAAATGCCAAGTGAATAGCAAATGATTACCAAAGGGTTTTTCCATGACTTGGCAAGAAGCTAAGGAAATAGTAAAAAAAAAAAAGTCCTAATTGTTCCTTCTGTAACCAAACTCCTTTACCAGCAAGTAATAACCTTAAAGGTATACATAGAAATTAAATTTAGGAAAAGGATGTGTTTCAATTTGCAGAATTTGGAAAATTAAAATATGTGCACCATACAATAGACACATTTTCAGGATTTCAATGGGCAATTGTTCTGAGCACTGAAAGGATTGATTCTGTTATTATACACCTACTAGAGGTAATAGCTATTATGGGTATACCAGCACAAACAAAAACTGGCAGTGCTCCAGCATATGCCTTCAATAAATTGAAACAAGTTTTTTATTAAATATTATAACATAAAGCATGTTACTGGTATACCTCACAATCATACCGGACAAGCAGTTCTTGAGAGATCTACTCACACTTTAAAGGAAATGATCTATAAATAAGCAGGGGAATCAAGACCCCCAAAACAGGTTACATAATGCTTTATTAACCATAAACTTTTTTAATGCTAATGAGAAGGGAAAAAACAGGCACAGAAAGACATTGGACAATAGAAGAAACTTCTGAGCTCAATCAGTCCATGTACTTCAAGGATGTATTGACCTCAGTGTGGAAACCAGGACATATGTGTTACATTGAGGTAGGGATTTTGTGTTGTTTCTACAGGAGAAGAAAAGTTTGAATACCATCAAAGTTGATCAAGATGTGATTTAAATAGAAGAATCCTCTTGACGAGGAGAAATGATAGGTCATCCGCCAAGGTATATCCCATGAGATATTTGGAGACCTCACACAAGTAGGGAGAGTGATCCGTTACTGTCTTCACAAGAAAACAGAAAGCATCCATCTTCAAAAAGCCAAAAGACTTTGGACGTGTAGAGGCCTAAAGAAGAAAGTATAGCTATCAAGAAAGAACCATCAAAGAGTCTGACTTATGGTACTAATATCGATTCTTAGTGAAAGCTTTCTTTCTATACACAAATCTACATCTCCTTACTTTCTAGTACTGTGCTAGTACCAATTCATGTAAAACCAATGCTGGCTTTGTAGTTTGCTTTGCCTTCCCTTCTCTAAATTCAAGCATATACTTAATATAAAATTCAGGGTTTCTGTCTCATACCAAAAATAATCCAGAGGAAAACAAAATCTAGGGACTGTTATTATTCAAAACTCTGTTATCTCTCTAAAATCCTAATTTCCCTCATACTTATTTTCATCATTATTGTGACTATTCCCAGGATATGTATACTTATACAAGGTAAAATTTCTGTGTTGATAGTAATGTTTATGTCTTTCACAATGAACAATAAGATTTCCTAACAGCAATCACTGAAATCTCCAGAAAGAAGATGAGGCCCCACTTTGTTGATTCCACTTGACTTTTTTTTGTTTTTGTTTTTACAATTTTTTATTTATATTACAGACATTCTTGTTTTCCATGTCAATCCCAGTTCCCTCTCTCTCCACTCCTCTTCTGCCCACCACCCTAACTCATCCCCTTTTCTGCTCCCCAAGGAGAGTGAGGCCTTCTGGGGGATCTTCAGAATCTGTCACTTCATTTGGAGCAGGACTTAGGCCCTCCCTCAGGTGTCTAGGCTGAGGGAGTATCCCTGTATGTGGAATGGGCTCCCAAAGTCCATTCATACACTAGGGATAAATACTGATCCACTACCAAAGGCCCCATAGACTGCCCAGTCCTCCCAACTAACACCACATTCAGGGAGTCTGGCTCAGTCCTATGCTGGTTTCCCAGTTATCTGTCTGGGGTCCATGAGCTCCCCCTTTTTCAGAGTTAACCCCAGCCTGATCTTCACCCTTTTGCTCATCAATCCTCCCTCTCTGAAAATTGATTCCCAGAGTTCAACTCAGTGTTTAGCTGTGGGTGTCTGCTTCTGCTTCCATCAGCTTCTTTATGATGGCTCAATCTCATTCTAGGGGAAGGACATTTAAGGCCGCCACTCCACTATTGCTTGGATTCTTAGTTGGGGTCATCCTCTAGATCTCTGGACATCCCTTGTGCCAGATTTCTCTTTAGACCTATGATGGCTCCCTCTATTATGATATCTCTTTTCTTGTTCTCCTTACTCAATCTTCCTGCTCCCTCATGCCCTCATCCCCACTCCTCTTTTCCCCATCTCTTTCTCTTAATTCCCTCTCCTCCCTGCTATGCTCCCAATTTGCTCAGGAGATCTTGTCCCTTTCCCCCTCTCTGAGGGACCATATATGTCTCTCTTAGAGTCCTTTTGAACTGATAGATATCATGAATTTGAAAGGCACAATACAAATTTATGTTGTAGTTTAAGTTTTGGCAATACAAGGCTTTTGTCTTGTTATACTCCAACCCTCAGCTATCTCTGCTTCCAAACACGAGGTTAGTGCATGGGTGTAGCATTAATCCAATTTCATATGCCAAATGACATTCTTGGGCCCTGATTTTAATGCTCCATACACAGTCCCTTAGAAGGGTATGTGGTCTTTAATTACACATATTCACATTTTTCTGAATTTTCTGCTGCTACCTACTGAGGTCCCTCATAGCTTTGTTCATCTCTCTGTTCTCTTGTCAGCAAGCAATCAAACACATTTTTAGGAACTGTGTTAGCTCACATCACTCTCTTCTATTTAAAAATTCTCAAGTGCATCACTTCTAAAACTTTCCAGGTATTACAATAAAATCTCCTACATGCTCCTAAAATTCTATTTCCTTCCCATTAGCTCCCTTGCCTTTAGTTTTTTATTTTTCTCAGAGGTCTAGTGCCTGTAGCTCCACAAACTACATTCTACCTTTGGGAAGTTTTCTGTTTATTTTACATAGAATATTCCTAGTTTACATATTATCTGGTTAATTTATTCAGTTTAAGTGTCAAATCAAATTATAAGCTACTTAATAAAGCTACTCCTTCTAGTTTACTATGCATTTCCCATTACCAATTCAATATGGGCATCCATCTCACAGTAACTAGAATGTTTATGTATTGTGTTATTTTTTTTTCTTTAAAACAGAATTTGAGCATCTAAGAGGCAAAAGATTCATTCTGTTTGCATTGCCAGACCCATCTAATGTGCCTCAATGGGAATCTGATACATGGAAAGAATCTGAAGTCTGTGAGCTGGTGGAATTAATGGGGGACCAATTAGTGGAGAAATCTCCCTCACATGAAACTTGAAATTATAAGGATCTACTGAATGAATAAACAACAAGAAAATAAAATTACAATTAAGAAATGATCTGTGAAATTTAAGAATGCATATAATAAAGAAAATGCCATGATTTTGGAGAGAAGTGTCAGAAAGAACAGAAAGACAGTGTTCCTGGCAAAGAAAGCAGAGCAATAAGACATGGTGATGAATACTAAAGAATGCCTTACATGCCTCGCCTCAAGTAGAAAAGTAAAATAGCTGAGGTTTTTTTTTTTTTTTTTTTTTTTTTTTTGCAAACTTATTAAACAGTAAAATGTGGGAAGATATTTTTAAACAAAATTACATACTTTTCCAATGTACCTTTCCTTGGTAAGTCAGTTATAAAAAAACAAAAAAAAAAAAAAAAAAAAAAAAAAAAAAAAAAAAAAGAAAAAAGAAAAGAAATAAAAAAGAAAGAAAGAAAAGAAAATATCAGTGGTTAAGCTTGTACTGAGATCTGATTGTCATTATAATGAACAACTAATGGAAAATAATAGAAGGGAAGTCCATAAAATCAGAGAATTCCAGTTCATACTAAAATAGAATGATAGATGGCCCCAGGAAGTAAATTTATTTCTTGTAAAGAGACAATTGATAGGCTTAAAGAAGAGAAGGATGATGATTAAGGAGGTGGTTCAGTGGTTGAGAGCACATGCTGTTCTCCCAGAAGAATGGAGTTTGGGTCTCAGAAACAATATCCAGTGGTTTTCAACTACATATGACTCCACCCAGAGCTTATGATTCCCTCTTCTGGTCTTGGAGTGTTGGGGGGGTGTATACACATGCATGATCACATATGTAAAGGAAGAAAGAAAAGAAGTAAGTGAGGGGGAAGGGAAGGAGGAAGAAAAGAAGTAAAGGGAAAGAGAAAGGAGGGAGGGAAGGGAGGGAGGGCAAGTGGAAGAAGGGGGAGAGAGCAAGCAAGAAAGGAAGGAAAGAAGAAGCAAACATAGAAAAGTTGATGGTAGGGTGATAGCTCAACACTTAAATTGTCAGTAGTACATTGGGTGTAATTCCAGCTCCATGGGATCCAATGATCTATTCTGGCCTCTAAGGACACCTGCACTCATGGCCACATAGTACATGTACATGCATACTCTCTCCTGCCCCCTTCTCTCTCTCTCTCTCTCTCTCTCTCTCTCTCTCTCTCTCTCTCTCTTCTCACACACACACACACATACACACACATTCATTTTATGTGTATGGGTGTTTGACATGCATGTATGTGTCCTTATTACCTTCAGAAGCCAAAATTGGAGCATAGGATTTCTGAAAATTTGAGTTACAGAGAGATGTAAGCTTCTATGTGGATACTGGGATTGAACCCAGGTCTCCTAGAAAGTAAACTCCATGACTTCAATGTTTTAACAGCAGTAATATTCCATTGTGTAAATGTACCACATTTTATTTATTCATTTTTTTCTATTGAGGGACATCTAAGCTATTTCCAATTACTGGCTATTATTAACAGAGCAACAATTAACATGGTTGATCAGGAGTCTTTCTGGAAAGATGAAGCTTTCTGAGGGTATCTGTCCAAAGTGATATAGCTTGACCTTAATGTAGATTGATCCCATCTTCTGAGGAACAACCAAACTTATTTCATAGTGACCATTTTATTGCCACCAGAAATGGGTGAGTGGTCTGTTCACTACAAATAGCATCAATCTTTCATCACCAAATGAAGTTTAAGTTTGCAATACTGAGAATGGGTTACAAGTAATTGAGGACTTGACCAAAAGGATCCCAATGGAACTCCCCTGCAAAAAACAAACAAACAAACAAACAAACAAACAAACAAATAAACAATTGGTTGCTCTGATAGAATGAGTAAGATCCTATTGCTGATGACAACACCTACATAACCCATTGAACATGGAGAAATCAACTGGTGCCCACCTAGTGCCTTCACCACTACAGACTAATGTTTATGTTACTGGAAGATTCCCTCTATGCTACCAAAAGAGACTGGTTAGTGCCAATCCAACTACAGACCCTTGGACCTGCAAAATACACTGGTGCAATCTTGGAACAAAGCTGTGAGAGTAACCAACTAATATCAAATTTGTTTTTATTCCATGAAATTGAATTCTGCTTGCTTGGCCAAGAACCTAAAACTATATAGAACATGGACCTAAGGCAAACCCAAATACTACTGATTTGCATAAAGAACACAGCAACAAACTGATTCCTAAAGACATTCTGCTATACCCATGGATCAGTGTCTTGTTAAGCCATCATCAGAAAAGCTTCCTCCTCTAGCAGATAGGAATAAATACAGATATCCACAGTAAAGCAATGTGCAGAGAGTGAAAGACCTTGGAAGAATCAGTCTTTTAAGGGATATGTCCATCAAATTCCTTCCATGTAAAAGGATTCAATGTAAGAGGAGACAGAGAGAGAGTGCAAGAGACTGATGGCATGGAGGACACCAAGGAATCAAGACCTTCAAGACACAGTAGGGCTGGTGCTTACATTAATTCAGAGAGACGATGGTAGCATGTGCAGGGCATTCGTGGGTCTGCACAAGATATCCTAGAGCTAAAAAGGGAAGTAAACACAAGCATCCTTTGCTAACCCAGATCCAATCTCCAATTGATAGCCACTTGCAAATGAAAATTTAGTTTTCTCCAAGGAAGTCTCACTAGGGAAATACCCACTCTTAAAGGTGGGGTCCTATGCCCAGGAGCACAAGGCCAAGAAAAAACAAACTCCACCACAGTTTTGGAGAAAGTTCTGTGTCTCATTATGTTAAGTCAGGGCATTTTTTTCCTACCTTACAGGTACATTTGGGTATAGACATGGCCTCCAGTTTGGGGGTTTTATTGGATTCTGGAGTATATGTATGTGTATCTCTGTATCTATATGAATTTCTTGTGCATTTTTCTTTGGCTCTTTTTATTCTTTGTCTTGCAATATTCTAATTTGTCTAATTTGTTTGTCTTTTATTGTTATTTTACTTTTATTCTTAGATGCCTAATAGGGTGTGGATTCAGATGGAAGAGGAGATGGGGAGAAACACGAAGGAGTCAGCAAAGGGGATTGATTCCAAAATCAAAACATAGTGCATAAAAGTATCCATTTTAAATAAAGGCGAGGGGAAAAAAGAAACATTTTCTTCTATCCAATGTCTATTTCAACTACAAGCCAGATCCACATTTTCAGATTCAACCATTTAAAAGAAAAATATTTTCACTGCATTGTACTTTTTCTTGTCATTTTCCCCTAAATAATGCATTGTCACAAATATTCTCATATAATTTATATTGTATTCTGTACTATAAGATATCTAGAAATTATTTCAAAGAGAGAAAATTATGTGGGCTGTGTACAAATACAAGGCCACTTCACACACAAGCCAAGCATCTGTAAGAAATTGTGGATCCAGTTGCCTGCAGATGAGAAAGGTTGACTGTATGTTAATGTGCATGTGAATGTGTATACATACATGTCTATGTATATGCCCATTCATGTGTACGCATAGGTATACCAATAGAGAAGAATGACCTATTACTAAGAATGCTCTGTTCAAGTCTACATGACTACCCACTAGCTGCAAACAGTGCTGGACTTTTTATTCCTAGTGCTAACATGTGCAAACACTTTCCACCTCCTAGACACGGGGACCCACATCTTGTACAATTTGAGAAAATGGGTGATAGGTACAGCTACATTTTCCATGAACTGTTATTTTTTGAATACCTGACCAAGTATCCTTTAGTTTTCAGGTCTCTATACAGTAGGGGAGCTCTAGAGTTGTTTCTGCACATTGTGAGAGCGAGAGTGGTACTCAAATTAATCCTAGGTGCAACCGGGCATCTTTACTGGGGAAAAACAATGCAGGGTGAGGACATCTGCACACTTACATTTAAGGGAGCATATCAGAGCACAAATTGGGTCATCTCAGGAAATATAAAAGCATTATTCCTCTGAGATTTGAAAGAAAAAAATGTAATTACTTCTTCCACCAAGCATGAGTCTTTTCAATACCCTTCATTTTTGTTCCCTGAAAATGAAAAGAGGTTTACATTAAAAAGGCATTTCCTCTGACTCCATGTCCTTGAGCCACACAAATGTAAACCATCCCCTCCCTCCCTCTTTTGAAGAAAAAGGGGGCTTCAATCTTTCCTCCTGATCACGGTCCATTTAAATGAGGGGATAGAGTCCCATCTTTTCTATCAGCCCCATTGTTTGACTTGTCAGTAATAACACTTGAGCTGAAATTGTACAGGCGTCCTGGTAATTTAGTAATTATTGACATGGTGCTGAGCAGGAAATGATAGCAAACAGAAGGAACTGTTAAGGAGAAATGAAATAAAAGATGTTCATATCATTGTTGAATAATGGTTGAGATCATTTTGTCCTTTAAGTAGACCCAGGACACCTTTTCCATTTTCCTGACACATTTATAATTTATGCTTTGTAATAGTTCCAAATATTTTTAGGACACTGGACTTTGTTTGAGAATCCTGCCCAGCTGAATGAGAATCGTGAAGCACACAGACAGATGAGCAGGTGATGTGACCTGCTGAGGATTCCTATTTAAGCCATGGTCCCTTTCTGCCTGCCTCCCCACCTAATGCTTTATTCTATTTTTCCCTTTTTAAATTTGCATTTCCATTTATTATCATCTGTGCTCTGCCTAGGACCTCAGTAGCTGGTCTAAACTACCTGTGCAGTTACACTGGTAGATGGTGCTTGCATGTATATATTAATCTTTTATCTCAGTTCCATGCTGATTAGAAAATCTCATTTGAAATTTTGTGAGCCTAGTTTTTTCATCATTGGCTTAAACACAATTGCATTTTCTTCATTAATACAGCTGTACTGAGTGCTAAAAGATATTAGTGTATATTAATGTGCATGTGTGCTGACAGGGTTATCAGAATGTTGAGTCTAAGTAAATAAATTGGGAAATCATTTGATGAAAGCATAAAAACACTGATCATAAAAATGTGCACATATGCTTATAACCCTGAATTCTGGGAAATGAGAACTGTAGCCCCAGTATGGGCTAGTGGGTTGAATGGTATTTTCTGCTGTAGTATTTAATACCATCAATGATCAAGATAACAAATGTTACAACAGAATGGCTTTGAACATTCTTTAATGTTTCCTGTATTAAAATTAATACAGGTGTCAATGGCATTGGAAACGTTTCTGTTAAAATACAGTAATAGTAGCTTTTAAAATGCTTCACCACAAAAGGCATAGCACATACTCAAAATATGCAGGACAAGTAACTATAAAACAAAAAGATGGAAAATGAATAAATCTTGGTACCACTCATGACTAGACTGTGGAATGTGATGATAAGATCAACTGCCCAGAGTTTATCTGTACTGAGTGGATTTAGCTGTCATGGTTACCCTTATAAACCAGGTCTTATAAAAGCATTGCAAATGGAGCAACTGAATCATTTCACTTAAGAGAACACATTATCCATATTTTAAAATGGAATAAGCTAAGACTCAGAAGGGAGCTTCAAAATGTTGCCCAAATGGCTACTGTGGTCTAGGTATTCACTAACTTCTCACCTTTCAGACTCCTGTGCACATTTTCAACTACATCACATCACATCAACTACATCACAATTACATCAACCCCATCTCCTTTCCTCCCACAAGCCACCCCCATGTCACCCACATTTAAACTGATAGTTTATTTTTCTTTGATTATTATTCTCTCTGTCTCTCACTCACATACACACACACACACACACACACACACGCATGCATGCACGCACACACACACAGATTAATATATGTATATATATGTATATATATACATACATATATATATGCAAACTGCTGTGAATGTCAACAAATTCTTTATATTACTTTTTAAATTTTTCTTCTCTTTTTGCTGTTGTATTGCTGAAATGATTACTGAGGATTAGATAAAACACATAATTTTTTAGAGGCAGCATAATATGAATTCATGCACAAGCTTCCAGGGCATTTATATTTTCAGCCTAATGCGTAGTTTTCTTATACCAGGTATATCATTCCTTCCCGCAGCATTCAAGGTTTTTTAAAACCCCATTAGATATCTAAATATTTGTGATATTGAAAAAAATAGGTAAAGTCCAAAAACTGCAAAACCAGAGAGGATGTGCTGTGGAAGGACAGGAAAAAAAAAAAAACTTTGTTATGCATTAGAAAGAATGGTGGCACACCAGGGAAAGGGGTATGTTGCAGAGTGTGAAACACTTGCCAAACAAATAAAAGGGCATGTTAGAACCCTAATACACATGTAAGTGCTGTGTGTAACATCCTGTATATAATTCCAGACTCCTGAGATTGAGACAGTGAATCTCAGGAGAAAGCTGGTAAGCAAGACTAACCATATAGGTGTAGAGCTCTTGTTTAATTAGGAAACTTTGCCACTAAATGAGTAAGATGCAAGAGTGAACATGGAATATTCCTAATATCAACTTCTGGTATCTACATACACATGTTCACACATACAATGTGCCCCCCCACACACACACATCTTTGTTAGTATGCAACTACACACACAAACTCTTGAAATGAAGAAAATTGTCACATAACTAAATACACCTATGTACTAATTCTTCACACATTGTATTTAAATATTAATACTCCCACTTTAAAGATCTCTAAGGATCTCATTGAGCTGCTGCCTACATGCATTCAGGTAGCACCGAAAACTGTGATCTTGTTTTCTATCATCTCCACTGATGGGAAGAGAGGTTCCCTGGGCCATTCTTTACTGTAACTATTGTTAGAACACTCTTACTAAGTGCAGGGCAATGTATACAGAATTTCTGACCCACCCACTGGTCCTGAAGCTATTCAGTCCCAAATAAACACACACAAAGGCTTATGTTAATTATAAACTGTTTGGCCTATTGCTCAGACTTATTACCAACAAGTTCTTGCAACTTAACCTATAATTAGCACATAATTCTTAACTATGTTTAGCCACATACCTTGGTACCTTTTCTCAGCGACGAATTCTCTTCTGACTTCCTCTGTATCTAGGTGGCAACAGATCCTGTGCTTTCCTCTTCCCAGAATTTTTTTTAGTCTGGTTGTCCCTCCTACACTACCTTCCTGGCTACTGGCCAATCAGTGTTTGATTAAACCAATACAAGTGATGAATCTTGCCATGTACAAGAGCATTATGCCACATCGGGGAAAAATATTATCAATTCTAAAAACCTACCCAGGCTAGGTCAACATTGCTACTTTCTGTAAGAAATATACTGTGTTATATCTGGGGAGCACAGGTTCTTAAACTATGGGTTGCCAGCTCATGACAAATTGTATAAATTAATGTTGGGGTCATAAAAAATTTGGCAACAGAGTAAGTTATCAAAAATTAATTAAAAATCAATTTTTAATGATCTAAAGTCTTCTTGGCAATAGTTGCCCTTGTTGCATCATGTGATGTCACTGACTTCTTGGCTCTGAGCACCTGACAGACATGTACTTTGTACTGAATATGTTCACAACACCAGGGAAGATTGCCTGAAACACCATAATTCAGATTTTAAGGCAACTGACTGGTGTGCACCACG
The DNA here is from genome assembly GCF_943737965.1 of Phodopus roborovskii. Lineage (NCBI taxonomy): Eukaryota > Metazoa > Chordata > Mammalia > Rodentia > Cricetidae > Phodopus > Phodopus roborovskii. The sequence continues at coordinate 2,351,660 of NW_026126623.1, read as the reverse complement.
CTGGTGTGTTTTCACTGCATGTGCAAAGTTTGCTGTTCCTGTATAAACAATGAGTTTCCTTGTGGAGGATAAAGAATTTTAATATTTTACTAAAGTTTCTGTATATTGTATTGTTTTAGAATAATTTGCTTTAAAACTCATTACTTGAGTTTCATCAAATAATCCTCAAATAATTTTGGTTTTAATTAGCACAGAATTTTTAACAATTTGTGTAATGGTCCTGAACACACTTCTACAATTTTGTTTTGTTTGTGCATATGTGCAAGCACATGTCTCTGTACACACAGTGATGTCCTCAGCATTGATAATTACAGAATCCAAATATGGATGAATTCTGAAAAAAATCTGCATAATCAAAACTTTAGTAAAATTTAATGACTCATAGAAAAATTATCAAACATATCCTTTATCATCAGTTTTTAAATTTGCTTCATTCATTAATAACTGATAAAATTATATTTGTGGCAAATAATTGCTTTAAGAAAAACTTTTGAGGTTTATTATCAATAAATGTTAAATATGTATTATATTTTGTATAAATGGATTTGGCCAGGGTTGTGTAAAAGTTTCTCTGCCACCAAAAAGTCCTAAATGAAAAAAAGTTTATAATGTAAGGGGGCTGGAGATTGGCTCAATGCTTAAGGGTGTTCATGTTCTTTGGAGTACCAGAGTTCAGATGCCAGTAGTACCCAAAGACTTCCTGTCCACAGCTGTCTGTGATTTCAGCTCCAGGGAATCTTCCACCTTCTTCTGGCCTCAATAGGAACTGCCTCAACACACACACACACACACACACACACACACACACACACACACACACACGAAGAAATCACTTAAAAAGACAAGAAGAATCCTTGCTGTAAGCAGGCAAGATAGGCAGTGTGGCTTACACTACATGAGCTATTTTTCACCTGTATCTCCTCTCTCTTTTCTCTTTCAGTTCTGTTGGTAAAGTCAAGAAAATTAGCTTCTTGTATAATGTGGTTAAAAATGACATATGGTAGTATTTTAGGATGTCTGTAGTACTAGATGATAACAGCCATGAGTCAAAATCCTCCCATGGGCATCAGAGCCAGCACCCTGTGGCCATTATTCTATCTGTAGATGCAACCAATTCATTTTAGGAAGAACACATGATTTCCTTATTTCTGCTTCAGTAGAGGAGATTCAATGAAAAAAAAAGTCACCAAATGATAACCATTTTAAAAGCAAATAAAAACTTACTTGCAAAATTGTGCCTGAATTTCAAGGTTTGTAAAAGAATAAATCATTTAAAAAAAAAAAAAAAAACCAGCCATCCCTTTGAGATGCATTCTCTTGCTGACAGAGCTAACTATTCGGGCTATTTCTTAAGAAAAAAATGAAACTGTCATAATCATTAAAGGTATAACCCCTCTCTCTACATATCTTTTGAGATATAATTTATCTTTGTTATAAAAATAACTTATATGTGTATTTATTGTGTGGAGAGTGGAAGCATGTGTGCCTCTGCCTATGTATTCCCAGGCTCAGACTCTGCCCGTTAGGTTTGGTAGCAAGCTCTCTACTCTCTTACGTTTCCCTGGCTTCCATCTTCTCTGCTCTGCTCTCAAATGTGAGTCAGAATAATGTGTTTTAATGATGGATACTCATCAAGTGTTTGAAATCCATGACAGCTTTCATAGATTGCTGAATGTACATGACCTGTATACAACTGTCTTTCATAACAAATTATGAAAAAAAAGTGTCATTCGACTGTGTTCTTTCTGTACCTAGTATGTTTCACCTCTTCTCACTGGAAACTTCTGAAGGATAAAGATTACATTTGTTACATTTGCCAGAAACCCTCCTTTGGAGACAAAGGAATGCTGTTATTAAGAAGGAAAGTTATCTTCTGAACCACTATAGCAGTGAGAGTCCATTTATAATTTTGGAACATGCAAGTTCAACTTAGAAGCAGGCTTAATGAGGGAGAAGAATTCCTGCAAGCATTCAGCCACTGCTTGAACTTCACATATTGGCACTCTAAAAGACAGGAAGCTCAGAAGAGACATAGAATGAAATACCACACACTCACTTCACAGCTCCCCCACCAAAAAGCCATCCCCTTACTCTTTGGCCTTATGTCATCCTCTGGCAGACAAAGCCCAGAATCAGTGATTACAGCTAACTAAACCAAGTGTGGACAAGGTCCAAGTAAACACTCTAAATTGGTCAATGAAATTTTGCAGAGAACAAATTAGATGGGCTGGATCATAATGGTAGTGAGAAAAAGAGAAGGCATTGCTAGGAATTTTAGGAACATGTGTATGAGGACACTATGCACAAGCCATGTACTGACTCATAGAAATGTCCTTCAAACACAAAGGAAGTCCATCAGTCCTTATGCAACAGTCTACTGGTTGATTTGAGTTCTAAGAGTTGTTCCTTTAGTGGTGGTTCATGGATGGCATTGTGGTCTACCTAGTTTCTAGTAAAAAAAAAAAAGAAGATGTGTAAACTCCTTAAAGAAGAAAATAAGTCCAATTAAAGCTGTTGTTTCTCTTTAGACTGCCCTGGTTGGGGGTGCTGCTCAGTTGTTTTGTTTGTTTTTGTTAATTTGACAAGACTCAGAATCACCTAGAAGAGGAATCTTCAACTGAGAAAATGTTTCCATCAGACTGACACATAGGCTGGGTATTTTTTGATTAACAATAGATATGGGAAAAGCCACCTAAAGAGAGGTGGTTCTGGGTTGTATGAGAAAGCAGGCTGAGCAAATCTCAGAGAGCAAGCTAGTCAGCAGCACTCCTCCATGGTCTCTGCTTCAGTTCCTGCCTCAAGGCTCCTGCCTTAAGTTCCTGCCCAGATTGCCCTCATGACATAGTGAGATGTAATATGAAATAAACATTTTCCTACTCAAGTTGCTCTTGATCATCACATTTACCACAGCAGTAGAAAGCAGATCAGGACAGCCATAACCACAAGGGATGCTGGAAAATTATTTGAGCTGCAAGTGTTTAAAAATAAGATGTGCCTAAAGTCACATGCTGTCCTGAGTTTTAAAGAGATGGCAGGGATGCTTTGGGAAGAAGACAACACAGGTTAAAGTAAGAAAGGAAAGATAGAGTACGAAAGGACCTGAGTACACTTACCTCCTTCTTTCCTCATCGTCTTGCAGCTCTTAGCACGGCCTCACTATGTACCAGCCTGCAACTGAGCTGGCTTGAGCAGGCCTCAGCTCTACCTGTGCTAAGTCTATTGATAGGATCTGTACACTTTCCAAAGGCTCAACCTAGAACTTTAAGAATAATATGCATATACTCACACACATTCACACACACCGAGACTCTCTCCACTAACACACACATACACTTTCTCTCACACACTCACTCTCATACACTTTCTCAGGCACTCCCCCAATACACACACACACACACACACACACACACCACCACCACCACCACCACCACCACCACCACTACCACACCACACCTCACATTAAGTCACTTTGAAATGTGAGTTATTCCCATTCTCTCTTTAGTATAGTAAGATGTAGTGAAATGACATGGTCTGTTCCAAGATGCACCGAACACTGAATTATGTCTTTTCTTAACGAAGCCATCACTGGAAAATCCCAATTTAGAGACTTGAAAGAACTAATTTAACTAAAAAATAAATAAACGATCAGAATTTTGAAATGTTGTCTCCTGCCTTCAGTGTCTTGTTGCTTCTTTTACAAATACTTTAACAAGGGAATTCAATCATATTTTCCCCACAGTGAGTAACAGTTAAAAACTAGCTGCCAGAATTTGTAAATCTTTACAACTGACACAAATTGATACTTTTCATGGGGTAGACAAAGCATGCCATGCACACCCTAGTGCTCAGAGATCTGTCCCACTGAGTGACTTCAGCGTGTGATATCTTTGACATGAGTAAGGCTGCTCAAGCTCTCTGTATTATCCGTTGAGTGCCACTCTTCACACCATTTTCTTTTTCCTTCCAGGCTTCACCAGTGTGCTGGGTCTCTTGCTTCATTTGCTAGAAATTAAGGCATACATAGTTCTTGAGCATAAAAATCATAATTTAAAGCAAAAAGCAGGAAGAGAAATGCTAGCCCTTCTCTTTACAAAGCTTTTTATGCTGCCCCACATTATTGTCATGCTGCATTGGATAGTTAGAAATGCTTTAATAATGCCAAATATTTCTCCTGTGTGTTTTCTAACCAATCTGATATTATAAGGCAACAAATATGAAACGTCTTTGTTACTGAACCAGGAACAAAAGATACAGTGAAGAAGCATATTAAAATGTTCAGAAAAGCCTAAAATGAAATCTGTTTATGAAGCCACCAGCTGTCACTTCTCCTGGCTGCCACACACTACCTATCTGGAACTGCCATCCGGTACGCATTGTCCCAAGCCTATGATATACCTGCTCTGATTAGTTTTTATTAAAAGCTTCTAAACACACTACGCACGGGTTGTATTTATCAATTAAATATTAACTCATCTTTAAAGTTATGATTGGCACAATTGTCAATATAATCTATAATAAAAGTTTAAAAATGAAACAAACTGTTCTGTTTGTAGCCCAGCTCAAAGCAGAATCATATGTACAGTGAAGAGCCTTCACTTCAAGATTCACACAACCTAGAATTTAAAATGGTTCAAATTCAGGACTTGGGGCTACAAGTTCTGTTCCAAATTATACGTAGCTATTTCTAACATAGAGAAAATGTTTTCTAACCTTAACGCAATGTTAAATTTGAGATTTTTCAGGAGGGAAAAATAGTCCTTTTAGGAACCCACTACTGATCCTCATCTCCTGATCCTCCTAGGAACTCATTACTGGTCCTCATGTCCTCGATGTTTTACACTCCATCCTTCACTTCGGTGGCAGCACATCTCATACCATTTGTGGCAAGGTGCAGTGGAGTGGGCAATAAGAAAATAGGTCATGAGACCAAACTGTCTTCTTTCCTCCAAATTGCCACCCAGAAGCAATGTGAGTTTTGTGGTTTGTTTTCCCCCCTTGGTTTTTTGAGACAGGATTTCTCTGTATTGTTTTGGAACCTGTCCTGGAACTAGCTCTGTAGAACAGGCTGGCCTTGAACACACAGAGATAACCCTGCGTCTGCCTCTTGAGTGCAGGAATTAAAGGTGAGCACCACTATCACCCAGCTAGACTAGTAAGTTCTCAAGGCTGGCTTTACAGGCCCAGGCACTGAACTGAGAGATAGTGTGAGTGGAGACTCAGCCAAACAGAATGACAAATAAAACCCTGAAAGGTGACTTTGCCTCTTTAATACTGCATGGCCTTGTCTTCTCCATCAGTGTATGATTGCTACTAAACCCATACTCTCTTAAACCATGAAGGGTTTCTGAACAGAAAATAGATGGACTGGTCCTGGAAGCCTCGGGCTGGCTGTTGAATATGTTCACTGAATCCAAGATCAGCAAATGGGCTATTTTGCCAATGGAGAGAAATGTGAAAACTCTGTGCAGCATTAATCTAACCTGAACCATTATTTTTAAAGTGTCACAAAATCCACATTGAATGACTGGTCCTTTTGATCTTAATTTTGAACACTTGCTACTCCAATTAAATTCTACCACCTAGCATGCTGAAACAGCTCCGGGTTGTTTCCACAAACTCTGTTAATGGACAGCTGTTTCTGACAGCTCTCTTGATTTGCCAGTGTAGAGTCTGCTGCCAGAGCAGGAGGCCCTGTTCTGTATTCTGCTGCTGGCACAGGGGATATGCAAATGAACACATGAATCAGTTGTCACCACCACAGACACCCTGCACGCACGCAGGGGACAGGAGAATATGTTCAGAGCTTCACCGGCTCCAAGCACTGGCAGAGAGGGGGAGATGACAGTGTCAGTTTCTTGAAGTAGGTTTTCTTTCTTTTCTTTCTTTCTTCCTTCCTTTCTTTCTTTCTTTCTTCCTTCCTTCATTCATTCCTTTCTTTCTTTTCTAAGTATCTACAGTTTGTTTTCACTTTGTGGCACTCATTTGATTTCAGAGTGGAAGTTGCAACCTGTTCCTCTCCAAGCACAACAGAAATCGAAATGAGACACATTTTAGGGAAGACCTTTATAACGTGGGCAGCACAGGTGTAATAACCTTACCCACTTTTCTTTTCCAGTGGGGTGGTATGGAATGAGACAAACCCTTTTCCTGGCAAAGGACACATTTGAGAATTCTTTTTCTTAAATTCTAAGGTCTGGTTGTAAGCATTTTGAATTATAATGATCTCCAACAAGAATTCTGAGTTGCCACTCTAGCTGAGTCAAATGCTCATACACAGGGTATGAATAAGTTAATTAAAGAATGGATTACAGCCAGGCAGGGGTGGCAAACACCTTTAATCCCAGCACTGAGGAGACAGAGGCAGGCAGATTTCTGTGAGTTTGAGGCCAGCATGGTCTACAAAGTGAGTGCCAGGGTGGCCTCCAAAGATACACAGAGAAACCCTATTTCAAAAAGAAAGAGAAAGAAAGAAAAGAATAAAAAGAAAAGAAATAAAAGAAGAATGGATTGCAAATGGGGGCGATGACTCGCCAGTGAAGTGCTTGCCAAGCAAGCATGAATATCTGAGTAAAACTCAGGTGCTGTGATCCTTGCACTAGGGAGATAGACAAGGAAATAGTCTTCTACCTTCCTACCCATCTAGCCACTCCAATCAGTGAGCTCCTGGTTAGTGAGAGGCTCTGCCTCAAAGAATAAGGTGGAGAATAACCAATACCTCCTCATACAAAAATAAAGACATACACAGAAAGGAAGAGGGGGAAGGAAGAGACAGAGAGGGGGGATTATAATTTCTTCGATTGTGGGATCTGGATGTGAGGCTATGGGTGTCAGGACTATTGGTTGAGAAGGACAAAAGTGAGGGGAGAGAAACAGCAAGTTGTTATCCATGATGATCAAGGAGCTCATGAGTACAAATTGCTCTCCTTTTCTACCTGCCAGGTGATCTGCAGAGGAAGCTGACATGAACTTGTTTAAGTCTTCAAGAAGGAATAGAAGAAAAACAATGCAAACTGGAAGAGAGGGACTAAATGGCGTTCCTCAATAGAAGCACAGATAGTCAGAGTGTCAATAACAGCATGAGTGCAATTCAATGGAGTTTGTAGCCCTTCTCCAACTTTCGGACCATAGTCATTTCTGTTTCATCTCATCTTTCCAGTGATTCACAGACTTCTCCGTGGTCACCCTTGCACCAGTCCTGCTTCTGTCTCTGCCATATAGCTCCTATCATTCGGCCCTAAGTATCATACATACTATGGTTTTCAGTACACAAATTTATCTGTCAGATGCATTACCTGAAGGATAACAGCAGGGTAGGAATATCTGACTTAAGGATAAAGTCAAGTGGTTAAACTGTGGAGGGGTCTGTAGTGACAGATACTTAAAATTTGTATTCAATTTCAGGGATTGGAAAACAATATATGAGTTACATGAATAATATTAGATACTCTATATTTTACAGAACACTAATCATGGCAAACCAGCATAAGAACAATAAATGAGAAAAAATAATATATCAATGAGTCTCAGGCACATGATTTATATGAAACTCTGTTTGCTGTCAGTTTTAAAAGAATTTCCATCAGTGTGTCCAGGAGATATATTCATTCTCATGTTTTAGTAGCATTATTTTCAACACCCAACATATTGATACCCGGTAAGTACCATCAGAAAGTAAGTGGAAACAAAGAGGTATATATTGACAATGAAATACAATGTTGCCTTAAGAATGAATGAAATACCACCATTTGAGACAATAGAAGTGAACTGGAAGATAACATGTTGGAGGGTATAAGCCATACACAAAGAAAAACAACATGATATGTACTCACTTGTATGTACAGCCTAAAAATTGATCTAATAAAAGCATGAAAATAGAATAGGGTTATTGGTGATTAGAGGGATGTCTGTCACTCTATAGTCAGAGAGTAGTAATAAATTGCAATAATTCTAACACAAAGCACTAGTTCTGTACTTGATGGTGATACACTATATTTTTATAAACTATAAAAGAATTGTTATGCTTCACCATAAAAATAACAACTAACTACATAGGGCAATGAATGCATTCAGTAGCATGAGGTAACCATTTGAAATTCATAACCATTGCCTTTAATGTTCTCCAAAGGACACGGACACACACACACACACACACACACACAATTTCTATATGCTTTCACAATCAGATAGCAAGCTCAGTTTCCACTTTTAAAGTTACATCAATTAGGTGCTCATATCAAGAATGATAGGCATTCTGCATGTATGTTAGAGCTGTGCAGTTTGATTCTCTTGTAGGACTCCTAAAAGTGGGAGCAGAGACCCTTTTACCAACTTTTGGGACCCTACTCTGCACATTGCCCCATCTTAATATATGGGGGAGGTTCTTGGTCATACTGAAACTTGATATGGCGTATTTTGATAATATCCATGGGATACCTGACCTTTACTGAACAGAAACTGAGGAGTGGTTTGGGAGATGGGAACAGAGGGCAGTTGTGGGGAAGGACAGGGAAAAGAGGAAGGAGGGGAAACTGTGGCCAGGATATAAAATAAATAAATATGCAAACAAAAAGTAAATAATAAGATACTTTATTCTTTATATTCTGTCTCTTCAATTTATTTCACTGTATTTTATTGAGCACTGGAGTTACTTATACTAACTCCACAACTTCTTTAAAAAACAGTATTTTCTCCTAAGAGCAAATGACACCTGTCCTTTTTGATTTAGTCTTCCACACCCATTCATTGGGTCTCATGGCAAGACTAAGAAAATATGTTACTTTATGTTCCTTCATAAGGGAATTTATCAGTTCACTTTTGAGAGATGCCTCAGGTTTGGACAATTGGAGAGGTCATATATATATATATATATATATATATATATATGTGTGTGTGTGTGTGTGTGTGTGTGTGTGTGTGTGTGTATAACATTTAATGTATATATTGAAAATAATATATATTGATATAAAAAGATATGGTAGAAATAAGTCATTAGAAACATTAAAATATACAACATATGAATATTTTTGAAAGACACTAAATGTGGATAGGCAGTGGCATTCTGACAACAAAGATGGACATCAATACATACATAAATGGCTAAGAGTAAAGAATTAGAAGAAAAGATATGAGCTTGTGAAAACAAGATGGTTAATTATATTATGTGCATTATATTATGGCTGCCTGAATTTGATGGCATTTTATCATTTTAGTTCCTTCTGAGTCACTATGTTTAATATTCCTGTATCTTTTCACATTTGTCTTTTAATTTCCTTTAAATTATTAATATGTTCTACAAGAGGAATCAAGCACAACTTTATCTATCTATCATCATCTCCCACAGGATATGACATATAGTAGTCACTCAAAAATATGAGGTTGTTTCTGAATAAATGACTGGTAAATATTATTGGCTAATTTGTATAAGAGTTGGTATTTGCAAAGCATTCCTGAGAGAATATATCAATGGATAACATCTAGTTATTTGTATGGTTAAGCTGATATACATGACACATGTTGCTTTATCATTATAAATGGATTTTGTAATATGAATTGATTCAATATGAGAACACCTCTATTGCATGAAAATTCAGAAAGAAATGTAAAAGTAAGGTATTTTTTCACATTGTTAAAAGGAAAAGGTATAAGACTTGATTTTTTCAAGGGCTATATGTATGTTCTTTTATTGTATTACATTTATAATGTTCTTATTTTGCATCAAGTGTCTTTTGGAAATAACTTACCCAGCTGATCAGTGGAGAGTGATGATAAGTATCTCGATTTTACCATCTTAAGTACAAGATATTGAAGAGGTACCATGTGTAAGTCCTCTTCTGGTTTGTCAGACAGAAGAAAAACAGAACATTATGTTGTAGACAGATTCTTGACCTATGTGTATCTTTAAAAAACAATAAAAAAGAGTTGGTAAGGAATAGAGCTGAAGAAACAGATTTGATTCCACACACCTACAGACAACTGAGAGGAAGCAGAGATTCAGGAGACAGACAAATCTGACTTAATTAGTGGTTCCTTAACAACTCATGGTTTGCTTTCTCAATGGCATGTCCTGAAAGTCTTTTAACTAGTTTTTCTCTTAGATTTTTAATTAACTAATAAATACCATTAGTTCTTAGAGTATTTCACACAAGGAGTTTTGGTCATATTCACTGCCCCTTCCTTCAGTTATTCCCAGATCCACCAATCTACCTACCCACTTATCTTTGTGTCCAAAAAAAAAAATCCTATCAAGTTCAATTTGTTCTGGCCATATATTCTTGTTCTTGCAAGAGTGATCTTTCACTGTAGTGTGATTAGTGTGGTTGGTCATTAGGGGTAACACTTTTAGAGAAAACTGACTCTGCCTCTCTCATTGTTACCAATACCTCCACAGCTAGTAATAGGGGTTCATACACAACTCTTCTCTCCATGCAAGGACTTGGTCTGGCTTTGACTGCACAGTTCTCATCCATGCTGACACAACCACTGTGAGTTCATACGCAAAGCTGCCCTTCTGTGTCAATAAGATGTTTTCTCCATGCCTTCTGCTCTTATACTTGGAATGAGGGGTGTGATGTAGATGTCTCATTTGTGGTGGAACAACCCAAAGTTTCTTAGCATCTGTATCTTGGCCAGTTATTAATTATCATCTTCTAGAAGCTTCACTGATGAGAGTTAAGAGAAGCATTAACATATGGATATAATGAAAAGTCAATAGGAATCAGTTTATTATGTTAAAAGATAATAGGTCAACTTATATATAAGGTCTGTAGAGTATCTATCCATATGTTATTAGGCCAATAATGGTGACATGTATATGGTCTATCTGGTAGAACAGAACTAAATTCAACCATACATTAAATGGTTACTCCAATATTTTTTTCTGCCATTATTGAACCAGTGGACCTGCCTGGCCAGTCTAGTTATTGTTATAGTTTCCAGGGCTCAAAATTGAGTAACTTGATGATTCACTATATTCTCCATTAAAAAGCACACAGGCGTTATTATCATAAACAGAAAAACATTTCAAGAATTTCCACTAAAACTAGGAAAGATGCCTTCCTGGAGGGGTCATCTAAATCTGTCAAGTCATTTGGACTAGGGACTAGGCCCTCCCTCCTGCCTCTAGGGTAAGGTGGCCGGGGGAGGGGGGGTAATGAGATGATGGAAGAGAGGGAGGAAGGGATGGAGAGGGAACTGGGATCGATATGTAAAATAGAAAAATAAATAAATAAAATGAAAAAACATTAAATAAAATCTAGGAATGAGACAAAGATGCTCACTCCCTCCCACACTCCTATTTAACATAGTGTTTGAAGTCTTAGCTACAGTGATATGATGTATAGCTACAGCAATGGAGGCGATAGTACGAATAGGAAATGAAGATATCAAGGTATCTTTATTTATAAAAGTTATGATTTTATACATAATAATAATTTTAAAGATTACTTAACTTTGTAATCGCCTAGCAAATATCTTTATAAATGACACCTCTTTTACTGATAAACCCATCAAATACACACATTAAAATAGTGCTTTTAATAATCACAGAGATGAAATTAAATGAGTATAGACACAAGCAAACATTGTATGCCAAACCTGCTAACTCAAACTTGAATCAGAGTAAAGATTGCTGATATACAACATAGGCTAGAGGAATGTCAACAGAGGTCATGCTTTTAAAGGCATCTTTTAATATATATGGCTGCTCCCTAAATGAAATTATTAGATGCAGCAGAGTTCTACCTTAGAATTATCAAAATCCTTACTTAAAAAATCTAAGACTCCAGAGATTGCATTAAGTTGTCCCAAACCAAAGAGGAATAAGGTTGCAGGCTTAGAGCCATCTCACTCTTTGTAGCTGCATCCATCCCCTCGTTCTCTGTGTGGAAACACCGAAGTCATGACCGGGTCAGCAAAGATGGGAGGAGTGAACAATGGCCACTGAGCCAGGCAGTCTTGTGCTTTTATCTAGATTATGCCCCTTACAGGTACTGGTAAATTCTGACAGGAAAAAAAATTAGGCTTTCTCACCCTCCATAGACTTTAAATGGTCTATTTTTAAATAACTTGTTTGCCATTTCCTAAATTAGATCCCTTTGAAACATGTTTTATTGGATATTTCAATGTATGAAATTGTTTTAAAACTTCAGTGGTCCAGTAAGTCTGGAAAATACTGGATTAAAACAGTTAAATTCCAGGACTCGGGACACAGAGACAGGTGGATATCATTGAGTTCACTGCCAGCCTGGTCTACAGAGTGATTTCCAGGACAGCCAGGTTTACACAGTAAAACACTGTTTGAAAATAAAAAAGAGTTAAGCCAATCCCTCAATGTCAAAACTTGCAGGTTATCTAACGTTGTAATTCTATCAAAATCGCCAGGAAACTAAGAAACAACTGGGAAGCAGTCTCACAGAAAAGTAAGTACAGTGCCATTGCTATTTACTGCAGTTTAGTAGTGTGTTTTCTCTCAATGTTTCTATAAACCAATCCACCCATGCCTCATTTCTATAGTCTGGGTATTCAATGACTCCCAAAGGCCCCGTGTTGAGGCTTTAGTCACCAGTGCAGTAGTGCCAGTCCATGATGAGAACTTTAAGACGTGGCAGTCTTCTGGCGCTTTCATGTACGCCATTGAATGATACAGTAGACCTTAAGCCCCTTGTTCTCTTTCTTTCATCATTCCTCTGATGAGTTGAGCTATTCTACTCCACTCTGTGCTCCCACTATGATTGTGAGTGGGAGTGGGAGTGAGATTGATGGATCAGATTTCCTATGCTTCACTAAATCTGTGTCTCATCTCGGGTATTGGTTATAATCACAGGACATGACTAGCACAGCACTTTGTCAATATTTTCATTTACAAACTGTATTACAGACCAAGATCTGAGACATTTTGTTTTGAGAAGATTCACTGCTGCCCTTCCCCAGTGATCTTTACCATGGGAGCCACCATTCTGACAGCAGTACTTTGATTACCTTTCTCTACTAACAAACCTGTAAATCTGGACATGGTGATACAGGCATGTGATCTATGCTTCTTGGAAGGCTGAGACAGGAGGATCACAAGTTCAAAGACTCTGTGACATATAAAATCAGCTCGATGACAGCCTAGACAAACTTATGAGATTCTGTTTTAAAAATAAAGTCTAAAAAGACAGCTGAGACTATTTCTCATGGCAGAGCCCTTGCCAAGCATGCATGGAGAACCTAGGCTCAAATATCAACTCAAAGGAACAAAATTATATAAAGAAAATTGTGATTCAAAGCTCCCATGTTTGCTACTTTATTGCTGAATTACTTGTTTTATTGTCTTAAATACTTTATTAAAAGTCATATTTGACATACAACAAACTACACTTGATTGAAATTATATCACTTTATATATTTTTAAATATATATACATACATATACATATATGTTGGTATATATCATAAAGTGATTGACTGGTTCAAGATAGTTAACATATTCATTAGCCAATGTGCTCTACTGTGCTGCTGGGTCCCTCCAAACTTACCCTTCTGAGAAACCCCAAATGTGCATCTTGCCAATGTATATTTGTTTGCACTTTTTCAAATCTTTATACAAATAAAATTGTGTCATAAGTACTAATTTGCCTAATTACATACATTCAGAAAAAAAAAACGCTTTTGGTATTCATTCATGCCTGGCAAATATTAGTAGTTCCTTCTCTTTTTGCTGCATGATTTTTCACTGTATACGTAATTGATGACTTGTTTATCAATTCACCTGGTAAGAACTTGGATGTCTCCAGCTGTATGAGCATCTTTGTACAAGTTTCTAAATGTATATCTGCTTTCATACTTCATAGGTTATATCCAAGTTAACAACAGTTGGGTCATATGGCAATTATATGGTCAAAGTGTATGTGTGTATGTATGAGTGTGTGTGTGAGAGAGAGAGAGAGAGAGAGACAGAGAGAGAGGAAGGGAGAGAATTATGTATGTGTGGTCTGTATAGGTTTCAATGTCAATGCATTTTTCAAAGTTCTATCCTACTTTATATTCTCAAAAGCAATGAATGGACATTCCAATTGCCTCACAGCCCCTCTAAGACTTAGACCTTTATATTCTATTTTCATTTCTGAAGTCTGACTCAGTGATACTTTTCATGTGTCTTTTCCCAGATGAACCTTGCTAAGCTATCTGCTAAAATGTTCCATAATCCTGTTGCATTTTTCATTCTGTTTGAGTTTTAAGAGTTCGATGTACAGGCTGGATACAAGTTCCTTATGAAATGTACTATTTATACTCAGTTTCTTCCAGTTTATAGTTTGTCTCTTCAAATTCTTTTAAATTTTTGAGAAATGGAGCTTTATATTCTAACAAAATCCAACTGATCCATTCACTTTTCATGAATCATGTTTTTGTTGTCATAGCTAACATTGCTTACCTAAAGGAGGTAAATATTTATATTCTATTTTCCTTTACCAATTTCATTGCTTGAGGCTGCACATTTAAGTCTATGACCTACTTGAATTTATAGGGAATCATGGAGTTGTCCTGGTCTAACTGCCTTGAGAGCCACATGTAATAAGCTTTTCAGGTTAGAGTACATGGCTCCTGGGGCACTGTGTACCCTTCATTTCCTGAGAAACTGAGGTGCCCCCTCAGGCAGTGAAGCATTCAAACCACTTTGTGTTTCTCTGTGTTTCCTCCAAAGTCAAGGAAGTATATAGAAATTTGACAGGACAATGGTCTTAGACATTAATATTGTGTACGCTATACAGCTTGCAAATATTATTATATCCTGAAAACTACAATTGTATATCCTGGCAATAATCATTATATTCATTTCTGATGAATGTTATAAAAAGTCTGATGTGCAGCACAGTGTGGCACAGCCCTTTCAACCCAGTACTCTTTCTTGGGAGGCAGAGACCAGCTTGGTCTACAGAGCAAGTACCAGAAAAACCAAGGCAATGCAAAGAGACACAGTCTCAAAAAAAAAAAAAATAAATCTGATTGTTTGTAAAAAAAAAAAAATTGACACAGCCTCAGTCTTATTACACTCAGTCTTATTATGGCCACTCCAACCTGTGACAGGATTTTATTATTTCTCACCAGCCATATCAAGTAACCTTGGCCTAGTAAGTCTATGCTGGTATCATGTGAATTCATTTTTTATATGGATTAGTTTTATATCTTTTGCTTATGGTTACCCAAAGCTCTAAAATAAAATATTAAAACATTGTCCTTTCTAACTATGTTTCCATGGCAGCTTTGTCAATTCATTGTACACATGGTTAGATGAATATTTCTGAACCATTATCTCTTTTTTCATTATTATTATCTTTTATTTTACATGTCGATCCCAGTCCCTTTTCCCTCCATGCTTCTCTTCCTCCCTACCCCCTCACATGCACCCTGACAACCTTCCCGTCCTATCCCCCCACCCCAATTCCACATGTAGGGCAATGCCATCCAGGTGGGGACATCTAAATCTGTCAAGTAATTTGAAGTAGGGACTAGGACTTCTCTCCTGTCTCTAGGTAAAGGCAATATCCCTCCATAGGGGATGTGTCCCCAAGGCCCTTTTGTGCACCAGGAATACATACTGTTTCCATTGTCTGAGGTCCCTTAGACTGCTCAATCCTTCTGGCTGAGACCCATATTCAGGGGTGCCTGAGTCAGTCCCATGCTGGATTCCGAGTTATCAGATTGGGGGGCCTTAGCTCCTTCTTGTTCAGGTCAGCTGTCTCTATGTGTATCTGCAACCTGGTCTTATCCTCTCCATCTGCATCTGGATTCTAGTTCAACTCAGTATTTAGATTTGGGTGTTTGCTTCTGTTTCCAACATGTATTAAATGAGGGCTCCATGGATAAGTTAGTTGTTGATCTCACTATCTGGGAAGGGCATTTATGGTAGCCTTTCCACGGTTGCTCAAATTGTTAGTTGGTGGCAGAATAGACCTTTCTTTAGGTTAAGTTTTCTCTTCAAACCAATAATGGCTCCCTCTTTTATGTGTCCTCTCTCTCTCTCTCTCTCTCTCTCTCTCTCTCTCTCTCTCTCTCTCTCTCTCTCTCTCTCTCTCTCTCTTCTGTCTTCTATTCCTACCCCCTACCCTGACTCTTATCTTCCTAGTCACACGTGCTTTCCTCTCCTCCCCTTCCCTTTCTCCTACGTTTCTCTCCATTAACTGCCCTCCCACTTCCCATGTGCTCTGGGGAACTTGTCCTTTCCCCCTTCTGTGAGGGACTTTATATCAATCTCTTAGAATACAGCTTGTATCCTAGTTCCTCTGGTGGTGTGAATTATAGGCTTTCCTCTAGATCTAAAATCCATATATGAGCAAGTACATATCATGTTCCTCTTTTTGTGACTGGGTTACCTCATTCAGGATAGTTTATCCAAGTGCCATCCACTTGCCTGTGAATTTCAGATTCCATTATTTTTTTTCTGCAGAGTAGTATTCCATTGTGTAGATGTGCCACATCCTCTTTATCCATTCTTCATTTGAGGGGCATCTAGGTTGCTTCCAGGTTCTTGCTATTACAAATAATGCTGCTATGAACATATTTGAACAACATGTGTTTGTTGCATGGATGTGGATCATTTGGGTATATACCTAAGAGGGGGATTGCCAGGTCCTGTGGTAAACTAATTCCCATTTTTCTGAGGAACCACCATACTGATTTCCAAAATGGCTGTACGAGTTTGTACTCCCACCAGCAGTGGAGGAGTGTTCCCCTTTATCCACATCCTCTCGAGCATAAGTTGTCATTGGTGTTTCTAATTTTAGCCATTCTAGCAGGAGTAAGAAGGTATATCAAAGTTGTGTTGATTTGCATTTCCCTGATACCTAAGGATGTTAAGCATGTTCTTAAGTGTCCTACAGCCTTTTTGATTTCCTTTATTGAGAATTCTTTCTTCAGTTCTGTACCCCATTTTTTAATAGTGTTATTTGGTGTTTTGTTGACTAATTTCTTGAATTCTTTGAACATTTTGGAGATCAGCCCTTTATTGGATATAGGATTGGTGAAAATCTTTTCCCTGTCTGTGGGCTGCCCTTTGGTCTTGTGCCGTTTTGTCGAAAATAGGTGTTCATTGGTGTGTAGGTTTATATCAGGATTTTCTATTCGATTCCATTGGTCTAACTGTCTATTTTTGTACCAATACCAGGCTGTTTTCAGAACACTAGCTCTGTAGTAAAGCTTAAAGTCAGGGATGGTGATGCCTTGTGAAGTTCTTTTATTGTACAGGGTTGTTTTGGAAATTCCCGGGTCTTTTGTTTTTCAATATAAAGTTGATTATTATCCTTTCAAGGTCAGCGAAGAATTGTGCTGGGATATTAATGGGGGTTGCATTGAACCTGTAGATTGCTTTTGGCAAGATTGCCATTTTTACTATGTTTATCCTACCTATCCAAGAGCATGGGAGATCTTTGCATTTTCTGGTATCTTCTTTAATTTCTTTCTTTAGAGCCACAAAATTCTTATTATATAGGTCTTTCACATGTTTGGTAAGCGTTACCCCAAGATACTTTATGTTGCTTGTGGCTATTGTAATGGGTGGTATTTCTCTCATTTCTTTATCAGCCTCTTTGTCGTCTGAATAAAGTAGGGCTACTGATTTTTTTGAGTTTATCTTGTATCCTGTTAGTTTGCTGAAGGTGTTCATCAGCTGTAGGAGTTCCCTGGTAGGGCTTATTGGGTTGCTTATGTAAAGTATCATATCATATGCAAATAGAAACAGTTTGACTTCTTCCTTTCCAATTTGTATCCCATTGATCTTCTTTTATTGTCATAGCTTTAGCTAGAACTTCAAGTACAATATTGAAGAGATATGGAGAGAGAGAACAGCCTTGTCTTGTTCCTGATTTTAGATGAATTGCCTTAAGCTTCTCTGCATTCAGTTTGATATTAGCTGTTGGTTTGCTGTATGTTGCTCTTTGTATGCTTAGGTATGTTCCTGTTATCCCTGATCTCTCCAAACCTTTATCATGAAAGGGTATTGAATTTTGTCGAAGGGTTTTTCAGCATCTAGGGAGATAATCACATGGTTTTTCCTTTCAGTTTGTTTATATGGTGGATCATGTTGACAGATTTTCATATGTTAAACCATCCCTGCAACCCAGAGATGAAGCCTACTTGGTCATGTTGCATGCTTTCTCTGGTATATCCTTGGATTAAGTTTGTCAATATTTTATTGAGTATTTTTACAATAATGTTCATCAGGGATATTGCTCTGTAGTTTTCATTCTTATTTGTTTCATTGTTAGGCTTGGGTACCAAGCTGATTGTGGCCTTATAAAAAGAGTTTGGCAAGGTACCTTCTGTTTCTATTGTGTGGAACAATTTGAGGAGTATTGGTATTAGTTCTTTCTTGAATTTCTGGTAGAATTCTGCACTGAAGCAATCTGGCATTGGACTTTTTTGATTAGAAGGCTTTAGATGAATGCTTCTATTTCATTAGGGGTTATAAGTCTATTTAAGTTGTTTGCCTGTTCTTGATTTAATTTTAGTAAGTGGTAGGTATCCAGAAATTTGTCCATCTCCTTTGAATTTTCAAGTTTTGAGGAATACAGGTTTTCAAAGTATGACCTGAAAATTGTCTATGTCTCTTGTTATGTTCCCCTTTTCTTTTCTGATTTTGTTAATTTACATGTTCTCTCTCTGCTTTTGGATAAAGATTTGTCTATCTTGTTGATTTTCTCAAAGAACCAACTCTTGTTGCAATGATTTTTTGTATTGCTTTCCTGGTTTCTATTTTGTTGATTTCAGCCCTCAAGTTGATTATTTCCTGGCGTCTAATCCTCCGGGATAAGTTTGCTTTTTTTTTCTAAGGCTTTCAGTTGTGCTGTTAATTCTCTTATGTGAATATCCTCTGTTTTCTTCATATGGGCAGTTAGTTCAGTGAACTTCCCTTATAACACTGCTTTCAAGGTGTCCCATAAGTTTGGATATGTTGTGTCCTCATTCTCGTTGAATTTTAGAAAGTCCTTAATTTCTTTCTTTATATCTTCTTTGACCCAGGTATGGTGCAATTGCACATTGTTCAGTTTCCATGAGTTTGTAGGTATTCTGCGATTTGTGTTGTTGTTGAATTCCAATTTTAAAGCATGGTGGTCTAAAAAGATACAGGGGACTATTCCAATTCTCTTGTGTCTGTTGAGGTTTGTTATGCCACCTAGTATGTAGTCGATTTTATGGAAGGTTCCATGTGGAGGAGAGAAGAAGGTATATTCTTTTGTGTTTGGATGATATGTTCTATAGATGTCTGTTAAACCCAGTTGAGACATGACTTCTGTTAGTTCTTTTATTTCTTTTTTGAGTTTCTGATTGGTGGCCCTGTCTAGTGGCGAGAGTGGTGTGTTTAAGTCTCCCACTATAAGTGTGTGAGGTTTTATATGAGCTTTGAATTTTAGTGGCATTTCTTTTATGAATGTGGGTGTCATTGTATTTGGGGCATAGATGTTCAGAATTGAGACTCTATGTTGATGGATGTGAAGACAGATGGATGACCATCTTCATCTCTTTTGATTAATTTTGGTTTGAAGTTTAACGTGTTAGATATTAGGATAGACACATCTACTTGCTTCCTGGGTCCATTTGGTTGGAAAATCTTTTCCCAACCCTTTACTCTGAGGTAATGTCTATCTTTGAAGCTTAGATGTGTTTCTTGTATGCAGCAGAAGGATGGATTCTGTATTCATATCCATTCTGTTAGCCTATGTCTTTTTATAGATGAGTTAAGACCATTAATGTTCAGGGTGATTAAGGCCCATTGCCTGATAATGCATGTTTCTTTTAGATTTGTTGTTGGCAGTGGTATTTTGAATATATTTGTCCTGCTTTACCCTTGGTTTCTGGTGTAGTGAGATTATCTGTTGCCTACGTCTTTTTGGGTGTAGTTAAGTTCCTTTGGTTGTAGTTTTCTTGGCTTTCTGTACTTTTTTTACTTTCCTTAAGGAATTTGTTCATTTCTTCCACTTTTTTTGTTTGTTTTTTCCTCCATTTCTTTAAGGGATTTTCTCATATCTTCTTTGAGTGCCTCTATCATTTTTATGATGATAATTTTTACGTCGTTCACTTCTGATTCATCTGCTTTGTTGTGTTCCAGTCTAGTTGGTGTAGATTCCCTAGATCGGTGGAGTCATGGTTTTCTTTCTGTTGTTAGGTGTTTTCTTGTATTGCCGTCTTTTCATAGCTTCTTGCAGTAGGTGTTGGTGGGGTCTCTCCCTCTCTCTATGGTACTTCCCTGGTGGGCTTAGGTGAGTCAGAAGTTCGATGTCTATGGTTCTGGGTGGTGGAAATGCTCAAGGAGGTCTCTCCACAGGCAGGGGCCAGGTGATTGGGGTAAACAATCAGGCTCCAGCAGAAGACTGGTGATGGGGGTCAAAGATCCTGAAGGCTGGGACTCAGGATGTTACTTGTGCCTATAGGCAGATCTAGCCTGGGTCTGGCACTCTCCAGCAGAGGCCCTGAGATGGGGATCAAGGGTCCTGCAGGAACTCAGAGTGGTCCTGCAGAGATAGGAAGATCTCTGGGAGGGGCCCGGAACTCCAGTTGAGAATTGGGGGTGGGGGTCAGAGACCGGGCTGGTGGAAATCACAGGTGGTCCCATGTGGATAGGCAGCTCTTGTGTGTTCAGAGTCACTCCTGGAAGTTCCCTGAAGGTATCTGGATTGGTGGCTCCTCCCTCTGTCCCAGTGCTCAACCAGAGCAGTGAGACTATGGGCAGGGTAGGGCACAGGGTAGGTGGAGGGCAGCCTCTCAGTGGAGGTAGGTGGGGGTGTATCAGAACTCCAAGAGCACTCTTAATGGATGATGTGGACAGGACACAGGGGCAGGGGGATCCGGGGCCAACCCATGGAATTCCTGGGGACAGGTGTAAGGGAGAGTCCACCGGAATTGGTCCCAGACTCACCTCTAGCCAAGGCCTGGTAATGGGGAACAAAGGCTAAGCTGATACTCAGGATGTTTCTAGCAGGGACCTGGCATTCTCCAGCTGAAGCCTCTTTAGCAGAGGCCCTGCAATGGGAGTCAAGGATCCTGCCTGAACTATGTTCTCTTAAATTGTTTTGTCTATATATCCAAATATCATGACCATACTAATTTTGATATCAAGTAGTATGCATTTTGAGACTTTGTTCTGCTTCATGTAGTTTGACTACTAATTCTTCTGGATTTCTTTTTTAACTAAATTTTATTTAAATTAAAAATCATTTTATATTACATACCAATGCCAGTTCCTTCTCCCTCCTGTTCTCCCATGCCCCCATCATCTCACAATTTCATCCCCCCATCCATTCCTCAGGAAAGGTGAGACTTTCCATGGGGAATCATCAAAGGCTGTCACATAATTTGGGACAACACCTAAGCCCTCTCCCTTGTATCTAAGCTAAAAGAGTACATCTCCATAGGGAATGTGCTCCCAAAGCCCATTCTTGAACTAAAGATAAATACTGTTCCCATTGACAATAGCTCCATAGACTACCCAAGGCCCCCAACTGACACTCATGTTCAGGGGACATGGTTCATTTCCTATGCTGGTTCCTGAGCTATCAGATTGAGGTCTGTGAGCTCCCACTTTCTCAGGGCAGCTGTTTTTGTGTTGTTTCCCCAGCATGGTCTTGATCCCTTTGCTCATCATGCCTCCTTCTCTACAATTGGATTCCAGGAGTTTGGCTCAGTGCTTAGCTGTGAATCTCTACTTCTGCTTCCATCAGCTACTAGATAAAGGCTCTATGATGACATTTAAGTAGTCATCAATCTCATTTTAAAGGAAGGACATTTAAGGTAGCCTCTCCACTATTGCTTAGATTGGGTCATCCTTGTGGATTCCTGGAAAATTACCTAGTACCAAGTTTCTCTTAAAGCCCATTAAGGCTCCTCTTATTAATGTGTCTCTTTCCTTGCTCTTCTTCTCTGTTATTCCTCCAGCTGGACCTTCTTGATCCCTCATGTTCTCTTTCCCTTACTCTTTCTCCTATGTCCCTTTCCCATTCCCTGATGTTCCCAATATTCAGGAGGCCTTGCCCTACCGCCTTCTTGTTCATGTATGTTTGTTTTAGGGTCCTCCTTGTTTCCTAACTTCTGTGGGGTTGCTCCATGTTATATGAGTGAGTACATACAGTTTGACTTTCTGTGTCTGGGTTACCTCATTCAGGATGGTTTCTCCTAGTTCTAAGCATTTGCCTGCAAATTTCAAGATCCCAATGTTTAAGTATACCACATTTTCTTTATCTTTTCTTTGGTTGAGGGGTACCAAGGTTGTGTTCCAGATTCTGGCTATTAATAATAATGTTGTTATGAATATAGTTGAATAGATGTCCTTGTTGTATGAATGTGCATTCTTTGAGTATATGACTAAAAGTAGAACAGCTAGATCTTGCGGTAGATTGATTTCCATTTTTCTGAGAAATCACCACACTGGTTTCCAAAATGGCTGTACAAATTTGCATTTCCTCCAGCAGTGGAGGAGTGTCCTCCTTTCTCCACATCTTCTCCAGCATAAAGTGTCATTGGTATTTTTGATATTAGCCATTCTTACAATTAGATGTTATAGCACAGTTGTTTAATTTGCATTTCCCTGATGGCTAAGGATGTTGAGCAGTATCTTAGGTGCCTTTAAGCCAATTAAGATTCCTCCATTGAGAATTTTCTATAGGTATGTACACAATTTTTGATTGGATTACTTGGTATTGTAATTGCGAGCTTCTTGAGTTCTTTATATGTTTTGGAGCACCAAGCCAGCCAATTTCAGTTTAGAGTTCTACCAGAAATTCAATGATGATCTAATACCAATACTCCACATGATAGAAGCAGAAGGGTCAATTCCAAACTCTTTTCTACCAGACTACAATTACTTTGGTATCCAAATTATACAAAGACACAACTAAGAAAAAGAACTATAGACCAATCTCCCTCATGAAACTAATGTAAAACTACACAATAAAATACTGGCAAATCGAATCCAGGAACACATCAGAAAAATCATCCACCATGATTAAGTAGGACTTATCCTAAAGATGCAGGGAAGATTCAACATATGGAAATCTGCCAATGTAATCCACCATATACACAAAATGAAAAATAAAAAGAAATAACACACTATCATTTTACTAGATGCTGAAAAATCCTTTTATAAAATCCAGCACTCCTTCATGATAAAGGTCTTGGTGAGATCAGGGATAACAGGATCATACCTAAACATAATAAAGGCAATAGACAGCAAACCAACAGTCAACATCAAATGGAGAGGAACTCAATGTGATTCCTCTAAAATCAGGTATAACACAAGGCTTTGCACTCTCTCTATTGTATTTGAAGTTCTAGCAAGAGCAATAAGACAACAAAAGGAGATCAAGGGGATACAAACTGGAAAAGAAGAAGAAAAATTCTCACTATTTGCAGGTGATATGATAGTTTACATAAGTGACCCAATAAACTCTACCAGGTAACTCCTACAGCTGATAAAACAACTTCAGCAAAGGGGCAGGATGCAAAGTCATCAAAAAATCAGTAGCTCCACTCTATATAGATGATAAAGGGGCTGAGAAAGAAGTCAGAGAAATATCACCTTTTATATTAGCCACAAACAACATAAAATATCTTGGGGAAATGCTAACCAAACAAGTGAAAGGCCCATATAATAAGTACTTTGAGTCTTTAAAGAAAGAAATTGAAGAAGATATCAGAAAACATAAATATCCCCTATGGGTAGGATCAACATAGTAAAATTGACAATCTAACCAAAAGGAATCTACTATCCAATGCAATCCCCATCAAAATCCCAGCACAATTCATCATAGACCTTAAAAGAAAAATACTCAACTTTGTATACAAAAACAAAAGACGCAGGATAGCTAAAGCAACCCTGTACAAGAAAGGAACCTCAGAGTCATCACCATTCCTGACTTCAAATTCCTCTAAAAACAGACAGGTTGATCAATGTAATCAAATTGAAGACCCTGATATCAACACACACACCTATGAATACCTAATTTTTGACAAAGAATCTAAAATGTAAACAGAAAATATATTTAAGAAGTGATGCTCATGTAACTGGCTGTGAACATGTAGAAGATTGCAGATAGATCCATATCTATTGCCATGCACAAAACTGAAATCCAAATGAATCAAAAACCTCAACATAAATCCGTCACACTTAACCTCTTAGAAGAGAAAGTGGGAAGTACCCTTGAATGGATTGGCACAAGAGAACACTTCCTGAACCTAACACTGGTAGCAAGACACTGAGATTGACAATTAATACATGAACCTCCTGAAAATGAGAAGTTTCTGTAAGGCAAATGAAGCAGTCGGTAAGACAAAACATCAGTCTACAGAATGGAAAATGATCTTCACCAAACTTACATCTGACATAGGTCGCCTGGACTTCTAAGGGAACTCTGCAATCATCTTGTCAAGCCTCAAAAGTAACTTTGGAATGTTGAATAGGATTGTCCTTAAATGTAAAACTTTTGAGAAAAAAATAAATATTGAGCATCTTTATACCTGGGTGAACTTTTTCACTGTTCCATACATTTAGTTTCAAATTTCATATTTTTTATAGTTAATATTCTATTGCATAATATATATATATATACATATATATATTCCAAAGATTTTATTATTAATTTGCCAGCTGATAACTAGCTAAGTTAATCCTATTTCCTATTTGTTATGATTAGAAAAGACACTGCACAGTGGCAGTGTTTCATATTTTAAAATAAGGTCTTTGATTCATTTTGAATTGTGTGTGTGTGTGTGTGTGTGTGTGTGTGTGTGTGTGTGTATGCACTCACACATATATGATGACAGGTATGGAGCTAATTTCATTCTTCAGCATATGGACATCCAATTTTTCCCACATTGTTTGCTGAATAGGCTTCTTTATTGGTGTATGTTTTCAAGACATCTATCAAAACTTACAAGGCTATAGCTATTTATTTTCCCCCAGGTCCTCCAGCATGTTCCCTTAGTGTGTACATGTTTTAGACCAGTATCACATTTTTAATGATGGCTGTGAAATACCATTTGAGGTTAAGTACTGTGATGTCTGCAGCAGCATTTTTCTGCAGCAGTATTGGTTTGGCTATGTGCAGTCCTTTTAAAACAGAGAACATTGAACTAGCATGAACTGCAGGAAACACCCAATCTTTAAAGGATTGGTGAAACTCATTTCTATTTTACCCTAGCCTGATGTTTGGTACTGGAGATGAACAATTGTAAAGAACTTTCTTAATGAGGAAAATCTTGTTTTACATAACAAAGAAGGTAAATTCACATCCCCTGTTTCTCATTTTCTGTACCCACCACTTGTATTCTGTAAAGTTTTATTCATTTATCTGTCTAAAACTTTTATTTCTTTACAGGTCAACATCATATTTCTGCATTTGAAATCACATTCTAACTTATCCCTGTAAATTCATAGCTAAGTCCCAATTTTGTATTGATCCACATATAAAACTGGCAAGAGCTATTTTGACTAAGATGTACCTATCTATTTAGCAGGTGTGGAAAGTCCTTTTTATTTTTAAACTAAACTATTTCCAGCAGACATTGTTACTATTGTTTATTCCATAATATTAATGTCCCTACAGTGAGAAAGAGCACTCAGAATTTCAGTCACAGGGAGCTAATCTACAAGAGGTTGGTCAAGAATGAAGAGGAGACTCCACTGGAAACTCCAGCAATGGTCCTAACTTTCCCTGTCCACTTCTACAAGGTATTCTTACATCTGATTTGAATCTCTCTGCTATCTGTTCTTTTACTTGGAAGCCTCACCTAAGGTTACATCCATGCTCTTCAGAGAGACTTCACTGGGAACTCCACTCTGCTGTATTAATTGATGGTGTTTTGGTTCTATCATCTGACACTTGATATTTAGCCTTTTATTGTGATTTACTGTATAATTAGCACTTTGTTCTCTATTGCTGTGATAAAGACCATGAAATGTAGTTATTTGGCAAGGAAAGCCAAGACAAGATCTAAGATGACAACATTGATGAGAAAAAATAAAGAATCCTCTACCCAATCTTTCATTTGGTATCACAATCTTCTGAAAATTATTGTTGTTATTTTCCTGCTAATACATATACTAAAAGTATCAATTTAAATACAGTCATTGAATGCTCTATATTTGCATGCTAACATTTATCAGACTTTCATATTTTCAGGTATACTATATTAGCAAGTATCTTTCCATTTGAAAAACTCCATCTTGCAATTCTTTTTTTTTCTTATGCAGTCTTTTAATCTTCCAGAATATTTTTTATTATTTTTATTTTACATATTGATCCCAGTTCCCTCTCACTACCTCTCTTCCTCCCTCTTTCCCTCTCTCCCAACCTCTGATGACCCCCGACCACCCTCTCCTCTAATCCCCCCACTCTAAATGTAGGGTGAAGCCTTCCAGGAGGGGTCATTGAAATATGTTAAGTCATTTGGAGTAGGGACTAGGCCTTCTCTCCTATGTGTTTCTGTAGCTTGATCTTGTCCTCCCTCTCTGCATCTGGATTCCAGTTATTTCAGTATTGAGTTATGGGTGTCCACTTCTGTTTCCATCAGCTACTAAATGATGGCTTTATGATGGTGGATAAGTTAGCCATTGTTCTCATTATTAGGGAAGAGCATTTATGGTAGCCTTTCCACTGTTGCTCAAATTGTTAGATGTCTTATAGGTCTCTGAACATTTCTCTAGATCCAGTTTTCACTTCAAACCTATAATGGCTCCCTCTTTTATGCTCTCTCTCTTTCTCTCTCTCTCCTGTCATCTATACTTCCCCTGACTCAATCTTCTTAGCCCCTCCCCTTCTCTTTCTGCTAGCTCCCTCTCCATTCACAACCCCCTCGCCTGACTCCCAATATGCTCAGGAGATCTTGTACCTTTCCCCTTCTGTGAAGGACCTTATATGAAAATCTTAGAATCCTCCTTGTATCCTAGTTTCTCTGGTGGTGTGAATTATAGGCTGGTGATGCTTTACTCTATGTCTAAAAATCAATTTTTGAGTGAGTACATACCATGTTTTCTTTTTGTGACTGGGATACCTCATTCAGGATGGTTTCTTCAAGTTCCTTCCATTTCCATGTGAATTTCAAAATTCCATTGTTTTCTTCTGCAGAGTAGTATTCCATTGTGTAAATGTGCCACATCTTTATCCATTCTTCAGTTGGGGTGCATCTAGGATGACATCTCCTATCATCCAGGCTTTTGCTATTATAAATACTGCTGCTACAAATAGTTGAAGACATGTATTTGTTGAATGGATGTGGATCATTTGGTTATATACCTAAGAAGAAGATTGCCGGATACTGTGGTAGATTGATTCCCATTTTCCTAAGGAATCACCATACTGATCTCCAAAATGGCTGTACAAATTTTCACTCCCACCAGCAGTGGAGGAGTGTTTCCCTTTCTCCACATCCTCTCCAGCATAAGCAGTCATTGGTGTTTCTAATTTTAGCCATTCTGGCAGGAGTAAAATAGTATCTCAGAGTTGTTTTGATTTGCATTTCCCTGATAGCTAAGAATGTTGAGCACCTTCTTAAATGTCTTTCAGCCTTTTTGATTTCCTCTATTGAGAATTTCTCTTAAGTTCTGTATCCCATTTTAAAAAAAAAAAAAATAGTGTTATTTGGTGTTGTGGTAACCAGTTTCTTGAGTTCTTTGTATATTTTGGAGATCAGCCCTCTGTCAGATGTAGGATTGGTGAAGATCTTTTCCAAGTCCATATGCTTCCCTTTGGTCTTGTCAAATGTATCCTTTGAGTTACAGAGCTTCTCAGTTTGAGGAGGTCCTGTATAATAATTGTCGACCCCAGTGTCTGTGCTACTGGAGTTATGATAGGGCAGCAGACTCCTGTACCAATTTGTTCAAGGGTACCTCCCACTTTCTCTTCTAAGAGTTACAGTGTGGCTAGATTGATGTTGAGGTCTTTGATCCATTTAGACTTGAGTTTTGTGCATAGGAATAGACATGAGACTATCTCCAGTCTTCTACACACCATCATGCAGTTGTACCAACACCATTTGTTGAAGATGCTTTCCTCCTCCCATTGTATGCTTTTAGCTGTTTTGTCAAAAATCAGGTGTTCATAGGTGTGTGGGATAATGTCAAGATTTTCAGTTTGATTCCATTGTTCTACTTGTCTATTTTTGTGCCAATACCAGGCTGTTTTCAGAATTATAGCTCTGTAGTAGAGCTTAAAGTCAGGGATTGTGGTGCCTCCTGACATTTCTGTATTGTACAGAGTTGTTTTGGCTATCCTGGGTCTTTTGTTTTAACATATAAAGTTGATTATTATCCTTTCATGGTCAGTGAAGAATTGTGCTGGGATAATAATGGGTATTGCATTGAACCTGTAGATTGCTTTTGGCAAGATTGCCATTTTTACTACGTTTATCCTCCCTTTCCAAGAGCATGGGAGATCTTTCCATTTTCTGGTATCTTTTTTTAATGTCTTTCTTTAAAGCCACAAAGTTCTTGCTATATAGGTCTTTCACTTGTTTGGTAAGCATTACACCAAGATACTTTATGTTGCTTGTGGCTATTGGAAATGGTGATGTTTCTCTAAATTCTTTTTCAGCCCATT
Source organism: Phodopus roborovskii (assembly GCF_943737965.1). Classification (NCBI taxonomy): domain Eukaryota; kingdom Metazoa; phylum Chordata; class Mammalia; order Rodentia; family Cricetidae; genus Phodopus; species Phodopus roborovskii. Next base: position 2,323,102 of record NW_026126623.1, on the reverse strand, counting down.
TGTCGTCTGTATATAGTATGGATACTGAATTTTTGTGAGTTTATCTGGTATCCTGACAGTTTGCCAAAGGTTTTTTTTCAGCTATAGGAGTTCTCTGGTATAGTTTTTGGGGTTGCTTATGTACACTATCATATCATCTTCAAATAGTGAAAGTTTGACTTCTTCCTTTCCAATTTGTATCCCATTGATCTCCTTTTGTTGTCTTATTGCTATTGCTAGAACTTCAAGTACAGCATTGAAGAGATATGGAGAGAGAGGGCAGCCTTGTCGTTTTCCTGATTTTAGAGGAATCGCCTTAAGCTTCTCTCCATTCAGTTTGATGTTGGCTCTTGGTTTACTGTATGTATATTGCTGTAATTATGTTTAAGTATGTTCCTGTTATACCTGATCTCTTCAAGACCTTTATCATGAAAGGGTGTTGAATTTTGTCTAAGGCTTTTTCAGCATCTTCTGAGATGATCATGTGTTTTTTTTTCCTTTTTCATTTTGCTTATATGGTGGATTATGTTGATAGATTTTCATATGTTAAACCATCCCTGCAATCCAGGGATGAAACTTACTTGGTCATGGTGAACGATTTCTCTAATGTGGTCTTGGATTCAGTTTGCCAGTATTGTATTGAGTATTTTTGTATCAATGTTCATGAGGGATATTGGTCTGTAGTTTTGTTTTTTGTTGTGTCTTTGTGTGGCTTGGGTACCAAGGTGATTGTGGCCTCGTAAATAGAGTTTGGTAATGACACTTCTGTTTCTATTGTGTGGAACAATTTGAGGAGTATTGCTATTATCTCTTCCTTGAATTCTGGTAGAATTCTGCACTGAAGCCATCTGGCCCTGGGCTTTTTTTTGGTTGGGAGGCTTTAGATGACTGCTCTATTTCATTAGGAGTTATAGGTTTATATAAGTTGTTTGTCTATTCTTGATTTAATTTTGATAAGTAATAGTTATCTAGAAATTTGTCCATTTCCTTTGAATTTTCAAATTTTGTGGAATACAGGTTTTCAAAGTATGACCTGAAAATTGTCTGGATTTCCTCTGTGTCCGTTGTTGTGTCCCCCTTTTCATTTCTGATTTTGTTAATTTGCATGTTCTTTCTCTGCTCTTTTGTTAGTTTGGATAAAGTTTTATCTATCTTGTTAATTTTCCTAAATCATTGATTTTTTTCTATTGTTTTCCTTGTTTCTACTTTACTGATTTCAGCCCTCAAATTGTTTATTTCCTGGTGTCTACTCCTCCGGGTGAGTTTGCTTCTTTTTGTTCTAAGGTTTTCAGTTGCGCTGTTAGTTCTCTTATGTGACTATCCTCTGTTTTCCTCATATGGGCACTTAGTGCAATGAACTTCCCTTGTAGCACTGCTTTCAAGGTGTCCCATAAGTTCTGGTATGTTGTATCCTCATTCTCCTTGAATTTTAGAAAGTCCTTAATTCCTTTCTTTATATTTCTTTGACCCAGGTATGGTGCAATTACACATTGTTCAGTTTCCATAAGTTTGTAGGTTTTCTGCGATTTGTATTGTTGTTGAATTCCAGCTTTAAAGCATGATGGTCTAAGCAGATACAGGGGATTATTCCAATTTTTTTTTTTTTTTTGTATCTGTTGAAGTTTGTTATGTCGCCTAGTATGTGGTTGATTATAGAGAAGGTTCCATGTGGAGCAGAGAAGAAGTTACTTTCATTTGTGTTTGGATGGAATGTTCTATAGATGTTTGTTAAACCCAACTGAGACATACTTCTGTTAGTTCTTTTATTTCTTTGTTAAGGTTCTGTCTGTTGGTCCTGTCTAGCGGTTATAGTGGGGTGTTCAAGTCTCCCACTATAAGTGTGTGAGGTTTTATGTGAGCTTTGAGTTTTAGTGACGTTTCTTTTATGAATTTGGGTGCCTTTGTATTTGGGGCATAGATGTTCAGAATTGAAACTTTGTGCTGATGGATTTTTCTTGTGATGAATATGAAATTACCATCTTTATCTCTTAATTGATTTTGGTTTGACGTCTAACTTGGAGATATTAGGATAGCCATACCTGCCTGCTTTTTGGGTCCATTTGATTGGAAGATCTTTTCCCAACATTTAATCTGAGGTAATATCTGTCTTCGAGGCTTAGATGTGTTTCTTGTATGCAGCAGAAGAAGGGATTCTGTCTTCCTATCCATACTGTTAACATGTGTCTTTTTATAGGTGAGTTAAAGCCATTAATACTGAGGGAAAGTAAAGACCATTGATTGTTAATGCTTGTTTGTTTTAAATTTGTTGTTGTGACTATCGTTGCACTGATTTACCCTTGGATTCTGGTGAAGTGGGATATTTATTGCCTATGTCTTTGTGAGTGTAGTTAACTTCCTTTGGTTGGAGTTTTCCTTTCAGAGCTTTCTGAAGGGCTGGATTTGTAGATGTGTATTGTGAAAATTTGGCTTTGTCATTAAATATCTTGTTTTCTCTGTCTATAGTGATTGAGAGTTTTTCTGGGTATAGTAGCCTAGTAGCCTGAGCTGGTATCCGTGGACTCTTAATATGTGTAGAACATCTATCTAGGACCTTCTGGCCTTGAAAATTTCCATAGAGATATAGGTCTGCCTCTATATGTTATCTGGCCTTTTTCCCTCGCTGCTCTTAATATTCTTTCTTTATTCTGTATGTTAGGTTTTTGATTATTATGTGATGAGGGTCTTTTTTCTTTGGTCCAGTCTATTTGTTGTTCTGCTTGCTTCTTGTACTTTCATGGGCATATCCTTCTTCAGATTGGGAAAGTTTTCTTCAGTGATTTTGTTGAATAAGTTTTCTGCAGCTTTGAGCTGGGCTTCTTGCCTTCTATGCCTATTATTCTTAGGTTTGGCCTTTTCACGGTGTCCCACATTTCCTGGATGTTTTATGTTAAGCATTTGTTGGATTTAAGATTTTCTTTGGTTAACATATCTATTTCCTCTAGTTTATCTTCAGTGCCTGAGATTCCATCTCTTGTATTCTGTTGGTTATGCTTACATCTGTAGTTTAAATTGTTTCCTTACTTTCTTTAAGAGATTTGTTCATTTCTTCCAATGTTTTTGCTTGTTTTTTTTTTTCCATTTCTTTAAGGGATTTTCTCACATCTTCTTTGAGGGCCTCTATAATTTTTAATGAAGATATTTTTTAAGTAGTTCTCTTCTGCTTCATCTGCTTTTCTGTACTCAAGTCTAGTTGGTGTAGAGTCCATAGATTCTGGTGGTGTCATTTTTGTCTTTCTATTGTTAGGTGTTTTCTTGTATTGCTATCTTCCCATAGCTTCTTTCAGTGGGTACAGGTGGGTTTTCTCTCTCTCTCTCTCTCTCTCTCTCTCTCAACTACTCCCCCAGTGGGCTTAGGTGGGTGTTCAATGTCTGTAGCTCTGGGTGGTTCAAGCTTTCTAGGAGGTCTCTCCTTAGGCAGGTTCCCAGCCATGGGGGTCAAAGATCAGGCCCCTCCAGCAGAGGCCTGGTGACGGGGATCAAAGATCCAGCAGGCAGGGACTCAGGATGGTCCTGTGGAGATAGGTGGATCTTTGGCCTGGGCCTGGACCATCTTGCAATTCTTTAGAGTCTGAAGATGATGTCTTGTTGTAGCTTTTCTCTGAGAATTATTTTTGAAGATCAGTTAAGAGACAGTAGTATGTTATTCAAAGTGCTGAGTAAAACCCAGCCTACCAAGAATATTGTATCCAACAAAACTGGATAGTCCTTTTAAGAACCTGCATTCAGAAGAATGTTAGGAGGCAAAAAATAGAAATCACTCTTTTGAAATATATATATATATATATATATATATACACACACACACACACACACACACACACGTGTGTGATATGTTTGTCTTTCCATCCTCTTTCTCTTGTTCATTGCTTTATATGGTATGGATTTTTATGCAAACTTTACTGTTTTCATGGTTGCATACATTATCTTGATGTAAAGGAAAGTTTAAATATGTTGATATAGATGACATAAGCAGGATTTCTTCACAGGATGAGAATTTTGGAAGCTGATGCTGAGCCAACATGAAGCAAATTGTTTCATTCATTCCAGAATACTCTTGCTAGAGGAGTCAAAAAGGAAAAGCAGTTTCTTCTAATCAGATAATATTATTTTAAACATTGGAGGAGATTTGATGTTTCAGCTTGACTAAACGAATGGAAGGAAGCACATGGATGGGAGACCTAGATCATTGACCTTGCTTATAATTTTTAGTATACTTGTGCCCTATTCCTAATGGCCTATGTGAAGGATTTCATACTTGCATATTTATGCCTTGTAATCATAAACACAAGTTATTGAAATCTATATATCATAACTATCTCATGTCTACTAATACTCCAAATTTCCATGGAGGCCATATCCAGAGAACACTTCACTGAGTACCCTTCTAAACACTAGGTATTCTAGCATGATTTTACATGTGTCACCATTTTTATCTTCATACCTCATTCACTACTTTACAAGTAAGGTTCCTAAAGTTTTATTTCTGTCATTTTATCCTAACTGATTTAACTTTAAGAGCTTGAGGAAGCTTCATTGTAGAATCTGACAACTTTCTAAATCTTTTTGCAAGGGGAATGACTTTGAAACTTGTTTTAAGTTTTTACTCAATTAATTTCGGAATATTTTAGTGAACTACAACCCCCCCAAAAGGCCATGGGACACAAATATTTTAATTAAATCCTTCATTTAATGTTTCAAAAAGACTCAGTGAATACTACATTTCCAATACATATGAGCTATAAGAGTTATAGAAAACTCCAGTATAAGAGATAGCAATAATCATTTCTACCAAGGAATAGTGAAGGCTGCCATGAGTGGAATGAAAATGTGCTATTTATTGACTTTAGTTGTCATGGTAGTGCATCTAAGAAATGCCTTAACAGATGACTATATATTGTTGTCTTGTACATTAAAAAACATTAGGGAAGGGAGCAAGGGCTTGGTGGTTAAAGTGCACAAGCACGAGGGCATGAGTTTAGATTTGCAGACCTGCCAGCACCCAAAGAAAAAAATATGAATGGTAGCATAGCCTATAATCCAAGCAGATTCTCAATGGTAAAGCCAGTGGAGTCCTGGGGGCTTCTGTTGATCTCCAGATTAAGTGAGAGACTGTGCTTCAAAAGGTAAGGCATGGAATACACATAGAGCATCAGACTCTAGCATCTATGCACAAACTCATATACACCATAAAAAGAAAAAGAAAGACAAAGACGGAAAGACAGAGATGAAAAGACAAAGAGAGATAGAGACAGAGATGTAGAGAAAAAAACAAGTAAAAGACTTCATAGTGTAACAGAAAAGAAGGGCATTCTTGAAAAAGAAATTTCAAAGGAAGAAAAAAAAAGTATATCTCTAAAAAAGCATATCTCTATCTCAATGTGGCCTGTGAATAGAAGAAAGCAGATGGAGGAGAGTGAAAAGTGACAAATGCTGGTAATATGAACTCTGTCCTGAACTAAAGAAGGGCTCTCTAGGAACTCCTGGAACACAGTTCTATAATCAGATTGGTGGTGTAGGGAGTTTATTTTTGCAGTGTGGAGTTTCATTTCAAGGACTGTAGGGCTGTGCTGGAGAAAATGAGACAAGTCGGGAGGCTGACCCAGCCATCCATGTGGGAAATGATACAAGCTTGAACATTGTACATATACATACATATATGCATACATACATACATATGTGTGTGTGTATGTGTACATTATATATACACATATGTGTATATATATGATATATGTCTATTTCCCTTTCATATATTGCCTTAGTTTCTATTGATATGAAAAACACCATAACCAAAAACATTTTGGAGAAGACTAGGATTCTTTCACCTTACACTTACTGATAGCCATCCATTAATTATAGATTAAAGTCAGGGCAAGTACCTAGAGGCCTGAACTCAAGCAGGCATCATGAAGGAATGCTACTTACTGGTATGTTTATTATGGTTTGCTCAGCCTGATTCTTTAAAAACATATGATCATCTGCTCAAGATGATCCTGGCTTCCTAGGCTGGGTCAGCCCACATCAATCATTAATCAAGAAAATGCCCTACAGTGTTGCCTACAAGCAAACTAGATGGAGATATTGTTTCAGTTGATGTTCCTATCCCAGATAACTCTAGCTTGTGTGAAATTGACAAAAATGTATCAGGTAATCACACACACATACACACACCAGAAGGAATAGGATGATGCCTGTGTAACACCAAGGACGATAATCTCTAAACCTTATTAAGGTCATTGGTACATGTGAGGATTGAAAAGGGAGAGAAAGAAATTCTAAAAGATATCTGCATGTAGATGACAGTGACGGCAATTTCTAAGACAAGGAAAACAACACCTCACCCTTCTGCCTTCCTATAGAAACCCTAAGGGTAAAGATACCTCCTTTGTCTCCTCCACCTACTAAAGAGTCCTCAGGATCTGTGATTAATACTAAGCCAGTCTTAGGTAGATCATTCTCTAGTAGACATGTGGTTTGTCAGAATTTAGCATTGTTTGGTTATCAAGACTCTGCCCAGAAATGAATGTGACCAATACTGATTTGCTTCTATTCTGTTTTCTGCTATGTCTTTCATGGATGTTTGAAGTCTGTCTGAAGAAATAAATGGCAATACTGCATTAAGAACATAGATATTAGCTGGGCTTGGTGGCTTGCCCCTTTAACTCTAGCATTCATGAGGCAGAGGCAAGCAGAGCTTTGAGAACTTGAGGTTTACTTAGTGAGTGCTAGGACAGTCAAAACTATGCAGAGAGACCCTTTCTCAAAAAATGTCATACATATTGGAACTAGAGAGAAAGTGGGTGAGTTCAGACTAAGCTGTTAGGAAAGCTTGCTTACTTACTACTAGTACAGATGACCTGAGTTCAGTTCCCAGAAATCATATCAGGGAGCTCACAACCTATTGCCACACCAGTTCACCAGTTCCAGGGAATCAAATGCCCACTTCTGTACTCTTTAAGCAATTGTACTATACCTGATACCCACATATATACACATGCACACATAATTTTTAAAAATATCTTAAAATAAGTTAATTTTTATATATGCATATATATACACATGTGTGTGTGTGTGTGTGTATGTGTGTGTGTGTGTACTTATTGCATGTAGAGTTGACACTTGCATTTTGCTGAGGTTTTTTTTTTTTTTTTTTTTTTTTTTTTTTTGGTGCTGGGGGTGGTTGAGAGACATTACTTATTATTGCTTCCTCTGTTACTGAATATCAGAGGAAAACCTCTGCTACTGAATGAATGTACCAGCCCACCAGGAGGAACTCTCCTAAAAAATAGGAGTAGTCTAGGCATGTGCTAGTCTCAAAGGAGTGTGGGAATAATGACAGGGTTGGGCATGGGAAGAAAAGAAAGAACCAAGGATCACATACAAGGAAGAAAAGTGAGTAGATCGAATAAGTTTTTCCTGACCACTTCTTTTCATGTTTCTCATTTCAATAAAGACGGGAGACATACAGACAAAAGCCAAATCCTCCATCACCAGGTATGGCACCATTCAATTCCCAAGAAACCTTGAATATCAACAAAGATCAAGTAAAGCCTACTATTTTCCTGATCCTCCTTGTATAGGAAACATACCAACTACTCCTACCTAGCCTTGAGGAAAGCAGCAAGCTTTCAATTTTTTTGTTTTAATGAAACATATAGTACACAATTTCCCAACCAAAACATTTTCACGGAGGTTACTTGTTTTGATAGTTTTTTGTTTTGTTTTGTTTTATTACAATCACAAATGCCCTCAGCCAACCTGCCTTGTATAGCTCAGAGTAGAGAAGCTGCTGTTCCCGGACACATCTGTGGCTTCCAGAATCATCATGAGGGAAAAAAATTGCAAACTTCAAGGTATTGAAGCCCAAACTACAAAGAAATATGAAAGAATACACTGGCAGTAGAAAACTCAGTGCTGAGTGTTGAAAGCAAGAGGGGGACAAAAATCTATTACAACAAAATAATAAAGTGTTTTCTTAAAGTTTAAGGGGAAAATCATCTTGTTTTGTGAAAAGATGGCGAGACGTGTTCATTGATCTTTTTAAGAGACAACAAAAAAATTGGCCATCAACTGAATAAAAGAAAATGAAGTTCCATTAATACAATCTGTCGAAAGACAACTCAGATAAATTGATCAATGCAGAAGAAATCATTTCTAACCTTTCCCCCTCTTTGGAGAGGATGTTTTTTTCAAGAGAGTAAACAACATACATCATCAACTTCAAGTGATTTTTAGATGGCTTTTCCTGCAATAATGGAAATGGAGCATTTCTGGAACTAAGCAAGTAATGCATTTTTTTTTAGTAGTATCAGACTGAGAATATCAATACATCTGAATAGATTTGGACACATTTTTGGTGACTTTGTGTTGTAGTTTCTTCCTTAATTTGTTCTTTAGACTACTTTTAGAAAACAGCAAAGTACAAGCCACAGTGTGGCCCCATTACTGAATCCAGGATTACCCATTAAAGAAATTGTCTGCTTCAAAAGAGAGTGACATGGTTTATAAGCCTCTGAATAAAACTTTTAAATATTTTTTATAGTTTTTAATTCATGTGTGTGTGTGCCCATCAGGGTGTGATTAGATGGGGTACACAGTGATGATGCTGAAGGAAGCCAGAGGTTTTCAATTACCAGGATCTAGAGTATAAGCTGTTATGGACCATCAGACCTTGGTGCTGGAAACCAAACTCATGGCCTCTGGAAGAGCCATATGGACTCTTATCTGTAAGCCAGCTCTCCAGCTTCCTGTACCGAAATCTTGCAATGAGTTCTTTTTCTCAATTTGAACAGCAAAAAAGAATTAAATAGTTTAATAGACATTGCCTTCCTAAGGATCACCTACACAGTGTCAGGCACATCCATGTGCTAGGGCCTGTGCTCAGCCTGAATGAGCCCCTTGTCTTCTTGTTTTTGATTTTGCTTAAGGTTATGTGAGAAAAACAGTCACATGCACTTCCTGTTATGCATTGGTGCGTGCGTGTGTGTGTGTGTATGTGTCTGTATGTGTGTGTGTGTATTAGGAGTTCTAATACCTTATATTTGTTTTGTTTTCCTACACAGAAGTGGTTTATTGTGAATTAGAGGATTCAGATAGCCCAATTATTATATGTATACCTGTTGATTGATATTTACTTGAGTGACCACTATAAGAAAGTGCTTACCACAGAGCATGAATTTATTAAAATTATATTCACAAACATGACAAAATGCTATCACAGTTTGTAAATCACTTATTTACTAACAAATTTGCAAGCCTGCATGTATTTAAGTGTTTCCTGTATTTTTGCTGGGGAAAAAATAAACATTCATACAATAGAATCTGATTAAGTTTCTCCTTCCCAAATACCTTCCACATCCTCTATCTCACCACATTCTTTTCTTTATTTCTTTAGAAACAGACAAATAGGCAAACAACAACAGAATAAAAAGCAAAACCAAAGAAAAGTCACAAGAAATGCACACACACAAAAAAATTATGAAAACAGAAATTCAGAAGACATAATATACAAGCAAAAAAACCACTAAGACAAAAAATGTTCAAATTAATCATGAGACAAAGAGTGTACACATGAGCTTGCCTCTGTTGGTCATTTACTTCTGTGTATAGGACTTACCCTTAAGTATGGTTAACATACAAAAAAATTGCCCTTGCCCTTGCCCTTGCCTTTTCTAGATGCTGCATCCCTATAGACTACCGGAACCCTTTAAGCACAGAGTTAACCTCTGTGCTTTATGTGTATTTGCAGTTATTTACAGAGGACCCATTCAGACCAAATGCCTAGTAAATGCACACAGCTCCTTACCCAGAGAAGCATTTGTCCCAGCCAACACCTTGTCCTAAATTGGTTTCCTACTGCTGTGATAAACACCACGACTAGCAACTTGGGAAGGAAAAAGTTTATTTCATACTGCAGGCCACAATCCATCACTGAGGGGAGCCAATACAGGGATGTAAGGCAGTAGCCTGGAGACAGTAGCTGAAGCAGAGGCCATGGAGGAGTGTACCTTTTTGGCTTGAACCATTCTTATACCTCCCAGGACTGCCTGCCAAGGGGAAGCCCAACAGTGGGCTGAGCCTCCCACAGCAGTCATAAATCAAGAAAATGCCTACACAGACTTGACTACAGGCCATTCTAATAGAGGCTTTATCTTGGCTGAGGATTCCTCTTCCCAGGTGACCCTCACTTGTGACAAGTTGAGAGAAATGTCATTCAGCACACATTTCAAACAATTACAAAAATAAACATATCAGGGAGCCCACACAAGGACAGTTTGGGAGCCTCCACAGATGACATCACCTGAGATACCTACCATGCTTTACCTTTAATGTAATTCTGGGACATACCCCAGTGTCTAGACAGGCGCAGGATTGTTTTGTGGCTAGGGTGATGAATTTAGCACACTCAATCTTTTAAACAAGAATGGCTCTGGAAACAAAAGTGATCGTTTTAGAGTGAAAGATTAATTGAGGTTGTAGTTACCTAAAGAATGACACAATTTTATGATGATGATGATGTTAGCAACCTCTGATATGGATTATAGGGCTTGTTAAATGCTTCCAGAATATTTTCTCTTCCTCCCTTTCCTCCTCTACTTTCTTTTCCTCTTCCTTTTCCTTTTCCTTCTTTCTCTCATCCTGTTGTGTTTTTTTCTTTAATTATAGTAATATGAGGGGGAAAGGAGCCACAGAGCTGCAAAGATCCATAAAACCATAAGAGAGCAACCATTTCAACAATTCCCTGCAATTCCCTGAATCCTCAGGAACCTGGACCTCTTCATAGAAGTATTTCTCTTTGCCTAGCTGCTCTATACAAGAATTTCATTGTCCCAATAAAGTCTGAGTGACGTTTCAGTGAATAAGGTTCATGACACAGGAAAGCTTTAGCATCTGTATCCCGGAAGTCCCAAGCCCTTGAGGTCCCTGCAGATTTCTATTTTCCTGGTGAAGATATCCATCTAGAGAAGTGTTCAGGACTGTTTTGCTCACATCTGCGAGGAGAGAATTTGAAATCACTTTCATTTCTTTCATACTACTGAGACTATTAAACACAGTTAAAGCTTTTAGGCAATGAATCAGAGGTAGAAAATATTCTGTAAGGAAACCTGCTAAATGTAAATTCCATGATTGTTCACTGTAGATCATGGAATAAACTTCACCCCTGCCTTGTATGTGGCTTGCCGCGTGGATTACAACTCACATACTGCTTGTCAAATCCCTTATCTACTCTAGTGCCCACCTTCAAGGCTACACTATGGAAATATCCTTTATGGCATTCCCATAAAGACAGAATATAATTTGAGGTCCAGAGTGTTCACCTAGTTACTGACTGTTGAGCACACATGCCTACTCTTCATTATTGTTTCTAGATTTGATTATAAAAAAATATAATAAATATTTTAAACATAAATGGATGCATAAGGATCTGTAATGTATTCTATTTCCTTTTATTTATTTTGTTTTGGGCGGCTGAGCTACCAAATTTATATATCTGTCACAACTCAGGTAAATTTGTAGCACTTATGAGAAAAAAAAGGAATGCAAACATGATTCTGGAAGATTCAAATTCAATTATTGTGTTTTATAAAGCTGGGGAAGATTTAAATAGATGATAATCTAAGCCCAAAAGGAGTGGCAGGGAAATGAGGGATTACCATGTACTGAATGTTTATCTTATAAGCATTCACCTCAGGTACTCTGGAAAGGACAGGAGCTAACTGCAACACTTGATATTCATACAGTCCATACTAATCCCACACCATCTCTGCTTAAACATAAGCCAATCTGATCTCATGGAAGTTAATATTTTGCTTAGGCAGTGAGGGAATAAGACTATGAAGGTGCATCCTTACTTGGATATGTACAGATATATGTACATACATTTACTTACATGCTTGCACACATGTAAATAGAGAAAGATGTACATATGCATATATGTGACACTATTTGAAAAGGTTTAAGAGGTGTGGCCTTGTTGGAGGAAATGTATCACTGGGGGTGGGCTTTAAGATTTCAAAAGCCCACACCACACCCAGTGGTCTCTTTCCTGCTGCCCGTAGATCTAGATGTAAATCTCTCATCTATTTCTCTAGCACTATGTCTGCCTACTCATTTGAATAGTGACTAAGACATCAAGAAATATATAAATGACTAAAACATAGGTATGTCATAAATGCATAAAATATCTGGATATAATCACAGTTGTAACTAGTACTTGCTATCAAAACTGATTATGTGAATTCAATTATCAATTCTCAGAAGCCACAAATGGAAAGAGAAAATAAGCTCCCTGCAAAAAAAGAATAATAATAATAATAATAAATAAATAAATAAATAAATAAATAAAACAGAGTACCAAACATGAGAAACCTTTTGAATAGTTTGTCAAGATAGTCCATGTGACTCCTCAAACAATATAGAATATCAACATATCCCTTGTTTGCCTCTCAGGAGTTGAGGGTTAGGCCCTGTTGATGAAAACATTATACACTAAGGGCACAGAACTTAGATTATGTGAGCTGGATCTAACCTGTGGTCTAACTTCCATTGTACAAGAAACCACCATATAAGCTACCAAGTGTGGGGAGCAATTAAATGGTCCTGCCCAGCTGCAACATCTATGAAATACTATAATTATAAGCATGTGAAGATATGAATAAGGGCACAATAAGTGGCACTCACGTGTCAGGGAAAGCTAACAGTTTCCTAATTGGCCTTAAGGCCCCATTAACTGAAGGGAAATCATGCTTTGTACTGGAAACCTAGCCAGCTTTTTTGGGATTACTGAAATCATGGACCTTAAGAAAGAAATTATTGTTACAACTTTGATAGACAAGCATAACTCATCACTACATTCTAAACCTTGACCTTATAACCTTAGGTAAGTGTAGCTTACTCTTCATCAAAGAAGCCTCACTTTATAGCCAATGGAGACCATAAGAGAAAGATAAAAAGCAAAACACTAGGTTCAATGCAGAGATCAATAGGTAATGGGAGTCCCAGGCACAAAAGATACATCTATATCACAGCCCCTGTATCAATGGCCCAGGGAACATTACAAAAGAGGGGGAGAAGGTTTAAGAGCCAAAATACCAGAAGTCTGCTCTGAATCAGTTATCCTAGAAATGGCAACATAAATAATACCAGAACAATGGCAATAACAATAAGCATGATAGTTTGGAAGGAATAATATTTTGTGGACTCCCATACCTAGACATAGAACCTCAGGCAGCTAATGATGGCTAAGAGAAGGAAAATTAGCTTCATTTTTACTAGTTGTCTAATGCAAAGTGGTCAGTCATGAAACAATATACACACCAGCAACCAACAAGACTCAGCAAAAATTATATAGAGAGTATATAGAGATATGTGAATACATGTACAAACACACACACATACACACACACACACACACACAGAGAGAGAGAGAGAGAGAGAGAGAGAGAGAGAGGGGAAGCTACAAACTTTAATGTGGGGATGTGGGGACATAAATGATAGAGGTTTAAGAGAAGGTAGCTTGGAGGGGCTGGAGGAAGGAATGAGGAAAGAAAAGTGATGTAGATATATTTCAATTAAAAACATTTAAAAATAATAAAAATAAAGCGAGACTTGTTTTGCCAGAGACATACAGAGGAAAAGAACCTTCTTCTGAATGTTGATTTTTGATGACTACATTATTGTCAGGATACATGTGTGCATAAACACATATATAAAAATAAATTTAAAAAAACTTTAATGTTAAAAACTTAAGGGCAGTTTTTTAAGCATGTACACACAAACATACACCATATATGACACCACTAATTGTCATAATGGACCAACTACTCTGGTGAAGAATTATTCAATATAATTATAGAACAAAAAACTTACCACAGTACCTCCATATAGTCATTAAATCTATATTTTTCCTAAACATGAAATTATTTTTCTTAAAGATATGCTATGTTCTAAAACTTATTGTCTGGAAGACAGAGTATAATTTATACTCAAAGTTAGTGAGTCAGATTAAATCCTAATGCAAAAAAAAATGTACAGTTTACATATGAACAAAATTCTCAAATAATAAAAAAATATTTAGATGTATTTGAATAGCTATGCTCAGAACTTAAATCTGGGATTTTAGTTGTAACACTTACTTTACAAATAGAATTAAAGACCCAGACATAAACTTACATATCTCTGAAGAGCATATTTTTTGGTTAAAAAAAAAAATAAAGTCAGAAATACACACTGGAAAAAAGATATATCTTCAGAAAGTGGTGCAACACCAAATGGATCAAAGACCTCAACACAAAGGCAAGTGCACTGAGTCTTATAGAAGAGAAAGTGGGGAATATTCCTGTACTCGTTGGCACAGGGGACAACTTCTTGAACAGAACACTGTTAAAGCAGGCACTAAGATCAATTAATTAATTAATAAAGAGACCTCATGAAATGAAAAGCTTTGGTAAGGCAAAGGACACTGTCATTCTAACAAGTGGCAGCCAACAGAATGGGAAAATATATTTCTTAAATCCTCATCTGATAGAAAGTTAATATCCAAAATATGTAATGAACTCGAAAAACTTGATATCAAAATACAAAATAACCCAATTAAAAATGGGGAACAGATCTAAACAGAGAATTCTCAATATAAGAAACTCAAATGTATGAAAAACAACCAAAAAAAATTTTCAACATCATTAGCCATCAGGGATATGCAAATCAAAACTAATTTGAGATTGTCTTATATACATGTCAGATGGCTAAGATCAAAAACACAAGTGACAGCTCATGCTAAAAGGGATATGAAGTAAGAGGAACATGCTTTCATGTTGGCTGGAAAGCTAACTTGTACAGAAGCTATGGAAATCAGTGTAGTGGTTCCTCAGGAAAATGTGAATCTTTCTAACTCAAGACCCAGCTATACCATTCTTGGTCATATATCCAAAAGGAAGCTTCATCCGACCAGAGCCCCTTGCCCAGCCATGTTCATTGCTGCTCTGTTCATAATAAACAGAAATTGGAAACAATATAATTATTCCTCAGTTACTGGATGAATAATGAAAATGTGGCACATTCACATAATGGAGTATTGCTTGGCTCTTAAAAATAATACAATGAAATTTTCAGGCAAATGGATGGAACTAGAATTATCCTGACTGAGGTAACCCAGATCCAGAAAGATAAATATAGTATGTATTTGCTTATATCTAGATATTAGCCATTAAATAAATGATAACCAAGCTACATTCCATAGACCCAGAGAGGTTGCAAATAGAGGAAGGGACTTTGGGGGTACACATGGATCACCCTGGGAGGGAAAAATAGAATAGATTTAATGGGCGGACTGGAACCAGCTGGAGGGGTAGGACAAGAATTGAAGAATAAAAAGGAGAAGGGGAGGGGAGGTGGGATTTCAAAGGGAATGAAAGTAGAAACAGTTAGAATTGAGGAACATTTGAGGAGCCATTTGGAATCTGCAGTGGAATCTTCTATGCTATGTGAAGTTGATATATGAAGGTGATACCAAGGCGGTCTCCAAATAAAGAGGGAGATGAAACCCCAACTGGCCATCTCTTGTTACAAAATGAAGCTTCCAATAACAGGACTGTGTTTCATCCAATAAAGTTGATGACCAAGAGGGTTCCATGAAAATCTCCAACAACCCAGGCTGTTATCCAGACAATATATTGTTTTCCATAAACTGACAGCAAAGCCCCATTGCTGAAGACAATACCCCTACCACACATTGAACAATCAGAGGTTGAGCTGGTGCCTACTTATACCATTCATCCCCCATGCTCTAGTGTCTAAGATGCAGAAAAGTACTCTTTGGGCTACCAACGTGACACAAGCCTTTAGTCCCAGCACTCAGGAGGCAGAAGCAAGTGGATCTCTGTTAGTTTGAGAACAGCCTGGTCTACAGAGTGAGTGCCAGGACAGGTTTCAAAGCAATACAGAGAAACCCTGCTTGGAAAAACAAAAAACAAAATTGAAAATGAAAGAGAGACACTAAACACCAACTGAACCACAAAACTTTTGATTTACAATCTGTCCTGCTTGCAAAGTATGTTACAACAATGGTGGCATAAACCTTGTGGGAATAACCAAACAATGTCTGATTTCACATAGGGTCCATGAGATGAAACCATTACCTAACACTGCTTGGGTGACCAAAAACAAGAAACTAGATAGACTAGAGACCCAGGGTAGAACAAAGTATCACTGGTATTTAAAAATGCAACAGTGAAAAGACTACCAATGATATTCTGCTATACTCTTGGACTGGTGTCTTATTCAGTCATCATTAGAGGAGCTTCTTCCAGAAGGTAGGAACAAATACAGAAATCCACAGCAAAAAAATCAGACAGAGAGAGAGGAAAAAAACTTAGAAAACAGCTCTAAACAAAATGCCTCATCAAGTCCCTCTGCTCACAGCTCAGGGAAATGCACAGAAGAGAAGATAGAAAGAGGGGAAGACAGAAGGAACAGAGGACACCAGGAATCCAGCCTCGGACTGACTCAGACCATCTGAACATGGGTCTCATTTACAAGGCCTGGGCAGTCTAAAGGACCTCTGATAGTGGAACCAGGATGCATCCCTGGTGCACAAAAGGACTTTGGGAGCACATTCCCCATAGAGGGATACTCCCTTAATCTAGAGGCAGAAGTGAAGGCTTAGTCCCTACTCCAAATGGCTTGACAGATTTAGATGATCCCTCCTGGAATGCATCACCCTACATGAGGATTGGGGGGGGGGAGGCGGGGAGTGTGGTTGGGGGTCATTGAAGGGTGGGAGAGAGGGAAAGAGGGAGGGAGAGGGAACTGGGATCGATATATAAAATAAAAATAAAAAATAAACAAAAAGAAGAACTCAAAAACAAATCTATCAGTGCATGAACTGACATCTAGGTCCTTGGTTCTATTCCATTATGTCTACCTTGTGCCAGTAGCATGCTGTTTTACTACTCTGGGCTCCATAGTATAATTTCAAGTGAGATGTAGTGACGCCTTCAGAAGTGTTCCTATTGGTCAGAATGTCTGGATCATCTGTGTTTCTGCATAAATATTAAGATTATTTCTTTCCATTTATGTGAAGAATTATGTTGGCCTTTTAATGAAACTGAACAGAGTACTAAGGCTAAGAAGTACTGTACAAAGTGTTCAACATCATTAACTATCAGTTTGAGAAATATTCATTGAAATTACTTTGAGAATTCATTTCACCCCAGGGAGAATGGCTAAGGGAAAAAAACTGCTGGCAAGACTACAGAAATAGAGAATGTTCAAACACTGTTTTTGGAAGTACAGACAGGTGTAACCATTGTGGAAATCAGTGTGGCATTTTCTCAAAAGACAAGACATAGATTTTTCCTATGATTCAACTACCTATCTCACTCCCTAGGCATGTACCACATGTACCACAGAGGTACATGTTTATCTTTGTTCATAGTTTCCTACACACAGTAACTAGAGTATAGAAACTAGAGTATAATACCACAGAGGTACATGTTTATCTATGTTCATAGTTTCCTACACACAGTAACTAGAGTATAGAAACCACCTAAATGCCACCAAGTGATGAGTGGATAATGAAAATATGCTACCTATGCATAATGGAATTTTATTCAGCTGTAAAGAAAAATGAAAATCAACGAGTTAGATAATAAGATGTGAAATTAGAGAGGGGTGAAAGACACACGAATGTATCTGGCAGAAGTTAAGGGGGCAATTTGGGGTGAACATGATTAAAATAGATGGAATTTTCAAATAATTAAAAATATTTATTTAAAAAAGATAAGAGAAATGGGTGATAGGTTTGAAGCAAGTTCAAACCTGAAGAAGAAAAAAAGTCCTCTGGGTCTTAAATTTCAATATACTTTGATAGACTTTCTTCCAACTCAACAGGAACACCACTCCCAGAATTCTAGATGGGCGTACTCCACAGGCTCTTGGCTCTTGGAAGGGACCCCATGATTCATTAGGAACATATACTGCTCCTAAGGCTCTGAGCAGAAGATTTATGACCTATTGAAAACAAGCTGAAGGCCCTGGTAGTCTCCGAATCCACTCTAATGAAAATTTTCCTATCTTGAAAAATAGAACATGTTTATAGCCAAATAATGCTTTCTTCTTGTTCTGCAAAATCCAAGGAATTCCAGAGACTTTTTTTCTTCTGTGCCATCTACATCAACTCTGAATTAAATTGTTTGTTGTTATATCATCTTCAATACTTTACCCAGTTATACACAGACAATCCCTTGAAGTTTAGCACATGAACTCTTATTCATAAAAATATAGATAGGCTGAGATTTACCAAAATCTCTGTTTCAGGTTCCTTTTTGTTTATTAATTTTTCTTTGTATTTATTTCACCTTTTCCATTTTATTATAAGCAGTTGGGAGGAACCAAGATTTTGCTTAGAAATCACTTAGGTAAGTTTCTAATGTCTAATTTCTGTTTTCCACATAATAAAGCATTTTTCCACTAATTTCTTTTCCAATTTATATTAAAGATACTTTCACCCCAGTTTATAACATGCCTCAGAAATCTCTTAGAATCCCGCTTCACATTCATATTACTAGCTTGTAACTCAATTCTTACCAGTTGCTACAATTATGGGTCTGTAATTTAATCTGATTCTACAAATTGAGCAAGACTTTTATTGGCTACTCCTATGTTTTGCTTCTGAATATACCATATTATTCTCTTCAGGTCATGGCCTTTATTTTCACTGGACTGAAATAGTTGCTTTGTTCTTGGCTTCTGACAGTTAAATCATGTCATCTGCCCTCTGTTCTTTTGGGGTACCATTGCAGCAATTGCAAAACATGAATCTAATTGCACAATGGGTTTACCTATCAATAGCATCTAACTCAAAACTGGTAGCACCCATTCAGTATTTAAAGTGAATATTAAATTGAATTAACTTTACTTCCCTTCAGTTATTCTATCACTATTGTTTCAATTATTTATGGACTCCTATTTCCAGTGCATACATGTTTATAGCTAGAACTATTTCTAATAGATTGACGCTCTATACTACAAAATTTCCACTTTCATCCCCAGTAGAATTGAATTTTATTGTTTGAAGCTTGCAGATTCTTTCAATTTGTTTATATCTTGGTACATAAATTGTTTTCTGTCGCTAAAATGTTTATCTTTAGAATGGAGTGTGTTTAATTCATTTATATACGTATATCTAATGGTATTAATAGGGTTGCTCTTTTTTTTTATTACGATATAGTCTTTCCGTTTTTCTTCTCTCCAACTAAAGAAAGATTTTCTGATTTAACCTTTCAAAGCTTTATTGTTGCTTAGTTTTTTTAATGATTTTCCCTATTACTTCTTAGTGGTCAATCCAAATTTGCAGTATGCATCTGAATTTGCAAATTATTTCAAATTTTAATACTGTCACAACTTCATTATAATATCAAACGTTTTGTCCTATTTAGATCAATCCTCTCCTGAAACTTTTATATTATTAGTTTTCTACAAATCATTCCTTTGAGGCTGGAAAGATAGATCAGTCTGTACCTAAAAATTATTCCTTTCTTTTTTACAATTCCATGATGACATTGTGAAAGCAATTACAATCATACCTTCTATTACTTACTTTTCTATTGTTGAGTTAAAATATTGTGACCAAGGCAACATAAAATAAATTTTACTTGATGTTTACATTTTAAGAAAGTTAAAATTCATGACCACCATAAGTGAGCTTGGCAACAGGCAGACAGGCATGGTGTTGGAGCAACAACTGAAAGCACACATCTTGATGCACAATCACAAGGTGGAGAGAGATTTTCAAAAATGATATGGACATTTGAAACCTTACAGCATGACCACAGTTACTCACCTACACACCTCCTCCAACAAGGGCTACCTCCTGATCCTTACGAAACAGTCCCACCAACAAGGGGTGAAAAATTCAAAAATATAAGCCTATGGGGGCCATTCTCATTTTAACCATCAAATATCTCTTTTAAAACATCTGGAAACACCACACATCTATAGATTTGGATGTAGTAATTTCCCATGTGCCCTTATGATTGCCTTCATTTCTTCTTGTCTATTTGAGTTACCATCTGGTGCAGTTTCCTCATTCCAATACAACTTTCTTTGCACTCACTCCCTCTTTTCTCTTATTGTCAAGTGTATTACATTTCTATATACTACAGTCTCAACAATATAATTGTTTAAGTGCTTTTACAAATTGATTTTTAAATTGGTTAAGAGAAGAAAGAAGAAGAAATGGGCAATTATCTCATCTTGTAATTGCCTACATAATTATGCTCTTGAGAGCTCTGTGTACTCCATAGATTTGAGTTACTAACTGGTGTAAGTTGCTTTCAATCGGAAGACCTTTCTTTAGCATTCTAGTAAGACAACTCTGGTAGGAACAATCACCTTGGGTTTTATTTAGCTTAGGAATTTCATGGTTGGTTTTCACTTTATGAAGATAATTTTCTTGGCTGTGTGACACCAAGTTGACAGATAATTTTATTGACAGCACTTTGCCCCCCTTCTGACCTCCATTGTTTCTGATGGGAATTTTCTGCTCATCTCCTTGGACATTGTTCTTTTATCGCTTGCAAATAAATTTCATTTTTTCTTTAGGTGTTAAAATTTGTTTATCATGTTTGGATGTATGTGTGTACAAATGTATGTACATACATATGGTGGCACATCATGAAGATCAGAGGACACATTGGAAGAGTCACTTCTCTACATTTCATAAGCTAAAACTTAATGAGTTTACGCTCAGAAGCAAGTGTCCTTAGCTGTTGAGCCATCCTGACAACCAATTTGGGTTTTAATATCTTAACCAAGGTATATATGGCTGTTGGCAGATTTCTTTGTATTCTTGCTACTTATTTAAATAGAAGGCCCTCCTTGGATACTTAGATGTATTTTTTTATTTATTTTATATAACCAAGTCCATTTAAATGAAAACAAACATTTGTAGACAATATTTGGGAATTTGAGCATCGTTCTTTCCAAACTACTTCCTGCTGGTAAGGGGCGCTGTCATGGGGGATTCTAAGAAGATGCAGAAATCCTGGCTGTAGTCTGTAAGGCTGCTTTGTCCAGCTGTTTTGAATGTAGGATCACCTGGTACTCTATTTCAGGCCGTCTGGCTTGATCAAACCACATTAGTCTGGAAGGAATCCACAGCTTTTCATTTTCTGTGGAAACAAAAATAGAAATCCTTTTCCCCAGTAACTTGTCCTTGAACTTAAATTTTGGAGTCAAAGCCTTTTTTTTTTATTTAATTTATTATTTTACCTGCCAATCCCAGTATTTTTACAATGTTTTGTTTTTAAAATTTTCACATTTAATATGTTAATTTTTACCTTTCAATCTTTATTGTGCTTGTGGTAAATCTTTTACATGTATGTTAGTTCATTTACTAATTATACCACATTTTTTAAAGGCTTGAGTAATTTCTCATAATATATGGTTTTATTGCATCTATTTTCAAGTCCACTGTTTCTTTCTTCCAACTTTGCATATTTATTACCACACCTAGATTACGATTTTATAATTTTAAGTTTGAATTTTAACCATCAATGTCAGAATTTCCATCTTACTTTCTAGAATAATTTCTATATATATTTATATAAACAATTTGATAAAACTACCATCAGACTTCATTAATTATTGAGATACAGTTGCTGTTAATCTTTTGACCATGTTCATAAAATATATTTCAGTTGTTTATTACTTGAACATTTACTTACAATACAGTGTTCTTTATCTTTTTTCTTATACAAGTTAAAATTTTCTAGTTTTTTCTTTTTCTCAGATCTTATTATTATTAACAAACTGAAATTTTTCAACTAGTGTATTTTAACAAGTTCATCCACCTCAGAGGCTCTGCTTTCAAGGTTATTAATTTGTGTCGGTATATTTATAAACTATAGGGTGATAGGGTGATTTTTGAAAGTATAATCTTATTGTTGTATATTTACTTTGCTGAACTAATTCTGTTTCCTGCCAAAGCATGCTATCTCTTCTCAAAATTTAACCTTTATCCTTATCTTGTCCCCTATATGAAATGGTGGAGTCCCTGCATCTAAATATGATGTTTAGGTGTTTTTAGTCAGATCTACTTTGGTATCTTATAGGGTATTTAAATATATACTAAACTGTGGGAAATAGGATTCACTGGGACACAGAATTGGCAAATGATGTTTATTCGAGGAGAAATCACTTACACCTGAAACAGATGATGGCTGCAGGGTCCGGATCAGGAAGGAAGAGAGCCAGCTGGACCCCAGACCTAGAGTCCTAATGGGTGTGGTCAGTGCAACAGGTGTGGGTGGGGTGGATATCTCAGTACAATATATATTAACGGCTAAGCTGATATAATATGAAATGTTTATTCCCTGTCTTACATTCACATAGAATAGATAGATAGATAGATAGATAGATAGATAGATAGATAGACAGACAAACAGATATTTCAGATGTAGATATTACAGCCTTTAGGCATGACTATTTACTTGAAAGTACTTTGTATGACTGCTCTTAGAAGTACTCAATCTTGATCAAGTGCACATTCTTCCAGGTTGCCAATGGTGACTACAATTATTTTACAATCTGGATTACTGCAATAGTGGTACCCAGAATACTGAAAATTATATCACAGCCTATTCTTTTAATAAACATCTGTTATTAGAGGCAATTTGTTCGTGTTGCTTTCTTGAGACTTTAAAGAACCTAGTCATACATCTTATATTTTCTACAGAAAATTATTTCCAAACATCCTTGTTAGTTTGAACAAAATGAGGTTTCCATTTTAACTATAAATAAGTCCGAGTTGTTCAGGTTGTAGAACAATTTTATGGTACCTTGGCTCTTTGTTGAAACCTTTTGTTGTCTAATATAATAGGAAACCCAATTATTGTGTAAATATAAACACAATGCAATTACCACAAAGACTTTATGACAATGAGCCTATGGAGTTTATGGAGTTAAAGGGACCTGACTTCTATGAGAGTCTCTCAGGAATGACTGACTGATGCTGACCATACAGAGAACAATTTTGAACCATTTTTCCCCAGTGTGTTGCCAATGCTTTCATATCTAAATCATCAAATCCATAAGAAGAAGCTTTGTGATGGAATGTATTACAAATTCATTTTCTTCCTATCCAAACTTATTAAAAACAAGTAGATGGAAGCATCATTATTATTTAAACTGCCTCCCTTTCCAGTGTTCCAAGCAGATGTTCACATAGAGAAAATGCTGGGTATCTCTGGTGAGACCAAGAAGTGACATTTCTTGAGGGTTATGGTTGAAAATCCATCTTTGGCATCATAGTTTTAAACATCTGTATGAAGAAAAACATCTTTATTATGTCTCGAACAGAATCAAAGTACTCATCCTCCCAATCTGCGAAGCAGGGTCCTCCAATAAAGTACTGCTGGAGAGAACCAAGGCTGTGTTTCTGTGGGAGGATCTCTGGGACTTGAAGTCCAGCATCTGGGTCCTGTCTCATTAATAACTGTCTTGCATAACAAAGGAGAACCCTACAAAAATAAACTGAACTTTCTGCTTTCTTTCCAAATCACTGATATTCTGTATGTTTTCCCTATGTGTGTTCTCATTGTCAGAGTCCAAGCTAGACTGAGAAATTGAGGATGTGAAGAAAAATGGCAGTGTATTAAAGGAGGGGAACCTGTGTTAGCTATTACCCAGAATCATTTATTTTAGTTTATGTTAGGTTTCCTCACTTCACCGCCAATGAATTGAAATACTCTTGGCTCCTAAGCTCTTTGCTGAGTTCAGTACCATTTAAAAGGGAACTCAATGATGTGTACAAGGCCAAAATAATTGGTTGCTTCCTATAAAGCCATGTTTCAAGTAAAGAATTTTAATCCTTTGCATATTGTTTTTCCTTTTCTTTTCTCTTCCCATTTACTTATAGTACACAAAGTGTTATGAAGGTACTAGCCAAACCTATCCTTCTTTTCCTTTATTTTCTGTTCCATGGTTTTCTTTGGGATGTGGTCTCTGCACTGACATCCATAGGAGTTCACAACTCAAAGATTTTTCTGCTTGATCCAAGTACTTACAGCTGCTTTTTAGGTGTGGACACATGAAAATCATGCTGTTTTGCTTTGCTTAGATTTTAAACCAACACAGCGTTCTGTGCTTGGAGTAAAAGCTGCTTCTGCTCCAGAGTTCGAGGTGGTGAAATGAAGAGTTTACCAGACAGCACATGCAAATAGTAAAATTTCATTGTGTAAATGTATTGTACTGTGCAATTTAATTCCATTTTTGGCATTGGTAGGCAAAGTGAGAGTGGATGATTTATTTGTTTTATTCAAATACGGGCTGAAACACAGCTTTTAAATTGCTGCTTCATTTTCTCAATGGAATATGTTGAAAAAAAAGTAGCTGTCAGAACCTTTAGAAGCACATGCAGTGACCCACAACCAAACACTGGACTAAACTCCTGGAGTTCAGTTGAAGAGAGGAAAGAGGGATTGTACAAACAAGGAGGGTGAAGACCATGATGGGGAAAACCACAGAGACAGCTGATAATAGCTAGTGAGAGCTCACGAACTATGCAACGACAGCTGGAGAACCAGCATGGAACTGAACTACGGCCTCTGAATGTGGATGACAGTTATGTGGTTTGATCTGTTTAGGAGGCCGTGGCAGTGGGATCAGGACCTATCCTGGGTGCATGAAGTGGCTTTTTAGAGTTCATTCCTTGTGGTGGGATACCTTGCTCAGCTTTGATACAGTGGGGAGGGGCTTGGTCCTGTCTCAACTTGGTATGCCAGACTTTGTTGACTCAAGGGAGGCCGTATCCCCTCTGAGGAGTAGATGGAGGTGGGAAGCAGGAGAACTGGGATTGATATATAAAATGGAAAAAAATTAAAGAAAAAATACTTATGAAAAATTACATATTTTATTTCTAAAGCAAATGCAGAAATACTATATTAAGTTTAGAAAATAGAGAACAAAATAGGAGAACAAAAGCTTCTTCTTTCATTGATTGCAGACAATCAGTAACATACTTCCTAGCCTTTTCACTTCTGGTATGTAATAAAGTCTATTTAAAATAGTGTTGACAATAATGGTGAAGCTGATAAACAACTTTAGTAATGGGGCAGGATACAAGGTTAATTCAAAAAATCAGTAGGTCTCCTATATAGAGATGATAAAAGGACTGAGAAAGAAATCAGAGAAATACCACCCTTTATAACAGCCTCAAATAACATAAAATAGCTTGGGGTAACGCTAATCAAACATGTGAAAGAACTGTATAGAAAGAACTTTAAGTCTATGAAGAAAGAAACTGAAGAAGATAATCAGAAAATAAAAAGATCTCACATGCTCTTGGGTAAGTATGATCAATGTAATAAAAATGGCAATCTTAACCAAAAGCAATCTACATAACTTAGTAATGAGCACTTGTTTGCAAGTCTCAGGGTCACAAAATGACCACGGCATCTGCAGAGGTTGTTCACCAACAGAATTCACAGATCACATTTTAGATAGTTTACTTGTATGAGGAAAATACAACTAGGTTCATAAATACAAACAAATCACTAGAAGTTTAATTTCCCTCTCTTTCAGCTCTGTTTCTTCACACTCAAAACTAATAATGTGAGGTGTTGATCTTTGTTTACCATGGCTGAATGTATCCAGTTTTTTGTCCTTATGCAGTCCAGTGTGTAATAGTAGCTGACAAGTAAACACGTTGGGGCGATGTTTGTACTTACTGAGTGTGTGAATGTACTCTTACTGCTGTAACAAATTATCACCAGCATAGTGTCATAAAACAAGTTTTTCAATCTGGAGAGTTTTAGGGGTCAGAAGCTTAAAATTGGCCTCAGAATCTAAACTCAAGGTGTCGGAGGCTGTGTTCCTTTCCTGGGGATCTAGGGACCAATATGTTTTCTGATCTTTCCCAGCTGCCAGGATGTCCTCATTGCTGAACCACATGCATCTGGAATCCAGTAGTGCGGGTTAACACTTCTCATGATGACATTCCTCTGTTGTGACTTTTTCTTTTTCCCCTTCACCAGTTAAGGACTTTGATTACATTGGATCCACTCAAAAAAAAAAAAAATTCAGTGATAATGTCCTTATTCTAAAAAGAGCTGACTAGGACCTTAGTTCCATCTACTACCTTAGTTCCCGTGGGCATGTAACACAAAATAGGTTGCTGAGACTCATGCATGGATTTCTTTGTCAAGTGGGCATTCTACCTACTATACAAAAGAAAGTCACGTGTTCACTAAAAGATTATTGTACATAATCATGCATCAATTATAAGCAGGGGCTAACAAAGTTTAAAAAGCATGAAAGACCATTCCAAAATGAAGTTTTTGTATAAAGAAATGAAGCAGAATGAAGCTGTTTCTTTTGGTTTACTTATTTAGCACAAAATCTTTTAGCAATATCAAAACAAGACTTTTTTTTGGTTCATAATGCTGTTATGAAAGTCAAGTTTGTCCTTGATACTACTTGGGGCCTTCTATTTCATTCCATTCAGCTGATTTCCTCCAGAGGGAAATTTCTCAATTAGTGTTACAAGAGAATAGGCCCAGGGATCTCGCCTATCAAAAATAAGGTCATAAAGGGAAAAGCTGGCAGCTGCGTTTATGTGCACACCTTTGGGAGCTTGTGTCAACTCAACAGTGGCTACACTGTGTCTAATCTCAGCATAGGTTCGCACTATACAAGGCAGTGATGACAGAAAGTAAAGTAAGTGGCAAGGAAAGGACACACACACAGATACACCATATCACATAGGAAGAGGAATGCATATAAGAATTTAGTGGGAACTAAACAAAGCAAAATATAATCTGATGAAAAATTGTAAAATCCAGACAACACGTGCAGACTTCCCTATCTGTAATAAATAAATAAATAAATAAATAAATAAAGTGTATTTATTCTGTGAACTCCATGATGCATGGACATAGGCTGGACTTATGACATTATGGTACCAATCAGCACCCATCCTGTAATAAGAAATTCAGTACATGAAGATCAAAGATCAGCACAAAGCTTAGCAAGACAACAAAGTCTTAGTTTGCTGCGTGAGTAACAGTAGGAAATTATCTGTGTGGCATGTGTTTATGAATGAGATAAACAGTCTCAGGGAACAGACTTGCTCGGGTACTTTTTGCTTCATGTTTTCCTGTCTGTGATCATGGATGCTATTTGCTAATAACTGAGTCTCATGTTTTTTGTTCTTGACTTGTCATGACTTCCCATCATGTACTAGAGGCCAGTCTAGTTTATTCATCTGACCAAATTCTAGCTTTCTACTCACCATTAACCATCTATTATTGTTCTAGCCAATGAAGAAGAGTTAGCAGCAGTCCTTCCTCAGTTTTAATCTGAGAGAAAATTGCTATCTTAACAAAATTGTCAGGATTCTAAGTGAGAGTAAAAACCCTGGTACTTAATTATCCTTTTACTAGATCCTTGTTTTCATTTGATTGTTTAATTGGTTTGTTGTTTTTGCTTGTTTGATTTTGCTTTTTTGTAATCTACTTGATTTAGGCATTTATTTAATTATACCATGTGCATTAAACATTCTGTTAACATTAAGTCTCTGTGTATAGCAAACTAAAGGCAAACATTTGTCATTTTATAAAATTTATTCTGTAAGATTTACTTACAAAGATATTTATAAACAAAAAATTGTGAACTTACCAAATTCTCCTTTTGACTCAATCCAGCCTTCCTGCCCTAAGTTCTTCCTCCCCTTACCCCAACTCTCAGGAGTCTACTGGGTTCCTGTATACTGTGGAATGACTTATTTTACCCAAGGTTGGAAAAGACACAGAGCACTGTCCTGAAGCTGATTTCTGAATTTGCGTTAAAAGTCTTGGAAAAGTTAAGGAAAAAAAGTAAAAGAACAATCAATGGTCATAATGGTGGTCTTTTGTGAAGGGAGTGATATCAATGAAAGGAACCATGCAAAGTAGAAGACAACAATAATGGGTGGAGGCAGAGAAAATAGAGAATATGGGTAAGGATGATAGAGAACAGTGGGATCGAAGAGACAAGAGTGAGTGAGGAAAGGAGATTTTGTAAGTGCTTCCAAATACCTCACATCTTGTCCTGTACACTTCAGGTAAAATGGAGGATTTAGGAGTGAGGGCTTTTGTTTATAGAATTTCATACATGAATTCTGTATTTACATAATTTCTACCCTTCCCTCTACCCCCTCTTATTCTCCTCATGCCTCTCAATCCCTCTCAAATTCATGACCTGCTCTTTAATTATTATTCTTAAATATGCATATATAATACTGACTGCTGAGTACATTTAGCGTCCTTTGTATTTATTTGTGCTTAGTGATGGTCACTCTCTCTCTCAGCAGCCATTACTTTCCTGCAGCTCATCATCTAGGGATGGGGCTCTGTGTTAAGATTTCCTCCATTCATGTTAGCATGTCAACTGGGGTTATAACTGTCAATGTCTTATTTAAGTGACCATATTTTTGAGGTTTTGTGGTTACAGATCTCATGTTACATCTAGAAGATGCGATCCCCAAGCAGACACCCTGGTCCTCTGGCTATTATCACCTTTTCACCCCCTTTCTTCCAGTGTTTTCTCAGCCCTAGAGGTTGTACTGTAAATTCATCAGTTAGAGTTGGTCAGCCCAGAGGCAGTTAGCTCTGCATTTTCACCAGTTGTGGATTCTGGAATGGTCTCTGGGACAGAAAGAATCACAAATATTGCTGGCTGGTGAGGTCCTGGATCTTAAAGGGGCACTTCTGCCACTTTTCAAAATAAACCAGTCTAGCTGCATTCCAGTTACTCAGCCTTTCACTCAGATATTGTTTGTTTGGTTGGTTGGTTTTGGTTTTGGTTTTGGCTTTGTTTTGTTTTTGTTTGTTTGATTGGTTTTTGGTTTTTGTTGTTGTTTTGTTTTGTTTTCAACTTACTTTGGTCTGTTAGGTTTTGCCTTTTGGGAACAATTAAGTCCTGAGACTGTCAGCCCTATGAATGTAAGGAAGATACAACTAAAAAATATCTGAGCAGTCTAGTTCATACTTATTATTCTATATTATAATTCTTTTGAACAAATATACTTAAAATAACATCTTTCATTATTCTTTCATCATGATAATTTGTTGAAATATTTGGAGGACCTAACTTTATTTTCAGTGAGAGACTTTCCAAGTTCATATGCCCTTTTACACCTTTTGTGTATAATAAATGCCAAGTTTCATTCCTAGAGTTTGTGCATTGGTGGAGGGGGGCAGGGTCAGAGAGACACAGATGGACAATCATCTTAAGAAATCTGTAGTATTTAACCAACTCAGCACACAATACAGTCTGAATTTTGCTCTTGATAATTTTATGAGTAAGCAAGCATTTGGTTTTAGCTTATGATGAACACGATTGTCACAGTTCCTTCTGAAAAGAACAGTGATACTAATAATCAAGTTTTTTCTCCTCACTTGTTTCCCTGATACATCTCTGAAAAGGTAAAAAGGCCACCTGCCTACTTTAGCAATCTACTTCTGTTGTTTCTCCTGTCCTCAAGTCTTAATCTGCCTGTCTTGTTATAGCCATGAATAAACCATGAATAAACACAGGGGTGATGATCGTAAGAACACAACCATGGATAGGAGGAGTATTCCTTAAACTGATGGAGGATGTCCTTTCCTCTTTGTTGATGATCAGGTTTTGATTTTGTTTGGTTTGGTGGTGATGGTGGTGGTAGTTTCTATGAAAAAATAAAATCTCCCTCTGTAGCAGCCTGGTCTCAAACTCATGGCAGTTCTCCGTCTCAGCCTCTCCAAGTGCAGGGTTTCCAGGTGCCACCTAGCACACCAGGATTCCTGCTCTGCTATTTCTGTCCCATTGGGTGATGGGAACACACTGAAATTTGGTGAACTCTTTTTTTACTCTATTAAAGATAGGAATCTGCCTAACCTAGATAGGGCTCAAGACAATCTCAGAGGGTGGACAAACTCTTTCCCAGGGCAACTCCACACACAAAAATAACTGACACCCACTATGCCTGCCCACTGCCTGGGAAGTAGGCCAGAGAGATCATCCCTGGGAACAAATGTGCCTTTCACAGGTGCAAAGGTCTAGCAGGGGGAGCTTGTGGGAGGAGGAGCTGATATTGAAAACAATGTATTTCCCTTCCTGTCAGTCATTTTGTTCTGACTTTTCTCACCCATTGAATCAATAGTGTTAATTGTCTCAGGAGCATAGTACATGCCATCTAGAACAAAGAAGCCATTGCTCAGCCTGAATTTCAAACTAACTTTTTTTTTTTTCTTAAAGTCTGTGGTCTTAAAAGCCTGGCATTATTGAGCACCATAAAAGATTTCTAAATTCCAAAGAATATCCTTCTACATGTTTCTAGTAGAGCTTGGTGGTCCGGTCGCAGAGCTTCACTTCAACTGAAATCTAAAGGAAATCCCACTAAGCAGGCACAAAAAACTTTCTAGATTTGTGAGGAACTTGGAGCAATTTACAGGCACAGATCTAATAAATGAGATGGTTTGAGTCCTCAGGGGAGGGTGATCTCGTATGTACAAAGGTTTATCAAGAATCTGGGAGAGCATGGGAATAGTAATTCCAGATATGGCATCAAATGGAAGTTTAGTTGATTCTGTTCACAAGTTAAAGTTTCCAACAAAAGGATAATATTGACAACGGGAAATTTAGGAAGAACCTAGAGTATATCTAACTGACCTCTACAACCTACTTTTATCTGGGAAGAAGTGATTCTATGTAGCTAGAATATAGTTTCACTGACAAAAGAAAATGAACAGAATGATCCTATAAAGTATTTGCCATTCTTGAAAAATTGGTGATTCTTTTTCTTTTTCTTTAACCATTTCATTGCTTTAACTCTAGTGCATTACTAAAAGACACTTAACTGTATAGGTGCAAGTTGAACAACTTCCAAGAGAGGAAAATGTATGTAACATATATCTGCCTATTGATATCCCAGCAGGGGTGTGTTACTGGCCTCCCAGTTACTATGTTAAACCTGAATTTTTAGTTCTCTGTAAAATAGTGTTCTCTGTCAGGGTTAGTCATATGCTAAAAGGACACCAAGGACATCAAGTACTCTGAACAAAGTCTCTTTTGTTTAATTCTTCTCTCATACATTAAATCCCACCATGGTTTCCTCTCCCTCCAACCCACCCTGCAAACCCACTCCCAAGACCCACTTACTCTTCCATTTCCCTTCAAAAGAAATAGTCTCCCAGGGATATTAATCAAGAGGGCATAGCAATTTTCAATAAAACTAGGCACAAACTCTCATATCAAGGCTAGATTAGGCAACCCGGTTGGAGGAAAAGGTCCTAAGAGCAAGCAAAAGATTCAAAGACACCTCTACTCCCTCTCTTAGGAGTTCCATAAGAACACCAAGGCACACAACCATAAAATATATGCAGAGGACCTAGCTCATGCCCATACAGGTGCTGTGGGTGTTGCTTCAGCCTCTGTGAGCCCACATGAGTCCTGTTTAGATGATTTTGTGAGTCATGTTCTCCCGGTATCCTCAGCCCCTCTGGCTCTTGCAATTCTTCCTTCCCCTCCTCAATGGGGTTCCCCTGGGTCTGACTAGAGTTTGGCTGTGAGTCTCTGCAACTGTTCCCTTCAGTTGCTGGATGAAGCCTCTCTGATGACTATTTGACTAGGCACCAATCTATTAGTATAGCAGAATATCATTAGATATAATTTTACTGTATTTTTCCAGTCATTTTTGCTTCTATCTTGGGTCTCTAGGCTGTCCTGCTTCTGGTTCCTTGCCATCCAGGAAGTGTCAAGCAAAGGCTCTATTTCATGGCATGACATTCAAATTGGACCAGTCATTGGCTTGCTACTCCCACAAGCCATGTGCTCTCATTACCTCAGCACACCTTGTAAGCAGGACAGATTGTGGGTCTGAGGTCTCTTGACTGTGTTGATGTCTCAATCCCACTGCTAGAAGCCTAGCTTGGTTATATGAGATGGCCAGTTCAGGCTCCCTCCATATCCTACATTACTAGGAGTCTTTGTTCAATCATTCATAGATTCCAAGGAGATTCCAGTGCACTAAGTTTCCCAAATGCCTTCCAGTTCCAAGAGTCTCTCCCAGCACTCCTTCTACTTGACCCCTCCTGTTCCCATCCCCATCTGTTCTCACTCCACCATTTAAATCTGTTCTATTTCCCTTTTCCAGGAATACCCATGTATCCCCACTCCCTTGAGCCATCCTTGTTAACTAGCCTCCCTGAGTCCATAGATTGTAGCACAATTATCCTTCACATTACAACTAATATCTACTTACAAGTGAGTACATACCATGTTTGTCTTTCTGGATCTGAGTTACTTCACTTAGGATGATATTTTTTCCCCAGTTCCATCCATTTGCTATCAAGTTTCATGATGTCATTTTTAGTAATTTTCCATTGTGTAAATGTATTACATTTTCTTCTCTGGACAAAGTCTTTGGAGCCTTGATTATTTAAATCCTTAAATGTCTTCATGTACCACCCATCCTAGATTGGACTTAATTGAAGCAAACAATGTAAACCAGACCCTAAAATAGGGCATGAAGCAAGGAGAACATGCCCCAGACATTGCTATATATTAGGAAAAATGAGGATCATCTGTCAGGATATGTAGAATAGTCATACCTTGGATGCCATAGGTCAGATTGCTTTGAGGCGATATAGCATGTACAAAATCTAAATTGACACCTGGACCTAGGTTTTATCAGATAGTCCTATCCTCAAAGCCTGAAGCTGAGAGGCAATTTAAAGTTAAAAATAAATAACCTTATGGTTCTAGCTAGCTTAAGCAATACAATTAAATTTCAACCTAGATTCTTAGCACCTAAAAAAGATACTGATTCATAGGCCCCTAAGAGATGAAGAAACCAGGAATCTGCTTGGCTGGAAAGCACACTGAAAAAGTTCCCTATATACAATTTTGGAAAATGATCCAGAGAACCATTTTATGGATGGTATAGAGAAGAAAACTAAAGAAAAATTAATATTTTGAGTCAGCATTAAGCAATAAGCCTGGAATGAAAGGAGCCTGCTACAGAGTCCTTAATGGAATGAGGACAGCCAGTTAGAAATGTCAGAGGGGGGTGCTCTTTATCCTTCTGTACTTCGGTTCTCCACCGGCTATCATTTTCTTAGTATTTTTTTTCCTCAAAGTAAAAAGTGCTCTTCTATAGACTACTTCTCTGTAGACTATTTTTATGGAGTTCTATTGAGTTGGTGGAGGGGAGGGAAGCATTTTATTAAAAGCAGTAATTTGTTACTGCTCTAAATGATCTTTTATAGTTTCTAAAACCCCATGTCTTCTTGCTAAAGCAGACCTGAGAGTGAATTATTAGACTACTGGAAGTCCTTGCCAGTGAACAAAGACACACAACATAATGTGCCTGCTAATGCACAGTAGCTGGGGTGTCTTGGCTAATTAGCATGCTGCTGTTTGTACCTTTCACCTCTGTTTTGTTTCTTTAGAAGGTTTCTTCTTGGGGAAAAAAATAAATTACTGCCAAAAGTTTTTCTTCTCTTTTTTCTTTTTTTTTTTTTTTTTTTTTTTTTTTTTTTTTTTGAGATTTCAAACAAAGCAGATACTGCATGCAGCATTTACACAAAGGCAAGCTGAAACATCTTCCCTTATTTCCTACAAGGTAGTATTCATCTGTGAACCTTAAGCTAACATCTCTGGCAGGATGTTGTGCACCAATGATAAAGCATTTTCATTTCCAACTTTTTGGACCAGGTCTAGACCCTTGTCAGTAATGTAGTGTGGAAGAGAGGAAATGAAGGCATTGGACTTGAACCCTCAGCCGCCTGCACATCTGGGTTTGCACACACCTGAGTGAGGACGCTCTTGTGTTCCTCCTTCCTTCCTGTTCAGGACATCTGAGAGGGACCTTGGTAGTCCATGAAAACCTCCATATGTAGTCATTGAAAAGCTGTTGGTGACTTTGCAGCTGACAGCGGCACATCTAATTGCTGAATTATTAAATGAGAGTTCTTTGCCGAAAAAAGCAGCATCCTGTCACTCAAAAAAATAAATAAATTCAAGTGAAAAGCAGAGGTGCTATGAGGTCATCTTGCTCACTTCTGCAGACAAATTGGAAAGATTCCAACATGAGGGGCAAGAAAACTTAATTGCCTCTGGTACCTGCTGGAAGCTTGACTTGAAATCTTATGCCACATGTGTTTTCAGCTCCTGACAGCTGGGGACAGCAGCCTCGGCCTTTGGCTATTTCACATTTTTTTGTTTTAGAACCAAAGATTCTTTGTGGAACTTAGACTCGTTCTCCTTTAAATGACTCACCTGCACAGAAATCATATCTCGGATATTGCAACAAGGGAAATAAGGGCAGCTGGGCTGAGGTTAGAGGCCACCTAAAAGGAGATTGAGAATCACTGCCTTACAAAACAGGAAGCTTATGCTGAGCCCATTTCATTCCTTACAGTTTTAAAACTGGATTTCAGACATTCTACGCCTCCCGTGGTCTTTGCAGAAGAGATGTCAATAGCATATTTTCTGGTTTTGCATTTATATTCCCAAATGGCATCCCACTTTGTTCTACAAAAATAATGATAGGTAGTAAATCAAAATTATATGCTTATTGGATGTTATATTTCCATGCTTCCTCCTATAGTTTGTTTAGTTAGTTGGTTAGTTGGTTATTATATTGGGGATCAAACTCAAGTTTCTTAGGCAAATGCTCTACCATTCATCTATATGCCCAGGCTTGCTTTACATTTTTGTCTGTTTTGCTACTCACCATAGATAACAATCCACTGTGGAGATGCAGGTCTCACTGCATTGCAGGTCTGTTAAGGGAAGTATGTGCTCAAAATAGCACAGCTAGACTGTGAATAAACCAGTGTTTAAACCAAAAGAAACATGCACCATTAAGACTTCTAGAGATTGCTCTTGATTTACAATGGCTTTAGGCTTTTTCATCATCGGTATGGAAGCAATATGCACTCATTGAAAACCACCCTCTTCACTGGAATTTGGCTTCTTTCCAGAGATGGCAATATGTGGTGTGCCCTTCTTTAGCAGCACCAGTTAGCAGCCATGAGTTGCACTAGCTGCAAGATCATGAGAGGCAGCAGCAGATGATGCACCGTGCATTACTCTGCTGAGCCATAACATTTGGAAGGTAGGGGACATGCTCCATGTTTTCTACTCCAGATGTTTACAACTTTCAAAAAGCATTTAAAACTTAATCTCATGATGATCAAGGACAACATGGACATCTAAATGTTTTATTTTCTCGTTGTACTGAGTAGGGTGCTCATTTTGGGTCAGCTAAAGAGTATGAGAACATCAATGTCTGGCATCATCTCTCTTCCAGCCCTGAGGCCATGAAAGAATGCTATTTAAAGACTTGCTTTCTCTAACTACTTTCTTATATAAACTAACACCACCAGCCCATGCATGGCACCATCAACAGTAGGCTGGGATTAATTGATGTGGGCATAGATCATCAACTGAAAACTGCCTACTAGCATTTTGTACCACAGACTTGCCTACCAGTCAAACCGATAGCAGCATTTTCTCAGTTGATTCTCATTCTTCCCAGTTGATTTTTTTGGCTTGTGTCAAGTTAACAAAAAGCTAATGAGCACACTGCCTACTCCATATTGCATGTTAGGGACGAACTATATTTTCCCTTGTCACTATCAGACTTCCCATGTATCTGGGTCAAGCAAGAAGACATACAGAGAGAGTGTTTTTGGTGAAGACCTGACTACAGAATCCATTCAGAAGCAACAGTTCATTTCATTATAATACTAACTTCTCCAAAATAGTCTTTGGCATTTTCCTTGTTAAAGCAAAGTCATTAATTCTGATCCCAGAACCAGTGTGTCTCAGTGGTTGGGAATAAAAAGTATAAAGGCCTGCTTTCTTGATTCAGCTTTCAGTTCTGCAATTCACTACTTGGGTGATCCTAACAACTTAGTTTCCCACTTTGAAATATAATAGAATCTTCACAAAGTCACATATTCATAATCTATGAAACTGAGTTAGAACATGTTTCTCCATATGTTAATTTATTTTATACAGACAAATACTTAATAATCTCATGATACTCTTCAATTTGAATAAAGTAGATGCTCAGTAAATGTATATTGAGTAAAATTGGATTACTGTCAAATACTTGGTCTACCATAAAGAAAAAATTAAAAAAAATAGTATTATGGCACAGGGATGATTAAAATGATCAGGACAATCAAATATTATCAAAATTTAACTCTTCGGATATTGCAATTTGTTCTAATGTAACTGAGCAAAAACATCAATAGTATAGTAAGGGTAAACTGAAAGGCCGAAGCTTATAAACATCTGAAAAATGTTAGCAGCACATTTTTTAGGCTTATTAGAAACAGCCTAAGTAATTACATCAATGAAATTACTGTGGTTTTTGGCCCTTGTCCAGGAGGAAGGGTCATAACCCGACATACCAGGACCTTGCATGATACATGTGATTGACAGGAAGAAGAAATAGATTGATACTTTTCACATGAGAGTAACAGTGACATGTTTAGTAAAACACATATTGTGGAAAATGTTAATATTAATATGGCTCCAAATTCTTTGATATCAAAGATGTTTTGACTTATTAATTGTGAGAGAAAATGGGCAGAGTTAGATGCCACAGTAGAGCAAAAGTGACTGACTGCTGGTGAAAACTGTCATTAGATACATCTTTGCTTTCCCTTCATAGCAATGTTGGGTACTTTGACTCTAGGCAGAAAGGAAGTTGTTCTTCAAATGGGTTTCCTTTTCAATCCCTATATGTAGAATTATTGACTTTTAAATTACTAGAAAATTGCCTACAGTTCACCCATGAAGAATTTGCCTACAGTTCACCCATGAAGAATACAGCAGGTATATGGTCACGGGGCATTAAACAACGGAATCAACTACCACTTTGGACGCTCAGCTCTATGTTCTGTGTGTACTGGTGCTCGAGTGAGTTAAGATTTACTTTAGGTAGCCAGTCTCCATTCAAATATAGATCACAAACTTCTCAGCTTCAATTACTTACTGTGTGAAAGAATTCAAGAGTTCACAGGAATCTAAGAGCTCCTTCATCAGCAGAGTTTGTTTCCAGATGTGGTACACTGAGCATCCAGAAGCTATTTTATTTCAAGGCAGAAGTTCTAACTAAACCATAATGGGACAGTGGATGCTAATAGAGCACTTTTAAATGTATCACCTCAGGTTAGACCAGTGGGTGTAGTCCATCCATGCTGATTTTATTCAGATAATTTTGATGTTCCCCCATCAGGAGCAGCCACTATTTATCTTTCCATGTACACAGGCTCAATGTGATGTGCATAATTTATTTCCTATTTCTCTTTATATAGATGGTTTTTAAAAGTTATAATGGTTTATTTGCTGTAAGGATAAAATGTTACATTTACTTTGAGGAAAAGAGTTTACTTTTACTTTCAAACTATTTTAATTTTAAGAATTTATTATAATATTATTTTAAAAATATTATTTTTTGTGTATAGAGTGAATATGTATATGTAAGTGAAATTGTCAAAATGTGTCAAACCCATTAAAGCTGAAATTATAGGTGATGGTGGGCTGCCTGGTATGGTTGCTAGAAACAACTTCCGGTCCTCTGCAAAAGCTATAAGTACTCCAAAGAGCTAAATTATCTTTCTAGCTCCCCTCAATCTCCATCAAATATAGAAAATCTATGACTATACATATGTTTGTGGTTTGAAATCCATATGCTTTAATGTATTCCTATATACATGAGGAAAAAAGCTTCACAGAAGCATTTAAGGTATGAGAGATGGCCTCTAAATCACTCTCATAGCTTTGAATATATTTTATTTTCTAGGTATAAAGGGCACCCAGGGACTGTCCATAACAAAATATTCAACATCAAAAAGAAAATGATCTGTGTGACAGACAATAAAATATGAGAAAATTACACTTGCAGGCTATTTATTATGTACTATGAAGTTTGATCATGGGGTGATTAGAGCATTAACCACTATAACGTTAGTTAGGATGATGCCAGTGAGAAAGAAGACAACAGACATTGTCTTGTCTTTGTTTAGGATATGGGAAGTGGACTTAAAGAGTTGAACCACTGTGCAGCCTTGCCCAGGACTGATGAAAGAGACAGGCTCATTGCCTATGTTGCCTATGTGACAGTTTTTGTTCATCTCTTTCATTTGATTTTGTGATACACTGTCTATTTTCATATAGGAAGAAATCCATTAAGACGTTGCTTATTCTCAAAACGCAATATCCTGTTAGGAAGCCATATATTTAAATTAATTTTCTGATTAGCATATAAAGAAATGTGCTTCATTTTGGTAGTTTATATGTGTTATCATGCTTTGCTCGTGAACTTTCAACAAAAAATTAACCAAATACAGGATAGTTATCAGGTTTCTGAATTTAGATCTTTTGCTCATTTGATGAAATAAGTTAAAGCTTTTGTTTTTCCATCACAATTCTTCAGAGCATATTTCTAGCATTTTATAACCTCAGAACAATGCTTATTAAAGTATATTTTTGTGAATTTATGTATTACATAAATGCTAGCAGTCCCAGGGGACTGGTGATAATACAGGTTATTTAAACACGAAGACTGCATGGGAAGGCATGAGTTCACAGCCCTGACTGTAAATGCACTCACAGTTTTTTTTTTTTTTTTTTAAGAGGAAATTTTCAGTTAAAAGAATTAAATTTTATACCATCCCAGAATGCCAGGTGAAGGGACTGTACCCAATCCCGGAGAAAATAGACCACTCAGATGTTTATGTAATAATACCACTCAGATGTTTATGTAGTACTGACCAAGAACATTCCAGACTGTACTCCAAATTGTCAAAATTGCTTCTGAGAATGGTTCTAGGATGGTTCTAGACCCAGAGTAGTCCCTGAAAGTTCTATGCAAATCAGGAAGTAGAGATGGTCTCCACATTCTCCATGCTATATTTTAGTTAAAAAAGAAAGAAAGGAAGGAAGGAAGGAAGGAAGGAAGGAAGGAAGGAAGGAAGGAAGGAAGGAAGGAAACACTGCTCTTCTCAGCCAAGCTACTAAAATAATTCCTGGATCATTCAGGAGTTTTTACTTTGAGTCCAGACTCAGATCACTCAATCTACAGTAATGTCATCAATAAATAAGTTACATACTTCATACAAAAATAAAACACATGTCTTGATGAGAAGAGGGAATGTCAAGCTAGAAACCATGGTATAAGCATTGAAGTCTTGCTCCTTCTAACGTTAGTGAACTTGGGGGGAAGTCACTGACCAAGGCTGATACCACTGAACTCCATACTCCTTAACTGAAGATGGGGAAAGTGCTGTTTAATATTCACTCACAGAATTGAGGGTGCCAGATAACTATATGAGTATCTTAGGGCCACTAACTTAAGTTCATAAAGAGCAATGGATATTGTGCTCTTAGTATCATTGCTTGTATTGTAGAACCTATCAAATCAGTTTCTCCTTGAGAACCAGAAAAAAGAATACAAATAAAATGTGGATATTCACCCAAAGAAGCAATGTGAAAACTGAAAATAAAACTAGGGACATTGGCTTTTACATAATTAGATTGTAACATATAAATAACTTATTTTGAGGCTTTTCAATTATTAGTTTAGAAATAAACTGACTTAAAAATTTCCCCAAAGCATAAAGACTACATATCATTCTAAATTTATGGGTGCCTGTAATTTATAATTTTTACTTTTATGATTTCTCTGTAGTTCCAATTTCACAATTGTCAACTTTTCTGATAAAACTGTATTAATCCTAATTCTTAACTGAGTTCTTACCAGCCTCATGAATGTATAATTACACCATCAATTTATGAATAAATGTTACCGCTTTCATCAGCATTGTGTTCCAAAGTTCCAAAATAAATGTTCATTTGATTTGAAGCTGAAATTTATTTTAGTTGCCTGTCTCTTCTCCTTTGGCTATTTCTTTCACTATTCATCTGTTCATGCTTTACTATAAAAATTTCTATGGCTTAAGTATTGCAACCATTAATTTTTAAGTATTAATTCAAAATACTTTCTTCTAACTTAAAAAAACAACTCTCTTAATATTCTTAATAATTTTTAACTGGGGAGAAGCTTTCCATCTTTATTGTGTCTAAATAGGAGTGTGGTTAACTGAGATCTCTTTCACTGAAAGGCAATGGTATTGCTGTTATTTGAACCGGAAACAAATTTAAACTACTTTTATATATAGGCCTGTCCTTATTACTGTAGTCAACAGATGCTTACTGAAATACTTTATACACCAGGCATTTAAGATAGGTCTTTGTTGAACCAAACACAGATTGGTTACAGACTGAGCACTGAGCATTATTCCCTACACATTAGAGAAAGAGCATGTGAACAAAGAGAAAGAACAACCAGAGAAACTTAAACTTAGGACATTGGAGATAATAAGACAAATGCACACATATAATAGAAGTGATATAGGGTGAAATGGCTGTCATCATACATGCAAGTTTAAACTGAGAAACTATATGATGAAACTAGTACAGTAATCATGAAAACAGGAAAATTGAAATTTAAAGGCTTATTCTGTAATAATCCTTCCATTCCTTGAAATAAAGACAGTGGGTGTACTGAACATTAAACTAGGTAATAGAAGGACAAGTGGGAGAGATTAAAAGTTTAGATGAGAAATATTATTTAGTTGGCTACGGCATTTGTCTAAGTCAATCACTAGATAATGCCTTTATTGGAATCAGGCAACCAAGTAAGGGCTGGGGAGATGCTTCACTGAATGCTCATTGGGTGAGAGTAGTTATTGGACAAGCACAAGAAGCCGAGTTTGGGACCCAGCATTGTGATTTTTAAAAAATAAAAAAGCATGGAACCTAGCAGAAAACTGGGGGACTTTCAGGTTCATTGAGAGAATTTGTCTCAAGAGAATAAGACAATGAATAATAAAGAAAGACACCTTGTGTCATCCTTTGAGCACCATGGGAATGCAAATTGACTACACACACAACCATAGGGATGCATCAAACACACACACACACTCACAAACACACACACACACACGTCAATAAACAGATCTATAAGCCTGTTGTTAGTGTATTCAGCACACTGTGTTAAATAGCACACTCATATTTGTAAGTAGCACATGCTAAGCTAATGACAAAATGCTTATATAGAAAACACTTCAGCAACATTACCATTATTAATTAGGAATTCTGTGCTGCCAGTAGTTGTATGCATTCTGCTTTTGTAGGGTTGACAGCACAGTGGTTTCTTTAAACCATATACTCTAATGTTATGTGGTCTACAAAGGTATTGTGATGGGCATGATGTCCCTTTGAGGTAGGAAGATTTCCACTGCATTATAATCTTAAGGGATTATATATGCCCGTGTCATTAACTGTATACTACTGTTTCTAGTTATTACCTTAAATACATGTTATTTATATTACATGTGAAAAGAAACTTGTTACTTAGAGGTGAAATAGGGTCTACTGAACCCCTTTTTATTATACCATGATGTTATAATACTGGGGATGTGAAAACAAGATGGAAATAAATAGTAAGATAATTTATTTCTAATAGCTGATAATGGGAGACAGAATTTTCAATTATAAATCACAGTTCTACATACTAAGGAATGCAAAATTTGAACATTGCATAACAGCTGTTGCCAGGAATTGACCAGAACTGGGTGCCATCATTTTAAATGACTACAGGTGTGACTTGAAGGCACCCTTGAAGCCAGGATAAAGTGGAGGTCACCCACTGGGTTCTATAGGCTATTAAGGTAATTGGGGAGTTGAGCCAAGGAAGATGTGGTTTGCTGAACCACAAATCCCAATGGGAAAGGCAGAGTCTTTGAAAATGGGTGTGGGGGAGAGAAAGGGCAGAACAGAGACAGCTGTACACAATTATGTCTGCAAAAGTTCTGAAGGGCCAGAAGAAAGAAAAGAGAACAGGTAAGAACTGACCTCCTTAGCAACTCTGACACAAACCAGAGAGGGCAAACAATGTGTTGTCAATTTGCATATTTCCAGAAGACTGGGAAGTGGCCAGCCACACCAATGTTAATTGAGCCATATGTTGAAAGTATTGTCTGAAATATAATATGGATCTCATTAGAAACATGATAGAAGGCCTGGCACCATATATTGGATGCAGGTCTGAGGTGTCACAGAGTCGCCCAAAGCTACTGCTAGTGTCAGAGCTGAGCAGCCCTCATGTTGTTCCCACCAGGCCACTCTGCTCAGACCTCCTCCAATTGTTCCACTGTTGGCATTGTTATTTCCCATTTCCCAATTTTGTTATGAGTGTCTTCTTTCCTGGGAAGAATCCACCCAAATTCCCTAGACATTGGTATGGTTTTTGGCATGCATAGCATACTCAATAATTATTTGTCCACATGCTTATAAATGAATGACACATTGAAAAAACTAAATTTTAATTCCCATTTTTGAAGTCAACTATTTTGTATTTGGATTTGAATGAGAACCAAATGTGGGATATGAAGTGTATAGTGTAAGGGCAGAAGATGAATGTAGAAGTTCCTGATACACCATCTGTCCATAATGAGATCTGTATTATGCATATAATTTGAGTGTCTGTAACTCATGCTTGATATCAGAGGATAAAGGTATCCATAAACATAAACACTAAACAGGAAATGGAAGGATCATCATTTGTCTACAAGAGATACAAATGAAAAAGAGATATTGTGGATTAGATAATAGGACTAAAAATTAGAAAATGTGTAGGGCTAGGGCTATAGCTCAATAACTAGAGTGTTGGTCTAGCATGCACAAAGCACTGGGTCCGATTCCTAGGTGTCATGTGCAGCACTCAAGGTCCTTGAATGGATCCAACACTCAGGTGGCAGAGACAAGGTGGATCCATCTGTGGTTCAAGGTCATCCTTGGCTATATAGCAAATCTGAAGCCAGAGTGGGTCACATGAGGTTCTGTCTCAAAGAAGAGGGTGGTTATAAACTGATACTTTATTATTAAAATGCATAGTTTTAATTCCTTTTTAAACAATGTGTGCTTACTATGGGCAAAGAAAGATGAAATTAAATTTACTTAAAATAATCATAGTAACTTCTATCCTCTTGATGAAAGATAAGAACTGGTAACAGGTTGCTGTGTTCCCATCTGCTAAGGTAGTAAGAAGATATAGACTTCAATATTACATATTTTGTGAAAGTGTATACCCAAAGATCTATTATCTATCTATCCATCTATTGATTGACCAATCAATCTATCAATTTATAATATGTGTCTATTAGCTATGTGATGGGAGATGCCATTCTGTAAATGTTTCTCATACTGGTTAATGTTGGCCAACAGGAAAGCAAGATAAGCGGGACTAGGAGACAAGGAGGAAATAGGAAGTAGTAAGAAGGAGTCAGGATGGAGAGCCTGGAGAGAACAGAACCGCCATTCCTCCGCTCTTGGTAAGACCACGTGGAAATACATAGAAATGGGTTAATAATTAAGACAGAGCTAGCCGATAAGAAACTAGCACCTGGCCAATAGCATTGTATCAAATACAGAGTCTCTGTGCATTATTTGGGGCTGGCGTAGCGGCAGGACAAGACCAGGCGGCGGGAGGAAAAACCGTACTCCTTACAGCTATGTCTTCTTAGAATTTCAAATGTAAAGACACTCACTT
Source organism: Phodopus roborovskii (assembly GCF_943737965.1). Classification (NCBI taxonomy): domain Eukaryota; kingdom Metazoa; phylum Chordata; class Mammalia; order Rodentia; family Cricetidae; genus Phodopus; species Phodopus roborovskii. The sequence goes on along the minus strand of NW_026126623.1, from coordinate 2,279,475 downwards.
TAACTATTTACTTTCCATTTTGTACTCATACTACATCTAAATCTACAAAGAGGATAACAGGTATAAGTACTCATTTCATTTTGAATTTATAATTAACGAGATAATGCATTTGAAGAATTTAGCAAAATGTCTGTGAATATAATCTCTAAAATGTAAATTAGTTTCATTATCAAATTGGGAGCATACTACAAATTCCTATCTAACTTGTGATTTTCTACAAAAGATTTTATCATTAAAAGTTCTTTTGAGAGAAGACCAGGTCCCCTGCTCTCTGTGTTCCCTTGGTCAGACAACCTCTGGTCCAACCAGAGGCCATATTGTCCAGAGGACCAGGTACGCCACCTGCCCTATGATATCCCTCTCTTTCTAGCTATGAGCAGACCCAATCCTCACTTGTCCCTCTTCCCCCCAACTCCAGCACAACACCCCTGCACAAACATCGGTCATACCTGACAGAAGACCAGGTAGGCTGTCCACTCGCAGATAGTATATCCAGTTCTCCTCCCCTACTTATTGGCATATCCCATCCCCCAACACTGGCAAAGAGTCACTGCTGCACAAGCAGCCATACCAACCTTAAGAACTCCAGGTATGCCACCTGCTCACATACCTCCAGCCTCTGAACACCATCCCCAATACCACCTCCACACTTCATCTGTGGGAGTAGCCTCCCAACTCAGGAAGAGAATCCCTGATGGATCAAAGACCATCCAGAGCACCAGAAGTCCAGCTACTAACTCAGGTAGAGACCCCCCTGCTCAACCACAGGCCACATAAGCCAGAAGACCAGAGAGGAAACAGAAACTCAGGAACAATAAATATATATCCATCTGACAAAGAAAAACCCAAACCTCAGCACCTAAACCTCAAACCCAGATGCCTAAACAGCAGTAAAGAGCACAATCAACAACAACCAGAGCAATATGTCACCATCACAGCTCAGCTATCCTATCACAGCAAGCCTTGAATATTCCAACACAGCTGAAGCACAAGAAAAATGCCTTAAAATCAACTTTATGAAGATGATAGAAGTCCTTGAGGAAGCTCAAGAAAGTCTTAAAGAAATCAAGGAAAAGAAGCAAAATTTTGGAGGAAATTATTGTACTCCCTAAAAATGGAAGAAAAATAAGCAAACAATTAAAACAAATAAAAGTGTTCAGGACCTGAAAAAAGAAATAGAAGCAATGAAGAAAACACAAATTGAGAAAATTCTGGAAATGGGAGATCTGGGTAACTGAACAGGGACTATAGATACAATCATCACGAACAGAATACAAAAGATATGATAGAAGAAATAGATGCATTGATGCATTAGTCAATGAAAACTTAAATCTAAAATGTTCCTGATATAAACATCCAGGAAATATAGGCACTATGAAAACATCAAACCTAAGAATAATAGGGATAGAAGAATCCCACCTCAAAAGCCCAAAATATATTTTCAAGAAAATCATAGAAGAAAATTTTCTTAGCTTAAATAAATACATACCTTTAAAGATATAAGAAGTATACAGAACACCAAATACATTGGATTGGAATACAACATCCCCTCTCCAAATAATAATTAAAACATTAAACATGTAGAACAAAGAATAATAAAAGCTACAAGGACAAAATAGCAAGTTACATAAAAATATAGACCTATTTAAATTACATCCAACTTCTCAATGAAGACTTTAAAAGCTAGAAGGGCCAGGAAAGATGTCCTGAAGATTCTAAGAGACCATGGATACCAGTCCAGACTGCTACACCCAGCAATCACCATCAATGGAAAAAACAAGCTATTATACAGTAAAGTAAAATTTAAACAATCCAACCCTATAGAAACTACTAGAAAAAAACCAATGCAATGATGTTAACTACACCCATGAAAATGTAGGAAGTAAATGATCTCATACCAGCAAAACCAAAAAAAAAAAAAAAAAAAAAAAAAGAAAAGAAAAGAAAGGAAAACTCACTCGCACGCAACACACCAACCATGACAACAACAAAATAACGGGAATTAATAATAATTGGTCATAGGAGCCTGTTCAAATCAATGGGTTGAAACAAATTTTATTTAAGCAACAAATATAAAAAATATAAATTATAAAACTCTCTTGGACAACATAAAGGAAAAAACCCCATGCCATCGATTTTGATGAGTTTTTTGGATGTGACACCAAAAATACAGGTACAGAAGCAAAAACAGACAAAAGGACCTAAGTGAAAATACAAGCCTCCTTGACAGCAAAGGAAATAATTAACACAAGGGAGGATGAAGACTTAGTACAAGCTATACAATGAACTTCTACAACACAGAGGGAAAAAAATACTCAATTAAAATGAACAACAACATTAAGGGATTTCTCCAAAGAAAAAGCAGAAATGTCCAAAAAGTTGATGAAAATGGTTCAGCATCATGTCCAGCAGAGCAACTTAGGATGAAAATATTGTCTTGCATCTGTCAAGATGATTATTATGAAACAAACAAATATTAGATAAGTTAATGAGGATGTGTGGGGAAATTGCTAAACCTTGTTTATAATAAGAAAATAAAAAATCGAAACAATTGGCATCTTTCTGGTGGTGCTTTGACATCAGGTCGAGTTGGAAAGCAATGGCCTGCTATACTTTCATCCATTGATGATGGTAACAGAAAATGACCTTCATCTGGGAAAGTGCTGAATGTGTCTATCTAAACAGTATATGACATACCTTTATGGTTTGATAATCTCAATTTTAAAAATTTATCACAGTTTTACCGTGCAATTCTAAGAAATAATCTATGCACAAATTTATTCTTGGTGGCATTAATACCCTTTAGTGGGACACTATTTTAATACAGTAAATTAACAATCAGCTAAAATTAATTTCAAGAAATGTAGCAGACTATTAGGTTATAACAATAAAATGAATTGTTGATTTTCTTGTAAGATTTAAAAATGGCATATTCTCATGGTCCTTGGTGTTATCAGGAGCCACAGTTTTCAATACAACTTTCAAGAGGGAGGACTATGAGCTACAGCAGTACTGTGTACAGAGACACAGCCCCATGTGGTAGCACAGACCACCAACATCAATATAGACTCAGGGTACCCACATCTACATGGCACCCTACAGCATCATGGCCCAAGAACATCAACATCAGCATGTGCCGTGGACCACAGAATGGTCTCCAGTGGCAGTACAGACCATAGACATCAGCAGGGTCCTCTCCCTCAGGACTGGTCATGGACACCATCATAAGCCCTAGATAGAAGCATAGGTCACAGGTATCAACATTGTCTCAGGCCACAGACACCAACATGGCTTCTGGCAGCATCAATAGACCACAGACTGTATGTTGGTGTTGGAGTTTGTGGCTCACACAGCCACCAGAGACCATACTGAGGGTGAGGTCCTTAGAATATCATGACATCAGAGACCTGGTGGATGTCTGTGGTCCATGCTGTTGCCAGATAACATGAGGAAGTCCATGATCTGTGTTCCTGATGACTGTGAAGGACAAGGAAGCTTCTGCAGAAGTATTAATTGACTGCAGACTCCAGTTGAGAAAGAAAGACAAAGAAAACATCTGGGATAACTCCCATGCGCTCCTAAACCCCCATCCCCCAAAAGTATCAACCTAGGCAGGAAGCCATGGAAGAGAACTCTTTTAAAGTGATGAGGATGCTCTCCATTATAGGTATCAACTGGCAGGGGAGACTTAATTTTCTTTAAGGGGCTGGCCACCGGGAGTTTGACCATACCAGTGACTACATGAGCAATCCAAATTGAACTTGGTTTTTGTAGTTTGTTTGTTTGTTTGTTTTGTTTATCTTTTTGAGGATAGAGGCAACTAGAGTGGAGGGGCAGACTGGGAGAAAATAGGAAGTAAGGGTGACTAGGATGCCTTAAGTGAACTTCTCAAATAACCATTAAAAATGTTAAATTGAAAATGGAATTATTTTTTTATATTCAATATTTTTAGTTTTTATTCTTCTCTCATACAAATCATCCTGACCAAGTCATTTGGTGTAGGGACTAGGCTCTCCCTCCTGCCTCTAGGTTAAGGAAGTATCTCTCCAAGGTGGGGGGTCATGGGAGGATGTGAGAGAGGGAGGGAGAGAGAACTGGGATCGATATGTAAAATAAAAAAAATAAATTTTAAAACGTCATCCTGACCACAGCTTCCCCTCTTCTCACTCCTTCCAATTTGCCTCCACACCTACCTTCTGCCCAGATCCACTGTTCCTCATTTCTCTTCAGAAAAGAGCAGGTCTCCCAGGGATATCAACTGAACACCTCATAATGATGCAATAAGACTAGGTACATATAGTAGAAAAATCAGTATGAAGTACTTATAGGACATTATGTTTTAAACTATTTGTTCTTATTAATTTTTTTAAATAATTTTAAAGATGTATTTTGATCATGTTCAATTCCTTACTCCAATTTCCCCTGCAGCCACAGCCATCCTCACCTCCACAGTCACTAAACTTCTTCTTCTTTTTCATTCTTTTGACTCTTTGAGTCAATGTTATATTGACCAGATAGTTTTGAGAGTTGTGCCTGCCCTGTTTTGTGACAAATCTCCAGGGGTGACATCATTAAAGAAAGCTGGCTCTCCATTTCCCAACAGTTATCAACTGCTAATAGTTCCTTAAATAGTGGAGGGATTTTGTGCCCAACATTTTGTCTGACTTGAGCTTGCACAGGTCTTGTGCACTCTGTCACAATCACTGTGAGTTCATGTGTGCAACTGACTTTTTTTTGTCTGGAAAATACTGTTTTTCTTACAATCTTTCTGAGAGCAAGTCCCTAGGGTATTATGGGAGAGGGGTGTGATATGTATAACTCAGTTGCACTGAACATTCCCCAGTCCTTCATTCTCTCTGTATTGACTAGCTGTGGGTTCCTGTATTAAATGCCATATACTAAACACAGAAGCTTCTCTGTTAAATGTTGATTGATGTACTTTTCTATATGTATAGCATGAAGTCATTAGGAATTATTTTAATACTATATCCACTTACTAGAATATTATTAGATTGTTTCTTAGTGCCTACGATCTGTCTAGTCACAGGTTTTTGACCCTATTGGAAGGACCAAATATATGTTCCATCTCATAGAGTGACCCTTACATCTAATCAGAAAGTGGTTGGTAACACTCATAGCATGCATGCATGGTACTAATACAATAGAAAAGTCATTATTATAACTTACAAGCTTCACACCTAGGTAAGACGGATATTTACATTTGTCTTCCAGTAGTGTGTTATAACATCCCAGCCCTATGAAAGATAGCCACTAGGAATGAAACTTGCAGATGAGTGACAGTTTGATTCTTCATGTTTTCAAAATCTCATACATGAATACTTCTGAAATAAGGTCTTAATATTAAGAAAGGCAATCAAGTTTATTGCCAATAGCTCAAAATGCTTGGGAATCTATGGGGATCTCATTGGCCAACAACTCACAAAGAGGTAACCCATGCCTGATACTGAGGTTTTAATTTTTTTAATGATGAATATTGATGAATACTGGGTGAAATAACATGGTGCCTTTGATTTCCTTTAGCAATTTATTATAGCAATGTGAAAAACTAGCAAAGACTATGCAACTTTGATAACCAACTGTGTTAGTAACATTTTATTGCTGTGATAAACACCAAGATCAAAAGTGAATTGGGAAATAACAGGTTTATTTCACCTTACAGGTTACAGTCTACCATAAAGAGAAGGCAACACAGAACTCAAGGCAGAAACTTGAAGAAGAAATCACAGTGAAGCTCTCTTTACTGGCTTGTTCTCCTGGATTGCTCAGCTGCCTTTCTTATAGAGACCAGGTACATTTACCCAGGGATGACACCACCCATAGTGGTGGGGGGGGGCGACTATCCTTTATCCGTTAGTAATTGAAAAATATCCCACAAATGCCCAAAGGCCTACCAGATAAGAAAATTTCTCAGTTGAAATTTTCTTTTCCAGGATGTGTCTAGCTTTATGTCAAATTGACAACCATTATGATAACCTATTATCACATACATAATAACAAAAGAATGTTTTAGCATGTGCTAATTAATAAAAAGAACATTACAACTGGTGGGAAAATATATAAATATCATTAATTGTACCAGTGTTGACTACATGATAAGAGAATATTCTATCAGTTGAAAACTCTAACACATGAATCAATAAAGATAGCTCATAGCTCACCCCTGTGCTTCAAATAACATTTATGCACTGCTAAGATCCTTGACCATTATTATTAACACATTATTCCTGATGCCCAGGTCAAGCAATGATCCAACTTCTACTTGTACACTTCTAGAAATATAGAACATATTACCTCATGCAGCAGCTCATGTCACTCTTGAAAATCTCAGTGTTTGATGATGCATTTCATGGAGGTTTTAGGTTTTATATAATTATATATCTAGAGACAATTGCAACTCAGAAAGGAAAGTGAGGAACTCAATTACAGAAGAAGGTATTGGTTGCGTAAGTTAATCAGGGCTCTTTCCCAGGGACCCAGCCCCTACCATTCACTCTTTCCCTTGGCAGAGTCCAGTCATATTCAAGCCTTAGAGAAATGAATATTTTCAATCATTGGCTCATTGTCCTCATTGATAAAACAGTATTATTTTGTTGGCATATATTCATTAGATTTAGTACTAGGTTTCATATACTGTACTTTGACCCCTATTCCATCTCTTTTCTTCCTCCTCTGCTAGTCTTTCTTTACCCCATCTCCTTTCTGCTTTTATGTTTCATGTGGTATAAAAACCTAGTATTCACAAATGATAGATAATATGTGACCCTGATCTTTTTGAGTCCAGCCTATTTAACTTAAATGATTATCTCCAGTAGTGCAATTTTCTTGCAAATAATATAATTTCATCATCTATGACTGAAAAAAATCCCACTGCGTATAGATATCACATTTTCTTTACCCAGCCTCCTGTTGGTGAACAGCTATGCTGATTCCTTAACTTGGATATGGTAATACCACAATAAACATGGATATGCATGTGTCTGTGTTGTTTAATAACTTAACTTCCCTATGTATTTACCCAGCAGTAGGAAATATAAGGAATACAGTTGTTCTATTCTTATTCTTTCATGGAAACTTCATGCTGATTTCCATAGGAATTTATATTGTGAACATTAGTGTAAAAAGATTCTCCTCCTTCTCATCACCAGATCTTTTTATTTCTTTTTTTTTTTTTTTTTGATAACCATTTTGATGATTGAGATGAAATCCTGATGTAATTTTGATTTGTATGTCTGATGTTTAAGGATGTGAAAGTTTTGCTTTTTTTTTTTTTTCACAATAGTTGGTCCTTAGCTCTTAGAAGTTCATCTTTTGAGAAATACCTATTCTTTAAGGATTGGGTTGTTTATATTTTCATTTGAATATTCTTTTTTATTTTATTATTTTATTTTATATAACGAAGTCCAATTAAATGAAAACAAACATTTATACACAATATTTGGGAATTTGGGCGTCCTTCTTTCTAAACTACTTCCTGCTGGTAAGGGGCGCTGTCCTGGGGGATTCAAAGAAGATTCAGAAATCTTGGCTGTAGTCTGTAGGGCTGCTTTGTCCAGGCGGTCTGGCGTGATCAAACCACATTAGTCTGGAAGAAATCCACATCTTTTCATTTTCTGTGGAAACAAAAATAGAAATCCTTTTTCCCAGTAACTTGTGCTTCAACTTAAATTTTGGAGTCAAAGCATTTTTTTAAATTTAATTTATTATTTTACCTGTCGATCCCAGTTCCCTCTCCCTCCCTCTCTCCCTCCTTCCATCCTTCCCTCCCTCCTTCCTTCCCTTTTACCCTCTCTGCGCTCTCACATGCACTCGAACCACCCGCCCCTCCCATCCCCCCACCCTAATTCCATATGTAGGGAAATGCCATCCAGTGGGGGTCATGTAGATCTGACAGGTCCTGTGAAGTAGGGACTAGGGCTTCTCTCCTGTCTCTAGATTAAGGCAGTTATCCCTCCATGGGGGATATGTTCGCAAAATCCTTTTGTGCACCAGGGATATATCCTGGATCCACTGTCTGAGGTCTCTTAGACTGCTCAGTCCTTCTGGCTGAGACCCATATTCAGGGGGGCCTGAGTCAGTCCCATACTGGCTTCCCAGCTATCAGTCTAGTGGCCATTAGCTCCTCCTTGTTCAGGTAAGCTGTCTCTATGTGTTTCTGCCTTATGGTCTTGTCCTCTCCATCTGCATCTGGGTTTTAGTTTGACTCAGTGTTTATGTATGGGTGTTTGATCCTGTTTCCAACAGGCATTAGTTGATGGCTCCATGGAGAAGTTAGTTGTTGATCCCACTCTCCAGGAAGGGCATTTATGATAGCCTTCCCACGGAAGCTCAAATTGTTAGTTGGGAGCAGTCTTGTAGTTCTCTAGACCGTACTTTGTGTTCAATTTTATCTTCAAACCAATATTGGCTCCCTCTTTTATGTTCTCTCTCTCTGTCTCTGTCTCTCTCTCTTTCATGTCTTCTATTCCTAACCAGGCTCAATCATCCTGGTCGCACATGTTTTCATTCCTCCCCGTCATTTTCTCCTACTTCTCTCTCCATTCGCTGCCCCCCCCACTTCACCTGAGCTCTGGGGGACTTGTCCCTTCCCAGTTCTGTGAGGGACTTTATATGAATCTCTTAGACTACACATTGTATCCTAGTTCCTCTGGTGATGTGAATTATAGGCTGGTGATCCTTTGCTCTAGGTATAAAGTCCATATATGAGTGAGTACATACTGTGTTCCTCTTTTTGTGACTGGGTTACCTCATTCAGGATGATTTCTTCAAGTGCCATCCACTTGCCTCTAAATTTCAAGATACAATTATTTTTTTCTGCAGAGTAGTATTCCATTGTGTAGATGTGCCACATCTTCATTAAGCACTCTTCAATTGAGGGGCATCTAGGCTGCTTCCAGGTTCTTGCTATTACAAATAGTGCCGCTATGAACACAGTTGAGCAGATGTCCTTGTTGCATGGATGTGAATCCTTTGGGTATATGCCTAAGAGGGGGATTGCCGGGTCCTGTGGTAAACCAATTCCCATTTTCCTGTGGAACCGCCATACTGATCTCCAAAATGGCTGTATGAGTTTGCACTCCCACCAGCAGTGGAGGAGTGTTCCCCTTCCTCCACATCCTCTCCAACATAAGTCATCACTGGTGTTTCTAATTTTAGCCATTCTGGCAGGGGTAAGATGGTATCTCAAAGTAGTTTTGATTTGCATTTCCCTGATAGCTAAGGATGTAGAGCATTTTTTAAGTGTATTTCAGCCCTCTTTGATTTCCTCTATTGAGAATTCTTTCTTCAGTTCTATACCCCATTTTTTAATAGGGTTATTTGGGGTTTTGTTGACTAGTTTCTCGAGTTCTTTGTATATTTTGGAGATAGCCTTTGTCAGATATAGGATTGGTAAAAATCTTTTCCCAGTCTGTGGGCTGCCGTTTGGTCTTGTCCACTGTGTCCTTTGCCTTACAGAAGTTTCTAAGTTTGAAGAGGTCCCATTTATTAATTGTTTCTCTCAGTGTCTGTGACCCTGGAGTTATGTTCAAGAAGCGGTCTCCTATACCAGTTTATTCAAGGGTACCTCCTACTTTCTCTTCTAAGAGGTTCAATGTGGCTGGATTGATGTTGAGGTCTTTGATCCATTTGGACTTGAGTTTTGTGCATGGCGACAGACCTGGGTCTATCTGCAGTCTTCTACACACCCTTATCCAATTGTGCCAGCACCATTTGTTGAAGATGCTGTCCTCGCCCCATTGTATGATTTTAGCTGTTTTGTCGAAAATCAGGTGTTCATAGGTGTGTGGACTAATATCAGGATTTTCAATTCGATTCCATTGGTCTACCTGTCTATTTTTATGCCAAGACCAGGCTGTTTTCAGAACTATAGCTCTGTAGTAGAGCTTAAAGTCAGGAATGGTGATGCCTCCTGAAGTTCTTTTATTGTAAAGGGTTGTTTTGGCTATCGTGGATCTTTTGTTTTTCCATATAAAGTTGATTATTATCCTTTCAAGGTCGGTAAAGAATTGTGGTGGGATTTTAATGGGGATTGCATTGAATCTGTTGATTGCTTTTGGTAAGATTGCTATTTTTACTATGATTACCCTACCTTTCCAAGAGCATGGGAGATCTTTCCATTTTCTGGTATCTTCTTTAATTTCTTTCTTTAGAGTCACAAAGTTCTTATTATATAGGTCTTTTACTTGTTTGGTAAGCGTTACACCAAGATACTTTATGTTGCTTGTGGCTATTGTAAAGGGTGATGTTTCTCTGATTTCTTTCTCTGTCTCTTTGTTGTCTGAAAAAAGTAGGGCTACTGATTTTTTTTTTTAGTTTATCTTGTATCCTGCTAGTTTGCTGAAGGTGTTTATCAGCTGTAGGAGTTCCCTGGTAGAGTTTATTGGGTCGCTTATGTAAACTATCATATCATCTGCAAATAGAGAAAGTTTGACTTCTTCCTTTCCAATTTGGATCCCCTTGATCTCCTTTTGTTGTCTGAAAGCATTAGCTAGAACTTCTAGTACGATATTGAAGAGATATGGAGAGAGAGGACAGCCTTGTCTTGTTCCTGATTTTAGAGGAATTGGCTTAAGTTTCTCTCCATTCAGTTTGATGTTGGCAGTTGGTTTGCTGTATATTGCTCTTATTATGTTTAGGTATGTTCCTGTTATCCCTGACCTCTCCAAGACCTTTATCATGAAAGGGTGTTGATTTTGTCGAAGGCTTTTTCTGCATCTAGGGAGATAATCATATGGTTTTTCTTTTTCTGTTTGTTTATATGGTGGATCACATTGATAGATTTTCGTATGTTAAACCATCCCTGCATTCCAGGTATGAAGCCTACTTGGTCATGGTGCATGATTTCTCTGATGTATTCTTGAATTCGGTTTACCAGTATTTTATTGAATATTTTTGCATCGATGTTCATCAGGGATATTGGTCTGTAGTTTTTTTTTCTTAGTTGTGTCTTTTTGAGGCTTGGGTACCAAGGTTATTGTGGCCTCATAAAAAGAGTTTGGCAATGAACCTTCTGTTTATATCTTGTGGAACAGTTTGAGGAGTAGTGGTATTAGTTCTTCCTTGAATGTCTGGTAGAATTCTGCGCTGAATCCATCTGGCCCTGGACATTTTTGGTTGGAAGGCTTTCGATGACTGCTTCTATTTCATTGCAGGTTATAGGTCTATTTAAGTTGTTTGTCTGTTCTTGATTTAATTTTGGTAAGTGATAGTTATCCAGAAACTTGTCCATTTCCTTTGAATTTTCAATTTTTATGGAATACAGATTTTCAAAGTATGACTTGAAAATTGTCTGGATTTCCTCTGTGTCTGTTGTTATGTTTCCCGTTTTGTTTCTGATTTTGTTAATTTGCATGTTCTGTCTCTGCTTTTTCGTTAATTTGGATATAGGTTTGTCTATCTTGTTGATTTTCTCAAAAAACCAACTCTTCATTGCCTTGATTTTTTGTATTGTTTTCATGGTTTCTGTTTTGTTGATTTCAGCCCCCAAGTTGATTATTTCCTGGCGTCTAATCCTGCGGGGTGAATTTGCTTCTCTCTGTTCTAAGGTTTTCAATTGGGCTGTTAATTCTCTTATGTGACTATCCTCTGTTTTCTTCATATGGGCACTTAGTGCAATGAACTTCCCTAGTAGCACTGATTTCAAGGTGTCCCATAAGTTTGGGTATGTTGTATCCTCATTCTCGTTGAATATTAGAAAGTCTTTAATTTCTTTCTTTATTTCTTCTTTGACCCAGGAGTGGTGCAATTGCACATTGTTCAGTTTCCATGAGTTTGCAGGTTTTCTGCTATTTGTGTTGTTGTTGAATTCCAATTTTAAAGCATGGTGCTCCGATAACATACAGGGGACTATTCCTATTCTCTTGTATCTGTTGAGGTTTGTTATGTCACCTAGTTGATTTTAGAGAAGGTTCCATGTGGAGCAGAGAAGAAGGTATATTCTATTGGCTTTGGATGGAATGTTCTATAGATGTCTATTAACCCCAGTTGAGACATAACTTCTGTTAATTCTTTTGTTTCTTTGTTGAGTTTCTGATTTGTGGTCCTGTCTAGTGTTGAGAGTGGTGTATTGAAGTCTCCCACTATAAGTGTGTGAGGTTTTATATGAGCTTTGAGTTTTAGTAGTGTTTCTTTTACGAATGTGGGTGACTTTGTATTAGGGGCAGAGATGTTCAGAACTGAGACTTTGTGTTGATGGGTTTCTCCTGCGATGAATATGAAATGACCGTCTTCATCTCTTTTGACTAATTTTGGTTTGAAGTCTAACTTGTTTAGATATTAGGATAGCTATGCCTGCTTGCTTCTTATTTCCATTTGGTTGGAAAATCTTTTCCCAACCCTTTACCCTGAGGTAATGTCTATCTTTGAAGCTTAGATGTGTTTCTTGTATGCAGCAGAAGGATGGATTCTGTCTTCATATCCATTCTGTTAGTCTGTGTCTTTTTATAAGTGAGTTAAGACCATTAATGTTGGGGGTGAGAAAGGACCATTGATTGTTGATGCTTGTTTGATCTAGGTTTGTTGTTGGCAGTGGTATTGTGAATATATTTGTCCTGCTTCACCCTTGGTTTCTGGTGTAGTTGGATTATCTGTTGCCTACATTTTTGTGGGCGTAGTTACCTTCCTTGGGTTGGAGTTTTCCTTCCAATACTTTCTGTAGGGCTGGATTTGTAGATACATATTGGGAAAATCTTGTTTTGTCACTAAATATCTTGTTCTCTCCATCTATAGTGATTGAGAGTTTTGCTGGATATAGTAGCCTAGGCTGGCATCCAGGACCTTCTGGCCTTGAGGGTTTCCATGGAGAAGTCAGGTGTAATTTTGATAGGTCTGCCTTTATATGTTACCTGTCCTTTTTCCTTCGCTGCTCTTAATATTCTTTCTTTATTCTGTATGCTAGGTGTTTTGATTATTATATGTCGAGGGGTCTTTTTTCTTTGGTCCAGCCTATTTGGGTTTCGGTATGCTTCTTGTATTTTCATGGGCATGTCCTTCTTCAGATTTGGAAAGGTTTCCTCAATGATTTTGTTGAATATGTTTTGGGCACCTTTGAGCTGGTCTTCCTCACCTTCCTCTATGCCTATTATTCTTAGGTTTGGCCTTTTCATGGTGTCCCACATTTCCTGGATGTTTTGTGTTAAGGATTTGTTGCATTGATGATTTTCTTTGGTCGATGAATCTATTTCTTTTAGTTTATCTTCTGCGCCTGAGATTTTCTCTTCCATCTCTTGAATTCTATTGGCTATGCTTGTGTCCGTAGTTGCCGATTTTTTGCCCAGTTTTTCAATTTCCAGCATTCCTTCTGTTTGTGTTGCCTTTATTTTCTCTATTTCAGTTTTCAAGTCTTGAACTGTTTCCTTCACCTGCTTAATTGTTTTTTCTTGAATTTCTGTACTTTCCTTAAGGAATTTGTTCATTTCTTCCACTTTTTTGTTTGTTTTTTCCTCCATTTATTTAAGGGATTTTCTCACATCTTCTTTGAGGGCCTCTATCATTTTTATGATGGTAATATTTAAGTCGTACCCTTCTGCTTCCTCTGCTTTGTTGTTGTGTTCCATTCTAGTTGGTGTAGATTCCCTAGATTCTGGTGGTGTCATGTTTGTCTTTCTGTTGTTAAGTGTTCTCTTGTATTGCCTACTTCCCATAGCTTCTTCCAGTAGGTGTTGGTGGGGTCTCCTCCTCTCTCTTTGGTACTTCCCTGATGGGCTTATGTGGGTCTGAGATTCAATATCTGTAGCTCTGTGTGGTCCAAGCTCTCTAGGAGGTTTCTCTGCAGACAGGGATCCAGGGATGTGGTCGAGGATGAGGATCCAGAAGAAGATGCCAGCAGGTACTCACCCTGGTCCTCTGGCCAATAGCGCTGGCCAATAGCTAGTGGAAGAGGACAAGGGCTGAGCTGGAACTTGAGAAGGTTTTGCAGGATAGTCAGATCTCACTGGAAACTGGCGTTCTCCAGCTGAGACCTTGTTCTTTGGCAGAGGCCAGGATTTGGGGGTCAAGGACATTGCCCGCAGGAACTCAGAGTGGACCAGCAGAGATAGACGGATCTCTGGGAGGGCCCCGGGACTCCAGCAGAGGACTGGAGGCGGGGTCAGAGACCAAGCCTGTGGAAATTATGAGTGGTCCCCTGTGGATAGTCAGGTCTCCTTTGTTCAGAGTTGCTCAGAGAAGTCTCCGAAGTAGGGTGGACTGTTGGCTCCTCCGAAGTAGGGTGGACTGTTGGCTCCACCCTCTGTCCCAGTGCTCAACCAGAGCAGCAGGACCGTGGGTGGGGTAGGGCACAGGGTAGGGGAAGTAGGCTGGTGGTGGGGATGGGTGGGGGTGTATCAGAGCTCCAAGGGTGCTCTCAATGGGGACTGGAGACAGGAGCAGCAGGATCAGGGGCCAACCCAGGGAGTTCAGGCAGGGGAGGGGGAAAAGAGATTGTAGGGGACAGGCAGCCTTATTGGGCCCAGACTCACCTCTGGCCAATAGCTGGTTGAAGAGGACAAGGGCTGAGCTGGAACTTGAGAAGGTTTTGCAGGATAGTCGGATCTCACTGGAAACTGGCACTCTCCAGCTGAGACCTCATTCTTTGGCAGAGGCCAGGATTTGAGGGTTAAGGATCTTGCCCCCAGCAACTCCCATTTGAATATTCTTTAAATATTCTACATGGTAATCCTCTGTCAAATACATTATGTAATAAAGATTTCTTCCAATAAGTAAATTCCTTTTCACTTGTTCATTTCCTTTGTTGTACAGGCTATTAATTTCATGCAGTCATGTCTGTTACTTTTCAATACTATTTCCAGAATTACTAATTTGGTTGACCCATGTGTATGGGAGGTCTCTTCAATCTCTATTATTGTCTTCTGTAATTTCTCCCACCAGTGTTTTAAATATTTCATTATAGAGGTCTTTCATTGCGTTGGGTTAGTTTATTATAAAGAAACTTTGAGGATGTTGTAAGTGGTATTATTTTCCCTGTTTCTTTCTTAGCATGTTTTTTGGTGGTATATAGAAAAGCTACTGGATTCTGAATGTTGATTGTGTATCCCACCACTCTGAGAAAGCATGAATCTCTTCTGAAAGCTGTCTAATGACAGCTGTCTTTACTGTCTTTTATTTATAAGCTCAAATCATCTACAAATAGAGATCAACTGACTTTTCCCTTTCCTACATGCACTAGTTTTGTATCTTCCTCTTGTATCACTAAAACTTTGAAGACTATTCTAAATAAGAGAAAGTACACACTCTTGTCTCATTCCTGAACTACAAGTGCCTTGAGTAGTACTCCAATTTTCTATAATATTGACAATAAGTTTGTCATATGCAGCCACTATTATATTGGAGAAGATTTCTTTTTTGTTTGTTTGTTTTTCTTGATTCCTCATGGCTTTTTTCATGAACATATGTTAGATGTTACCAAAGCATTTTACCTACCTTTATTAAGATGATTATATATATATATATATATATATATATATATATATATATGATTTCTGTCCTTGCATCTATTGAAATTATATTTTTGAACTATATGTGCACTTCTAAAATGAAGTTCATTTGGTCATGATGAATGATCTTTTTGTGAGTATTTGAATTTAGCTTGAAAGTATGCTATTAATAATTTTGTAGCTATGTTCAACAGAAATTAACCTATAATTTTTTTTCAGGTGTAATTGTTGGGTCCTTATCCAGTTTGGGTGTCGTGGTAACACTGATCTCATGAAATGAATTTGCTAGTATTCTTTTAATTTCTTTTGCAGAAAATAATCTGAAGAGTATTGGTGTTACTTCTTAATCAGGGGTCTTTAAAATCCAGCGATTAATCCATGTGGGCCTAAAACATGTTAGTTGCTGTAATTTGTATTATTGCTATGGTTTAATTGTGCATTGTAGATTTTTTGAATTGTTTATATTTTCTTCATTTAATTTTGAAAAATCATATACACTTTCACATTTATTCATTTCTCTTAAGTTTTTCAATGTATTAGCCTATGGGTGCCTTAGTTACTTTTCTCATTGCTATGAACAAGTACTTAACATAACGCAACTTAACAGAGGAGTCTCCAGTGAGAGACATTCCAATATAGCAGAGGGGGCATGTGCAGGAGTGACATGCAGCTGTCACACACAGCATCCACAGTCAGGAAACTGAGTGAAAGATGGCTGTGCTCAGTATGTTTCCCTTTGATTGAGTCTGGGACCTTGGCCCATGAAATTGTTCTGTATGTAGTGAGGGTAGGTCTTCTGCCTGCAGTTAGGAGAGTCTTGTTCTACCTGCTCTATGGGTCCCTGTATGGCCTAAGGCAGCTTAGCTACACTTCTGCCAACACAGGTTCAATTGGGACCAGTCTAAGAGATAGCCCTGAGTTTCATTTTACTCTAATACCTAGTTCCAGGAAATACCACAAACTGACACCACCCGGGAAGGAGCCAATCAGCATTCAGAGGGAACAAACCTAAAGTTCCAACCATTACAAATAAGATTACCAGGTGTCTAAGCCCAGAATTTAACCTATCACTTTTCTCCAAGATACCCCTAGGCAAATGTCAACCAATCAAGTATCCTAAAAGATGGAAATCACCTCACCCCAAACTTTGCTATGATAAAAACCCTACCCCAACCAGGCTCGGGGCTCTCCAATCAAACCACTGAATGGAAAGGAAAGAAGGCCCAAACTCGAGCTCTTTGCTTTTGCATAGGGATGTGAACTCTTTGGTGGTCTTTGGGAATTTTTCTAGTTGGGTATAACAGTCTCTCGACTTTATTTAGCCTATTCTGGAAATTCGGTCACAGACATGCCCAGAGATTTGTGTCCTAGGTGATCTTAGATTATTCAAGTTAAAAGTGAATACAAAACATCACAAAAAAAAAATTGAAATTGTGTCTTAATGATACCATGAATTTCATCGATGTCAGCCTTGTATCTCTAGTTTTATTAATTTGTTTCTTCCTTCTCTGTTTTGTTGTTGTTTGTTTGTTTGTTTGTTTTGGGGGGGTGTTTTTGTTTTTGTTTTTTGCTTAGCTTGGATATTGTTTGTTGATCATATTTAACCTTTCAAAGAAAAAAACCCTTGTTTCATTAATTCTTCCTAATAATTGTTCACTTTCATCTCATTAACTTTTTCTCTGATCTTTATAATAATTTTCTATCTATTGATTTGGTGTTTGGCTCTGTCTTCCTTTATATCATTCATATATTTATGTGAAAGTTCTCTGAGTTTTTAATGTAGATATTGATAATTATAAACTTCTCTTTCAGAACCATTTTGATTGTATCTTATGGGTTCTTGTACATTATGTTTTCATTTTTATTGACTCTAGGCTTTCTTTAAAATTTCTTTAATGAATCATTTACCCTTCAGTAGTATGTTGCTCAGTCTCCATTATCTTGTAGTTTCTGTTGCTATCTATTTCTAGCCTTTATCTACAATGATAAGATAGCAAACGAAAAATTATCTCAGCTGTGTGTGGTAACACAACTTTAATCTTACCACTAGGGAGGCAGAGGCAAATGATCTCTCCAAATTCAAGACCAGTCTGTCTTACATAGTAAGTTCCAGGCCAGACATAGACACATAGTAAGACTTGTTTCAGAAAGAGAGAGAGAGAAAGATTATTCAATTTCCCTGTATTTTTAGGCCTTGCCGTATTTCCTAAAATTGTGACCTATTTCAGAAAAAAAAAAAAAAAAAAAAAAAACTTTGGTTTTAGAAAGGAATGATGGATATTCTTCAGTGTTTGTATGGAATAATCTATAGACATTTGATAAATCAATTTGCCAATTATGTTACTTATTTCTGATACTTGTTGGTTTTTATAAAGATGACAATACCATCGGTATATCATAGGTGAGAAGGATATACAATATCTCCTACTCTTGTATTTGGAGGACTTTGTCTTTTTACAACCAGCAGTATATAAGTTCTGAAACTGAGTATGCTAATACTTGGTACATACATGAATATAAATATAATTAATTAAAATAACCATTTGATCAGTTATTCCACTAATATGTGACCTTTTAAAAGTTTCTGCTGACAGTGCTTGAAGTCTCCATTGTCATCTACTATATTTATTACACCTGTTTGCTTTCTAGCTCCACATTTAGAGTTAGGATGCCCTTTCCATCCTGTCATCCAAGGGCTGAACTTGTCTTTGCCAGCGAGGTACATACCTTGTAGGCAACAAACATCTGGGTCCTGTTTTTCCTCCAATCAGCTAGTCTGTGTCTTTTCACCAGGGAGTTGAGAATTTTATCACTGAAAGGCACATACATGTTAGTTCCTGTCCTTTTTTTTTTTTTTTTTCTTTCATGACTCTTAGTTTCTGAGTTTTCTGTATATTTAGTGTTTTAAGGGTAAAATAATATGTGGAACAGCTTTTTTGATTTTTTTCAAATAGTCTGATCATTCTTTTCCCTAGTTTTGAATTTTTTTCTGCTACAATTTTTATTGAATATGTTTTTTATGACTTTAACGTGAACTTCTTTACCCTTTTTTATGCCCATGATTTGTATATTTGGTCTTTTGATTGTGTCTGCTATATTTCACATGTTTATGTTGTCTTATTTACTGTGTCATTGAGTAATTAATCTACTTTGTCTTCTTAGGCCCTAATGTTCTATACTCCACTCAATCTATTCTAGTGGTGAGGCTTTCTACATTTTTTTTATTTGACTTACTATTTTTTATCATTGACTTATTATTTCCACTATTTATTTATTTGGCTTATTAAGGTTTAATTTCTAAAATTTCAATGTGATACTTTGAAATATTTCTTTTTATTATATTTTTCTTTCATATAGTTTACTTGCTTGCTCATTTCATTCAGCTATATTATAAAATATATATTATCATAGGAGTCACTCCAGGGCTTATTTTTGTCCTCTTTGAATTTGTTAAACACATTTGTAATGATTATTTTGAATTTTTATTTTGGATTTTATATATTGCATTGTCTTTGAAGTCCACTACTGTGAGAAAGATAAATTTGAGAAAAGTCATATTGTCTTCTTTTTTCATTCTTCATTTTTTTCTGCTCTGGGACTTACACATCTGAGATTACATGAATAGTTGGGTTCTTCTTTATCCATATGCATTCTTCTTTGTAGATATATTTTCAATATTCAAGTGGTACCTGATTGTAATAAGACTGAGGTGTCTTTCTTCCTACAAAGCTAAATTTTCAGTACACATGCACAGGTGGCAGGCCCAAGATCTGGCTTTATGCCAAGACTAGACTACTAAGTGTAGAAGTAATCACAGACAATGCAGTCATAACCAATTCAAAGCAATCTCTCTCCATCACCTTTTAAAATAGTCAGGGGAATAAAGGGGAAGTTTTGTTGAGTATAAATTATTAGTTACTATAGGTAGGAATGCTAAAGGCATAATTAACACAAGCCATTAATATTAAAACAACAGAAGAAAGCTAAAGGGTGGGGGGTAACTATAAAAGGAGCACAATAAAGACTAAAGGGAGTGATAAGGGAGACCTGGCTGAAAATAGAATGAAATCAGAACAAGAGTAGAGAAATACAATCAATAACATAAAGCAGTTTTAGCACTGAGAAGGCTGAGGCAGGTTATAGTCTGCTTTCTAGTGCTTCTATAAAATGCCAAAAGCAACCTGAGGAGCAAGGAGGTTATTTTATCCTAGACTTCCAAGTAATGGTCCATCTCTGGAACACGGGACAGGAAAAGAAAACTGAAGCCAAGATAATGGAGTAACACTGCCTATTGTTTCTTCTCACCACAGCTTTGTTAAGCTTGTTTGTATTGTTTTGCTGTTGTTTGGTTTGGGGGATTTTGGTTTGTTTGGCTTTGTTGTTGTTGTTGTTGTTTTGTGCGTGCGTGTGTGTGTGTGTGTGTGTGTGTGTGTGTGTGTGTGTGTGTGCGTGGTGCGTGCAACCATTGACCACCTGCTGGACCCAGGCCCTCCTACATCAATTTGTAATCATGAAAATGTCCCACAGGCTTGCCTAGAGACAATCTAATGGAATCATTTTCTCAGTTGTTGAAGTCCCCTCTTCCCAGATGACTCTGGCTTGTATTAAGCTGACAAAAAAAAAAAAAGCCACCAACAGTTTAATCCTTGTCAACTTGACATAAAAGTATCATTATTAAATTATAATTGTTCAAAAATCATGTTATTATTCAAATATAAAAATATAAAACATAGTGTAACTTTGAAAGTCCCATAGCTCTTTAAAAAAATTCAATCACTAAAAGAGTCTCTTAAAAAAAAAAAAAAAAAACTGAAGCAAAGCAAAACCAGGATCCCAGGATCTAGTGGTATGAATAAAATGTTTAGTTCCATTTCAGAATATCTGGGATCCAAAAGACTTGGTTAGATCCACTTCACTGGCTCCTATACCTGCCACACATACAGCTTGTCCAGTGGGACAGGGCCAGCTCCACTCCACAGCTGTCATTTTACACCCAATTTGTGGGCATTCCCACTGCAACTGGGATGCACTTGCAAACAAAGTATATTCTTCCCAGATGATCCTGGCTTGTGTCAATTTGACAGGGGAAAAAAAAAAATCTTACTGTGATGATTTGAATGAGAATGGCTTTGGTAGGCTCATATGTTTGAAAACGTAGTCCTCAGGTGGTGGACGTGTTTATGTATTAGAAATTATGGTCTAACTGGATTTGGCATGTCACTGGGGCAGGCTTGAAGTTTCAAAAGAGTCCCAGTGAACTCACTGCTTCCTGCTTCATATCAGATGTGAACTCTCAAAGGCTGCTCCATCCTTCTGGAACTGTAAGCCTCAAATAAACATTTCCTTCTATAAATTGCCTTGGTCATGGTGTTTTATTCCAAGAATTGAAAAGTAATAAATATACTAGCTCATACAGGGGAACTCCCCCCTACCCCCAACTCCAGGACACTCTGCTCTTCAGAAAATTATATTTTACAGACCACAACAAACAAAACAGAATGCAAAAAGGTAGAAAGACACAGAGCAACAAAAATCAGATCTGCTAAAATGAAAAAAGATATACAATAAAATAAATACTAAGCAAGAATTTAGAGACTCTATGCAATAGGTCCTATTAGCTCAGATTTCTCTATGCTTCTGAGTTGGTCCCTCATCATGTGGTTGCCATGCCATCTATGTAGATAATTCCAGGATATAACTCAGGCCAGATTCTCATAAGACCCTATGAATTCTAGTGTGAAGGTTTTTACTTCTCCCTAGAGACATTCTGTAGGCCAACTATCCGAATATACATGATGCTTGTGATTTCCAAAGCGCACAGTAGAGAGAAGAACACTTTGCTTAAGAGCAAATATTCCAATAACTTCTTGCAATTTTGCATAAATCATGACTGAGCACAGATCTTTGGTCACACCGGTAAAATCCCACTGATGTTATTTTTGAACAGTTAATTCATGACATGGAACAGAAGGCTTACCAAGTTCTTTGTTTGTTTGTTTGACTGACTGACTGACTGACTGACTGACTGACTGACTGACTGACTGACTGACTGCCTGATTGATTGATTGATTTGATTTCATGGGAGTAGATTCTGGAATCTGAAGTGTGCCATAACCTTTGACTTGTGAACTAGTTGCTACAGAAACCTGCCATAGGTCCTCAATAAC
This sequence comes from Phodopus roborovskii, assembly GCF_943737965.1. Lineage (NCBI taxonomy): Eukaryota > Metazoa > Chordata > Mammalia > Rodentia > Cricetidae > Phodopus > Phodopus roborovskii. The sequence continues at coordinate 2,257,856 of NW_026126623.1, read as the reverse complement.
CTGTAACTGCTGGAACCAAACCCTGATACTATTAAAATAGGCAGAAAGAAGACTCCGCATTGTTGATGCTCCAGTTAGTGCAAGTTCAGAACTAAGAAACATTGAAAAATACTGCCCAGTGAAGACCTGAAATCTGGAAGGAAGGCACTTAGAATTTATCAATCATGCTTGATGCTGTTTCCTGGTGATCAGAAGGAGCCAAAAGACAGAATGGGAAAGTGACTAGATATCACCTGCTACCAGTGAAGTATGCTTGCTTCTGATATCCGCCTAAGTGTTTGATTCTCTTTGGAGTGCTCCTTCCAATGTCTATATAAAAAGACACAGCAACATTTTAAATTTATAATCATACTTGGAAGCCACTCTAAGAAATTTGCCTAGAGATGTTTTATTACAAATTGCTGTGGATTTGTTCTCTTTATCTGTTCTCAAACACCCTTTGTTATTTACTTTTTACAGTTATTTGATCATCCAAATTGATTTCTACCCCTAAAAATAAAACTTCATTTAATTTATTTCTCTGCATCATATTATAATAAACATAAAGATGTGTAAAATGACTGCACAATCACATGTGCCTGAGCCTGACATATATGTGAAGTACATGTGTAGATAGATACATAGATACCTTGATAGATGATATATACAAAACATATATGTGCATTCATGTTTAATTGATTTCTTTTAAATCAATTAAATAATAAATTAAATTTAATTTACTTTATTATTTTACTTTTCTATTTCCTTCAATGGTTTTGCAATCACCCCAAATCTGAGATTTAAGTGAAAGTAACATTCATTTAAAAATAATGAGTGGTTGGTAGACTGTTGTTAGTTAAAGAATTTTTTCATTTATTTATTTACTTATTTATATGTTAATCGGGGTTCCTGTGGTGGCTTGAATGAGAATAGCCCCAATGGGCTCAAGTGTTTAATGCTTACTGCTTAGGAAGGATTAGAAAGTTTAGCCCTCTAGAGGAGGTGTGTCATTGGGGATCAGCTTTGAGGGTTCCAAGGTTCATATGCTAAGCTCTAGCCTCAGTCTCTCTCTCGCTCTTTCTCTGTCTCTCTCTCTGTCTCTCTCTCTGATGCCTGCAGATCTGGGTGTGAAGCTCTCAGCTATTGCTGCAGTGCCATGCCTGTTTTACTTCTGCCATGGTGCTCACTGACTAAACCTCTAAAACTTTAAGCAAGCACCCGATTAAATGCTTTGGTGTTGCTGTCTCTTCACAACAATAGATTAATAACAAAAGGACAGATCTGAGAGAATGAATGTATATGTGGATTATTGGAGCATCTTACAGGATATGGTCTGGCTAATTCAACAGTGGTTGTCTACCTATAGAAAGGTAAAAAAGCCTGTTGTTCAGCCCAAGAGACTGAATGTCTCAGCAGTCCCAGTCTGGTGTTGGATGAACAAGAAATTCCTAGAGAACTGATGGTCTTCAATTCTATGTTTGAATTCTGAAGAAGTAGGTTATAATGCCCGCAGAGGAATGTCTCAGCCCTCAGTCGCCGAATAAATGAACTAGCCAGCAAGCAAGAAAAAAACCAAGATCTTCTTTTTATCCATGTCCTGTTGGGTGGGCTGCCACCAGAATGTATGGTCTCAGTTTAGAGTAGACCTTCCTACCTCGAGCAATCCAGATGAGAATGGATTGGATTTTACCATATCAAATGGTTCAACTGAGAAAAATCTGTCATAGGAATACTCAGCAGTTAGCCATCATAATCTCTCTCTCTCTCTCTCTCTCTCTCTCTCTCTCTCTCTCTCTCTCTCTCTCTCTCTCTCTCTCTCTCATCTGTATGTGTATGCTACTAAGCATGCATATGCTACTCCACCCATATGGATGGTAAAGGATAACTTGCAGGAATTTATTTTCTCCCTTTGCTCTTTAGGTCCTGAACTGAACACTCAACTCAGGCCCTCTCACTTCAACTCCTTGGCTCTCAATGGTCATTTAATTCTCAAGTTTGTTTAAGGATAGGCTTGACTATACGTGTGTGTGTGTGTGTGTGTGTGTGTGTGTGTGTGTGTGTGTGTACACACTTTGGATGCTTTTGAAAAAAAAAAAGAGCTAAAGAAGGCTCAGTGGTTAAGAACTCAAACCTCTTCCAAAGTACCAGGACTTGATTCCCACAGGCCAAATGGACGTTCACAGCTCTCTATCTCCAGTTCCAGAAGATTGAATAACCTTTTCTGGCCCCCATAGGTATTGAACCCATGTGACTCACCTACATACATGCAAAGAAAGCACAAATACACATAAAGTATTAAATTTTTCCAATTAACTTTTTAAAAAGTGTTAAAGCACAATTTCTTCTAATACATCCCATAATCTGTTTATTTTTATTTCATATTTACATTTAAGAGCTTAATGATGTTTAAGTTATACTTTTTAAAGCTTCCTTAAATGACTTAAATACTTTGCTTTAGAAAATGCAGATGTTCCACAATTAAAAAATTAATCTTTTTAAATTATCCCTGAAAACATGTTTTATTCTAACTGAAAAGCTAATAAGGTATTAAATGATAGTCCATAATCTTATAATCATGACTCAACTGTTTCTAAAAGTTCAAGCCTGATCAAGAAGAAAATGACTACACATAGAAGTGTTTTGATCATGTTGTATGCTGTGTGTACTGTTTTTGCTGAAAGATGAACATTTACCATGGACATTATTACTATCTATGAGTCTAAATCACTAAAAGTATATAATAACATAAATATCTAAAAAGTACAAGTCTCAAAACCCTGAATTTGTACATTTGATCACTGGAACCTTGAAGAAAACAAGAGAACTCTTAACTTTGCAATAGTGTTGGAACTGTATTAATTGAAAAAAAATGAAATCAATTTTTAGCAGCATGACATCCAAGGAACCCATTAGGAAGTAGAACATTTTTTTTTCCTCCAACTCCTGTGGATTTCCTATGAGCAAGCAAACATGAGACTGTAGATATACCTTAAAGTGTTGTCTCTTGTCTCCACCTTACAGCACAGTTCTGGGGAGGTTTGTTTTGTAGCTGATCATTCATATTATTCCAGATAGAATGTATTTAGGGACAGATGGACTTAGGCCAGTTCATTTCATCCCAGTTCAACAAGATTATCTAGGTCTTATTACAAGCCACCCTAAACTCAGACCGTTAGCATGATAAATTGTCATTCATACAGAAAACCATAATGTAGATTAAGATAAAATAAAGGCCAGGGATAGGAAGGATTGTGTGAATAGGAAGGATGATGTGAAAGACGGAAAGGATGGTGTGAATAGGAAGGATAGTGTGAATAATAGGAAGGATGGTGGGAATAAGAAAGTGCAAGAATGATGGTATGAATTTCTAGTGCCACTGCATCATATGGAAGATATGCTTTACATCTAAATCAGAAACATACATTCTATATGACATGCTTATGCAAATGAGCAAGTAACAAAACATTTCAAGTGCAAATGGAAAAAAAAAATATAAAGTACTGACCACAAAGATAGAGTTCAGGCAAAACAGCTGTAAGAAAAAAGTGCAAGTTTACAAAATTAAATATACCATGGAATATAATTCTGTAATCCCCAATACTGAGAACATTTTATTATAACAAACAACTGTATCTAAGTCTGTCCTAGTCAATATAGAAATGTGGATAGTATAAGAAGTGTTGTAGTGACTATAAATGCCTACTTTTCATGAAATTAAAAAGAAACATGAGGTCAAACTGGTCACCAGAGTGAGTTTCAAGGACAGTCAGGGCAACAGAGAGAAACCCAGTCTCAGAAAAATAAATAAATAAATACATACATAAATACATAAATAAATAAATGTGTTTTGTGTTATGAGCAGTCCCCCCCCCCGCAGCCTGGCCCCAGAGCCACATCAGCCCCCAGAGACTCTGTTAGTGATAAAGCTATTGGCCAATGGCTAGAGCTTCTTATTGGTTAGCTTTATCCTAAATATTAACTCATTTTTACCCATCTAAGTGTTTCCACATGGTCTTATCATACTGGAGAGAGGGCCTGGACCTCTTACTCCTCTTAGTCCTACATTTTCACGCCTCTCTACTACATCTCCCAGAATCCTCCTTGTCTCCTAGTCCTGCCTATCTTGTCTTCCTATTTGCCAACAGTTAATCAATAAGAGAAACATATTTACAGACTGACATCTCCCATCAGTTTTGTTTATTTGTTTTGCTTTGGTTTTGGTAATTGGGTTTCGTTGTTGCTGCTGTTCTTTTGTCGCTGTTTTGACCAGGCAGTGATGGCACATAGCTTTAATCTCAGTACTAAGGAGGTAGAGGCAGGTGAATCACTGTGAGTTTGAGGTCCATCTGATCTGATCAACACAGTGAGTTCAAGGACAGCAGCTAGGGCTGTTATGCAGAGAAACACTGTCACAAAAAAAAAAAAAGAAAAAAGAAAAAAGAAAGAAAGGGGGGGATGGGGAAGCAAAGAAAGAAAAAGAAACATTAATGGCTTAAATATAAGAATATTTAAAAGTCTGAAGTTTAACCATAATACTGAACTTCTTCAAATCTTTTGGTACCACACTTCAAATCATGGCCAGCTGTCAATGATTTATCTGGACCCTAAAAAAAGGAGAGTCTGCCCATCTTTTCCTAACACAACCCTAGCATCAGTTATACAGGCTACTGTAAAAAAAATTCTAAAACAGAATTTTTATTTAAATTAATGTATAATTATTAATTAATGCTTATTAGATAAATGTGAGGCTGATTCAGAATTAAAGATACAAATTAAATAATCAATAATTGTAAAAATAAAAGTGAGTTAATCTTGACATGTGACAAATAGATATTTTTATAAAATTCCACATTTTGTTTCCTAATTAATTGAAAAATAAAACTTACTAAATTAATCACAGGCATGAAATATTGATATTCTAAAATGTTCCACATAATTTTTCCACAAATCAATTAAATCCTCATGCTTGATGCAAAATTTGAAATTATATATATATATATATTTTTTTTTTTGTTTTGTTTTCTTATTTTACATAACGATAACATTCCCTTTCCCTTTTCCGCTCCCTCCCTTCCTCCCTCCCATCTCCCCACCACCACCCTCCCATCCAATTCTCTCCCACTCTACAGGGAGGGCGATGCCTTCCAGGAGGGATCAACAAAATCTGTCCAGTCATTTGGAGTAGGGACTAAGCCCTCCCTCCTGCCTCTAGGTTAAGGGAGTATCCCTCCATGGGGAATGTGCTCCCAAAGTCCTTTTGTGCACCAGGGATATGTCCTGCTTCCTCTTTAAAATATATTTTAATTAAAATCAAGATCATAGCCAAACTTTGTATGCATGGAGGAAAGGAAAAAATGTTTCAAGAAGTTGATGGTATAATCTTTACCCCAAACTTGAATGCAAGTATTACCAGAAAACAAACAAACATGAGCAAGTGCAACCCTGAGGTTAAAAGACTTGACATTGAAGACAGACATGAATTGTGTACCATGGAACTCTGTTTTCCTACAGGTGGGGCTGATGGTCATCCAGATGCACCCAACACAGTCAGACAAGTTTAAATGGAAGCATTTTAGCCAAATGTGCTGTCAACAATCTTTCAAATGGCTCCAACTGACAGTCAAATTACTGGACTCTCTTTCTGAACCACCAGCCTTCATCAGCAATTTGAGATCATTCCTGAGTCCAGCAGTAAGCCTGAAAGGGCTTGCTCCAGTCATAAGGCAAGTATGTGCTATGGATAACCACAGGGCCATGTGATATCTGTTAAGTATTCTAAGCATGATACTATGATGCCTAGCTAAGCACACATCTTGTATTTGTCTATGGATTCCGCAGCAGTCATGCAAGCATATGACATGAACAACTAGGCAATCCAAAGAATTTTAAAATTAAATGTAAGCCAACTGCACAGCATAAACTTGTTCCCTATGCAAAACTAAAAAAAGAAATGCCATTGTCTTGGCTCCAACCAGGACTCCCACACAGTGAGAACGGTGTGAACTAAAATCAACAGTCTTCAAAACATCCCTGCTTTATGTTCTTAGGACTCAACAGGATGCTGCCTCTTACGATACCCATGGGACATAAACTAAAGCTCAAGCCTTCCAGCCTGGTAGTCTGTTGTGTCAAAAGATCTGATGTGTTTACCCATAAGAGAATGAGCCTCTAAGAAATTTGACAAAGTCAGATTTATATCACTTGGTTCTATTTGTTACATGATATCTCTTAAAGTTTACTCAGACACTTCCTATTTATTATCCCTTAGTTCACTACCCACAATGAGACAGTCAATTCTAGTAATACTTTTATCCTGTGTAAGAAAGAGGCTCAAAGCCTGAAAAGAGGCTTGTTCATGGCCAGATGATCACCAAGTGTCGAAAGAACTTTCCAACCAAATTGTATCTGACTTTGCTATTTGAATTTTTAAAATTATCTTTCTGAGATGAGACTTTCAGTTCAACTCCTCAAATGCTAGTTGATGCCTATACAGCCTCAATGCCTTTTCAGTAGTTGTACATGGGCCTGAACATGTCTGCCCCTCCAGGCATAGTAGGTACCACACATAGCAATAGACATCGACTCTCTGTTATATAACAGCAGCACTCTGTCATTCTTCATCAGCTCATAGTTGGAATAGTTGAACAGCTTCATAAATGGAAGTAAAATGGAGACAATGACAGAGTTGTGAGGCCAGAGGCATGTACATACCACTGTCATGAATTAGTAAGACATCTTCAGGAGTGTTCACTTAACCTCAATCATCATCCTGGGCCCTGGGCATAGAAAACAAATCCCCACCTTCTGTCCCCTTTTATCAAGAATGTTTTCCCTTGACTTTGGAATCAGCTCCTAGATCACTTGCTGTGGTGTTCTGTACCTTTCATATTTTCTTCCTAGTCATAATATTGCTTCAGTCATAACCTTGGCACTTTGAGGAATAATTGTCCCTGACAAGAGGGTGAATCACTGACAAAGAGTTGATAAGCATTACATACAGATGACAGAAGTCAGGACATATCGGATTACTGCTGTGAATATAATAAAAGAGAGACTAAACACTTTGGCAGCTCAAAGACAAGCCATTTCATAACTCTCCAGTGAGGCTATTATCTTCCATTTACTGCCACTGATAACCAGGTTGTGACTGTCTCCCTACCATCTACTTTCAATTCTCTTAACACATTGCTGACCAGACATGGAGCAGGAGACAGAGATGATAATCAGGGCTCCTTGTCATTTATTTTTAAAGTTTATCTTCTGCCAACCCCTTCTGCCTGATAAGTCTCTAAGTGAGGAAGCTTTAAACCTTCCCAGGGAAGGCAGAGTGCGGTCACACTCTCTCTAATCTGTGAGTCCTGGTTGCTTTTGAAGCTGCTGTTGCCAGGGAAAAAGTGACAACCCACTTTCTCCACTCCTGTGATATACCTGAGCTTCAGAGCCTGGAGCAATAAACAGCTGGGATATTTTTACACTTAAGGGCTCTGAGAAGATAAGATTATTATTTTTTTTCTTAACCGGTCTGAGTCACCTGAAGAGAAAACATTAAGAGCTGTGTTGTGTGCCTGTATATATACAGTTCCAGCAGCAAGGACATGAAAAGCACCTACAGAATTGGGATGCAGATGCTGTTTGTAAGAGCTGTCAGGGGTTTTCTTTCTAAATATGCAGGCAATGAAATTTAATATATCATAAGGTTAGATAGAAAGAAATAGCCAAGACTAAAAACAATCAAGGGGGAAAGCAAGGTCCAATGAGGAACTGTTCATTCCTGCAGAGAGGTATTAAAGTATGTAAAAATTTGATTCTTCAACGTGCTTCCTCTTAAGTATATGGCCTCTCAACTTTTTTCTCACTTTAATACACAGTGTTTTCTCAGGTCCTTTTTGAATGAATAGATTAGACTTATAATACTGTCTTTATGTTAACATAGTGTTCTATTTATTCTTCAATGCCTCATGGGTGCCTCATGGAAGAGAGAGGTTCAAGGATGAGACAGGGCAGCACTCCAAAAAGTCAAGGGACTTGGCAATGTTGGAATCCACCTAAATGAGGGAAAAATAATGAGCAAAATGGTTATTGCCCATGAAAATTATCCACAGCCTTCGAATGTTTCAGATAGAGATAAAGCAGTCCTGCATATCTGGAAAATAGTATAAGGCACCTACATAGGAATGAAACGTCATTCAAAAACTTCTTAGGAACTGCTTCCATAAGTTAGCAGACACTAAGTTATAGCCAACTGGATCACCAGGTACTGTCCAAATGCAAGGATACCATTCATAAAAGAGGCCATGTGAAACACAGTACAACCATGCTCAGGGGCTCGGCACTGATACACAAGTATGATGCCTGTTATTTCAGACTGTCTTCTCTGAGGCACACTATGCCCACAAGCAGAAAACAAACACAGCTCTTGTTTGTCTTTGCACTCAGCATATCATCAGCCTATGGAATGGTATCATCCACATCTAGGATATGTCTTCTCACCTCAAATAATACAAACATTTCCAGAGGTTTGTTACATAGAAACTGTTTTCTCTTGGGCCACCAACCAGATTTCAAATCATAACATGGAAAATTACTATTAATCATGAATTCTCGGCCTTAGTTTAAGCTTATCCTGGTAACTCTTATAACTATATTAAACTGTTTCTCTTCATCTATGTTTTGTGTCAGGACTTTTTACCTTTCTTTCATTCTATATATCTTACTTTTCCTGCTTCCTCCATTTTTGGTTGGCTGGCCTGCCTGGCTGACCCTGGATGTCTCTCTCCTCTTTCTCCTTTGTTCTCTCTTTGTCTTTCTCTCGCCCAAGACTAGATTTCGTACAATTACTTATCCTCTCTGACCACCAGCCCTGCCTATCCCTTTACTGTCTAGCTATTGTCGCCAATAGCCTTTTCTTAGACCAATTAGATGCCTTAAGCAGGCAAAGCAACAAATGTTTACATTGTTAAACAAATCCAACATAAACAAATTAACACAAATTTACATATTGAAGTAATATTCAACAACTGATTCTTAATCCCCTCAAGTTGTGAATCAAGATTTATCATCATAGTTGCCAGTGCATCAGGTTATAACACTATGAAAGATACTTCTCAGTCACATCAATTTTGTCCACAGAGTTTTTCATTGAGGTGAGGCTATGAATAAGCCATATGTCACAAGTTTGATATTCTGTGCTTCAGCTCCATCATTCCAAAGCCTAGTACTAGACTGGAATCAGCTAATAATCATCCCTACAGAGGAGGGGGTATTCTACTGATGTACCTACAGACTTGGGGGCCCAAAGACAGACCTCAGACAAGTAAGCCAGAAAACTGGAGAAGGCTGTTGGAGACCTTGCCTTGTGTCCTCCACCAGCCATGCCAACCTCCCTAAGACATAACTATTATACCTGTTTGAAGTATGGAGCCTAAGATCCTGAGATTGCTCAAGAGTTTCAGCCAGAAAAGGACACATGCAAGTTTATGTCCATACATCTGTCCAAAGCTGAATGTGTGTGTTCCCTCAACCAAGTTTCATTATATGAACTTGACTCATTGGTTGTCTCTCTCCTATTCTTGTATCTTCCAGAGAAAGTTTCCAATATAAAGTAAATGGAAAAGTCCATCTACACCAGAAGAATATAGGATGAGAAATATAATCATGTCCCAAATAAAGATTATTATCATCTCCTTAGAACATATATAAACAATCATATAAGCAGTTCAAAGAAGCAAATAGACACATTTGGCAGTAGCCAGCAAATTCTTAGCTCAGAGACCCATGAGCTCCATCCAAACTCTCCAGAGAAGATTGGATGTTTTGTGTATGTGTACTGAGTTTCAAGAAAGCTCTCTATATGGGACATCAGACTCTGGGCAGATACCAATAAGTGTTTTCTCCTGAAGCCCAGGACTGTGAATTAGTGTGAGATCAAGTAAAGTCATAGGAGGACCTTACTTGACATGTACTGAACACTGACCCATCTAAGGAATTGTATTTCTGATATCACCCTGAGTCGTCATCACTCCTAGCAATTGGCTTATACCTAGAAATAAAGAGAGGCCTGCTAGAAGTGAAAGAGTTATACATGGATACAGAGGTCCTGTAGGCTGACTGAATTGGTCTCTGGGGAAACTCTGCTAGTCTTCAACCTGATTTCTATGCATCTAAACCCCTGGAAGATAATGAACAGGCAAGCCATTATTCGGAGTTGTGGTTCAACCTGTGCTCAGATTAGTCTCCCTCTGAAAGCTTGCACCTGTTTACTCACAGACAACTCAAGGATAACTGTTGTTCAAGAAAGTATTACAGTACAGAACATAAGAAAATCATATGTACAGTGGACAGCACTGTATTACATTCAGCTCTCTACCCACTGTCCCTGGTACCATGGAGCTGTAATCTAAACCCTTCTTTCTCTGTTTCCTCTCAAGGTCCACTGGGATAATGATGCCATTTTTTTTACAAGATTAAATTTGTGAATTTGTATGGCTAAATGCTCCAGCATGGAATACCCAGGGTTCCCTTGAGATTGTAGGGCCAGATGATTATTTAAAATACATTAAAATCAACAGTAAAACCATAGTAGCTGAATTTCAGATTTTCCCACACTACTCATAAATTACCTTAAAACCCTGCACAAACTGTCTTATGAAATATTATGCATTTTCCAGGTTAGCTCTACAAATTGGCCTTCCTATGCATTACAGTGGAAGTCACTCTCAGCTGACATACACCTAAACTACAGTGTGTAAAGTACACTTAGCATCACTATGTACTCTTTGATCATGATTAACAATCTTTTTAGGATGATCAAAAAAACACGCAATGTGAGAAACTCACTTCTGAGCAGCAGTAAATCTCCCAGCCAAGATTTAATAAAATAAAATTTTTACCTAGTCATAAAAGTAACTGGTTCTTCTGACTTTGAAAAATAAAATCCTTTTGTTTTAAGATTAGGGATTGGTTTTAGTTAGTGTACAGGATAATAAGAGTGAATGAAAGTGACCCAGTATTATTTTTAGAAATGCTTTCTTATAATAAGTTCCATCAATCATGTACCAGAGAACTGGGGTGGTAATAGTTAATAGAACAGTCATTATGCCTATAATTGTAGGAGGTTTCTGCACTCTGAAACCATTTCCTTAATCATTTTAGGTTAACATTGTGCCCATAGCCAGGGTAGCAAAGGGAACATATGTAATCCGAAACTCCAGATATGGTGCCTGCCCTGAATTGAGATAACATTAAAGATTTTACTGCTGATACATTATAAATTATTTCTATTACTGTGGTCCTGTGGGTATTACACTGTCAGTGCACTTTGCCTATTACCTCGCTTAATGTTATTAACACACTTTGGGGTATAAAATTACGGTTTTATCATGGAAACCTTAAACACTTTCATCCAAAGTACTGAATCAAGTTATTATCTTTACTGACCAGGTCTGTTTTATTGTCATTTCATCACTCATAAAATCAGAGATTCGATTTGATTTAACTATTAAGTAAGGCTTGCTTTTCATGTCTTTAAACCTAACTGTAATATTAATAAACTCATATATAAGATGACTTCATTTTATTAAAGGTGATGTAACTTGAAAAACCTTTCTTAATGTTTCCCAACTGCTAAGAAATTTAACTTGACCTCCTAAATTTTCACTTCTTTCTCAGCAAGCAATATTGATGAAAATTTAAGACCACCATCCTTGAAGATGGTGGACACTATCATTACTTGCTTCTGGTCTATATTAAATGATTTGGGTGTATCAATTAAAGCCACAAAATAGCATTGCTTATCACAATGTTAAAAGATAATGTTCAATTTCAAACCAAAAGGCACTTAGGATCCCCTTACCTTAATGTAACACAGCATTTTGATAGCTTTTCAATTAAAATTGGTTGAAGTCAAGTGATCACATAGAAACAAGGAAACTATAGTTAAATGCATGGGTTGTGAAAAAAGGTTTTCTATAGGAACTCCAACTGGTTTTAACTCTGTGCTTACAGATTAGAAAGAAATGTGAAGCTAGACATCATTCTGATATTGGTCAAAAATTCTGTTAAGTCATATTCTCAATATGTTATATGTGATAGTAAGAAACCATACAGGAGAACACTTATTGGAGACTACAATCTTGCCCTTTCAAAAAGAAAAGGGATGATTTCTAAACATTTAAAGCTAGCAGTCCATGCTGATGATCATTACCAAATGGCTAAACCACAATTCTGTCATTCTCAAGAGATAAGATTGAGTTGAAATTGTGGTTGGGCAAATCACTAGCATTCTGCAGTTTAATTTCAGTGTCTGAGCTTGGCATTGGTTGTGCACAACAGCACTAGGGAGGCAGAGGCAGGCAGATCTCTGTGAGTTTGAGGCTAGCCTGGTCTACAGAGCAAGTTCCAGGACAGGCTCCAAAACAATACAGAGAAACCCTGTCTCAAAAAATCAATAAATAAATAAGTGTCTGCAAAGAAGAAATAACACTTCCAAGTACTGCTGGGGGATTTCATTATGAATATGCCCATCATTCTCTCTTCTCCTATAGCATTATGTAGCTGCCACTACATCTCCACAACTGAAATCACAGATACACAGTGTCTAAGTTAGGGTTTTCAGGGCTGTGAAGAGACATCATGACCATAGCAATTCTTACAAAGGAAACATTTTATTGTGGTGGCTTGCTTACAGTTCAGAGGTATAGTCCATCATGGTAGAGAGCACAGCAGCATGCAGGCAGACATGATGCTGACTACCTCTTGACCAGAAGGCAGCAGCAAGTTAATTGACACACTGAGCAGTATTTTGAATATAGGAAACCTCAAAGCCCACCTCCACAGTGACATACTTCCCCCAACAAGGCCATACCCACTCCAACAAAACCACACTTCCTAACAGTGCCACTCTCTATGAGATTATGGCATTGTGAGCGCCTAATACATCCAAACTAGCATACATGTAAAGGCAACCACTGGGAGTTGGGCCCTTAAAGCAAGGTTAGATTACTCAGAGGAATGCACTATCCCATGACTACCATGTTCTTCTGGTCAACATATGAAAATCACCCCATATTGGAAGCTTTGTGTTTTATAGGTGTTTGTTGTCATGTAATGTGAACTAAATATATTGCCAACACTGAATCTGGACAGAACAGGGGGACACATATCTAAGGAGAGCTAGTCAGGAAGGACATGAGTTAGCTGGGAAGATAGACAATTCTTGGAAGTTTGACATCCAGCAGCTTTGTTACATTAGTGGAGTTTCACTGGAGCTGAGGTGAAAAAGCAAAATAGATCAAGAGTTCCTCAAATCCAACTGTGCCTTCACAGACAAGAAAATGGGAACAACAATGAAAACACTTGAAAGTGTTTGTCCAAAGGTACATGGTTCTTTGATGAGAAAGCTGAAACCAATGCCCAGGTTTCCTTACCCTCCACATAGTATCTTCAATCCAACTGTAAATGCTGGAAACCACCTTTGGAACTTCAGCCTTCTAAATTTATAGTTTTTCTACAATAAATATGGGTTTCTCTCTGTCTGGATGATGGTGAACATTCAGAGAATTATTAATGGCCAACACATGGCTTCTACTTCTCTTATAAGGAAGATGAATATGTATAGTGAATTCCTCTTCCTTTGTACTTTTTCTTATTATGTGAGAGAACCTATGACATATGTACATGTATGTATAGTGGTATTTATATTCCTATGCATGCATATGGATGCTGAACCTTGAAGTGTAAAATGTCTCTATGAAGTGTCTGGTTGAAGATGAGCGAGTCCTAGCAGGGATCTGTCTTTCCTTAGTGAGAGGAATACAGTGGCAATGTGTCAAGTACTGTACTGACTCTTTCTAGCCAACAACTTTTGGCCAATAACTAAGAGTGCTACCTATGTCTTCAACTGTTTGTCATCTATTTTTCTTTCACTCTATATTTCAGTAGAAATTCACTAGAACTTTTTTAATCTTAATAATTTTCCTCTACATTTACCTCTTACAATTTGTACTATTTTCTTAATATTTATTTTAACTCTAGTATAAAATTTTAAATTTTCAAGAAAACCATGTGACTGTTTTATGACGTATTGCTTTGCATGTTTCTGTAAGAATATCAATTAAATATTAATTAACTTTTCTAAATACCATTAATTTCCTATAGTAACACTGTTAATGTTTATACTCTAAATTATGACAATCATTTCAATTACTGTTTAATTGGCAGGATCTGTTTTCTTGGCATTTCTTCCTATTTGTTACATACCTTGCCTGTAAAAATGAGACACTTTTCTTCAATAACAAAGCAAATACTAAAAACAAAGAGAATAACATTCCCTAACACCCTCCATATTGCATTATCCCTTGCTAGCTCTGATATCTTTTCCTCTTTTTAAATAATTGATCAATTTCTCTCTCTCTCTCTCTCTCTCTCTCTCTCTCTGTGTGTGTGTGTGTGTGTTTGTAGTTCTGCAGTGCTACAATATTTAATATATAAGGGCTGTATAGATACCATGAATGCTTTTTCTCTAATTTGTATCCTTTAATTAGATGACGATGAAAATCAATCATACAAGTATGTCAGCTCATTCCCAGTGTTCAATACAATTATATGATATCTCACTGCAGGGATGAACCTTGCAGTCAGTCAATCCTTGAGGATTGAAATCCTGGTTTTGACTAGGACTAAATAATTTAACTTTCTAAGGATTGATTTTGATTTTATTTAATTGTGTGTGTGTGTGTGTGTGTGTGTGTGTGTGTGTGTGTGTGTGTGTATGTGTGTGTGTGTTTATGTGGTGGTATATGCACATGGGTGCAAATGCTGATAAGGTTAAGAGAGGGGAATCAGGTCTCCTGTAGCTAGAGTTACAAGCAGTTGTGGGTTGCCTGATGTGAATGCTGGGAACCAAATGAAGGTCTTCTACAAGATCACTATAAGCTCTTGACCATTGATCAGAATCTCCAGCCCTTTTAATCTAACCTCTGTAAGCCAAATTTAAGAATAATACCTTGTTGGCATAGTTGATCAATATTTTCCAACAATATTGTTGGAAAACTTTGTTATAATTCAAAGAAATTAATATAAATACATATAAAGAACTTAGAACAACACAAATGGATTTAATAAAAATCTTGACGTTGGATTTTTATTTTTTACATACTTAAGTGAATGGATCAGCAGGGCTGACACACTGAAGTAATTATTTTCCTACAATTGGGAACCTTCATGTTTCATTTTATAAGAGGTCATTCACTTTAACATAAGTATTTTAACTCTTATTGGTAAGTTATGACATTTCAAAGTACCTTTTCATCTAGAGGTAGGATTATATACCCAAATCAGAGATAATCTAGAATTTAGACAAACTAGGTAAATTCTAACTGCACACACAAACACACACACACACACACTCACACACTCACACGCACACACACACACACACACACACACACCACATGCACACACACACCAGCTAGTATGTTTCTTATGAAATATTCACCAAATGATTGAATTTAATATGATCATCCTATGATTCAGTATGTTGACAGGGAGTTCTATTCCAGTATGGGAGGACAAAGATAAAATCCAAAGATGAAATCAGCAAAGTTCAGAATGTTTGAAACATTACTGAAACAAAAAAAGAAAAGAGTCAGGATCTTCAGACAGTGAATTGCAAGGAAAACAATAGAAGCCAAAAATGAACAGAGCAAAAAGGCTGTTCTCCCTGCTTTAGTCTCTGCCAAATAACTTTCTAGTCTGTTTCCGTGTGTTGGACTCTTCTTTTTTCACATAAATAATATCTTGCAATATTTTTCCTTCACCATTATCTGTCTTCCCCAAGATTCATCCATATTGTCCCATATTTATGCAATATGATAATATGTGCTCACTACCTTGTGCCTACGTATTTGTCACAGATAGGAAAATACAATCAGTATAACTGAATGTTGAAGGTGGAGTTCTATTTGAACTTATCATGGAAAAATAAACAGTGAGAGATACTTGAGAATAGTTAAGAGATCATTGTTGATTAATATTATTACTTTTTCTTTTTAATCTAAAGAAATACATTTCTTTCATTTTACATGTCATCCCCAGTTCCCCCTCCCTCCCCTTCTCCCACTCCTCCATCTAACTCCTTCCCATCCTTCCATTAACCTTTCAGATGGGGTAAAGCCTTCTTTCCGTAGTCAACAAAGTCTGTCATACCAAGACCAAGCACGCCACACACTCACCCATGTCAAGGCTGAGCAGGGCATTCCACCATAGAGAATGGCCTCCAAAAGCCAATCCACGCACCCAGGATATGTCCTGATCCCACTGCTAGTCCTTCCCCTCCAACAGATCAAGCCAAATAACTGTCATCCATATTCAGAGGGCCTAGTTTGGTCCAATGCAGGTTCCCCAGCTGTCAGTCCATTGTCTGTGATCTCCCACTAGCTCAGGATAGCTGTATCTGTGGTTTTCCCCATCATGAGCTTATCCCCATTTCTTCATATGATCCCTCTTCCCTCTCTTCACCTGAAATCTAGGAGCTTATCCCAGTGATTGGCTGTGGGTCACTGCATCTGCTTCCATCAGTTACTGGATATAGGTTCTATGATGAAAGTTAGGGTAGTCTTCAATCTGAATAAAGGGGAAGGCCTTCCTTCATTATTGCTAGGAATCTTAGCTGGGGTCATCCTTGTGGATTCCTAGGAATTTCTCTAGCACCAGGTTTCTCCTTAATCCCATAATGGTTCCCTCTATCAAAGTATTTCTTTCATTGCTCTCCCCCCACTCTATCCCTCCGCCAGTTCTGCCTTCTACATCCCTGATGCTCCCATTCCCTATCCTCTCCATTCTACTCTACCCTCCTGATTTACCTTCCTGGGGCCCTCCATGTGTGTTCCTCTTAAGGTCCCCTTTTTACCTAGCTTCTCTTGGATTGTGGATTGTAGTCTGGTTATCCTTTTTATACTAATATGTACTTAGGAGTGAGTACATATCATGTTTGTTTCTCTGGGTGTGGGTTACCTCACTCAAGATAGACTTTTCTAGCTCCATCCATTTGACTTCAAATTTCATGATGTCATTGCTTTTTTCTGTTGAGTAATACTCCTCCATTGTATAAATATATCACATCTTCTTTTTCCATTCTTTAGTTGAGATGCATCTAGGTTGCTTCCAGGTTGTGGCTATTAATAATAATGTTGCTATGAACATAGTTAAACAAATGTCCTTGTGGTATGATTGTGCATCTTTTGGGTTACATCTACATTCTAAGTAATTATCTTTAAGAAACATACACTGAATGCTTATTGATAAATTAGACCAACTATTTCATTAACAGCATGATTAAGTTTGTTCCCTACTCTTGACAGTTTCCCTCTACAGAGTCCAGGCTTGTTTATAGAGGGGTTTGAGCTGAGGCCTCTGATGTAAGCAGGCAAAGTAGAAAGGTCAGATGGCCAATGCTAAGCACCCTCCTTCTCTTGCAGAGCAAAGGAACTGATAAGCAGGCTACTGCAATCCTTGTGGGGGACTCAGTAGAATTGGTGGATCACACATCTTTATAACTGATGTTACACTGAATTTAGGACCAATATATTAACTCTCACCTCATTCCTGAATGAGTCCTAGGTATGCTTGCTTTTAATCACAACATTGGTTTTATAATCTTCCCTGAAAATATTACATTGAACTTTCATGTTTATCAATGTTTGGACATATGATGAATAGAGCTACTGACAGTAGCTGAAGTGTGTTTTAAACACTAGCACAAGGAACTTGATACCAAAGGCCCTAGGTAATTTAGTCAGAAATATACAAAATGGCATCTCCTACACTTTGCAAGTCTTCTTTCCAACTATTTTTGTTTGAACTATGTAATTACATATCTATATCATTTTCTAAACTAATTCTAGACAATTGTTGAAACAGAAAGCAGAAAACTTTGTAACTAACACTCTGTTTCCCTAACTATTCCATACAGATTTGAGGGAATCACCAGTTTTCTATGGGTTCCTATTACTGTGTTGTTTGAAGAGAGGAATTTGCTAGAAACCCTGTCTTGAAAATCCTAGAGAGACAGACAGACAGAGAGAGAGAGAGAGAGAGAGATAGAGAGAGAGAGAGAGGAGGATGTATCGCGGTAAATAAGGATCAGGATAAACAAATAGGCCGAATAGATGTTTATTCAGGGAGAAATAACTTACAACCTAGTCAGATGAACACCAGGAAATTCAACCCGATCCTCTCCTGTCCGAGTCACGCCAGAAAGAGAACGCCTTACTTGGCTCCCTCCGACCTCCTTCCACAGGTCACTTCCGCCCATGGCTCCACCCCCCAATGGGTGTGGTCAGTGCTACAGAAGGACTATCTCACTACAATTCCCCTTTTAGTCTAAAGAAAAGATTTAGGCTTAATACAAAATTATATACAAAAAAGTGAATAACAAGTGTGCTCTAAGAAAAGGAAAATCGAGAACAAAATGACCTACATATCTAGTCCTAGGGTGAGGGCATAATGGAGTTTACAATAGAGTTGTCCTAAGCTGGAAAACGTAAGTCTAGTACCTAATATATCTAACTAGGAAGAGAGAATAATAGTTGTGATAGTTTAATCTTCAACCTCATCAAGACCTGAAAAGGAAATTAACGATACTAGAGTAGACAGGAAATGCGGATGGACAACTTCCAAAAGGTGCAGCAAGGACAGAAACAGCAAGCCACCTGAACAGTCACCCTAGGTCTCACAGCGACATTGGTACACCCAGATTTGGCTAAGGCCAAGAGAACTTGACAGACCACAACAACAGCAGGGAGGTAGAATGGCTGTCTTACCCTGACTTGGCAAGGTCAAGCAGTCTTCTATATTTGTCTCCTGCAAGCACATAGGACTGCATGTCCAAATCAGTGGTCAAGGTTGGGGCAATTCTTTGCCCAACAGGCCATTAGCTGAGGCGAGATTGAACTCCAGCAGGAGCAACAACAGTGTCCAACATATTTTCAGGAAAGTGCACGGTGCTGTCAGGAGCAACAGTGTCTCATGTCAATGGAGTACTAATATTAAAACATTTAAATGCCATGTTCTGCATGTCTATGAAGTGATTGAAGATTAAGCATCTATATCTGACTAATGTCATAGGTACAGGAAATGTGAGTGAAGATAATCTGTAATACTCGGGAACTTAGCTAAAAAGACTGATTAAAACTTTCCTGAATAAAGCAGGAACAAATACTTAAGCAATATAACTATTTACATATACATACATGTAAATCCCTAAAATAGAGGTAGAGTATAAGTGTCAAGACAAGTGGTAGAACTATAAAGGGCAGCAAGATAAATATCCCAAATTGTATCAATATACAAAATGTCTTGAATACAAGAAAAGTATACATACATAGAATATGGTAAAAAAAATAATGTGCATAAAACATTGTAAGTGGAAAGATTTAACACAATATAACAAAATATAAACTTAATTTTACATAGCTTACCACATAAGAATACACAACAATGTAAGCTGTAAAATACTCTCATTCTTACTCAAATTCTCAAGAAAATAGGCTAATCTACCTATATCCCATCTAAACCATACCTTTCCCAACCATTCCCTATTCCTGTCTAAAAGATAAACCCAAGTGTAAGCATCACCCAATCACAAATAACTAAAACCAACCCAAAGACGATGACTCCAACCCCAATGGGTGTGGTCAGTGCTACAGAAGGACTATCTCACTACAAGGATGAATGTGCACTCTAGGTTGTAAAATCCAAGAATTTCTATATTCTGTCATCCTCCTCCATCACTTTCAGTCACTTCTCTTGTCCCAGCAGAATCTGAATTCACAGTCATAACACACAACATAGTACCACCATGACCATTGAGACCCTTGAGATGGAACTTGCTTCATTGAAGACTGAAATCTGGAACACTGTTGAATCAATAGAAGACAGAGAGTCTTTTAAAAATCATTCTCAGCAGCCAGGTGTTGGTGGTGCATGCTTTTAATCCCAGCACTATGAAGGCAGAGGCAAGGGGACCTCTGTGAGTTCAAGGCCAGCCTGGTCTATAGAGTGAGTTCAAGGACAGGCCCCAAGCAATACAGAGAAACCAAAGCCAAACAAACAAACAAACAAATAAACAAATAAACAAACAAACATTCTCAGCATTTTACATCTTCTTTCCAGTAGTGTTATGCCCATTTGGATCATATTCTACCAACCATATTCCATTTCACAGTGACCTTGAACTTCTTTTTCACCATGTTCCGGAAATGAGGGGAAACAGAAAACAGAAAGCAAGATATTGCAATTATCTGGGATTTCACATTCTAAAATTTTTCAATAATTATTTCTTTAGGCTTCCCAATTCTCAAAAGTAGCGATAACATACAACCTGCAATGGTTAATCTTGGTTATTAACTTGTAAGCATCTGGAATTGACTAGAATATAAGGAACTGGGCATTCGTGTGGTGTATATTCACTATCTGGTTACTTGAAGTGGTAAGACGCATCCCAGAAGTGGATCATGCCATCTGGGGGCAGCTCACAGAAAGGATATGGAACATGGAAACATTTGCTCTTTTATTCTGCTTGCCCTCATTCTTGCTGGCAAATTCATGTGTACTGTTGCTAGTGCATTCATTTCTTTGCTGATATGAGAACCCACTTCTTCAGGATCTCAAGGTAAACAGAAGACCAACAGTCTCCTTGGGACTCTAGTACCAGATTGGGATGGCTGAGACATCCAGTCTTATGGACTAAAAAACCAGGAGATTCTGAGACTTTGTTGTGAGACAGCCTCTGTTAGAGCACCCAAATATATATATTATGATTATGTGTGTGAGAGAGAGACAGAGAATATTTATTTATATACATTCATTCTATAAATGTTTATTCTGTACATATATTCATTCCATCAGTTCTTTGCCTTTAGAGTACACTGAATAATAATACACTATCATACTCATTTCACATTTCACACCTTCCCACAAAGTTGCAAATAGTGAACTCGGCACTCCTACAAAGCTGAACTTTGCCATAAACTACAGTGGTTCTTTTGCTCATCTCCAAATTCATTATATGGTATTAAATGTCATAGTGCTAAATTTAATTTATAGTTCAATCCATAGAATTTGATGCATGAGTTTAATATAGAAAAATAAACATTCGGAAGACTTACAGATCCACTACTTGGTGAGATGTGGACAAATGTGGAAAAAAAAAAAAGCAGAGTCTGGTGATGGAAAGAGCACAAAATGAAGGCTACTGTTTAGTAGCCAACAGTCCTAATGTATATGTGTTACTTCAGTGGTGGTTTATTTCATATTCACAGTCAATTAGTAAATAATAAGTAAATAGTTCCTAGCATTACTGCTCTATCAGTAACCAGTTCAGAGAGAGAGAGAGACTGTTTTATTTTTCTAATGCAGGTATTGAGGATTCAATTATATTAGTCTTCAAGTGTTTTTCAACAGGAAGGCCAATCTGTAAAATGTACAGGAGTTGCTTTTACTCTCCCTTCTCTAGGGTATTGGGATTTTATCCAAGACCTCACTTGTGCTAAACAAGTATCCTATCATTTTAGCTACATCCGTAGATCAGGAGCTACTCAGACAGTAACTGCACCTGCAGCTACAGTCACACAGCAGGACAGGTAATTCTCTTCTGAGATCCACACCTATCCATCCACTTCTGAAGTCTCGCAGGACCATGTGCACTGAGCACAGAAGACCCCAGGCGGAATACAAAGAAAAAAAAAAGGAGATACTCAGATTAGAAAGCAAACACCATATAAAGAAATCAACTGTAAAATTAACCCTACTGTTTCAGACATAGCAGAGTATTATTCAGCCATAAAAGCCATCGACAAAACCGACATCAACAAAAGAACTAAAGAAATGATGATGTCAGGAAAAGCAACCCAGTTTCATAAAGACAAGCATCTCTGGCTCACTCCTATAGGTGGAACCCAGGGGTGGGGAGGACAAATTGAGGTAAAGAGGGAGCTATTAAGGATGTGAAAGAGTATAGGGTGCATGGCAAAAGAGTGAGCAATTACGGTCAACATACATGACTTTGTGATAGGAAATGTCATAATGAATCCAATGACATTATACAGTTAATATATACTTTAAAAATCCAGGCCAGAGAAATAAGTATACTTACAAAAACAGTGGTTTTCTGCTTTGGAATTCATACAAACAAGACATGTTACGATTACTCCAGAGGAAGGGAGAAAGGATTTAGAGTGAACAGGGAAGTGACTGTAGTCACCATTTAGAACAGCTGAGTCTATATAATTATTCAGAACTCTGTGCTGGGAAAGTTTCTCACATAAAGGCCAGTGTCCATCTCTTCTGATTTGCCAGGCTGGATGCCATGAGCTGGATCTCTAAGAGTCTGTTCTTGCAGTTTGCCTTTTCTCTGGGAGGTCCGTCTTAGTGGAGGAAACCTGAGTATGTGAGACCCCCATCTCTCAGGCATTGTGCTGAGAGATTTCTCTGTTCCTTCTACAAAATACTTTCAATCGGGTTGGGCTCAGCTATACTGGGGAAAGCAAGACAGAACAACTGATTCAGTGGGTCTCAACACACCACCAAGGCATTTAATTTAACTCTTGTGCTTCCTTTTTTCTCACAGCCAAATACATTCCCTAAGACTCTGGGTCATTTTGGAGAAGACCTTGAGCTATCAGCCATGTGCAAGTTTAGTAGAAAATATGGTGCTTTCACTCCATGGCTGTTCTATTTGATTAAGACTGTTAACCAAGAGAAGATGTAACAGCCACAGCAATAAGAAGACTATAGGAAAGTAGCCATCCGGCACTGGCACACACACAAAACCCCCATAGCAACAGAGATGACAGCTTGGTAACAGCAGCTGCTGCTTAATTGAAAACATTAGAAAAATATTACATTATATCAGTAGTCCCTGTTTTTATGTTTATTTTCATCACAAGTCAGAAAATAGCCCAGGAAAAAATACAAAGGAAACATAAAACAAAAGATCAAGACTAACCAGGATCATAGCTGAATGTGGCTGATTAAAATTTTTTTTTTCTAGGCACTCATTCCACTTACCACCTTCTTGTATTCTTAGTGTGAAAAATTCTTTCCTCCAATCTACCTGAATTTAAGTTCTAGGAAGCCCTTTAAACTTGATTAACTCAGAGGATAAAATGTATGTGTAAGTATCTCTATGGACATCTGTATATGTTCATCTGAAAGGGCCTCTATGCACATAGGGACTGGAAGTTCACTCATCTGAAGGGAGAAGTGTATTATAGTTTTAATTAATTAACTATTTGAAACAGGGTCAAACTTTGTAGCCCTTGCTTGTTCTGGAACTAACAAAGATTCTCCTGCCTCTGCTTCTTCAGAAGTGGAATTAAAAGCATGCATCACCACACCAAACAGCAGGACCTGTTATGGGTGGTGATATGAACTTGCTTTTGTGGAGTAGCCCATTTACACCAAGACCAACATCAAGGTATACAGAACATGGTTAGATGAGGGTAGGTAAGAAGAGTCTATCTATAGTTCTACTTAAGAAGACTAAGTTGAATAACCGAATTCTGTACAGGCATGCATGCATATCTCAAACCATCAAGCAGGAAGGAGCTGTGGGGTTCTTTGAATCTGTCTCCTACTTTCATCCAGGTCAGTTCTCAACTTTACATTGATGACTTAGAAAAACCACATAAAATCAAGAGAGTTAGTTTGATGACAATGTTTCTCCTACAATCATGTCAGGGATAATAATCCTAATAGCTTTCATGGCCCCTAAACATTATTTGGCACATAGTCATGGTCCATCCTGACAATGGAAACCAGGAAGACCATGTACAGATGAAATTTCAAAATTCCAGCAACACATAAAAGGTTCTTTGTCACTGACTCTTCAGTGTCAAATGACAGCAGCTCACTCTTCCCCAACTTCCTTCACATATAAAAGTGTGGCAAGTTCAGAGATTCATACTACCTGCCCTGTGGAGTCTGTGTGTGTGTGTGTGTGTGTGTGTGTGTGTGTGTGTGTGTGTGTGTTTGAGTTTTTTTCAAGATTATAACATGATATGAAGAGGGAAAATGTTATTCTATAACTGTGCCAAGTTGTCCTTATACTATGACACATAGTGAAAACCTTTTATGGAACAACAAAGATAGCCAATGGTAAGATGTGAAATTGATATATGATCCTTAAAAAGTGAAAAAATAGTATCTAAGAAATTTCCAGTTATCCTGGAATTCCATTATATTCTCCCACTGATTGAATCATTTCTTTATTGAACTTATTGCTAATAAGCACTTTCTTTGGGTTGAGATATTTCTAACTCACTGTTCTGGTGTGAATGCAAGCTGTCTCAACAGGCATTTATGTGTGAACCCCTGGGCCTCCGCTGGTAGCACTGTGTTAGAGGTCTGTGGAAGTGTTAGGACGTAAGAATGGGACAAAGTGGGTCACTGGGAAGTGGGAAATAGCTGAAAAGAATAGATTTCTATGGGATCAGCCTTGAGACTTACAGTATATCCCTCTTCCTTCTCTCTACCTCTCTCTCTCTCTCTCTCTCTCTGTGTGTGTGTGTGTGTGTGTGTGTGTGTGTGTGTGTGTGTGTTTGTCTGGCTATCTATCTGTCTGTCTCTCTCCTCCTTAATCCACCCAGATGTGATAGCCTATGCTTCCATTGCCATAGTTCAGAGTTGCTCCCACCTCCACCCTCCTGTCAACATGGACCATACCCTCAAACTGTGAGGAAAACTAAACCTTTTATTCCTTAAGTTTCTTTTCTCAAACATTTGTTCACACAAGAAAAATAAAAGTAACAGACACAATTGGTACCAGGTGTGGGACCATTACTTTTATAAGACTTGACCATATGGTTCCTAGACCTCATAGACCTTTGAAATAGGGTGGTGGGAGGAATGTAAAAAAGTTTGGAATTTGGGGTTAAAGAAACCTTAAAATGATATAAACATAACTTAAATGGCTATCTCATTAGAGTTCAGAAGACTAGAGTGCCTGTCCATAGACATATGGACTCCAAAAGCTTGGCTTGTAAAGTTTCAAAGAAGAACAAGACCTAGACTAGAAATTATTCACATAATTTTCTGCCAAAAATAAATAAAGCATATATGACGGTATGTATTCTGTATATATCCTGAATATTTGAGTGAGGCTAACAAGAAATATTAGGCTAATTTTACTGACAGAAGAAAGTGGGTATTTGGTCCCAATATAGGGGAAGTAGATCACTGGAAGGCAGGATTTGGGATTTAAAATACAGCCCTTCTTCCTACCATTTTGCAGCTTCTTGATCCACTCAAAGAGCCCATTCTTCCCTTCAGTTGTTCCTTGTCAGGTATAATGAGAAAAGTAGCTAATACTCCTTACAGCCATATTATTTTATTAGGTGAAAAATGCAGGAAACATTTGTTTTTATGCCAGTATTTCCACTTGGGCAACTTAATTTTTGGTGATTTTTGTCACACATTTTAAGGTAAACCTAAATGAAGATGACAAACAGCCTTTCATTTGAAACAAAAGCTATGTCTTTGTTCTACTTGAATATTATTAGTTTTTAATGGGCCTTTTCTACTTTGACTTTTATGATACATTTGAATAAAAATAAAAGATATCTTGAAAATAAACTTTACTTTGATTGGAAAGAGATATTTTCCTCTTGTACTAATCTCTTTAAAATTCTTAATTAAAAGCATTTAGTGTGATACCACTCTTGGGCATATAGCCAAAGGACCTCAATCATACCATAAGGACATTTGTTCATCTATGTTCATAGCAGTATTATTTGTAATAGCCAGAAGCTGGAAACAACCCAGACACCCCTCAACTGGAGAATGGATAAGGAAAATAAGGTACATTTACACAATAGATATTACTCAGCAGTAAAAAAATGATGACCTCATGAAATTTGCAGTATGATGGCACTAGAAAAAACATCCCAAGTCAAGTAACACAGACTCAGAAAGACAAACATGGTATGTATTCACTATAAGTAGATATTAGATGTAAAGCAAAAGATAACCAGACTAAAGTCTACACTCCAGAGAAGATAGGTAACAAGGGGCACCCTAAGATGGATACATGGATCACCCTGAGAAAAGGAAATAGATGATATCTACAGGGATAACTGGGGCTGGGGTGGTAAGGGAGAGGAGATGGGGGGGATGAGAATAGAGGGAACCAGATGGCCAAGGCAGGGAAGAATTCAGTAGAAGAACAATGAAAAAGGTATCTTAATAGAGAGACCACTATATACTTATGGAAAAACCTGGTGCTGGGTAACTCCCAAAAATCCACAAGGAGGACCCCAGCTAAGATTCCTAGCAATAGTAAAATGGGTGCCTGAACTGGCCTACTCTTGTAATCAGATTGATGAATACCCCAACTATCATTATAAAGCCCTCATCCAGTAATTGATGGAACCTCATACGGAGATCCACAACCAAGAACCAGGGCAAGCTCTGGGAATCCAGGTGAAGAGAGGGAGGAAGGAACATATGAACAAAGGAGGTTAAGATCATGATGGAGCTGAACCAAGCTCATGGAAACTCATGGATTCGAGACCTATAGCTGTGGAGACTCCAGGAGATCGAACTAGGCCCTCCATATGTGGGAAATAGTTGTGAAAGTTGGACTATCAGAGAGGCCTGCCCTGAAACTCATGTTCATCTTGCCTCTCCCTCATAAGTGATGGAATATAGGATATGCACCACTATATCCAGCCTTGTTTGGCTTTTCAAGTATTAGAAAGTTATTTAAATAATTCCTATGAAGAAAATTGAAAATTTGATTACAAAGTGGCCAGGGAAACCCCACAATGAGGACAGCAATAAAGAATGCATTAGACAGAAGGTAGCTAAAGAATATATTCAAGGAGTATTTAGTAGTGGTCAACTCGTTGGTGTGAATTATTCATTGAGTTGACATACATCCCTTGTATAATACAAAGATACTCATTAAATTTAGTCAGAATTAAATTGAAAGTCATAAATAACCCAAAAGATCATATCTAATGGGTTTCTTATTGGTTTATTGTAGACATTTACCCCACTCTCTCTTAAGATTCATTATAACTTCCAACAGAGGAAAATAAATGCAGATTAAATATTTTAAGTATCTATTTCTACTAGAAATCCAAATCAGTACTTTAGAAAATTCACTTAACTGCTTGAGAAATGATTTGAGAAGTACATGGATGCAAGTGTTAGTAAAAGATTGTAAAGATCGTAAGTTTTATTGTAAGTTCTATAGATACATAATCTTCAAGTTGAAAGATGTCAGAGGCAGTGTAAGCTCTCAACAGCAATTGATTATCAATAAGAGAGCATGGGATATTCTTTTCTAACACTCTTGGATGGTCATCATGTAACTTTTGATCCTATATATCGAAGAACCAAGAATAACTGCCCGCAGCTCATCTCTAGTATTTATAAACAGACTGTTTATGATCTACATCATTATGGCTTTAGAAAGAGCTAATAGCTTAGGTCCACCATAAATTACAAACAGAGTCCTGAAGAGAGAATTAGACAGACCGCATAAGGCCTCAGATTTGATTCACAGTAAAAAGTGTCAGTAAAACAGAGTGCTGAGTTTGTGTGCAGTGCTGAATCAGCATAATGGCAAAGGCAATTATCCGAAAAGAAGAAATGAACTTCACCAGGATGTTTGAAACAGAGATGTGGTTATGATAAGCTTGCTGCTGCCCACCTCCCCATTTTACAAAATGGATTGTTCTTTTTCCTTTGGAGGTAAGTTCTATTTTTTTTTTTTGTTCCCTATACCCCATCTTCTTAAAGGTCAATGATCTACAAAATAAGAATAACAGGCCTTCTCATGTGAATTACTGTGAAGAGGGAATGAGATGAATTGTGTGAAACTGATTATCATTGTTCAAGGATTTGTAGATACTCAGAATTTGAGAAATTCCAAAACCTACCTGCAAGTAAAATTGAATTATTGGGGTTGTCATTTGTACCACATCTACCATGAGCAGAATTAGCACAAGAAAATTAAATTTTATTATGAAAATTTTAATTAAATAGGATTTTTTAAACTCCAAAATCACTAAGATATGTGAAAAATTAATTAAATTTATGAACACTTTTTAGCAATGATATTCATAATTATCCATAAAATATAATTAAATTATAATATAATATCCAAGAAAGATTCAATTACTTACTCTAAATCCATCATTTCCTAATATGTATCTTTAAGAATTATTTAAACAGCACATGACAGAGAGTAAATATATAGAATCATATGTTAAAAATATGTGGTATAGTATCTGTTTCATAAGACTTACATTAGAAAATATAATAAACACACATGTTGATTAAATGATTCAGAAACGAAAATTATTATGCAGCATGTTAAATTTTCCAATGGAAATCAAACCAGCATTGTTGTATATTACATAGTATGGTATAGAACTATATCATATAATAGCATGTTGT
This sequence comes from Phodopus roborovskii, assembly GCF_943737965.1. Classification (NCBI taxonomy): domain Eukaryota; kingdom Metazoa; phylum Chordata; class Mammalia; order Rodentia; family Cricetidae; genus Phodopus; species Phodopus roborovskii. Next base: position 2,229,416 of record NW_026126623.1, on the reverse strand, counting down.
ACAAAGCTGTAGTGATCCAATTTTTCTTTATTTTGCATTGAAAGACAGAAAATGCAGCATCCTAGTCTTTAGTACACATAGTAAAAGTATATTTGTTTTCATTATATAATCCTGCCATTTTCCATTCATCTACAGAGATGATATATTCTATTAGTACTAGATTTAAATAATTCTCAACTGTTCATAAATTGAAACATTGAAAATTTTTGCAGCAAAACTAAGGTAGCTAAAGATTATACATGTTAAATTATCTTGTTTGTGTGTCTTAAAAATATGAGGCTATACAGAATATTAGAATACTTCTTAATCCTATTGCTTAAAGTCCCACCAATCAAAATATATAAATAATAATCCTACATTAAGTTATTAAACCTCTTCCAGATAAATTATGCATGGGAAATATGATCAGATACATTAATAATTGCAAAGGCTTGACTATCCTGTAATCTTCACATATTCATTTCTAATAAGGAGTAATTCTACTAATGTTGTGATCCTTCTGCAGTTGGAGATTTGAATTTGATATCTCAGTGCTTATATTAATCCCAACATTTGTGTGCAAGTGCACTGCTTTTGTTTGTATGGTGGTTGTATTGGCTATTTCAAGGGGCTTTTACATCAATCCTAAAAAGAAAATAAAGCTAGAATATGATAATGAATATGGTTAGTAACCTTGTCATCAGGACATGCTGCTTCCCTTCCAGTTAGAGGCTGGAACTAAAAGGAGGGCATCTATTTAAAAACACAATCCCCATCCATCCTTATAAGCATACTAACACTGTGTAATCCCTCCTGGGGCATGGTTAAAGGATTGTGTTTTAAGTGAAGGTTAAATTCACATGGAAACTTTTGACAAACTTGTGATTGCTTTGCTATTCCACTGTCATTTTGGCAAATGAATCAAAGTGTTTTTTGGAGTAGAGACAATATCTCTGGCAAATTTTCTGTTTATAGCCTTTTGTAAGTATTATTCAAGTTGGTTCCCATGAAATGAAGGTGAGAATACAGGTGGAGGTGGGGGTTGGAAAGCTGTGAGAGCATATCTAGGCAGCAGGAGGCAGAAGCAGACTTCTAAAAGCACCCATCACAGGCAATGTAATTCCTCAGACTAAGAGCCGGCACCAGAGGTACATTTCAAAGTGAAACATTGGAGGGAGAAAGTGTCACTCAAGGCAGATATTTATGGAAGATGACAGTTTGCAAATATCTCAATCTTGGACAAGCTTGTGCTGGTGACACAGAGGTGCATAACAAAATTGGAAGAGTCAGCAGCCACCATGTATTTCATCAGGCCCTGTCCAATCTCCACTGATCCTTTGATAGTCCTGGGAGAACAGGCAACCATGGGGCACATTCTGCTACTTACTCACAGGCAGTTAGTGTGGATCAGCCCAGAATGTTCTAATAAGTATGTAAAGAAGGATAAAAAGAATTTAGAAAAGCTCTCTCCACAGAACTAGCTCATGATTGGATTGCCTTTTTAGCTATGCCAAAGAGGAGGCTTAGTGATTACAGAAGTATTGATTGTTGTACCCACTGGTTGACAGCAAAATAGGTAGTGTCTTGCTAGTGTGGATACCTTCACCCAGGGCTGTTGGTCCAGAAGAATGAAGAAGTGATCCAGGTAGACACCTTGCCCCTGACTGCAGTCCCACCCTTTCCTTAATATACGGAACATGGTGATCTCTGTGAGACATAGACGTCTATATACCATCCCAAAGGGAAGGAGTGCCAGATCCTGTCCCAGACAAATATTAACATAAAAACTAATGGGAGGGGCATTTCTGTAGTATTTCTATCAGTCCAGTAGACAGAATAGTTGTTAGAAAAGAAGCAGGGTCTCAGAGCAAAGAGACTGATTTTGATATCATTACACTGTCTCAGAGATCAATACCTGTTTAAAGCCATTCAACTGGATATGTTACTTGGGTGCTCAATGTACATAAAAGGATGTCTTTGAATAAATATAATAATATAACAATTATTTTAAAATAAATAACAATACTAAACACTTTTCACTGTTAACATTTATACAAATCAGGAAGTTTTTATGTGATGGGTGGGACAACTATCAGGTTGGACAATAGAAGTGCGCACAGAATAGCTGGGACATAGACTGAAAGAGAAGTTGCTACCTTTAAAAGGCACATGCTTTCTTATTTCCTTTCCCAAACGTCAATGCTGAAGTTCAATCTCCTTTTGCCATCCAATCAGAACCTCTATTATTTACCATTATCTTTATTTGGTTCTCTTCTAGCTCCTCAATGGTGTTTTAAGCTTTTGAATTTGAACACAGTAAAGCAGTATCCTGGCTTTACCACTTGATTAAATTGCAACCACTCAGGTTTTTCATATTTAAAATTATGGCCTGGAAAGATAGCTTCCTGGGAATAGTACATTCTGAGTAAGCAGAAGGCTGAAGTTCAGATTCCAAGTGTCAAGGAAAAAGCTGAGTTTGGTGGTACTTAAACTCCATGGGCAATGGAGACAGGTAAATACTCAGAGCTCATTGGCTAGCCAATCTAACTAAAACAAAGAGCTCCAGGTTCAGTGACAGTTTCAAAACAAATAGAGTGGCTAGTGATAGAGGAAAACATTAGATGTCAACCTTTGGCTTTCATTCCTATGTACACATGCACAGGAGCACACACATATGCATACCTCACATGAACTCATATATATACCACACATACACAAAAATATTAAAACAGAAAAATGTTAGTTGTTGCACATGGTTGTTGGTGAGGGTTAGAGGTGGTTCAAGAGAAATCCTCAAGATAATCTTGAACACACACTACCAGTATTTCAATAAATGCTACTGTCACTCACTTTTCCTCTGCCATCCCCAATTTACTCATGATCCATTACTAAAGAGGTGGGAGAAAAAACATCTCATATTGAAGGGCAAATTTATCTAATTAGAAATCTTACTATGGGTGTGTTATGTTAAAAATTTATGTCAAACATTTTAATGACTATTACATCACCAGAGCTTTTACCCATAGTTTCCAGATTAAATGTCAATCAGCATCACCTGCAGTTTACTCTGGAGTTTTACACTTAGATAAATCTGAAGTAGGGCTTGAGAACATACATTTCTAACAGGGTTCCATATGAAGTAAATGTTTTTTTGAGAACACTCTGTGCCTTTAATAGGACTACAAGTACCAAAGCTGGAAAGTCTTACCTACATGACTAAATGTTGATAAAAAACTATGTACAGGGAGTGCTTGCATATCCCAAACAACTGAATAAAAGATACTTTATAATTCTCATAACAGCAGTAGCATGTGTAGATTCCAATTTTCTTGGGAAATAAGAGCAAATGACCATACATCCCTAGCAGGAGAAGAGGCTGACATATAAGCAGCCATGTGCATGTTTTATGGAATAAAGATGAAAGGAGAAAGGAATTTGGTGGCCAATTGGCTATCATGTCTTCACAGATTGGTAGACTTGACATAAGCTAGAAATGGAGGGGAGGCAAGGTAATAGAGAGACTTCTAGTTTTAGTAATGATACAGAATAACAACATCCAACAGCTAAAATTCCTTTACACCTTATGGTGAGTAGAAGCCTAAAGCAGCTCCCCTCAAACTGTTATCCAAGCTCGTTTTTCATTCCCACTTACTTTTCTTTCTGATTCAGAGATGAGACTGTTGTCCTTTCCTTTCTATTCTCTCCATTGCCATTTTTTTTTCAGGATCTTAGTTCCTGAGCATAGACCTTCTCAACTTTACTCTCCCCGATACCTTTTAAAGTATTTCTACAACTCCATCAGTGTTTAGGCATTTAATAATCTGGTGATTTGTGACAACATTTTAAATTTTTGTTTTTGCATTGTATCTTCTTCATGCTTAACATGCCCACAGGGTTCTTCTGATGCTTGTAGACAAAAGGCAGAACTTACATGTCTTTATTTAAGAAAAAGGAAATTCTTTGTGTAGTTATCCATTCTTCTACAAGCTTAGTGTTATATTCCATTGAAGAAAGTCCGGCTTCCAATAAGTTAGTGCTTAAGAACCAGCCACAGCAGAGTATTTTTAGGTCCTTCACTCATTGATTTGGTCAAGTATTATATTTTTCTCATTGTGTTCCCCCTCCTACATTACATATCTGTAACCTTTTTAACATGCACTTAGTCCGTTTGTGAGGGGTACACAGGTGCCTGGCACATGTGGGAATTCAGACTTATGTAAGTTGCTTGTCTCCTGTTCATTACTCAAGTCCTAGTTGAGATCATGTTTCCTGAGTTGGCTTGCAAGCACATTTGAGCCATCTTTCATTTCCCTGTGCAGATTAAGACAATGATAGAATCTGTCCTATAAAGTAACTGTAAACTTGAGATGAAATTATGCACAAAGTATTAACAGTAATAAATAACAACCTTGACTATTGTGTATTTCATCTGCCACTCATTTCTCTTGTGTATAATTACATATGCATCAATGTTAAATTTGAGAAGTGCCTGGCCTCTCTTTCATTTTGCCTACCATGAAGAGCAAAAGTTCTTAATTACCGTTTTCAAATAAACCCAATAATAGGGTCCTTTCTACAATACCATGTAACTGTTATGACCATGGGAAAGAGGCCTCTGAAGGAAGCAATCTTATCCCTTTATGGTGCCATTGAGTGTTCTTAGGCAAGTCTGCCACTCCAATGTGTAATCTTTACCTCTGAGCTACCTAGACAAACTGCAGTGATATTCCATGTACCAGCAATTGAGATATGAACTATGATTGTGCTGGTATTTCTTTTCCAAATGCTCAAGCACTTTATATCTTTTATATAAGGTATATTTCCATGCTAATTCACAATACAATAGTATTTCCTAAAATACAAAGAGGAGAGCCCAGCCTAGGATTCAAAGGGGCACAGATATTATAAAACACTAGAATTTATGGTCCATTGCTACAAACATTATATCAGTTTTTTAGAAATTTAAGACTTTGCTTAAATGCAAGAATTCTTCCTTCCTGCAGGTCTGAACCTGAAATCGAGTGTTCCCACCTCCTCCCGCTAAGCCACAAGCAAGCACAGTGCCTGACCATAGAATTATTTCTCATAGCTCTCCTCCTATTCCTTTTGAACATAAATGTTAGAAGCACCAAACCATTGAAGGAAATATAACTGAAACCATACATATAATGAACATATTACAGGGTTCCATGTTGTTGACTGAGGTGTTTCTATTAAAACAATTCACCTTCATCTTGAGCATAGACTCAGAACTTAAAGTCCACCCTCTAGCTATCATTCAATACATAAAAAAGACTCTACTGAGACATGGCTGACAATTGCAATAAACTGAACATGCTTTAAAGAAGCATGCTAACCAGGTTCAACACTTGAAAATAAGGCTACAATTGAGACAGTGAGTGCATCCATCACATGCACAGCTCCCACCTGCCCGGGGCAACACTTATAGATTGTCATTTGTCTTCCAAAATTTTCTACAAAGAAAATAGATGAGAATAGGATTTACTTCTGTTGAACATTGATTTTAGAAAATGACTCAGTCATTTTCTATCATGCCATTTGAGTATGTGGAATTGCCTCTTTCCTTTATGGGACAGCACACAATGGTTCCTGTCTCACTTATAGAAGTAACAATATTTTTCTCCATTAAATTGGTTTCATTGTTGATGTTTTTCTCAAACAACAACTGTCCACATATGTCAGATTTACTAAATCTGTATTGTATATATTTTAAATTATAACATCAGTAAAACTTTAATGATTAAGATAGATAATTGGTATATAGCAGACAGACAAATAGAGGGTGAATTTAGACCAGGTACATCTCAGACTTACCTCAAACTCAGTACAGTGGTTTTTTTTTTTTTTTTTTTTTTTTTTTGATGCTGTTTTTTTTTTTTTCTCTCGGTATTAAATGTGTGTATCACACACACACACAGCAATGATTACTAAATACTTGTGATATTCCAGCAAAGTAATAAGTCATCCAAGCTCGTCCTTAGACTATTTTGACTTTCATCTTTACTGAGAATTTTGTAATTGATCTGCCAGTGTTAAAAATCAAGCCTACTACGTTTCTCATCAGTACTAATTTTCTCTTTCCTTCTTTATTCTTTGCTCAAAATGTTGGTTGATGTAGTATCAGAAGTGTGATAGCCTTATAAGGTAAGTTGTACAATAGTCTGTCCCCATTAATACTCCAACATACTGGGCATAGTTCATAGAAAATTTTATTTCTTCTGTAAAAGCCATGTATTAACCAATATTCCCTGGGCCTGGAGTTCTTTTATTTTCTTTTCTTTCTTTTTTTTTTCTTTTCTTTTTTTTTTTCCTTTCTTTTTCTGAAAAACTTGTCTCCTTAAAAGCCATAAACAATATCTGTATGTGTTCCTTTTGATTACTTATGTCATTCAATTATTGAAATATTGTAGTTTAAGTTAAGATCATTGTCATAAAGATTCTCACAATATTTTGTAACCAATAGAGACATTATGTTTTCTATTTCTTTCTTAATTTTTCTTATTTTACATATCGATCCCAGTTCCCTCTCCCTCCCTCCCTCTCTCCCATCCTCCCATTCCCCCTGACCACCCTCTCCTCCCATTCCCCTCCCATTCCACATGTAGGATGAAGCCTTCCAGGAATGATCAACAAAATCTGTTAAGTCATTTGGAGTAGGGACTAGTCCCTCCCTCCTGCCTCTAGGTTAGGGAAGTATCATTCCATGGAGAATGTGCTCCCAAAGTCCTCTTGTGCACCAGGGATACATCCTGGTTCCACTGTCTGAGGTCCCTTAGACTGCCCAGGCCTTCTAACTGAGACCCATATTCAGGGGGTCTGAGTCGGTCCAAGGCTGGATTCCCAGCTATCAGTCTGGGGGCCTGTTAGCTCCTCCTTGTTCAGGTCAGCTGTCTCTGTGGTTTTCTGTAGCCTGGTCTTATCCTCGTCTAGTAGCTGATGGAAACAGAAGCAGACACCAAGAACTAAACATTGAGCCAATCTTTTCTATTTATTATTTTGTTCTTTTGTCTCTTCTTGCCACATGTGATTTTTATAGCTACATATTTGAGAAGACAGATTTTATGTATTTTCCTCAGTGATTTATCCATTCTCTCTCATTGATTCCTACTCTGACTTCATGTATTGGACTCCATTTTTACTTTACTTCCTAAGTTATTAAGTCTAGTCCTAATGTCTAGTTCAGTGTGAACATATGTGTTTTTCCCCCAAGAGAAGAATTCAGTGTAATAAATTATACTCTAGGCATTTCCTTACATTCAAACCAATTTTAAAATATCTTTGTGTTTATTTCTTACTATAATAAAATTAACTTAATTTCTCCTTTTATTTGGCTCTTAGAACTGTATTAATAACCTTGCAAATCTTTGCTTGTATTTTACAAATCTGTTATTGATTTATGACTTAATTCTTTGAGATTTTGGGAATGTACCTGATATACTATAAATCTCTTTATAGGTAAGATTTATTTTTATGGTTGTTTATTTTTATTAAAGAATTAAATTGTGGCTGATATTTTTTACAGTCCATACTTTATTTATTTAGAAACAATCTTATACTAATATCAATCCCAGTTCCCTCTTCCTACCTCCCTTAGCTCCCCCATCCTCCCATGCTCCCTACCGACCCCTGTCCCACCTCCTCTCCATTCCCCAGGAGGTGAAGCCTTCCATGGGGGGGATCATCAAAGGCTGTTACATCATCTACAGGAGGGCCTAGGTCCTCCTCCATATTATCTGGGCAGAGAGAGTAGCCCTCCATGGGGGCTCCCAAGTCCATTTGTACACTAGGGATAAATACTGGTTCCACTGTCAGAAGGCTGCCCAGGTCTCCTAACTGACACCCACATTGGAAGGGCTTGGTTCAGTCCAATGTTGATTCCCCAGCTTCAACACTGGGGTCCTTGTGCTCTCACTTGCTCAGGTCAGCTGTTTGAGTGGGATTCTCAAGCATGGTCTTGACCCCTTTGCTCATCCCTCCTCCCTCTCTACAAATGGATTCCAGGAGTTTGGCTCAGTGTTTAGCTGTGTCTGTTTCTGCTCCCATCAGCTACATGATAAATCTCTAGGATGGCATATAAGGTAGTCATCAATCTCATTATAGAGGACAGGCATTTAAGGTAGCCTCTCCACAACTGCTTAGATTTTTGGTTGGAGTCATCCTTGAGGATCTCTGGACATTTCCCTAGTGCCAGGTTTCTCATTAAACCTATAATGGCTCCCTCTTTTATGGTATCTCTTCTCTTGCTCTTCTCCATTCTTCCCCTTACTCAGTCTTCCTGATCCCTCATGTTCTCCTTCAACTTCCTCTTCTCCCCTACTCTTTTTCCTACCTCCTGTCTCCTCCATGCTCCCAATTTGCTTAGGGGATCTTGTCCCTTCCCCCTTCTCTGGAGGGACCATGTATGCCTCTCTTAGGGTCCTCCTTGTTTCCTAGCTTCTATGGAGGTAGATTGTAGGCTGGTAGTTCTTTTCTCTATGTCTAATACTCATGTATGAGTGAGCACATACCATACTTGTCTTTCTGTGACTGGGTTACATCACTCAGGATGGTTCCTTCCAGTTCCATCCATTTGCCCATGAATTCCAAGATTACATTGATTTTTTTTTTCTGCTGAGTAATACTCTGTTGTGTAAATGTAACACATTTTCTTCAGCCATTCTTTGATTGAAGGGCATCTAAGTTGCTTCCAGGTTTTGGCTATTACAAACAATGCTGCTATGAACATAGTTGAACCAAATAATTCAATTAAAATGTGAGGTACAGAACTAAATAGAGAATTTTCAGTACAGGAATCTAAAATGGCTAAAAGACACTTAAGAAATTGTTCAGCATCCTTAACCATTAGGAAAATGCAAGTCAAAACAACTCTGAGCTACTTACACCTGCCAGAATGGCTAAAACCAAAAACACCAATGACAGTTTATGCTGGAGAAGATGTGGAGAAAGGGGAACACTCCTACATCACTAGTGTGAGTGCAAACTTGTGCGGCCACTTTGGAAATCAGTATGGCAGTTTCTCAGAAAAATGGGAATCAGTCAAACTTTTTGTCTTGCACAGCACATTTTTAAAACTTCATTGAAATATAGCACAAAATTTCAGTGTGGCTGGATTTGTGCTGACATCTTTGATCCATTTGGACTTAAATTTTGTACATTGCTATAGATATAAATTTATCTGCAGTCTTCTACAAGTCAGAATCTAGTTATGCCAGCACCATTTGTTGAAGATGCTTTCTTTTTTTCCATTGTATAACTTTAGCTTCTTTGTCAAAAATCAGGTGTTTGCAGATGTGTGAGTTAGTATCAGGGTTTTCAATTCAATTCCATTGGTCTTCCTGTCTGTTTTTGTGCCAATACCTAGCTGTTTTCAGGACTATAGCTCTATAATAGAGCTTGTAATCAGAGACGGTGATGCCTCTGGAAGGTCCTTTATTGTACAGGGTTATTTTGGCTATCCTGGGTCTTTCATTTTTCCATATAAATTTGAAGATTGTTCTTAGAAGGTCTGTGAAGAATTGTGCTGGGATTTTGATGGGCATTGCATTGAATGTGTAGACTGCTTTTGGCAAGATTGTCATTTTTACTATGTTGATCCTACCTATCTAAGAGCATGGGAGATCTTTCCATTTTCTGGTATCTTCTTTAATTTCTTTCTTTAAAGACTCAAAGTTTTTATTATTTAGGTCTTTCACTTGTTTGGTTAGTGTTATCCAAATATATTTATGTTTGTGGTCATTGTAAAAGGTGATGTTTCTCTGATTTCTTTCTCAGCCCCTTTATATTCTGTATACAATATATATATAATAGGGCTGCTGGTCTTTTTTTTTTTTTTTTTTTTTTTTTTTTTTTAATCTTGTATCCTGGCTCTTTGCTGAAGGTGTTTATCAGCTGTAGGAGTTCACTGGTAGAGTTTTTCCGGTCACTTATGTAAACTATCATATCATCTGAGTTTGATTTCTTCCTTTCCAATTTGTATCTCCTTGATCACCTTCTGATTTCTTATTGCTTTAGCTAGAACTTTAAATACAATATTGAAGAGATATGGAGAGAGAGGGCAGCCTTGTCTTGTTGCTAATTTTAGAGGAATTACATTGAGTTTCTCTCCATTTAGTTTGATGTCTGTTAGTTTGCTTTATATTACTTTTATTATGTTTAGTTATGTTCCTGTTATCCCTGACCTCTCCAGTACTAAAAAGTGTGTAGTGTTCTTGCCAGATGGTGGTAGCATATGCCTTTAATCCCAGAACTTGAGAGGCAGTGGCAAATAGATCTCATAGTCTGAGATCAGCCTGATCTACAGAACTAATTTCAGGATAGTCAAGGCTATACAAAGTAACTTGTCTCAAAAAAACAAAACAAATTAAATACATAAATAAATGTGTATAGTGGTCTTAAACTCAGCATATGAAGACCTTGTCCCTCCAAATTTTGGAAAATTGAAAATAAAAAAAAGCACCTGTTAGCAGTTTCTCTCATCTTAGGCAGTCATGATTTTCCTAATGGAGTGCTGGCCATCAGGGATGTACTTCGGTACATTTCCATCACCACCTGGAACTACATGAGGGCACTACCTTATGAAGGCAGCATATCTTGGTTCATAGTTTTAGATGTTCCATCTGATGGTAGAAAGGTCCATTGTTTTGGTTCTGTGGTAAGGTAACATAATGTGGGAATCAGATGGATAAGGATGGTTTATTTCATTTGTCAGGAAACAAAAGAAGGAAAAAATAAGCTAGGCCCCAAAATATCATGGAGGGCACATCCCCAGTGACCTAATACTTCTCTGGGCTCTAAATTCTAAAGGTCCACAGTACTTCCCAATAATGCTATCCAATTCTTTAATGAATGGAACTATGGACAATAATCTTTGCAGGTAAAACTAGATGGACTTAATTTGTAATTATTAATCTTAGGGAATCCTCTTAAGAGGAACAGAACCAATATACTATGTGTATATACATACATACATGCATACATACATATTTACATACGCACATATATAATAAGGGTTTGCTAGAATTGCTTATGTTCAGTACTCTGAGTGATTCTCCCTTCTCTGCCTCCTTCCACAAATTCTACGGCAGAGTACTATCGCGGTTAAATAAGGATCAGGATAAACAAATAGGCCGAATAGATGTTTATTCAGGGAGAAATAACTTACAACCTAGACAGATGAACACCAGGAAATTCAACCCGATGCTCTCCTTTCCGAGTCACGCCAGCAAGAGAGCTTTTCCTGGCTCTCTCTCCGACCTCCTTCCACAGGTCACTTCTGTCCATGGCTCCACCACCCAATGGGTGTGGTCAGTGCCACAGAAGGACTATCTCACTACAATTCCCCTTTTAGTCTAAAGAAAAGATTTAGGCTTAATACAAAACTATATACAAAGCAGTGAATAACAAGGGTGCTCTAAGAAAAGGAAAATCGAGTACAAAATGACTTACATATCTAGTCCCAGGGTGAAGGCATAATGGAGTTTACAACAGAGTTGTCCTAAGCTGGAAAACGTAAGTCTAGTACCTAATATATCTAACTAGGAAGAGAGAATAATAGTTGTGATAGTTTAATCTTCAACCTCATCAAGACCTGAGAAGGAAAATAACAATACTAGAGTAGACAGGAAGTGCGGATGGACAACTTCCAAAAGGTGCAGCAAGGACAGAAACAGCAAGCCACCTGAACAGTCACCCTAGGTCTCACAGCAACATTGGTACACCCAGTTTTGGCTAAGGCCAAGAGAACTTGACAGACCACAACAACAGCAGGGAGGTAGAATGGCAATGATAGACTTGGCAAGGTCAAGCAGTCTATTTGTCTCCTGCAAGCAAATAGGACTGCATGTCTAAATCAGTGGTCAAGGTGGGGGCCATTATCCTACCCAGACAGGTTCCTCTGTTAGCCATTTTAAAGGTAGGACTTTTGGTTCCTCTGTTTGTTCAACACTTGTATTCTGTTTTTGTACTGCCTGGATATTTGGTATCTGTCTTGTATAGTATTTAATAATATTTTTTTCCACAATCATGAGGTCGTTTATGGTTCCCAACTAATACTGGAGGGATGTTAATCTGTGTATTCCATTGCTGTAATAGATCATGACCCCATAAATTTATCACTACATCAGCCACATATGGTCTCCACCTTCCTCTCTGTCCTTCTGGTCCTATACATTCAGTCCATGTCGTGCTTTGTTTTACCTGAGACAGGGTTCCAGTCCCTAAGAATTGAACATTTACCTCATGAAGGGGCCATCTTCGAGGCCAAGATTTATTAGATATGATAGTTACATCCAACCCTGTGTCCAGGAGACCGTCAAACAGTCTATTATTCATCTTAACTATCAATCTAGGCCTATGACTATTTATAACGTTTGCCAAAATATACGTTTTTCATTTCCTTCTGTCATGTTTGATTCAACTTCCGTCACTAGTTTGTCATCCAGAGCGGTATGAGTTTTTATAATAGGCACAGAATTTTCTAATTGTCCTGTGGGAGATTGTCTTCCACTGTGACTGGGAATGTTCGGACCACCTGTGATGTGGGGGCCTTCAAGAGGCCCCCTAAGGAGTTTCCCGATGGTAAAGGGTTTCCTAGCTTGTCTCTGATCGATCTACACTCATTTGTCCAGTGTCTGCCTTTGCCACACCTTCTACATAACCCAGGAGGCTGAGGCCTTCTGTTTGATTCATTCCTGGGAGTGTTATTTCTAGGGAAGCTTTGCCTACAATGTCTTTTTAGATGTCCTATCTTACCACAGTTATAACATCTGACATGTTGATATCTCTTCAAACCTTTGGAGATGGCTTCTCCTACCCAAGCTTCTAAGTCACCATAGTAAGGAACTATGTTATCTTGATGTCTTCTCTGACCTTTAGATATGGCTTCTCCTACCCATGCTTCAGTTTTATTGTCATTATACTCAATGTTGCCTGTATATAGGACCCATTCATCCAAGGGTGCTGATCGCATTTTTAAAGGCCAAAGCACCTGTTTTCATTGAGGATTCGAATTCTCATAAGCTAAAGATTCTATGAGTATTCGTCTAGCATCTATGTCTGCTACCTCTAATTGTACTGCCCTAGATAATCTTTCTAGAAAGACACTAAAGGGTTCTCTAGGTCCTTGCCTTATCTTGGTATAGGGTTCTATCCTCTCTCCTAATTCATGAACCTTATCCCAAGCATTCAAAGCTGCTGTACTGCATAGAGACAAGATATGTTCATCATAGGCAGCTTGGGTTTCTGGGTCAGCATAGAGACCCTCACCAAGAATTTTATCTTGGGGAGCTTTATAACCTTTCTTTAAGCACTGAAGTTCAAGAGCTTTTGCTTCCTCTCTCCATAAAGCCCTCCATTCTAATTGAGAGGAGTTTTCAAGGACAGCTGATATTAATTGATCCCAATCCTTAGGAGTTACCTTGTTATTCCTTGCCCATGATTCTACTAATTGCTTCACATAAGGTGAGTGCATGCCATAAGAGACTACTGCTTCCTTTATTCCTTTTAAATCGTTCATACGTATTGGTTCCCACTGATATTCAATGACAACTTTTGGGTGTTTTTTTGTTGCTGGTTTTTCATTAATAGATACAGGGAAATCTCCCCTGACCCTAAATGGTGTGGAAAATTTTAAATCTTTTTCATGCCCTGTTACCTGTAGTTCTTCTTCTGATGTATCAGACTGAAGGTCTTCTAAAGCCTAAAATCTATTCACCATTGTTTCTTTTAGTGTCTGAACTTCTTGAATCAAATAACTTTCTAGAGACTTCATTGCATCAGTCATTTTCTTACTTCCATGTTTTTAATCTTCTCATCCTTAGATATTATCTGAATGGCATGCAAACTGCCTTCCAGAAACAATGTTCTATCTGCTAGCTTGCCATTATCCTAAGACATGGAAGAGATTCTATCATCTAGTCTTTCTATCTGATGTTCCAATTTTTTAAACTTATTAGTAGCTTCCTCAGACCAGGAACGAGCTGTTTCTGCTAGCGTGTTAATGCATTGCATTGTTTCTGTTCTGGTTATTGAGGTATCTGACATGAAACAAATTCTACCTGTCAGCTCTCCAACGCCATCTTCAATATTCTGAACCTTTCTTTCTATACTTTCTATGCTTTGAATTCTATCATTTTCAATGTTTCAATCCTTGTTACTAAGTCTCCTATGGTTTGTACAAGTTCATTATTGTTTGCTGTAATCTCAAACCATTTCTTTAAGAATATCATGTTAATGATGAAATCCATTGCTATTACAAAATAAAAGTACATATTGGTCCAGTCATAAGTTTCTTCTGCTAAAATCCCTTCTATATATGAAGCAAAATAATTCCTAAAGTTCTGCATTGTAAAATTATCAACCATAGCTATGGAACAATTGATCTCAGATTTTATATCAGCTTGAATTGCAAAGGATGTTACAATTACCTTAGGTGTAATTCTGCTGTCCTGGAACTTTGATGCTTTTAGTTGTAGATCTCAGCTTGTGGTAGTTATGCCTGGAGGTGTGCCACCAAATAGCGCCTAGCCGCCGAGGCCCGTCTGATCCCGGTTCTGCCTAGATGTGTACTGCCAAATATCGTCTGGCAGCAGACGATCCTTCTGATTCAGGTCCCTGTAGAATAGCTCTTAACAAACTATGGCAAGCAAAATTTTGTTAAAAGGAGACTTGTGGAATTACTGGAACACAAGACTAAGTGCGGGAAAACGCGCAAGCAGGGTGGGTGTGGAGCGGCTCTGTGCAAATGCAAAGTGCCTTGTAGAAATGGGCAAAAAGCGGTGAGTGCTTTCTCAGGTCCGCTTTGGCGGCAAAGATCTTCTTTGCCGTAAGGAAGAGACAAATGTCCCAAAGCTGTGGTGAGTCCACATGGTTAGGCAAGAGACCCTGCCTATTGGGGAAGGTAGGGGAGGGGAGGGGAGTCTACCGCCTGGGTGAAACCCAGGTCTCGTGAAAATCCTAATCCCACTTCTGACACCAGATATTGCGGTTAAATAAGGATCAGGATAAACAAATAGGCCAAATAGATGTTTATTCAGGGAGAAATAACTTACAACCTAGACAGATGAACACCAGGAAATTCAACCCGATGCTCTCCTGTCCTAGTCACGTCAGCAAGAGAGCTTTTCCTGGCTCTCTCTCCGACCTTCTTCCACAGGTCACTTCTGCCCATGGATCCACCCCCCAATGGGCGTGGTCAGTGCCACAGAAGGACTATCTCACTACAGAGTACCATTACAAAATCTCAGAACTCAGGAGGAAGAGGCAGATAGGTGCCTGTGAGCTCAAGCCCAGTTCTCCCATATACAGTAGTTCCAGACAGCCAGGGCTATAAAGAAACATTGCATCTGAGAAGAACTTAAAAAAAATAGACAAAGCACCAAAAAACAAACAAAAACAAACAAACAAAAAACAAAAAAACAACAGCACTCAGAGGCAGAGGAAGGGGGATCTTTGTAAGTTTAAGGTTAGCGTGATCTACACAGGGAGACCATGTCTTGAAATCAAACAAACAAGCAAACAAAAGAAAATTAGTATACTCTGAGTAATCTAACAGTAGTTTCTTGGATGTTGCAGAGACTGAGAACCAGGTTGGTAGAAGTTTAATCCATGAAGGTAGATGCTTTCTCAGTTCCGATCCTAATGCTGAAGTCATAATAGACTCCTGAAGGGTCTCTGGTCCTCATTGGAACACACACACACACACACACACACACACACACACACACACACACACACACACACGGAGAGTTTTTAATGTAAAAAAAAATGGAAAATTCTGGGAAATAAAACACCCCACCAGTCTTGAGTCATTAGTAAAACACTTATATAGGCTTTCTGGAACCACAAGGGAAAAAACAAATCTATTCAAAGTAAAGATGCAGGATATTTCTACAAGGTTGCTCTAATTATCAGAAAACTAAATAATGTAAAATAAGTGTAAGAAGTAAGTACTTGGAACTATTATAAATGTAATATTTGGAATGATGCTTCTTGTATTTATCATTTTTATCTGATTAACCAAAAAGACTTTCTCTCGCCAAGTGAGGTGAATAAGTGTGGAACTGAGCTGAACTTGGAGTGTGGGGCAACACAAGCAGCAGGGTACCCAGCATGCCATCATCCTCGACTATGGGGGAAGAGTAAGCATGCCATCATCCTCAACGATAGGGGAAGAGTATCCAGCATTCCGTCATCCTCGACTATGGGGGAAGAGTAAGCATGCCATCATCCTCAATGATGGGGGGAGAGTAAACATTCCATCATCCTTGACAATGGGGGAAGAGTAAGCATGCCATCATCCTCCACTATGGTGGAAGAGTAAGCATTCCATCATCCTCAAGGATGGGGGAAGAGAATCCAGCATTCCACCATCCTCAACTATAGGAAACTGAAAAAATTCACAGGCTTATGTATTTATGAAAGAAAAAAACTGGAGGGAGACACCGTGGCCTGTATTTAGTTGTGGCTTCAGTGAAATGCTTCTATATACTCTTTTCTCTAAGTTTTAATTATTTCTTTAAAAAAAATGCTTTGGTTGTGTTCAATTAGAACTCTCCAAGGGAATTGAACTGATAGAATGAATACAATAAAGGAAGTTTTATTAGATTGGGTTGCTCAGTAACGTCTGGGTAGTCTAACAATGTTTGTCTTAGACTCAATTGACTGAGAATCCCAGCAGTTGCTCAGTGTTCAAGGCTGGATGCCTCTGCAGTCCCAATTCCCTGCTGAAGCCCTAAAGATACACTCCCCTCCAGTCCATGATGGAGACCCAAAGTAGCAGTAATGGAATATAGAAGAAGCAACCACAGGATGGATAAACTTGCTGGTAAAATTGAAAGCAGGCAGACAAGGAAAGCTTTCTTCTCCCATCTCTTTTCAATGGGGCTACTAGTAGAAGTTGCATCCCATGTGTAAGGGCCTTCCACTTCAAATTATCTGGTCAGGAAAACTCCTCACAGGTGAGTGCAGCAACTTGACGTTTAGTTGATTGTAGATCCTGTAGCTGAAAAACAGGAGTAACTGTTGCAGGCTCATTTTTTATTTAAAAAAAAAAATGATGTTAGATTCCTCAGTGGTCAAAAGCACTTACCGTTCTTACTGAGGACCCAGGCTGTGTTCCTAGCACTAAAACTGAACAGCTTACTACTACCAGTATCCCCAATTCCAGGGGATCCAAAGCTATCATTTGGCCTCTCCAGGTACTAACAATATTATGGTTCATATAAACTCACACAGGCACACGCAAACATAAAATATTTCCATAACAGCCTAGTAAATTTTAATAGCATTGATTATTGTTGTTATTTTGGATTGCTAATTTAATTGTCTTACAAGTAAATAGCTTCTCATTTTACAGGTTTCCTATAGTGCTAAACTTGATATCCATCTCGCCTCTTGCCAAGTCCAGCAGATTGGAGGATTGACCTGACTTGGGCAATGGGAAATTAAGAAACAGCAGACATACATGAAGAAAACCTGGAGTGGGGTGGGTCCTGCACTATGATGGAGGTGTACCAGCAACCCATCTAGTCCCACTCTATTAAGATATTGTTAAAAACTAAATTTTCCATTTCATCTGTTGGATAAAATTACTCATCGTTCCATATCAAATATTTGACTAACTGTAGCCATTTTTACTATGTATTGATTTTCTTGAGTAGGCACCCTGAGCAAATATCATGGGAATAAGATATGGCTTGAGGATTTTAAAAGTGATATTATGCAGCTTTCATTCTTAAAACATTTATTAAAAGTTCATAAGTAGAAATAAATTATATTTACACTTATTTAGGTATTTAGAAAATTGTTGATATTCATTTTATACTGAGTCCTTGAACATTATGGGCATTTTATTTATAGACACTGCATCCCTTTTTTGTTTATTTGTTTGTTTGTTTGCTGGCTGGTACTTTGTAGTTTTAATGTTTTGAGAAGTGCCTCTTGTAGGCCAGCTGGCTTCAAACTTTGTGTAGTGAAAGATGATCTTTAAGCCCTTGGTTTTCAGCTTCCACCCTAGTCCACCACCACGTCCAGTTTCTGTACTCTAGCAACTAAAGCCAGAGCTTTCTTCATGGTTAGGAAGACCATGGTTATTCACAGAAAAGGTTTTCTGACATTTTCCTCTGTGTGTTATGGTACAAAGAACTGCTAGTGTGTTCATCTTATACAGAGCTAGTTCACATTCTTTCTTTTGTTCATGTTTGTATTAAACTTTGTTTCATGTTCTATATGTACTTCATAAAGTCCAAAAGTATTCTCCTTCCTTCTTTAAACTACATAGACTTCATGTTTCTTTTCCTTTTCTTGTTCCATTGTCTGTAGAAGCCCTCCATGTTGAATAGTAGCAGAGAGTATAGTTATTATGATCTAATATATCCTCCATTTCTCAAGTTCTGACATGACTGTTGCCACATACTGAATACAATGTTCATGAGTATTACTAATTAATAGGAATTGAATTTTAATGGCTGGGTCTCATGTGGACATTAGAACTTTTAGTATGTACTGTTAAATAGTCAAATTATCTCATCAAATTTTTAAATTGTCTCAATTTGCTAACCAGATACATATTTGTTATAGAAGAAAAATGATCCATTATTTAGAAGGTTGTTGACACAAGAACTAATACACTTCATGTATTGCTGTATAGTTATCAACACTACATATGATTTTCATGATAAAATTTTTATAACAAACTTGTTTTATATTCTGCATGAAATTAAGTTTTGCTCTTTCATTTTTTACTAAGCATTTTGAAACAACTGAAGTTTTGTCAACACTGTTACTAATGTCTGAATTATGTTCCTTTTAAGTTATTTCAACATCTCCCTTGAGATTGCTTCCATATTTAACAAAAATAAAAGATGATTGCTCTGCATAAAAACTCTGTGTTTATGATTATTTTCCTGAGATTGCACTGAGGAGTGGAGTTACTAGATCAAAGGGAATGACTGTCATAACACTTACAATATGTTTTGCTGAAGTTCTTCTAAGAGGAAGTCTGTGTGCCCACCAGTGGTGCTCGAGTGTCTGTCTCATAGCATGTGCTCCAAATTAAGGGTTATTTTAATTGTCAACTTAATAGAAGCAATAATTCTAATTTTATTCAACATTTTATGCAGAGATTGGATACTCAATTATTCTGTTTCCTACCAACATGCATTTACTAATCAGTCTTCATATTCTGTGCAATGATTCGGCTTTAAAGAGGCTCATATTGCTTATATGATTTGAAAACCAGATACATTAACCATTTGCAAATTGGGTGGCAGTTTTCTTTGTCTCAACTCTTTTGCCTACTCATTAAAGAATGATCATATTTTGTATATAAGGAAATGTTACTTTCAAGTGCTTTTCAACATGCTCAGGTTGTCAGCATAAAAATGCCAACTCTGGGTGAACTCAGTTGCCATAGTGTCTGCCTAACATACAAGAGAGCCTTGGTTTGATCTCTGGCAGCACATAGTTGTGATTCTAACACTGGAGAGTTCAAGATCATCTTTGGCCATATAGCCAATTTCAGTCTATTCTTGACTATAAAAGACCCTGTCTCAACAAACACACACACACACACACACACACACAGGCCCACATGAGCACATGCATGTATGCATACATACATATCCCACATTATAAGAAGATGACTACAGCTACATAAGTTGTAAATCATAAAAAAAAATGAAAACATCTGATTAATCAATATTGGTAATTTAATTTTTACACAATGTGATGATTCTAATAGGAATGGCCCCAAAGGCTCATGTATTTGGATGCTTAGTCATCAGGGAGTGGCACCATTTGAGAAGAATTGGGTGTTGTTTGTTGGAGTAGGAAGTGTGTCACTGGAGTTTGGAATTTGAAGTTTCACCATTTGTAGGCCCAGTTTTTTCTCTTGGCCTGTGGGTCTAGGCTACTTCTCCAGCACCATGGGTATTGCCATGGTGTCTCTCCACAACAATAATACAGTGACCAAAACAATTGTGATGGTATATCTTACATTACTGAACAGAAAACACATTTGAAACATTTTTAAAATGCTTCAAGATTATGTGTAAGCCCCCACATTTGTTTTTTTTTAATGTGTTTACATATTATATATCACTTTAAAGGTAGAAAAATAGATAGCAAAGTCCAATTTTTCTTTTGAGATATTGGCACCACAAGTTAAAATTATTAGTTTTCTTTATCATATTTCTCCCTACAAACATGAATAACCTTTTACAAAATTTAAATTTTTTAACAATGTTTTCTTGAGTGTTCTGCTTCCAGTATGTAAAAATAGCTTCCTAGCTGACCAACCCACATTGTGCAAAAAATGAACCTCTGGGGAAAACACAAGCTGCAGCTACCAGAAGATTTGAGATGGTAAAAAAGGAATGAATTCAACTGGAATGTTATTTAAAACTTAGAAGGAGCAGTACGGCAGGAGAACCTGTCCTTGTTGCCCGGCCTCAAGACAGCTAGAGTGATGGTATGGTATGAGGCATCCAAGGTTTCAACTATGCCTTATCTGTGTCCTGAAAACATCAGAAACCAGGGCACCAGGACTGCTGGAAGTGATGGGGAAATTATAGAAAGGCAGGGATAGGAAGAAAGCCCTAAGTTCCTGTTTGCATTTTTATCACTTCTTAGTGCATCTATTGAACAAAAAATATTTGGGAAAGGCACAAAACAGTACAACTTCAACTGAATCTCCATGAAATTCAGTTGCTTTCAGTAATGAACCAGAATGAATCAGCACTTTGTGAACATTGTACCTTCACTGTTAAACAAAAGTAACAAATATTTTATAACAAATTCACAGAAAAGGGAAAGAGAGAAGATATTCCTAACAGGATGTTCACAACACCCAGATATCATTAAACCTTTTATGACATTTTAAATAGCAGTACTCTGTCACTGTAAAGGATAAAATGTATAACTCAATGGCTAATAACCAGGATCACTTAAATGAGATGATTTTGAGACAAATAATTTAAAGCACTCATTGTTTCTGTCAGCAATGATGTAATAAAAGACAGGAAACTCCACTAAGAAATAGAACATATTAAAGAAAATTATACTGATATACAGGGGCTATAATTTTCAAATGTCTGTGGAAGCAGGAGGAGAAAGTTGATCAGCCTGAAGATGTATCAAAAGAATCTGTAGAGAGGGATAACTAACACTAAAGGCCTTGGGAAAGGCTACATGAAAACCTTGTGACATAAGCCCTTTATGCATGTATGTATGTATGTATATACTTACATAAAAGAAATTCAAATAGAGTCAAGATAGTAAAGGAAACAAAACCCTAACTAGATGCCATATTCTGTCAAGTAAAATCCACAGTACCAAGAAAGGGTTATACCTTTTAGAGTTGTTGAGCAAATTGGTTCCATAAATCCCCAAACCATTCAGGCTATTGCTAATGCTATTATAATCTTCCACATCTGAATGATCATTCTGTGTTGCTTAAGCATCACCTGTTTATGTCATAGAGTATGGAGAAACCCAGCTGGTACTGAAATGAAAACTTTACCCCTGCTAGCTAGTGTTTATAGTGCCAGAAGGTGCTATCCACCAACCCGTGAACTTTTTGAGCTTTGATAACAACTTTCCTGCAAGATCCACCATTTGGAATTGCACAATTATATTTGTGCAATAGTGAACAAATATAAAATCGCTCCTCATGATATAAAACTATACCCATAAAAAGTACATACACATCTCTCATCAGAGTCTCTTATTTTATACAGTAGATGATAATTAACAAGGAGACTGACAACAGGAAAATGTGGGTATGGTGAAAGACTTTAGAGTAATCATTCCTCAATGGGATATTTAATCACATCCCTTCACTCAAGACATATTAATCTATGGAGAAGTAGAATGATTGTAAGGACCATAGGTGGTCTACTACTCTAAGGAAATGGCATCTTCCAGACAAAGCATGCCAAAGGAACTTATAGAGACTGACAAAATACATAAGTCTAAACAAGTTCATCCTAGAAGCTATTCACAAATAATTATAGCTAGAAGAGAAAAAAAAATCTGTTTTCTTCAATGGAGTGATTGAGTTTATCAACTGTATTTCAGAGCAAGTCCAGTGCTCAGAGTCAGTTAGTCAACACAGACCTGACTCCTTATTTTTAGTGGGTTTTTTTTTTTGGTATTGTTTTGTTTGTTAGTTGTAGTTTGTTCAATTTTAAGAGAGAATGAACATAAAGTTGAGTGAGTAGAGAGTAGGAGAGGATCTGGGATGAATTAGGGGTTGGTAAAGAATATGATAAAAATACTATATGAAGGATGAGTATCTTTTTAAAAGGAAAAAGAAATTCATAGAAAAAGGAAAGAACAATCTAAATTAATTCATTAAATTTTTATGGATTTACATTAATTTATCTAAACTGTATGTAACTGAGATGTCAAAGGTCTGAGGTGGAGCAAGAGAGATCTTTGAAGAACTCGTTGCCAAAATTTCTCAGTTTTAATGTGTGACATAAACTGGTAGATTTGAGAGATTCTGTGACCCTAAAGAAGGACAAAAATATATCAAGGCATATGGTGTCAAAACTGCTGGGGGACAGAACCAAAGATATAAAATCAAAGTACAACAATGCCACTGTGAAATAGTAATTTCACTATATAACAATTATTTTAATGACACAGAATCCTTAGAAAGAATAGGTCTGAGAACAGTAGAACAATGAAAACGATGGCTGAAAAAAAATTGTATTTGTAGCGCAAATATCTCTAAAGAAGTGTTTTTTGTTGGTGGTGGGTTTTTTGTTTCTTTGTTTGTTTGTTTGGTTTTCAAGACAGGGTTTCTCTGTATTGTTTTGGAGCCTGTCCTGGAACTAGTTCTGTTGACCAGGCTGGCCTCAAACTCAAACTTGCCTGCCTCTGCCTCCCTTCCTAAATGCTGGAATTAAAGGTGTGTGCCACCAACACCCAGCAAGAAGTGGTTTTCGTTTTTTGGGTTTATTATTATTATTATTTGTTCAGATAAAGTAACTAAATAATTGATGAGCATCAGGCCTCATTAATGGAAATAATCATTTTTATAGAGAAGGGAATTGATAACACTGAAGCACAAATCTTAAAGAAATAAATACATCAGAAATGGTAAATATCTGAATAAATGTCCCTTCTTCCTTTCATTATATATATATGTGTGTGTGTGTGTGTGTGTGTGTGTGTGTGTGTGTGTATTTGTTTTTTGCTTAAAGCAATAAGGACATGCATGACCTCATCATATTGATTTGAGATCAATATGTTTTGAGATCTCTCCTTTCCAACATGCAATTCTCCTACTTTCATGTCTCTTTGTTTGCATGTAGGTATCCCATTAAATTTAGTTTGGGATGCTTAGCTGAGCATGGGTGGGAATTTTTACAGAAGCATGTGTAGCCAATCATTTTATACATGAGAAACTATAAATACACTACCTAAGTATGAATGAAACAGCCCATGAAAATAGATGCAAAACTAACTTGGCAACTTTAATCTAGAAAGCAGATAAAACGTGTGAAATGGATAAGTCATATACATTATATTCAAAGAGGAATTGTCTAAGTATTCAAAGCTACCTTAATTATCAAAATTTGGACACTATGACAACAACACATTAGTTAAATTTTGTTAGGCCACATTGGCCACATATTTATTTCTTACTCATCCTTAACTAGGGTTATAGGTTCTATCAAATACAGATATACATCATGTAAACAAATTAGTGATGCCCAATATGTACTTATGTTAAATTAAAGAAATCAGACACTTCCTCTTGCAGTAGTTTGATCAAAAGTAAGCTTGAATTTGAATTCTCTGCTTCTCTTCCTTTGTCTTCTGTCTCTTCATAGCTTATGATTTCTGGTCTATCTCTCATCTGACTGCTGTATGAGTCAGATTTTGTTTAGCTATGCCTTCTTTAATGTCTGAATCTATTCTCTCTATGCTGTGTATGCTCACTGTCTGTTCCTAACAAAAGGCATTGCTGCCTGTTGTGGGCAGTAGGAATGACACATGCATTTGAATGCTTAACCATCACTACTTGAGAGGAATTAAGAGGTGTGGCCTTGGAGGAAGTTTGTCACCAGGGGTGGGCTTTGCAGTTTCAAGGGCCCAAGCCAGGTAGGAGCCTCCCCCTCTCTCTTTCTCTCTCTCTCTTTCACTTGAAGATCAGTATATATAGAACTTTCAGCTACTTCTCCAGCACCATGTCTTCCTGCATGACGCCAGGCTCCCTGCCATGATGAAAATGGACTACACTTCTGAAACTGTTAGCAAATCTCAATTACATTATTTTCTTTTAAAAGAGTCGGTGTGGTCATGGGATCTCTTCACAGCAGTAGAATACTGACTAAAGCAGCTGTGTTGTTAGCAAGTACAAAAAGCACCCTAAGGGGAAGCAATGAGGTACTTAAAGAAAAATTTTCTGAGTTTTAAAGGGGTTGGAACATAATTGATTCCAAAGACCCCAACTGCCCCAGACAACAAACAGAACTCCAAATATACTATCATCAAGTAATGTCTGTATATGATTTTAGCATTTATGATGGATATTTATTTTATAAGACTCTTTTCGCTTTTCTCCTGCCGCTGCCAGGTTGCGCGGAGGAAGAAGCTTGGGTGTGTACAAGATTCGGCCTCACCAGTAACCCACCACCATGGCCAAGGAAGGCATTGCTGCAGGAGGTGTAATGGATGTGAATACTGCACTTCAAGAGGTGCTGAAGACCGCCCTCATCCATGATGGCCTAGCACACTACATATTCAAAGCTGCCAAAGCCTTAGACAAGCACCAAGCCCATCTCTGTGTGCTTGCATCCAATTGTGATGAGCCCATGTATGTCAAGTTGGTTGAGGCACTTTGAGCTGAACACCAGATCAACTTAATTAAGGTTGGGGACAACAAGAAACTAGGGTAGGCCTCTAAAACTGATCGAGAGGGGAAGCTATGGAAAGTGGTTGGCTGCTGTTGGGTAGTGGTTAAGGACTATGGCAAAGAATCTCAGGCACAGGATTTCATCGAAGAGTACTTCAAGTTCAGGAAATGAATAAATAAAATTTTGGCTCATTTTTCTCATTTGTTTGCTACTATAAATTGAAGTCCCTGTTTGTGCAGATGGTTGTTAGCAAATTAGAAGCATGCTTTAAAAACTCCTTGATCTTTGTTTGATGAATGACTATTACTAGGATTGGGAAGTATATAAACCTAAAGTTAGTGCGGCCATGGTATTTGATGGACAGTGTCCAAGGCATTAGAGTTTATCAGTGGAGATCTCATACAGGCTTAGTGATCTGGGAAGTCTTGGAACCATATTGGACTATATTGAATTAAATTCCAGTGAGAGAAGACACAGGTTCTCAGCCCAAAGATTGAAGATAATGTTTGACATGAAAGGGCTCAAATTGGGATAGAGTATGGGAAAGGGGGCTAGAGGAGAAAGGGATATTTGGATTAAATAGTTTAGACTGGGGTGGGTAGGATATATAAGGTCCCCTGAGGCACAAACTTAGTCATGGTTTACATCTCTAAGTGTTGAAGGGAATAATCACCCTTTCCTAGTGTCCTTGAAGCTGAATTGCAACTACTTGGAAGGGTTTAGAAACTTGCAACAGTGCTAAAGAATTCTTGAACTGCATTATTTGTCTCTTAGAAAGTGAGAGATAGTTTCATAATAATGTATCACCACATTGATCAGTGATGTTGGGTAGCCATCAGTACATGAGGTTGGCTTGGATGACAGAGTTAAAGGCTTAAAGGTTGAGGCAGGACACAGAGAGATTCACCAAGAGCACAGTTCAGCACTGGAGGTCTGTGCACAAGTGTCAGTGGTGATGTAGTAAAGCCATTGAGTAAATTTGATTTAAAATGAATGGCATAAACTATTAAAATTCTGATTGTAAGGAGTAGTCTGACAACTGATCAAAATCAAGTGAACCTAATACATTTAAAAATAGAATACTGAATGTTTGTACAAAAGAAGGGTAATATGTTCAGGATTCCCAACTTTACCATGCCAGGAGAAAGAAGAGATATAAAGGAGGGTGTATAAACAGCATGTTTCCACTCCCACCAAATTCTTCAAAATGCCAATGAGCTTCTCATTGGCAGGTCCTCACTTTCCTAGAGGAAGAAAATGGACATACAGAAGCAACAGAAGATGCATTCTGGTGCTGGGATTCACTGGGCATAATGATATCATTTGTGGTTTTGCAGTGAATGAGCTTATGCATGTGCATGGCATTATACAATTTACTTAGATGAAGGTTCATGCACAAAAAAATGTATATCTCAAAAATTGGAAAAAAATTCCTGCAGCCATATGAAGGAACTTATCATAGATATATAAAATTATCAGAAGTCATCTGTAAAGGAAAAAATATTTTGGTATGTACATAATTAGTAAAAGACTGCAACCAGTCATAAAACAGAGTCCTCAATTCTATATGATTAAAAAAACACATCTCAAAGATCAGGGGGAAATTTGATTTTTTTTTTAAATAATCAAGAGCAGCAGTTCTAAACCTGTTGTTCGTGGCACCTTTAGGTGTTACATATCAGATGTCCTTCATATCAGATATTTACAATTCAATTCATAACAGTAGTAAAATTATAGTTCTAAAGTAGCAATGAAATGTCAGAGTTATGGGTCACCACAAAATGAGGAACCATATTAAAGGGTCACAGATTTAGGAAAGTTGAAAACACTGTGCTAGAGAATGACATGTTCCTATTGGAGTTGAGATTTTTCAGGAGAAAATACATTCTTCAATAACTTCAGAAGTAGCTATTGTGCTAATTCAAAAATTAACAAGGTAAAAAGAGAAAGGGTTGCTAAAATTCCTTATAATAAAAGAAATAAATGGAAAAAGACAAATTTCAAATGAGATCAAGTTGTAATTTATTCCACTGATAAAAACTTAACTTATAGCAACATAGGCCTGTAGACAACAGAAACGCTATGGCTCCTATGGACATTCCCACCTCCTTTCACCATGTTCCCTGAGCCGTAGAGGTGGAGATAACATGTGTTATATATAAATCAATTGGGGCTGGGCTCATTTTCTGTTGCTATATTAGTTAGGACTTCTACTGTTATAATAAAACATCATAATCAAAAGCAACTTAGGAAATAAAGGGTTCATTTTTATCATAGGAAGTAGGGCAGTAAACTAGAAGCAATAATGGATGCAGAGTCCATGGAGGAGTGCTGCTCACTGGCTTGCTCTCCATGGCTTGCTCAATCTGCTTTCTCATAGCACCCAGGACCACCAATTTATGAGTGGCAACATCCACAATGGGTTGAGCCTAACAAATCAAACAGGTTTGTCCACATCCTAATCTGGTGGGGGCATTTACTCAGCTGTGGCTCTCCTCTTTCTTCTTACATGAAATTTAGGCAGCACAGTTGTTCTTTGCTTTTTAGTTTTTTTTTATTTTTTATTTTTTTTTTTTTTTTGATTTCTGTGTAGGTCCATTTCTGTAATGATGTCCATCTGTTGTAAAACAGAATGTTCTTTGATGAAGAGTAAAAGTTAAACTTATCTGCAGGGATAAGAATAGATAGTTCAGATGCACTAAGGACTTTTACTGGCTTATGAATGTGAGAGTGTTAGGTTCTTCTCTAACATAACTGGAAACATAAGAAAGTATATAGCAAAACAGGAGGACACACACAGGCTTTAAAATTTTATATTTTGTGTCTGATGGTATTTTTGATACCAGTTTATAGCAAGATAGGTGTGCCTTGAACAGATGTAGATAGACAAATGCCCTCATATGGGCCAACCCAACATTTTAAAATGACACTGGTATAAATGACACTGATGTCCAATGAAATCATAACAGTTGTGTCCTAAACATACTAACTTCAGTAAAACTAAGTGTAAACACATTAAAAAAAGAATTTGGTATTCTTATGATACCAAATTTTAAGTCAACTTAACACAAGCTATTTATCTGAAATAATGGTAACTCAATTAAGAAAATGCCTCCATAAGATCTGTCTGTAAAATATTTTCTTAATTAGTGATTGATGAGGGAGGGCCTAGCCCTTTGTGGATGGTGCCATACCTAGAATGATTGCCCTGAGTTCTTTAAGAAAGTAGGGTGAGCAAACCATGATGCCTCCATGACATCTGTATCAGCTCTTGCCTACATGTCCCCACTCTGCTTGAATTTCTGCTATAGATGCCTTTAATGATGAACTGTTACATGGAACTGTGAATGAAATAAACGCTTTCCTCCTTGAGGGTGTTTTGTCATAGCACTAATAAACCTAAGACACATCTGTTGGAAACCAGCAATCTGCTGACGCTGCCAGCTGACGATGGGTGGAACACTTATGGCAATGTCATCGCTATGTCATTCATTAAAGGGCGGCGTCAGGACTCGGTTTTCTTTTTAATGTAAGCTCGTCCCCTCTTTCTCTCTCTTCCTCTCTTCCTCTCTTTTGCTTTCTCTTCTCTCTCTCTCCTGCTTTCCGTTGGCCACCAGCTACCTCCCCCTTTCTCTCCTCTCCACCAATAAACTCCACATGGGTACACTGAATCTCATGTTTGTGTTTCATAGGCGATAATTGAAGCAAAAGAACAACATTGGTGCCATGGAACTCGGTCAGGCCCTCATCCAGGACTCGGTAGCCATCTGCTTGTGGATGGCCAGCCAGAGACACTCAGGGACCCTTATTCTGAACCAGCAGTCCACTTCCATCCACCCATTCACTGGAAATACCATCCCATACCGGCTGCAATTCAGTAAGGTACCTTTTTAAATTGTAACTCATTTCCCCAGGGTCTGGTACATTCCTCACAGGTGAATGAAATACTGCTTTCCTTGGGAGGTATATCTGATTTCAGACTGCTGAGTCCTCTGGCCTCTGATGGCCCTGGCAACGTTTTGGGGCTGACAAGCTTCAAATGATGCTCTGCCATCCTCGCTTATCCGGCATCTGGCCCTTGGCCACATTCTTGGGCTGATGAGTTCCAAGAATGATTGGCCAGTTTTCACTTCACCCATGAGAAATGAACCAGCCTAGATATCCCCTAGAAAATAAGTCAAATTGGCCACGATTACTGCCAACGAACAGATAGATGGAAGGAGTTACCATATATCCAAGCTTTTTCTACCTCTCTGCTAAACAGTCTCTTTCTTAAACTTGTCTATTTCCATTCTCTTCCTGCTATGCTAAAACTCTCCTGCCTGCCACAGCTACAACCCATCTCAGAACGGGAACCTCCCTCCACCTAAAAGTGTCCTGTTCTGCTAGGCATCTTATACTCCTGTTCAAATGTCTCACTCCCTTGTTTGTCCTCTCTGCTGCCCTTCTACTTTGTTTCTTCTCTGTGCAGATGACATTGGCTCACAGCTGGCTGGTCTGAGGCAGCATCTGCTCAAAATACTCTGAGAGTTTTTTATTTTTCCCCACAAATGATGTTTTCAGGTTTTGTGCCCTAGCACCACTCATGTTGACTGGTGCATTCGTTTCTCAGACCCATGAGGGGTCTCTTGGGTTTTATACCTTAGCATTGTCCTTAGAATGGTACATTCATTTCTCAGACCTACAGTGGTCTTTTTGGATGTTGTGCCCCTTGGTTTCCGGTTTCCTGTTAGTTTGACAAATCCTTCTGCCTCACTCATGGAGAAAAAAAAAGCCAACAAAATTATATCTCAAAACTTTATAACTTCTGCCAGTGGTTGGAAATGTGTTTATGGCAGCTGCCATGTTAACCATGTAGTCTAGCCTCACCCCACGTGGTTCTTCCCTCTGCTTCACCAGCCACCTAGGCAGAGGATCAGTCATGGCTATGTCATTCATGACAGGGCTGCATAGGGACTCAGTTTCCCTTTTAAAGTAAGTGTGCCCTTCTCTTTCTCTCCCTCTTCCTCTCTTCCTCTCTCTTGCTTTATTCCTCTCATTTGCTCTCTTCCTCTTTATCTTTTGCTTTCACTTCTCTCTCTCTCTTTCACTCTCTCTCTCTCCTGCCACCAGCTACCTCCCCTTTCTCTCCTCTCCACCAATAAACTCCACGTGGGCACTCTGAGTCTTATGTGTGTGTAGCAAACATAAGTGTAGCAAAGGAACAACAACATCTATATTCTTTGAAGATTCGAATGAGTTATTATAGAAATTACTAAAGAGGATGACATGAATTGGCTTGAAGATCAGAAGATTAAGTCTGCCAGCATTGAGAAAGATGGTAGAATGGTAAGGAGATGGCAATGGAAGTGAGAGGTAATTTAGGCCATAGGGGAGAGTCAGAAGGACTACATGTAAGTGTGAAAGACAAAGGAGACTAATATCATGTTTCCAAAGAAACTGGTCTTGCATTGGTGGATTCAATAAAATTTTGGCTAAAAACACATATTTGTACATATGGTTTTGGCTGTATTGAATATATATGGCTCCTTCTCTTATTTCATAAACAATATAGCAACTATTTATGTTGTATTTAGGTAGCTTTATGGATTACAGGTAATCCTAGAATATATGATAAAGTATGTTAATTCTATGACATTTAGCACAATATCTCTGACACATATATCTTGAATGTAGAAATGTAGAATGTAGAATGTAGAAATGTCAAGATTCTTCTAGAGAACTTGAAAACCACTTTAATGAAGCCAAAGCCTTTGGACTTTGGCCTATAGAGGTGTCCCTTTGAAGTCAGAGCATCAAGTCAACAGCATCATTTCATAAGTATGCACTCCAGGAAGAGAAATGAAGACTCATCAGGACTAAGGACCACTTATCATCACCCCCAATCAATCACTTTCCCACCTACTCCCACCTCTCAAATAGTCCTAAGTGGTATCTCAGACAGATGGATTTGGGATCTGAGCCTCTCACCACCACCTTTGGCCTCCTTGAAAACAAACTCCTCTCTTGAGAACTATTAGTTTAATGATGTGTTTGTTTAACCTGTAAATCTGTGGTTACTTTGCCTGCCTAAAAAATCTGATTGGTCTAATAAATAGAAGAATGGCCAATAGCTAGGCAGGAGAAAAAATTGGCAGAGCTGGCAGTCAAGCAGAATAAATAGGAAGAGAAATGTGGGAAGAGAGATCAGGGAATGGGAAAAGGAGGAGAAGAGGACTCCAGCCAGCCACAGCAAACCACAATGTAAGAAGTAAGAAAGGTATATGGAATAAAAATAAAAGCCCAGAGAAGAAAAGGTAGATGGGATAATTTAAGTTAAAAACTGGCAAGAAACAAGCCAAGCTATGGCCAGGCATTTATAAGAATAAGCTTTCTGTATTATTTTGGGAGCTTGGTTGCAGACCCCCCAAACAGTAACGAACCAGAAGATTAAAAGGATAATAAAACAACAAACTATATTCTTCCTCTTTTACAAAATTCATTCTAGTAATTAGCCTGGTATAGGGCAAAGTTGACTTGATTTGGTAACAAAACCTAAGATGAAAAACAACAAAGATAGTAAGAAGGGAAGGGAGCAGATGCACTTTGGGTACCACTGCTCTCTATATCTCCATTGCATCTTGTCTTTAGTTCATATTTCCCAAAGGTAGGGATCCACTTTCCAGACTCATCCCACAGATGTGTCACTTTCCTGTGTTATTGGCCTGCTGAAGAATAGGTCAAACTTTCAATCTGGGACATTGACCCTGCTTCAACTCTCTGCTCCTGGACTTTCTGGTGATGTAGGAGCTTCAGCTGAAAATCACCAGCCTAACTATGAAAAAGGCTAATCCCTTACTAAGCCATGTTAACTTCAGAGGGTCTCAGCATTAGGCTGAAATTTTGCTCTGATCACTGTCAAAAGCTTTTTAGTATGATTTCCCCACAACTCCGCACACTCCAAGTTATGTTTTGAATAGCGGTAACAGCCTTGAAGTAGGATGTGCACAGAAAAAGATGACATCCATATCTAGACAGTCTTAAAAAGTCTTCATTCCTGAGTAAATGCCATCCAGTTCTACAGGATTCGAAAGTGCCCACTCAAATAAAGAGCCAGTCCTAGCAGTGTTTCTTACCATCAAGTTTGGAGGATTCTAACACATTTTCAAGTATGTTAGAGATAAATCAATAGCCCAAGCTGCCTGCCTGTTCACCTTCAACCTGTTGACTGACTCTCAGGATTGTGTGAATACGTTTGACTTACTACCATGCCTGTGAGTTTCTAGAACTAAAATCCGAATTAATGAAAATGGATTAGCAGAACACCAAAACACCCCCCCAAACAAACTTCCATCAATTTAACTCTCAGCTTCTCTACTGCTTTTACCAAGTCTAGTGATGTAGGGACAGTCATGAATGAATATGTGGGGGACTCAGCCATCAGGAAACTTCTTTAGGTCTTGAATACCCCTCTGAGGGAGTAGTTTTGAGTATATCTGTGTCATAAATCTGAAGACAATTTCCCCTTTAGTCAAAACATGGTGCTGTGGAAGCAAGAAGTGTGAGTCACCTACTGAGAAATTAATAAACACAGGTTTCCTCTCACAGGAATGGAAAAAAAAACACAAAGGCTTAAGCTGTAATGGTTTTCTTCCCAGGGCTGCTGATCACTCAGGACAAGTCATCTGCATGACTTTGCCCAAAGTTGAGCCTTTGAAAAGATGGGGCCACACACTTCACTCCTAGAGGCCCATCCACTTCTGCTTCCCTTCACCTGCCCATACCATTAGGGAAGAAACAATGAAAGCATAATGTCAAAATCCAATTGGCCGTGTCATAACCCCTGTGTAATGTGACACAATGTAAATTCCAATTACACAGTGTGCTTTAGTTGAGAAGGCCAGGGGCATTGGGGAGAAGTCTACATAATTAGCAGTGAACGCAGTCCGGTCTAGCACAGTACAACTCGAAGGTGTCAGCATTTATGTCCATTCTGAGGACAGCCCTTCTATGTAAATAGAAAAGGATAATTACTCCTGGGTAAAAAGTGGAGCAGGCATTGTTTATTGCAGAGATGAGCAGCAGCAGAGGTGGGCTTTTGAGTGCACAAAGCCACCAAGCAGCAGGCAGTCACTTCAAAGCCAGACAGAGATTAAGTACAAAGCCCAGCCACTCAGAGACTCCCATCATCTGCTGGACTCACAGCCTCTAAATTGCAGGAGCTAATCTGTGAACACTATCCTCCTCTCTTCTTTAACATAAACAAAACAGAGGTCCTAGCAATGAGTGGCCTCATCAGCCACTTAAGAAAAGAACCAAACCCAATAACAACAAACTTTAAATCCCTTCACCAGCCCCTGAGCTACCCTGAGTGGCTACACTTTTGCCAGCAAAGGCTCCTTGAGTCCCCGGCCACTGTGTATAAGAAAGGGGGCAGCACTTTACAAACACCATCACCTAAAATGTGAGACAGATGTGAAACTGGGCAGAAACCAGGCAGCACCTGGTGTCAGCAGTAATTGCCTTGTATGATGGTTTGTTCCTTCCACCAGCCAGCTCTGGGAATCTGAGCCACACAGCCCTTGCCTAACAGGAGCTGGAGCAGGAGAAGAGTCAGACAGCCTGCATGCTGCTGGATGCAGCCAGGAGAATTTTGAACACTTTCCTAACACGCATGCTTCTTTGAAGCGAAGTCAGGATGGGCCATGCCTTTACCTTGAGCCTTCAGGGCCCAGGATATGATGGTATCCCACAATTTTGTAGAGCAAATATGCTAAAGAGAGTAAAAAAATAAGTAAATAAATAATGCAACAAATACGTTGTTCTAGTATGCTTTTAAAGAGAATTTGGAAGACATGGAATGGAAAGGGGAGGGGGTAGAAAGAATGGAAGGTGAAAGAAAGAGACAGGAAGCAGAAAAAGTGAAAAGGGAGGTGGATAAAGTTTGTACAGCAAATTTGCTCTTTTTTTGGTTTAATTATTCAGTCCCATTTTCTATAAGATGTGGTAATATCCATAAATGCCCTCCTCCCCCATTGTTATTATTTTTACACACACGCTTGGGAAATCAAGACAAACTTCCTGAGTTCAAAATTAATGATATTCTCTGGGAACACTGACCCTGGAGTGCCCTAATACTCCATTTATCTCAAGTCCTAATAAAGTATGAGAGTGGCTCTGTTTATTCAGGGTTATTTACTGGAAAATTAGCATTCAGTCAAAAATTATATTTACAGAAGCAATTATCAGATCCAAGAGGAAAACAAATGAAATGAGTTCTTTCATCCACTCTTCATGAGTGACAGATCATGGTCTGCAGTAAGCATAATGTTCATGGTAAGCCAGTCAGTTTTAGACAACTAAACGAAAGCCCAGGTTTACGTAAAAGAGTAAATTGTTCAATATAGTTTCCTGGTCATAATGGTCTACTAAGTTATATTCTGGAAATATTTTGAAATACCACACATTCTGGAAATTGAACTTTTCATCCCTTTCTAAGATATCTAGTGAAATCTAAACTAGTTTCAACTGGAGCAAGGGACAGTGGTTAAAAGATGAGGCACGTCTTCATTCTTATTTGCAGTATCTGTATGGTGTACGATCTTAAGCAAGTACCTTGACCTCCCTGAGATTCTTCATCTGTCCATTATGGACGAGAATATCAATTCTGTAAGGGTGGTAGGACCAGAGGGCACAGTGCCCTGCAAACTATCAACATACAGTTGTTTCTTGTTTCAATTAGTACACGTAGAATTTAGTAGGAAATGTGGATATTGTCTGCTTTTTTATATAGATAAATAACAAAAGATCTTGATGAAATCCATTAGCACACTCTTCTCAGCTTCAAGCTACAAATATAAAAGACAGATAGTAACTTTTATTTGCCTCAAGATAATATAAGTTCCATAAACAGACATGAGACTTACCCCACTGTGGATCTATAAGCTTGCCTGTCCCCAGGGAGAGTGTACACGTAATTTGATGCGTCTGTTACTGTTGTAATTGGGAATCAGGAAAGCTGTCCTTGTGTAGAAAGGGAGCTGAGGCTCTCTGCAATGTCAATGAGGTAGCATCAGAATGACACTTCCAGCATAATGTTGGCCAATTAGATGTTGGAAATATGTATGCACTGCTCTGAACCACCTGTCATGTCTCTGGGTTCCTAATGGGGAAGAGGAGGAGGTCACCAAAGGAAAAGCAGAAATCATGGGAAATGCGACGAGGTTGGCTGCGAACAGCAAGCTCGGGAAGCAAGTCCAAGCTAAAGTGGCTGCAGAACCATTTTACTGAGAACTGCCAGGGCTGCCTTCACTGTCCATGCTTGCAGAGGGTTTCCGGATTTCAGAAAGAATTTTCCAGATGCCCTGCTGACAGCTTAATGAAGGAATGCCACAAATCACCTCAGAGGAGGCAACCAGGAGTGCTAACCAGCCCTTCCTGTGAAGCCTCCAAGAGAGAGAGAGAGAGAGAGAGAGAGAGAGAGAGAGAGAGAAAGGAAAAAGTCTGTTTTCTTCCAATGAGGTTTTACAAAAATGAATTATGCCATTAAGTGCCAAGAAGAAAATTAGCTATGAGCTTTTAAATTTAAAATGATCCCCTTTTTAATTGTAAAACAGTGGCACTTAACTGCTATTGATCCTGCAGAGACGCATTAGGGAACAGGGTCACCATAACTGTTAATATTCAGAGCTTAGTGAAAGAGCATCAAAGGACATTTTAATGTCACAGACTTTCTCAGGGAGTTTTTAAAGAAGGTTTGGCTCAGCCAGCCTATGAATGAAAAGGACATGAGGTAGACAAACGTAGAAACAAATGTGATAGCAATTTTTTTTCTGCTAATCAAATCATAACTCAAGATTGATTTTTTGGCAAAAGTTTATGTCATATAGATTTCCAAGGCTAGTCGACATTTAAAAGTCAGAGTATACATTTCCTATAGACTAGGACGTTTTCAGATGATCATCCAATGGGGAATTTTTTTTTTTTTTTTTTTTTTTTTTTTTGTTTATTTTTGAGCACACAAGTGTAAGAGAGCTTCCCTTCTGGGGAAGCCCATTCAGCTTGTGCTAGCTTCAGCATGGAGGAATGTGAAATGTCACAGGCATTTTTATTTCTCTCTGCAAAAGTCTTTCCTGTGCTTCCGAAAATTTTTATCGGATGAGGCATAAACCGAGGTGAGTGCTCAGTTTTTTGGGGTCCTTTTTTTTCTCAAGGTAAGCGGTACATTTTTAGGACATGTTCAAAGGCAGTTTTCTTCTTTTGGTAGGATTGGGAAATGCTGAGTTTGTAGCATCATCTACTTGCAGACTTTGGAAGCCTTTAAACTTTCCATTGAGGCCAAGGGAGGCACTGGCCTCTGAAGTCCAAGCTCAGTTTCTGTGTTAGAGTCTAAGAAAGAAAACTATGAGGAGGTAGATGTGATTGTTTTGAACTAAAATTCCTGCTTTCATTTATATTTCTAACTCAAGCTGTTTGTTGTCTTTTCAAACAGAAAAAAAAAGACCCCAAAAAACTGAGCACTCACCTCGGTTTATGCCTCATCCGATAAAAATTTTCGGAAGCACAGGAAAGACTTTTGCAGAGAGAAATAAAAATGCCTGTGACATTTCACATTCCTCCATGCTGAAGCTAGCACAAGCTGAATGGGCTTCCCCAGAAGGGAAGCTCTCTGTCTGCGAGGGATTCCTATGAAAATAGTTTCATCACTGCTGCTGCCTAGTTCAAACACAGAACTTAGTCACCTACTCCAAACCACATTTCGGGATGTAACATGTTTAAGCAAATAAAATCTTATAGGAATTACAGAGCAGGGAAGAGGAGAGAGAGAGAGAGAGAGAGCAATCAAAGAAAACAAAGGGTTTAACTGAATGATTTAGGTTTTGGTTTTCAAACCAGTATTTCCTCGTGTGTAGCATTGTTATAACAGGGTGTTCTACAGAACACCTGGAGAAAATTTGAGAGCTGCAGGCATGCAGAGTATAACTGGCCCTATATTCATGTAGATGTGTATTCTCCTGGACAATGGAGTGGGGATTAAGGAAGCCCTTCCACCCAGGCTACAGAGCAGTAAAACCTGAGAAGAGAAATCAGGGTGTCCTGAGCAGAGTGGATGGATCATCTCGATAACATATGAAGAGATGAAAAGGTTAGCCAAGATCACAGCTCAGGGACTGGAACTCAGCAGATGAATCGTGGCTGCCCAAACGAAGAGATGCTCTTAGGGCATTTCAGACAGGAAGTAAGAACACATTATTTCAAAGGTATGGGACCAAGTGAAAACCAGCCTGTCTTGGGGTTCCTGTTTCTGTAATGAAGCACCAAGACCAAAGTAACTTGGGGAGGAAAGGGTTTATTTGGCTTATACTTCCATATTGTTGTTCATCATCCAAGGAAGTCAGGACAGGAACCCAAAAAGGGAAAGAACCGAGAATCAGGAGCTGATGCAGAGGAGGTCATGGACGGCTGTTGCTTATTGCCTTGCTCAGTCTGCTTTCTTATAGAACTCAGGACACCACTCTAGTGATGATCCCACTCACATGTGCCTGGGCTCTCCCACATTACTCACTAATTAAGAAACTCCTTGATAGACTTGCCTACAGCCCAGCCTTATGGAGGCATTTTCTCAATTGGGGTTCCCTCCTCTCAGATGACTCTAGCCCATGTCAAGCTGACAAAGCATTAGCCAGCACATAACCTTTGCAGAACAAAGGCTTAGGGCAATCTCTACATTTCTACCTCCCCATAAATGTGCTATCTTGCAGAGACTTGAAGCCTAACACCAAAATAACAATGGGGGTTGAAAAGAACCAAATCTACATGCTGAATGTTGCTACAGAGGTTCTGAGATACAATTACAACATAAACAAAAGGTTCCAGTAAACTACAGTATTTTCAGCTGCACATGATCTGATGCCATGACATTGCCAAACCTACTTCCTCTGCCTCACCCTAGACTGCTTGAAAGTCCTGTTATCAGCCAATGAGAAAAACCTTGTTGCAGAATTCTCAAATCCTTTCAGGTCAATTAACCTTCAAAAATAGCACCCTGTGCAAAACCAAGGGCCTCCATTTGACATCCTCCTAGAGTCACCCTTGCCCAGCATCAACAATGAGCAGCACCTGACAGGAAGGAAGCCAGCAAGGAAGACCCAAGACAAACTACCACATAGAGAGTGGTGAGGATTCGGAGCTTTGAATGGTCTGGAGAATCAGTGAAGAGTCTGCAGCAGCAAAAGATGGACCAGCTTTGCTATGCATCTCTCTGAAGCACCTTCTCAAACACATGGGGGCCAGCTGAAGGAGGGGACAAGATTGAGGCCAGAGATCACAGCTGAATGGCACTGTGGCAATTCAGGCTGGAAAGGGTCAATTCCATGGGACAGAAAGTAGCTGGTTTGCAGAATTAACTAGAAGAGGGAAGTAAGAAGGGTGCCAGAGTGTCTGGACTTTTGAGTCAGAGGACCTATTGTATTGTCTGCTGTTCCATCATTAACAATAGTTGGGTTGGTTTACTGAGTAACTGAGACAGAAACTATTATGGTGTGTGCTAAGGAGTCTCATTTGAGATGATCATTTGTAAACATCTACCAAATAATTGAATATGTTCATCTGGAGTTAAGGAAGAACCTACGTTCCCACTTTACAATTTTGCAACTCACAGGAAGAGATTTGGGGACATTAGAGGTATCTGAAATTCTTTCAAAATTACATTCTTGTATGGTAAAGTTTGTTATAGAAAATAGATTCCCAAAAGAATTAACAATCCCCAGAAACCGGGTTGACTATAGAATGAAGCTGACTGGAGAATGCTGAGCACTCTCAGCATTTAAGAAGTTTGATATTAGATTTGAACCTAAGACTCTCTACAACCTTTGCCCTGTGTCCTCACCCAGGACTGCTTTATCAAAATACTGTCTCTGAGATAATAAAGAGCTTTTGCATTGCATAAGAAACTCATAATATTCTTTGCTTTCAAAATTTTCCCTCTCAGAGACATGTTGATTTCTCTCTGCCTATCTTGCTCTTGACCCATTTAAAGATCTAATTCATGAAGTTTGTGTTGTTTCCCTTCACTAACCCTATTCTCTCTTCTGAATACTCTGGCCATTTTATGGTGCCTGGCACCACACATTTCCTCAAAATAAAGCCCCTTTTCCCACACTCATGCACACACAATACACATGTGTGTTGTGATGTGTATGTGAATG
Organism: Phodopus roborovskii; assembly: GCF_943737965.1. Lineage (NCBI taxonomy): Eukaryota > Metazoa > Chordata > Mammalia > Rodentia > Cricetidae > Phodopus > Phodopus roborovskii. The sequence goes on along the minus strand of NW_026126623.1, from coordinate 2,190,364 downwards.
TTCTTTATATGTCATTTTGTATTTTTCTATAATGATCTTTGTATATGTACATACATATATGTGTGTGTTATACTCCCATTAACTAGAACTTATACTGTAGAGTCATTGAATACCTGTATGACACTTTGACTTATAATTTTATAAATATAACATACATATATTATACATATTCATATATTATAATTAGAAAGGAATTGGAGGATAAAGAAGAGGTTGAAAGAAAAGAAAGCTAGCAGTGTAAGTTGTGTTCCAAGGTGGTTATTGATTTCTAAATACTAATTGTTTTTTACTCACTTTTAGCACATTTAACTTCTCCTTTCTGTAAACAATTAGATTCAAGGGAAGAATAACATATGAAAATACTCTTTCTAAAGTTGAATAGAGTTCCTGTTAATAGAAACAAATTTGTCATAGGAGGAAATTTGAATGATAATTCAGCATGTTCTTACCATATTTTCTCAGTACTAAAATCAATTTAAAATAATTACAAATTTTACAAATTGGTGTATAATCTGTGAGTGTGTGTGTGTGTGTGTGTGTGTGTGTGTGTGTGTGTATGTGTGTGTGCGATGCAAATTGAATCTCAGTAAAACACACAGCAAACTATACCAGTCAGGCCATGAAACTCCTGTAACTAACTGTCCTCCTTCGAATGAGAAATGTCCCTTACAGTCTAAGGCATTTGAACACTAGATTCAGTTGATTGGCATGTTTGAAGACATTTAGGTCTTTGTCTTGCTGGAGAAAACATATTACTGGGGGCAGCCTGTGAGAGGAGAGTAGCTCACCTACTTCTAGTTTGTTCTCTGTCCTTCCTTACTTAGTTTAAAGGCATGAGTTCTCAGCTTCCTGTACCTGTCGCCATGCCTGCCACACATGGCTGTGCCTCACCCTCAGAAAAGACTAATTTCTCTGGAACTGTCAGTAAAAGTAAACTCCTTTCATAAGTTACTTTAGGGCATGGCCTTTTAGCACAACAATAGAGAGTAATTAAACACAGTCTAATAATTCTATCCAGAACAAGGCAAAAAACTGCAATGCCCTGATTCTGTTGGTTTAAAAAAGAAAGCAATTTTAGAATATATTACAGTGCGTTTAGCTTTCTAGAAAGCCACCTGAGATATAGAGTACACCAAGCTACTGTTCAAAAGAAGCTGAAGGAGCCCAGGTCCAGACTGCCAAATGTCATTTGGAAACAAGAAAATTCACCTTTTGAGGACATTTTTTATAATCTAGAAATTTATGTAACAGCTTATATTTTGTAGGAAAGCACAGCATACCAAACCAACTAAGCAGAGCCAGCATGGAACCTGCAAGGCTCTGCACCAGGTCCTCTGTGTAAATGTTACTAGAGGTAGCTTAGTGGTTTTGTGGGACTCTTAACAGTGGGTGTGGATATATCCTGACTCTTTTGCTTGCTCTTGGAATCCTTGTCCTCCTGTTGGGTTGCCTTGCCCAACCTCGATATGAGGGCTTTTGCCTTGTCTTGTTGTATATTGTTTTGTCCTGTTTAACCGTCATCTCTTGGAGGCCTCTCTTTTCTGAAGAGGAAATGGAGAGAGTGGATCTGGGAGGGAAAGAAGTTTGGGGGGATTGGAGGAGTAAAGGGAGGGGAAACTGTGGTCTGGATGTATGATAGAAGAATCTATTTTCAATAATATTTTTAAAAGACCTTTGACTAAATATTCAAAAGCAAAGCATACCTCCACATATTTTTATATCAATACTTAATATTCTTATGTTTAGTTGATAAATAGAAGATATTAGTATGAGTAATAGTACCTTAAAGAGAGTAGATCAAACTATTTATCTTGTATATCTTTGTACAAATTCTACTTCATGAGGCCATACTTCTTGATTTCTATCCTGGGCAAAAAATAATATTTTCCACATTATATTATATAGAAATTAAATTACTGATGGGATCTTTAAAGCCATGGCAGGGTGAGGATGGCGAATATAGAGTAGACTAGAAAGGGATGTTTAGAAGGCTCTTTGCAGACAGTTTAGATCACCGAAACAGGTTCTCAGCAAACCCTTTGTGGGAGTTCTTGTCTCTTGTGCATTAACAGGATCTCATATGACAGTTATAAGGCTGGTAGATGAGCCTTTCTTGCTGAAAGGACATGTGATGGTCAAACTGGGTTGTCAGCCTGACTACATCTGGAATTCATTAAATACCCAAGCAGCTGGGCAGACCTGTGAGCGGTTTTGGGTAAACTGGATTCTTTTGAAGTGGGAAGACCTGTAAGGATGGAAAAATTTATCCTAACTCTCCACTGACCCCAGGAGTAGGCAAAAGGTCACATTCTTGACTGTTTATCGCAGAGCTGTGAGTGAGTGAACACAGGAAATGAGCCTTGTCACCTCACCCAGAAGCCAGCGAGAAAGCAGATTTCCTGGGCTAAGCGCAGGTTTGGATAGTACAAATTGATTGGTCCCCATTGGATGCTATGAGATGATTGGTTTATGATGGGCAGGCTTTGTTGTAACCCTATAAAAGCTGTCTCAATACTGTACCCAGGGTTCCCAGTCCTCTACCCCCATGTGGAGTATGGCTGGGGACCCCAGTGCACTGGAATATAAAGACCTCATGCTTTTGCATCAAGACCGCTTTTCGTGAGTGATTTGGGGGGTCTGCCTTTCCTGAGTTGGGGCGTGAGGGTCCACGTGCTCCATGGGCCTTTCATTTGGTGCATTGGCCGGGAATCCACGACCACCCCTCTCACCCGAGAACTGGCTTGGAAGTACTGAAATTGTTAGGAACTAGAAGCCAACTCACCCCAGCCAATGATGGGCGGGATGCTCATGGCCACGTCATTGCTATGTCAAGCTTTACCTGGCTGCCAGAGGACTCAATTACGCATGCGCAAGCCCCGTTTTAAAGCAAGCCCGCCAAGTGGGCCTCTCTCTTGCTCTCTCTCTCTCTCTCTCTGGCCTCTCTCTCTGCTCCCCCTCTTGCTATCTCTCTCCTGCTTTCGGTTGGCCACCAGCTACCCCCCTTTCTCTCCCCTCTCTCAATAAACTCCACGTGGGCGCTGAGTCTCATGTTTGTGTTTCATAGGCATGAGTTGTATCAAAAGAACAACAGGGATCCCCTCTGATGTGTGTGTATGTTTGCATGTATTATATGTTGGCTAGCGTCTCTGTTCTGAATATGTGTTTTCTGGTATCTGTTTTCTAGAATGCGTTCTCGGTTTTGGATTGCAGCTGCCTTCTTGGGCCATAAGGACCAGTGGGCCGTGATCAGCAGATGTGCTCCCACAGTCACAAAGCTGGAGCCCTGGAGGAATCTCCAGGGGGGTATAGGAAGCCTGGGGAGACCCAGTTGTTGGCTTCTGTCTGTTGGCCACTGGGCCAAACTCTGTTGTTGAAGTGGAAACATCCTCCGTGGCCCACCTGGGCGTGTGCAGGTCTGAATCTGTTAGTGCTGCCTCCGGGGGACACCCCTGGAGGTGAGGAGGCTCTCAGCTTCCATCTGCCAGTTGATAAAACCAAGTTCTGTATTCCACGGCCACTGGAGTTTTTTGCCTGTTTGCTAGAGACACGGCAGGTCACATGTCTGGATCTGTTAGTTTCTGTTTCATGTGTTTCCGTTCTGTGAGTTTTTAGTGTCTTTGTCTGTAGTTTTATCCTAGGACTGACTCTAACGGACAACTCCCCTTTAGTTTAACTCTTGACCACTGGACTAAAGTTAAGTCTCGGGCCCATAATTTGTCAGTAGAGGTTAGGGAGATTCTGGCAGACTTTTGTGCCTGAGTTGGTGGACATTCGGTGTCAGATGGTGTTTAATTCTGAGATTATCCAAGCTGTTAAGGCAACTGTTTTTCAGGACCCACTGCCAGAGAGCATTTGTGCAGGTCCATCTTTGGGACCAGAAGACCCAATGAGACAGGGGCAGCAGGGGCGGCAGGGGCAGAGCCACACTGGAATGGATGGGCGGGTTTATGACCCTTGTCACTGTGCATGTTTGGCTCCCCCCAATGTCGGGTAGCCAGATTACAGCCTCCAGTGCTGCGCCTCAAATCTTTGTAATTGGGAAACTAGATCTTTGTAATTGGAAAACTAACCACCCCCCCTTTCTCAGAGGATCCCCAACGCCTCACAGGGTTGGTAGAGTCTCTTATGTTTTCTCAACAGTCCATAGCCTGCTGTAGATGCTCTTCACAACAGTGGAGTGGGAGAGAATACTATTGACTTAGGACTCCCTTTGGCTTGCGACACTTGGGACTACAACACTATCGAAAGTAGGGAGAGCTTGAAAGTCTATTGCCAGGCTCTGATGGTGGGTCTCCAAGGTGCTAGGAGACAGCCCACCAATTTGGCTAAGGTAAATAAAGCACTCCCTTTGACCCTGCCTCAGAAGCCCAGAGAGCTTCAATGACTCTGGCCTTTATAGGGCAATTGGCTCCGGATATTAGAAAAAAAAACTCCTGAGACTGGAAGGGTTACAAGAAGCTGAGTTGTGTGACTTAGTAAAAGAGGCAGAGAAAATGTATTTTAAAAGAGGGACAGAGAAAAAAAGAAACAGAGAAAAGAGAAAAAAAGAGAGAGAGAGTGGACAGGCATGACAGAAGACAGGAAAAAAATTACTAAAATCTTGGCCGCAGTAGTTAAAAAACAAAAATGGTAGAAAAAAATAAAATAAATAAATGAAATAAAAAATTTAAAGCAGGCCCTAGACAGTCAGGAAACCTGGGCAGCAGGACCCCTCTTGGCAAAGACTAATGTGCATATTGTAATGGGTGCCACAGAGCAACTGCAATATTCATGGACTACTCGAAGAACAGTGGACCTTGGCGCGGGCCGGGTATCCCACTCATTCCTGGTTATCCCAGAATGCCCTTACCCTCTGTTAGGAAGAGACATTCTGTCAAAAGCAGGAGCCCAGATTCATTTTGACTCTGAACAGCCATCAGTAACCGATAAACAGGGAAAGAGCTTGATCCTGTAGTCTGGCTGTCTAAAAGCTATGGCGGCCATGGCTGTACTGGTCAAAGACGCTGACAAGTTGACTTTTGGGCAGAAAGTAACTACAATACCCCCCCCATGCACTGAAGATCATTGTTCAGCAGCCCCCAGACCAATGGATGACCAACGCCCGCATGACTCAAAACCAATGGATGACCAACACCCGCATGACTCACTGACACACTACCTGCCACTCTTCTGCCTGAGGAGACTGATGAACCCGTAATTCATGATTGCCATCAACTGTTGGGTAAAGAGACTGAAGTTCGCAAAGATCTTACAGACTTCCCTCTGGCCAGGGAAGGGCTGACCTGGTTCACTGATGGGAGCAGTTACCTTGTAAAAGGTAAAGAAAGGGCTGGGGCGGCAGTATGAATAAAACCCACACTGTTTGGGCCAGCAGCCTGCCAGAAGGAACCTCAGCACAAAAATCTGAGCTTGTGGCCTTAACACAGGCCTTGCAGCTGGCTGAAGAAAAAAATCCGTAAACATCTACACGGGCAGCAGTTATGCTTTTGTAATTGTACATGTGCACGGGGCTATCTATAAACAAAGGGAACTTGCTATCCCTCAGATAGAAAGGAGATTTTACCCTACTCAGAAGGGTTAGAGTATGTCCAGCAGATACACCGTCTAACCCACCTAGGGGCTAAATATCTGCAGAGACTGGTTAGAACATCCCCTTATCATGTTCTGAGACTATTGGGGGTGGCCAACTCAGTAGTAAAATATTGTGTGCCTTGTCAGCTGGTTAATGCTAACCCTGCAAGAATGCCTCCTGGGAAGAGACTGAAGGGAAGCCATCCAGGCACTCACTGGAAAATGGACTTCATGGAGGTAAAGCCTGCCAAATATGGTAACAAGTACTTATTAGTTTTTTATAGACATCTTTTTAGGATGGGTAGAGGCTTACCTTACCAAGAAGGAGACCTCAACCATGGTCTCCTTGGAGAAAATCTTCCCAAGATTTGGAATACCTAAGGTACTAAGATCAGACAGTGGTCCAGTTTTTGTTGCCCAGGTAAGTCAGGGACTGGCCAAGACATTGGGGGTTGATTGGAAATTACATTGTGCATACAGACCCCAAAGCTCAGGGCAGATAGAAAGGATAAATAAAACCAGTAAAGAGACCCTCACTAAATTGACCACAGAGACTGGCATTAATGACTCTAGCTCTCCTAACCTTTGTACTTTTCAGGGTTAGAAACACCCCTGGACCATTTCAGCTGACCCCCTATAAATGGCTCTATAGGAGGGGGCCCTCCAATGATGGAAATTGCCTCTGTACATAGTGCTGATGTGCTGTTTTCCACATCTCTGTTTGCTAGGCTTAAGGTACTCGAATGGGTGAGACAGTAAGCATGGAGGCAGCTCTGAGAGGCCTACTCGGCAGAAGGAAACTTGGAAGTTCCACATCACTTCCAAATTGGAAATTCAGTCTATGTTAAATGTCACCACACAGGAAACCTTGAGACTTGGTAAAAAGGCCCACTTTGTGGCCGTTCCAGAATATGTCCTCTTCCCTTGGACCCACTCCAATGCCACTCAAGGTTATAAGACCCAGGAACAACCTCTTACAACTGCTCATTTTTATTCCTATCTTGCTGCTTACTGTTAAAAAAAAATTGTTGTTTTTGTTAGGGAGCGAATGAATGCAGTCCAAATCATGGCCTTTTAGTCCTCCCAGTTCTAAGATTAGAACTATTAACAAGAGAAGAAGTGGGGAATGTAAGGATGGAAAAATTTATCCTAACTCTCCACTGACCCCAGGAGTAGGCAAAAGGTCACATTCTTGACTGTTTATAGCAGGGCTGTGAGTGAGTGAACACAGGAAATGAGCCTTGTCACCTCACCCAGAAGCCAGCGAGAAAGCAGATTTCCTGGGCTAAGCGCAGGTTTGGATAGTACAAATTGATTGGTCCCCATTGGATGCTATGAGATGATTGGTTTATGATGGGCAGGCTTTGTTGTAACCCTATAAAAGCTGTCTCAATACTGTACCCAGGGTTCCCAGTCCTCTACCCCCATGTGGAGTATGGCTGGGGACCCCAGTGCACTGGAATATAAAGACCTCATGCTTTTGCATCAAGACCGCTTTTCGTGAGTGATTTGGGGGGGCACCTTTCCTGAGTTGGGGCGTGAGGGTCCATGCCCTCTGCAGATCTTTCAGACCCACCTTAAATCTAGATCACTTGAGTTCCAAATGCCCACCTTAAATCTGAGCCAAACTTCTTGAGCAGCCTATATCAAGGACATGGAAAAAGGAAGCTTTTGCCTTTGGCCTGCTTGCCTTCACTCTTACTGGCAAGTTCATATATTCTCTTGCTGCTCAGGCATTCCTTTACTGGTATCAGAGCCTATTGCTTCAGGACTCCAAAGATGTACTGAAGACCATTTGAGATTTCCAGCACCATGGATTGAAGAACTATGGGATTTTCAAACTTCTAGCTTGAATGGCTAATCAGGAAACAGTCATTGCTGAAGTAGCTGAACCACAGCCTGTAAGCCACTCTAATTAATAACACACACACACACACACACATCATCTATATATAAATATACATATATGTATGTTACATATATTCATTCTATCAGGTTTGTTTCCCTAGAGAACCCTGAATCATATAGCAAGTATTTCTTCAGAAGAGAGCGCACGTGTGTTGAGACTGGGAAATGGGGTTCATTCATTCACCAAAGGCAGCAACATTTCTTACTCCTCACCTGGATGAGTGGCAGCTGCAGCACTGGCAGCACTCACAGCAACAGGTGCAAAGGAACCACATAGTTTAAACTGCATGGCTTTGTGGGAAAGCTGCCTTTCTCATGAAGAATTCATGATAAGCCCAGGGCCCGCTACTTTCTAGGGTTCCACTTTCAGTTTATTCAAGGTAAGAGGCACAGGCAAAGGTGTATAAAAGACAGCATCTGTACCTTTGAAATCCTGGCTTCCAGTAATCCTGGAATCCTGAAATCCTGGCTTTGTAGAATGGGCTTGCAGCTGCTCATTCTTCCCTGTATGCCTGCCCACTTCACCAGGTATGTCTCATAGTCCCTGGGAGAGAACCCTTCAATCTGCACACTCTGAAGTTGAGTGGTTAAAATGCCCATGTGCAAGTTCGTGAGGGAGGGGTCCCATAAATGCCCACATCAGTTCTCATGATGCCAAGATCACAGATTACATTTCACCCAAGTCTGACAGTTCAGAGCTGTCTCCTAGTCACAGGTGACAGCTTTAGGCCAAGTCACGGGACTTCAAGTGTGAGCATAGGAGTTGATTGACCCAAATCTACTGCTGATGAGAGTTGGGAAGTCGCAACACCTCTCCGTCTGTTCTGACAGGTCAATAACTTTGAATTTGCACCTCAGAAGGAGAAGGGTGTTTAAGAAATAATCAAAAAGCTGACAAGCCAGAGAGTCGAAGAGTGGGATAAGGCTGTGAATCGTCCATTCCAGCCTCCCAGACAGGAAAGCTGAGGTTCAGAGAGCCTCAGTGTGCTGATAGCATAGCGGGAGATGGAAGGCAGGCAGGAAACAGGCAAGGATAGGAAACAGAACATAAAAAGTCCAGGACTCATCTACAGGTTGGGGTTATGCCACATGTGACTTATTTACACTAGGAGGAAGTATTTGTTATGCATTTAAAATTACTATTTAACTTGAGGTTCTATATTTTGTTTGCTAAGTATGGCAGCATTAAGTGTAAAGCCAAATTTAATAACTAGAGAGACCATAAATTAGCCAGGACTGTTCACTTCCAAGAAACAGGAAACCATGCCAAATCAGTTAAAATCAAAGTGAAAATAAATGTTGCAAAAATAAATGTTTGATTACATTTTTATGCTAATGATGATATAATTTGTTTAGGAACTGAAACAAAAAAAAAATGCTGGGACCCAGAGACAGATTTGTGGACCAAAAAACAAAAATAAAATTAAACCTTGACCCTGACTTTCCACCATGCACAAAAGCTAGTTTGAAACAGAACATAGTCCTAAATATCAGTGTCTATGACAGAAAGCATAAAGGAGTACATTCATGACACAAGCTATACCAGGATTTCTCAGGGTACATAAAAGGACTATGTGTAAAAGTGAAATGGACAAATGCTAGTTTCAGCCATAGTTCCCTACAGGCACACACTGAGTGGCCCATTCTTGTGTGAAACATTTATTGGGTGAGCATTTATCAGCCACTATTTTTAAGGATGTAAGGCAGAAAAAACTAAGCAGGAAGTTAAGCAAAGGAATGGGAATGCCCCAGCCTCTGGGGCACAGATGACAATCTCAGGGTTGTCCCATGTAGAAGTCAGGGGACAGGCCCTGTGCATACTTGAATCAGCCAGCCATTTATCTAAGCCACTCTGGAAGGATTGTCAGAAGTTTCATAAACCAACAAATACAATAACCAAATACATAGGATCTCAAGAAAAGGGATCTGGTGTGGGTTACCAATAACATCTACTCTCACTGGAACTCAAAGTTAAATATTCCCTAACAGAAAACAATGATGCCATGAAGTAAATAGGGTGCACACAGAAAGAAAATGTTTGCAGCATGTGAACTTGACAAGGGCTCACAATCAGCAGGTATAAATACCAAGTTTATTTATATCTTCATATCCAGTAAATATGAAGTCAAGCATTCAACTTTGAGGGGACCTATTATAGACAGAATGCCTAATAATACAGTAATAATTGGCAATATCAAATACTGGCAAGCATATGTTGTCAGTAGTAATGTAAATTGGGAAAGCCATTTTGGAGGTGACAATTCCTATCAAACCTACCTACATACTTACCTCACAAAATTGTATTCTATTCTTAACAACTTTCCTTCCTTATAATATACAACAAATAAAAGCATGTACAAAAATATTAAACTATCACTTTGCTTCTTGTCTACAAGTACCCAAACTCAGAAAGCTAGTGAACTGCAACATATTCATAAAACGGACTAAAACTTAGTATGAAGAAGAAAAGACAGCTGCTATGTGAAACGTGTAAGCTTCAAAAACAATTGGGATGTGAAGAGACACATAGAGGACTGACCACTCCACACTCCCGAAATATGATTCTCAAGAACACACTCAAAGCTGGTCACTGGAGAGAGAAGTCAGAACAACGGTGGCTTCTGTTGTCATGCGTTGCAAGATTCATTACAACAAGCCATAGACAAATTATACAGGTGGCAAATACTGTGTCTAGAAAGAAGTGATGGGTAATGAGGGTATATGCTTTTACCAAATTATCTGGAAGAGTAAACTAAATAATTTTTACATTACAATGATCATTATATTTCACTAACTTGTATCTGCTATATAAGGAAAATTCCAAGACCTTGGTTGTGATTCCAAGAGTTCAAATAAGGACATCATCCAGTTCTCTTTCTTTTCTCTCCTTGCTTCTCCACAGGCAACATTTTTCTTACCTTGTCTTGTTGCTATTTCATTTATTCTGGATCTAATAGCCTCAACGATGCTACACAAACTCCCACCAAAGCTTTTGGGATTGAAGTATGAACCATGATGCTGCAATTATAGCATATTTACTGAACTTACTTGTGTAAGTGCAGAAAGAGGGCATGCTGAGATCCCTGGTTTCAGATGGGCATCAGGACAGCCTGCAAGTTGCCCCTAGATAGCTGAATTTTACAGTTGACATTGGATCCCCAAAAGTAAATGACCAATTTGGGGATTGCCCTCAGACACTTTAAGAAAATGTTCACATAATACTTAGAATTGCTCATTTATCTAGAAGTTTATTGCTGTTTTTACAAAAGCCATGATAAGCCTTAAAAAAATACCACAAGCAGGGGTTTTGAGACAGACACATTATTGATTTTTCTCTCTGCAGAGGTCACACTGAGAAAATGGAATCAGGTCTGAGAGGGACAGGTGATGACTTGCAGGTTTTTGTAGAGAAAGCAGTGGTGTACAAGCTAGGGAGTAAACCTGTCTTCTCCCTTCACTCTTTTAACAAGTCTGCATTGACTTCCTTCTGCTTCTCTACTTGCAAATGTCCAGTGAGTCTTTCCAGAAGCCTTTTGCCCTGCAGTTCCCAATCACACTCACCATCACCCACCTGGGCATCAGCCAGCTGGGAACACCTGGCATTGCATCAGCTCTTTGTCATGCATCTTTTCATTTTCACTAAAAGCCATTTCCTTCCTTTGTTCTTTCCCTTACTCAGAATTTACTCATCTTAAGTCCTATGACAGTTACCCTAGGGAAGTCACTTTGACTGAATGAGTGGAAGCACTCTGTGTGGTAAAGCTTGTTTACTCTCAGTACCTCCCTCCACAAGCACCAAGCCCAGACCTCCTCTGCTGAAGTCAAACCAAGGTGTTTTGGCTCTAGATTTCAATGTTATGACTGATGCAGTGTATCTGAGAGACAATTCACCTAAATAGGCATTTCTCAAGTTGTGGATCACTACCCCTTTGCTGGTTGAAAGAACTTTTCACAGGGCTCACCTTAGATCATCAGAAAACACAGATGTTTATATTATGATTCATAACATAGCAAAATTATAATTATGAAGTAGTAACAAAAAATCATTTTATGTTTGAGGGTCACCACAACGTGAGGAACTGTTGATGGGAGATGTCATTCTGTAAATATATTTCTCATATTGGTTAATGAATAAATCACTGTTGGCCAAAGCAAGATAGGCAGGACTAGGAGACAAGGAGAATTCAGGGAGAGGTAAGAGGAGATTCAACATGTAGAGACTTGAGGGAGAAGAAGGTCCAGACCCAGTCTCCGGTAAGATAAGACCATATGGAAATACTTAGATTAATAGAAATGGGTTAACATTTACAACAGAGCTAGGCAGGCAATAAGAAAACCTGGTAACAGGCCAGTAGCTTTATATCTAATGCAGAGGCTCTGTGTGTTATTTGGGGCTGATGTGGCTCTGGGACCAAGTTGGTGGAAAACTGCTCATAACAAACTGTGTTAAATGGTCTCAACATTAGGAAGGTTGAGAGCCATTGCCCAAGAAGATTGCCTGAATCAGTGGATTAGGGATGATTGCCCTCAACACAGCAGATACTGTCCAATCCCGAGGGCCAGAAATAAACAGCAAAGTAGAGAGAACAGTTTGCTGTCTCTTTGAGAGCTGGTATACACGTCTTCTCCTGTATCTTGTCCCCAACAGCACACTAAGGGATCTCTGGGATGCCAGGATTTCAGTGGAGTTGAGAATGGCAGTGTCAGCTTGCTTGGTTCTGACACTTCAGATTTGGACAGAGGCATGCTGCTACATTGTCCCATCCTGTGTTTCTCTCTGAATCTTGCTATTGCTCCTGACTTTATGGGAAGTCCCTGATGGATAAACGTCCATCTTATTTATATGCTTAGTGGACATGTATCCACTTAGAGGACAGGAAATGGTGTCAGATAATTTGGAACTGAAGATACTGGCAAATGTGAGCTGCCTGAGGTGGGTGCTGTAAAGAACCTGGGCTTCTCTGCAGCAGCATCAAAGCTTAACAGCTGAGCCCTCTTGATTCTGACTTAGGATGATAAATAATAAGTATTTCAACTCTCAGAGTGTGAGCAGACAAGAAACTTATCATTTTTTTCTAAAGACTTCATTACATTGGTAACTTGCACGTGTTTACCCTTAGTCGAGTAGTTTAATAAGTGCATTCTCATTAAATATCTTGTTCTCTCCATCTATAGTGATTGAGAGTTTTGCTGGATATAGTGGCCTAGGCTGGCATCCGTGTTCTCTTAATACTTTTAGAACATCTATCCAGGACCTTCTGGCCTTGAGGGTTTCCATGGAGAAGTCAGGTGTAATTTTGATAGGTCTGCCTTTATATGTTACCTGTCCTTTTTCCTTCACTGCTCTTAATATACTTTCTTTATTCTGTATGCTAGGTGTTTTGAAAAAAAAAATAAGTGCATTCTGCCCTGGGCCACAGATGTGATGATCTCTATATGCCTTGGAGGCTGGGTCTGAGAAAGCACTTCTCTAGGTGGATATTTTAGAGCAGGGATTAACTCTAAGGGTGTTCTCTATGTTCACATTTCCTCCATTGCTGGAGCCTAAGTGGACAATGTGTTACTGTCCAGTTGTCCTAGTACACAGTAGCAGATTTCTCTTAAAAGATGCTAATATTTAACAATTACAGGTGCTTTTACAGAACCCTCCTTGTTTGCAATTAAAAATGTACAGTACTTACTTCATGAAGTATCACATTTTTCAAGTATTTTTATTCCTCCCTCCCCTTCTTTCTTTCCCGTTTTCTTTTGCCTCTCACTATAGACCTACCTAAGAACAGTAAGCAGTAGTAGCCATACCAAAGCTTGAATATTAGGGTCTTTTAAAATTTCTTCCACCAAAAAGGGAATACATTTTCTTTCTGCATTCAGTCTTACTCATGTTTTCAGGGTATAAGTATAATACAACCATATTCTTTGTCAGAATTTGGTATGAATGGACTCTAGTCCAGCTGTCAATAGTTTACATTTTGGCCTCTGAAACCTCATAAATTGGACACGTATTATCCACAGTTCTTTATGCATCCTGTTCTTCTGAACTATCAGAAGGGCCTGTTGAGTTCTGTTTACACCATCCTCAAGCTGTTCTAGCCTGCAACTCAAATTTTTCCACATTCCTCCCATAAACTTGTGCTAATTGCCTACAAAACAAATAGGTTTATCAGAGCAATAGTCCCACTTCTTGGTACCAATTTTCTTTATTAGTTAATTCTCTCATTTCAATAAGAAACACAAATTAAGGAAAGCATTATTTCATTATCTGGCCCATAGTGGTATGGAAGTCTTGCTGTCTAGAAAATGAGGAAGATGGCCATATTGCATCTACTTTGGAGAAGCAGATAGGGAATGCGGGTGCTTAGGAGCCTAAATATTCTTACAGCTCAAAGGGTGCTGCCACCCACATTCAGGATGAATCTTACTTCCACTAGGACCATAAGCCCCAAATTAAATGATTCTTTTTATAAGTTACCTTCATCATGCTGTCACTTCACAGCAATAGAAAAGTAACAAACACAGGTAGGTAGATGATGGACAAATTATAGATGATGTAGTTGTTATCCTACATTCTATTTCTCTTAAAAGGGTTTCAAACAAAATGTCACTTCACACCATGCTTCTATTGACTGCTCAGAGCTTAAGGCAGAAGAGAAACAGAAGATGTAGGAAGGGCTTTCTGAATACTTTTCTGTTTTTTACATAAATGTTTATCATAAAATATCCTATTTAAAGAGTGTTCTCCTGTTTGCCCAAACTCTGAAACCCCATATCACCAAGAGTCTTTAATTTTATGAGTTAACTAGGTCCCTCCATCCATCTGACACACAGGTTAAAGCAGGCAGGACCAGGAGGAGACCTTGAGCAGCAGTGGGGCATGAAATATATTGGGGTAGAGCAAGGGGAGTGTCTGGGGGTCCACTAGTTGCATAGGAACACTCTCAGGATTGGTGCATCTCCGAGCTTGTACAACCTATCCTGTGTTTGTCCACTGTTATTGATAAAACACATCCAGAGCCCAGCAGCTAAATTCTGATTGGTTCCTTGCCACATGGAGGACATCTAGCTTCCTAGTGACTAGATGGTCAGGCAAGGTCAGGAGCTCAGCACATGTTGCTAAGTTGGGGGCCTTTGTCTTGCTGGGTCTTTTCTGTAGCTTGTCATGGCTGCCAAAGAAGGGGGCTTGGTGAGGGTCTGGCCCCTTCATTCCACATAGTCATAAATAAAAGTCATTCTTGTGTAGGAAACTGGAACTCAAAATTAAAATGGATCTGTGCAGACAAAGACACTAAACAAGTATAACCCTTAACAACCCTTAATTTCCCCATGTGGTTCCCAATCACCAATACTCCTTTGTACACATAAACTATTAAATAAGTCTGCATGCTTTTGTTTAGTAATCAACATAATTATTAAAGCCTGCCGCAGAAGCTAAAGAAGCTGATAGTGCCATTAACTGAAAAAAGATAAATTGTATTTCAAAGAATTCAAATCACACAAAAAGAAGTGTCTTGTTCCATCATTCTCCAGTTCCTACATGCAGTCAAGAATTTATTACCTTCTTGCATGCCACAGTCCAGAATTTAATGTAGTGAATTGGTTATAATGATCTTGAGCTTCATAAGAATAAAACTAAGAACAGTGAAATCAGAAGGACAGAAACAGTGGGAGAAAAGTCAGCAGTTGTGATTATCAGCTTGGGAGGAAATAGGTGGAGACCATGATGCTTGAGGTCCCATCTCCAATAAACCCTGAGACATTCACAAGGAAGCACATCACAGGAATCACTGGGTAAGTGAAGAAAGAAGCTCTGAAAAATTGGAAAGGGACTGGAAGTGAGTAGACCAAAGCAAGTCCCTCGATCCTCCTCCAGCATCACCACCTCTCTGTCACTCACTTTAGGCTTCAATTGGCGGTAGGAAACAATACTATTCATTAGCTTTAACCCAAGAAGCCTACTGGAATAATTAGTTGAGCACTAGGTAGTATTATTCTGTACATATGTAACTGGTTATTTCCAAAATTAGAAGGGGCAAAAACACAGACAGCAGTTGAAGAAATTGAAGGTTATTTAGTTTAGTGATTGCTTTTCTGTTGTCAATTGTAAGTCACTATCTTTCTTCACTCAGAAACACTATTGTTGTCTTTCTGAACTTTAGGATATTAGCTTATAGTAAACAATGAAGAGATCTCTGTCTATCTTTCCTTGTTTGTGCCACTCTGTGGCTGAAAGCAACTCAGTTCTGACCAGACTCCTGAGAGCACTGAACTGTACACAGTGTATTTAAGTCACAGTTAGCAGATACATCTAATCAACTGTAAACACCCATTCCCAACGCATAGACCTGAAATTTTTTTTCCAAAAACAACAAAAATAGTGAGTATTTTCTATTCAATAAAGTCTCTCATACTGTCAAAATGCAGTCAGCAAGAAGGGAAGACATTCTTTACTAATACATCTGATTTCTATCGGCATTTCCTCTCCAAGTCAATAGAAGTCCGATTGTGATTCCTCAGCAACTGAGGAAGTTTGAGTCGAAAGTCAATAGCTAGCGGATTTCATTTTTCCAGATCTGCTGTTTACTTATCAGCTCCCACAGAGGAAATTTGCAAGATAATGCTGCAAAGTTGGCTGTATCAAGGGTTCCTTTTGAATATGATGCTGACTCTCCTCTTTTAAGTTGTCCACACCCATCACCTTTCATAGAAGCACAATGGAAAGGACATGCAAATAACTAAAAGAGGAAATAACCAGACTGTATCTTTTCACCCTATGAATTGATTTTCCACCCCCAACTTAGCACTTATCACAATGCTATGAAAGAAATGGAAGCAGAGATATTAGGATTTTTAAGAGGAAGAAAAGGAAGAAGAAAAACTAATTTGTCAGCCTCCTTAGCACTATTGAGGGGCTTAGTCATTTTCCTAAAGTATTAGACTAAATGGAGAGAGCATTACTGTAACCCACCCCCCTCCATTCTATGAAGACTAAGAAGAGTCAAATGATGTACTGGAGATGCACTGAGGTCATCCCTAGGACCGGCTGATACTGTTTCATAAAGACCTTTAAATAGCAGTTGAACTAGAATTACTTTTTTGCCAGCAGACTGGGCTTCTACAGAAAGTTAGGACTGTCTTTCACGTTTATCAGCAGAACGTTTTGCAATTGAAAAGGAAGTTAGCTGCCAAATGTATAAAATATAAGCCTTTCCTAGAGCCAGGAGCAGGGAAACATAAGCATCCTCGAGCTAGGAACTTAAGGCCTAGTGTTATGTTTTAAGTTTTATTACTGTATGTAAGAGATCTATAATACAAAAATGTCTCAACCTGTAAGTCCCACTTACCCAAGGACAGAGATAACTTCCCTGGAATGTTATGGTGGTTGTTCATGTAAGATAACTTCTGTAAGCAAGGTTAGTTGCCCCACCTGCACATGATGTGCCTGACCACACTTAGGCAGGACATATGTTAGGATGTATGCTTGCCTCTGACTGGATGAAGGCAAGAAGTAGAGAGCCTTTTGAGTTTTGCCTTTATAAGCCCTGGGTAATGAAATTTTGAGCCATACTCTAGGAATTCCAGGTATGGACTGGGCCAGTATTTAATAAGACTTGCTTCAAATTTGGCTCCAAAACTGTGGTAGTAGTCTTATTCTTGTCTGGTGTGATTAATTAACAGAACACAAAATCATCCTAGAGCTAGGAGTAGGGAAGCATGAGATATGGGGAGCTAGAAACATAAACTTATCCTAGAGCTAGGAAAAGAGGAATATATGACCATGCTAGAGCAAGGAGCAGGGGAACATAGGAGGACCATCCTGGAGCTAAGAACAGGGAAGCACAGTTGCTTGAAAGAAATTTAACTATTGTTCCTTCAGCCAGAAGGACCAAGTAACTTTTACCATTAATGGGTGGCTGGTATTTTGTTATCTGGCTTTCTTCTGTACCATTATGCTTCCTTCTCTTTATGTGTTTCTGACCCTCCTTCCTGTAAAAGAGCCATTCTGATACCCTGAAGGGAAAAATAAAGGGAGGAAAATGCTTAGGGGGTAGATTGGGAGAACCTCCTACAACTATTTTACCAAAAGTCACTTTGTATTTCATGTCTGGGAAAGTTAACTAGGTAAGACACCCAAAAGGCTGCCTGAACTCACTCTTCTATACTCTGTCAAAGAGGATGTTATTGGGCTGTGTGAACCTGAGATTACAAGGGATCTTACCACAGAGAACAGAGACTGTCTGAATTTATTATGCCTTTTCTTGCCTTATTTAGAAAGAAAACATAATCTCCATTCTGTACACAGAAACAGACACACAAAACAAAAATATTTTTGTGAAGGAAATTTCTTTTTTGTGCAACTGACAAGTCAGAGCCAAAACCAAGCTAGCAAGCTTGCCTCACTTAGGCAAAAAGTTTACTGAATTTTATTCTAATGTAGATTGTGACCATGTCTTTTCTTGATTGGCTGGTGCCCAACTGCATGGTTTTCCAAGAATGGCTAGTTTCAGAAGAATCTGAGCAAAGAAAACATAGGAAAAGAGGAGTCATATGCTTTAGGCCATTAAATACTAGGGATGGGAGGGGTGGTAAAAGCATAAGTTTTACCAGGTGGGATAGATTGAAAGATTTACATAAAAAAATTTATGGAATATTGCCCCTTGTTGGGTAAACTATTTTAGATAGGAAAAAAGAAAAAATAACGCACACCCAATGAGAAACCAATGGCTATGTTCCTCCCATCAGGGAAAGCTATTCTGTTTTCAAGAATAACAGGCAAATGAGTTCCTGTGGAGTGAGAATAAAGAATAAAGTACAATTCCAACTGATTTTCTAACATTTTTCAACTAGAACCTAGAAAATAAGCCCTTGTTACTAAAGATATCAAAGGCGCAAAATCTTTATATACTTAGATATACTGTGCTTGGTTCTTCAATCATGTTCTTTCCCTGAGTTTTATAGACAATGAATATTGAAAATGATTCATAATTCTTAGACTAATAAGCAATGATAAACTATGAATCATAATGTTATAGCCAATAAATTCCTTGTAAATCCATAATTTGAAAGCATATAATTTTAATAATTCTCTAAACTACACAACATCATAGTTTAGATGGAAAGCATATCAAGGTTGAGGTACACAAATTCAGTGCTACTGATGTGTAATTCAATTCTACCCCACCTTGGTGAGGTGTTATAGAGACATGATTGACTTGGGTGGTGATGATGAGGAGGACGAGGATGATAATGATGTGATGATGATGGTGCTGGTGGTGGTGATGATGATGGGGAATATGACAATGGTGATGTTTGTGATATGATGACTAAAACAGTGAGTGATGATTATCATGGTGATGATGCTGATGATAAAGGTGATGGTGTTATCAATGCCAATTATGATGATGGTGGTGATTATAATGATGCTAATGATGTTTATTGTGGTAATAATGGTAATGATGATGACATTGATGGTGATGAGAGTTATGGTGATGATAACCATAATATTAAAGTCACAAAGTCCCAGGTTCCTGTCCTGAATTCAGTTCTAATTCACTGACATAAATGTTTATGGAAAACTACTTTAACCGTGTAGAACAATGAAGATCTTCATGCCTGGCTCATATGATTTTCTGGTGACTGAATGAGTAAGATAATGCAAAGAAGTGCTTTTTATACTGTAGTAAGAACTCAGAAACCTGCCTCCAAACTTTAAATTGATTGTTGACTTGTATCTTTCATGTTTCATAGAACCCTAAGTCAATTATTCAGCTTTACTTTCAGTATATATTTGTACTATACTCCACTGATCTTCAACAATGGGACTACTTTGTCTGAGTAACAAATGACTTTTCATTTGGCACGTCAGTTACTTTGCTGTTGTTTTGATAAAACACTATGACCAAAGCAAAGCATTCAATCGGGCTTAAAGATTCAGAAGGTTAATAGTGCTTATAGTTTCAGAGCTTTAACAGTCTGTCATAACAGAACCATGGGGAAGCAAACAGTAAATATGTTCTCTGAAGTAGCTCAGAGGTCACATCTTGATCTTCAAGAAGATCAAGAGAAGCAAAGAGAAGCTCAGTGGGAATAGTGTGTGCTTTTACAACCCCAGATCCCAGTCCCCAGTGACACACTTCTTCCAACAAGGCTATATCACCTAATCCTTCTCAAGCAGTTCCACCAACTGGGCCCCAAGTATTTTAACATTTGAGGTTATAAGTGTCATTCTTATCCAAACCAACACAGTTGGAATGAATGAAAATGAGGACATGACCACTTCTAGGTGTGGTTGATGAGAAGGTTTTATTGTAGATATGAGAGAAAGAATAGCCAGAGACATCAGGAAGAGTCTAGACCAATCATGGCCAGCAAAAAGAGGAGAGAAGAGAGGGGACAAAGAACATGTGGGAACCAAAAGGGCATGTAGCCAAAATGGCTGAGTTATGTAGGAATCAGAAGCTGAGGGAAGGGAAGCAAAATTCAGTCCCTGAGCTGAAGATGTTTAGGAGAGGGTCAGGGTGAGAAGTATTGGGAGGAGCCAGAGGTACTGAGTGAGACTTGTCCTGTTTTGTTTTGTTTTTGAGACCTAACAGGGATTATCAAAACAGTCTCTGCTTTAGTCTGCTTTCCATTGCTGTAACCTATTTCTAAGCTAATCCATTTATCAAGAGAAGAGCTTTCTTTGGGCTCATGATTTTAGCAGTTCCAGGGCATCACTGTAGGTGGTTTCTTGTTGAGGTGCTTAATGGTGATAATGGAGGAACTTGACCAGTTCCATCTCCTGAGAAAGAAACAACTGAAAGAAAAGGCCTGGAATTTTAATCCCCTTCAGAGGCACACCTCCCTGAATGGTTAATTGTCATTGTCAACTTAACTGGATTTGGGAGCACCTAGGAGATATGTACCAGAAGGGTTTCACTGAAGACTAAAGACCCACCCTGAATCTGGGAAACACCATCCCATGGACTGGGGTCCCCAATAAAGTTTCAAAAAGATAGGCATGTGAGCTGAGTGCAAGCATCCACCTTGCTGTGTTTTCTGACTGCAGACAGTGTCATGATGGACTGTACCTCCAAATTGTGCCCCAAAATAAATCTTTTCTTCTAAGCTGATTTGGTCAGTTATTTTGTCACCTCCATGAGGAAAGTAACTAGCAACACTCAATGATCCAAAGACCTCTCACAAAGCCTCATATCCTCAAAGGTCTATGGTCCATCAGTACATGGAATTCTGGGAGATGCTTCATATCCAAATTTCATAAGCATCTAAACAGGACTCCTGACACTTCCTTTGTTCTCCCTGACAATTCCCATAGTCATTAAATATCAATAGCGTATCACTCAAATGCTCACAACCTCTCGAGTAATCTCCCATCATTTCTAAAGAAACCATGACTCCTACAAAACCCAGACCATCCCCACATCTTCACTTTCTTTGGATTTGCACATCAGCATTTCTAGTTACTTTTCCTCTAATAATCACTACCATAGGCATACTACATTATTTCACTTGTTTCCCCTTTTCTCTTGCTAGACTGCAAGCCCGGTGAAGACATACGTGTGTGTGTGTGTGTGTGTGTGTGTGTGTGTGTGTGTGTGTGTGCTGATTTTCTATGTAGCTGTTCATGGCTCATATCAGGCCCTTATAAAAGCTTTTTAAATTAATTAATGAATATGCATTAACAATATTTTTTTGGTCATTTGAGACAGGTTTTCCCTATAGCTTTCCAGCCTGTCCTGGAACTTGCTTTGTAGACCAGACTGGCCTCTAACTCACAGAGATCTGCCTGCCTCTGCCTTCCCAGTGCTGGAATCAAAGGTATGTGCCACCATCATTAACAATGATTTTTTAATACATACATTTTTTGTGTTTTTTTGTTTGTTTGCTTGCTTGTTTGTTTTTTTGAGACGGGGTCTCTCTGTGTAGCTTTGGAGCCTGTCCTGGAACTAGCTCCATAGAAATACATACATTTTTAAATGTTGGAAACTGAGTGTTTATTCAAAACAAAAGAAACACCCTTATAAATGAACAAAAAACAGTTCAGCCAAAGCATTCAGCCAAAATAGAACCAAGGTAGAGTGAGGTGGATAACAAAGAAGTAAGAACTTGCGATTCGAGCTCAAGAGACCACTTAAAGGGATGCCTTTTAAAATGGAGCTGCAAGAAGGAAGATTTTAGCTGGCAAAGTAGGTTTCCTATTTGAGGACAATTCAATCAAACATGATAGTAATCACCATGAGTGAGGATTTAAAGGTACATTGCTACTTTTCTCTCATGTTTCTTTGGGACGATATTTTCAAAGTAACTATTCTGTTAAAGCTGCTATGTTTGCTATATTTTCAGATTATTTCAGTTGCCCCTTTCATGAGCTAAGCCAAAGTCTCAGGAAACAATAGTCACCATGATGATTTCAAGATTGGTGGGAAAACTTCTGTGTAGTTCAGCAATGAAATAAACAACTTCTCATTTTGCAGACTCCTATATCGTTCACTTTGTGCTCTTTACTATGTAAGAAAGCTCAACTCAGACATGATGAGAAGTCATAAAATATTCTCTAAAAATTTAAGGAGAAATTCCAGTGACACCAGGAAGGTGCCTGAGCGATCTGTAAGGCAAGGATTAGAGTTTCTGTGCTGATGAAGGCATTTCCCTATAGCATCAGAGAAGAAATCAGAAATAATTAGGATAAATACACCCATACTCACAATTTCGTGTTCAAACCCTTCTCCTTATAAAAATTCCATTTTCCCACGACCTGAACCCCTCAGGCCTGAACTATTTCTCTGGCCAGAAACTTGACAGGAACACACAGCATGGACCCACCCTGCACTTACACCTCTGTCACTCAGGAGCCATTTCTCACACCCCTGGGCTACAGATATTCACTGCTCTCTGTCCAGATGCAACACACTAGCTCCTTAATGCACGGGGTGTTGTCAGGCATAATGACAAGCCATCTGAATAATGACACCCATCCTAGGGTGTAAATGAGGCAGCCACTTGTCCCCACCCCACAACATGGAAGTTGAGTCAGAGCAGTCACTTGAAACTGCAGCTTTCCCTGTGATAAATCTCATCAGGGATGAATAAGATACCCTCTACCTGCCAAATGGTATGTGACCTCTCACCTGTGGACAAGGCTCTTTGGCAATATCTGACAGGTAGGCTTCACCTAAATTTTCTGTTTCGGAATAAAAGACCCATCCCTGAGAGGTCAGTGAATACAGGGACAGAGCATCCCTTCCACACTGGCAATGCACAAGGGCAGAAGAGGGAGTGAAGCTGCCTGTGCCCTGGTTCCCAGCTGGGTCAGGTGCTATTGATCATTCCAGAGAAGCACCTCCATTCCCACATCTCTCTAAGCTTCTGGGCCAGGCAGCACAGCAAGATAGCACGATACCCTGGATCCACTCTCCATGCAACTATTTATAGCTATTTATTTCAGCGGGATGCCAGCCATGCCTAGAGCAGCGTGACACTCCCAGAAAGTTGCACTACTATTTTAGCAACCTCCTAACAAGAAAGCCACACCAGAAACAGCCTGTCTTCATCATGAGGAGGGAGGCTGTAGTTTGTGCTTGTGTGTATGCCTCGTCTTTTAACCTGGGATGCCATTTATGAATCTTCAGGACACTTCTCCTCAGGCACACCCCGCCCCCCAGCTGTCTTGATTAGTGGCTCTGTGTATGCTGGTCAGATCTGGGGATTAATGACGGCTAATTTGCCTGAGGTTGGTGCAACCCAGGCAACAGACTTTGCACAACCAGCTTTTGCTGCCATATGGGCGGAAGCAGCTGTTTCAATTACTTTCAGTGCCCAGATGTGTCAGACGAGCCACCAGTCCTCTGCGGGGTACATCAGCAGTGCGGCAGCTAATTGCTTCAATCGTGTATGGAAGTGTGGTACTGGGTACTGTGAAAGGGGGTTTTGGGGACAGCCAAGTGCCAGCTGTCCTCACAGCTCACAATGCCAGCAATTGGACAGGCTGAGACTAGACTTTGGGTTCCTTGTTGACACGTGAGCTGGCTGTGTCTTTGTCAGCCGTACACACATTGGATGCACAGAGGCAGGTAACTGACACGGAAGGCCGCAGTGTGTCAACCTCTTCACAGGTCATGCAAGCAAAGCAATCAATGGAAGCTGGATTCCATGCATTACAGATGCTTAAGAAAGGAAAATTACGCCATTTCAATCAGCATAAAATTCAGGTTGGCCAGTGAATATGAAGTTTCAAGGAACAGTTCTAAAGGTTAACATTCCACTTTGTGCCACCCTGACAGTTGCCAATGAATCAATATGTGGCTCTTGTTTTGTGACAAGGGGACAGAAATGGAAGTTCTGCTATCCTGCATTCCTATTTGCTTCATCTTGAATTCCTGAGACAAAAAAACAACAAAACAAACTAACAAAAAAAAAAAAAAATACCCAGAGATGTGCCATCCCATTGTTTGGGATAGAGTGGTACCCCTGTCTGAGGTAAGGAGAAAAGTGTTATCATCATCACAATGTCCCTATTTAGGGAAGGAACAAACATTTGTTTTGTGTTAATTCTGTGACAGTCATGGTGATTGTACCCTCCTTCCCCACTCTACTCTGTGTTGCCATGGTTATTCCAAGAAGTTTGTGGTTTTTGATACCAAGCATACTCCATTAATGCACAATACTAAGTCTGAGACCTTTCATTGGATACATGAGCATTGATTTACCTTTTACAGCCAGGGCAATACTTTGAGAAGCCCAAATAAGTTTGCTTTCTCTCAGATCTGGAGTAGGTTGTATCTAACCTGTGTTGTAAAATGATGTTGCATTCTTCCCCTCATTGCTTCTCTTAAAACATACATGACATGACACAGACAAACAACACACTCCCCCAAATATATACTGAGAGACTAATTTGAACATGAAGCTATAGAATAATTAAGAGTGAAGACTTGTCAAATTTATCTATGAATGAGATATACTAATAAAGTCTAGCCCCCAAAAGATACTAAGGGAACAGATTGCACTGGAGTGCCCAGGTCCTTCCTCTTTGAGAGGCTATGAGATGCCAATTTAGGCCACTTTGACACAGAGTTCCCTGCTCCATTTTAGATATCAGGATTGAGTCCCTTTAATTCTACAATGAATTTATTGAATCCCTTTTTTCAAAATGGCTACTCATACAAGTTACAATATACTGTTTATTTTAATCATTTCTATAAATAGTGGTATCTGCATAAGCTCCAATGTATTTAAGCAGATAGTCTTCTAAAACTATGAATGTGTATATATGTATATTTGCTGCATGCCAGCAGAAGCCTGACCCCCCCCCCTTAGGGTGGTATTTCTTTGAAACTCTGAATGTGGATCCTCTACAGCAGAAAACAAAACCAGTTGCACTTAGAACAAGGTAAGGAAATCTACCAAGTTTGTAGGGTTTCAATAAGCTATGTGGTCATGGTGCTACAGGAAGGACAGGTCATCCATTGGAAAGAGGTGGCCTGAATGTATAGGCAGGCCAAGAGAGGGCAATGTGGCTACTCATAAATTGCACAGAGTGGTTGTTGGAAAGCATACCAATATGATGTGCATAGATCACTGAACAGAACTCTTGGAATCCAATTGCAGACAAGGAAGAGTGATGAGCAAAGGGATCAAGACCAGGCTGGAGAAACCCACAGAAGAAGCTTACCTGAACAAGGGGGAGCTCATGGTCTCTAGTCTGCTAGCTGGGAAACCAGCATAGGACCGACCCAGATTCACTGAATGTGATGTTAGCTAGGAGGACTGAGCAGTCTATGAGGCCTCTGGTAGTAGATCAGTATTTATCCCTAGTATAAGAATGGACTTTGGGAACCCATTCCACATAGAGGGATACTCCCTCAGTCTAGACACATGGGGAAAGCATAGGACCTGCTCCAAATGATATGACAGACTTTGAAGATTCCCTATGGAAGGTCTCACCCTCCCTGGAGAGCAGAAAGGGTATGGGATGGGATGGGATGGGGTTGATGGGGAGAACAGGGGAGGATGGGAGAGTGCAGGAACTGGGACTGACATGTAAAACAAGTTTGTTTCAAATTTAAATTTAAAACAATTATAAGAATAAAAGAAAAGAAAGTACCCCAAATTGTAATTTACTAGTGACTAGAGGAAGAAATATTCCTCTACACATTCCCAATCTTTTCTGTGCTAGATTTTAACTAAACTGAGTGTAAGTATTATTGTCTGGGGCTCTGTGTTCCTTGACTCACGCCAGGATTTTCTTGGAATAATGTTGTGTCCATCTGACTATGCATTGGGGTGCAAACTAAGAAGCAAACCATTACCACAGCCACAGGTTTCTGGAAGCTTGTGAGATTACAGTGAGATACAAATAATTAGAACTTGGGGGAATGCGAAGTCCCCAGTAAAAGGAGGACAACATATTTAAAGAACACAAGGAAAGAAATCTGTACTGGACTAACAGTAAGTCAAATGTTTTCTTTATGGTTTTTACATTAGCTTCCATTAGCATGTATGTATCAATTTGTTATAGCAATCTTGACTGCTCAAGTCCCACTTTAGTCCCATAATGCAAGTCCATTTTTCTTCCATTTAAAGTTTGGATAGTTTTATTAAAGTCGTATACTACCTTAAGGGCATTTGTCTCCAGCCCTTCCAAATAGAAATGACCCTCAAGTTGATCCCAAGGCAAGACCCACTCTTGGGGATGTGCCTTTTCACTGTAATTAAGCCCTAGTCAGATCCATGTGGACCCAGTTAATCATCATGGTATAAGTTTTAAATCACCTAATCATACAGTATCTAAACAATAGTGGGTGTAAAGATAAACAATGTAAATTTCTTTATTAGCAAAAATATCATATTTGCATCTCTGTAGTAAAGGGCTTAGGTTCTTTTGTTAGGTGACCATCAACACATGAAAAGACAAAGATAATACAGTTTCTATCACAGTAAATTACTGAACAACTAAGAATAACAATATATCCTTTGTAGAAAAATAAAAGAAATGGAGGTTATTATGCTAGATGAAATAAGCACTCCCACAAAAACAAAATGTGCATACTTTCTCTCATACATAGAAGCTGAAAGGAAGAGGGAAAGGAGTTAAAAGGAAAAGTGCAAGGGACATGGAAAGATTTTGTGTGACTTTTCCTAAGGAAAAAGGCACCAAACTCAGACAATGTAATGATTTTATCAAAGTCCAATTGGGCAAACCCATTACTTTACTCATAGGAGTATAGGTGAGAAGTGACTTACAGGGACATGAGTGACTCAAAAGCATCAGAGTAGGTGATGACTAGGGAAATCTTCAGTCCTTTTGCTTTCTCTCTATAGGACTCAAAGCTTGACAGATGGGAGCCTTGCCCACAGACAATAGTACCCATTGGAGTCTCCTCAGCAAGTTTTCCGTTGGTGTTGCTTTGAAAGAGGAGCCTAGGTCTCAGCTTTCCTGGCCTGATGAAGTTTTTTGTATTTCCTCAGCCTCTTGAGACTCTCTCAGAATGAGGAAAAGAGAAGGGAGGCTAAAAATGAGGAATAGAGAACATAGAACAATTGAACAAACTTATAAAATTAATATGTACAAATTAAAAACAAAAAGGTGTATTGTGCTTACTGCTATACTGTAAGGCATTTCTTTTTTAAAAATAATCCTAAGAAAGTAATATGCTCCAAAGAGGTTTGGGGTATCCTTTCGGTACTTCACATTCTTGATAATGAAGTGAATTCTCTCCTAAGCCAGCTTGGCTGTCCACCCTTTACCCAATGGGATGTAATCTTCATGCAGTCTCTTCTATATTAAACAGAAAGAGAATGATGAAAACCATCCTGTTGGAGTTGTATGATCTCACTATCACATGTGTGGATCCTTGTGTCTAGTACAGATATAAAAAATGGTTATAGAATGATATCCCCAGGTCACTGGCATCTGAGTCTGTAGATGCTTTAAAAAATCATCTTTTATCACAGTTCCCTTTAATCCTGAGAGGCAGACAACTTTAATGTTCCTACTATAGGGGTTGCTCATTCAATGTCCTTCACTGAATTAAATTTTGAATGTAATTCAGAAAGTTTTCCAGTAACCATTATACATATAGTCACACATTTTTTAAAATAAATATATGTTTAAATATATACTTTAAATATATAAATATGTTAATATGATGTTGTTACATATTTATTAACATATTGTTAAAACATACATACACACACCACCTAATCTTGTCGTCTTTTGAGCCTGACTAATTTCAATTTTAGTTTCTCAGCCTCAGACTTAGACACTTCAGGATATAGCTGGGAAAACACATTTCAAACTTTTCGAAGGGAGCTGATCCAGGAAGCAAGAGATCTCTAAAATCTTTGTGAGGCTAAGGAGTAACAGGAATAAAACATTTGTATGAACATGATCATGCGATCTCTGCTGGTTCTGCTAGAACATCCCTGTGCAGAAACAGTGCTCCAACATCAGGTTGAGGCTACATTTGATAGTCAGCAACCACCATGAACTATACACACAAAATATTTCATACTTATCTCCTCCTAAAAATAAAAATTGAATTCTCATAATTAAATGGCACAAACATGCAAACAATGATGTTGCCTTCTTCATCATAGAGCTCAAGCCCTACAGATCATTCATGCTGCTTAGAGCCCTGGTGCTTTGAACTTGCTGAAGACTCATGT
The DNA here is from genome assembly GCF_943737965.1 of Phodopus roborovskii. NCBI lineage: Eukaryota > Metazoa > Chordata > Mammalia > Rodentia > Cricetidae > Phodopus > Phodopus roborovskii. The sequence goes on along the minus strand of NW_026126623.1, from coordinate 2,162,224 downwards.
AAATGTATGTAGTATAATGCAATGCAAATGACAGTCCACTGGTGAGATGAATGATTTCTTTCTGTTCTGTAAAAACATGACCTAAAGGTTATAGTTTAATGGTCCTATAGGATTCTGACTGCTGTTTGTTTATTGTTATTTGAAATAGTATGCCTAAATCTTGCTTTTATTCTATACAAACTATACCTGCCTCACTTTTTTGTATCTTTAAAGGCAAAATCTTTGGTACACAACCACAATAAACTTGAATGAAAGGCACAATTTCAATTCTTGGAAATACCTTTTTGACTACTTACAATAACCTTGCTCTGTCTTATTTGCATTCAAATGACTTCACTAAAGATTTCTCATTGCATCTTATTGAAGACCAAAGATACAGGCTGCACTCAATATCTTGACATTTCTATACCAAGTTGCCAAAGCTACAGAGATTCTGTGCATATGGTATTACTCCTAAGGAATTGTAGACAATAACTGACTTGACTGCTTGGGTGGAACATTAGGAAAAAAGAGCTCACCTCTCAAGGTGAAGTGGGAGTCATACTATGTTCCACCTCACTTGAATTGGACTAATATCCCTATTTTAGGAGTCCAGTTGAAGAGAAGGAGAAAGGATTATATGGGTGAGTAGGGGTCAAGATCATGATAGGATAACCCACAGAGACAGCTGCCCTGAGCTCATGGAACCTCATGGACTCTAGGCTAACAGCTAAGGTCCCTTCATGGGACCAACCTAGGCCCTGTGCATATGGGTACACAGTTGTATAGTTTGGTCTGTTTGTAGGGCCCCTTGCAGTGGGACTAGGATCTGTCCCTAGTACATGAGCTGTCTCCTTGGAACTTATTCCCTATGGTGGGATGCCTTGTTCAGCCTTGATGCAGGTGGAAGGGCTTGGTCCTGCCTCAACTTAATATGCCATGCTTTGTTGACTCCTTTAGAAATGGAGGCCTTATCCTTTCTGAGGAGTGGACTGATGGGGTAAGGTAGAAGGGAGGTGGAGGAGATGGAAAGGGAGGAGAGGAAGAAGAGTACACTGTGGTTGGTATGTAAAATAAATAAAAAATAATTTGGAAAAAAAATAAAAAGAGAAAGTCATTCACCCAACTTTACACCAAGTTGAACTTATATAGGACTTTAATTAGTGCTTATCAGTAAGAAAACCCTAACTACAGCCATTGCCTCAGTCTGTTTGTTGTGCCATAACAGAATGCCTGAAACTGGATTATTTATAAAGAAGTAAAATTTATTTTGTAACAGTTCTAGGAATTCTAGTGCCAAGGTACCAGAAGGTTCTATTGACTGGGGAGGACTTCTCGCCGATTCTCAGATACTATCTTGCTATAACAACCTTAGATAAAAGAAATGCTTTATCTTCACATGGCAGAAGATGATAACTAGTCAACTGAAACCATGAGTAACTTTTCCTTTGTAAAAGCCTTATTCTTACACATGATACAAGAGTCTTTTTTTTATTTTATATAACCAAGTCCATTTAAATGAAAACAAACATTTATAGACAATATTTGGGAATTTGGGCGTTGTTCTTTCCAAACTACTTCCTGCTAATAAGGGGCGCTGTCATGGGGGATTCAAAGAGGATTCAGAAATCCTGGTTGTAGTCTGTCAGGCTGCTTTGTCCAGCTTTGTCCAGTTTTGAATGTAGGATTAACTGGTACTCTGTTTCAGGTGGTCTGGCGTGATCAAACCACATTAGTTTGGAAGGAATCCACATCTTTTCATTTTCTGTGGAAACAAAAATAGAAATCCTTCTCCCCAGTAACTTGTCCTTGAACTTAAATTTTGGAGTCAAAGCATTTTTTTTTATTTAATTTATTATTTTACATGTAGATCCCAGTTCCCTCTCCCAACCTCCCTCACTCCCTCCCTTCCTCCCTCCCTTCTTTCCTCACTTTTACCCTCTCTGCCCTCTCACATGCACTCTAACAAACCACCCCTGGGAATTCCCATCTCCTAATACGACCACATTGGCAATACTTGTATTTAGAAGTGCTGTGTCCATCTTAGCCATGTAAGTTTAGCAAAGTAGAACATTCCAGCAGTGGGACTCAGCTTCATTTGAGAACCACATAGGACCAGGGGCACACGCAGCACTATTTTCACATGTTTTTCCCTGACCCCCTCTTCCTGTCTCCTTTCTTCCTTCTCTTGCCTCTCAACCACTCTGCTTCACACTCTCACTTCCACATCTCCATCCTCTCATCTATCTTGTTTTATATTTTCTTGTGAAAATTTTCTCCATAAGGTTAGCCCATGGCGCCTGTTTTTTAAGCATTATAATTTCCCTCGCTAAAGGAAGACGGCTATTGAAACTTGGATCTTTACTGCCCACAAGGCCCATTTTATCACAGCTTGGTCATCAGCGAGTTGCACTTTTGGCAAGTGGTGGAACCGAGAGAGAATGCAGCATGGTGAAAGGAAGTGAGAGAGTTCTCTGGCATCACATTTAAAAAGGGGACACAAAGACCTTGTAGGGTTTGTCTTTCCCTCTTATTTTCCCAGCCTTTATGAGATGAACCACTTTTCTCCTCTCCCTGCCATGGACCACCTCAACATAGTCCCTAAAACCAGTATAACTAACAGGCAAACCACAGACAGAACCCTCTGAAAATGGGAGGCAAAGTAAAACTTTCTTCCTTGTAAGTTGATTTATTTTCACAGGTGTTTGGTCATAGGAACAGAAAGCTAACACACTAGTAGTTCTCAAACTTCTAGTCATAACATGTAAGATATGGTGACAGTCGGTAAGGTTCTTCTGCCTGCCAACCATAATGTAGCAAATGTCATGGACTCTTTCTTCCAAATGCATACCAGACCTATAAGCCTCTGGCAAGGATGTGAGGACCAGTTATTCCTGAGACAAAGTAGACAAGAGTTATCACCTCAGGAGGCTTTAGTGAATGAGGAATTGAGGGCATGTAGCCACAGGAGTCAAGTACAAACTCTCCAGTGAGTACTTTGGGGTTCTAGGTGCAGCTTTAGCACAGCTTGGGGACCTGACTGCCCTTCTGAACATCAGCCTACTCTTCTGAAAATGTGAATGATACCATCTCTTTGGCATCCCCTTGACAAGATTCAGGAGAGCGAGGGTGTAATACACCCAGCAAGTGCCTTCCGTAGCTCAAAGTCACTAAACAGAAGAGGTTATTGAATTTAGGAATGAAACAGCTTTTGTGGAAGGGTGCCTGTGTCTTATATGCTTTCTTGTGGATTTAAGAGCCTATACTATGCATATAGTGTCAATTTTATGTGAGTACTCTAGACTGTAGAAAGAGTTACAAAGCAGTGTGTTTTACTTCAACAAAAGAAAACACTGGGTGCAGGGGAGATGGCACAGTTAGGTATGTGTCTTGAAAGCATAAGACCTGAATTCAGATCTTAGTACCTAGAGAAAAAGTAGGGTACAGTAGTACATCTCTAAAACTCCAGCACTGGTCAGGGGAAATAGATGGGGGTGGCGGAGTCTTTGGAGTTGCTGCCCAGACAGTCTAGCCAATCTAGAAACAATATTGACCAAGGAAGACATTCAAGGTTAAGTCTAGTTTCCACATGCACAGGCACCTCCAACACATACATGCATACACAGGAACACATACATACAAAATTAAAATGAAATAAAAAATTTTAAAAAGTTTAAAAAGAAAAGAATAGACATAGTAAAGAAAATTGACCTGATTACTGTACTGAATTTTTTAAAAAAATTATAGTTTACCTCTTCCTTGGGTTTATGGCAAGAACAAAAGAGTCACTTGGGGGAGAATTTGAGAAAAATTATGGGTGATATCCATCTCTGGGTGTCTCTACTTCCATTTCTGACAAGAGAAGCATATTTCAGACCCAAGTGTAGGCCTTTTCCTAATTCTGACCCACATGCTAGCCAAGGAAAGTTTAACAAATGCATTTCTATAATCCAGTGCTGTTAGAAATATCAAACACCTTGCATCCTATTTTTTATTTGTGTACATTCAGCTGTATTCTACCTTACAAAATGAAATGAAAAATAAGGGCTGGAGAGATGGCTCAACAGTTAAAAGAACACATTATTTTTGCAGAGTACCTGAATTTGGTTGCCAGAGCCTATATCAGGTGACTCACATCCACCTGTAACTCCAGCTCAAAGAGTTCTGGCACCCTCTCTTCTGGTCTCCACAGGCACCTGCACTCAGATTCATATACACACCTGCAGACATAATTTTTTTTAAAGTATCAATGTTGCAATGTTCAAAGGTCTGCATGATACATTCTTCTCATTCCAGCATCATTCACCATTCCACAACACCATAGTCGGGTTTAAACACTTATTTTCTAGTATTATACAGACTAGTAAGGTTAGCCCCCTTTTATTTGCAACCAGTATTGGCTAAGTCAACTAATATGTCCAGTTTTCATGCCATAACTCAAAAAAGGAGGCAATTTCTAATTTAAAAACAGCTTATTTCAAATGACCTTTTGGTTCTGAATTAATGTATTCTTCCTGAAATACTTATACAGCTCTTGACACTAGCTTATTATCCAAAATTCCTAAAAATTTTAACAGAACCAAAATAATCTTATATCAAGACCAGATAATATACTCATGTTTGAGTCTTCTATCCTTTTCCTGTCCCATTGGTCTACATGCCTGTTTTTGTACTGTTTCTATGATAATTTATTATTATTGCTCTGTAATATGCAGTTGGAAATGTACTACAGTATTTATTGATCTTTTTCACTCAGAATTGATTTGTGTTTATGAAGTCATTTTTGGTTCCACAAGAATTTTAGGATGTTTTTCTATTTATGTGTAGAATGTTGTCGGCATTCTATTGTGATTGAATCAAATCTACAATATTGTTGGTATAATAATCATTTTGTTATAATAATCATTGTTGGAGTATTAATTATACAAATCCATGAAAATAAAAAGGTTTTCCATATTCTATAGTCTTCACAGAACTCTCTGTTAAGAGGTATAAAGTTTTCATCATAGAAGTTTTCCACTTCCTTCATTAAGATTGATTTTATTTCTCTATTTTTAAGGCAGTTGGAAATAAAAGTCTTTCTACAATCTCTTTCTCATTGTGTTTGTGGTTCCCACTAAAAGCCTACTGATTTTTTGTAAGGTCGCTTTATATCCTGCTACTTTGCTGAAATTGATAATTTCTAAATATTTCTGGTGTAATTTTGAGGTTCTCTTATGTATGTCATCTGTAAATAGGTACACTTAACATATATGTGCCCTTTAATTTATTTTTCTTGTCATATTGCTCTAGCTAGTACTTTAAGAACTATGTTGAAAAGGAGTGGAGGTGATGGACAACACTGTCTCATTCCTAATTTTAATAGGATTTAAGTATTTTTTAATCACTTAAGATGTTGGCTGTAGGAGTGTCATATACAACATCTATTATAATAAGCTATATTCTATCTAGTCTTTCTCTCTAGGCCTTTATCATAAAAGAAGGTTGTATTTGTCAAAACCTTTCCACATCTACTGAGAAGATCATATGATTTTTTTTGTCTTTAAGCCCATTTATACAATTTATTATTTTTCTTTCACTTCCATATATTGAACAATCCCTTGACTTCCAGGATCAAGATCAAGATATATCACTTGATAGAGATGGATATCATTTTGACATATGGCAGCAATCAGTTTGCACAAATGATATTGAAGTTTATATTGAATTATAGTTAAGATTTTTACAGCTGTGTCATTAAAATAACCTAGCATTTTATAAGGGTGCCAAAAATACACACTAGAGAAGCAACAGCATCTTCAACAAATGATGAGGAAAACAAGCTGTCCAAATGTAAAAAAAAAAAAAAATAAATCATATCCATATCTATCACTCTGAAAAATCCACTTGAAATAGATCAAAGACCTCAATGTAAGACCTCAAACACTTCATTGGCTTGACTGCTAGATGCAAAAACTCCCATAAAATAACCCTATACCCTTGAGTCAGGGCTACCAATTGACAAATAGGAAGGAGTTCATACATCTAAAAAGCTTCTCTACAGAAGAGGTAACAATAAACCCAGTGAGGAAGTCCAGAGAATGTAGAGGATATTTGCCAGCTTTAATTACATATAATTAATTGATTAATATAAAAGTGAACTAAAAAGTGTCAACACAACAAATGACACAATTTTTAAAAATGGGCTATGGATCTGAACAGAACGTTGTGGAAAGAAAAAATAAAATTGACTAAGAACTATCAAAAAGTATTTAACAGGAAAATACAAATCAAAATTACTCTGAGATCCCAAATGTATTAGCCAAAGTCAGGAAATGCTGAAAAGAATATGTGGACTGTGGAACCCCATTCACTGTTGGTGGAAGAGGACTGTAGATGGAACCTGAGGGTGGATGTCCTGCTGTGGGAGAGGGGCCCCATTCATTGTTGGTGAGATTGCAAACTACTGCCGCACTATAAAAACCAATGTGGAAAGAAAATGTGACATTTTATTTTCTCAGTCTGGATCACCTCACTCAGTATATTTTCTACTTTTCTTCCATTTACTTACAAATATCATAATTTCACTTTGTGTTACATATGAATATAATTCCATTTGTATATGTATTGTATTTTAACTGTCCATTAATCAATACATATTATTATATGTACAGACTATATATATATACATATATATATATGTATATATATATATACATACTGTTTTTAAATGTATTGTAATTCAGTGAGCAAGTTTAAATGTTTCAACAAATGGGACAAGAAACATAAATGACATTTATACAGAAAACAAAATGGAAGGCAACCTAAATTTCACAGCCTACACACAAACAACTCCAACATATTGCAAAATATAAATTCTAACACTGTAAGGACAAAAACATGAAATCCAGATCTTATATCTAAATAAGTAGATTTTAGACACAACCACATAAAACTATAATTCAAAAAAGTAAAGAAGGAAGGGTTGAACTTCATCTGCATTAAAACATCTGATGACTTTCAAACCCTTGTTAGTCATTGTGTAAAGTGAGTCCATCATCACGGGTGGCAGAATGCCCCAGGACCTACGAGGGGGCTGTCAAATTATAACCAATATGGAACTACCTGAGAGAATGACCAGGGTCCCACATGAAAAGAAAAAGATCCAACATTAATTCAATCCTGTAACCACTCTTCCAGACAGAGATGTGTGTGAATGTTAGTGTGTGTTTGTTTGTGTATGTTTCTGCATTTTTGTGTCTGTGTATTTATGTGTGTGTTTGTGTATATGTGTTTGTGTGGGTCTATATGTATCTCTCTGTGTGTATATGGGTATGGATATGTGTGTGTGAATGTGCATATGTTTATGTTTGTATGGGTATATGTGTGGGTGCATATGATTGTGTTTACATATGTATATATATGTGTACATATGTATACATGTATGTGTTTTTCATAGGTGTCTATGTCTATATATTTTCATGCATATATGTATGCATGTGTCTATGTGTACATGTAATGTATATGCTTGTATGTATGTGTATATATGTATTTGTGTGCATACATGTGTGTAGATGTGTGTTTGTGTGGATGTTATTATGCATATGTGTGAGTATATTTGTGTATGGACAAATATCTAAGTTGTATGTATATGTATATATGTATGTCTTTATGTGTATGTGTGTATGAATATGTATAGGTTTGTATATGTATATATATGTATGTGTGTGTGAACGTGTGTGTACATACATACGTATATATGTGTGTATTCATGTATCTATGTGTATGTGTATATGCATGTGTGTATCTATGTACATGTCTGTCTGTGTTTATGTGTGTATAAATGGATGTGTGCAAATATTTGTGTATGTGTACATGTATGTATATGTGTGTTTATGTGTATTACTCTCCAAATTGGAAAACAGAAATGCCAACACTTACATTCCTTCTATCACCTAATAGCATCATAAACTGAGGCCTTCATTTCCTGCTGTCATTTTACATCATGAACCAAGGGCTTGAATGAGTTCCCCAGCCCATTCTAGAGTCAGGACTTCTGGAGGCAAACTGTTTGCCTTGCTCCTATCTCCCTCAGTTTTCTGAGGGTGGTTCTCCTTAGAGAGGCTCTGGACAGCTTCATCACTGAGCTTTCAGACACTTTAACCAACATTTCCCTCTTCCTTGTCTCTAGTTCTTTTCCTATGAATTTTTTCTTCCTGTTAGAGAGAACAACTATTCCTTTTAGAGAAAACGCACAATTTCTTCCATCCTAGGGTCAATAACTGAGCTATAGTGGCAGGTTTTCCAACTCAAAGGATCCATGTCAATTCAAAAGATAAAGGCAGCAGCAAAAGGACACCGTGCTAAGTCTCAGCTGAGGAGAGCCACCTGGACCACACACATTCAGCATGAACAGGGACTAATAGGAGATGAAACTTCCAGAACATAAGCTGGGGTTGAAGCAGATGTATCCTGGCTCCTGGATGATGAAAGGTTAGGGGACTTGGTTTGATGAATCTTCCTTGGAAGTAAGAAGAAGCAGTCAAATGTGAGGAACACATCATGAACCTTAATTGCAGCTGCAGTGTCTTTCTGGAAGCCCAACTGTTAGAACTGATGTTTTCCTTTTAATTAGTAGAGATCAACTTACTTCAATTAAGTCCTTACTTCCCATACATATACTTAAGCCTGACATTGTCAGAAAGTGAGATGGCCTTGAGGAGACATTGGAACCAAGGACAGAATGACAAATTGGATACACACATTGCAGGCTTGGAACTACGATTTAACAAAGGAATCTATCAAACTCGCTGAAAACCAGGAGGTACAGGAAGATTGTCAGTAAAAAGGATTCAAATGACAGTCAATCCTTTTCTTGTTTCAGTGCCTAGGGACTGAGTGGGAACTGACTTTGTTAGCAAAAGAGAGATTTATCCATGTGAAGCCCTAGCTGGTTCCCTAAGTTCCCCAGACAGCTGTGAGAACATCACAGTCTATACCGAAGGTTGGTCATCAAATGTTCCATTGAATGTAATTTCACTTGAAATTGCTTATGAAAACCTCACAGACTGGAGAAAGTTACAAATGAGGGTTGGGCAAGCCCCACCTCATCATCTTGTTAGTGTCAAAGGCAGCCTGGAAATGTAGAGCACCAACGCTTCCATCTCAGAAGGAGATGTGCAGTCGCAATGGCAGACAGGTGACAGGTGAGCAAACATCAGAGGAAACAGGAGGGGAATAACAAGGGACGATCATTAAATCACAAATCTGTTTACCCAGTCAAAGAAATATAGACAGTGCTGCTTTGTGTGGTTTGCAATAGAGCTCCAATGACTAAAAGAGCCAACGGGACACTTAAAGGAATAGTGAATACCTAGTGGACGAGTGTCAACAATGGTGGCATCAGCTTTCAAGGTGTCACAAGGTAGTACCAGGGAAAACAGCATTTGACAGTGGAGATGGAGGTTGGCCTTTGAAGCAAAGCCTACACAATGAAGGAGGAGGATTTTACTAAAACCTGCAGGTGTTGAATTGCCCAAGAAATTTCAAAAACTTTAAGGACTAGGCCAGCAAAGGAGAGGAAAGCAAGAGAGGAGGATGGCCTTGGCATCATTGCAGAATATGTCACCTTTCAGAGTAGACCTACAAGTATGAACAGGGATTTCACCTTGGTCATGTCATTCAGTACATGTTCTATAAAGTCATCTTGTACACCACACTGGCTTAATTTATTGCTCTTGGTAGATAAGTGAAAAGGGACACTTCTTAACCTTCTTAGTTCTGAGTATTCCTAAGTGAATTTCCCAGCTAGGAAGGTGTCAGTCTCTCAGGCCCAGGAACCATGCATCTGACTCTGTAGGAAGTGACAACATGTACAGCTGATGTTTCCTGAAATTAGGTCTTCTTTTAATATATGAAATGTGGCTCATGATGACTGTGTGCACAAGACCTTCACAGATTCAAGCTCTCTAAAATGCCAGTACTGGGCAGGGGAGGGGCTCATGAAGTTCTAACTATAGTTGGGGAGCTATTAGCAGGTGCTGGCTGCTGAGGGAGGGGAGTTGCTACCCTATTGGGATGTGGTCCCTGAGAGGCTTCCCATGCTCTGGCAAGTAGCCCTGCACCCATAAACACGTTCTGCAGTGCTAACTGGAATCAGCAGACTTGAGTGGGAAGAGAGAAAAAGAGGGATTTAACCCCTTTTAAATATTTCAAAGCATGTATGGGTGTTTATTTTAAGAAGTTTGTACAGCAGTAGGTTTCTATATGGCTTCTTCAAATGTGTTCAGTGGAGGGCTGGAGAGATGGCACAGCTATTAAAATCACTTATTGTTCTTGAAGAAGACCTGTGTTCAGTTCCCAGCACCACAGGGATGCTCACAGTCTGTTTTCAGAGATCTAATGCTCACTCCCTCCACAGGCATCACACATATACCTACATACATACATACATACATGACAGAAAACTGGCATACACATAAAATACAAAGCTAAATTATTTAAATGTCACTAATGTTAGTTATCCCCCCCACACACACTCATTTCTCTATCCTGCCTTCCCATCCTCTACCATACTTAATGTTTCTTGTTGCATTATTTCTTCCCACCACCTTCATATACCTGCATTCCCTCTCTCTTTCCACGAAATTTAGCCCTTCGATCCTTTACTAGTTTCTCTGCCTCTATGGGAATTCTAACTAAAATTCATATATCTAGTTTCAAGTATAACATACACATATGAGAGAGAACATATGGAATTTGTCTCTCTGGGTATGAACAATCTAATTCTGCATGATTATTTCCAGTTCCATGCATTTATCTGCAAATACCATGATTTCATTATTCGTAACAACTAAATAGTATTCCATTGTGTATGAGTATCTTGCTTTCACGATCCATTCATCAGTTGATGGGCATCTAGGTTGTTTCCACTTCCTGGCTATTATGAACAAAGCAGCAATGAAATCTCTGTACTAGGATAGAGAGTGCTTTGAGAATATACTTGGGAGCGACACAACTGTGTCATATGGTACATCTTTTTTTAAAGCTTTTTATAACCTTAAGAACTGATTTTCACAATGGTTGAATCACTTTGCACTCCTACCAAAAGCAGACAACTGTTCACCATCCCCCACACCAACCCCAGCATTTACAATCTACTTATTTTTTTGTCTTTGCCATTCTTACTAGGGTAAGATTAAATCTCAAAGTAGTTTTAACTTGCATTTCTTTGATGGATATGGAAGTTTAACTTTTACAAATATTTCTCAGACTTTTTTTATTCCTTGTATTGGTTGTGGTTTGAGACCATGCCCCAAGTTTTAAATGGTTTATTTATTTTCTTGGTGTTTCATTTTGTGAGCTATGTGTATATTCCAGACACTAACCCTCTGTCAGGATTATAACTGGTAAAGATTTTTCTCAATTTCTAGGCTGCTTCTTTACATGGTAGATGGTGTCCTTTGCTATACAGATGAGCTCTGACTTGTTAATTATTGACACTACTAATGTCTTGTCTAGAAAGTCCTTTCTTGTGTCCATAAGTTTAAATATATCCAAAATTTTCAGTAAGATTCAGGGTTTCAAGTCTTATATTGAAGTCCTAGATCCATGTGGAATAGAGATTTGTGACTGTTGAGAAATAAGAATCTAATTTATTTCTTTAGCTTGCAGTTATCCAGTTTGACCAGCACCACTTGTTGAAGAAGCTAAGATGACTTTTCTCCAAAGTGTGTCTGGCTATCCTAAAACTAGCTCTGCAAACCAAACTGGTCTCAAACTTACAGAGATCCGCCTGCCTCTACCTCCCAAGTGCTGGAATTAAAGGTGTGCACTACCACCACCTGGCTTGTAATGATATTATAATCTCAAAAATAAAATTGAAAACACAGACAAAAGTCTTGTGGCTAAATGAGTGTGGACTTAATCTGTGTCTAGAAGTCTATTCTTTTCATCCCTCTGTCAATGTTTACACCAATAGCACACTGTTTCATTTATTAAGGCTCTGTTGTCCAACTTGAAACCAGGCTTAGTAATACACCAGGCAGTGTTTTTATTGTTTGAGGACAGTTTGAATACTCTATGTCTTTATTGTTGCCATAATATTTTTGAGCTGTTTTGAAAAAACAGTAAACATTTCTTAAGAGTCCTATTGGAATTTTGACTTTCTAGACTGCTTTTTGTAAGATGGCCATTTTCATAATATAAGACCCTGTGTGCTGAATACATTTGAGTCATGTATATGGGGAAATTAGGCCAGTACAGACCAGGAAGTTTCAGTCCTACAGCTTAGTTTTAGTAGTGCAAGGAGGTTTTAGACATGGTACCACAGAAGAATGTAATTCACAGCCTTGCCCAGCTGCAAACCACTGACCCAACAATATATACCCCCGTTACAAAAGAGGCAAGAATGTTATGGCAGTAACCCACCACTTTCTGATTGGATTTAAATCCTACATACAAGATAGAATGCAGTCTTGTAGTCTGGGTCAAGAATATATGTCTGGCTATGTAATAGATCATAGGAGAGAACCTGGTGCCATTGTTCTTCTAAGTGGGTATAGTGAAAAACTGCCCATTGTGTTCTTGCCTGCCTTAATACCCATGGAATAATGTATCTCTTGTCACTCACCAGGGAAGCTTCTCATTTGCTGTAGATTGCTACTGATACCAAGATCCACAGCTGGTCAACCTGCAAAGAGTAAGAGGTTGTCTACTCTAAACAGGACATCTACAACATACAACTTACTTACTCCAAAGCTCAGGTATCATCCTGAAAAGGGATGTAGAAAGCCTTATTAAAAGACATCTGCAGAGTAACAGCGTTTTTCAGGCATGGCAAGACTGATGCACACATGAACTCACACACATAGGATTTATGTAAAGATCCAATCAGTCCAAATGTCAGACAGATAAGGGAGGGGTACACAAGGGTTTACCCCTAGCTGAGGAGCTATTGGAAATTTGATGGCTGATAGTGGAATAGAGTAGAGTAAAAGTCAGTTTTTAGAGGCATATGGTCCTGGAGAGAGACTACACCAGACATGGCCCTGTACTCAGGCACATATAGGCAGCCCTAAATGGCCACATTGGGATTAAAAACAGCACATAAAGTCAGTACTGAAAAACATAGTAGGGGAGAGAAGAGGAACTGGAAAAGGTGGATATGGACATGTATTTGATCAAAACACAATATGTCCATGTATAAAATTCTCAAATAATAAAAATGTATTTTTTTAAAAAAAATGTCAAAACAAAATAGTTTCAGAAAATAATGTGGGACCAAAACTAACTACCATTAAGTATTCTGTGTTTGTATCAGAATTCCATAATGGATACTTTTTGCTTATTTTCAGGATAGTGAAATTATGGAATGGTAATGGTGTGTTTTCTGCTTTTTCAATTCAGTGTACATGGCTCACACTGAAGCTATGCCCTTGATTGTTCTGAAACTTGGGAAACAGCAGATCAGGAAGGTTATGGCAGGCAGTCATATGGGCTCCAGCCTTGATTTTGCCTACACTGTGTTGCTGTATGGGAAGATGGGAAGATGATTATACTATCTGTGTTTTAGTACTTAAAGCAATAGTCACTATCTCATGGATTGACAGAAGCAATACATGAGACAATCATGCTAAGTTTTCCAAACAGATCTTGGCAGGAAGGGTAATTATTGCTGCCTTTAAAAATTAATTGTCATTGCTTTGCTGTGTTTGTTCCGTGTTACTGGAGGAAAGCATATTTTTCATAAGTACATTTTCTACTGATTAAAGTTTAACACTTTGAGCAGCCAAAAATACTCATTTTTTTCAATATTTTGGAATGCAGATATTGCTAACTGTGAAATCCATTATTAACACATTGAAATTGCCTTTAGGAATGATTATATTGAATACCAAATGCAGCATCAGGTTGCTATTGCAACTCCTATTGGAGTGGCCTCTGAGGTCAATTTACTTCCACACTAAATGGCACTAAAGAATCCCCTCTTTGTAATTGCCACTTTTTATAAACACTTTTGTTGCTGTTTCCTAATTCCGCTTCACTTATGGGCTCTTGGCTTGCAACTCACAAGACTGTCAGTTTATCTGCCTCTAATGATCCTGCAAGGCTTCATTTTGAAATGCTTAAATTGTTAAGACTTAGAAAACCAGGGATGCAAGCTTATTGTTTATTAAAAAAATCATGAGAATGTCCTTGGAACCCTTTGCCATGACTCAAATTCTGTCACTTTGTGCTTCAGTTTTATGTAGCTTCTGATTTTCCCTCCCAAATTCCTGCAAGCAAAACTTCACTTCTAAACATCTTTTATATTGGGAGGATGTGTTAAACTTATAGTAAGAAAAATCTAGCCCTTCTATTTGCTACAAAAAAAGCATCACTCTCCACATACACAGAATAATAGTGAAAACAAAATAGCCTACTGTGAGCACTCAACCAACAGTTAGCATGTGGAGTCTTTCCCAATATTCCAGTTGCAGCAAATGTTTCACCTAGAGCCAGAACAACCCTGATAATATGACAACTAATATGAGTTAACTAAAAAAGAAGCAACTCATCTGGTGAGATATTTCGGGTGGTAAGGAACTTGCCACATAAACTTCTGGACCTAAGTTCCATCCCTATAACCCATATAAAAATTCTGAGCAAATGTAATCCCACCTCACTGGAGAGCCAGAGGAGGCAGATCCCTAAGGTTTGCTCAAGGCCAGATAATCTAGCTAAATCAGCAAGCTACAAGTCAATGAGGGACACTGTCCTGGTGGGGAGTGTTTTGTAATGAAGAAATCCTGTGTCTGACCTCTGCCCTCTACATACACGTGCACCTATGTACACATACACCTTCCCACCACAATTAACTACACACACACACACACACACACACACACACACACACACACAGACAAAACACATGAAACAATTAGCCACTAATATTCTTTATGTGCATTATAAAATTCAAAGAAAATAATTAATTTTCTTACATTTGATCTTCTGCTGAATTTCTTGAGACTTCAATTCAAGGTGTTTGATTATTCAGACCAAATGATGGTTATATTTACTTCTGAGAGATCAGAGATATAATAAATGTGCATAACTATGCTCATCTCCAAAGATCTGTGTTTTGCTAAAATCTGATTACCATGGCTGGTTTGACAGGACACAAGGCCTTGCTATGAAGTATCTGGAGTGTGCAAAAGAGCCATAGGTCATGTCACTTTGCTGTCTGCCTGAATGATGGGTTGCTTGATGCCATGTAGGCCGGTAGCTGTCTTAATAACAACAGCAGGTGAACAATGTGTTTTAGATAACTTACTTGTTCCCAGGACTGGGCTAATAGCTGCCATTGCAGAAGTAATAAATTGTCAAGTCAAGTGTTTAAAGGTTCGGCTTAGAGGTCAGACTTTCATGTTAAACTCCAGTGATTAAAAAGTGGGACTTCTGAGGTATGGTTTCTGCATTCAGACACTAAAAGGTCACTTGAAGTTTTCAGAGAGACTGGAAAAAAAAATGCCAAAAGAAAGGTGGATCTGTGTTAATCTAGGATTCTCTTAACAAAAGGAAAATCAATTCAGATAAAAGCTGAGCCTTAAGGGAGGATTGTAATGGTGTCAGGGAACCACTGGGCTGGTTAAAGCAGAGAAGAGGCAAGCAAAGGACAAGGTGAGAGATGCTAATGAGAGCATGAAGGGCTGTGCCAAGCAGAGGTCAAGGCAGTTAGAAGCGACAGTGTACAGGACCATACAGGACTGAGGCTGAGTCTAGAGAAATTCCCCGATCATTTGACCATTCACACGTTTTCATTCATTGGATACAGCACTGCCATAGTGGGTGAAATACTGAGCTATGTGTAAGAGGCATCAGAAGATCAGACATGAATCCTAAGACCCAAGGTTCAGAGATGCTCTGGGCACTAATCAGGAAAGAGGAGTAAGAGTCAGGGAAGAACTATTTTATTGTATTTATTTACTTTTCCTTTCCTCCAACTTCTCCAAGACTGTAGATACATCTGTGTAGGGACACTACTACACTATCCTTTTTTTTTTTTTTTTTTTTTTTTTTTTTTTTTTTTGCATTATAACCCTTTAGGCCCAGTTAGTATTCACTGAAGGCACATGGATATAGGGCCACATATGGGACAGGGGTAACCTCTAAAGGGTCACACATTTAAAAAAATGACCTTCCTTCCCTAGCAACCATCAACTTCTGAAAACTCTCAGGTAGGTGTAAGGCCCCTTGAGTTCCTTCCACATCTGTGTTAGAATGTTGACTGGCTTGATCTTGTGAAGGCCTCGTGTAGGCAGCCACAGTTGTAGTGAGCTCCCTGTGCACAATGGACCTGATACATACAGAATACAGGGGTTAATACAGTAACTGTTATTAAACTCTGGCTTTTTCAATCTCTCTTCTCCTTCTTGACCAGTGTTCTTTGAGCCTTTGGAAAACAGTATGACACTGAGACCAGGACAAGCTACTAGAAAGCTGTAAGCTTCTGAATAGTAGAGGGTTGTTACCATTCTAGTTGGCTGTGTGAATCTGGGAGAACAGAGCCTAAAAATAAGGGAGACTAAAGCCTCATATAATACCTTTCTCCATTCAGTTCATCAGACATTTTATATTCTGAGGTATCTGAGGGTTAGGCAAAGTCATTTGAACAAAGTTCTCTTGAGTTCAAGCTGTATATAGTTACAAGGGCAAGGATAAATGGTTTTAGGTTGTATAAGGTCACAAGGACAACTCATGCTTAGAAACATCATTCTGAATATTAAAGGATAAGATGATGGGTAATCTGAAGTAAAACCCACTCCTATTTACTACACATGGGAAGGGTAGGAAAGTACATTTCAAGAACAACCCATGTTATGAAGAAACAGAGATTACAAGACTTTTGCCTTATTTCCTTGGAATTTTCTCACAACTTCACAAAAGTTCTCCTCACGTGGCTTTATTTCTGGTCCATCTTCTGACAGGGGGTATTTTTACTTATATTTTGGTGGTGAGGGTTATATTAAACATACTGTATACCAAACACAAAGAAATTACAGACCACATAATGCATTGGGTCTTTAAAATATATGAAGTTGGTATTATTTACTGTCACTCAGCACTTGAAAAAAATTGAAGTAAATAGACTAAATATTGGATCAGCATCACATAGTTAGTAAGAGGTGGGGCTGTGTTTTATCTGCTTTTATCTGCCACATTGCTTTGAAGAAAGATATACTTCCAGGCATAGTATAGAACAGGCCCTGAGCATGTTTGTACTATGACCACCAGACAACATAAGTGAGCAACAATTCCAGGGGACGCGACATATTCTTTCTTAGAGTGGATGTACTGGCTATGTTTTGTGACTTCTCTTTGGGAAGTAGCCAGTGCCAGGCTATGACAATCAAAGCTCATAGGTAGATTCCAACAGAAACAACTGTCAAGGATTGAGTCAGGTTCCAAGTGGGATTGTGAGTTCAAGGTTCCCCACAGTTGCACTGTTTAGGGAACTCTTTGAAGGCTTATGCAGCCATTTGATAGATAATGGCTCTGCAACTTCTCAGCGTCACCATTGTTCTATCATACAAAATTAGCAAACAGGACAGTTAAGGACAACTGAGTGATATGGCCAAGCTAATTACAGATTTTGATTGATGTAATTAAGACAAGTTAGGGAATAGAGGAATGGGACAGTGCCAATTTCAGGAAGAACTGCAGATCTCCTGAATGACCTATATTTTTAACAAGGATCTAAGGATATAGATGTATCCAGACATTCAATGCAGTCAGAGAGGAAATAGCACCCACAACAGAGGAACATCCATTCTAAAGGACAAAACATGCAAAGACCCTGTCATGCTCAAAAACTAAGGAAGGTCAGTGTGGTAAGGACCAAGGATAGTAGGACAAGGGGAGAGAGAGAGAAAGCCAGACCATTCATGATGTCATGCCAATGGCAAAAAAAAAAATCTGATAATATCTAAACACATGAAACTCCTTGAGGAAGTCCAAAGCAAGACAGCACATACATTTCAAAAATATCTTCATTGACTATATCAAAATGGATCTGTTAATTCTGTAATAGGCAATTTGACAGGGCTAGAGGATGACCTATAAATGGTTAAACATGATGGCTCTGGGCACATTTCAGGGGGTGGGCAGCTGAATGGGAAAACGGATTGAAGATAATCTGCTGTCATTAATATAGGCAGCATCTTGGATCTCCTGAGGGCCTGGGAGAATACAGAAGTAAAGAAAGGGAATATTCTCTCTCTTTCTCTCTTCTTGAACTGGGACATCCATTGTCCTTACCAAAGGACATCTGAGTTCGAGTTCTAAGGTCTTAATAAACAAGACGCCACTAGCGCCTCCTTCCCACCACATAGTTCACAGGCTTTTGGCCTCAGTCTGGAGATTACACAATTAGCCTTGTTCTTAGGTCTTTGAACTCAGATTCAATTAGAGCGTGAATTTTTATGGTTATCTAATTTGCAAGGAACAGATCCCCTCTCATTCATACATTCATTGCTTAGTTCATTTTATCATTCCTTGCTTCCTCTGCCACTCCCTCCCTCCTCTCCTCAAGCGTCTGTCTCTGCCTTCTTTCTTGCCCTCCTGCTTTCGACTCCCTCCCCACTTCCTTCCTTTTCCTTTTCTTTCCTTCTGATTCCCCTGTTCTCCCTTTTCCTCCTTCCTCCCTTCTGTTCCTCACTTCCTCCTTTCCCCTCCTTATCTCTATCCTTCCATCCTTCTCTCCTCTTCTTACTCTTTTCTTCCCTGTCTCCACATTCCTTCCCCCATCATCCCTCTTCTTCCTTCTTCTCTGCCTTCTCTCCTTTCTTCCTTCCCTCCACCCCTACCCCTTCATTTCTATCTATCTACTTATTCTATTGTTTTTTTTCACTATGGATGGCCTTGAATAATACAGAGTTGCAGAAGGAGAAGGATGTTGAGGGAAAGAGTAGATCAGCAGAATTCACTAGGGTGGGGAGCTGAGAATTCATAGAAGTGCAGTAAGATATCACAGTGCAGGATGTTTGAGTGTAATGAAAAGGCATGCCTAAGTGAGGGAGCCTACATCTTGAGCAAAAGAACTGCAAAATAATCCAAATGTGTTGAGGTCAGAGACAGTGACTCGTTCATTCATGTCTGTTTACTGAATTGCTCAAACAAAAATCTAAAGGTAGAAAGGGTACCAGTAAAACCATCAGTTTCTATATGCCTCACCAGGTCCCAACTGAGTCACTTTAGGTCCGTTAAAGTCTTTGGCTTTTCCACTTTTCTCAGCCATGGAATGTGGGTCACAAAGACTATCTCAATAGTTAAGCAAAGTAGTATTCGAAACTAAGAACCCATAAGAGACTCCTAAGCCCAAATACCTGCTTCAAGCAGCTTCAGGGGCACTTGACTCAGTTGGGAGTGGGTAAAGATCTTCACACAGATTCTGCAGCTACACAGATTTCACCTCAGCATCTAAAACAGTATTGTATCCAGAGAAAGACTCAGTGAGTAGCACAATGCCCTTAAACCTGGGGGAGTTTGTAACTTACCTTGGTGCTGAGGAACCTCCTTCTGCCCCCTCCTTGACAGGAATTCAAAGATGGGGACTTTGTGGTTCTGTTCCATGTGAACAAAAATGTTTTTCTCCTGGATAAGCAAAGCCTATAGGCAGCCATAAAATATCATTTCCTTTCATCTCCTTGACAGATTTGATATAAATTTTAGAATGCAGGAGGTGGAAATGGAGGGGTCACTTTAAAAGATAAATTTAATCATGTGAGTTTGACAATGGTGTGTGTGCTCAGCCCCCCTCCCATTCTTAAAGGAAGAGAAGCCTGCTTTTAAACAATCAAAGGTTAAAGTTAGTCCCGTCATTCATGTGGTTTCACTCTCTTATGCATATTGAAATACCTCAGAAAGATTTATAACCCTGGTACACACAGTCAGAGTTCCAGTAAGTGAGTCTCTTTTTGAAGGTTAAATATTTATGCTTCTATTTCCCTGCCTTCTACGGACAGCAAGAGTAAACTCACGATAGTCAAGGAGTCATGGTGACAAGCCAGCTTATAAGGAGAAATGGCCACAAGTCCAACACCCAGAGCATCCCCTGCTCTCTATAGTCTTAGTCCTTTAGAAAATGAAAGGATGGACCAAAGGGTAAATGACAGGTGACGAATGAGTCACCTCCTAGGTGACTGATCTCAGGAAGAAATAAATTTCTAAGGCAATTGTGAGCCTAAGTTCACATAAAATTCTCCACACTTTCATTCTAGAGTTAGACATTTAGAAGCAACCTTCTTTAGAAGGGAAGTAGTTATAGTTAGGGAATATTTCTCTATATACTTGGGCTTCACAGACCTCTATGGAGTGAACAGCCAGACACTTTTTCTTTTACAGACAAGTCAATGTTCTAAGTAGACAAAGAGATTGCACTTAGTTCCCACATGTGGAAAACCAGAACTCTCTCACAAGATTATAGGCTCTATCCTCCTTGCTTCCAGTTGTGACCATGCTAATAACAAATATTTATACAAGGAATAATAGTTTTACAAAGGTTAATTATGCCAGGTGGCACACACTTTTAATCCCAGTACTTAGGGGGCGGGCAGAAGCATTTGAGACCACTTTCATTCTACAAATCTAGTTCCAGGACATCCAGAGCTATTACACAGAGCTAATATATAGATGATATATATTATATCATATATATATGTATATATACATATATGTGTGTGTGTGATAGATGCTAATTACACTTGCACTTTAGCCAATTCTTTTGTGTATATTTATGTTTATCTTATTTCAACTTCATCTAATACTTGTCTGTGTAACAGCCAAATGGTCATGTTCTGGAAAAGCCATTGAAGGAAAAGTAATTATTTCTTCACTTTTCATCCATAAAACTTTGTTCCTCAGAACTGCCAACTCTTTCACTTACTGCTACTAATATTTTCCCAGTATTTACAGATAACCTCTCAGTACAATTTCTCAACTGCAGAACTCCTGCTACAGAAGGGAAAAACTGAGAACCCATCAGCCTTTCTCTAAGACACACAGCCACTTACATCCCCACACAATTTCTGGGTAAGGTTATAAGACAATTTTTGTTAATCAACTATTCACTGCTTCCCTGATAACCATTTAAATCAGTGTTTCTCAACATATGGGTCATGATCCCTTTGTGGGTCACACATGTGATAGCCTGTATATCAGATATTTCAGTGCATTTCATAACAGTAGCAAAATTACAGTTTTGAAATATCAATGAAAAGTATTGTATGGTTGGGGGTCACCACAACACCAGGAACTGGATTAAAGGATTGAAGCACTTAGAAGGTTGAGGACCACTGATTTAAATGGTGCTCGTAATTGCTGTTGGAACCATAGTTTTCTTTGCTGTATCTCAAAGTTTCATTCAACTTTTACTTCTCCCCTGAAGCTAGAGAATGCAACATTCTTTTCTCAGTTTCCTAACCAAGCTTTTTTCTAAATCCCACATTCTTGTTCATTTCAATTACCAATTCGTTTAAGCATACTGGGGAATTCATGCTCCATCTAGATATCACACTTTTAATATTGCTTTCTGTCTGTGAAATAAGTTTTGTTTCTTTCTTTAGTGGGAGTATACCCTCTGGTCAGTTCCCACAGGCAAAGGGATAATATTTTGAGAAATTTTAGAGTTGTGTTTCTTTTATTTTCCCTTTCACAACTAGTTAGTTTAGTCAAGTCTTGAATTAATACCCTTGTATTGTAAAGATATCTAATATTATACTCTTCAGTCTTATCAAATACTGTGGATATATTTCTTTCTTTGCATTTATATGTAACTTGTTCCTCCCTTATAAAAGCATTAAAAACCTTTGCCTCTGGCATTCTAAAATATCAAAATATAATGTTTAATTTCTGGACTTTTCTCATTTATTGCTTTGGACTCTTGGGGGAGGGTAATTTCAAACTGGGAATTATTATCGTTAGAAATTAAAAAGTTAATTATTTCATTTATAATTCTATTCTATTACTATCTCAGTAAATATTACTAGTTCAATATTGAATCTCATGGATTTCATATCTAATTTTCTTTTTCCCAGCTATCTTTCATTCTTAATTTATTTGCCTTTTCTGTACTTTAATCAAAGTAAAACACAGAACCAATGCAGAAATTTTAAGCATACAGTTGATGAATTTTGACCCCTATGACTACCTACAAGTTGAATTCTGTCAAGTATATTTTGCAGTAGTAAAACCATGACAAGTTGGGGGATACCCTTTATCAGTTCTTTCTCTTGACAGTCTTGAAACGAAAGTACTACAGCCAGGGTAAAAGCTGGGGTTCAACCAGAAAAGTGGAGTGAACAGGACCCAGAGATATAAACAGGGAGAAAGATACTCTAGTTTAGATCTGTATGTGTGTCCACCTATGTGTGTATATGTAACACACATGTGGATACATATATGCGCAACTATAAAAAGATCAAAAGGAATTGCTTATACAGTTGCAGGAGTGGAGTAAGCAGGTTCAACATTTGTATAGTAAGCAACTGGAAGTCCCAATCCCCAGCAGAGGGGAAACCCACTGGATACTGGCTTAGTGTTTGTTCACAGGTGTCAATTAAGAAGGAAGTCACAGCACCCGGTGGGAGCAGATGCAGAACTGCTCTACTTCAAGTAGCTACAGAAGTCTCTAGGCCCCTGGAAGGCCTGGTCATTCAGAGTAAATTGTATTCATTTATTTATTTTTAATTTTTTGATGTAAGGAATGGATCTAAGTGTCTGTTTACATTTTTAAAATAGCTTCATAAAAACACAAGATCTGTGTCTAATTAAATATCTCGTAGAAGTTGTATATTCTACTTTTTCTTTCTGTTGCTCTAACAACATACTCTGATCAAAAGTCACATAAGAAAGGATTTATTTGGCTTACACTTCCCAAGTCACAGTCCATCATGGACATACGTCAGGGTAGAGACTTAAGCATAAATGTCAAGCAGAAAGCATGCTGGCTGAAACTCTGCTGACTCATCCTTGATTCCTTACACAGCCCAGGACCACCTGTCTGGGAGATGGTGCTGCCTGCAGTAGACTCAGCCCTCCTCTGTCACTTAATAATTAAGTCAATCCCCCACAGATGTGCACACAGGCCAACACCTTCAATTAGAATTCTGTTCACAGGTGATTCTAAGAGGTGTCCAGTTAACAATTAAAGATTAGTAGGGCAATAAGTGTATGTTTCAGGGTGGCTACCTCAAGTTTCTCCTTCTCTCTCTCTCTCTGTCTCTCTCTCTGTCTGTCTCTGTCTCTGTCTCTTTCTCTGTCTCTCTCTCTCTGTCTTTCTGTAGGGTTTTTTGAGACAGGGCTTCTTGGTGCAGCCTTAGATGCCCTGAAACTCACTCTCAGGGCATCTCAGACTGGCCCCTAACTCAGAGATCAACTTGCCTTTGCCTCCAGAGTGCTGGATTAAAGGCTGTGCCATCGCTGACTGGATTTTCTTTTCTCTTTTAAAAGCAGAGTTTTTCTCTGTATCCCAGACTAACCTTCAGTGTGTGACCCACCTATCTCAACCTCCTGAATATTAGGTAGATTATAGGCGTCTTTCACCATGACTGGCTTAGAATTCCTTGTTTCCATTTTGTAAGTAAGATAAAAAAAATTGTGCCAAAATTTTAACTAAAATTATTTGATACAAAATAATATATCTTTAAATGTATAAATATATCCATCAACTACTTTGATGAAATATC
This sequence comes from Phodopus roborovskii, assembly GCF_943737965.1. Lineage (NCBI taxonomy): Eukaryota > Metazoa > Chordata > Mammalia > Rodentia > Cricetidae > Phodopus > Phodopus roborovskii. Next base: position 2,138,543 of record NW_026126623.1, on the reverse strand, counting down.
AATAATGACATTATTTAATGGAAATTAAAGAACTCTTAAAATTATACTTTAAATAATTCCCTTTAATCACAGTTTCCTAGGAAAGTTGAAGTGATGCCTCTTAGGAACCTCATGTGTAATTATACTGTTCATTAGTTACTTTTCTATTAGTGTGATAAAACACCATAACTAAAGCAAATTAAAGAAAGAAGGGTTTATTTACACTTATTGTTCTACAGGGTTAAACTTCACCACAAGGAAGGCTGCTGGCAGGCAAGCATGGCTGATGGGAGGAATGTCCTGATGTATATATGTTTCTCTGACTGACCAGTAGCCAGGCGGGAAGTACAGGCGGGGCTACCATAGGAAGAGAATTCTGGGGAGAGGACACAGAGAGAAGTAGCAAGAGAGACAACATGTAGTAGAGGAAGGACAGGTCTGGACCCTTCCCCAGTAAGACAAGGCCATGTAGAAATACATAGAGAGGTCTTTGATCCATTTGGACTTGAGTTTTGTGCATGGCGATAGACATGTGTCTATCTGCAGTCTTCTACACACCATTACCCAGTTGTGCCAGCACCATTTGTTGAAGATGCTTTCTTCCTCCCCTTGTATACTTATAGCTGTTTTGTCAAAAAGCAGGTATGTGGGTTAATATCAGGATTTTCAATTCAATTCCATTGGTCTACCTGTCTAATTTTGTGCCAATACCAGGCTGTTTTCAGGACTATAGCTCTTTAGTAGAACTTAAAGTTGGGGATGGTGATGCCTCCTGAAGTTCCTTTATTGTACAGGATTGTTTTGTATATCCTGGGTCTTTTGTTTTTCCATATAAAGCTGATTATTATCCTTTCAAGGTCAGTGAAGAATTGTGTTGGGATATTAATGGGGATTGCATTGGATCATTAGATTGCTTTTGGCAAGATTGCCATTTTTACTAGGTTTATCCTACCTATCCAAGAGCATGGGAGATCTTTCCATTTTCTGGTATCTTCTTTAATTTTTTTTCTTTAAAGACACAAAGTTCTCATTACATAGGTCTTTCACTTGTTTGGTAAGCATTACCCAAAGATACTTTATATTGTTTGTGGCTATTGTAAAGGGTGATGTTTCTCTGATTTCTTTCTCAGCCATGAATAAAGTACAAAAAGAGGAACAATGTATGTACTTGCTCATATATGGATTTTAGACATAGAGCATAGGATCACCAGCCTATAATTCACACCACCAGAGAAACTAGGATACAAAAAGGAATCTAATAGATTCATATAAGGTCCCTCACAGAATGGGAAAGGGGCAAGATCTCCTGAGCATATGGGGAATGGCAGGGGGCAGTGAGTGGATAGGGAACTAGGAGAAAGAGAAGGGGAGGAGAGGAAAGCACGTGGAACTAGAAAGATTGAGTCAGGGGAGAAAAAGATGAGAGAAGAGAGAGAGAGAGAGAGAGAGAGAGAGAGAGAGAGAGAGAGAGAGAGAGGAGAGAGAGAGAGAGACCATAAAAGAGGAGCCATTATAGGTTTGAAGAGAAAACTGAACCTACAAGACTGACCCCAAGTAACAATTTGAGTAACAGTGGAAAGGCTACCATAAATGCCCTTCCCTGATAATGAGATCAATGACTAACTTATCCACCATCATAGAGCCCTCATCTAGTAACTGATGGAAATAGAAGCAAACACCCACAACTAAATACTGAGCTGAACTGGAATCCAGTTGCAGAGAGGGAGGACAAGACCAGGCTACAGAAAGACATAGAGACAGCTGACCTGAACAAGAAGGAGCTAATGGGCCCCCAGACTGATAGCTGGGAATCCAGCATGGGACTGACTCAGACCCCCTGAACATGGGTCTCAGCTAGAAGGCCTGGGCAGTCTAAGTGACTTCTGACAGTGGAACCAGGATGTATCCCTGGTGCACAAAAGGACTTTGGGAGCACATTCCCCATGGAGGGATACTCCCTTAACCTAGAGGCAAGAGGGAAGGCCTAGTCCCTACTCAAATGACTTGATAGATTTAGATGGCCCCTCCTGGAAGGCCTCCCCCATACATGTGGAGTGGGGGGGATGGGAGGGAAGGGTGTTTGGAGGGCATGAGAGGGTGAGAGAGAGTGAAAGAGCGAGGGGGAGGAAACTGGGATCGATATATAAAATAAAAATAAATAAATAAAGGACACATGAAAAAAAGAAATACATTGATTAATAGTTATGGGTTAATAATTAAAGAGAGCTAGCCAATAAGAAGCCTAAGCCATTGGCCAAACAGTTTATAACTACTATAAGTCTCTGTGTGTTTATTTAGGACTGAAGGGCTGCAGGACTATGTGGAACAGAATTTCTAGCAAGCTGAAAGCTCACATCTTAAACCATGAGCAGGAAGCTGAAAGAGAAACTGGGAATGACTCTAGGCTTTGAAATTGAAATATCCAACTCAGTTTCAGCAATATACCTCCAGAAAATTCCATCTTCTAGAGTCTTTCTCTTAAGGGCCATCAAAATATCTATAAGCATTTAATAAGATGGAATATTGGAATATCCTGTTAACTCTGTCCAGTTACTGACAACCATCTTGAAATAATGGCCCAAATGGAATGGCAAATGATAGAGCATTATTATCCACATACACAGAGATGCCTTTCTGAGGTCATGTTTTCCTACAGCCATAAGGATAAAACCAATCTGAGGGTAAAAAAGAAGCACAATATGCAATTATCACACATAACTCACACTCACAATGCTGGGTATGTTGATGTGGATTTTGGCTCTATATGTGCACAAATTTTAAAGCTAAGAGTGAGCGATGCTATTGTGCTATTTTATGATAATATTTTTATATAAATTTGCAACAAGCTTGTTTTGGATGTCAGTCCCAGTTCCCTCACCCTCCCTTCCTCCCCTGTCCCCAACCAACTCCTATCCCACCCCTTTCTTCTCCCCAGGGAGGGTGAGGCCTTCCATGGGGCATCTTTGAAATCTGTCATATCATTTGGAGCAGGACATGGGCCCTCCCCCATGTGTCTGGGCTGAGGGAATGTTCCTCTATGTGGAAAGGACTCCCAAAGTCCATTTGTAAACTAGGGATAAATACTGATCCACTAGCAGAGGCCCCATAGACTGCCCAGTCCTCCTAACTAACACCCACATTGTGCTATCTTTAAATGATAGCTCTCCTAAGTTGAAAACCAATGCTGCCTCATGGTGGTTTGGATTCCTTGGCGTTTTATTGTAGTAATTGGATAGTGGAGTCATATTTAGGCAGAGTCTCCATGAATATATTTGTTAATGGTGCTACAGAGATTACAAAATAAACTGTTTAGACATTTTTGTCAAATATATATGGCAAAATCATGTGCTAAGAACCTCAGAATTGTTTTAAGCCCAGTATCATCCAAAAAAGCTTTAAAAGATTGTATTATAGGCCCCTGAATCTGAATCTGAAGACTAGTAAAAATATAACCACAGTTCCCTTTCACTTTAAATAAGTTCCTTCTGTCTCCCATTGATAGTTGGTTTATGACTCAGTTTGGCCAGTGAACTTATAGTTTCTCTGTGGCCATACTGAAGTGACCTCTTCCCTGAGCAAACCATGCCATATGTATTTACTGTGGCTCCTGGATTCCATGGAACTCAGATGAATCCTCAGGAATTCCAGCCAGGAATCCCAATGTTACAGCTGAAAACTGGACAACAGAGCCACATATCCTTAAGCAGCATACTACACAACACAATTGCATCACAACTGGATAAGCTGAATCACAGTCCAGTCTTACCACCCCAGCTTCATTTCATAGAGTGTTTATAATATTTGACTTACCAGTTTCTAAGAAGTCCTTCATGCATCTCCCTTCTGTGCGGCAAAATCCTCAAGTTGAAAATGGACAAAAGAACATGCCTTTCATAAGATGACTATACCTACAAGAAGCCAAAAAAAAAATGGAAAATTAGATTTCAAAATAAAGACTGATATGATTTTGCTTCCTTGTTTGTTTGCTTTGAGACAGGGTTTCTCTGTGTAGCCCTGGCTGCCCTGGAACTCGCTCTGTAGACCAGGCTGGGCTCACACTTGAGATTTGCCTGCCAAGTATTGGGATTAGAGGTGTGCAGACTGGTGAATACTAATGCCCATGATATTAGTTAGCTTTATCTTAACAGAAAAGAATCAATTTCAAATACAGAAAGAGTCTATGTCTTTACATGATGATTATAGCAGTTACTTTTTACATTTTGTCTTCAAAAGACAATTGTGGAGACAAGCTAAAGTATGGCATGGAGACAATAACAATGAGATGAAAATACTATTGCATTGATTATTGCAAAGAATATGTCTAAGTTTAAAATCGACATGTTCTGCAGTTATGACTAACTTTTCAATAAGATGTTGGACTTCCGTGTTCTTCAATAGCATTTACCTTTACAAGACAAACATAAGAAAAAGCAACAGCCTTAACAATAATGTTGGTATGTAGAATACTAGCTGAAGAGTGATTATAATTGATAATCAGTAAATTGCATTTACAATACTGCTTATTGATATATACTTATATTTATGAATGAATTTATTTACACACAAATTTAAGGCTGACGAATCTCTTATTAAAAATCTGGCGGACTTAATTTTAGTACCCCCTTTTTCTTGTTTACAAAGTGATTCAACCTTGTGAAATACTAAAGCTTTATGTTTGTAAATAAAGTATTAAAATTTAAATGGTCAATAAGATGATGAATGTACCTAATGATCTTCCAATTCTCATTTTTGTCTTTATATTTTTACTAGCCTGGGTGGCCAGTAAATAAAAATAGATTGACTAATAAAAATAGAAGTCAAAAGGAAATATTAAGGAGTATAAAACCAATAATTAGCATGTAGGATAAACAAGCCAAAGAAACATAAATTTCACAACTCTATATGACATGTAAAATAATGTCATGGTGTCAGGATACCCAAAGCTAAAAGAAGAATATCATTACTGCTTCATGACGGCCGAGTGATACACACTTGGGTAATCACATACTGGTGTACTTGCAGACCAGAAGAACTCATTTCTACCCTTACCACCCAGCCTGATTACTCTCCAAGGTATAATGTTCTCATTGATCTACTCCAATGAGTACATACCCCAGAACTGAAGTAAGTTGGTCAAAGGAAATCTGAACAAATTCAGTGCTTGCCATCTGCAATGGTAGTGAATGACCTCTGAGTAAGTGAGCCACAGCATCTGCCCACCTCAGAAAGTGACTTGAGGGATATGATCCCTTGTGTGAGGATGGGAAACCTTGCTGGTATACTTGGGTGATAAACAGATCTATAAGCTATGATACAATATATGTGACCCATTAGATATTTTTGCTCTTCATATATTCATAAGTCACCTCTGGCCTTGAACACAGAGAAGAACTACCATGAAATGCCCTGATTTTCTTATTTCTTACTTTAACCAGCTCCATGAAATATTAACTGATGTTGCATATTGTGATGGAAAGCAGAAGCCCCATTTCTGCTGAATACTGATTGTGTGGCCACTAAAAAAAAGAAATCATTTTAATTTCTATGTTTTCTGGCATTGTTCTATGGACTATACCCTGAATTACTATGTTATTCAAATTAAATCCCCAAGTATAAAAGCATTTTTGTAAACAAAGCAGCTGAGGTTGTATCACAATGTATTTGATGTTGCTTCACATGAGACTAGAAAGCTCTTGTGATTTTGTTTTTATTGCAGGAGGCTAAATAATAACCAAAATAAGAGCCATTTGCTCAAGGCTTTTCATTTCACAAAGAACATAAAAGTACAGAATTCCTATCTAGTCTGATAACATGGCATCTTTTAATGCCTCTACCCTACAGATGAGGAATCAAAGGCAGGAGGATGCTGTGACGTATTAAAAGGTTTCAGGCTTTACAAAATGACAATGGGATTTAAAGTCAGGTACTTTGACACTGACACAGTTTTCCTCCCAAAATACCTTGGTTGATATTTATATCATGTTGGATACATTTGTCTGCCAGCAAAGAGAGTCCTACCAAAAGATCTATATAAAAATGGCACACGCTGTCTGATTTGGGCCAAGGTGAAAGAGAAATGATGGAATTCACTATCCCACATTTAAAAACTGTGAAACTGGACACACTGTGAAGTGTCTGATTTGGGGTGATGGATACAGACATCACAGAGGGGGATCCCTGGAAGAAGGAGTGGGGTAAGTTAATGATACCCCCAGGAACCTGTCAGATCCCAATGGTCTCCTAAGACAAGGAAACACAAGGGGCTTTAGAGAAACCAAGGTAGAAAGAGCACACTGAGCAGCATAAAAAACAGATGGCTCTTGGCATCAGCATAGGTTGCCTGTGAGTGCATGGATGTAAAGGAACGAAGAGCAAGCAAGGACCACAGAAACGACACTGCGAACAGTCCTTGGAATGACTGCAGCTCTTGTTCTGATGGCCAGTCTAGGAAATGGATAATTCAAAATGACCACCACCCACACAACTCAAAACACACCCATGAGCACAGTACAATTAGCTTTAACAGGGGACTGCAGAGGTCCCAGAGTGCAAGCCAAAGTGAATCAATTTCTCCCTCTGCAACCAGAGTGGAAAACAACCCCAGGTTTCCTTGCCTGGAAACCTTTCTGAGATACAAGATGTGTAACTGTAAATCCAGGGCATTCTCAGGCAAATTGAATTAGGTGATCAACCTGAAAAGATCAAGACTATTTACAGAAATACAAAAACATCTAGACACTAAAATGGAAAATTTCATAAAATACAGTAAATAATTTCCAGGAATACAAAAAGAACAGGAAAATACAACCAATAGTGAAAATACAGAAATACTTGAGATGAAAGTTTATTAAAGAATTTTGTAACTGTATCATGCATATTTAACTAAAAAGAAAGATGTGTCTGTGTTAAGGGGCTTGGATTAGGGCCTTACGGACAAATTAAAATTATCCAAGAGAAAACACACACATACACACACACACACACACACACACACACACACCAGAGATAGTGAATATTGTGAGCAGGGATTCTGTCTTTTGGGGGGGGCAGGGGTGAGACAGGGTTTCTTTGTGTAGGTTTGGAGCCTGCCCTGGAACTCACTCTGTAGACCAGGCTGGCCTCAAACTCAGAGAGATCCACCTGCCTCTGCCTCCCGAGTGCTGGGATTAAAGGCATACACTACCACCACCCGGTGACATAAAGTCATTTCAAGTAGTTACCATTAACCTGAAAGAATGTAAGAAAGGGGATCAAAACAACTATTTGAAGAAATAATGATATAACTTTTCTGAATTTGATAAAAACTAAATTTACACATTCAAAAATCTCAAAAAAAAAAATACTATGAAAGCCACAAAAATACATCCTAGGTAAGTTTTTTGAAGTGCTGAACTCAAACATTGTTTACAGACAAATAAGGAAATAGATTTCTCCGAAAAGGGTTAAGCCAGAATACAGTAGGCAAGTATCTTTAAATCATGAAAATGGAAAGTTTCTTTCAAGCAAGAGTTAATACCACACATACCCCTTTTCACACATGAAGACAAAATAAGAGCTTCTATAGGCATATACAAACCACAGGAATTCAGCAAGAGCAGATTTATGTGATAGTAAGTGTTAAAGGTGTTCTTCTTGAGGTGCTGGAGCAATGGGCTCCTGCTGCAGAGAACTAGGGTTCAATTCCCAGAATACATATGGGGGCTCACAACCCTCTGGAACTACCACCTAACCTCAGTAGGCACCAGGCACACACAGGGTGCACATATACCCATACAGAAAAAATACACATTAAAATAAATAAATCTTCAAAAATAATGACTTAATAGGTTGTCCCAGGTAGAAGGAAAATGGTAGCAGAGAGGAATGTAGGCCTTTGCAAACTAAGGAAAGACAAGAGAAACAACCACCATTTTGAAACACTAAAGGCTCTCTCTCTCTCTCTCTCTCTCTCTCTCTCTCTCTCTCTCTCTCTCTCTGTCTCTCTCTCTCTCTCTCTCTCTCTCTCTCTCTCTCTCTCTCTCTCTCTCTCTCTCTCTCTCTGTTTTCTTCTTCCCCCATATGCATCCCAAAGAGCAAAGTCAGGTGAACTGGTGAAGCAACTGGCCCTTCATTACATTTTCTAATCTTATGCATAGAAAGAAATAATCATCTTGAAAATATTGATGTTGAGGGGAGTTGTAACATGTATGACATTTAAATGTTTAAATGTGCATATACAATATTGCACTATGTACAATTTAAAACAATTACATAAGTTAAGTGAACAAGAAAGACAACAATGCAAAGTTTCTGTAGTATATTTTAACAAGGATACTGCTGGGACATGTGTCCTTTGGCTGGGAAACATCCCAGACGGCTCATGTGTTGAAGGCGTCATCACTAGTACATTGGGAAGTTATTGATCATAAGGAATCTGACCCAATCAATAGAATAATCCATTTACAAAAGCTTTATTGAATGGATTGTTGGGAGGTGTAGAAGCTATGGAAGGTGAGGTTTGATGAAAATTGCATATGAAGAGCATATCTTTGCACCACATTTACTTCTCTCACTCTCTCTGCTCTTTAGTTATTCACACATTTACTCTTTTACAAGAGTAACTGTGTGTAACTAAAACTGTTTGGTGTTCCTGATAGAACTTCTCACTTATTTTTCTTTGTTTTGTTTTCAAGACAGTCCTGAGTGTCCTGGAACTCACTCTGTAGACCAGGCTGGCCTGGAACTCAGGAACCCAACTGCCTCTGCCTCCTGAATGATGGGATTAAAGATATGCACCATCACTGCCCTAGTACTTGTTTATTTTTATGAACAGTTTTTAAGGAACTCCATAGTTGAGTACTGTATTTATATCATTTGGACCATTCCCTCTCTGATCCCACTTGTTACCACAAGGTAAGAAGCTTCACACACTGGGCCCATCACGAACCTAGGATTAACAGAAGCAGCGAATTGAAACCTCTGAAACCATGAGCAGACACACCATTTCTCCTCCAAATACCCCTCACGTGCTTGTCACAATAAGGAAAAGCCCAGTAACATATATCATAATAATATTCTCAGGGAGAGAGTGATAAGTCAAAAATGTATGCAATGAACTCTAGATCAGCCTCTAACAAATGACAGAGTTAATAAGCTGCAACAGGAAGAAAAGATGTCATAAAAATGAAAAGGGGACAGAGGGTAAAACAGCTGAGAAAAGCTGTAGAAATATGATATATCATATTCAGTCATTTTGATAATGACTTCATTTAAACAGGCTAAATTATGAGGAAGATTTGTTTATATTGTTGCTCCAAGTCCACCAATAGAGTTAAACCTGGATTCAGAGGGTGGAGTCCATGTTCAGCAAATCAGAATAAACCAGTTTTTTGGCTTGCCTAGATGAAGCTAGAGAGACATAGGGAAGAATAAGAAAGGGCTTCTAAAGTTTCATGGGCCTTTTTGATCTAGGAGAGTGGAGAGGAGCATCAGCTGATCATCTCTCCACAGTTATGTGGCTTTATCAGGGTCATACCCTAATGTCTGACTCCTGAGCTTCATTTGCTAATAAAACAATAAAAGTTGCCTCTCTAAAGATTGACTGAAAACCAGAAATTATCATCTTCAGCAAAGAAGCAAGATTTAAGCACATGTAGCTTACAGGAAATATATTTGAAATATTAAGGTATAAATAAATAAAGAGAAGAAAATGCAAAAAAAAAAAAAAAGAAAAAGAAAACACATTGCAAAAATAGTAAAATGGAAGATGCCTTCATCATATACCTTGAATTGTACTTTCTGGCAAAATGTTGCTACAAAATAAGAGGGTGTGGCTTTACAGAAGGAATGACAATTTGCTAACAGTACACAAACAGCTTTAATGGGCAGGTATAAGAGAGTGACAATATGCAAGAATCAAGACTTGACAGAACTGCAAGCAGATATATCCAAAACCCATAATTATAGTTGAAGATTTAGGGCCAGAAGCATGACCCTGAGGATAAAGGCTTTTGTTAACAAGTATTGTAACCTGGGTATAATCCTTGGGTATCATATGGTGATGAGAAAGAATCCATAACAGCAATTCTCCTATAATCTCTACAAGTGCACCATGTCATGCACCCAACACACTAAATAAAAAATGTAAAATCATTTGCAATAACTGTTGTTTCTCTCAAATAAAAAATGGAAGAGTATTTCCAGATTTAAAAGATAGGATTCCCCTATGTATTCCAGGAAATCATCCCTACAAATGCACCAAATTATCACAGACATTAAAGATGAAAACTAAAGCGAAGAAAACACACTTCTTGAACGGAGAAGCAAAAACAATTGTGAAAAAGTGGGGTTGTCATAGGTTGCCTTTCCACTCAAAAATCAGCCTTAAAGTGAATTTGAAAAAATCTGGGGTGTTTATTTTAATACTTGCAAATATGGGTGTTTGACAGAGTCCAGCATCTATTTCTAGTGAAAAAATGAATTTAGATAATTGAGACTTGAGAAGACCTGATCATGAGCATTCATGAAATAAATAAATAAATAAATAAATAAATAACATAAAACTGGACAGAAAGCAGGAAAAACACAATTTCCTTCCATGTCTATAATAAAATCTCTTTCAGAACTGCTCTCCCTGCTTCACACACACCTACCCAGCACAGTTCCAAAGCTCACAATTTTTTTCTTCAAAGTAATAACAAATCCCTGTTCTTCAAGGGGACCCAGTTGGTTTCCAGCACCCATATCGGGCAGCTTACTATAGATAGTGACTCAAACTGTGAGGAACCCAGCTCTATCTGTCTCCTCAGTCGCCTGAACTCATGTGCATATACCCCATGTGACACACACACATATGACTAATTAGAAATGAAACTGGTTTTAAAATAAACCTTTTATTTTATATTCCAGTCTTGACAGACCAAACTTATGAATGCCTCCTATCTCACAAGAAGAACATATCTAACCTGTTAGGGACAAATAAGAGTGTCCTTAGATTTAAGTATCTAGGGTAAGTATTCTCTAAACCCATACTCTGCTATATTTTACTATGAAACACTGACTTTCTTCCTTAAATTCATGGATAAAGCAAAAAGTAGCTCCTATAACAAAGTCTGTCTGATTTTGACTCTGTATGGTAGATTCATCCAACTGGGTAATGGATTACAAAAGCATCGGCATGGGAAAGAAAACTTTAATTCCTGATCTATTCACAAAGTATGTAATTGTTCATGTAAGAATCAGATACAATCTAAAATACAGATAAGATCAAATTAATGAGTTTTTAAAGATTGCAGGTTGTGAGATTAATATACAAAAGATGCCATCCTGTATTGGATAAAAATAGGCAACGAGTAACAGGAAAGTAAAATTTATAAAGCAGCAGCATCACAAGGGCATGCCAAAGAGCTTACAATAAAATACTATTCGCCAAGAATATGACTAAGCAAAAGGCAGTCACATTTTACATTTTGATGTGCGCAGCTTATTGAATTGAATTACTGAGGCCTCTACAAACTATTATAAAACAGTAGGATGCGGGACCAACGACTTGACTCAGTCAATAAGAATGCTTGCTGCTCTCTTAGGGGACTGTAGTTGGGCTCCCAGTAGGCAGGTCAGGCAGCTCACAGGCTCTGTTAACTTCTTCTGGTCTCCTCAGGCACTTGAATACACATGGCACACAACACACAAGTACACACACACACACACACACACACACACACACACACACACATAAAATCCCTTTTAAAAAGTAGAATAAGCTACTACTTTACATGTCATTTTATCATGCTATTTATCTCCATGTTACAAACAAATGACTTGTTTATGTATTAAGAATTGCCCTGTTACTCTTTTCATTACCTGTTAAAATAGAGGCAACATACAACTTCAGATACTAAATTAGGCACAACATGTTTCAAAGAGCTACTGCTAGCAAGTAATGCAGCATTTTACAGTACAGGTATCTGTACACTTGTCTTCTCACTTTGTGGATTCAAGAGAGCTACAGAATGCTAAAGAGTACATCTTAACATAAAAATGGCCAGAAGCAGAAAAAATAGTTACTTGCAGTATTTCTCAAAGAGTAAAGGTATCTCTAAGAGCTGCCTCAACCTCCATTGTGGTGATATACTGTTTATGATTTAATATAGCTTGCCTCAAGATCAGAGAAGCAAAGCAGCTAGCCACCTGAGAGTTCTTCTACCAATGCTCAGACAGAAGGGTCAACCTACCAAACCTCAGATTACATCTCCAGACTGAACAGCTCCTCATCAAATCTCATTCTGGTCCTGATACTGTACTGAGCTCCTTATATTCTCTTTAGTCTGGGATTAAAGGCTGAGAGCTCTGTTTTTCTTTGAGATTGATTCATTCTCAGGTATCCCAGGGTGGCCTTGAACTCACTGAGATCCATCTGCCTCTGTCTCCTGAGTCCTAGGACTAAAGTTATATGCCACCACTGCCTAGCTTCTATGGCTGTGGCTAGCTTTTCAATAGGGGTACCCTTTAAGCTCACATTCCCCATGCAGCTCTCATTTTTAACTGTGAAAAGGAGGCTGCTCCAGTCACATATGTCCAGTCTCCCTATAGTTTCTTGTCCTGACTACTTTTATATCAGCTTGATATAAGTCCCTGTCATTTTAGAAGGGGAAGCATCCCCAATTTTTGCCTGTGGTTTACTTTCTTGATTGACGATTATTGGGGGGAAAGTCCAGTTAACAGAAGGCAGTACCACCCTTGGGCTGGTTGTCCTAAGTACTATGAGAAAGCAGGTTGAGTAAGCCAGTAAGTAGCACTCCTCCATGGCATCTGGTCAGGTTCCTGCCCTGTTTGAGTTCCTCCCCTGACTTCCTCAAGTTGATTTTGGTCATGGTGTTTTGTCACAGCAATAAAAACCCTAACTAAGGTATTTCTCTAAGCTTGTAAGTTCTCAAACATATAAGGTTTCAACAGCAGTCATAATACGCAACCACCCCAAGAACTTTGAGAAACACATGTACCAACTTGAGGGGGCATAACTGTCTAAAATGGAAACCACACAAACTATAAAACTGATATAGAAATTCATCTTACCCTCCCTAATACATTTATCTTCAAAATACCAGAAGGGATTTTCTCTCATAGTGTGTTCTATTTCACCTAACTTAGAAAAGATAGAACAGTTTCCTTAAGGAAAAAAAAATGATTTGGCTTACTCTGCAGTCTTTTATATCTTAGCTTTCTACCACTTTTCCATTACTAAGAAATTAATAAACATTCCCATAAACTGAGGCAGGGAGCAGTGTTATTACATATAGACAAACAAAGAGGAACAAGGAGATGGGTTTAATCTCAAAAGCAACAGTATTAGTAGGGAAGAAGTCTGCAGACCATAAGTGTTTGGGGGGAAGGAAGCTATAGTGGACATTGTCTGCTTATTCTATCAGCATGTGTACATGATGGACCAAAGGAAAGCATTGTCACCACCCTGAAACACAGCCTTAGGGGCAGAGGCTTTACCACTTTCCCATAGATGTGAAGTCATTGACATGGCCATATTCATGTCAATGGAACTCATTCATTCAGGACTTCACACACTCAGGGCTACCTCCACAGCCCACATTTCCCTTTATTGATTATCTTAATTAAACCTATTGTTTTGCCATAAATTGTAATTAGGAGAAAGGAGGCATGATCATGTATGACAGAGATTGGATGAATTACCTCCGAAGAAGTTGGATAGATGAAGTGACAGGATCTGCTGTTTTCACAAAGTGCTCATAGCAGGCTATCATAAATTTAAAGTGTGTGTGTGTGTGTGTGTGTTTGCATGTGATGTATTATACATGTTATTCTGTGTGTGAACCTGTGTTGTATGGACACATGTGCACATAAAACCCAGGGGCCAAGGTTTGATGCCTTCCTCTTTATTTTGGAGACACAGCTCTCATTGAACCTGAAGCTCACTGGTTCAGCTCTGCTGGCTGCAGCAAACTACAGGAGTCCTTGTGTCCCCACAGCACTGGGACTGCAAGCATCCATCTGATTTTCTGTGTCAGTGCTAGGGATCTGGACTTGTGTCTACATGTTTGAGCAGCCAGCAGCTTATCAATAAAGCCATGTCTCCAAGCCTTATTTTTAATTAATTATGTATGTATGTTTTGGTATTTTCCCAATATATTTGTCTGTGTGAGGTGTCAGATCCCTCACAGTTGTGAGCTTCTATGTGGGTTGCTGGGAGTTGAACCCCGGTCCTCTAGAAGAGCAGCCAGTGCTCTTAACTATTGAACCATCATCTCTCCAGTGCAGTGAGATAGTTACTTTGTCTCCTTCTGTGGCACTGACCACACCCATTGTGGGTGGAGCGATGGGCAGAAGTGACCTGTGGAAGGAGGTAAATTATGGTATAGATATGAATACTTTGTTTTGGAAAATAGATTTTCATTTATTGATACAATTTAAGAACAATTTTGTGATATGTATATTCCTCCTTTTGTTTAGGTATTGTGTTTATATAGCTCGTTTAGAAATGTAATGTATAATTTAGTACAGATTATAGATAGTTACCTATTATAATCAAAACTTATAGTTAGGTGAGTTAGGTTTTCTAGATATACAGAGATATATTTGAGATAGATAGGCATTCTTCAAACCTTTCAAAGACCTACAGAATATGGCATTTAAAATGGTTTAGGGTTTTTCTTGACAATGAGGCACAATTGCTTCTGGCAATACCACCTGCATCAGAAATGAAGATGGACATGGAAGAAATGCATTATGGAGACTAGCCATTTGGACAAGATACTGCTCTTGTCTGGACTGTTTGACTTTATACTGTATAAACTGGATATGCAGGACCCACATAAAAGTGACTGCTGATTCAAGATGGACATTACTACAGAGTTCCTGCTTCATGGAAGAGTCTGCCAGACAGTAGGCAGGACACAGAGAAAAATGACTGACAAGCTGCCAATACAAGAAGATAGTTTTAAAGTTTCCTGCTTTGCTGAAGAGTGTGCTAGACACACTATGACCTATGGGCTGAAGATGAAAGATTACAGAAGAACTTCAGGTGACTGACAAAGCAAGATGTCTCTGTCATTTCTAGAGTTTATATATTATCCTTCTGTGGTCTTTGAAGGAGTTGAAGACAGATAGTTATGGTTATAGCTTTCCTTAGTTAGGCTTAAAGATAAGTTACACATAGGATTTTAGACTCACAAATATAGGATAGATGATAGAATAGTTTTTTAATCTTGCTAAATGTTAATGGACTAAATATTGTTAACTGTGATTCTTATTTGATAACTGTTGTGTGATATATTTTACTATGTTAAGGTTAAAATGCTTCTTTTTATTTAGACAGAAAAGAGGAGATGATGGGAGATGTCATTCTGTATATGTTTCTCATACTGGTTAATGAATAAAGCACTGTTGGCCAATAGGAAAGGAAGATAGGAGGGATTAGGAGACAAGGAGGAAAGAGGAAGCAGTAAGGAGAGTCAAGATGGAGAGTCTGGAGAGAACAGAACCGCCATTCCTCTGCTCTCGGTAAGACCACGTGGAAATACATAGAAATGGGTTAATAATTAAGACAGAGCTAGCTGATAAGAAACTAGCAATGGGCCAACAGAATTGTATGAAATACAGAGTATAGGTGTGTTAATTGGGGCTGGAGCGGCTGAGGGACAAGACCAGCAGCAGGTGGAAAAACCCTACTCTTTATACTCCAGCTTCCTAAATCCTATTTCTTAAAGTCTAGAACTTATGGTAAACAGCAATCTCAATTGCCCTTTCACCTTTATGATTCAGCCTGAAGAGCTAATAAGCTCACTCTAAGTCCTGCCTGACTTGAACAGGCATTTGTTTTCTTTTCCCACATGGATGAGCACAAAGAAATATCAGATAGAAGATTTTTTTCTTCTACATTAAGCTTTTTGTTTGTAAACAGAGAGTGCTGATGTACTTCAGACACAATCCTGCCTCACACATGCCCACTCTACCAAGAAAGCAGGATGGGGAGTTTTGTTGTGTTCTTCAAGCTCCTTCCATATGAGAGACCATTCAAACAACTGGGCGCCCATCCCCCAACCCCCTCTTTCCAGCACTTTAGCATTAGAGGCAAGCCGCTGGCTGGAAACAAGCTTTGATGTCGACCTCTGGCTGCTCCTGACAGACCTGCATTGGGAGTGGGTAGAGAGCAGCCAGGGCATGCATGCGTGGGAGAGAAGAGGATGAAAGGCAGGATGACTGGAGCTGATGGTTTGGACAGATTCCTGCCTGTTCACTTACATGCTTCAGGAAGAAAAGTGCCAAGCCTTGCGATCACAGAGGTTATGAACTACCTCAGCTTCAGAGATGATCATTAAAAAGTCCCGTCGAATACAAAGAAGTAAATTATTGTCCAAGCTTTTGACTGAAATAAAATGAAGCAAACCAGCCACCAATATGTTCAAAGCCATAAGGACATTGAAATGACATTCTAATGAGGCTGGTTCACCCAGGGTGCTGGGAGCCCAGCATGCAGATGGGCTGAGTGACAAGCTTTGGCACATTTGCTGCTATTCAGCACTGGGCTGAATTGTGTGGATGACTTGTGCCAGATGTCAAGAATCAATCCAAGAACCTAGTGATAAAGTTGCAGCTGTGGCACAGGCAGGTGGCACTTTGAGAACATTGGGAGCCATGCGCTCTGATGTGGACAGCAAGGCCAGAGGTGTCCCATGACAGGAACATCCAAGGGAGCTTATTCTCTTCCTGAGTTCTTGGCCTCAAGTTAGATCTGTTTCCAAAGCTCAGTCTGTATCCAGAGATTTTCACAACCAGGTTGTGTAGCTAGACTGGAACTTACTCTCCAATGACTGATACTTTGGTCCTACTCCTTCATCCACATCTACAGCTGTACATCACCACCTTCTCAACATCACAGTGTCAACTATCTCTAGAACATTTGTGTGGTAGAACAAAGTATTGAAATTTAAGATTCAACTTCCTTCTCTTTTTCTTATGTTATTGATTCCTGGATTATGTTTTATTGTACTTATGCACACATATGCATACATAGAAACAGAGAGAGAAATTGAGAGACAGAGAGTGAAAGAAACAGAGTTGTCCTTCTGTGGCCATAGCGAGTTGTCTGTAACATCCACCCACATAAGCCCCAAAGCACTCAGATGTTCAAGCCCCTTATGTAAAAATATACCCTACTATTAAAATTATATATTTATATATATATTTTTAAAAATCTGATTTATATAGGAGGAGAAGTTCTGTGTTTCCCACTCCATCTGTTCCTTGACCTGTAGTTTGCATGAGTGTCACTTACTTGAGATCAAATATTCCATGTTTTCATACTGGTTAAAATATCCATGGCAACTACTCGCCAATAACAACTCTGCATGGAGTAGGGAACTAAATAAACTGTTAGTGGCCCCAATATCTTCCAGGTGAGATTCTTTTCTTTGAATAGTCCTAGGATGGACCAACACATGACTTGCCTCTAAGATGTCTCTTAGCAGCCTGTTTCCCTTATACCAGAATTCACAACACTAACATACACACACATACACACACACACACACACACACACACACACATACACACACTCACACACTCACACACACCATGCCCAAGTCCAAGGACTCTGCTCAGCTCTATTCTGGGTCTTGAAAGACAAGCAAGGAGATACTTTCCAGGAAGCAACAGCTTCAATCCAAACCTCCCATACCAAAATTCACAGTCACATGAAGGGACCTGAGCATGATTTAGGGTCACAGTGGTAAAGTTTATTGACCTTCATGTCATTCAATTGACTAAGCAAAGGTGTATCTGAGTGAAGGCAATTTGTTTTAAAGAATATATATTTTAAAAGAATCAACTGGATCTTACACATCCATTTTATATGTGTAAGTGCTTTTACTGTTTAAGAACTCTCTCCTGGAGGAGTTTTTAAACTCCTCCCTACCACATCATTGGGCCCTACCCCAAATGACTTGACAGATTTTAATGATCCCTCCTCTAAGTCCTTACCCTCCCTGGGGAGTAGGTGGGGTATGGGACAGGGTAGGGGCTGAGGTGGGCATGGGAGAACATGAGGGAGAGGGAACTGGGAATCATATGTAACATAAGAAAAAACAAAAAACAAAAAAACACCTCTCTCCTGGTGATCTTACAGTTGTGAAAATTCACCAAAATAAGAGAATAAATATGCAATAAACTGCAGGGACAGTTGAGAACCCTTCCTCTCTTGGCTTCTCTCCCAGCTGTCCCTGCACAGCAGGCAGCCTTTGGTTTCATCCATCCTTCATCCCCCACCCCCTCAATTATGAAATCATCACAATTCTCAGGGGAAGAAGACCCAGAAAGAACAAATGTGACAGCAAGAGACAGAGAGATCAATAACCTCAGAATCAGGGAATGTTATGGGCCCTGTAAGTCTGTTAATTATCAAACAAAAATTCTATCTCAAGAAGGTAAAGAATGCATTTGAACAGTAGCTCTGTAATTAGCCATTTCTGCTCCTGGTTCTCAGTAGATTTTATGTTTGCTGGATTCATGTTCATGTCTGTTGACAATGTTCACATGAAATGGCCCCGAGTTGCTATACCTCTAATTATTTACTACAACAGCAACAAGCCGGGGGGGGGGGAGGGGAAGATAACAGCTTAGTAAAGGAAGATGGTTATACAAAGTACACCAACTCTTCCTCATTTTTTTCTTTCAACATGCTATTTTCTTCTATTCTGGCCTGCAACTTTTAAGTATAAATAAAACCATTCACCAATTTGCTTTTTTGTTTGTTTGTTTGTTTTTGATGGTGCTAGAATATTAGCATTTGAGTTAGCTATTGATATTGATATAGTTCATTTAGTCTTGAGTAAAAACACTCTTTTGTCCCTGGTCTCCTTTGCCAAGATGGAGCTGGTATGACATGTGTGTAGAAAAGTAGGGGAAACTATAGGGCCCAATGTAACAGAAAAAGAAAAAAAAAAGAGAGAGAGAGAGAGAGAGAGCTAGAAATTACATGCCAAGACTAAACTGTAATGCTGAACATAGGTTAGGGAGCATATTAGGGCCAGATTCTGGGAAAGCAAATGAAAAATTAAATCCTTACTGGGGCAAACATTAGAGACAGAAATACCTAGGATAAATATGGTCAAGTGAAGGCAGGGGATTCACTGAGTCCATGAACCTTGCAACATGAAGAATAATGGCTTCATACCCAACCAACATCTGGGATGTGAAAGCAAATGAGTTTCACAGTCAGACCATCAGAAAAGGTTAACCATTATTCATTGTTCCACTGTGTGTTATATTTAGTGACCATTCTCCACAAGCTGCCATGGGCAAATGACTGGAACATGACAGGCAATGTAATAACTTGGAATTTGTAGAAACAAAAAAAGACAACAAAATTAACTTCTAATGGGTGGCCCTCGCACCATTTCTACAGTAACCCATGAAGAAATATTCAAGATGTAAAACAGAGTCACGCTATATAAAGAAACCATTGAAACAAAAAGCAAAATGTTAGTCATTTTGCCAGAGGTTCTCTTTGAAGACAATTCTAAGTGTGACCCTTTTCTTTTTTATCCAAGGATAAGTTTTATTTTTTCAGAGATGAGTCATATCCACATTGACGTGGCACCTTGGGGGATACAATAAGAGACCTATTTCCTTTGGGTCCCAAGCATCTAAGAAAAGCATCAGGTGGCTTCTCTTCAACATGGAGCAGGTCCCATATCATTTTGATGGTTGAGATTCTGAGAAAGATTCAAATTTTTCTCTGTTCTCAAGGCAGTAATGATTCTTGGTAATAGGCTCACACAGTACTTTATCAGCCCATCTTGTAGTCTATTAGAGCAAAGCCTGTGTCAAGACTTCCATTATAAACACATATTTCCTGACTAGAGAGACTGATAATAAAAAGTGAACTATCATAGAGCCTTCATCTGGATATTTTCCCCTTGCTCCAGAATTTAAGGAATTAGAAAGAGACAGAAAGAGAGTGACGTTACAAAAACTCATGGGTGCATCATGCTAATGTCAATGTCATTTACTTTAAAAAAAAAAAACTTACTATAACATTGACTTTTGTTTTACTTTTATTTCATTTAATTTACAGAATTTAATTTATTTCATTTTGTTTACAGAAAAAAATGGGCTTAATACAAGGAAAACTAAAGGTAAAAGAATGTAAGTTTTTTCTCTAAACAAATACTATTTATATGTTCACAACATAATTTGCTACGCAAGACACCTAAAAGAAAAGAAAGAAAAAGGAAAACAACTAAATTATTAACATAGCAAAATATAAAAAAGAAATAGGTGATACCCTGCTTTTTTGTTTTGTTTTGTTTTGTTTTTTCATTTTCTCTAGGTGGTGTTGAGCCATTAACAGAATTCTTTTAAGGACAAAAAAATTATGATGATCTTCATTTAAACAAAAAAAAATAATTCTTTGTTTTGCTTTACTCATACCACACTTAAGAAAATTATTTAAACTCATTTAAAGTGCTTCCCCAGGCTGTGAGATCTAAGGAAAGATCATTTGTAAAAGATCCATTTCAAAATGCAGTCTCTCTATAATGTCCACTATAGAGAGAGACCTTAGCTTAAATTATACCACAGCTATTTTAAATGGGTTTTTAAATTATCTACCTTTGCATTTCATCATGAATGTTTCAGGGAAATTATCCCAAGATAATGCCAACAAATGGCTGCGGACTTTAGGTTTCTAATTGCTCTTTTTCATTTAAGGTTCCCAGCAGACCACATCAGGAAATTCAATGCCTGGCAAGTGGAGCTTGATAATATACCGTAACTGGCATTTTCTTATTAGAGGAACACCCAAATCGGCTTTCATTTGTAGCAATGACCCTAATTAAGAGAACTATGATTTAAAGCAGGGACTGCATCTTAAGGGTTGGAGATAGATATGATAGTCTTAGCCAAAGGGTTTTTTTTCCCTCAGAAAATTGGCATAATTTAATCTTAATTTTAATTTTCAAATGTATAGCACATTTTTTAAAAAATTTCACCTCACAAAATAAAAAAAAAAAAAAAAAAAGCTTGCTTCTAGTGCTTCTAGGCACTAAGTAGATGGAATGCATGGATAAAATTGTTCACATACCTACCCATCCATTCACAGGTATAAACACATCATCAGCTCTGTCTTCTTTAAGTGGTTTTGTTTTCGAAGAAAAACAACCATGCAGCCCAGTCTCCACCACTCTTACTATCTGCAGGGGAAGAAGAACCAGGGCTCAGAAGCCAAAGCATTCTTCTGTGTATCATTCTCTGGCAAGAGACAGAAATGGAAGTCCTGATCATAGCTGCACAAAAAGACTCCCTCTAAAACATGCTAGATTACAGGTATTCCCTGCTGTTTATGTCATCTGACATTTTTTTTTAACCAATCAAGTCAATAGAGCTTATAGTGTTCATACCGAATTTTATAACATAGCACTATAGAGCTATTACCATAAAGTAATTATATATCACACTGTAAGGATTGTCAGGTAATCTGTTTAAGTTAAATGTGTGTGTATTATTGTGTGTGTGTGTGTGTGTGTGTGTGTGTGTGTGTGTGTGTGTGCAAGTCTCTGGGTGTGTGTGTGTGATTTATTAGGTGGAATCCAAATAAATACAACTTCTCTAATATGTCAATGACAATGATATGTTTCAAATAATAATCAACCTTTACCAATTACTTAGCAATCTATAAATAATGCTTCTCACTATTATTTCTTTAATTATAGTCATCTTTTCCCCAACAACTGTACACATGTAAAGCATGAACAAGAATATTTTAAATTAGTGTTGCTACCCCCACTTTCTTATTTGAAAAATAAAACTAAAATGTTCTTAAATGAAAACTAAATTCAAGTTTTTAATCTACTGATCTTTGTATTTTACACCATGATAGCTTAAATTCTCGATATCAAGGCAAACAATAACTAATAACATAACTAGAAAATAAACAGTATTTATTTGTTCAATATTATTTCAATTGCAGATGTGATAAAAATAGCCATTATTATTGAAAACTTTGCCTCAGATACCGTGATTCCCTATTAAATTTTCACAGACAGGTCTAAAATCTACATTGCAGGAATTATCACCCCAAGTTACTGATAAGAAAACAGAGCTTGTGAGAAGTTGAGTTATTTATCTAAGGGCAAGTAGCTGGTGATTCACAGAACCATTTTGTAGGTAGGTAAGACAGGGCCCAAGTCAAATGCTCTTCAGTGTTTGCCACACACTACTCATGAAAACAGAATACGTGTTTGGCATGGTCCTGGAGCGCTAATACTAGATGTATGAATAAAATGTGCCTATAACCCACAATCCACAACCCAGCCAGGATTACAAAGGAAGGAAAGGAGGGAGGAGGGAGAAGAGAGGGAGAAGGGAGGTGAAAAAAAGAAAAAATGATGAGAGTGGAGAGCTAGAGAGATGGTAGGGAAACTGGTTGCCCTTGCTGATGGCCTGAGTTCAGTTCCCAGCACCCACATGGGAATTCACAACCATCTGTAACTCCAGTTCCATTGGATCTCACACCCTATTCTGAATTCTCTGGACACCAAGCATGTGTGTGGTACACATCCATACAAGTTGGTAAAACACTCAATACATATAAGACAAAATAAATAAATCTAAAACAATGTTTTTGTTGGTACACTGAAAAGTTTACGTGGAGAATGCTTTTCCGTTGTAACATGTGTATCCCGGAGAAGGGCATGTAGGAAGAGGTGTCATAGTTGTATATGAATTTTAACTTATTGTACATATATGTAAATATATAAGAGAAACGTTAAAGTAAGTTAATCAGACAAAAAGAAATAATACATTACTAAGATCTTTCACAGGCCCTGAATATTATTCAAGTTATTAAGTGCATTTTATTTGATAAGTTTGGTACAAGAAGAAAAATTACTACTGGTGTTATAGGCAACTTTTTTTTTTATCAAGACATAATTGTTAGAGTTGCTTCATTTCAAGGGAAATGACTTAGCCCCCAGGATATGCAGATCACTATTATAATGAGCCACATTTTTTTTTTAACAAGGGGAGGGCCTTTAGCTATTCTTGCAAGAGTGAAAATTTCCAGGAATTATCCTTACTGCTATTATAAATTAATAAATTTTAGTAGTGCCACACCGCAAATCTTTGGCACTGACCTATATAGAACCATTAATATCTTATGATATTGATTTCAAAGACACAGTCCAGAACCTTATGGTAAATCTACAGGAAGTTTGTCTCTGATGATAGATGCAGCCATAAGATTCACCTAACGATACTCGAGTAAATCATAATAGCCAATGAGTTCAAGATGGGCTTAGTAAGCGTGCACATCCTCTTCAGGGGATGCTGGGTTATGGACACTTTTCTTACCAATACCCTCCCAAAGTATTGCCAGTTTCTGTGTTGTCACCAAAGTATCAAACAATCATCTACCTCTGGATAGATTTGTATTGTCAGTGCCATTTTGTCAGGGTTTGATGTGAGATCCTATGAAAAGGACAAGGACATTTGTAATGGATCAAAATCCCGTGAAAACTATTAGAGGGCTGAGGAGATGAACTGGGTGAGGAAGTACCTGCCATGCAAGCATAAGGGCCTAAGTTTGAATGCCTAGAACCTATATAAAATGCATTCCTGTAATGCCAGGGAGCAGGGCTTCACTAGGTTGATTCCTGAAGCACATTTTAAAGAGCCACAAGCTCGGGTTTAATAAGAGACCCTATCTTAAAATATGGAATATAGAGATGGAGATCAAATGTGGAAAGATACCTAATGTATACCTCTGGTCTCCACGGCACGTGCACAAACATGCAAGCATACACACTTACATTTGCACACCTAGTATGTACATACAGCACATATAAACACTACAACACACATACACACACACACACACACACACACACACACACAAGCTCTATTAGGAAGACCTTGAAATCCATAGGCCATTATCCAGGAATAACTGACTGGATACACATCTGAGATGATGTTTTCCAGTTCGTTTATCTTCTTCCTGTCATCCTCACTGAAATTCTCTGCTCTTTGTGGCAGCTGACCTTTCACAAATGCTGGCTTTGTTTTAGAAGTGCCCCATTGTAAATAAAAGGGCAAAGTTCACAGAGCAAAAGTCAGCATAGCTAGAAGGCTCTGTGAGGACAAGGAATCTGGTTTCATCTGCCAAAGACATTAACCTGACCCCAGCAATAGAGAGGAGCAGAAGGTGAGAGAAGTAGGAGGTGGGACCATGTTTCCAAGTTTCATTCCTTCCAAGCTTAGGCTTTTCAGATTCCATACGAGAAGGTAATTAACAAGAAAATGACACTTGCCTAATTGCTTTGCTGTGGGGAATATTGGGAAAGCATTGGTTAAAAAACAAACAAGATAATTCAGGTGATTTTTGTAAGGGAATGTTGAGAGAGAAATGAATATTCAATTGTACTTGTGGTTATTGAAAAGGATGCTATTTGAGATTCCCATATCCATTACTGTTTCACTCTCCCTACTCAGAATATTTAGAGCACAGGGGCCAATTTCTCATGTTAGAGTTTGTGCAGATAGAAATTGAGAACCCATGTTCAGGCACCAACCTCATTCCTACTAGGAATGGGATTCTGGTGAGGGCAATCAAAGGACTTCTCTGAGCCACTGCATCTTCAAACATGAAATAAAAAATGATATGATGGTTTGCATGCATATGAACACATATTCCAAACAGCAAGCTTGAACGTGTACTTTGAACGTGAAGTCTACAGAGTGTGAAGTAACACCACTCACCAATGGTCTTTTATTTAAGATTTATTTTTGTAATTATAAATTATGTGTTTAAGACCATGTGTAGGTATGTGTATATATGTGATGCAAATGCCAGAAAAAGCCAAAGGTGTTTATCTCTGCCACTAAGCATAGACCATTTTAAATGATACCCACCAAGCACCTACAGCAAGTATGGGGCTGTTTGACTATCCTTGACAGGATAGCATGTCTCATCTCTGAAAATAACCCAAGTGTTAAGTCTCATTATAACCATAAAACTGAAGTAGAAATGTGTCTCAAAGCATTAAGTTAGCATTTCCAAACCAGGATCTCTTTGCCATCCATGTCATAATTGGAAGAACAAGTTTGCAAAGCTAAATTTGTTCACATGGTGGTTTGGAAATGCTAATGTAATGGATTGAGACATGCATATATATGATCAAACTTTATAGCCCTTTGCAACCTCAGAACACTGTGGTATCAGAGTGGCCTATGGATGGACTTTGGTCTCCAGTGAAAATTCCACCCTTCTGTGTTACCTGTGCAGGGCAATGAAGGTCTAACATCTTATTGTTTAGAAAAACAACACACTATCAGTGATGAAAGCAAGTGAGCAGATGCGAGAAGCCATAGGCATATTCAGATTTCCTTCCATTCCATAAGTTGTCTGGATCCCACATCTTAGTACACAGGATCCTCAAGGCCAAGATCCATGACCCCAAGCCTTCTACTCTGGCTGACTTTCAAAATTCAGAAGCAAGTCCTGAACTTTGAACAACACAGAGAATGACTTACTTAGTTAAAATGACCATGGCTTTGAAAACCATCTGGATGATTGGGATAGCATCTATAAAGAAAGGGCTTAATGAAATCTGAAGATCCAGTCACCTTCTTCACAGAGGGCTGACTCATCCTGTAAGCAGGGAGCCCTATCATTTTAGTTTATAGCCAGTTCATCTAGCATGGCCTATGTCTGCTGTCTCAATGCAAATGATGACCTTATAGATTTTTTTTAAATGTATTAGTTCTTTAAATTCTCTGAAAAACCTAGCTAAAAGGTATTATAAAGTTCACTGGATAAACTGTGTATGCAAATAAATGTAAGAGATTTCCAAGTGGCCCACCAGCAACTTCAAAATCCCACACATCTGCTGAGGCAGATTATGAGGATGTAATTTTCCTGAATTGGTTTCTTATTACTGATGAACCTCAATGTAAATATGAAACCCTCTAAAATAGTAGTTTTCCTCTCAGGATAATGGATGTATTTGGGGCAGCAGAAGAGACACAGGAACCCTGGGAGATGCTTTTGGAGGGGAATCAGATGCTGGCAGAATTCTGACCAACTTTAAGTGCTATAAAGAAAAGAACACTTAAGAACTATACAAACATATGTACTATATGAACAGCTTCTACTGTGTTTGTTAGATGCATGTGTCTGTGGACCCCTTGGCTTCATTAAGACGGTTATCCTTCATGCATGGTAGAAAGTGAAGACCATGGAAGAGAGATGGGGAACTATCATGCATGGCTTATATTCAATTCATGACATCAGAATTCTATAACGTTTTGCTGTGATATGGAGAAGTGCCCCCTCAAAAGGTCCATCCATGTAATGGGAGCTGGATCCTGAGGAGGTACTGACAGGAGGAAAGTGTGACATGTTCCTGAGCCTTCCCCACTGTTCTGTCCACTAAAGCTCCCATGAAGAGGGATCCTGTCAGTGGCATCTGCACCTCTGAGGTGAGAAGGCCATGGAGAGCAACCCAGTCTTTCCTTCTGAACTTTGATTTTGTCAATAAGAGCTGAAAACATGAAAAGAGGAAATGGTCTTTGCTCTTGAGAAAGTCACTGGACTTTCAGTATATCCAATACCTTCAGATGCTGTAGCCCATCCCACTGAGCCTTTTCAGAGACCACTTTTGTCTGCAGAGGCCCTTTTCTCTTTAAAGTAGACCTGGAGAGTTGACCCGCCTCTGATATTGACCTTGTGTGTGACTCTTACCATACCAAACCACCCCAGATCATTTGGTGCAAATGATGGGCACACAGGAATCTATACACATGAGGCTGGTCACCCTGTAGAGAGCAAAAGCCCAGATGAGAAAGGCCCCACCTTACTCATATGTCTGGTCTGCTATGCTTTTTTTTTTTTTTTCCTGTGCTGGTCCAGATTGTTAGGATTTGAAGGCTGAGCTTTAAAAGAACCATAAAGAATCGTAAAATAGCAGTTTGATACTAATCTCACTGGTCGAAAATAAGATCACTACCACAACTTCTAGACAAATTTGAAGCAAGCTTTAATTAAATACTGGCCAGATGGATGGACTCTGGCCAGGATCATCCTGTGGTTCCCAGGAAATGTCCATGAATCATGTTTTGCAGGGGCTTAAAAAGGCAACCCCACAATTCACTGCATTTCCCATTATGTCCAATCAGGGACAAGCACATACAGAGTTGTAGGGTGAAACAATCTTGTTTAGAAGAGTGGAAACATATGGCTTGTTATCTCCCATAAACAATTACTTTCAGCATTTCAGGAAGTATCTGCTCTTGCACAAAGGCTTACAGTTTAGAGGCATTTGATTTCACAAATCTCTTAGGTGCACTAATTAAAACTTAAACTGTAACTTTGGCTTTCACATCCAGACACTACCTTTTGTAAACCTAGGGTACACATAGATAATTTAAATGAATTCACCACCCCAACAGAACTTAGTATTAAGGATGCATGTCTATGACTTTCTCTGGAATGAAAGATTGAAGATGTAATGGGACTACAAGCATAAAAATTAATGTATGCAAGCCATAGCTCCTCTGGAATGAGTGCTTTTGAAACAAAGGCAGTGGGGAATAAAGGCATATTCCCTCTTGACTTTCTCTAGTGCAGTAAAATCACTTTATTTGTGATGAGATACTGCTCTGAGTTACAGGCCATTCTGTACTTGGTTTGTGTCTCATATTAAATTTGATGATGGATATGAAAATATTTTACAAACAGAAGATTGTTATACAGATTTTAGCTATTATAAAAATTATGACAAATAAAGACATTTCAGTCAGGTTCCCATTGGGCCAAGGTGGGATCTCCTCATCTTTCCCCCAGTTCCTGGGATAGAATGGAGGAAATCAAAGTTTGTATAATACTTTAGAAGCTATCATTATTATATTTAATATTATTAAAGTTATTGGCATTTGCTACTAGTGAAAGAAACTCAGACTGAACGACAAGATCCCATTCTTGACTATTAGAAATAATGTTGACAATTCTATGGAGAAACCGGCAGTAGGAGTGTTAACATTTTAAAGTCCCTGCTGTGTAATACAACAGAGTTGCTTCTGTGAATCCACCTTGCAAAAGTAAAAGTACTGTCTACTTATATAGGTAGACAGTTAAGAATGTAGAAAGTTGGTCATCAATAAAGATTGATGAGCCTTGTAGCATTGTTTGCAATGTAGAGGCATGAAGAAAAATCTAAATAACCATTAACAAATCAATAACCAATCTTGAAAGATAAAATCTCCATCTAGCTATATTATAGTAAATCCTTAGGATATTCCATAATTTTCTAGGGTTTATACTTATTTCAAGTGTTGAATGTAATTAAGGTAGTTTACCATTATAAAATAGCTGGTCTCAGGGAGGAAGCAAAAGGGGGCACCATGGCATCTGATGTCATGGTAAAGTATTTAACATATAGTGTGTGTCCTGAAAAACTATTAAGAGATTTCTAAACAAAAAGGAGTGCTAAGTATTAATCAGATCCTTCCCCATGTGCAGATGGTAATCCAGTTGGAGATGAAGGAAGATGGAAGTCTGGCAAGTAAAACTGCACAGACAAAGTGATAATGATCTCACAATATGAAGAGGAAAAAACACAGAGACCAGTAGATAGATGAAAGAAGAGACGGGCTTGAGCATGACACAGGCTTTCCAGTGTGAATGAAGATGATAAGTAATTTCAGTGTTGGGTTAGACCAGGTAGGGAAAGGCTGGAAGTAGTGGTATGAGTAGAGGAAGAAGTAAAAATTCTATTTTGTTCATGTCCTTTCAGAACCTCAGACACAATGTCAAGTGGGGTATTAGATGTCCCATCCTAGAGCTTATGGTTGGGGTGGGAGTAGCATATTGTCCATTACTGAAAATCATGTAATGAATGGAGTAGAGCAGGGAAGATGTACAGATATGGGACAGCACATTTCTGAGACTGGTCCACTGTTAGTATAGAAGATGCAGACAGTAAGGGAGCGAGAATGGCTAGGAGACTTAGCAAAGATGGAAAGGCAAGAACAAACAGTTCAAATGGCATACTAAAGTAAAGAAAGATGAAGCCAATGGCTCAGGCAGATTAAAGCTCATTTGTATCTGTTAAAATAATTTTAATAATATACTGTGCTTTCGGTTGTTTTGTTTGTTGGTTCAGTTCTCATGAGAGAAATTGTTTATCTATTTTAATTAAACATATTTTTTGAAATTACAATATATCATTTGTCCTTTTCCTACCTCCAAATTCTCTCACACCCATTCCTTGTTCTCTTCCAAATTCATGTAATCATTTTCATTAACTGCTGTTATATATGTGTGTAAGCATATACATAATATGTTTGTAAATAAATAAGTAGAACCTTCTCAGTCTATACAATGTTACTTGCATGCATGTTTTCAGAACTGACCAATAACCAAATAGTATGCTGGTTCCTGGGAAAGACAATTTCTCCCATTCCCAGCATTTAATTGCCTCTAATTCTTTGTATAGGGGCAAGATCTCATGAGCTTTCCTCAGCAATGTATTCCAAGTTCTAAAAGACCATGAGGGCCAACCTAGATGAATATACCATCCCAAACCATCCACCATAGTTGAAAGAGAAAGAAAAACATTCTATGGAATAAACAGATTAACATAAAGATGTATCCACCTAAACAAACCTAAAAAGATATAAGAAGTAATATTTTTGGGCTAAAGAGAATAATGAACATAGCCAAGAAAGTGTGAAAGAATATGAAGCCATAATTGCTAAACACAAAATACCACTGATAACACAAACAACACCAAAAACAACAACAGCCTGACTGTAATTAACACATGTTTTCATAATAATTTTAAATATTAATAGCCTACATTCTGCAATCAAAAGACACAAGCTGACTGAATGAATCAAAAAAAAATCCATCCATCTGTTGGCTACAATAAATACATTTTAACTTTAAAGATAGGCACTATCTTAGTAAATGGACAAAAATGTTCCAACAAATGGGACCATGAAGCAAGCATTGCTCTCCTATGTTACCCAAGATCTTTTTAAGTGAAAAGTAAATGAAGCAAAGGAGCAGGAACTTTGTGTGAAGCCACTCTGCACAGCATTTGGACTGAGAGTTAGAGAAATGAGGCCATACTAGAAGGGTGTTTGAGGCCTTGTGCTTTGCATGCGCTGTTGTTCTGGGTCATGGAGTACGATCCAGCAGTGAGGGGGAGATTGTGGTGAAGACAGGGATGTAAAGGGAAAAATGAAATTCTCGAGAAGGGGAGAGGAGGAAGAAGGCAAACAGCAAATTGTTTGATCTGTTTTCACATGAAAGGAAGAAAGGAAGCAAGGAAGAAGTTTCTGATGTGATTAGAAATGTAATGAACAATATGCAAAAGGGGTCCAGGGAGAGGGGGCAGACAGGAAGGAATGTGGGAAGAGAAATGCTATGGCAACAATCAAATCATGCTGTGTAACAACTCACCAGGGAACTCAACAATAGAGTTACCAGGAAGTCCTGACTGCTCATTGGCAATAAATCTAAAACGATATCAGTCAACTCATTTCTGTTGCTCTCTCTGGCAACTTTCTCCTGTGGGTGTTGATGGCAATAGGACAGACAAAGGGGGTGGGGAGTCACACAGTATCTGTTTTCTAGGTAGCACCACAGAGAGGCCTCTGCAACACCTTCCATACTGTCTCATGATGATAATGGTGTTTTCAAGGCATAAACAAAGTATAAAAACAGAAGGGGGACTGAAGGCTAGAGAGAAAATATTTATTGGTCTGATCAAAATGATAACACCCAGAGATATGTCATAAGGTATAGTAAGATATCAAAGAAAAGGTTAAGATTCCAGAGAGCTAATGATCCAGATGTAAATCTAGAAGCATGTAGTCCACAGCAAAAGAAAGGATGCCATGAAGGCATAAGGTCAAGAAAATACTGAAGGCTAAGATGGTTGTATGTGCCTATAGTCTCAGTACTCAGGAGGCAAAGTCCTGAGGACCTCTAGGAGTTCTTGACCAGCAGGGGCTATGTAGTAAGTTTAAGGACAGCCTTGGATATGCAACAAGTCCTTGGCTCAAGGGAGAAGAAAGAAGGAGGAAAAGGAGTAGAAGAAAGGCAGGGAAAGAGGGAGGGGGAGGGAGGGAGGGCAGAATGTGAGGGGAGCAGAGAGTAGGATGATGGAAAAAGAAAGGAAAGAGGGGAGGGAAGGAGCAAGGGAGAAAAGGGGAAGGGAGGAGAGACAGAGGAAGGGAGGCAAGTGTCCATGTCTCAGCTGAAGGATTCTTGGAAGTGAGGCTGGACTTACATAGCAAAGTATGTCACTGGCATGACAACGGCAGAATGCCACCGCTTCAGAAAACTGCTGTTTAGCCAGAAAGAAGGGAAATGCTGTGCATGGGCTTAGAGAACACTCCCTATTCAAGTTCTGACCTATGAGACTATAAGCAGAAAGGAGTGTCCATTGGAGACCCCAAGTGCAGACAGGACAGCCAGGCTTCTAGTGGAATCTCTACCACTTCAGAAATGTCCTACAAGATGATGAAGATGCGGGAGGGTCTGTTGATTGAAGTTCTAGAAGTCAAAAGGGCAAGATCACAAATATTAGAAAATGTTCAAGAAAGAAGGAAGTGGTTTGGTGAACCATCTGAGAGGTGACAAGAATGGGTTACAGGATCGCCTCCACAGTTTAAATACCCAGGGCCATGATCAGAATTTGGCTCTAACTCTAGCCATTAATGTTGCTGTTCCTTGATGCCACCCCAAGATCCCCCTAGCCACAGAAGTTCATAGGACATGCTTGAGTTTTATCTTTTTTTTTTTTTTTTAATCAATATCAGTTTTCTCAGCCTCACTTAAAAAAAAAAAAAAAAAAAAAAAAAGAATTTAATGGGGACTGCCCTGGGCTCCAAGGACAAAAACTACTCTGCAATACTCTGCCCAGAGCAATGACAGACAGAGCAGAGCAAAGAGAGCCACATGCAGGCAGCCCCCATGCTTTGATGAGAGAATATGGGCCGGGCAGATGGGGCACTGTTATGGTGAGCAAATGTACAGTGTGTATGAAGAAGTGACAGCGGGGAGGAGTGGGTGGCTTGATCGCCACTCAGTGACATGGAAATGTGTTATCCTAGGCTGGTGCCAGGGCACATGTCTAAGTTTACGGCCTTCATGGAGCCAGCACGTGTGTTGATGTCTGAGGTCCTTGATACCGCCAAAGGCTGAGAAGTTAGAGCTGTATAGTGTTGGCCCCACCCTCACCGGCAGCAACGCTAGGGAGAACTGGTCCTACCCATCACCAGCTGAAGCTCTCAGGAGAGAGGATACTATACCTCACCCGGGCAGCACAGCAGAGCTGGCCCTGTTTCCGGGGACAGAGGCAAGCTATCCCTAGGAGTATAAAATGGGAGAGCAGGTTGTGCTTGTCTTGTCTGCCATGTGGTAGTGTGGGTAACAGATACATGCCCTCCTCTCTCCGATCTTCAACTCCTACAGCCGGCAGGGGACCTGACCCAACCCCTGGCCAGCTGCAGCACTCGGGAGAATGGACCCTGCACCTTGCCTGAGAAGCACGGTTGAGTTGACCCTGTAGACAGGGAATGGCAGGGGCATACCTGGTACTGCCTCCCTCATCTGCAATGTAGTGATGGGAACGAAGGAAAGATACCCTTCTTCCTTACCCTACCACCTCCACCTGACAACAGAGCTGACCCCTTTAACAGCTGAAACACTAAGGAAAATAGGCCCTGCACCTTGTCTGGGCAGCACCTCGGAGCTGACGCTGTTAAGGAGGGTATAGGTGAACCCGAGAACATGAGCGTGCGGGACCTGGACCAGTCCCTCATCTGCCATATGGTGGCATGGGCAGGGGAGAGATGCACATCCCCCTCATCAATGTCTGAAGCCGGTGGGAGAACTAGTCCTGAGGTCATAAGAGTGGAGGAGATGCTCCTTGTTGTAATTTAAAAAGCAAAAACAAACAAATAAAAAATTCCTCCATGCAACAAGGCTCACATAGGAGGTTTATTTGAACAGGAAAGAGAAAATGGCGGAGAAAGAGCCAGAGACCTTAGTTCCTGGGGACAAGACTGGCAGAAGAGAAGGGGGGGGGGGAGAGAAAGGAAGGAAGAGCAGGAGAGAAAGAGAGAGAGAAAGAATGGTATTAAATGTCATCAAGAGGTGTTCTTAGTGGCTGCATCTGAGGCTGTATTCTGTCAGGACCCCAAGGGCAGGCCAGAACAAATGCCTGAATACAAACTCTCCTGCCCCCCACCAGCTGCAATGCTCAGGAGAACAAGTTCTGCATCTCACCTGAGCAACGAAATAGAGCAAACCTATTGGTGGAGGTGTGGGTGAGCCAGTCCAGAAGTTGTGAGTGTGAGAGAGCTGTCCCCATAACTTCTGTTAAGTAGAGGTATAGGTTGGGGAGAGATGTCCCCTTTACCCTTCACCGCCTGTGACAGATGAGGGAGTTGACCTTCCTCACCAGCTGGAGCATTCAGGAAAGTGGGATCTGTTCCTTGCCTGGGCAGTGCAGTAGAGCTGACTCTGATAGCAGAGGCATGGTTGAGATAGCCCTAAGGGTGTGAGAGCAGAAGAGCCCTTGTAGGCCATGTAGTGGTGAGAGGGAGAGAGAGAGATACCCTCCCACCTTGTCCCTGCCACCTGAAGCAGATGAAGGACCTGATCACTTTTACCAGCTACAGCACTCAGGAAAGTAGACCCTGCACCTCGTCTGGGCAGCACAGTAGAGCTGACTGTGTTGGCCGAGGTATGGGTGAGCCAGCCCTAAAGCTGTGAGCATGGGAGAGCATGGGAAGGCATGGGAGAGCATGGGAAGGCATGGGAGGGCATGGGAAGGCATGGGACAGTATGGGAGGGCATGGGAGAGCATTGGAGGGCATGGGAGAGCATGGGAGGGCATGGGAGGGCATGGGAGGGCATGGGAAAGCATGGGGAGCATGGGAGGGCATGGGAGGGTATGGGAGGGCATGGGAGGACATGGGAGGGCATGGGAGGACATGGGAGGGCATGGGAGGACATGGGAGGGCATGGGAGGACATGGGAGGGCATGGGAGGGCATGGGAAAGCATGGGGAGCATGGGAGGACATGGGAGGGCATGGGAAAGCATGGGGAGCATGGGAGGACATGGGAGGGCATGGGAAAGCATGGGGAGCATGGGAGGACATGGGAGGGCATGGGAGGACATGGGAGGGCATGGGAGGACATGGGAGGACATGGGAGGGCATGGGAGGACATGGGAAAGCATGGGGAGCATGGGAGGGCATGAGAGGGCATGGGAGAGCATGGGGGCATGGGAGAGCATGGGAGAGCATGGGAAAGCTGTCCCCATGAGTTCTTTATCTTCTGGAGACATGGACAGGGGAAAGATTACCCCTCCACAGGCACACACTCATCAGCGCCTGAGGCTGGTGGGATTGCTGTCCTCAGCACTTGTCCATTATGGGAAGGCAGGGGTAGGGGAAAGATCCCCTCCAACTCCCAGCCCACTCCTGCCTCAGGTAGGACAGCTGGCCCTGAAGTCATAAGAGCTGGAGCATTGTCCCTGTCCCTTATCAACTGCAGCACTCAGGAGAGTAGCACCTACACCTCAACTGGGAAACACAGTAGAGCTGGCCCTGAAGGTGTAGAAATGGAAGAACTGAACCTGCCCCTTGCTCTTTGCTGCAAGGCAGGTGAAATAGCCAGGTCTATGCTGGACTGATGGGAGATGTCATTCTGTATATGTTTCTCATACTGGTTAATGAATAAAGCACTGTTGGCCAATAGGAAAGGAAGATAGGAGAGACTAGGAGACAAGGAGGAAATAGGAAATAGTAAGGAGGAGCCAAGATGGAGAGTCAGGAGAAAGCAGTATGCGGGCTGGCTCCCCGGTAAGAGAAATACATAGATCAGCAGAAATGGGTTAATAATTAAGGCAGAGCTAGCCGATAAGAAACAAGTAACCGGGCCAACAGAATTATATCTAATACAGAGTCTCAGTGTGTTATTTGGGGCTGGCGCAGCAGCGGGACAAGACCAGCGGCGGCAGGAGGAAAAACCATACTCGTTACACTGGACAGGTCACCCTGGCAGTGAGGACAGGGGAGAGCTGGTGAACTGACCAACCCTGCAACTATCCAGGCCCAGAATCAGGACTGAATATTGGCCCACTCCAACATCTACCCCATCTGCTAGAACACAGGTATGTTGGATAGAGTCAAAACTGCAGACACAGGGCAGCAACAGAATGTCCAGGAAGGAGCCCAGTGAGGGCCTAGTGTCAATAGTGTAACATAGACCCAGGGCCTCTAACCAAATCAGTGATTCTTTGTAATGAACACCTACATATAAAGATGTATGTATAAAGGGGTTTACTGTGTTACTCGGTGTGTCATAACTGCAGCTTCCATGACGAAAATTTCCTTTTCTTCCTTTTTTTCCCCTTTCTCCCTCTTTTCATCTTGTTTTATTTTATTTGTGGGTGGAGGTTGCAGGGGCAGAGGGCAGATTCGAGGGCATGGGAGATGGGTGAGATCTGGATACATTATGTGAAAGACACAAAGAATACATAAAAATAAAGTTAAAAAGAATTTAATGTCTACTAAAACATTTTCTAAAAAAAATACCTGCATTTTGTTTGCTGTCTGAGCTACAAATTTTTAAAGACCAGTAACATTTACTGAATAGGTGAAGAGATGCCACCATTAGAATCTGGTGGTTTTGTTACAACCATTAGCAAACTCTCCTAGAATAGCAATAATTTTTCACTTTTGAAAACAGCATGTCATTAATCCAAGATATCATGTCACTCAATAACTTTTCTTTCCAGAATGAATCTTATATTATTTACATATTGGAAACATACGAGAATTCCAAATTTCTTAGGCATTCAGCAACTTTAACATGAAATCTCTTTCTGAGAGAAAAACAGATAAAGAGAGTAACTGAAAATAATCTTTAAATAACTTTTAAAAAGAAATAAAAATATGGAATATTATTATTGTTACTATTTTCTAAATGTTCCCGCTAAATTTTATCTATTGACTGTTTCTTTTTTAAAATTTTAAACTTTATTATAAAAAAGATGCAAATGAAAATATCACACACCAAAATTAACCAGACATGAAAACTATAAAACTCAATGAACTTTGATAGCATTAGAATGACAATTTAGGAATGGTATAAACATGAATTTTAGATATTCACTATCAAATATATTTTCATGTCCTTATCTATCACCAAAAGTGAAAACTCCAGGTCAAGTCAGAATTAGAAAAACAATTAGCTTATATTTTCTTCTATGACTTGTGTCCTTCACCTGCTTATTTCATTGTTAGCACACTCTTTATAATACATCAGATATCATTAACATTTGTCATGTTCCTTGTGTGGGACTTTGGATGTGTTGTGGATATCATGTACATATTAGCCACTGAAGATACATATTCCCAGTTGTTCTTGAACATGTGCCGCTAAATTAAAATTATATTCATTTTCTATTCCTGGAATAAATTCAATACTGTATGTGTCAATTTGTCATTCCTAGATTTCTATCATGTATTTATTTTTACTCTTAGAAAATGATATAAATATGGCAGGCTGCTTATCTGTCTTGAATGACTAATTCACTTTTTGTTACTTGACCTAATGTAATGATGCTATGAATTTGCTTGTTTTTACAGCTTTGGAAGAATCTATTATATTTTGAGGTCCTATTTCATTTTTGCTTTTGAATTAATTGCATTTGTATTTTCTTTGTCTGATAAATATTTATTCCTTTACATTAAAATTTCTAAATAGATTGGTTTCAAATTTATTTCTCTTTACCCAATTAAGGGCAGGGCTTACAATATGATTTAGTTTTTCCCCAAAGATGCCTACAAAAGAGAAAACTTACCTGCAAAGTAAAAGAAAAGTTGCTTGAGTAGCTATATGAGTAGGTTTTTTTTTTTTTTTTTTTTTTTTTGTGCTATAAACCTGATGGGCCTAGATAATTATGACTAAATCACTCAAGCACATCGGCTAGAGATTATATTTCCTGCTATGGCTTTCTCTGCTTGTTTTTCCTACGTTGTAGGTCTCTTTAGTAGCCAACACAAACATTGGAAAATTTTGATGGATGGATCACTTAGTTTTGTTACTTGAATAAATAGCTCTGTTTTGTAGAGAGCTGTATTCTTTGATAGAAGTAATGTGCTTTCAGACCAAAACTAACATTCTACTAGCACTGTCCCTACTGGCCTTTCTTAGAATTGCACCCAGAAGTTCTTAGGAGAATGGGCATCTTCAAATTCCAAATCTTTCAAAGTATCCTGCCATATGAGAGGAAATAATCATGACACTGAGAAAATATTTTTCCACAGCATAAGGATAGTAAGTATGTAACCTTGTCTCAATATTCTAACATTAAAATTCCAAACACTTCATGAAACTTGTTTTTCCTTGTTGAATGGGGGACATTTAATCATCTGCCCATGCACCATACGTTCCTCATAAGCAAACATTCAGGACTAATTCAAATATCTGTGTTAAGAATCCTTTTATTAGCCTTTTGGGGGTTATTATTACTTACACAAACTTCAGAAGTCTGTGTTCATCCTTTGCTGATTACCAGGTCATGAATGACAACCTGGCATCGTTAGTGAGGTGCAGGGCTCAGCTATGTCAAGACTAACAGAGAAAAACTGATCTAGTACAACACTAATGACAAAAAAAATCTTCCTCAATAGCCTTTAAGGGTGTGATATAAGAGCATCAGTCTGGAGATGCTTTGAAACGTCAAATCCAATATCCCAACGGTGCTACTACTAGAGTCAGTAGCTAACAGAAGTCATCCGTGTCTTTATTCCCACTTAGTTTGCATGCTTAGCCCACAACTGGCAAAGGCAGATTTGGATTCACACTTTCCCTAAACTTCGAAGTAACTGTCTACCAGTAACTGCTCATCTTTCCATTGGAAGCATTACTATTGGGTTATAATGTTTGTAGGGATCCAGTCACCCCACATTTCAAATTTTAAACTGCCTTGTGGATCCCCAAGCAGCCAGATTTGTATCAAGAGGCCCCTAGACCCATGAGAAAAGGTTTGGCCAAATAAATGGTCTGATTGTTCACTAAAGCTGTGTCCTCCAGCTGCTTTGTGACTTGTCTTCAGTGCTGATCTCCAACAGAAGTCAACAGCTCTCCTGAGTGTTACTAAAATACCTAAACAAAACAACAAACTGAAGTTCCTCACATGGCAGAGTCCTGATCTTAACAGAATATAACATAATTTTAATACATTTGCACTATTTAGGGAAAGGTAACAGTAGGCATATTTTTTATTTGACTGTTTTTAGGTTTGCTTTCCAGTTGGGATATTTAGTTTAGAACCAAGCAAAATGGAAAATGGGACATACAAGTAAGTAATAAATCGTAAAATAAGAAACAGAAAACATAAGGGGAAATCTCAAAAGGTGGCATCAAAGTGCCACATTGGTCCCTTTGAGGAGGCTGCTGTCATTTTCTCCTAGGACCCTCCCCACTCAAGCCAAAGACGTTCCAAATACGTCCAGATGCCAGTGCAAAACAATGCTAAGTAAATAAAGATATTCACTTAATCTAGGCAGGACAGTACATAGTATAATCCTGTTACTCTGTAAGTGGGAGTAGAAAATTCTCAAATGTTACATTCAAAGTCAACCTGGGAAATACAAAAAACAAAAGAAAATTAAAAAAGAAAGTCACTTAGCCATTTTCTCCATAGGAGTAGCTAATAGCAAAAGGCAATGATAAAGAATTTTGATCAATGCAGATGTATGCACATATAAATTTATAAAGCATGACCTAAAATTAAAAAGTTGCTGTGGGCACTTTTAGCTGATGATATTTCTCCTTAGAATCCAGGGGTGGGGTACATGAGTTCATTCCTAGCTTCCTCATGAGGATTGTGGCAAGGTCTGATCTGTGACCTCTAAAGCCACTCTCCTGCGTCCAAGCTGCATCTCCTACTTCAAATGTGGTGAGGGTTCTTCAGAAAGGAACCTGCAGCTCCCAAGGCCTGCTTTGACTACTCACAGGCAAGTCAGGACAGGGGCATTCCCTAAGACCTGATCCCACACCAGAGGCCAGGCACACTCCCCACGTCCACCCTCAACTACCCATAAGCCTCTCCTCTTTAATAAAATTATTATTAGCTTCATTATCAATTCTCATATAACTTCAAATTACCACATTTCAAGCGTATGAAAACAGAAAACAAGGCAACATCTGGAGACAGAGTTTGGTGGGAATTTCAGGAGTATAGAACAACAATTAGTGAATTCGTTTTCATTCTTTCTATTTCCCAGAGCAAAGCCTTTCAAAGAGTTTAAGATGAGGATCAGGTGATGTAGTTTGAGACAAAGATGATAAGCAGCATGTAACTTTCCTTTAAAATGTTAACAGTTCAAGAAAAGAAAAGATAAAACCACAGGGAGTCCACACCAGACCGCTGCCAGGAGCTAGAAGCCAGACAGTAGGTCTCTCTCTGCTCTGGCTTCTCCCTGAACACAAGAACTGTCCTGAAGAGCCCTTGCCATATCCTCATGTGGTTTCCCACTCTGGGGCCTCCCTCCCTCTGGTCCCATGAATGGAAACAAATTGTTTTTAGCTACAATACCCCCTAGGCTCAGTCTTGACCCTTGTGGTACAGTGACTCGGTGCAGCTTGAATTTTTACATACAGCTGCATAAAGCAATTTTCATGTAAATTCCTAGGTAAATCAGCCCGCAGTTGGTCTATTACACAGACACATACACAGAAACCATTATGTTTGACAGATTAGAAGATGCTCTTTTTTTCTTCCCAGGCGCTGTTCCCTGTGCCGTGCACAGTGTCCAAATCAGAAACCAGAGAATGCAGAACAGCCCTGAGTAACACAAGCAGCGGGGCCCTCTCATGGCAGCCTGTCGACCCTCAGTGCCTGGATGCTCTGACATCCAAAAAGGTTGCTGCTACTATAAGACAGGGAGAAATCTTGCCTAGAGAATCAACCATCAAATGAGCAGAGAGAGCCAGGTAATTCTCTAGTCCTGCCAGGAAATAGCTCAGCCACTTCCCATTGCCCTGGTGATATGTGGAATGCCAATAAACAACCACCAGGGTCTCCAATGGCCCCACAGCTCCCACTGGTGCAAGCAGGCTGGCTCAGTTATCTCACAGCAGGTGAGGGAGTTTCAAGGCTTAGAAGAGCATGTCAGAGGCGAAGCCCCTTTCCCTGGGTGCTGGGGCAGCCAGTGCCCCTGTGCAGCCAACAGCAGGGGTTGTTGGGGGCAGCCAGGCCATCTGGAAGCCTGCTCTGTGGATCTTCTTCCATCCAACAACAGTGTTTCTGACCAAAGGCAGTACTTTTCTTGAAGGGTTCTTTTTTAAGGCAATAGCAACCACAGGGCACAAAAGGAAAGATGCAACCAAAACCTTGCCCAAGATGTTTGTTTATGCCATCTTTAAATAATTCATCTTTATCCCTATTGAGCCCATCACAGCATGTCGAAAAAAAATGTGTCGCCTTGGCCTATTGTTTGCAGCTCAGGATTGTCAAGCGAGAACAAAATATTACAGAGACAGAGGGAGATACACGCAGGAGTGTGACCTTTAACTGCACTACCTATAACCAATCTCATCAAATTAAAGCACTGTATATTTTCCTTAATATTCTCTGATTAGGCTGGGGCTATGAGTGGACACGAACACCCGCCATTGCTATGCAGCGGGATGTCTGCTTAGCACCAGCAAAGCGTTTGGGAATAAGTGAGCAAAATGCTTTAATTTGATAGGGTTAGAATCCTGCAGGCTCTGGGGTCAAAGGTCCCCAACAGCTCGGCTCACACTGAATATGCAGAAATAAAAAAGTAAATTGCTTACATCTGCTGCAGGCGGCAGGGAAAATGATCTGATTGGACAGTCCGAGGGCTCTCCATCTCTTTTGGGTTAGAGAGAGGGTTTCAGAGCATCAGAAGCTTGTAATTGGAGTAATTCTGAATTAATGGACACACACACGCACATGTACACACACACACACACACACACACACACACACACACACACACACGAAACATTTTGAGGCAGCTGTTTGCAGAAGCCTGCCTGTTTAGGAATGCTTATAGCCTTTAAAAGAGAGAAGCGACTTCAAACATAATCTCCACCCAACCCCCAAAACTGAATCTTAATCTTAACTATGGGATTGAATTTGATAAAGGTAGGCTGAGCATTCTTATCTGGCTCATCATCTGACAGAGAAACCTGAGAGCTATCAGACCACTGTATCTGCTTGTCCACTTCGTCCTTCTCTCTGAAATACATGTGTATTTGGACTCTCCATCATGCATAAAAAAAAAAAAAATGACTTAAAGGGCTTCGCTGGGATTCCTAGAATTTGACATGGAAAACTCTGGTTTTGCCTCCTCACTCTATGACATGGGATTTAATCTTCATTTTTGATCGATAAGAATCAAAGGCAAGACTCAAGGTCTTTGGGGCATGAGCTGGTTCACTTTCACAAGGGATGTCAGGAGGCAGCCTGCGGGGAACCTTGATGAACTCACAGGTCCCTGGGAGGAGAGCTGTGTCAAGAATCACATTAGGCCTCGCTGGGCCTGCTCCTCTGGCTAGTACTGTAGCCTACACCTACAGTGAGGCTGAGGTTGCATTTGAACTCTGTTCCCACGTGATTTTATTCCCTTATACTCACTTGCCAATCTAAATAATACTGTGGTGTCCTACTGTGGGCATGCTCCTGTTAGTAGCTGAAAATAATCCCTGGCCTCCTGTGGCTAAGAGTAAGGCCACACAGGGAGATTGCTAAAGTGGAGGGGACCCAGGGAAGGCATCCTGTGAAGCCAACTTTCAGCAGCAGTTTTTGAGCCAGGCATGAGCAGCTTGAGGCCAGCCTCAGCTAGACAGCACATCGAGAATTACTTCGGCATCCCCGAAATGCTCTTAGATGCAGGTTTTATAAGGACAGCTCCAGGCTCCTCTAATATTTTAATAGTAATTGGGGATGATAACCAAATTCAGGGTTTGTCTTTTTTTTTTCCAGTATTCTTATGAATGCTCAAGGCTCTTTGAAATTGCTTGAATAGCCTATTGTACTCCTAGAAACACAAAGTTGATAGATTTTAGAATGCCAAATACAAGCTAAAAAATATTCTAGATGTCAAATTTTTGTAATACTTCTTTCTATATGTACATGTGTGTGATGTGTGTGCAACATATATACATGTAATATATACATACATATATGACACACATATATGCATAATTACTTAACATGGGCAAAGCTATGACTTTGAAACCAAGCTACATACAATAGAAAATCCATAAATACTATAAGAATTTCTTGCTGATGTCACAGCTTCACCAGCATGGTCCAGGTTTGGTTATGTGTGTGTATGGGGGGGGTCTGTAGATTGCTTCTCTCCAATGCATCTCTCTAAGCATAAGTCATTTCTTCAGTGAGGCTCTGCCTCTAACAAATGGCTCTGTACTGGTCCCTATCACCCTGAAGTCTCCTTTGTCTGCCTGGGCACTGCCACAGTCTATCAGAAGGTATTTGTCAACAATTACATGTCTATTAAGGCACAGTCAATCAGCGTGGGCCCAAACAGTCAGGCCTCCAGGGCTCAACTATTGATAGGAGACTGTCAATATCCCATTGAATCCTTTTCTCCACAAAACACAGCCACATAGCCGAAATCGTTCTCTGAGAAAAACACAGAAGGCCAGCATTCATCTCTTGTTCACCACGGATATCCCATTCTTTAGTCTACCATTTAATTTGAATGAATAAAAGACTTCCAAACTTAATGAATATACACTACATTTAAAACACTGCCCACATTGAGTTTGGGAGGGTAGATATTTAACATAATCAGCAATGGTAGGGAAGTACGTGTAGGTGTGTGGAATTGCTCCTGAAAATTGGGAGTCCAAGTGGAAATTAACAAAAGACACTTGAAATTAGCTTCATGTAATTAGTTGGTACCTGTGCCCTCAGTACCAAATCTGAGGTGTTTACCTTGCTCAGGAATGGGCGATGGCATTACCAGTATTTTTCCTGCATACTCAACTTCAAACCTGACTACAGGTTTCACCATCATTGTTCTAATGGGCTGTTTGTTTTGTTTTTTTTTTTTTTCTTTAAAGAAGAAATGCTGAGAGCCCCCGTGTGACCATTTTAAAGCCCCCAATCCCCAAAAGAAAAAGACACAGTGTTAAAATGGGAGAGGGGAGTCTAAATGAAATCACCCAAGTAAGCCTGTATCCTCTGAACTGCCAACTCCCTGAACCACAGAATACACCAGTTGTCCTACAACAAAAGACAGCCTCAAGCCCTCCCTACAAAAGCCCAAGACACGGAACAGTATTAAAAGCAGATGTGATAGTCAGAGCCTCCGAACTATGTGAAGTGACTTTTCAGATCTATTAAAGCACGGGTGTATAAAATTTACAAAAACAAAGGTTACTATTATTTTTAGGGGGAGGGTGTTTTCTTAGAATCCCAGTTCCCAGGATTTTCAGCCCCAGCCTCACAAGCTTTAGAGAAATACGTGGAAGCCGGGCTCTGCTACCCAAGTCAAATTCTGTGCCTTGTGTTCATAATCCAAAGCCTGAATGATTTAAATACTGAGACGGAGCCAAGAAAGGTCAAAATCGTGCATGCCAGAAGGTCCAGGTGAAGCTCCTAAGAGGTAGTGTAAAAATGGGAAATTCAAATTCAAAGTATTCAAATATAGTGGGAAAGCCGCCTCGGGTCTCATGGAGAGAGGCAGGTTAGGTTTGCCCGTTCATTCCTGGACCTCAGCGTCGGTCGGTCGGAGGCACACATTAATTAAAGTACCAGCCTCCAGTCTGAAGTGAATCGTCTGCACCTCTGAAATCCCAGGTCCTTTCTGCATGTGATGCCACAATCACCGTATTTGATGTCTCTCTAGTACAGCTGCTGTTCTAGTCCATTACAGACATCCAAATGTAATCTACCATAGGACTTTTACACAGGCCGATAGTTCATTTCAGATGTTTGCTCAGGGAGTTTTATAAATGGACTTAAAACTATTCTAAGAGCATAAATTGTGAAATGCCTGGGTCAGGAGCACAAGTCAGAAAGGGCCCCTGAACAGTCACTTCCCAGCAGACAGCCACCATGGCAAAGGGGCAGCTGATCTCCGTTTCTGAAAGCTCCATTATGTGTATTTACAAAATAAACAATGCATGCAAGTTCATGATTGTCATCTTTAATAATATGC
Source organism: Phodopus roborovskii (assembly GCF_943737965.1). Lineage (NCBI taxonomy): Eukaryota > Metazoa > Chordata > Mammalia > Rodentia > Cricetidae > Phodopus > Phodopus roborovskii. The sequence continues at coordinate 2,094,304 of NW_026126623.1, read as the reverse complement.
ATTACAGCAAGTCCTTAAATAAATATACATGCCATAGATGGCCACCAGACCCATCACGCCTTTGTCCCTATACCAGATCCAAGGCATTGTCTTTGTTGCATTAGAAAAAAAAAAAAAAAAAAAAAAAAAAAAAAACACGACACTTCATAGAACAGAAACAATACCAAAAAGCAATCATTATTTTAAATAACTCACCAATGTTCAGACGCTATGCTCTGGTTTCCAAGCAGAGAAGTCAGCAAGTTCAGAAATGGGGTGAGAACTTGTTCTCATTAGGCTCAGCTTTGCAAGGCACAATCGCAAAGCAGGAATACAAAATGTTCTCGGTGCTTCAGTAATTAACTGTCTTTGGGAAGGAAAGACAAACAAATAAATAAATAATTTGATCTTTCATAGTTCAAACCGATCAGGTTACACAGTATAAAATGCCTCTATGTGACACTCTTCAGATTTTTGTATGCACACACACACACACACACACAAATATGTACTGACATATTCTTTCACATCAACATGTGTCAAAAATATGACTTGCTTTTAAGACTTTTAACTCAATAGACTAGCAGCCTAGGTGCAACTGGACAAGGTCTTACTGAGAGTCTTTGCTGGAAACAAGCTTCCATTTTTTTTAAAATCACCTGTTTTTATATATTTTTATAATTGCTTAATTTAATATATTTTATATATTATTGTAGCCTCTTTCTATTGGGTAATAACTAATTAAAAATAGAAAGCAAGTAAAAGTATTAACTCAAAGCCACATTCTTACTGGTAGAAATTTACATTCTAAAAAAAAAAAAAAAAAAAAAACCCTAAAGTTTGTTTAAAAAAAAAAAAACGCTTAAACCAATCTTCATTAATTTTGGTTTTGTTTAAATTTTCAGTATCTACATGACTGGTGAAGAAAAACATGCAGGGTCATTCTTATGTCCATGTGCAGTTGGATGCATGTATGTATGTAAAACATCATCATTTGCCAACAGAGAAGGGTGATCAAAAGGCTTTATAGGGAGAATGCATGAACTGCTATTAATTGTAGTGATTTTGCTAGCCAAAGAAGCAGTGCTTTGTGGATTCTGAATATCAGTGTGCTGCTCTCATTGGGCCTTGAGTCTTTGTTAAGAGTCATAGTACACATTTTCAGGGAAATATTTCCTAAGTTTTCCTCACATTTTTATCAGAGGGTAGGCAAATATGCGGACAGCAAAAGAAACTCAGAAATGTCTGGGGTTGTGACCAAGGCCACACACAGCTTTCTATAATAGATACAGATTCCAGCATCCCTTTACAGGAGGTGGGGGGGGGGCACAGAGACAGAGACAGACAGAGGGAAGGGGGAGGGAGGGAGAGAGAGAGGGAGAGAGACAAGGAAGGAGAGAGAGGGAGAGAGGGGGGAAAGAGGAAGAGAAGGAGGAGTGAAGTTTTGTTTGGTTTTTGTCTAGCTGACTAAGACTCTGTCAGTGGTCTCACTATACTTTGAAATTGGCTCCTTCACAATCCTGGAGCGTTCCAAAATGTTAGCAAATTAAACAATTTGTCTCCCTGGAAGCCTAGGTACATTTTACAGCTCAGAATGAAGAGTCGCAGGAGAGCCCATGTGTGCTCCTTTGACTTAACTGCTCTTCAGTTCTCAGCAGGCAACATTTTAGCTGGAGAGGGGCCAGGGCCCAGAACATGCAGGCTACACCGGGTGCCAAACCCCTGCCAGAGGTGAGGCCAGGTGTACTGTTCTTGCCCATGCTTGTGAGCCCCAGCCGCAGGACTCTCTCAGGACACTTCTGAACAGCAGAAAGGGAGGACAGCAGCCCACATTATTCTCTGGTTTCCAAATTCAACATTAACAGACTGTATTTCCCACCTGTTGTGACATCTATGCATCACTGACAACACTTATTTAGGTTTGCGTGCTAAAAATGCATAACTCTCTCTCTCCATGGCCAAGCTCCCCAAAGGACTCGAAGGAGTAGCAAATGGGTTGACATCTCCCAGGCAAAGCACTCCTGAACAAAATTGACTGGAAAAAAATAAAAAGAAAGGGAAAAAAAGGAAGAAGAGAGATAGCTTCAACTCAGCACATTTACAGAGTGTATACTTTGTTTTAATTCACAAAATCTACGCCAAAAACCAGCTTGCATAAGGAAGAAAGCATTTTTCAACAAATGGTTTTATCGACGTATTTTCTGCTCAATTCAATAATATGCTTTTAAGTTTTAAACAGATTAACACTCATTCAAGTTTGGAGTTATTTAAAAACACACCAGACCCTTCATTTGCTTACACACACACACACACACACACACACACACACACACACACACAGAGTCACACCCTACTGTGGATTTTTAGAAACATGATAGAATTGCTGTAAAATAAAAGACTTTGATAATCACTTTGTCTATTTAATTAGGAAGTATTATTTCCTGTTTTTCAATTCAGCAATTTCTCTCTGAACAATAGATTAGGACACACCTTCAAATAATAATTACAAAAAAAAAAAAAAAAAAAAAAAAAATCTAGCATTTTTAACCGTGAATGCCTAGACGCTACTGGCAAAATCTGTGGTATCTTACCGCCATCTACTGGCCATTATTGTAACGTTATTATTTAAAGGTACAGGTTTGCATTACTAGAATTAAACCATTTAGAATCAAACATTCTCAAGGCTCTGCTCAAGGACATCGTTATTTTGTGTGTGGTCCCAAATGTTCAAAAATATTTTTTAAATGTTACATGAATTTCTGTGTCTCTCTTTGCCCGGGTGGCTCTAAAGATAATGTCACTTCACTCTTTAAAACTACAGAACTCTGAAAGCAATGGCCATAATTCCCCCTTTCACATCCTTGCCCATTCAACATACACACACACACTCACACACACGCACGCACACGAACACGCACACACAAAGTCTCCAAGCAGTACTGCCAGCCTTCATTCTCTGCTTGCTCATGTTGATTTGGTTTTAGGGCGATAGTCCACTAAACCTGCTTCCTGTCACATTAAATGTTGTATTAGATAGAGAACCATACTCAGGATGAGCTGTTCACCTCCTGGGCCTGCTTGATTGACCCTCAGCAACACAACCAAAACTCACCGTCAGTAATTTGGCAGCCAGAAGCATCAAGTACTCATTTGTCCTCAAGCACTTTCCCTACCATTCCGATCTGTGACTCTGACAGTCGTTTTATGAAGGGGAAAAGCTTTAACACTAATCCTAATCCTTTTTAGTCTGTGGCTCCAGCCGGCAGAAGCATCTTTGTTTTGTTTCAGAATTCCACTTTCTTTTCCAATTTTTAATGGTTATGCATTTACCATGTATCAATATTATTATTTATTCATCATAAAGCTCTCTAGTTGTGAGCAGATATCATGCTCAGATTTAAGGATAAGGATGCCATTTAAGTGCTTCCCATACTGCCTAGCACATCATAAAACTTCAAACAATGGCTGCTATTCCTTTGCTATCACAAACTCATGCGACAATGACTGGAATCTCTAACACAAGCTACCACAATGCTAGTGTGGATTCTAAAGACAACCTAAATACCATCATCTGCTGTATCTACCCTTCTCCATTGCTCACACACAAGCACAGAAGCTGCTTGCCTTCTGCAGCTGGTGTCTCAGCTACTAATGGAACATGCTACTTTATTTATTAACCAGGAACCATGCACTTTGGGCTTGAAGCTTCCTGCAGAGCCTCTTCAGACACATTTTTTAGCTGAAGCAAGAGCAGTCATCTGAACCAAAATGAAGACAAACATGGAGGAACCAGGAGGAATGGGGAGCCCATTTCCACATTCTTGGCGCCTGTCACTGTTGTGCCCCTAAAGTTGCCAGCATCACAAGCCCCTGAGTAAAGCTACCATACTTCGGCACAAACCCAGCTTACTGAGGATATGTCATCTTCTCGTCATCAATTTCTCACCTGCAGGGTATTTAAGCACCTTCCTTTAGTTACGGTACTTGACTTCTTCCTCTTCTTCCACCTTGATCTCTGGGGGAGCTGGGGAACTCACCCAGTTGCTTTGCTCAAAACTTTTTCAGTCTGGCTTGATCTGGCTTACTGAATTGAAGGAGAAATCTATGATCGAGGTACAACAAACCTCTTATTCTCCACTTTGTTCCTTCTGTAGAATTACCTAGACCATACATACAGATGCTCTACCTCCTAGCACAATCAAGTTTGACACCTAGCCCAGCTTTGCAGAGGATTATCTGTCCACCCAGGACAGGCACAGACAATCACTCTAAGACAGAGGCCCCTCTGCTCTTTCAAATGCTCTTTGTACTCTCTGCTCTTCCAAATGACCTGAAGTGATTATGTCTAGGCTGGGGTTATTTGATTTGTGTCTATTTGATGTTGGGGATGGAAGATGCTGTCTCATAAATGCCTAACAATGCTCTACCATTGAGATCCAAGCTTATTTGATTTTAAAGGAAGCATTATGCAGTAGAGTCTGATAGCCTGCTTCTGATCTCTTGAACATTGAATAAAAATGTGTAACATTCACCTAGTACACAGAATTTCTTAAAGGATCTGTCAACAAAGGAGTTAGCACCTCTCCTATCAGGAACAAAGCTAAAACAAAACATTCAGCAAACATTCAGTCCTGTCCATTAAAAACAAACTCAGGTTTTAGTTTATTTTAGTATGGTGCTGTGATCAAACCCAGAACTGTCAGCACACTAAGCAAGTGAGATAGTTTTTAAATACAAAAAAAAACCCACTTTTTCTAAAAGTTTATTTATTTAAGAAAGCCTGGAAGATGATTTAATGAATAGATCTTTCTGATAAATGCCCCCTCTTGCTACATGTTATGTTCTGGGTTTGTGACTTTTTTTATGAAAATGTCCTAAACTATGGAAGAATAGAGGTAAGCTGAAGGGCTCCATATAGGCTAGGGAAAGAAGAACTGAGCATGGGAGTGGGACACAGGAGCCTCTGGTCAGCAAGCTGGTTGAGTTTCCGGTCCTCCCAGAATTCCTTCAGGGCTTTAACCTTTGCATCAGAGGCTCTGCACTCAACTCCTGACCTAGACAGCCAGCTCCCTGGCAGAAGCCTCCAGACACACAGGAAAGTGATCAGGAGGACTCTGGGAGATTCCTATAAGGAAGGCCACACTTCCTCTTGTGTCCATCTTTCTTGTTCTATCCTTAAATCAAAAGTCTTCTCAATCATTCCTTTGCCACCCTAAGTCCTTCCTTCTTATCCAACATCCCCAATGGGAATGAGTCATCATGGACTCATTCTCTATTCCCTAATACAGCCTCTCCCATCTCTCCCATCTCCCTCTCACCCAGGCTGCTGGGGTGTGTTTGTCCCCTCATGGAGGACAGATATTACTATATGAATGAGGCTTTTGTTTGTTGTTTACTTTTTGTTATTGTTGTTGTTCACTGCTAAAGAGGAAGCACTCAGCTGGACCTCTTGATACAGACCTATAACCTCAGCCAGTTGGGAGGCTAAGGCAGGAAGATGACAATTCAAGGTCAAAGTGGGCCTCAGAGTGACCTTGAAGCCATCCTGCCTAATTTACTGAGTCCCCCCCCCCACACACACATACATATGACTTAGGAATAGCATTCAGTGACAGAATGCTGCTTAGCATGCATGAAGTCCTATGTTCAATTGTCCCCAGCATAAGAAAAACCTAGAGGACTAATTCCTTGCCGTGGGGCAAGGGTAGGGTTGTATGTGGAGAAGTGGGTAATGTGAGCACAGGCTGAGTTGATGGGGCTTGTGTTCCCTTGTAGGTGCACAACACTACTAAGCTGTGACTTATACAATTTTTTCCAAGTTATAAGCACTTGTTTCTTTAAAAAATATTTTTTATTTATTCTTTGAGAATTTCATATTTGAATACAGTATTTTTTATTTTACCCATTCCTCACCCTCAGCTCAACTCTTCCCCCAATTTCCCCATCACATCTCTCATAGCTTCATTCCTCTTTTTTTTCCCAGAAAGAGAGACAGACAGACAGACAGACAGACAGACAGACAGAAGAGAAGGAGTCAACATGTGTTACAAATGATAAAATTATAAGAAGACAAGTAAGTACCCATATATAGTAAAGTCAACCATGAAATAAATACCCAGGTGTTCGAGTCACCAAAGTGCCACTGAGTCCAGTTAGTGCTCACCCTGTGTGTGCAGGTGTTAGGGCTATCTATCCACTGAAGCATGGCCGTCCTATCAAGAACCACATCCCTGAAGGAAACTGACTTTCTTCCCCTCAGATATCAACAACTGCTTAAATAGCTCCTCAGGTAGGGAGGGGGCTCTGCTCTATCCTTGCTGGTAGATGGATTGGCTCAATCTTGTGCAGATCTTATACAGGCAACCACAGCTCCTATGTGATCATGTGTGATGGCCATGTGATATCCAGAAAACACTGTTTCTGCTCCCAAATCTGGCTTTTACAATCTTTCCACTCCCTCTTCCAAGATGATACTTGAGCCTTGAAGAGAAGTGTCATGACATGGATGTCCCATTTAGAGCTTACCACTCAACTTAACAGTCACTTAGGAGTCTCGGGGTTTTTTTTTTTTTTTTTTTTTTTTTTTTTGACATTTTTAAAAAGGCTTTAATGTCAGAAGGACAACTTTTTTTTAATTTATTTTATATAACAAAGTCCATTTAAATAAAAACATTTATAGACAATATTTGGGAATTTGGGCGTTATTCTTTCCAAACTACTTCCTGCTGGTAAGGGGCACTGTCATGGGGGATTCCAATAAGATTCAGAAATCCTGGCTGTAAGTCTGTAAGGCTGCTTTGTCCAGCTGTATTGAATGTAGGATCAGCTGGTACGCTGTTTCAGACGGTCTGGCTTGAGCAAACCACATTATTCTGGAAGGAATCCACATCTTTTCATTTTCTGTGGAAACAAAAATAGAAATCCTTTTCCCTGGTAACTTGTCCTTCAACTTAAATTTTTGGAGTCAAAGCATTTTTTTTTATTTATAATTTTTTATTTAATTTTATATAACAAAGTCCAACTAAATGAAAACAAACATTTATACACAATATTTGGGAATTTGGGCGTCGTTCTTTCCAAACTACTTCCTGCTGGTAAGGGGTGCTGTCTTGGGGGATTCGAAGAAGATTCAGATATCCTAGCTGTTGTCTGTAGGGCTGTTTTGTCCAGCTGTTTTGAATGTAGGATCAGCTTGTACTCTGTTTCAGGCGGTCTGGCATCTGGCTAGAGAGATAGCTCAAAGGTTAAGAGCATTGACTGCTCTTTCAAAGGTCTTGAGTTCAATTCCCAGCAACCACATGGTGGCTCACAGCCATCTATAATGGAATTTGGTGCCCTCTTCTGGCATGCAGAAATTCATGGAGGCAGAATGTTGTAAACATAATAAATAAATCATAATTTAAAGCATTTTTTAAAATTTATTATTATTTAAATGCCAACCCCAGTTCCCTCTCCCTCCCTCCCTCCCTCCCTCCCTCCTTCCCTCCCTTTTACCCTCTCTGCCCTCTCACATGCACTCTAACCACCCTCCCCTCTCATCCCCCCACCCCAATTCCATATGTAGGGGAATACCATCCAGTTGGGGTCATGTAGATCTGACAGGTCCTGTGAAGTAGGGACTAGGGCTTCTCTCCTGTCTTTAGATTAAGGCAGTTATCCCTCCATGGGGGATGTGTTCGCAAAGTCCTTTTGTGCACCAGGGATACATCCTGGCTCCAGTGTCTAAGGTCCCTTAGACTGCTTAGTCCTTCTGGCTGAGACCCATATTCAGGGGGTCCTGAGTCAGTCCCATGCTGGCTTCCCAGCTATCAGTCTAGTGGCCCTTAGCTCCTCCTTGTTCAGGTAAGCTGTCTGTATGTGTTTCTGCCGCCTGGTCTTGTCCTCTCCATCTGCATCTGGGTTCTAGTTCAACTCAGTGTTTATGTATGGGTGTTTGGTCCTGTTTCCAACAGGCATTAGTTGAGGGCCCCATGGATAAGTTAGTTGTTGATCTCACTCTCCGGGAAAGGCATTTATGATAGCCTTTCCACGGAAGCTCAAATTGTTAGTTGGCAGCAGACTTGTAGTTCTCTAGACCTTTTTTTGTGTTCAATTTTATCTTCAAACCAATATTGTCTCCCTCTTTTATGTTCTCTCTGTTTCTGTCTCTCTCTTTCTCTTTCATGTCTTCTATTCCTAACCAGGCTCAATCTTCCTGGTCGCACATGTTTTCCTTTCCTCCCCATCGTTTTCTCCTACTTCTCTCTCCATTTGCTGCCCCCCACTTCCCCTGAGCTCTGGACTTCTCCCTTCCCAGTTCTGTGAGGGACTTTATATGAATCTCTTAGAACACATCTTGTATCCTAATTCCTCTGGTGGTGTGAATTATAGGCTGGTGATCCTTTGCTCTAGGTCTAAAATCCATATATGAGTGAGTACATACTGTGTTCCTCTTTTTGTGACGGGGCTACCTAATTCAGGATGGTTTCTTCAAGTGCCATCCACTTGCCTGCAAATTTCAAGATACAATTTTTTTTTTCTGCAGAGTAGTATTCCATTGTGTAGATGTGCCACATCTTCATTAAGCACTCTTCAATTGAGGGGCATCTAGGCTGCTTCCAGGTTCTTGCAAATAGTGCTGCTATGAACATAGTTGAACAAATGTCTTTGTTACATGGATGTGAATCCTTTGGGGAAAAGGTCAGCACCATGGAAAAGTTACAATGCCTTTAAATGTTTGTAACTAGGCTGAGTGTATTTTGCATAGGCTAGTGTTACTCAGCGCTCAGAAGCCTGAGACAGGATGGCATCAACCTTGAGTATAACCAAGGTTACACTATAAGACTGTATAAAATAATCTTTCTAATAAAAAAAGCAGTAGATTCCTTTAGTAACAAAGTAGCCAAAAATCTGGCCATAAGACGGTTAGACCTCTCCTATGGGGATGAAAGGACTTGAAATGTTCCTATCACAGGGTTGGAAGGTAGAACATAGGATGTCTGATTAACTTTGAATTTTGAGAAAATATCATCTCCTACCTTTAGTGTGCCCCAATATAACACATGGAACATATTAGCAACAACTTTTCCCTTGCTTTTCTAAAACTCAATATTAATTGAAATCACCCTCCCCAGCTCTAAATCTATCTTTTATTATTGTGCCTGGGCAAGGGACTTCAACAGTAAAACTCACACAGCTTAAATATGAACCTAGAACATTTTAGTGTGCAGCCTTCTTCCTTGTTTAGGGGACCTAGGCTCATAGTTGATCATGTGTGCTTCACTGGCAACAGGTTTAGAGGTTGTCTGGTGAATAAAATACTACAAAAACAAAACAGTGGCTGGGGAGATTTTTTTAAAAAATTCATTTTTCATACCAACCACAGTTCCTCCTCCCTCCCTTCCTCCCCTTCCCACCACCTCCCCCAGCTCACTCCCATCCACTCCTCAGAAAGGGTAAGGTCTCCTATTGGTAGTCCACAAAGCCTGGCACATTCTATTGAGGCAGCCAAGCCCCTCCCCACCCCTCACCCCCACATCAAGGCTGAACAAAGCATCCCACTATGCATACATTCTATGAGCAAGGCTGAAATTTGTGCTATAGTAGCAGACATCATTTTAAGGCACATACTTAAATCTACTTCCAGGAATCAGAGAGAGAAAGATCCAATTGTGCTTTGGCCCTGCCTTATATATACTTTATCTCAATTTAATCTACCATAATCTATTCAGTTTGCAATTATTCCCAATTTACAGATACAGAAATTGAGGCTTAGAGTAGTAGCTTACATGCTAGACTCAAGGCTAGCTGTGACCTTGAAGAGTCTGTCATTCCATCTTACAATTCCATCTGTAAGATGGAATTCTGTGGACCCAACTGGTATGGGCTCACCAGCAGGAACAACTCTTCCTGTACAGCTGTCAGCTGTGACCAGGGATCCTAATGGTCACAGAAGCCATTGTCTGCCATGTAGCGCACTGACAAGGTTAAGAAGCACACAAATAAGGGAGAAAAATCTGAGGACAAGGGAAAGATGGCAGTGTCCAAGCCAAGGAGAGAAGCCACAGCTATAGCCTCCCCTTACCACTTAATATGGAACCAACTCCTCATGGGCCTAGATTTCAGGCCTCTAAAAACTTTGAGATCTATTTCCATTGTAAATGTTACTGAGTTTGGGATGATCATGACAAAACACTAATTCAAAAAGGATCTCCAACCAAAATAATTATAATGAATATAATTTTGTTTTGTTTTCTTCAAGAACCATCATAGCTATGATTGATGTGTGGGGCAACAGTTGAATCTAACTCTTAAGGTCTTTACAGCTCTCTGACTGGAATATCCTTCTTCCTGTCTCCTCAAAGTATTTTTCTCCTGTCATCATATTCTCTGGGGGTTTTTCAGTAGTATATCACATTGGAAAGGGATTTTTTTTTTATTGTTTGCTCCTTTCCTCTCTGACTATCATCTATTTTATCTATCTATCATCTATTTAATCTACTTATCATTTATCTATATACCATTTATTTATACCTATATATCATATGTAATTTATCTATATCTAATATATATGTATATGCAATTTTTCTATCTATGTCTGTCTACCTGTCATTCATCTATATATCATTTTTTATCAATATCAATCTATCTATCTATCATCTCTTTATCTCTATTTATTTATTATCTATTACCTATTTACCTATCATCTCTATATATTTGTCTCTCGCTCTACAGAACTAGTGCTCATATTCTCTATAACAGTTTACTTACACTTCTTTGTCAGTTGCCAAATTGAGAACTTCTTGGGTCATCATCTTTTTCACCAACTTCTTTTCCACTAAGGTAACTACCAGCTTCACAGAGACAAGAATACCAGGTAGTAGTGAAAAAACTGTGCCCACAAATAAATGACTTCGCTGAAGTAAAAATGTTCCGGAAAGGCACAAAGCAAATTGATTCCATAGCAGCAAATCCTGAAACAGAATAACTTTCAAAGTTGCCAGAAAAGCTCAGAATGCAATGCCAAAGGATAAAGAAAAAACTTTTAAAAAGTAATTACGGCCATTACAGAGAGAGAGAGAGAGAGAGAGAGAGAGAGAGAGAGAGAGAGAGAGAGAGCACATGGTGTTATTTTTTTTATGTCACCACAACACCAATATATCTTTTGAATATAGACTCAAGTTTTCAACAAGTTGGGAGCAAGTCCAATAGATTACAAAGACTGTAGCGTATCTTCGAACTTGCCTTGTGTGTATTCAAGAAAAAGATTTAGTTTTCCATTTTGCCTCTAGAGTGTTCTTTTAAAAAAAAGTCAGTGTATTTTACATGGTTGATCAAGTAAGTGCTTTATGTTATTGGTAATGTTTTCTCCATGTGCTCTATAAGTTCTTCAACAGGGCGCTGAATTGTTTGACAACTGTAAATTTGTATGTTCATGTTTGAACTTACATTAGCCATTTCTGCATATTTTGAAGATCCTGTATTAATAATGCAATAATTTAGGTATGCTGTGTCATTTTGACTAGTTGACATTTACATGCTGAAAACAACTGTTTTGTGCATAAAGAAACACCAGCACAAGCCTTAGAAGCCTGTCTTACAAGTTGAAAAGCTGATTCTAAAATCCACATGGAAATGTAATAGAAAAAAAAATCACTGAAACAACTCTAAATAGGAACAAAGTTTATACTACTTGATTATGAAGCTATGAGGACAGTGAAGTACTGGGAAAGCCTAGTGAGCAGGTCGAGGGACCAGTTACATAGTACAGAAATAATAGATACAGCTCATTTTTTGACACCCATACGAAGCTAATTCTCCAGAGATACCTGAATCTTTTAAAGAATTATTACTAGAATAATTGGACTTTCATTTGTTTTTTGTTTTCTGTTCTGGGGGCTGATCTTAGGACCTTTCCTATTCTAGGTAAATCCTCTACCTCTAAGCTTTATCCCCAGTTGGATATCCACTCAAAAAAAAAAAAATGACTTCTTTCTATACCTTGTACCACATGCAATTACACTCATGGATTAGAAAAAAATAAATAAATATAACTACCTAATCTTTAAAGGAAAAGAAAATATGTGCCTTTAGGTTAAGCTAATATTTGACAGTAAAAGGCTGATCTAAACTTTTGTTAATTTTAACTTCCTTAATAGTCCATTCTCTTTGAAGGATCTGATTTCCAGAATGTACCTCATCAAGTACATGGAGGCACTTTGGAGGTAGTTCTCAGGCTGGGGGAAGGAGCAGGAAACCATCTCAGAGCACCATGTGCTGTATTGTCTATATCTAACATAGATCTGAGATGAATTCTGGGATTTCCCACTCATGGCATCATTTAGCATTCTTAACCCAGTTAATATGATTCTCTTTCTTACCATAGTCCAAATGGCAGATATCAGGAAAACCAAGGACATCAAATGCTGGCAAGGATGTAGGTAAAGAAAAGTTCCATCATACCGTCATTGGGAATGGTTCAGTCATTATGGAAATCAGTGTGAAGTTTCATTAAAAGAACACAATAGCCACAGGATTCAGCAATATCCAAATTCCAAATCAGAATATCACAGAAATACTTGCATATTCATGTTGACTGTTAACACTATTCACAGTAGCCAAGGTATTTAACCAATCTGGATGCCCATCAACAGAAAATGTATATACACATAGCTATGTATATAGATACAGCTATAAAGAAGAATTTAAACTATGATATATTTGCAGGAAAAATGATGAACTAGATACATTATGTTAAGAGAAACTAGACAGATTCAAAAATGCAAATGCTATGTTGCATCTTACATGCAGAATCTAGGTTTAAAACACACACACACACACACACACACACACACACACATATATATATATATATATATATGAGAGAGAGAGTATAATAGATGTTATGCAAAGGGGGGATGAGATCAAAGAGTAGAGGGAAGATGAGAGGAAGCATAATGGGAGGGATGTATCATAAAAGCAAACAAAAAGGACTTTGTGAGAGGATGTAGGGAATCAGCAAGAGAAGGGGAGAGGGTATGGAGCTGGCAATTTATTAAAATGACACAGTATGTATACCACTTCCATGCAAGGTTCCAAGAGCATCATGGTAGAAGTAAAAGAAAGGATATAAGAATCAGAAGGATTAGAATGAGGTTGAACCTAACTTCATAGGACACCAATGGCCTGGCATTATTGATCTCACTACATTTGTGTTTATGGACATAAAACTGGTTCTGTCACTATCCTAGCCTGAGTATTGGGCCCATAAAGAACTATAGACTGATAATGATAGCGAGTAGAAGACTGTAATACTCCCTGGGTATCTATAGACAGCTAATGGTTATTGAAGGAAGTAACCATTTTCTGAAGTGGTATAGCCATGGATAGGGAGCTCATACACCTGTAGTAATCCTTCTCCCAGAGTCCTATAAGAAAACCGAATAAAATGTAATCAGTTATCACAAAAGAAAGGAAAATGGGAAATAATTGACAAACTAGTGTGTGGCAATCAGTAGGAATAGGAGGGTAACAAGAAGAGGTATTAGGGAGTGCACATGAAGAAAACACATTATGAAACGTGTGAAAATGTCATAATGAAACAACTTATTATGTACAATTAATATATAATAACAAAGTAAAATTTATAATACAATAAAATATCACAATGAAACAAATTATATTTATTCTAAAAATGTCATCAATTGACAAGAAAGCCACCATCTCCCACCACTCCTCCATATTCTCTAGCCTTCACAGTCTTTCTGCCTTCTCCTCCATCATGTTCCCAGAATCTTGAAGTGAGGGAGATGCCTCATTTATGACTAAGGACTCAACAGTCATGTATTTTCAGCACTTTGATCAGAAACAAGTCTGTAACCCTCTGCAAAAATGAACTTCACTATTGTTGCTAGACATTTGCTTGTCTCGCCAGGTCCCACCACTTCAACCCAAATTAACATACAGAGATACTATATTAATTATGAAACTGTTGGCCAGTGTCTGCGACTTCTTATTGGCTAGCTTTGTCTTAATTATTAACCCATTACTATTAATCTATGTATTTCTACATGGCCTTATCTTACCAGAGAATGCATGGCCCATCCTATATTCCTGGTCTCTACATGACAACCTCTACAGTGTTTGTCCCTGCCTACCTTTTCCAGAAATTTCCTCATCTCTTAGTGTTGCCTATCTTCTTGCCTCTAATGGCCAAACAGTGTTTTATTCACCAACCAATAAGAAAAACATATATACAGAAGAACATTCCCCATCATATTACCTCAGGATAAGAGTACTACTAGTCTATGCCTGAATCTCATAGTGTATTACACAAGTAGTCCCAAGACCTAATCAGAACAAAATTATATCTTTTGTTAGTAATAATCTTGTTTTTTTTCCTCCCATTTCTTTGTAGCCTAAAGCAAAATGATATTAATAAAAACTGCTTGGAACTAAGATGCTATTGCATAAACAATAAGCAAGCAAACAAACAAATAAATAGATTGCTCCAGAAATATTAAAGGGTAGCTAACATCCCAGGCAGGGACAAACTAAACTCGCTGTTAACTAGTAATTCTGACAATGAGCTGTTAGCAACAACAGCTAATACTTATTTGGAGTTGGCATTACCTTGAATATTCAGCTCTTTCAGCTCATCATATCATCAGGCAGTCTGATGATGTGGAAACTGAGTCTTCTACCCCACTCTCCCAGTGGCAGGGGCCATCATGTACCTCCTCCTATGGCAATGGGAGAGGAAGAATGAGAAGATATGGTCCTGAAGTTCAGCAGGGTCTACGCTTCTTCTTAGTACAACCTTCTGCCTTGGAAATAATTGTAAGTTCTCAAAAATTATGGGAGGAAGAGAAAAATGTCCCCTGACTCACAATGAGGTTACTACTAAACAAATTCATTGTATGATAAAAAGACCATTAAGTTGATAATGGATATATGCATCCAGCCTAAGAAACACAACAGCTTAGAGAACTGGCCCCATGCAAGATGGCTCCCCTTGTGATCTTAGATGATGGGAATCTGTAGATCCATGCTACTGCTGTCTAGCATCAAGAGACAATCATACTACATCTCATTGGCCTAGAAAGATATCCAAATTCCAAGCTTTCATGTGGTGCCTCCTTTCAGTGTCCCCTTTTATAACACAGTAAGGTGGTGCCATTCTACCTCTAATTGGAGAAAGTCTGGAACAAACAATTGATAGTCCTTGCAGTGTCACCTCATCCACAAGTGATTTAGCTGCAAGTACTAAGAATTCAAGGATGTATTTGTTTTTCTAATGGTGACAATGAGTAAGGAAACTATTCTTCTGGTCCAAGACAAAGTCTGAGAAATGACTGTGGAATACTGACTCAGCTTCTACACTCTCAGCCAAAAATCCTTGTGTACTAAAAGCATGGATATGTAGTTGTAATATTTCCCCCTACTTACTATATTACTGATATTTTAAAAATATAATGTATTCCTGAATGACCTAGAACTTGTTGTATAAACCAGTCTATTCTCCAATTAACTCATCTGTTACTCTCAAATGCTGGGATTTTTAATACACAAACCTACACACACCATCATTCAGGACTCTTACTATGTGGCTTGCTTAAAATATGTATTTATAATGTTTGAAAGGGGAGATATAAGTAAGATAATGAAAATAGAGCAACAAATGGGAAGATACTGTATCCTTATAAGCCCTACTCACTATCAAATAGCCCTCCTGGAGCTCCTGGAGAAGAAGTATTTTCAAATAACATCTCACAATCGACTTGCATCCTGATAAGGAAAAATATTTTCAGTGTACATGATATTGTGTGTGTGTGTGTGTGTGTGTGTGTGTGTGTGTGTGTGTGTGTGTGGTGAATGCATATTAGTGGTGTTGGGAATCAAAGTCACAACCTTATGGATCATTATAGACCAGCTCTACCACTGAGATACCTCCACAATGCAGGTATTTGAAAAAAATACTTCATCAAAAACATAATAAATGACAACTAAGACAAGAAAATTTGCCTGACATCAGTAGTCATCAAGGAAGCACACATTTAGATTATACTTAGAAGATATTACTGAATCTAAACGACCAGGTAAGTATAAAGACTGGCGAATCCAAATGCTGTCCTGACTTTGGCAGGCCATACACATTTCTGCTGATACAATGAGAGGATAGAAGCACCTTGAAGAAAAACAAATTGACAATATGTTGAAAATGAAAATCCAGCAATTCTACTCTCTGGTGACACCTTGAGGTAGTTTAGGTATGTATGTCCATTTGAAGACCTAAGTAAAGTATAAAGCTGGAAACAACTCAAAAGCCTTCAGATAAATGGGAAAACAAAACAAAAACCCAACATTTATGGCATATCATTAAAAGGAATTCTACACAATAGTAAGGAGGAATAATGATGCATATGATAATGATTGAGTAAAAATAACTATTCTGAGTAAATAAAAAAATACAAGAAAGTTCCAAATGTAGGATTTCATTTATGTAATATTGTAGTAAATATAAAACAATATGTAATAACAGAAAATGAGTCTCATGAGGTATGGAAAGAAGCAGAAGGTACAAATCTGAAAGACATGAGCTATCTACCCAGAGCACTGGATGTGTTTACTGTCTTCATTGGCTTGATGGTTTTATTTATTGTACATAAATAATTCATCCATGAAACTGCATGGATGTCTCAAGAATTAGAAATCAATGTGCAAAAATATTCCTTATTTTAAATGGTTGCTATTTTATAACATAACCAACTGTGAAAATATTATGATATGGATTCAAAATAACAATTTTCATGTGGGATGAATAATTCCATTGTTTTCACTTTTTAGTATAATATTGATTACTTGATGAATATAAAAAGTAACAAGATCCAAATGCTATGCTACTCACATTATGGGTAATACACTCAAGGTGTATACCATTATTTTGTGCTTCTCTGTGTTCAGAGTACTGGGGATGGAATCCAGAGCCATGTATATGTTACTCATCCCATCCAATAATTTTGCTTGTAATGATTCAATTATTCAGTACTCAAGAGGTCCCTCCACAAAAAAATTGAAGGTTAGTTTAAAACTTTGTATGATCTGTTTAATCCATAGTTAAGGGATATTTTTGTAGACTGTGACCAGTGTTTTTAACTTTAAGCATTGGCCTCAATCTTGGCCTTAACAAACCCGGATAATTTTCATATCTAGAGAGAGAAGCAACTTAACTTGACTCAATGAGTCATTTGGAGCTATTTCATAAATCCTAATTTCCCCAAATTATAACTGATGGTAGTGTGTGAGCAAGATGTTGACAAATTAATGTGGATGGGTACAAAGGCCAGTTCTGTTTCCCTCTGATCCTATGACATACAGAACTGAAATATCATAGAACACACATTTGTGGAGAACATTTAGTTTCTGTGGGAACTGTGACTGGCTGGTCACAGGACCCTGGGGACACTGTGTCACATATCAGAACTGCCTATGAGACAGAGGTACTATCTACTTTGCTAGGAAGACCAAACAGGGTAATATCCTAAGAGGTGCCATGGGGAGATCAGGTTCAAAGTTAGTTCACTACATTGTCACTGAGCCCCACAAATGAAGGCTGACCTTTTCTCTTTAAAGTAGGCTACAGACAGAACCAAGAGCTCAAGCCCAACACTGCACTTGACTTTCAGGCCCCCATGCCTCTATATCCCTGAAGTGTTTCTTTTCTGTCCACTCACCACTCCCAAGTCTCTGTTGCCCAAAACCATGATTCTGGAATGTTTTCTTGATGTCATGCATGTCTAGAACAGAACTTCAGCTCTGTGCTTCTATTGCCAACAGAAGCATTGACTTCCACAACCTTCCTCTTAGAGTAAATAGGGGGATGTTAATATAAAGAATGGTGTCATAGTGGTGAGTGCCCTTCCAGAAAAGAAAAGTCCCTCCTGATGTTTAATTTCCATTCCTTCCACTTTGCTCTTGGGGTCTTATATGAAAAGAGGTGGAATGGAACAAATCCTTCTGCCACCAGTAAGTGGACTGTGGTTTTCTGCAACCATCAGAAGTTCTTGGTGGGATTTAATCATCTCAGCATAGAGAAAGCTTTGTTAACTTAGATCCTCTTTCTGTTGGTGATGAAAGCCATGGAGCTGAACATAAAATCAATTGCTGTATTTAAAAACAAATTTATCTCCTTGTTTTTCTAGAGGGAGAGCCACACACTTCTCTATCATCAAAGCCCAGTGTCTCTGTTTTCCTAAGCCTGTAACTTGGCCACAAAACTTAATATGGGGCAGAGAGTAGCTAGTCCTTCATGTGGGATGAAAATGGAGAGAAAAATAGGCTTATTTTTTTAACAACTTCTTAAATATCACACTCAGGTCAAGTCTATCAAGGAAGCAAAGCTTCCTCTGCTCAGAACATTCCCTTTTGCTCTTTCTCAAACAAGCGCTATTCCCAGAAAATTCATATTGAGTTATTTGTTTGGAGGTATTTATAAACATCACAACAACTTCTAAACAGGAAGACAAACCAAAAACAATAACATAAGACTTTTACACACGTGCTTTTTTCTTTCATGAACATAAAATCTGTCACATGTATCTCCAAAAACTGATAATGTATTTTGAGCATATACTGTACATAGAAACTATGTCCTAAATTTCTCAAGTTTCATTCTGGGCTTCTAGTGATGTTTCCAGATGAAATTTGTATATAGACTGAGGAGAGACCCTACTCTAAGACCACCATCAAGAAGAAAGCATACGTATGCCTCAGCATGCAATTACCAAGACTTATGCCACCTTGTGCCCATTGGTGCAGGTATGAAAACTGCATATCAAGGCTCCGCACAATACTCAAGGCTCATGGTTTGTTATCATCTTTTCTATGGATGAAACTTTATGAAGCAAAAAAAGACAGAAAAAGATTTCTGATTTTACAGGTCTAAATAAATTGATGCAGTTTCAATTCCATCTTCCAAAGAGACTTGGCTCAGAGGAAACATATGGCATTCTGGGACCCTGCTGTAATCAACTTTCTTAAAGCATAGACTGACACTTAGGAAACACAGCAAAGGCCAAGGTTCTCCTTTATAAATTAAGTCCCCCTAATACATAGATTCTTGGGAGAAAGTATTAATTGCCACTCAGTAATAAGACTTTGGAATAAAACTATGTCACTTTGAATTTACTACTTAAAAACTAAGTCAATTCAAAGCTAAACAAAATATAGTCCTATGAACCACAGTTGTATTGAGAAGAAGCGCATCTTTGCTCCTAAAAATCCACCAAAGCAAACATTGGTTGCAAGCTGCCATTTCTATAAATTCATAAAGGACATTTATTTGTACCAGGTCATCATATTCTGAAATATACAGCCCTGTTCTATTCATTCTACTTTGAAACATCTAAGAGGAAACAAGAATGATGATTTGTTGCTGGAAAATGCAGGGATTTGCAGGAAACAAGCCCTTTTCAACTTAGTCCTGTCACTATTTTTGGTCTTCAGTGTTAGTTTACAATTGTATTTGTCCATTTGGGCTTCTATAGCAATATACTGTAAGTTGAGTGGCACATAAAGAAGCAAAATTTATGTTCTTACTTCTATAGTCTTGAAAGTACAAGATGAAGGTATGGCAGATTTGGGATTTGGTATTTGATGAGACCCTCTTACATGGTCCCTTATTCCTTCACACAGCTAATTGAGCCTAGGATTTCATTTTATGACAGCTCAACTCTAATAGCTTAACCTCCCACTCACAAGATAACAGTGATTAGATTTTTACATAGGAATTTTGAGAAGACACAAACATTAAGACCATAGCAGTAAGTCTGAACACATAAGGTAATATCCCAGAAAAACAGATCTCCAGATGTCCCAGATTTCCTTGTCAGTTTTCCCAGTTTTGAGTCAGTGTTTGTGAAGCACCATGTTCAGTGTCCACATGAGGTGCTTGGTGAGATGTGAGAACAGGGAGATCTTGATTCCTACCAGCAGGAAAGCTAAGAGGCTCGAAAATCAACTACTCACTGTAACGTGCTTCTTACAAAAATGGACAGTGTAAGTTTATGGATGAGGCACTATCCTTGACATTCTTTGATATGATTTCACAACAACAACAACAACAAAAGGAAAAATGTAACTACTTTAAACGACGATATTTGGGATAGCATATAGTACAATGCACAAATATTGTGAAGTCAAGCAATGTTTTATGGACATCATTCATCATACTATGATTTCTCCACTCATTATGAAAACACTGTAGTTCTACTTCAGAGAGATGGGACTTTCACATCAAAAGGACTAACAGACTCTCTGATGCAAATTCATGGGAAGAAAGTTAGTTAAAATCCCAGTGTTTCTGTTCAATTCAAGAACAACATTACTCATATGTCTTTTTCATTACAATCCATTTTGCCTCAACTAGTATAGTAAGCTTTCTGTTATTTGTGACAAAATATAATCAGCTTAAAAAGAGCAAAACTCAGGGATCCCCAACATGGTCCCTTGGGCTTTTAACTTTGGGCCTGAGGCAGCACAGATACCATGGTGAAAGGTGGTAAAGAATGTCTGGTCAGTATATGGTAGACAGGAAGGAGAGAGACAGGAAGTTGCTGGGCTCTAATAACCCCTTCAACTGCATACCTCTGCTGATCCAACTCCTACCACTCTCGTGGTTTAATAAGGATCAGGATAAACAATTAGGCCGAACAGATGTTTATTTAGGGAGAAATAACTCACAATATAGACAGGTGAACACCAACAGGTTCCTGCTTCCAAGAATTTCTCTGGATGTCCTCCTGTCCCTGTGCAGCTGGCAAGAGCGCGCTCCCCCCGTGCCTCCTCTGAACTAGTTCCCCAGGTCACTTCTGCCCCTGGTTCCACCCCCAATGGGTGTGGTCAGTGCCACAGAAGGAGACAAAGTGAATATCCCACTACAATTCCCTTTTAGTCTAAAGAAAAGATTTAGGCTTTATACAAAACAGTGAATAACAAGGGTGCTCTAAGAAAAGGAAAATTGAGAACAAAACGACCTACATATCTAGTCCTAGGGTGAAGGCAAAAGGGAGTTTACAATAGAGTTGTCCTAAGCTGGAAAACTTAAGTCTAGTACCCAATACATCTAGCTAGAAAGAGAGAATAATAGTTGTGATAGTTTAATCTTCAACCTCATTAAGACCTGAGAAGGAAAATAACTATACTAGGGTAGACAGGAAGTGCGGCTAGGCAATTTCCAAAAGGTGCAGAGAGGACAGAAACAGCAGGCTACCTGGACAGTCACCCAAGGTCTCACAGCAATGCTGGTACACCTAGTTTTGGCTGAGGCCAAGAGTACTTGACAGACCACAACAACAGCAGGAAGATAGAAAGGCTGTCTTACCCTGACTTGGCAAGGTCCAGCAGTCTTCTATATTTGTCTCCTGCAAGCAAATAGGACTGCATGTCTAAATCAGTGGTCAAGGTGGGGGCAGTTCTTTGCCCAAGAGGTCATTAGCCGAAGCAAGGATGAACTCCAGAAGGAGCAACAACAGCGTCCAACATATTTTCAGGAAAGTGCACTGTGCTGTCAGGAGCAACAGTGTCTCATGTCAACGGAGTACTAATATTAAAACATTTAATTGCCATGTTCTGCATGACTATGAAGTGATTGAAGATTAAGCATCTATGTCTAACTAATCTCATAGGTAAAAGAAACATGAGTGAAGATAATCTGTACGACCCAGGAACTTGGCTAAAAAACTGAATGAAACTTCCCTGAGTAAGGCAGGGACAAATACCTAAACAATATAACTGTGTACATATACATACATATAAATCCCTAAAATAGAGGTAGAGTAAAAATTGCTAGACAAGAGGTAGAACTATAAAGGGCAGCATGGTAAATATCCCAAATTGTATCAATATACAAAATGTCTTGAAAACAAGAAAAGTATACATACATAGAATATGGCAAGAATAAATATGCATAAATTGTATCAATATAGGAAATGTCTTGAACATAATTAAAAGTATACATACACAGAATATGGTAAGAATAATGTGCATAAAACATCGTAAGTGGAAAGATTTCACACAATATGACACAATATAATATACAATTCTTCCGGGAAGGGAATATAAACTTAATTTTACATAGCTTACCACAAATAAGAATATATAACAATGTAAGCTGTACAATACTATTATCTCACTCTTACTCAATAATTCACAAGAACACAGGCCAATCTACCTATATCCCATCTAAACCATATCCTTCCCAACCATACCCTATTCCTGTCTAAAAGATAAACCCGAGTCTAAGCATCGCCTTCCATACCCAGCCCTAAGTAACTAAAACCAACCCAAATAAGATGAATATTATCCCCAAATTCCAAAAGTAGGGAAAGGGGGTGTCATCTTAAGGTTACTTCCTGCTGAAATGGGATGATGATTATTCCATGGGATCCTGTGGGAAGAAAAGTTTTAGCAACCAAATTTCTCAACAGAACTGGCTGTGACATATGTAGCTAGTCACGGTGTGGCAGAAAATGCTTGACTGCAGTTCAATTTGAAACTCTGGCCAGGGTGTAATAAGAAGGTGCACCATTACAGCTAGCTAGTCATGAGTTGTCTCAAGCAAAACAGTCTTAAACTGGTTTTAGGGTGATGTTTGTAGCCCAGATGTATCAGGTTGAGTCAAGTAGAAATGATGACATGGGGCCCCATCTTCTTTCCGGAGAGTTCAAAGATTGCTGTTAGGAATTGTTAGTATTCCTTGTGGAAAACTTTAATATCAATATTACAGTAAAATTTTCCACTTCTGACACCAGATATCATGGATTAATAAGGATCAGGATAAACAATTAGGCTGAACAGATGTTTATTTAGGGAGAAATAACTCACAACATAGACAGGTGAACACCAACAGGTTCCTGCTTCCAAGAATTCCTCTGGATGTCCTCCTGACCCCATACAGCTGGCAAGAGAGTGCTTCCACCCCCCTTCCCCCACACTCACCCCCACCCCGCACCCCTGCCTCCTCCAACCTAGTTCCCCAGGTCACTTCTGCCCCTGGCTCCACCCCCCAATGGGTGTGGTCAGTGCCACAGAAGGAGACAAAGTGAATATCCCACTACATACCACCAGGATTCCAGTTTTAAAAAGCAATTCTTTATTATAATTAGAAATCAAGTGGGTCCCCCCCCCCAGAATTGGATAGATATCTAGTACAAAAGGGAAAATTTTGGGTTTTATAATGAAGGGGACATTTTCTGCATTTTAAAAATATGTGAGACTGTAAGGTTAATAAAGGAGAACTAATATGCATTTGATTTCAGGTAATACCAACATAGAGGATGTTATTGGGATTGTCAAAGTCCCGGAATTAAAGGATGTTTTATCATTTTTTATTATGAAGTTTATGTCAAACCTGTGATTGATTGGAAACAGGTAAAATGAGAAATGAATGCTCTGTTTTAAAAAAGTAGAACAAAAACAAACAAACAAACAAAAGTACCAAGATTGTAGGCAAGATACCTGGAAAGTATCAAAGACAAGACAGATGGGGATGGTGCACTGGTTACTTCACTTATTGTGTTGACTATATACCTGCTAACTGCAACTTGAGAAAGGACAAGTTTGTTGTGGCTCATGGTTTAAGAGTCCAGTCCATCATGGAGAAAAGCCAATGTAGCCAGGACATCAAGCATTGGTCATAATCAGGAAATAGACTGATAACTACTGGTAATCAGCTTGCTTCTTTTCTGTTTTTATTTAGTCTGAATCTCCAGCCTATGTGATGGTGCCACTCACATTCAGGGAGAGCCTTTCTCCTTCATTGACAACTCTCTAAAAATTCCTACCCATACAAGCTCAAACTGTACTCCTCAGGTATTATAAACATCATACAGTTGACAGTGAAGCACAGCCACCACACATAATGTGGTTCTTACACTGTCACCTAGAACTGGATGGATTTGTGAACCTCAGGAAATAATTTTCTTTTGGCCACTGTAAGAAGGTATTGGAGCCATCCACAGGGATAGTGACATGGGGTAAATGTCATCACCAGCCTCATTATTAACAAATTTGTCTGAATTAAAAAACATTAAAGGTGATTCTATGTTGTTTACAGTGAGTATACCTGCCTAGAAAGTAAGAAATGGAATTCTGGGTAAGTTTCTCTACCCATCACAAACATTTCACTGTAGTAATGAGCCAGCTTTGAGATCTAAGTCAAAGGGTTCTTCATCAAAACTTTAAAATGCTTTGCTATTGTCAGCACTTTTAAGATAAGACCTTGTGAAAAGCAGATGCCTTCAATTGTCCTAGCAACTAGGTTGATATCATAAGCTCCCCTCTCTCCAGCCAATAGCAATCCATCACTGAGATTCAGGGACCCCAAGGGAAACAAGCAGAAAAACAATTGGCCAGAATGATTTAAGAGCCAGCATTTGAAAGCTCCTAATGCACATTCCCTTTTGATGTGGCTCTTGGTCCTTCCCCTTGCTGAAGACAGATCATACATATTTACCCCCACAAAGGGCTATGTTTGGGGAATGTGCAAAATCAAAGCAAAAAGCTGTTGTGCAGGTCTCCTCTCCCTTCTACTATATGATCAATGATTGTTGCAGCTGCATCCTAGGGAATCAGTGATTTCTTCTGTAAAATATTCCTGCTCTCTACCTTTTGGGGCTCTTTGGATATTGTATTATTTCTGGCTTCTTCAAATGTAGCTGGCTGCCTAGCAGAGAAAATTCTTATGGTGTAGAGCAAGAATCTTAGTCTGGGTCTCAGTGTGAGTTGTAGGGAAAAGCACTAGCATCATGACATCTCAAGAAAAGCTCTACCCTGAGAACTGAGTAGGCAGAGGACATGTTGGCTCTAAAACAGCACACTTGAAACTCCCCCAAGTGCTTTCCTGCTGTGTTGGGAGCAAAGCACTAGGCTGTAATTCTTGGAACTCAAACCCTAGTGATACAGCCCATTCTAGGATCAAGCACCTGTACAATTAAAGGAAAAAATACATTAGATTTAAAAGTCAAAATAAAAGGACAAAGCATCACTGTTTCTCACAGCTCCCATGTTCCTAGACTGTGCATAGCTCCCACATTACCTGGATTCTGCATTAGTAAAGTGGAACATGCAACAATTTTATTCCTTATACTTGGCTGGAGTGATTTGTATTCCACAGCCTAAGGTATTTACTGAAAGGCAACGTCTATTTGGACTGCAATAACCAGGTGATTTTATATTTTGTAAAAAGCAAATTAATGATGAAAACTCACTAGCTGCATTTTCCTTCTTTTCAATTCAAAGAAAATTGGATTCTTCATGTGTGTCAGAGTTAGAAGCTCACTGTCATTGAAAATAAAGAAGTTATTTGGAAATCTAGAAAAAAAAGTGTGATGAGCGGAGAAATTTCAGTACAAAAAAGAAGACCAGTGACAATGCTTGCACTACTGTACCCACCAACTTTGTACCTGAGGCAGTCTCCAAAGGGAGCCTCCCAAAATGAAAAACAGATGTCCAAGGTCACTTAATAAGACATAGGCCACAGGAGACAGCCAGCTCACCAGAGAACAATTTGATTTTTGTTCGTGTTTACACAGACCCTCACACTGGGGCAAATGGCATTACTACAACATTGCTTCTATTAGGGAGCGACCACTATCCTCAACCAAGTGCACTCAATTCCCACTTATACATGGACTGAACTACACCAACTTCACACACACACACACACACACACACACACACACACACACACACACACACTGTATGAACTTAAGCTTCCCAAGCTGGGAAAGTGAGGGGTATTGAGACATTGAAGAAAAAAAGTACCCAAAACCAAACCAAACCAAACCAAAGAGAATTCAGCAGGAAATATTTGTAGTCTCCTGGGAAAGGAAAGGAGACTATGAGGACCCTCAGTCATTGGACCTGGTACCCATTGATCTTCTCTGTCATTTTCACTATGTACAGAGATGCAGCCACATAAATGTCTACATTAGTCTGTGTGTCTATTTGTCTAATTCTTGACACATAAGCACAAACATGTCCAAGTTTATTAGTCAAATTGTGAGTCTGTGTTCCATTCCTTTACTGATACAAAAACTCTAGCTTGTAAGTTTTAAAAAGACAAAAAAAGCAAAAGGTACAAATTTCTGGCCTCTGGGAAGCTTTTAAAAATGGATTTATTTTCATGCCCATGTTTCTAAATTTTCTGCAATGGAATGCCTTGTCTTGTGACCATTAAAAATATTTTCCTCAAGTATTAAATTAAGAAAATAGCAAAGCTCCCTAGTTATAATTATTGTTTTCCTTTTCTTTATGACCCCAGATTTCTTTCTTTCTATCTTTCATTCCCAAAAAATAATAGAACAGTTTGAGTTAAACTCATCTTAAGTCAAATTCCTACCTTGCCTCTGGGCAGGCTTATTCATCCTTGAACCCAGGTGTCCTCCCCTCCAATGAGATGTGTAGGCTCTACTATGATGTAGCCATTTTTTAGGGGACAGGGAAAGCCTGAAAAAAAGGAGAAAAAGAAAACCTCACAGTTACTACAGCTTTGCCTCTAAAATCCCAAGGATTTCTGGCAGTGCCACATGTAGTATTATGGGCATCTGAAATTAAAAAGGGTCTTCAGTAAGTGCCTGTCTTCCCTGAGCTGTTTAGATACAAGGGGGAAAAAGTCTTCCATGAATATTCTAAGAATCACATGAAACAATGACAGTGTTTGGGGAGGTGCATCACCAAATGTATCAAATTCAGGGTCAAGCATATTGCCAGTCAAGCACATTCCACACTAAGCAAGAATGCTATTTCCTCACACTACTCTGAAAGGAAAAGACAGGAAGGGCCTGTGTTGGCAGCACCTTCTTGCCTTGTCCAGACTCTGGGACCATCTGGATTTTTCTTGATGTTTGAACCTTCAGACACTTGTTCTCTAAGGGATGTTCACTGCAGACTATCAAACATCCAGACTCATCTACTAAGATTGGGCCAAAATGGCCACACACTTCTCCAGTAGACAAATGACTATTCAAGTCCAAAGTGATGATTTTTCTACATCAGAACCATGCATACTTATCCTGTCTCAGCAAATGGCCCAATTCATGATATTAAATTGCCTCCAATAGGATCTATACTTAGAGTTACCCATCAACCTCTGGAAAGTTTCTACCCTTCCCCAACCCCACTGTCACAGCAACAGGTTGGGACCTATTCTGTCTTCCCTAGATGACACATCACCCTACAGAAATCTGTTCAAAGCCTTTAGAACAGTGGTTTTTTAATCTGAGAGTCATGACCCTTTCACAGAGGTTGTCTAAGACCATCAAAAGCACAGATATTTACCTTAACATTTACAACAGTAGTAAAATTACCATTATTAAGAAGCAAAGAAAATAATTTCATGGCTGAGGGTCAGCACAACATGAGGGACTGTATGAAAGGCTCTAAGCATTAGGAGGGTTGAGACCCACTGCTTTAGAAAACCCTCTTGCTTTCATGTTCAAACATTTTATCTATCCCTGACTCTTAATGGGGATACCTACTGTACATATGTTTCTCTTGTTGGTTGATGAAGAAGCACTGTGGCCAATAAGGCAGCAATATAGGTGACTAGGAGATGAGGAGGATTCTGGAAAACGTAGAAGGAAGTCTACATGTAGGACACCAGAGGAGTAACACCATGCTGGGCATTACTGGGTAAGCCACATCCTCGTGGCAATATAAAGATTGATAGAAATGGGTTAATAATTGAGACAGAGCTAGCTAATAAGAAGCCATAGCCAGTGGCCAACAGTTTCATAACTAGTATAGTGTCTGCATGTTCATTTGGGGCTGATGTGGCCCCTAGCTTGTCACCTAGTCTTAATTCTTACTCTTGCTAATGCAGTCACATCATGACAGTCATTTCTCTGTCAAGCCTTATTACACTCCTGGAAGCAACCACTATGTATGCCCCGTTAAGAAGGTGACAATCCTTAAGTGCCTGCTGAATAAAGGAGTGCATGGTCATGAATGTGAACCATTTGTTTATCTTACAATTTTATGGCTCAAGAAGCTTGCTTACAGAATGGAGTCTTCTCTGTATGGTCAGTACTCTGACAGACCCTCTAGGGCTGTTCCTGGGATAACATTTAGCCCCACAGCAAAAATGCAGTAGTGCAGTAGTCCCAAGTGATGACTTGCGGTCGAGGTTTATAACTGTTTTTGAGGTGCTGTTCAGTTGCCAAGACTTGGAAGTGAAATGAGAAAACAAAGACACCAAATGAGTTGTAGTGTGCAGAGAGGATTGTCATTCCTGAGAAGCAACCCCAGAGACTGCCAAGAAGGAGAATGAGAAACTCAGCCCCTCCCAGAAATGGGACCCTTCTGACCTGCAAGCAAAGGCTTGGCCCTAAATCAAAAAGACATCCACAGGAGGTAGGGTGAGGTCAGCAGATAGGGGAAGGCTACTAGGAGGAAAAAGATGCTTGCAGACTAAGGGAGATGGAGGATACCTGGGAGACAGAACACAGCAGTTACAGGGGTCAGGAAACAAGGGACTTGTGCACATTGGAAAGGACAGAGAGAACTGTGACTCTAGGGCATTGCTGAAGAGACATGTCATAAGGATGCAATTTTTACTAAAGTAAAGCTTGATCTACCATAAGAACCTTGGTACAGAGATTCAAGTATCTCATTTCTCACTCTACATGACAGGGGAGAAATAGAAGCATTATCCTTTCTAATATCAGCTGAAAGGTCATGGCTGGCTCTTGCTCCAGGTCTACCACATACTAGCTATGTATCTTAGGCAAACTGTTCAGTAACACTGGCCTCATTATTCTCATCCATAAAATGACACAGGCTGCCCACCTCTCAGGATCCCAGCACAGTGTAAATACATTTTTCTAACCTGGAACCTAAGTATGGATGTGTTGTTGAAGATGTGTTGAAAAGACAACTCTATGTTTATAATTTGGGTAAAAACAAATCTGCAAGTGAAATGAAACTAGCACTTAGTTAAATGTATGAACAAGACAGAATGAGATATATTACATAAGGTATGTATGGGAGAGAGAGCTCTGGGGCCTGGATAGGAGAGATGGATAATACATTGAGCTGCTTTTGATGCAGGCTCGCTACAGCCATTAGATCCCATGGCCATTACTCTTGGAAATCATGCCAGACCTCATAGAGATGTCACATGTCAAGCCAACCAACATGGTAGTATTGTCTGCCTGTACTGTTAAACAGTACCCTCCTATCTCACCAGCCAACACTGCAGACCAGCTTCAGGAAGGCTACTGTTTGGTGTAGATCAGAAAGCCTTCCAAGGCAACCTCAATGCTCGTGCTTGTCCTTTTGAGTGAACATTAAAGTCAGACCTGATGAAAACTTGGCACCCCTGGACTTGCTTTCTTTCTAACTAAATACCCTCTCCTCTTTTAGTCTCTTAGTCCTTGCAAAACTAGATCCTAACCCAGAGGGTCATTATTATCAGCCCCTTGGCACCTCTTACAAAAGCAAAAGAAATTAACCTAAGGTCTTGGCTTTGTTTCAACCCAGATAATGGCACTTTGCTTCCCCGGGTTGGTATTAAGAGATAATCATTACAACTTGGATACTTCATCCCAACAATTCTTCTCACCTTGAAGAAAAAGAAAAAAGAACCAGCCTCCCTATGGCCTTAGCTAGCTGCAGGTTGTGGTCAACCTAATTCCACTCACCAGCACAAAATCTTTTCTAGAAATTTGGGCAGGGTTGCTGCTTCATGTTGCCCTGGTCAATTGGCCAAATCTCCTTACGCTGATACTTTGAGCAAGACCTCTGTTAGTATTGAGGGTGTGGGTGTGGACTGGGGAACTCTTTCCTTATCCTGTCTGTTTGCTATAACTGCCCCACTGGCCAAGAGTATGGGTAAAGTTTGCTTTTGTTTCCCATTCTAATAAGAACTTTGTGTCCGATGCCAAGTTGAGCCTGTGTATCCTGTAAGGTACCTCATGCTGCTTCTGAGATGCTGTGGAATCACTCTTCCAGCCACCTGGAAACAATAGACCTCCACTTCCTATTCAGACTAATGATTTATGCAACATTATTAATTACTGCAACTCAACAAAGTACAGTGGTGTGACAAGTGCCTTAAATCCAGGTGCTCAATATACAAAATATATAAAATATATGATCAACTTTTTTGACACATTAGGCAGTACTTGGAAGTCATTGTGACACACATGTGCCTGCTAGAGTAAGGAATAACTCTTAAGCTGCAGAAAAAGCATGTGCTAGCAGCCGCCCTAATCAAAGGCTTCCAATGTGCTAGACCCCAGGATGGATTCTCAGTGTAGGTCATCTTTAACATTAACAATAATGACACAAGAAATAGGTGAGTACACAACACAGGGTCATTCGACCTCTAGACAGTACTACCTAAAGTGACACTGGAAGCATGAAGGGTCAGACCTATGCCCTGTGCCCTGCATGCTGCTTCTGCTAAAATACAGAGGTTAATGACTGCAACACATAGGTGGGCTGCTTTTTCTTTTCCTATGTACACTCCCCAAACGTGTCCACATTCTCTATAATGAATACATATTACATGAATAATTGGGGAAATGTGATATAATTTGTAAGTCTCCCTTTTTCACGTTGGCTACATTCTGAACAAAATTGAAGAAAGAAATCTCATTATAAAGAAGTTTTTTGTTTTGTTTTGTTTTGTTTTTGTTTTGTTTTGTTTTGTTTTTTGTAGTTTTCCCAGGTCCAGAGAAAAATATCAGAATAAGGTAATTTTGCAAGCTTCTTCACAGAGATGCTCTGTCTTTCAGTTCTATTTAAGTATCGTGTATCCTTCCCCTGCCCCAGATAATAAAGCAGTCTCTGCATACTCACCCTGAAAAAGGAATAAGAAATTAGAGGGTAAAAGTCAGGTTTAAATACCAAATTCTGTTACATTCCGCAAGGATGAACTTGGCCTCGGGACCAGGGATGGTAAGGACCTCTGAAACTTAGTGGCATTTTAATGGCATGAGATAATTTCCCATCTAAACAGTAAGAAATATGGACTTGAGATCGATACAGAATGAATTACTAGTCAACAGCCATCAAGTGGGACAGAGAAAATATGATTCATTTCTTAGAAGGGCTAAGCTCTCAGCCGTTTGAAGAGTGGGGACTGGGGCTGGGAGGAATGCTTTCATTTAATTGGCAAGTGGGCTGGTGGCAGAAGCTCAGGCCCTCAGACACTTTGGAGACCTTCTCTTCCCTTTTTGCCAGTGGCTGCAGCAGCTGCATCTGAGACCCCAAGATCAGTCCCTAGCAGGCAGAGGAACTGACCTCTCACCTAAGTGTGGGGGAATGAAGTTTGTGCGGCTCAGCTTATCAGACAGTAATTAATCTAATTAACAATTACTGAATAGTAAAGAAGTTAAGAATGTCACATCTCATGTCATTCCTTTAATTTCAGATGAGTTTCTGAACGTGATTTTTTTCCCTAACATTTCACTGTCATGCCAAATGTCTCTCCTCTTACAGGAAAATACAACTTACTCAAAAAGGATACAGGCTTATTTTCACTGGGTGCAAAGGATATGAACCGATACAGATTGCCTTAATAGAAGACCGCTGGCCCTTGACACTGCCTGAGTATGATAATGCAAGGAAATGGAGAAATCGCCTCCTTTAGTGCACTTCATTATTAAGTCTAAAACCCTCAGTGATTCTAGCCAGCATTTTTTTAAAATTAAAACTCACTTAAAAATAATGGAAACCATCTTTTGCAAAGAAATGTCCCATTCAGACTGTGTTCCTTGTGTACACACAGAAGTCATTTTATATTAGAAACACAAAATCTTGGTTTTAGGTTTATCACTACCATTTTGGCAATAACAAATGAGTGACATCACAGCAAGTGGCTTCCAGGGAGGCTTTTATAGATCCCATGAAGGAATGTGATAATCTATGTGCCACCCTGACCCCAGTGAAATATTTAGTCTAGTGTCTTTTAAATCAATGCCTGGTAGGGTGGCTTAAGTATAAGGCTGAATTCCAGTTCATTCTACACATCATCCACTGATCTCCACCAAAATGTACCCTTCTTTGGGGAAGTGTGGTTATCATCTAAAGGACAAAGCAGAGCTTGGAGGCTGGACAGGGAGTTCTGAGCTCACTGGAGGCACACAAGGAAAAGGATAGCTGACCCTGCACTGGTTAGAGAAAAGGTTCTAAAATCTCTGCTTTGTAACCCGGACAAGCTCCAACTAGCCATACTGAGAGTCTTTTATGCTCTCTTTTCTATCTAGTCTGAAGTTTAGCCCATGCCAAGGGTCTGCAGAAAGACCAGGCAGTCACAGGTAGCTCCTTATTAACATTTCATTCTGCATGACTGTATCAAAACCCCAAGAACTTGAGGCCTCTCTGTGACCCCCTGGCACTGGTGTTCTTTACCTGAACATACATGGAGACTGTGCCCTGCACAAAGCTTAGAGCATGTGAAGATGCTAATTGCATGAAATCATTTTCCCTCTCTTACAGAGATAGCCATTGGGTATTAACATGTTCCACAGCATGGATGAATCATTTAACTTGTAAACAAAGAGTTGTCTCTCAATAGAGGCTGATGATCACACATGCTCTGTCTCCCTAACCAAGATGTGTGGAGTCAACACAAACTGGATGACCTTGGTTTGGGTGGTTGCTCACCTATCCAAAATATATAGGGAATGGAGAATTCAGTAAATTGAAAATTCTGCCTTCACAAATGGAGTCCAAAGGCAAAACAAGTTTTCCTACATTGATACAGTCTGTACCAAGTGATATGCTTAATTCTTGTTGTGAAAAAGTTTCCTCCCAGATTGAAACATTCCATGCTGCAGAAAAGCACCTGAGAACAAAAGGGCACAACTCAATATAGCCTCAGGAAGTCACTGAAAATGACCAGACTCTCTACCATACTCCAACCCCCAAAGAATAAACAGTAAACACTGGGAAGAGTCATTCTCAGAAAAGTCCGGCTACCTTAAAGAGGCAGAGACAGCCAATCTGCAAAGAAGACCTTGAGACAAGCCTCCTAAACAGACCAGTGGCACTTCCTGGAAGAGGCTGACACCAGCAACTAAGCCATGTGCAAAAGACAGTACCCACTTGTTGAGCTGCACGGATGATTTGCAGTTTTCTCAATGTACCCAGCTTTTGTGAGCTGTCAGCCATCCTGGGGTGGGCTTTGGTTATGCAGCTGTCTTTAAGTAATTTCCGATATAAGTGTAAGTGACCCCAATAAAACCCACTGGTTCACCACGCTGGACTTGGATAGTGTCTCTATTTCAGTGTGTTCTGAGTTCTATATTTGGGTAAGATATTTTATGGGTTGTATCTACTCTAGAAAAACCTGTTAGGCAATGACTCTTACACCATTTGGTGGCTGAGGTGTAACATGTATTTGTATTGATCACAGCCAGTAAACACAGTCTATTGTTACAATTGACACATCTTGCTTTCTTCTCTACTATAAGTGGGGTCAGATGACAGAGCTTTTCTCATTAGTCCCCAATGCATGGCATAAAGTAAATCTATGCCTACATACAAACACATTGTCTCATATATAGTGTATATATACCGATCATATATGATATAGTAATATAGTGGAATGACAAAATTATATGGTCAATATATTATTTATGTAGAATTCCTCCTTAAGTTAAAATGGAGCTGTGTCCCAAGACATCCAACATGAATTGAAGGTTACAAGCTAAAGTGCATTTAACTCATGTAGCTTACCAAACATCATAACTCAGCCTAGTCTCTCTTAAATATGGCCAAAGCACATTTATTCTAACCAAAAAATTGGCAAACTTATCTAGTACAAATGTTGTTTTATAAGAAACTGTTGAATAGCTCATGACTACTGGAATCTTTTAGCACTCTCTACCGTAGAGTGTCAGCTGTTTCCCACTGGGATGGTTTGGTTGATGGGAGCCTCTGCTTCCTGAGAGAAAATCACATCAAACACCACTATCCCAGGAAAAAACAAATTCCCCCAAACCAAAGAAAGTTTCTGCATTTATACCATCATAAAGCTGAAAAATCCTAATTTGAACCATCACTGTCATATGTTTGATATTTTGGTTTTGGTTTTTTGGGAGATGTTTTCTTTGTTTATTTATTTGTTTGTTGTGTTTTGTTTTTATTTTTGTTTTTCGGAGACAGGGTTTCTCTGTGTTGCTTTGGAGCCTGTCCTGGAACTAGCTCTGTAAACCAGGCTGGCCTTGAACTCACAGAAATTGAACTCAAAGAGATTCGCCTGCCTCTGCCTCCCAAGTGCTGGGATTAAGATGCATCACCAATGCCTAGCTTTCACTGTCATATGGTATATATTCTATGTTGTGTGTAATATAATGCATGGTAGCTAATAGAAGACCTATTTGACCATCCAATATATCACATTATATGTTATATGCCATAGAGCTGCCACACATGCATACAGTACGATTGAATGAATGACATGGAACTGATAAGAAGCATGACTGTAATTGAGCAGGAATATGGAGCTATTTCCAAATTTGTCTGACAGTCTGAATCCAGACTTCATCAGCAGCCAACTACATGCTTGAGGCATTCTCAGTCACCTGAGCTTCTACATGAAGAGAATGACTTTGTTCTGAGTTAGCATTGGTTATCATCTTCCCCCTGTGGACTCAGCACACTTACCAAGAACTCTCAATACCCCCTATTAGTCAGGTACTGAGATTGGTGTAATATATAATTAAGGAAACTGAGGCACAGAAAGGCATATTTGCTCAAGGTCACACAACTGGCCTGCAGCAGGCATTCATAGGCCAGGGCCTGTGAGTGTAATTTCTTCACCCAGAGCAAAATAAGGTAAGGGTGCTCTGTGCAGCTGTACAGTGTCCAGCATCTCATTAGCTCTGTGTGAATAGCATCCCCATGACCACCGCCTCCCTTCTAAATGAGAACACTCCTCAGCTAACCATGTGGGCTGTTGAAACTTGACAAAACAGTTTCCTTTTAAAGAATGGGAGAAGAAATCAGTTTGCATAGATTTTATTTCCAAACGATCTATAAATAATAACTTAAGGGGACTCGCCTTTCTTATTTAAAGATCTAATTTAGATTCTTTATCAAAATGATTTAAAATGCCTTTCACTGGGAAACCATATTTCAAAGGCTTTATTTATTAGACTTCTTGAAAGTGTGTTTTTAATGCACATTCTGACTTTTTGCCAAACCTCTTCTCTGAAACAGTAAAATTCAAGCCGTCCCTGCTTTAAAGACAGATATTTATTAGATTTTTACATATTGATACAGTACACTTTATCAAAATAAATCTCACTGAGAATTGTCACATAAATCTTCCCAGATTCTCACATCCAGTGTCTCTACTATAACTCCTCCCTATGATAAGTATTCAGGAAAATCTCCCATAGAGAAACTTCCTTTGAAAAGGATTGAGGCTGAATCTCCAAGTGAACATTTCATGGCCAACTTTGGTTTCCCCATCACTAAGGCTCTACTTGGGCCAGCATGGCTGTGTGTGTTTTATCTGACACTGATAATGAAATGTAATTGCATCTTAAGCCCAAACAGCTGTGAACTCTGCAAAAAAAAAAAAAAAAAAAAAAAAAGTAAATAAATTTTTGAGGGGCTCTCATGCCAAGCCCTAAAAGAAAAATAAATGCTTAAACCTCTAGAGAAGAATATTGCTGGAAGAAAGTCACTATTTTGCATCTCTTTCCA
Organism: Phodopus roborovskii; assembly: GCF_943737965.1. Classification (NCBI taxonomy): domain Eukaryota; kingdom Metazoa; phylum Chordata; class Mammalia; order Rodentia; family Cricetidae; genus Phodopus; species Phodopus roborovskii. The sequence continues at coordinate 2,058,625 of NW_026126623.1, read as the reverse complement.
TGTGATAACCATTAAAACCTTCCTTCTTGTTATGTAGATTAAGAATGGTTACTTCGAATAAAGAAACAAGTTGCTTCCAAAAATCCTAGTTGTTAGATTAGGAGTGATTTCAAATAGTAAGTGCATTTTGAATGTGGGCCTATCTTTGCTATTTGCTTTTCTCAAAGACCCTTGTAGATGTGGCGTAGAACCACATGCCAATATTAGAGGCATTTGAGGTTTAGGTTACCTGTTTGGCACTGTAGAGTTAAGAATATTAGGATAAGTTATGAATGCATGCATGTTCCCAGGGTGATACATTTAATCATTATAATGTTTGAAACCTTGGAGATTATGAGTACATTCATCTTTGCACAAATCCATTAACTCATCTATGTGGTGCTGGGGACCAGACACACTTAACAAAGAAAACAATTGTGTATGTGTGTGGGGGGGTTCCATTTGTGATGGGAGATGTCATTCTGTAAAGATGTTTCTTATACTGGTTAATGAATAAAGCACTGTTGGCCAGTAGTAAAGCAAGATAGGCGGGACTAGAAGACAAAGAGGAAGGAGGAAGGAGTAAAGAAGTCAAGATGGAGAGAAGCAAGAGAGCAAAACCCCCAGCCGCCTCTCCCCGGTAAGATAAGACCACGTGGAAATACATAGAAATGGGTTAATACTTAAGACAGAGCTAGCCAGCCGATAAGAAACTAGTACCTGGCCAACAGCATTATATCAAATACAGAGTCTCTGTGTATTAATTGGGGCTGGTGCGGCGGCGGGTCAAGACCGGTGGCGGGCAGAAAAACCTACTCGTTACACATTTGTAGCATCTACATGGCAGCTTACAGCCCTCTGTTAACTCCAGTTACAGGGTATCAAATGTCTTCTTTGTGGTCTCCACAGGTACATGCATACCCATGGTGTACAGCCACACATGTAGGTAAAACTCCATACAAGTGAAATGAAAATAATTACAAAGAAGACATGCCTGAGCATTTCCGTGTCCTAATTTGAGCTTCGGCATCAAAGGATGAACACAAAGCATAGGTCAATAATTTCATGACCTTCTGGAACAAGTGCTTTGAATAAAGAAAACTTAAAAACAAAAATGCCACAGCATTTTTACTTTGATGAGTGCTCAGTGTCTCTGTTGCTTATTTCCTGGAATCCTCTCTCACCAATACAACACAAACAGTCCACCCACAAACCATCGCACACTAGTGAACAATAACATCAAAATTTCCTCAGACAGCCTCCCCAAACCCATTCTGGCCATGACTGCTTCTCTTCTTGAAAATGATGCAGGTGGACCACCATATGAACAGGCATATATCTGTGCCTCCAACTGACCTCTGATCAACAGTATTAGGGAAAATACAACTGCACCTATACTTAAGAAACCCAAGATATTTTCCTCATTATTATTTCTTAAACTGTGCAGCAAAAATGTAGTGTGGTTTACATAGCATCTATGTTCTATTAGGCACTTAGATCCGATACTTACGATGAAGTATATAGGAAGACATGCATAGGTCTTATGCAAATGCTATGCCAGTTTATAGAAGAAAACTTGGATTTGGATTTTCATAGAGAAGTACTGGAACCAAATCCCTCATGGATACGAAGAAAATAACATATCTCCAGTGAAGAACTATATGGATGAAACCCATCCATCTCTCTTTTCCAAATAAAAACTGTCTTGTTTTTCCAGTGTTATTATAAATGCATGTGTGCGCACACGCGCGTGCGCACACACACACACACTTTTTCTCAATCAGTGTTTATAGTTATGGTTATAGGATTAAGCCCTCAGGCTGCAGAACTAGTGGGTAACATCAAATCCCCTGGGCACAAGGCTCAGTTTAGGGAAAGCTTAGGGAACATGTGAGAACCAATAAAAAGATACTTTGATACCTTGGTCATGTCTCCCCAGTGACAAGGGATTTCTTTGGGAGGATGACGGGCATCCTGTGTTAACCCTCACTTAGTGGGGCCACAGAGAAAAGCAGCTGATGCATTGGGACAAAGCCAAAAAAAAATCCAAAGAAAGAAACCTAATCCAGAACAAACTGGCTTTGAATCTACTAGGCTAGAGTCTCCCTGAACTTTCTTCGTCTGTCGCCCAGGAAATGACCTAATGGTCCAAGCACAAATGAATGGAATTGGCTGTGATTAGCAAGAAGAACCATGCTGAGCTTTGCCTTCGGTGCAGCAGATGACTTGGAATTTCCTGTCTTCTCAAATCTGTACCCATCTAGCTGTGTGCATGTTAAGGATAATGAAGCCCTGCACATGTGTAGCCTTCCCAGGGTGGGGAAAACAGGGCCAGACAAGTGAGTGAGAATCTCACAGAGATAGTGGAGCAAAGTTGATGGCAGAGAACACTGTGTGTGTAATTCATTGCTCACAATCACAGTATAAACTATAAACTTGTGATGGCTATTCTTGGCTGTCAATTTGACAACAGCTGGAATTAACTAAAATACAAGAGGCTGGGTATACCTGTGAGGGACTTTCATCTGGATCTTTTAAGGTGGGAAGAGCTACCTTTGATCTGGGCCACACCTTCTGGTGGCAGCCTGTATAAAGGACCTGGGAGAAGGAAGCCTTTGCTCTTTGCCTTCTTGCTCTCAGGAGCAATTCCATTCCCTAATTGGCATTAGAGCCTACTTACTTGGGATTCCAGCACACACCGAAGACTATCTGAGACATCCAGCCTCACGAACTCAACAATAGCAACTGGATTCTTGGACTTTCCATTGGTAGACAGACATTGCTGAACTAGCTGGACCACAGCCTATAGGCCACTCAGGTCCATTCTTCTAGAGACCCTGACTAATCCAGAACCCAAGTGCACATGCAGGTAAGGCAGCTTTAGTAGGTACACACCCTAAGCTGTAGTTAACTCTGTGTCCCTTTACCATTCAATCTTGCCTTTTCTCTATCAGCAAGATGATTTCACCTCCTCCAGATGCCCCTGAGCCTTACTTACATCCAGACGTATGTTTTCTGAGGCTTTCTTTTCCAGAGTCCTGGCTCCTCTGCCAGTCCAACAAGCTCTGGGTTGCTCTGTTGCTGTCCTGTTAATGGTCTGATCTGCCAAAGCTACAGCCACACTTTCTTTCTCCAATGATTCTTTTTTTTATTGACTTCATCAGGGTTGTATGTCAGACATACATATTTCCAAAACCAGGGCCACATCCAAAGCAATTGACCTCCATGTATGGAAAAGTAATTTCTTATTGGTCAGTTCTTATGACTTTGTATCAGAGACACAGTATTCTTAATGAGGTAATTAGGAATTACTTAGGAAAAAATAGCATCTCCTTTATTCATTTTTTTTTTTTGAATTTTTGAGACTGAGAACCACTGAATATCCTAGGCTGTCCTGTAGGTCACCATGTACTCAGGTTTGCCTTGAATTTGTGAGCCTTCTGCTTTATGAATATAACAGTTTTGTGTACTACTTGTAGCTAATATGTTTCAAATTTATATAACCAAGTCAGGAAACTACTTCTGTTCCTTTTATGCATATAGTAGAGGGACAAGTAACATTCAGCTTTTTTTTTTTTGCAAAATGATGGAGAAAGAGAAACAGAGAATTTAAAAAAAATCATAGTCTTGTGCCTACATAGTATCTTATTCCACATAGAACTTCACTTCTCAACTGATCAAGAATTTCTCAGAGGTTTTTAATAACTCCCTTTGGTCCCCTCAGCCAACCCAGTTTCCCAGATTTAGGGGGAAGCCTACCTACTATCAGAAAACAAATATAAGTCAATTCCTTGGACAGAAGACAGGAAGTCAAGCCTGAGTTATCACCCACAGTGTCCACAAGCATTTACTTCCCAGTCAGGAGCACTTCCCTTAGTGAAATGCTCTATACAGCAGACATGACAATTATGATGACCAGCCTATGAAGTATTACATAAAAATGGCTAGAAGAAACAAAAATAGTGCACTGACATAATATCTGGCTTCAAATGACTTAAAGCAAAAAGACACACCAACATAAACAAAGAGATTGATCATTAAACTCAACTTAGACATTTTTTTCTGAAACAGGTTCTTGCTTGGTACCCTAGGCTGCCTGGCCTCCAACCTAAGATGCCCCTGCATCAGCATCCCCAGTTCAATTTATAGGCTTGCCCTAACTGGACCCAGCTCCACTTCCAAGTTTTCTTCTATGATAGCTACCGAGCCACTAATATCTTTAGTTTTGTTGTTCTTTTCATGTTCATCATTATTTTTTGACCAATCCATCCTTTTGCCTATTCTTTAGAACTGACTGAGTACTAAATAACTGGGAAGAGAAAATAAACATACTCAAGTCATGGCCTCCTGATTCTCAGGACAAGTGAAAAGGGAAGAAAGACCTGAAAGCAACACTACCTTCCAGTAAGTAATCCTTGCTCACACAAGACCTTCTTCATGAGCTCCCAAATGTAATGTTACTAGAGTGTTGCAGGTTTTCCTATTCAGACACCTCTTGGGGGAGTCAGTGAGTAGCAGAGCATGCTGCAGACTTGTCTATTAAGGAAGATGAGCCTGCTTTTATACCCTCTCCCAAGATCCCATTGGCTCAGGCGGCTGACTCTGCTGCATTGTCCTGTCCTCGTTGGTGTCTCTGGATCAGGTATCTCCCGTCAGCATTTCTGGATGTTGAGGCAGACTCGGTGTCTTGGCTCAGGGGGGAAGTGCCTGTTGTGAACATGTGGGTTAGCCTGGGCACCTGGGACAGAGTGACTGCGGCTTGGATAGGCTGGCCGCAGTTTCTCCTTCACTAGAGCTTCAAGGAGGCCCCAGTGGATGAAGCAGGAACATGTGAGGTTCAGGGTAACAGAAAATTTAATGAGGGCCTTCAGGCATTTCTGTACTAGGAGAGCTATGTGACAAGATGTGCCAGGAAATATGTTTGTCTGAGTAGGAAACAATGCCCAAGAATGTCACAATTTATCATTGTACACAAGAGATGACGCTGACAGATAGGCAAAAGGAGACCCTCATGAGAAAGAGAAGACTTTAACACAGAGGATGGGAACCATCTATCAAGGGAACAGAGCATCCAATAAGTTTGGAACATTCTGGATAGCTCTGCCATCCTGGTGGGCTGGATCTCACACACAATGGCCCTAGTCCACAAGCCACTGCTGTAGCCTGAGCTCTATGTGCATGTATCTCTGTACAGACAGACACATGTCCTTTTAGGCATCAGATTTCTTCAGATTGGGATACAAAAGAGGGGTGGACAAGATGGCTCAATGGGTAGAGGCACTTGTTGCCAAATCTGATGACTTAAGTTCTTGATCTCAAGGATGGTTTATATAGGAAAGGAAAAAACTTGATTACTGCAAGATGTCCTCTGACTTCCATAAATGGGTCCACATTTGTGTCTGCAGATTCTCTCTCTCTCTTCTCTCTCTCTCTCTCTCTCTCTCTCTCTCTCTCTCTCTCTCTCTCTCTCTCTCCTGGTTCCCTAGGATATAGGCACCCTTTTATCTGTTCATTCATTATGAGACAGAATCTCCCATTGGCTTGAAACTCACCAAGCAAGTTATACTAGCTGACCAGTGAGCCCAGAGATCAACCAGTCTCTTTCTCCCAAATTATAAACTTACAGGATCACATGTGATTTTTGTTGGGGTGCTTGTTTCATTTTATTCTGACTTGGGTTTTTGTGGGTTCTGGGCACTGAATTTCAGTCATCATGCTGGGAAGGCAAGCACTTTACAAACTGAGCTATTGCCCACCCTCCTACTTGGTCCTTTTCTTGTGGACTTTGCTATAGTGGCTAACTTTCTTCCTAATAGAACTAACTGGATAGATGTTCTTGAGACTAGAAATGTGGAAAGTATGGCAGGGAAGTGAGAACATCAAGAGAGATGGATTTTGACAATGCTGGCTTCTCTGTACACACATACCTCACACCAACTCTCTCTAGTCCTGTGTTCCTTGGGACTTAGGACTTTGTGAACAAAAGATGTCATGAGAATCACATGGGATGAGAACACTACTCACAGAAAGGAAAATAAATTTATAATGGATGTATTATGTGTCAGGAACCATACTAAGTACTTCAATGTATTCATCTACCATTAACGAGGAAGGACTTTTAAGCATCCCTCTACATGTGAGAAAGAAAGGAGGTCCATAATATTAAAATCATGTTAACAGAGGAATTCAGACCAGAATCTGAACCAGCTTTCATTTAACCATGTAGCTAGTTAATTAACTAGTTAGTTAGTTGTGAAATGAGTAACTCTTTTTTAAAGTACACATCCAAGCACTGGCTTCCAGTCTGAAAACAGGGACCACATCTGTGAAAGGAGAAAATCAGTAAAGCATATACTGTATGCCCAAAAGAAGTCCCAACCTTCATGTGTCTACACTGCCTGATAGGCAAACATTTGTTGAGCATTTACAAAATGCCAACGGCTGCCTGGCGACTTTCCTGTGTTTGTACTTTCATACCCTATAGAATCCTGTGAAATCACTATTGCCAGTATCACTTGCATTTCGTAGAAGGGAATTTAATTAGCATGCCCCTGTTTACTCAGCTGGTATGAAGAGGAAGGCTTAAATCCAGGCCATCCAAGGCTAAATAACATACTCTCTACCAAGTGTCAGCACCTTAATAAAACATTGACACACTGCTAAAGTGCTTTGGTCACAGATATGGGTATTTGTAATTTCTATGTCTTCACTGAAATGGTAAATCCTTCAGCACCCATGTTTTGAGAGGTTATGGGTCAGAGAACTAACATAAATTTTATGTCAATGTGACATGTCACCTGTCCTCAAGTAGCTTCATGGCTGTGGAATCATGCAATGGTGAAAATCTGGAAGGAGTAGACTTGCCGTGGCAACTGGGAAAAATGCTACCCGATGAAAGGCCTGGGAAAACTGTGGCTCTGTAAACCATCACATACCTGCTCAGTCCTTGATAAGCTACACACTGAGAGGTCCCTATTATACACTGTAGCAGGCCTGCTCACAACCGCAGGCAGCACACTTCTTCCTGTCCAGAAGAAAAATGAGATGCAAAGTTGGACAGAAACAAACTCTAGGAGCACAGATAGCTCTTGCAGAGGACGGGCTTGAAAGTGGAAGCCCTTGGAGAATCCCTCTCAGTAGTAGGGATACAAGCAGGAAGACACAGTCCAACATAAAGTGATCAATCATGTGGAAAGGTGCTTCCAGCAGATAGGAGGAAAACTAATCCTAGCACCATACTGTAGCTATAAAATCCTTTTGCTGTTTTTAAGGGCTGGTTACCGCAGAACCCTGGTGTTATGAGCACTTTTCCCACCAGCCTGGTCACACAGCAACCATCAGGCCCAAATAACTCACAGAGATTCTGTATTAGATATAAAGCTGTTAGATATAAAGCTGTTACTAGCGTTTCTTATTGGCTAGCTGTGTCTTAAATATTAACCCATTTCTATTAATCTAAGTGTTTCCACATGGTCTTATCTTACCAGAGAGAGGGTCTGGACGTCTGCTCTCTCAAGTCTCTACATGTTGAATCTCCTACTACATCTCCCAGAATACTCCTTGTCTCCTAGTCCCACCTATCTTGCTTTCCTATTTGCCAACAGGGTTTACTCATTAACCAATACAAGAAACATATTTTACAGAATGATATCTCCCATCATCCTGGTATCTCAATCAGTCTCTCTCTCTCTCTCTCTCTCTCTCTCTCTCTCTCTGTCACACACACACACACACACACACACACACACACACACACACACTGTACTACAAATAAAAGGCTGTCTATAGTTGCTCAACTGTTATTATTTGGAAACTCTAGATGTATAGATGCCATTAAAGCAGCTTTTGGAGGCTTTGGGGGGCGGGGGTGAACTTCATCACCATAACCCTTTTCCTCTGTAATGCTTGAGATAAATCCTACCCTGATGTGAAAACAAGGTGGGCAAGCACAGGGAAGGGTTCAGCATGCTGGCATCCCAGTTGCTATGGGTGATATACACACACCTCTTCCAATAATGCACTTGGAAATGTAAGGCCCTCTCATGTAAGTCCTATGCACATTCCCCCCTATAAACAGTGCACCTAGCAAACTGCTAAAGCCCTAAGACCCTGCCTACAGGGATCTGCATGCACACCCCAAATGTAAACATTACAGCAAGTTTCTTCTCTTTTTGACCCTTAAACTTAGGGATGGGGGAGGGATGAAAGAAGAGGGTGAAAGAGAGAGAGGAAGGGAGAAGGAGAGAGAGAGCTAACTAGAAATGATGTGGGCTTTTTAATGCCTCATATCCCACCTCCATGTGACACACCTCCTCCAAAAAAGGCCTCACTTCCTAATCCTTCCCAAACAGTTCTGCTAACTAGAGACAAGATACCCAAATATAAGAGTCTATAGGGCTATTTTCATCAAAGCACCACATAAGGGTAGTGTGCAGTAGGTAAATGCAGTAGAAGCTGTTATATCACTGAAAAGATCAATAAAAATACAGAACAATTCAGACCATGCCTTTAGTCACTCACTCTCCTTCCCTTGGACCCCATAAAAAGAATATCTATGCAATAACCTTGACCTTGAGGACTCTCATGTGACCTACTGTCAGTCTTGACATTGTATTCCTCTGGCAGCTCTGCTATCGTTTTGCTTTGAGCAAAGCTTTCTTGCTATGTTGCAGTCTGTGTGTTCCTTCACTTAATCTTGCATAAGAACCTGGGAACACACAGCCCCAACCCAACCACAGGTAACATAAAGAACATCTCAGAACACATGCCATATGCTGATTGTAGAATAAATATGAAGAGCCTTAACTCTAGGTCTGCTGCAGGTTTAAGAGATTCTCCTGTGATCCGCAAAGCTTGGGATTTGAAAGAGAACAGAGGGTGTTGCTTCACTACTGAGCATTGTTTTATCAGCTTCCGTATGTCCTATCTCTACAAAATGGGAGCATATACTTACTGTCTAACAGCCTGGGTGAAAAGGAGGGGAGTAAAAGAAACACTTGTGTATGTCTCAAGTTTTCTGCCATGTTACTATGTCAGTAAAAATTTTGAGTAACATGAGGACCAGTGATATGGAGGAAGTGTGAAATGTTTTAAAAGTTTTTACCTTCCCTTAATGCTGATGGAGCTGTAGAAGAGATATCCATGCTTAGCATTAGAGCCTTTCAGAATTGAAGTGCAAGGAGTTATGCTCAAATATTGCCATGTCTCCCTTTAAGAATCAGGCCTTCTTCTATGTTGTTTCATGAAGATTTTATGCCCTACAAGAGTGTTCTTACTTTGTCTCTAGTTTTCCCCTATTCAAAAACAATATCACCTCAGCTCTACTGCAGTTGGGTCCATCAACTAGCCCTCTGAATTATTTTGCTTTGAGATAGAAAGCCTGTAAGATATAGAGTGAGATGAGACACACCAAAAGTTACTCAAGCCCAACAATCACACACTACTCAGAGAGATGAAAAACCTCAGCAACCTCCAGCTTTAATAAGCTTGCAATGTGTTTTATTGGAAAGTTTCTGTGTTGGAAATTTAATCCCCAAATGTATATGTTAATGATATTTAGAGGTAAGGGATTTGAGAGGCAATTGGGATTAGATGAAGTCATGAGAGTGAAGTCAACTGGATGGCATTTGCAATAAAAGGAAGAGAAACCCAGGCTGTAGCATCCTCTGACTTGTTCTGTAATGTTCTCTACAAGGTTACATATGCAGTAAGAAGGTCCCTAGCAATGCACCCAGATGCCAGCACTACACACCTGGATTTATCAGACTCCAGAACCATGAGCAAAATAATTTCTGTTCTTTATAAATACTGTTCAGGGTATTTAGATATAGTAAGAGAAAATAATATCCCCACCATCTTTTTCCCCTCAATCTTCCACAACTAAACCAAATTCATAAGACTTTATTATTCCTGTTTACATTTCTGTACTTCATTAAGATTTCTTGCAATAAGGATGAAATGTACACCACCTATTCCAAAGATTAAGGGCAATCCAGCCAGTAACTGAAAGACATATTCTCTCTTGTATAAATACCAATCTGTACAGAATTTCTTCTTGTAAATGAAATACAAAGAGGTTTTATTTTTTTCCCACTACTATCAAAACTTTTGAGATTATTTTGAAAATAAGAGTTAGACATGTGATTTCTGAGTCAGATGTTACAGCACTGGTTCCAGTGATCCACCAGAATGTGTTGAACTTGCACTTTCCAGGGAGAAGCCCCTTTACACCACCCCTTTTCACAGACAAATCCAAGCCTCCAATAAAGATGCTAAGGTTAACTCCTACCACATTGCTTGGAAATTATCCAAGAAAGCAAACTGAATTCAGAAATGTAGGTGCACATTTTGGGTAGAACTTGGGAGTATAGGGCTTATATGTAAGTTACATTGTTTGAGTAAAAGGACCATGTGTGGATTTGAAATTTAACAGGCACAAAAATGTGCCAGTTTCAATTATAGATATACTAAGAAGACTCTTTGGATCACCATAATATAATACCAGTACATTCCCTCAGCATCACCCATCTCAAGCAACTGTGCACACTGACAGAGCCCATGCTTTCATCCTCACTTATTTGAGTAAGTAGCAACTTACTTTGAGCTGGCTAAAAGGAGTTAAAACATTTCTATTATAAGCAACCATGGAAAACGTATTCAGGCTACCTAAAGTATATGAGGATAATACATTCCTAAGTACTTTGAAGAAAAACTGAAGCAAATGTACTAGACTTCCTACTTTTTCATAATGGAATGAACTAAATTACCCATTGTATGGGAACCGCACATAAAAGCCTTTCTCTCCATAAGTGATAGATGAAAGGGAGGAGAGATGAGTGGTCCACGGGCACGGACCACGCCTCTGGAATTCTAAGACCATGGATCAGCAGTCTGCATTTTAACTACAGCTCCTTGACATGAAACACTATTCATGGGTCCCCCACTGAGGACAGTCAGGTAGGCTTAGCTACAAAGATTTTCTTGTGCTCATCCCTCCTCCCTTCTCTTTTCCATTCCATCAGAAGGATGGCAGTTCCCTGACTGGGCTCAGGTGACTCTAATTTAAAATCTGGATTCCATGAGTCCTCCCATCTGAGCTTGCGGGGAGGGCATCTGTCAGCATCACAGTGTGGGTCCCTGGCATATTTACGGTTTCAGTGATGGCTTGCTCATTCCCATAACAGCTGCACTGGTGCCCTCACCCCACTTTTAATCTGCATGAAACCCCAACAAGAAATCCCGAGTCCCACTGACAGAAGAAAGCATGCCACATTCTTTTGTTATCCCATGGCCCTTGTCCCTCTTCCAGAACATTGGAGGACCATCGCTGTGTCACTCAAATAATCATCCTGCTGTTGTGCTACACATTTGACAATATTCTAAAGGGGACACTCATTCATTCATCTCTCATTTAATAGATATTTTCCCATGGTCTCCTATGGGCCGGTCACGGACACACAACCATAAACATGCCAGCCCAATGTCTGGCCTCCTGGAGCACACTTCTCTCACACCTTCCTGGGGACTAGCTCCTTGACCTATTAGCAATCTTCTGTTTTTCTAATTTCCTAGAAGTGGAATAGGAAATGACAAGCATGTCTCTGCTGGGAGTTTCTATTACAGAGATGGCTTGAAACAAACAACAATTAATTTTAAAAAAAAAAATTAAAGAAAGGACAACTGTGCAAGATGTACACCAGCCCTGAAATGGAAAGATGTAGCAGACACAGTTTGACCACTGGACTGGCATTACTGTATTGGTCCAGAGCCTTGTCCATTGAATACATCATCACCAAGACTGCCCATGGCTCTGGGCACACTGGCAACACAGATTACTTCAGCTTTCCAGAGGCTCAGTGTCTAGAGAACTCAGGAATGGATAAGAGAGCAGGTGACAAGCAAATCTATAAATGAGGGTCTGCTGCTGACAAGGTTAAAATTAGGAGGACAGAAAAGTGGCTCTAGCCACAGGAATGGGAAGGGGGCCTTAAACTGATGCTCTCAGCATCCTCATTTATGAGTGGGGCTACAGATCATCTTTATAGTACCTTCACTTGGCCAGAATTCTTCCACCTTGTGTCTAAAATAACCCGTCCACCTTTCCTCTGTCCCTTTGTAGGACATTCCAGCTCACCCTAATCTCTGAGAACTCACACCCAGTCAAGAATATACAAATGATCATTCACTCTAATGGTCACAAAGACTTTCACAGGTCCTGCATCATTTAAAAATACCACCTTTACCTGTACATGGGTCAGGGCAGATTTTACTCTTTCCATCATTCTTATGAAAGCCCTTGAGGGGAAAGAAAGTAAAATGATTGAAGATCAAAGAGGAGATGAACAAATAAGCTGAATTTAAATCCAAACCTCTTATCTCCACTGTAACATACAAATGACAGGTTGGGAGATTGTGTTCAGAAAAAGAAGTAAGGGAGACAAAGGTAAGAGAGGAGAGTCTGTGTGTTTGGCCCATGGGAGGGCAACAAGGATGGCTAGCATGACTGAACTCACAACCAGAATAGCAAAGTATAAGGCCTCCAGAGTTGCTTTCTGGCCTAGTGACCTATAGAAAAGCCAAGGCCACTCCACTCCTCTCATTATTGTGGGCTCTGAGGCTTTGTCAGTTCCAAGGTCTGGGAAATCCTATAATTCAGGTCTGTGGACCCCCCAAGGGCTCTGGAAAAGATACAACATTGTGTTTGAAAAGTACTAATTAAGCCCAGCAGTGGTGGCACATGTCTTTAATCCCAGCACTTGAGAGGCAGTCAAATTTCTATGAGTTCGAGATCAGCCTGGTCTACAAGAGCTAGTTCCAGGACAGAGTCCAATGCCACAGAAAAACCATGTCTGGAAAAAGCAAAGAAAAAAAACTGAAAGAAAGAAAGAGAGAGAGAGGGAGGGGGAGGGAGGGAGGGAAGAGGAGAGGAGAGGAGAGAAAAAAGAAAAGCACTAATTACCTGGTCCTCACCCCAAGAATCTACACCTGCCCAGTTGTAGAAGAACATAAAGTTGAAAGAGATGACTCAAAGTCTACAGGCATGGATATTTAACATATTAAACTGTGGTTGTCTCTCATTTGACTTTTTAATGCTTGTGTGTGTGTATATCCGTGTGTGTGGACATGCACCTAAAGCCCAGAAGACAACCCGGGGTGTCATACTTCAGATACTCAGGAAGAGATAGGATCTATCCATGACCTGGAACTTACCAAGTACATTAGTCTGGTTGCCTAGGAAGCTACAGGGATCCTCATGGTGCAAGGCAAGGGATTTATCAACTGATCCATCTAGTCAACCATCTATTTGCCTTTTATCCAAGAGCCTAACTCTCTCTCTCTCTCAGTCTCCACAGAACTCTAACCAGTGAGGCAGGGTATGGGATTTCTGCACTCTCCCACCACCAAAGAGAAGTTCCAAGTGGAATTAAATTGGGAAATGTTGCAGCTTAGGATCACCTGATGCTAGTGTGACATTCTCCTAAACAATGGATCTAGGCTGTGTGTCAAAGGTCACATCATGTCAGTTCTGAGTCTCAGATGGCTTGAACTGCTTACTTTGAAAAGCATTAGTGAACTGAGTATGTTTCCCCCAAAGATACATACATGTCCAAAGTACATAGTATGTGACTGTTACATTGTTTGGGAAAGGGTCCTTCCACAGATAATTCAGTTAAGAATCTTGAGATGAGGGCATCTGGGAATATCTAAGGCCTTTAACCTGGTGATGCTGTCTTATAGGAGAAATGCAGAGAGAGAGAGAGAGAGAGATCTAGATACCTAGAAGGAGACTGCAGACCACATGGAACTGAGTAGCTATGGTGCAACCACAAGACAAAGGTCATCTGAAGCTAGCAAAGGCCAGGAGAAATGTCTTATGGGTTCTGGCAGAGAGTTTTTGGTGAGAGAATGGCTCTGCCAATATCTCAATTTCAACTTTGGGTCCACAATGGTGAGAATGTGTTTAAGCCACCTGCTTTGTGGTCATCTGTTATGACTATCACAGGAAATGAATCCAGGAATTCTAATATTGGGTGTGAAGTGTGTGCCTGTTCACCTAGGGAGAAATTGAGCCTGAGACCTACAATGATCAAGACCCAAGCCATTGTTCCCTAAAAGCAGAAAAAATTCTTTGGGTGAATTTCAAAACTGATAACTTTGCATTTGAATTAAATGAATACACAGTATGAGTTACATATGAATGGGTGCCAGGCTTGAAGGCTTGCATGGACCCTGTGAGGACAGCCAGGGAGTAGAAGTCTCACTGTGCTCTGGAAAGGAATGGCACACAGTGAAGCATTTTTGTTGTCTTACATATAATACAACCATATAAAAATCAGAGGTTATTCATTATTAAACTATTTAGTTGTTTTCCCCAAGGTATACAACTGAGGAAAAGACTTCAAATTGGATTAAAATCTTGTGTCAGAACCAGCTCATGTTATATAGAAAATGTACATGTTGATTGGAGCCTTGATGGTACCTAGGGTCTTAGCTGCGTGGAAATGGGTCTTTAGGAGAGGAGTCAGTTATTGACTATAAGTGGTTAACCGAAGATGAATCAAAGGAAATGAGATGGCAGTCCAAGGAAAAGTTGACATAGGAGTTGTAAGAAAGAAATGGATAAAAGGCACCATCTCACAGGAGATTAGCACCTAGTAGCCAAAGAATCTTGGTGCCATGAACAGAAATATCAGCATAAGGGGGAAGGCATGTAATTGATGGATGGGGAAAGGATATTTGTGTGTGTGTGTGTGTGTGTGTGTGTGTGTGTCTGTGTGTGTGTGTGTGTGTGTGTGTGTGTGTGTGTGTGTCTCGGAGGTAATAGTAATTTTGGACATGCTGAAGTTGTCAGAATGAGAAAAAAATTAAGACTCAGATATATTCATATTCAGGTAAGAAACTGCATGCTTATTTCACTCATAATTGATGTTTGATTGGTTCTAGAATTACTTTTAGGTATTATTGCCTTATGAATGATCTCATTATGGATACAAAATCACAAATAAAAATACAAAATGAGGCATCATTTTAAGTCCACAAGTTGAGGGGAAGGAGAAATAGTTCACATCTCCAGTAGGAAAGACAAAAAGATCTTCTTAAAGTAATGAAGACCTCTAGGCCAAGCACTAGAGGAAGACTTTTAGGCCTGCCGGAACAGCATGTCCACAAGCAGCAAATCCTCTCGGTAAACTCTGGGTAACCTGGAAGTAACTAGACACCAGACAGACTGTAGGAGCTGGGGCTGCCTGATAGCCAGGTGAGATGGTTTATAAAGACAGAGGCCAAGAGGCCAGAACATGGGAAATGAAATGGGCTAGCAGCAGGTCAAAGAGCAGGGGAGACAGTAAAAATTGAGTGATTTCTTGTGTGGTTACTGGTTTATTTGGTGTTATCTGGAGTTAAAGGGAAATATAATAGGGGGGGTGGCCCAATGTCTAGGCCTCTTTGCATGCCTACCCTGGTTTTATGGACTAAAGCAGCCCCAAACAGGTTGTATAGAGAGATTATTATTTTAACCTGTTGACCCAGCTCCCCTAAAATAAATAAATAAATGCCCCCTATCTGTGATTGCTAACATATGGCTGTCAGGAGAAGAGTGCTGTCTAAATCTCTTCACAGATGGGTGTCAATAACAAAGATCTGCCACTGCTGTGACAATAGAGTTCACCAGCAGGCCCTCATCCAGGCTTGTGGATTTCTTCTGTTACCTTAGGATTTGTGAGCCCAACATCTTTTTTCAAACTGTCCTTTTTCCTTAAAAAGTCATTTCTTTCCAGGGATCTCACGCATACACATGTTCTCACACATGCGTGCACGCACACGCTTCAACACATTCTCCTATGGACTATGTTGTGATGGTAATTTCATTAATGTGTTATTAAAAATAGAAGGATGTTGGGAGAGTGGGTACATATAAGAAGCAGGATAATGTCAACTTAGTGAAAATGGGTAGATAAGCACTTTTTCGCTAGGTAATGTTTTTTATAGTTCTTTTTTTAATGTAAAAGAACTAAAACCCTCAGCTCTCAACTCTAGCACTTCAAACTTAACACATTAGTGAAATTATTAAGAAAAGGTTTGAATAGCTCATGCTGGAGTTTAGTCAGTGTGCATCATAGCACTGCTAAATGGCCATGTTTATTGTTTTCCTGACATCATAGAAAATACCCACAAGCTGTAAAAATTTTTATAGAAACTTTTATACACATGGATCATTTTAAGGGATTTAGACACTGTTTCCCACATTGTCTTTTAAAATCAATATTTACAATTAAGAGTTCCAAAGATTTTTTTTTAACCTAAGAACTCTCTTTGTGGCCAAAACAACATGAAAAGAAAAAATCTTGAGAAAAGAAACTTAAGCCTCTCTAAATTCGTGGAGGAATAGAAATGAGCATCCTCTCTCCCTCCCTTGAAGAGGATGGCCTCCAGGCTGAGCAAAGAAAACAAAACTGATACTTAGAGGGGAAAATTGAGTGGTTCTAATGCATTTGGGAGCAGGTGTAGGGCAGCCAAATGGAACCTTGGGGTCACTGGGAAGGAATGTCAGGGCTGAGTTATTAAGTTTAAGCAGAAATTATGGCCTGAAAGTTTAGCTTCGAATGAATTAAGGATGTGCTGAGGAGTGGGTGAAATATTTTCTCTTGGAGTCACGGGGTTAGCTAGCAGGTTGGGATCTGCATCTGGGGCTGATTATGGGTGCTTTAGGTGGCAGGTGGCTTTAGGAAACAGGGCCTCACAGAGCTTTTAAAATATTTTCCTGGGAAGGGTAAATAATTCGATGCCTTGTTGGTTTCCCTTCTGCAGGCTTTTGAAATACTCAAGCACATCTTAAGCCACATCAAAGGAGTCCCATGCTCTGAGAAGGCAAATGCCTGCTCCTCTGACACTTGGCCATATCCCTGAAACTTCTGGCATTTTGGAATCTGTCCTGGGCACAACTGGGGGTGGGGGGGGGGAGAAGATCAGTTACCAGGCCCTATTGTTGTATTTACACAACTAATATTTATCAGTTGTCTTTTTAATACCGATTTCCATAAGCCTGAAACATTTTATTGTCCACTTAGATCCTCTGAACAGCCACAAATATTGAGCCTGGAAAAAGTAACCTTAACTATGACACTAGAAGTAGCCCAGTGATGAGTCATTTTGACTTCTGCAAATAAAAAGAAATGCCCTGTTGAGTCAACAGTCACAACGATCACAACGATGGGATTAAAGATGATGGGTAATTGACTTATTCATAAGTATTTTCCCTTGACTTTAATTTTTACTTTTTGTTGTTATGAATATCTTTTTTTAATTTTAGGAGGTTATGCTTTTTTGCTTTTGGGTTTTTTTTAAATTATTATTATTGTTTTCCCTTGAGTTTTCTTAAACAATTCTTACTTTGGGGCAACAAAATCTGCAGAAGTCTACTGCTGCACCATTGGATGTACCTCAATGAGAAAAAGCTTCATCAAAATAATTTTCCTGATGATCAGCCAACTCAAGTGAACGTTCCAGAACCTAAAGTGTGTCCTTTTGCTTCTGCTTCTGAATTAGTTCCTCTTCAGTACCCTGGAATTACATAAGATGGGCTAGAACCCTTGACACATGTTTTCTGTGTCTTTCTGTAAAACCTCCAATGCATTTGGAGTATACAAGTTTTCTGATGTAAACTTCATTTATATTTCTAGTCTACTAGAATTCTTTTCCTCTTTTGTAACAACTGTCTGGTTTTTAATTATGTCTACAAGGAGTTTCATAACCAGTGGTTTCTGTCTTTAATTGTAATTCGGAAGCAAACGTCATCTTCACTTTTGCACAGGGCTGTTTGCACACATCTCTGCACACAGACGGGGTAGTTTATAGAGTACTGCTGAGAGTTTGAAATGATGAAACATCTCAGGGGCCCTGGAGGTCAACAAAAGCACAAAATTTTAAACTCAGGACTTGTCACATCAAAGTCACCTTGGACAATTTTAAAATATAGATTCCTGGGTCTTTTCACAAGAGTAATTTAGTACCTGTGTCAGTCAGTTTGATGTCACTATGAGAAATTTCTGAGAGTTGATTACAACTCACAAAGAGAAAGTCAGGCATCTTGGAGGACAGTTTTGGAGGTTTCTGGCTGTTATTGGCACATTGCTTTGGATCCTGTGGTGAGGTCACATGTCATGGTGGGAATAGGGCAAAGAAAATATGCTCACTGGGCAACCAGGGAGCAAAAGAGGGAGGAACAAGAATCAGGATCCCAAGGTCCTTTTTGAGTTAACACCTCAAGGTTTTTGTCTTCCAACTCTTAGAGGTTTCAATGTTTTCCCCAAGCATCACAAAACAGGGAGCAAGTCTTAACACTGTGGCATTTCCACATAGCCCAGCAGGAGGCCCTGCTCAAAAGTCAGGGGCCCTTTTAACTGTCAGGTGAAGTTTATTTTCAAAGGGGTTTACAAGTCATGGACATAGGCACAGCTCTGGTAGACCTGGGAAGTGGTCTGATTTAATTTTTATAATGTAAAGCTCACCAAGCAGCCCCAAAATAGATTCCTTAAGTCTGGGTATATATAAGCTCAGAAAGTGAGACTTTAATTCTGATTGCTTTACACCCAGAGGGAAAAATTTATGTAAATGATCAAAGTTATGAACCTCATTAGAAGGACTGATTAGAGCTCCTAGAATTCCTGTCCCTGGCAGCATCTCCTCATGGGTTCCGGACAGTATCAGTAGCTTTCTCAAATAATATCCCTGGTTTCTCAATGTCCCACACTGTTACTTCAGTCTGCTTCCCTATCCTCAAGAACACACATCATCACTACAGTGACCAGTTAGACACAAAATGCTGGATAATGATGCTGTCATAGAAGATTCTCAAAGTCAAAATCTACTTCACAAAAAACAGCACTGCCAAACACAACTTTAAATAAATGTTAAGTAATGTGCTTTCTAGTTATTGGTCACCAGAGGAAATTTGTTTATTCAGAGACATTCACAAATTATTAAGAATCCTGATGACAGAATGCTGATCAAATCAGAAACTTCAGAGGATCCCACTGCACTGTAACACCACCCTAAGGAGACGTTTGCCTTTTCTCAAGAGCCTGTGCAGTTTTGGATGTATGTTTTTCCCACGTTTGCCTCCTGCCCCAGTTTGGTGCAGCATTCATTAAGCCAAACCTACCTGAACTGAGCTTGCCTGTTTTTCTTGTTCATCAACAATTCAGACTTCTCACATCAATGCATAGAAGACCTGGAAGTCACTTTTTCGATATTTAGAAAAGTCTTAACTTCACAAAAAGCAGTGAAAAGGAAACAGATTTTCTATCTACCCCCATTCCAGGACACTCATGGCCTCAGCTGCTATCAGCATCAGCCACAACAGTGACACACTGGTTACAACTGAGGACTCTGCTACATAGAGACACAATTATCCAAAAACTTTACATCAAAGGTCACTGTCATTCTTGTCCTGCAAATTCTATAATTTTAATAAATATGTAATTGCATTTACCTACTTTTATAGTATTATGTAGAAGAGATCCACTGCCATAAAAATCCTCTGTGTTCTGCTAGGATCTGTCTCTCTCATCCCCTACTTCTGTCAACCACTGACTTTCTTTGCCTTCATAGTTTTGTCTTTCCCAAGATGCTCTGTCGTGGTCTTCTTGGACTGGCCTCCTTTTATAGTAATGATCAGTGGGGTTTCTTCCATACCTCAGTTGCTTAATAGGTCATTTTTCCTGCACTAAACATTATCACACGTCTGGATGCACTACAGTGTACTAATCTGTTCATCTGCTAAAGGACATCTGGACTGCTTCCAGGATGTTGGACTGTCTGCCAACAATGAATGGAGCTACTGTAAACACCCACATGCAGACTTTTGAGTGAACATAGCTTCCAACTCCTTTGGGTAAGTACCAAGAATTGTCATCACTGAACCATATGGTAAGACTATGTTTAGTTTTGTCAGAAATTGTCCAACTGTCTTCCAAAGTGGCGATACCATTCTGCACTCCCACCAGCAGTGAGTAAGAGTCATTGCTGTTCCATGTCCTCCCTAGTGTTTGATATCGTCAGCATTCTGCACTATAGACATGTAACTATCTATGTCTCATTCATGCTTTCATTAGTATTTCATTGATGGAATATGATATGGAGCATCTTCTCTTATTTGCCTTCTATTCAAGTCTCAGTGAAAGATATAGTCTAGTCAGGTCTTTGGCCCACTTTTAAATGGTCAGTGCATTTTTTATTGTTGAATGTTAGTTCTTTATATATTTTGGATACCAATCTCATCTCAGACATCTCTTTTGCAAATATTGCCCATGACTGATCTTTTCTTTCTCTCTCTAGACACTATCTTGAACATAGCAAAAAGAAAGTTTAATTTCAATTAAGTTCTGTGAATCAGAGAGGGACAGCTTCCATTGACATACCTAAAGTCTTGGACAAATCCAAGGCTGTTGAACATATCTTTTCTATGTAATGGTTTATAAGTTTTGTAGCTTTAAATTTTAGATTTAGGTCTAAAAAACATTAAATTAATTATAAGAGTGCAGATTCTGTGTCCAGACTCACATTGAATGGTGGATATACAATTATTCCATCATCCCCTGATTAAAAAAAATAAATGACTTACTTATTGTATTGCCTTTACTTCTCTGTCAAAGATCATTTGATCAGTTTTGGAATTATATGATCAATTTCAGGGATTTCTATTGTATTGATCTCCTTACAAGTTCTTTTCACCACCACCACACTGTATTGATTACTGTAACTTTATAATATGCTTTAAAGTCAATATTAGCCCCAACATGTTATTTTGAACCTTTTGTAGTTTCATCCAGATTTTGAGGCAGTTTGTTGATCCCCACAAACTTTCAGGGACTTTGACTGGAATTGCATTGAGTTTCCAGAACATGGTGAGAAGGATTTGCACCTTGACACTACCAAGTCTTCCTATTCAAGAATATAGAATATACCCCCTCCACTTAATAAATTCTTCTCCTGTTTCTTTATCCAAGTTTTCTAATTCCTTCAAAAAGATCATGCACATCGCCAGGTAGTGGTGACACATGCTTTTTAGAGGCAGGCAGATCTCTATGAGTTTGAGGCCAGCCTGGTACACAGAGGGAGTTCCAGGACAGCAAGGATGGTTACACAGAGAAATGCTATCTTGAAAAACCAAAAGAAAAGAAAAGATTATGCCATGATTTTTTAGATATATATCTGATTACTTCATTTTCAGGAAGTGCTAAATGTAAATTACACTTTCTCATTTTATGCATGTCCATTGACACATAAATGGGAAGCCATTAATGTTTGACTGTTAACCTTTCCTGATATATCAATACTATATGTAACTTTTTCTTGTGGGAACAATTGGCAAAACTTATCAGTGAACATATTAGAGACCACTACTCGATCTTTGGCCAGGCTCTCATTTGACAGACAAAAGTATGTACAAATTATTTCTTCTGAGTTTTCAAGGCATTTGTTGGGGAGGATCCAAAACACTCACCAATCCATGCAGGCCTTTGGTCATCTTTCAGAACTTAAAGGAAAGGCCTGATTGCTGAAAATAACCATACGTTTCAGGGGCAAACTGGAACTAGCATAGAAGATTCCTCCCTGAGGACTAACTCTTATAATTTCTGAACATACTCCTTCAAACACTTCTTAGAGTGAAAGTTCTCTGGTATCAGATGCTTTCTATTTTTACATCTAAGAAGATGTTTCTTTCAGTTTTGAAGGATACTCCTTCTAAGTACAAGCTGGTATCTTTCTTCCTTTGGTCCCAGAACTTTATTTCACATCCTTCTCTTCTCTTTTACACAGTCTTGAAAGAAGTCATATGTCTATTGAGGAATAATCTTTTTGTACACTGTAAAGATGTGTAACTCTGATTGGCTTAATACAAAGCTGACCAGCCAATAGCTAGGCAGGATTATGGGGACACAGAGGATGCTGAGAAGAAGGGCAGAGTTGCCAATGAACAAAAAGAGAACAGACACATAGGAGGAGAGATTAAATCCTCAAGTCATGTGGCAGCACACAGATGAAGAGAAATGGGTTAATGTAAGAGCTAGTGGGACAAGCCTAGGCTATACGCTGAGCTTTCATCATTAACAATAAATCTCCGTGTCATTATTGGGAAGCCGACAGTCCTGACAAAGTCTGCCTACATATGTCTCTTTCCTTCTACGGGCCAGTCAAATAGAGGTCAAACAGTCATCTCATGCCTCTACCCCAGCCAACTTCATTACCACTCATTTTCTGTACTTTGCTTAACATAGTAAATTGATGATGTTCCCTGATCCATGTTACTAAGATTTCTTGATTTATAGCTTATTGTCTAACATTAATGTAGGTAATTCTCAATCATTATTAACACATTTCATCTGACTTGTTTTCCTTTCGACAGTGCAATGAATGAAAGCGAGGCCTCTCAGTGCTAAATAAGAAATCTACCATGGAGCTACTGAGCTACACTCCCAGCTCTCTCTTCCCCCGACTTCACCATCATACCCCACTCCTTTTCCTTCCAATCTCTCTCTCATCTTTTTTCTATTTGCTTTTTCAACTTTGCAAGTTTCTATTGAGATAATCTTGAATGCAAATACATTTTCTTCAGACTAATCAAAGGCAGTCTTCATTTCTGCTGCAATGTGTTTTATCTCTGTCTGATCATACTTTATTCTTCTTTTTTTAGGATTTCCACCTCTCCACTTATGCTGCCCTCTGCTTATTGCATGCTGTCTACTGGATCTGTTAGAGCCCCCAGGACACAGATCATAGAACCACAACTGTTTTAAACTCTCAGTGAAATTTCCAATGTCTTAGCACATCTGTGTCTGTTTCTGTTGTGTGTTGTGTCTACACACATTTTTTTTGTGGGGAATTAAGTTAATTTTACTAGACTTTCAGATGTGGTGGTAAAACGTGAGGAGAAAAGTTCTGCACTGCAGGGATTAGTGAGCCTGTATGGCATATGCCTCTCAGTCTACTGTACTGCCCCCAATTAGGCAGGACAAGATTCCCAGAGGTCATGAGACCTACAGACTTCCCTTCAGGAGACTAAGAGAAAGAGAACTGGATATTTGCATTCATCCCATTCATTTTGCTCTAACCCCAACAGGTTAGGATCAGATTAAACAATTTCTCCTGAAGACACAACTTTATAGAAACATAGAACTCAGGCATTGTTCAAAATGATTACATTTTCCACACCTGGGAGAAGCATGTGAGGATCCTTCTTAGCACAAGAACCTGGTTGAACTTTGGGAAGTAAGAGTTAGAAAACTATGGGAAACTTCCCAACCAGGCCTTATGGGAGATTAGATTCCCATATGTTTTGCACTTGGCCCTTCACCAACTCATCATTCATTACACTTTGATTCTCTCTACATCTACACTGGTTCTTTCAGAGGTGTCTCTCATAGATATCACCTCTAGTTAATTGTTCTCCATACTCAACCCTTCTCTCTTCTCTCTCTCTCTCTCTCTCTCTCTCTCTCTCTCTCTCTCTCTCTCTCTCTCTTTACCTTGGAAGTCAACATCTTATTTCTAATTCTCATATAGTCTAAAAAATAGATATTGATCCTTAGATTGGTTTGTCTTTTTTTTTTTCTCCTATTCTTAGTGTGGAAATGATGTACAAGTTCCTTGTGTGCCAGACTGGAAACTGGAAGACAACCTCAGAGTGGTTTTAAGACAAAAATCTTTTTGCAACTGAGTGCAAAGAATGAGTGACTGTGAAGGGTTCAACTACAAATGAGACATAAAAACTACACCTCCTTGCCACAAGGCTCAGAGGAATTGCAGGAGAATGGATGGAAAGATGGGCAGAGCCAGAAATTAGGAAAAGACTGTTGAAAAATAGTATCTTCTGTTCATAACAGAGCCCTTGCACTCATGAACTCTCTGAGACTGTGATGGCCAGCCCAATACAGGCACAAGATCCAGCCAGTCAAATTTCTAGCATAGGTAGGGGAGGGGCTTATAGGGGAGGAAGTTATAAATCACAGCACCTGGCTGAGGATCTTCAAAAGTTGAGGTGCTAGAGTCAAGAAAATCAGTTTTCCTCAAGTCAACGGCCTCTGTCAGTTGTCTTACTCCAGTGGATGACCCTATACCCAGGCACATACGAAGAACATTTATTCGACTGAATCAACTGTTAGAAAGGGACATGAAGATGGGAAGCTAATATAGCGGTCATGGGAAGAGTGTGAGGTGACCTTGGGGATAACAAAATACCTCACATACATTTATGAAATTCTTGAGGAATGAATTAAAACATAGTGGGGGGGGGCAACAAAAAGAAGTACCAGTCTTGGGCTTGGGTGATGGCTCAGTGGCAAAGCACTTACTATGCAAATGGGAAGCCCTGGTACAAGATCTCCAGAGCACATGCACAGTCACACTCCTTAGTTTGTGTCTATAATATTAATGCTGTTCTAGAAAGATAGGGGGCAGGGACAGCAGGACAGTCTCTGCAAGCTCCTGGGCTAACTGGCCTGGCATTTCAGCAACAAACAAAGCACCCTGCTTCAACCAAGTGGAAGGTGAGATTGTATTCTCTCCTTTCCATGTGCTTCCTAGCATGTGTACAAAACACACACAGACAGACAGAGAGAGAGAGAGAGAGAGAGAGATACAGATACACACACACACAACCACACATGTAGCTGAACATAATAAACATTCACTCACACTGATATTAACAATAGACATGTTAGTATCTCCAATTGTAGAAACTAAATATTAACATGTCTGATGGGGAAGAAAATAAAATTTTGCCTTTCTTTACCTTCTTTCCTTGCTTTTACGATCTTGCACAAAGTAGCCCCACCCAATAAGACAATACCAGCCTCAAGCTCTGAGAGGAGGAAGAGTCTTCCTTCTGTAAATGGTTGTGGTCCAAGAGGATGTCTTGGTCATCTTACCCTTGCTTGCCTCATGGTAGTTTATTCTCTGTACACGCTGGGTATAACTGGACACTACTGGCACTTAAGCTCACATTTGCTTCTCTGCCTGGCACTGTGATAAAACACTAAGACAGGAAACTGAAAGAAGAAAGGCTTTATTCTACATCACAATTCAAGGTTGGGTTCACCTCGATGGAGAAGCACAGTGATAGGGAGAAGGGCAACTTGAGAGCTTGTCACTTTGCATACATGGTCAAGAAGCAGAGCAGCAAGTGCATGCATCAAGGTGCTCAGCTCTCTCCCCATCTCATGCCTCCCACAATTAAGAAGGGTTTCTACATATCAGTTAATGTAATCAATATAACCCCCACAGGCATACCCAGAGGCCCATTTCCCAGGTGTTTCTAGATTCTGTCAAGCTGACAGCATTAACAATCTCCATCCCATACATCTTTCAAGTAAGATCTGCCTTAAGCATCATTCATGGATCCTCAAAGGGGAACCATTAGAACATGGGAGAAGTTGGTTCATTCTCTATTATCAGTTTATAATTTTAACTTTCTTATGAAAAAGCAAAAACTAAGTGAAACACTACAGTGAGCCTGCTTTTGAAAAAACATTTGGTTTTTTGATAAAGCTAAACACCTCCCTTGTTCAGAAGCACAGAGTGAGACAGGGCCCTCGACACAGCACTATACATGATGGAGTTCTTCCAAAAGGTCCCTCTGAGACACTCTCCTGAAACTTGCCTTCTCACCTGGGCCCACAGTTGAGGATAGCTAGGGATAACTCAGCAGTTGTGACCTTGACTCAGCTACAAGTATCTTTACAAATGGGTGTCAAGGTTAAGGATGGCTGCTGACCAGAAATAAGCTGGGGTATCCCTAGGGCATCTACAGGATTTCCACGTAGCTTGAGTTTCCCCACAGAGAGTAGCATTTGGGATTGCTAGATAGAGGGGCAAACTTCCAAACATGAGTGTCCCCATAGACAGAACAGACTCAGTATGGCCTTATATAAGACAACAAATGTCACATTGTATCATTCCTCCCAGAACCAAGAACAAAGAAGAGACTTGACTTCTCAAGGAGAGGCTGCTTCAGACTGTTTTAACAGGTCTATGCATTATCATTTTATCAGTTTCTCATATGAAGAAACCGAGGCATATGGCATTGTTCAACCAAGACCAAGTCAGCTAACCTCAGAGCTAATACTAGTAACTTCAGGTTATCTCTGCTTCTGTTATGTCTAAATCATAGTAAATATATCTATGTGGCTTAAGATTTATTGAATCTTTCATTTACCCTTTCTCTTGTAAGATTTTTATACTGTATATAGCCCAACTTAACTGTCAACTTTATCTGAGAATACAGAATTAACCTTTAAGTCTCTCTCATCTTTACCTATCAATTGGGTTGGTCTGATTTTCACAGGTGTGAGCTGCCTGGAAGATTAACATGTCCCCATGATTACAGTTCTCCTGTTCTAATATTCGACATTAAAATTACATCAAACTTCCATTTATCCACCCTGTGGACATCCCATTCACTACTGCTACCCCAAAAGCAAAGTGGGTCATAGAATGGCCAGTTCCTTTTAAGCACAGTCCCCTGTGCTGATTAGACTCCCTTCCATGGAAATGTCCTTTACTGTGACCCTAAAATAAACCATACTAATCCTGGCTTCTGAGTTCTTCCCTCTTAGGATCTTTCTGACGTTCTGAGGTCTCTGTTTTTCTAAGAGTTGAAGTAATGGACTCAAGTCTAGGGCACCTTCATCAGGCTTCCCACCACATCCATTAGCTCTCCTTCTGAGCATTTTCCCAGGCTTCCCCAACTCTCAGAAATTTACTCGGAGACTTCTCTCCTATACTTTTCCAAATAGAGACATGTAATGATCCCAGATCTGCAGGCTCAGGAGCCTCAGTCCCAAGCTCATCCCTTAATGAATGTCTCTTTACCGGGAAAACTCAGTACTACCTGTTTGATGTAGTAGATACTCTCCTGGAATGGTATTAAACTTCTATCTGAAACAAAATATTGTCTAGAACCTATGACCCACTACTTCTTAAAGCCCTATAGTTGTTGTCCATGGATTTCATTTTCTTCACGTGCTATAAAGACCTCTGTGATGGCCATGTACACAATTCTGCAGGGTCCCCTTGCTGCTGGTCCTGCACAGACTCTAAATCCTTGAAGCTCCCACAAGACATTACTTTGTGTCATTTCCCTCTTTTGTTCATCTTTTGTGTCTGCCTATAATTTTCTGGTCCTTTGAATGGCCATTGGAAACTTCATAATAAGTATAATCACCTTCTGCATCAGAAAGCCCCCCCCCCAAGCTCTACCTTTCACTAACCTCTGCCAGGTTAGGTAATTCACTCTCTGCTCAATACCAAACAGGGACTCCCAGTCATTGTTTCATAACTCCAGAGGTACTTCTTTCTACCAAAGGCCTATACCCTGACAGCTTGAGTTTAATTTATCTTTGTATCTGTGCTCCATGGCAGATGTACACACTCAGAACATATGTGCTGGATGCAAGCAGAAATGATGGGTAAATACAAGTGAGAAAGCATTCTTTGGCTCAACAAGGAAAGGCCTCTTTTTTTCTCACACTCAGCTGTCTTAGGTTAGACACTGCTGGGGCTCAAAAATTGCTTCATTGCCTCAGGTCCCTAGAGAACCCTTTACGCAACCCATACAAAAATGTCATGTGATTCTGTGTGATGCCAAAGGCACCTGAATTGCTTCAGGGTTACAACAATGAGCATCCGTTATCCCAATAGTAGCAAAGAACAGATGCAAAAGTTAATAGAGTTTTCTGGTTGACAGAATGCTAGGTAAATGAATCTATGCTGCATTATATACAGAGAGATTCCAAAATGTGGCAACATGAGGAGGATTCTGTGCTGAACTGCACCAATCATGATCTGGGGAGCTGTACATCAGATTGCTATACTGATCACAAGAATAAGAATTCACTGCTGAGTACACTCATTCCAAACTGCTATATGAATAGATGGTCATCCAAATACTCAATTAGCATTCCAGAACACACTCAGGGAATTTCAAAGACCCCACACAGTTGTGTCATTACATGGAGAAAAATCTTGTCCTAGCCAGCCTCTTTCCTTATCTAGTGCTGTGATGAGGTGAGGTGATGGGAAAGGATTGACCTTCCCATGCACTGGAGTCTGTTTTCTGCCCTAGAGTCACCCAGTACTTCTCTAGGTTCTATTTAAAATCTGCTTTCTAGGAATCTTCTTTTCCTTCTGAGAGTCTTCATTATTTCCTGGGAGACATCACTTTTCATTTTACCACTTACTCATTTAAAGTTTTATGAAAATTGGTTTGATTGGTAATCCTGCACATAATTGTATTGGGCTTTAAAGGGCTGGGACCTATTGACAGGTTCTATGCAAATCTATGAATGGAATACCTGTCCAGCAATTCAGCACTACCACAAGCCCACAGAGCATCTGCTGTTATAGACAAAGAGAACTCACCTGCACATTTTTCACTCATCAGGACTGTTTGGATATGGATAATATGGATAATAGGTGTCTAGGCACCTATTTTCAAACAAAGTCATATTGCAATACCAATGAACAGTACATCTATCTACTTTAAATAAACTGAGCCCTCGGAATCACTGAAATTAAATTTAAAATACAGAGAAAACCTCTGTGTGTGTGTGTGTGTGTGTGTGTGTGTGTGTGTGTGTGTGTGTGTGTGTGTGTGTGTGTGTGCGTAAGTTCTCAAATACCAGGTAAGAGCCATGTTCATACACACTCACAGTAACCAGTGGGAACAATGTTCTTCGTGTGGCTTTAATTTGCTTTGTAAATACAAATGTAATTGGTATTTAAGGGACTATTCTAAATCACTATCACCCTCCTCTGCCTGAGCATGAGTAATCTAATTCCTACAGAGCATGTTGGGTTTGACAGACAGATCTCTGAGGACTGTCTTGTGTGTCAGCATCGGTGAAAATGAGTTCTGAAGTAGAGTCACACCCCCACGCATGCGTGGAATCCCAATCAACCACAACCCACACATCTATTTGCCCATGTCTTGCTGCTGATGGCTAATATATTCTTTTGCTTCTGGCAAAAAAAAAAAAAAAAAAAAAAAAAAAAAAAACAGTGGTGAGAAACCGCTGGTGCATATTGATAGCATGCATCTTCAAGTAACCATAATTGGGAGAAGAGACACACAGCTCGTGAACATGCCAGGGGACCTCAAGCTGCTGCTGTCCTTCAATCTGCAGCCAACTGGAAACAAAGGGCCCCCAAACTGTCAAGGGATTGAAACATTCGCTCATGTTAGGAGTGGAAAATTAAAATTTAACTCCTTGACAAAAAGGGAATTTGCTTGCTAGTGCCACTAAGTATTTTAGCTGAGCACTAAATAGTATCTGATTAAAACTACTCCCCGGGGGAATGTGTTAGCCTCCTTGTCTAATTCTATTGTGTTGTGGATAATTTGTAATACATGGATGTCTTCTTATATTTAAATATATAACCAAGAGTGTGAAAAAGTGAAGTCACATGGTAAGATCACAATGTTTACAGGGTGGGATAAACCTATTTGGGGAGAAGCAAGTCACCAGTAAGCTTATGCCCTAGCAGGAACGTAATGTGTTCCCAGCCCAGCTGAAGGGAAGATATTCCTAGGAACTCCAGTAGCTATTTACATTCATTAAATCAACCTTACTTTCTAACCCACAGCTGCACATTAAATAATGTGCCATACATGCTATAATAAAAAGACCAATTGCTTTAGTCATCCAGTACAAATGACGGTGGATAAAATGTTTTCACCCGAGTTCATTGATTTGGTTTTCTGTTATTTAGAATGGTTTGTGTTGATGACAGCTTTGTTGTATATACAAGGGCCATTGGGCCATTTTTGTGGATAATTCTAGTTTCTGAAAAAAATCTGGAAATGAATGTTCCCCTATGTGAAATGCAACATGGTACCCATTTTCTCTGAGCTCCCCACACCTTCTAGTGTAAGATGTCCAATTACCTCTGAAAATGCTGAATTAGTCAAATTAGGTAGAGAACATGACTCAGTGCATGGACCGTTTTAGAATGTGCCCCAAACCACATGATGACATTACAGTATGCTAGGCACTGACATTAAATTCAGTAGAGAGATCTCACACTCTGTTCTGCACCCTCAAATGCCAAACAGTGTGCCTGCCAACTGTCGAATGCTTGCCAAAGGAGGGGAAGCATCACAGGCCTTTGTTAGTTTTGCTAGGGGTCAAATGTGTCTGTTAGTCATCAGCCTCCACATTGCATGTCTGATTCTGAGGGGCATACACATCACCAACACCTATGCATTTCCTATCCCTGTGATAACAGGCCAGCACAGATAGCATGCTAGAAAAACAGTGTGCACTTCAAAAAATGGCTCAGCAAGGAGAGAGCATATGTAAGGCTCATACAGGATACAGAAGGACCAAGGGCTCAGGGGTGGCTATGCTGCCATCTGTTACATTCTGCCTAATTTATTCTGAGCACAGAGGCCCCCCTCCTCCATCCTCTCCTATGTTTTCCAGACACAAGCCTGGAACCTGTGACTATTACGTCATCAGAAACAGTGAATTATGGCTGTGACTCTAGCTGGGTAAATGTAGTTCCTTCCGTGCAAGGCCTGCTCACAGGATATTTGCACATATCCAGCTCAGTTTCAAACCTTACAATCTTTCACATACATCCACCCCCAACTCAACCAGCACACAAACAAAGTATTTCTGTGTGCCTATGGATGCATATGCATTTGTTTTAATTGCCCAGATGTACTAGGAAACATTAGAAAATAAATAATTGTAAGCATTTTCCCACTTAGATAAAATGAATTCAGTAGGCTTTTGAACAAAGCTTTTCTGAACTAATCATTTCCCACATGGGATTCTCTTTCCATTCTAAGGTGAAGAGATACTGTTCCAGCTTGCATTCTGTTGCTGTGGTAAAACAACGATAAAAACCAACTTATGGAGGAAAGAGTTTATTTCTTCTCACAATTCCCAGGCCACAGTTCATCACTAAAGGAAGTCATGGCAGGAACTCAAAGAGGGAGCCTGGATTCAGGATCTGAAGCAGAGACCATGATGAAACATGCCTTACTGGCTTAAATCCCATGGTTTGCTCATCTTGCTTTTTTATACATCCCAGGATCAACAGCTCAATTGTGGCATCACTCACAGAAGGCTGGACCATCCCACATTAGTCACTCATCATTAAAATGACAACAGATATTCCCACAAACCAATTTCCCACATGGATCTGATGGAGGCAATTACTCAAATGAAGTTCATCATTCTCAGAGACTGTCATTAGAGGCATGTTGACCAAAGCTTACAAGCGCAAAAACATAAGGACATTAATGTCAGCAAATGTCCAAGAGTTCCTGCCCTTGTGGAATTAGGTATACCAGAGAGTTCCCATAGACTTCCAAACATCACAGGCTATTGCAATGTTCCTGATTACATTATAGAAATGATGGCAAGACCATATTGTTGAAAACCCCAGATACTATAGGGAAATCAAACTGATACTGACCTCAAAGCTTCTTCCATACTGACTAGCTTTCATGGTGCTGCAAGGTGTTATGCATGCTACTAGAGGAAAAAAAAACATCAGTCTTCCCCTTTTGTGAACCATGAAAGCTACAGTAACAACCATTCTGGCAAGACATCCTCATTGGTGCAATAATACCATGGAAGTTATAGGAGTAACCAAGCACTTTCTGATTGGATTTATGGCTTGTTCCACAAGATAAAACCCATACCTAGTATTTCATCAAGGCAAATACCTGTGGCTAGGTAAGTCATAGGCCATATTGCCAAAAATACACAGAATTAAACCAATTCCTAATGACTTATGGCTATACCCATAAATTACTGCATGTCTTAGCCCTCCTTAGAGAAGCCTCCTTTCCCAGTAGATGGTGATAATCACAGAAACCCATTTATTTATAATTTTTATTATATTTATGTACATGGGTTTTGCCTGCTTGCATGCATGTGTACCATGTGTGTGCAATACCTGTGGAGGCCAGAGGAGGGCGCATCAGAGTTACAGATGGTTGTAAGCTGCCATGTGAGTGCTGGAAATCAAACCCAGGTCCTCTTATAAGTGTTCTTAACTGCTGCTGAGCCATCTCTCCAATTCAGATGTGAGAGAATTATCATCATCAATGCAGGTCAGAGATTTTAAGAATAGAGTTTCTATGGCCTGCCTGGAAAGGAAGCTATGAGCAAAAGGCAATGGACAACTATAATAATTAAGTCATCTTATGACTGTTAATAGAAGTTTCAAGTCATTTTGATGCTTGAAATTTTGTATTGATTTGAATTATCAATACAAATGAGACTTGTTCTCATTTTGGGTATGACTATTTTAGTTCTTAATGCTTTAGGTCATTATTGCAGCAAAACAAAATTCAAAGGGAGCTTCTATTACACAAACAGATACTGCTGAAATTATGGCAAGAAAAAATAATACAAAATAAGTTAACTTACTAATAATATGTAACCTACAAGCTATTTGAAGCATAAAGACATTATTTAATATAATATGTGAAAAAATAGAACATATACAATATATATGACATTTTATTAAAACTAAGCATGAGTTAGAATTGTAAGCAATTTAGGTTTTCAGGTTTAAATTTTTGGTTTGAAAATATCATTGCAACAGCTTTTAACAGGTAGATTTTCTTCCACTTGGATCACACTTTTGGTATTCATCAGTGTTGATGCACATCAGACTCAGTTGTTTTAATTGGTGTGTTGCCCTCCTTTTCCATTATGACTCAGTGGCCTACCAGTTCCCCTGTTGTCAGATCTGTATGTAGACATGCTATTAAGGTAAGGTGATGTGATCTTTGGTGAGTTTCTGCTTTTAAAAATGATAGATGTGTTTGTACTATGTGTATCTAGAAATGGGATTATTGGATCCTGAGGAACATAACCCTTCACTCGACTTATTATTGTATTACACAACATGATGCCATATGCATGAAGTTTAAATGCACACTGATCAATGTTATATATTACTTTCCAATATATTTTGTGCAATTCAATTAAAAGGGATAGAAGAGTAAAAATAGTGATTACCTTTTCCAAGAATATGGAGAAATTGTTTTGAGGAATGGAATTTAAGAAGATAAAGGTATTTTCATAGTATTATGTATAGCATTTTGTATAACTGAACTATTTCATAGAAAGGAGTAAAATGAAAATTGAAAAAAATCAAAGAAGTTTCAAAGAATTCAGAACCAAAATGACATGAGCATGCAGACAGTTGATCAGCAATGCCCACAGGGTTGGAAAAATGTGAAAATATAATTTGTAGGGCTGTAAGTGAGAGCAATTGAGATTATGTACCTGAGGTCAGAGAGCATCCTAAGAGGATGAAGCCACCTTCCAGAAAAGAGCCCTCATGGTTTTTGCAGTCATCTGTGCCTTCTTTGATCTTCAAAGCAATAGCTATTAGGATCTAGTACAATAACAAAAAACTGATTACATTCCGCATTTCTCTCTTAGCAAAAGTGCAGGAGCAGGCTTAGTCTCTGCACAGTATGCATCCTAGCTCACAGGGCAGTGTTGGCAGAAAATGCAGTATATGCAGGACCAGGATCTGATCTTCTGTACTTGCAGACCCACTAGAGGCTAAATTAAAACCTTAAGACAAAGCATAAACACTGAACAAGAACAACAGACATGCTAACATGGTCGGAGAAAGTCCATAGGCCTCAACTTTGCACACAGAACCACAGGCGACTAAAAATGCTGAAAGTGGGATAAATGGCCCTCCCCAGGGAAAAGCACACCAATTGGTTATCCTATGGCCCTGACAACATGCAACATACATAGAAATTCCATTATACAGAGCAGTGTGTGTGTGTGTGTGCGTGAGTGAGTGCATGTGTGTGTGAATGCGTGTGTGTGTGCGCATGTGTGAGTGCATGTGTGTGTGTGTGCATGCGTGTGTACATGTGTGTGTGAGCATGCACATGCACGTGTGTTTAGGAATACATATGAATATACACATGCATCTACATATATGTATACAATCAATGAAAAAGAGTTAGTTATCCATGAACTTGAAAGAGAGCAATGCGGAGTATATGAGAGGGTCTGGAAAGAAGAAAACAAAGGGGGAAATGATATAAATATGTTATAATTTCAAAAAAATAAAGGAAATCACTTTTAAAGAAACAACCTGAGCTGGCATATAGCTTAATGGTAGAAAGCTTGCCTAGCATGAGCAGGGCCCTGAACATAATTCCCAGCACTGGAAAATAAAAGGAAGCCACAAAATGTTAAGCAGGTATAGCGAGTCATAATATCCATGCGTAGAAAAATGAACTAAGAACTATGTCTTTCTTCTACAAGCCTTAATTATGTGGCCACGTTGTCGTCAGTGACAGTCTGCTCATTCCAGAGACAGTTGTGGTACTTCTTGCCACCTCTATACAATAAACCCAAGAACAAGCCAAACAGTCACTGTTTCCAAAACATTGTTGTATATGAAATTTGCATAAACAGTTGTTCTTGGCCTTCCTAATGCTGCAGCCCTTTCGTACAGTTCCTTGTGTTGTGGTGACTCCCAACCATAGAATTATTTTATTGTTTTTTTTTTATAACTGCAGTTTTATTACTATTATGTATCATATGCAGGATATCTGAGATGTGATCCCCAGAAGGGTCACAACCCATAGGTAGAGAACCAATGGTTTAAAATTATATCAATGAAATAATAGCACAAGACTGTTTCTGGGGAAGGAGACAAAAAGCATTTGGTGGCAAGCCCTCAGGTAGATCAGCCTTTCTACAAGTCCTGCAAGACTGGATGCAGGGCAGGAACATGTTTTAAACCCACTCCTGTCCTACCAGGAGCCAGAAAATTACCTCTAAAGCCTAAGCCTGAATTCTAAACTGCTGATGATTTTAAGATCTGAGAGGAGGGGGATTTAAGACTGTTCTTTGAGGAAAAGTGGCAGTGCCTGTGGGAGGGAGAGAAAGAGAATCTCCAGGTCATGGTCTGTGCAGACATTCCGTAAAGACAGCTAGGAAATGAAGAAAGCAGACATCAGAGACGTGTGACCAAAACATAGTTGAAGGAAGATGATCATTGACCTAGAATTCAATACAGACATAGATTCACAGCACTCCCAAATTTCAAAATGTGTGTGATCTTCTCCCACATTAGTGTAGCACAGAATCCTTAAGCCCACACTTTTTTCTACTTTTCAATGTTTCTAGGTCCCTGATTTCATCTTGGATGTCTCTCTGCAACAGATCAGTCTGAGGAAGTCTCTCAAACATGGTGTCACCCTTTGGTCTATCCAGCCTTTGTCAGGCACTAGATTAAAAGCAAAGGAAGAAAAAATGATCCCAAAAATAATACCCAGATGACAATACATTCCTTGAACCCAGAATGCTCAGAACATGAAAATGACTACCCTACTGCATGCTGCCATTCCTTCTGGCCACTTTGGCTGCTTCTCAGCATAGAAACTTCAAATGTACTTCAAATGATTAGTCTAATCAGACATAAAAAAACAACTTTATTAGAACTCATATTTAACTCAATATAAGCTTTAGTGGTAGCTGTGCTATAATTCTGGTCCTAAATACAAGTGACCAGTCTCCCTGATGAGAATGCTACAAGAGGCAATTTGGAATTCCTTTAAGAGAAACTAAATTTTGTGCATGGCGATAGATATGGATCGATCTTCACTCTTCTACAAGTCAGCATCCAGTTATGCCAACACCATTTGTTGAAGATGCTTTCTTTTTTTCCATTGTATAATTTTAGCTTCTTTGTCAAAAGTCAGGTGTATGGGCTAATATCTGGGTTTTCAATTCAACTCCATTGGGAACAATAAACTCTTGAAATTCACAGGCAAATGGATGGAACTAGAAGAATCCATCCTGAGTGAGGTAACCCAGTCACAAAAAGACAAACATGAGCTTTCATCTAGTAGCTGATAGAAGTAGAAGCAGACACCCACAGCTAAACACTGAGCCAAACTCTTGGAATCCAGTTGCAGACAGGGAGGAGTGATAAACAAAGGGGTCAAGACCAGGCTGGAGAAACCCAAAGAATCAGCTGACCTGAACAAGGGGGAGCTCATGCACCCCAGTCTGATGATAGCTGGGAAACCAACATAAGACTGATCCAAACCCCCTGAATGTGGTGTTAGTTAGGAGGACTGGACAGTCTATGGGACCTCTGGTAGTGGATCAGTATTTATCCCTAGTATACAAATGGACTTGGGAGCCCATTCCCAAGTAGAGGGATACTCTCTAGGCCTAGACACATGGGGGAGGGCCTAGGTCCTGCTCCAAATGATGTGACAGACTTTGAAGATCCCCCATGGAAGGCCTCACCCTCCCTGGAGAGCAGAAAGGAAATGGTATGGGGGTTAGGAGGACAGGGAAGGAGGGGGGGGGTGAAGGAACTGGGACTGACATGTAAAACAAGCTTGTTTCAAATTTAAATAAAAATATTATCATAAAAAAGAGAGAAACTAAAGATTACCAAGTGGTAAAGAACTAAAGTAATCCAGAGCATGGTAAACAACTGTTCATCGCCCCCCCCCCACACACACACACCCCAGCCCTTGATTCATCCTGATTTGATTTTCATGAGAAACCCTTATGAAGGAAATCTTCATGCACCAATTGCAGATCTATGCTACAAAAATAAAGCTGTCTTGAGAACAGAGAGTCACAAAGGGAGGGGGTTAGGTAGGGGCAACTTGAGCTGCAGTAGATGGGTGGGATGATGATGCTACATGTGTCTCTGGTCTAATTCATGTTCTTATGAAAAAGGCAAACTATATATTATCCCAGAGCAACAGAAACACAGGGATTATGGCTCACAACATTCTTAGTTATTTCAGCATGACTGTAATTTGACAATAACACGATTCCCATTCCTCATTGTCTGAAACTGGGAGGCAGGACAGCAGCAGGGAGTGTTTACCTGGAGCTATTGCTCAAGTGCATGGCTACCTCACTCCAGGGTCCTTTTAAAGCTTAAGAGCTGGGTAGAGATGTCAGGATGCATAAATGTCAAAGCAGGCAAGGGGAACTTGAAACACAGAACAGGGTTTTATTAGTTTAGTGGTTTTTCCTGGGTTTTCTTGGGAAAGCATCACCTGTGTGGAGTAATCAGTGGATCCCAGGTTTCTCGGAGATTTTAGAGCCACCCATATTTCCCCAGAGAAAATTTTCACTGAAAAGAAAAATGCCAAAGCAAAGAGAAAGTAGATCCAGAATAGTGGGGATGTAATTCACCAGGCTTGAATTTGGGGTAGAAATTTAGGAGGTTGTTCATTTATCATGCTTCTTACATAATCTGAGATGTGTGAGTAATCTTAGATTACTTTAGATTATTAAGAAGTGAGAATGAGAAGAACACTGTAGGAAAACCCTCCTCCTGATCATGTGTGTCCAACCCAGACAGAGCTGGTAGAAAAAGCTATAACTTATTTATTTTAAAGATTTTGAGGGCATGCTCTGAAGATGGGTGCCCCAGGTCATCCTGTGTGTATCTACTCTCTACATGTCTGAAGACAAAATAGTTCCCAAAATTTCAACAAACATCTACACTCTATAACTACATCTCCATTAACAATTACTAATTGTTAGTTTTTGTCAGCTTGACACCTGCTAGATCCACCTGGGTAGAGTGAACCTCAGGGAAGGAATTTCCTCCATCACTTACAATGTGGGTGTCTGTGGGGCATTTTCTTAGTTGCTCATTGATGAAGCAGGACCTAGTACAGTATGGGCAGTACCAATCATATGCAGGTGGGCCTGGGCTAAGAAAAGTAGCTGAGCAAGCTAGAGATGCAAGCCAGTAAATAGTGCTCTCCTGCTGTTCCTCTTTCATTTCCTGCCGCCAGGTTCCTGCCTGAATTCCTATCTTGGCTCTCCTAAGTGGTATGCTGTAAGCCAAAATAAACTCTTTCCTCCCCTAACTGTTTCTGGGCAGTCTATGATCACAGCAATACAAGCCAAGCTAGGAGAGCCATACGCCGCTTAGAAACTTTGGTATGATAGTTAATTCCTTGGAGATTTTGTTTCCAGCTTTAACTTTCTGGGGAGGCAGTGTGTTTGTTGCCATTTGATAAAACAATACATGTCTTCCTTCCTCCAGCTTCAATATAACAAGGTACAATTTGGGCAGGCATTACTGGCACCTGAGAAACATTTGATGTGGACCCTTGACAATATAACCAGTTTGGCTTTCCAAATAACTAATTAGAAGTCACCGGAAGAAATTCTATTTGTGACTGAATGCCAGAGTCTTAACATGATGTATCCCTTTCAGACACATCAGACTGTATTCAGTAGCCTCCTCTAAGATCCTATCAAACAACTTCAAGCTTTTTTCAAAGCACATTTCTAAGGAAATACTGAAACCCAGAACTTATACAAAACACCTAGAATTCAACAAGAAGTAGAGACAAAAAGCCCATTGTAAAGTGCTCCCATAAGCGGGCATTTTCCCACAGATACATAAACATCTAATAAGCACACAAGTTAATAGAATTGTTAGTCATAAGTGAATGCAAACCAAAATCACAATGAGACTTGCACTAGAATGGCTCTGCCGAATAAGGTAACAACATGTTGGCAAGAGTATAGAGAGCTGGGAATGGTTTGCACAGTTTATGGAAATGTATAATGGTGCAGCTATATGATAAGACAATTTTCTAATATCTTAAAATATTAAACACATGACTTTCATGTAATCTAGCAATTCTAACCTCAAATCAATGCCAAATACAAGAATGACAGGAAATTGCTTGCAAGTACTTTCACACAGATGTTTTATAGCAGTATTATCCATATATCCCCAAGTGGGAAAACCTCCACTTTAGTTGGCTTGGGTTTTCTATAACAGCACAAGTTTAATAGCAAGTTGCCAGTATGGCCTGGTTCTCATGAAGCTTCTTTCTGACTTAGATAAAGAAGGGGAGGAGGAAGGAGGCAGGGAGGTGGGCAGGGAGAGAGAGGAAGAGAGTTGTGTTCCTTATTCTTTTCTTATATGGGCATGATCCCATATGATCCCTTTGTGAGCCTCCAATCCCCACCATGTTATCTAAATCTAACTGTCTTCAAAGTCTCCACCTCCAAGGAGTATCAACATCTGCATTTTATGAGGGAAAATATTCAGTTATTTGCACTCTGCTCCTTCCCCTGTTCAAACCATGTCCTTCTTTCATACAAGCCTTAACTTACTCTAGAGTCAACTCTAAAGCTTAAACTCTAAAGTCTCAAATATCACCTAATCAAATGTGTGTTAAAATTAAAGTGTGACCAATCCTAAGGCAAAATTCTTGTCTAGCTATAAACTTTTGAAACCAAACAAAATGCAATGGTGATGAAAACAACAAAAACAACAACAACAAAATGGAATAGATTCTCCTATACCCAAAGTGATGAATTGTAAAGAGTGAAGGGTGACAGACCCTAAGCCAGTCAAAAGCGGGTCAAGGCAAATCCATGGCATTTATAGATGCACTAGGGTATCTGTCACTCCCAGGTTTGGAAACATGCCAGCTTTGCTGAAAGCCTATTGAGGCAGGGCAGCATCCCTGCCCCCCTACCCCTTGTCCCCCTGCCTCCTGCCCCTCCCCTTCCTGCAGAGAGAAACTGTGCATTCTGTAAAGAGTACGGTTTTTCCTCCCACCGCTGGTGTTGTCCCGCCACCGGGCCAGCCCCAATTAACGCACAGAGACTCTGTATTAGATATAACTCTGTTGGCCAGTTACTTGTTTCTTATCTGCTAGCTCTGTCTTAATTATTAACCCATTTTTGCTGATCTATGTATTTTTCTTACCGGGGAGCCGGCAGGCATACTGCTTTCTCCTGACTCTCCATCTTGGCTCCTTACTACTTCCTCCTTCCTCCTTGTCTCCTAGTCCCGCCTATCTTCCTTTCCTATTGGCCAACAGTGCTTTATTCATTAAACCAGTATGAGAAACATATACAGAATGACATCTCCCATCATCTCCTCTTTTCTGTCTAAAATAAAAAGAATGGTTTTAAGCTTAACATAGCAAAATATATAACACAACAGTTATAAAGAATCACAGTTAACAATATTAAGTTCTACCTCCCTACTGTTTTTGTGGTCTGTCAAGTTCTCTTGGCCTTAGCCAAAACTGGGTGTACCAACATTGCTGTGAGACCTATGGTGACTGTCCAGGTGGCTTGCTATTTCTGTCCTTGCTGCACCTTTTGGAAGTTGTCCATCCGCACTTCCTGTCTACTCTAGTATTGTTATTTTCCTTCTCAGGTCTTGATGAGGTTGAAGAATAAACTATCACAACTATTATTCTCTCTTCCTAATTAGATATATTAGGTACTAGACTTACGTTTTCCAGCTTAGGACAACTCTATTGTAAACTCTGTTATGCCTTCACCCTAGGACTAGATATGTAGGTCATTTTGTTCTCGATTTTTCTTTTCTTAGAGCACACTTGTTATTCATTGTTTTGTATATAGTTTTGTATTAAGCCTAAATATTTTCTTTAGACTAAAAGGGGAATTGTAGTGAGATAGTATGTCTGTATCACTGACCACGCCCATTGAGGGGTGGAGCCATGGGCGGAAGTGACCTGTGGAAGGAGGTCGGAGAGAGAGCCGGGAAAAGCTCTCTTGCTGGCGTGACTCGGACAGGAGAGCATTGGGTTGAATTTCCTGGTGTTCATCTGTCTAGGTTGTAAGTAATTTCTCCCTGAATAAACATCTATTCAGCCTATTTGTTTATCCTGATCCTTATTTAACCTCGATAGCATTCTGGGTCTGCTGATCTTAAAATCACCTTGTCCTCCAAACTTCTTTCAGGGTATCAAATGTCAAAACCAAAATGCCTCCATGTTCCCATCTATCCCATTTCTGTCCTTCTGTCCCTCTGTTGAAACAAGCAATAGTTTTATGGCACATTACCACCCCTGTTTTTGCTGATTAAGTGCAGAAGTATCCTCAGGTAACTTTAACTGAATGCTCAGTGCTGTACTTAGCGTGATCCCCAAAATAAACTTTGTCATGACTTACAACATGGAGTTTTTCAAATCTCCAAGCTTTTTTTTAGCTAAACTTGCTCAGACTTCTATTTCCAATTATGTTTTAGTACAAGGATTTTTTGTTTGTTTATTATTTTGTTTGTTTTTCGATGCAAGGTATCTCTGTAGCTTTGGAGCGTGTCCTGGAACTCACTCTGTAGACCAGAACTCACTCTGCTGGCCTTGAACTCAACAGAGATCTGCCTATCTCTGCCTCCCAAATACTGGGATTAAATTCCTGCAACACCACCACCTGGCTAGTGTGAGTATTCACAGGGACCAAGCAAACCTCCCTTCAATATTTTTTTTAAATATCTCCTTGGTGAGTGGTTCAATGACTTCAGTTAGAATCCACAGAACCCATGTGAAAAGCAGGCATGGCAACACTCAGTTGTGATCCCTTACAGAGAGTTGGGAGGCAGAAACCGCAGCATCCTCAGAAGTCCACA
The DNA here is from genome assembly GCF_943737965.1 of Phodopus roborovskii. Lineage (NCBI taxonomy): Eukaryota > Metazoa > Chordata > Mammalia > Rodentia > Cricetidae > Phodopus > Phodopus roborovskii. The sequence goes on along the minus strand of NW_026126623.1, from coordinate 2,017,180 downwards.
TAGCAGCTAGGCCAGTGCATGTGCCTGCAGATAGCAAAAGAGAGACCCTGCTTAAAATATTGTGAAAGCTGATTACAAACACCCTGGCTTGTCCTCTCTAAACGGCACATGGAAACCATGGAGAATTCACTCACATGCATACCTACCGACATATCATACACATATATCATATCCAATACACAAGATCAGTCTTCTCAAGTCTTACAGTTTGATTGCTTTTAAGTTTTACCCTCATTAAAAAAAAATAGGCCATGCTGGGAGGTGGTGGTACATGCCTTTATTCTCAGCACTTGGTAGTCAGAGGTGAGGGGATCTCTATGAGTTCTAAACTAGCCTTGTCTACAGACAGAGTTCCAGGACAGCCTGGATTGTTACACAGAGAAACCCTGTCCTATAAAACAAACAAACAAAAGAAATAGAACACAAATTCACCCAATTTCTTGGCCCTTTTCTATAGTACCTCCTTCCCTTCAGTTCCTCACTTCCTTTGAAACATAATAGTGGTTTTACTGTCCATCATTCTGTACACATTTTATTTATGACTAACTTTGTAATTTTCAAGAAGGTAATGTTTTCTTGAGACCTTCCCTATTTTTTCCTGATACATTGCCAAAATCACCATTTAACACCTCCACAGCATTTTGATATTTTTCTTGCATGCACCCCAAAATTCTTGCAGTCTCTACCCAACTCCCAGTTCCAAATCTGCCTTCACATGTTGAGCATTTGCTACAGCAGCATCCTACTAGGTGCCATTTACTTCCATCATGCAAGGGTAACATTTATTCTTAGAATAGTTGACAATTACTCTGGGCATGGAGTTACTTTCTTTGTATATAATGCATATGTGGACTTGCTGAGTATGTGTGTGTGTGTGTGTGTGTGTGTGTGTGTGTGTGTGTGTGTGTGTGTTTAAATCCTGTTTGTTCTGTGTGATGGTTACTTTTAATTATTAATTTGATTCAGTACAGGATCACCTGGAAAAAGGGATTGTCAACTAGCACTTGTTTTTATCAGGTTGGTTCATGGACTGTGTGTGAACTTGTAACAAGTATGGCTTTTTCCGCCTGCTGCCACTCTTGTCCTGCCACCGCAACAGCCCCAAATAATGCATAGAGACTCTGTATTTGATATAATGTGGACATACATAGATTAACACAAATGGGTTAATAACTAAGGCAGAGCTAGCCGATAAGAAACTAGTACCTGGCCAATAACATAATATCAAATACAGAGTCTCTGTACATTATTTGGGACTGCGCGGCTGCGGGACAAGACTGGCGGCGGGTGGAAAAACAGTACTCCATACATGAACTATTTCCTGATTGTGTTAACTGAGGTGGAAAGATGCATCTACTATGCATGACAACATTCCCCAGGTAGTGGCTCCTGATGTGCAGAGGAGTGGAGAAACTGGTGAGTAAGTACAAGCATGCATGTTTTCCTTCTCTCTCTGCTGTTGACTATTTCAGGGATCTTGCAATTCTACTTCCCCATAATAATGGACTGTAACTTGGAACTGAGAACTCAAGTAAATCTTTTCTCCTTTAACTCTCTCCTGTCAGATAATTTTATCAACGGAACAGGACACAGAGCTAAGACACTGAGGAAACTTGTTTACTACAGACAACGTAGTCATTCTTCACTAAGACAATATTTCAGTAATTGCATTATTAATAGAGCCATTTAAAAGGTACTCATTTCAGTGCAGTTAATGGAACTGCAGATCATTATCAAAAAGTTATCTTTCTTCTTTGTCACCTGTTTTTCTGAAAAGGGGATGGCCAGTATCCTCATCTGTATGTGAAAGACCAACAACACTGTTTGAAAGGAGGGGGTCCTACCAAACAACTGATGTCTTCCCACTGGCACAACAAAGATACTTAGGACATCTTAGTCAATGGGGAATGTAAGCTCCAGATCATGTCCATTATAAATACTCCAGTCTATCAAATTCCAGAACAGGAAGTGAATCATGCCTCGAAGTGTCTGTGCTGATCAGTGTATGCTGGGTTATAGAGAGATAATAAAACACCTGGTAATATATTTATTTACTTACAAGTGTGACATGTGTGTATCTGATGTACAAGCATGTTTTTATATGCATTTGTTATGTAAGTGTTGGTGTATGTATTTCATGTTGCTCAGTCATAGAGAGTCTCAGGTGTTGACCCTGGTCTTCTCCCTTGGTTGCAGCAGGGTCCCCTCTATGTGGCTCACTGTTGTGTACTCTAAGCAAGGGCTTCTGAGAATCTTCTGCTCCACCTCCTATCTCATGATGGAAGCTTTGTTAGTACACATGTGTGCTACTACATCTTGTTTCATGTGTTCTGGAGATTTGAACTCAAATCTTCACACTTGTACACCAAGTACTTTATCCACTAAGCCCTCTCCCCAGGCAAAATGAAATTTAAAACAGGGACAGTCATTTGAGTATGTAGCAATTTGCAAATGGATTTCTAAAATGTGTGACTATTTTACTATAATGAATGGTTTACTCCATGCCATTGTCACATGTCCAAATGAGAAAATACTTAATTATAATACAACAACATGAAGTGAATTATGTAATATAACATTACTGCTGGATAAAAGGGGTATATCCAAGGAGGTAGCCCTATAAAAAAGAAATGAGGAAAAGGCCAATAAAGGCCCTAAGGCCAATATGAAAATTCAAGATACAAATCAACTTCCAGGAAGGTAATCCCATGGGATATACTTGAACTGTAAAATAGGTCATCTTGTAGAGATAAAGCTACAGGAAACATATAGCAAGCAAAAGTCAGACTATCAGCAACTATCTGGGTATTTAGCTAAGAGGATTTGCCAGGAATATGTGTGCTCACATGAATGTGTGTAAAGGGCAGGGATAGTAGGAACAGGAGTCTATGAGGAGAGAGTCCCAGCTAAGAACAGACAAAGCTTCATTCTTGCAGGTACTTTGCAGGGAAAAGATACATTCAGAAAGAACAAGACCAAAGTCCAAAGCCCAAAAAGTAAGGAGTAGGGATTTTCCTCCCGCCACCAGTCTTGTCCCGCCGCCACGCCAGCCCCAATTAGCACACAGAGACTCTGTATTAGATATAATTCTGTTGGCCAGTTACTTGATTCTTATCGGCTAGCTCTGTCTTAAGTATTAACCCATTTCTGCTGATCTATGTATTTTTCTTACCAGGGAGCCGGCCAGCATTCTGCTTTCTCCAGACTCTCCATCTTGGCTTTCCCTTACTACTTCCTCTTTCCTCCTTGTCTCCCAGTCCCGCCTATCTTCCTTTCATATTGGCCAACAGTGCTTTATTCATCATCCAGTATGAGAAACATATATACATAATGGCATCTCCCATCAAAGAGTCATGGGTCTAAGAGAAAATTCTGCCCCCATAATCCAAAAGAATATAATTACAAGTACACAAGTACACGGGCAGAGCAGTAATGTAGCATCTAGCCAACCAGTCATTATCTTTAGGTAGTTGATGAAGGAAGAAGTCAGGTTATGAAAATGAAAACTATCATGCTGGTCTGACAAGTTTTAGTCAACCTGACTCAATGCCTCAGGGTTAAGATGGTCAGACAGAATATCTTTTGCAGCCAAAAGTGGTCAATGCCAACTTTCCCCACTGCATTTCATCACTGTCTTGGCTTTGGGCTGAAAAACATGGCCTCATTCAAGGCAAAAGACCCCGATGAGTGGCAGATGGTATCTAGTATACTCATTGCAGCTGTGAAGCAAGTTCTTCCTTGAAAAAAGTAGTAAGCAGCCCATGTCCCTAACATGATAAAAAACAAAACAAAAAAACAAAAACAAAAAAAAAACTTGGTATTCAGAAGAGCTGTCTAGACTAGAAGCAATGTTTTCCCTCCACATGCATACAGATGATATCTAATGGCATAAGCAGACTTGAAGTCACAGATTAAAGTTAAACAGAGAAAAGTACCCAGACCTGAGCTTCCCACAGCAAAAACAGGACTTCAAAGTAAAAAAGAGCCACTCAAGGAGACTGGGTTAGTCAGTTTTCCCTTAGTATGACAAAATATTTTAGGAAATCAACTGAAAAAGAATAACAGTGGGGGGTGTGGTTTAGGAGGAAGTAGTCTCAGGGCTAGCTACACAAACACAAGGACCTGAATTCAGAAGCCTGCACCCACATAAAAGACATGTAACTATAATCTCATTTTTTGGTGGAAATGGTTGAGACAGACAGACCCCAGGGACACCTTAGGCTAGTTTCAAATGCTCAGCTAGTTCCAGGTTCAGGGGGAGACCTTGTCTCAAAAAACAAGGTGTATATGTTATTAAGGAAGAAACACCTGTGTCAACTATATGGGCATGCTCACTAGAGCATACATGTACACACATGTATATACCACACACACAAAGAAAGTAAAGAAGAGGAAGAAAAGGAAGAGGAAGAAGAGGAGAGGGAGGAAAAAAAGAGGAGTATCATGAGAAAATATGGATGGGGAAAACAGATAGGCTGAATAGATGTTTATTCAGGGAGAAATAACTTACTACAGAGACAGATGAATGCCAGCAGGTTCCAGTCCCAAGGATGCCTCCAGATGCTCTCCCTCTCCATCCAGGAAGCAAGAGAGAGCTCCAGGATTCCCTACAGCAAACCTAGTACTTCCAGATCACATCTACCCCTATTCCCACCCACAATGGGCGTTGTCAGTGCAACAGGTGTGGGTGGGGTGGATATCTCACCACAATTCCCCTTTTAATCTAAAGAAAGGATTTAAGTTTGATGCAAAACTATATACAAAGACAAGGGATATCAAGTATGCTCTAAGAAAAGGAAAATCAAGAACATACAAACTTAAGACATACATATCTAGTCCTAGGGTAAAGGCATAACAGAGATTTATAATAGAGTTGTGCTAAACTGGAAAGCTTAAATCTAGTACCTAATATCTAACTAGGAAGAGAGAATAATAATTGTGTTAGTCTAATCTTCAACCTTATCAAAGACTTGAGAAGGAAGATAACAATACTAGGGTAGGCAGGAAATGCAGATGGGCAGCTTCCAAACAGTGCAGCGAGGACAGAAACAGCAGGCTACCTGGACAGTCACCCAAAGCCTCACAGCAACGTTGGTGCAACTAGTTTTAGCTAAGGCCTAGAGTATCTGACATATCACTACATAAGCAGGGAGATACAAAGGCTGTCTTACCCAGACTTGGCAAGGTTCAGTAGTCTTCTATGTTTGTCTTCTCAAAGTTCAGTAGGACAGCACATCCAAGTCAGTGGTCAAGGTGGGGGCAGTTCTTTGCCCTAGAGGCCATTAGCCGAAGCCAGGATGGACTCCAGAAGCAGCAACACCAGTGCTGAACACATTTTTGGGAATGCATGGTGCTGTCAGGAGCTATAGTGTCTCATGTCAATGGAGTCCTAATATTAAAACATTTAAATGCTTGTTCTCCAGGTCTATGAAGTATTTGAAGATTAAGCATCTATGTCCGACTAATCTCATAGGTATAATAAACATGGGTGAAGATAATCTGTAATACTCAGGAGCCTCACTATAAATATGGTTGAGACTTCCCTGAGTAAAGCAGGGACAATTACTTTAGCAATATAACTATGTGCGTATATATACATGTAGAGTATACATTCAGAGGTAGAGTGGAAATGTCTTGACCAGAGTTAGAACTGTATAATGCAGCATGATAAAAAAATCCTAAGTTGTATCAATTAATAAAATGCCTTGAACATAAGTAAAGGTATACATACATAGAATATGATAAAGGTATTGTGCACAAAACATAAGTGGAAAAAAAAATTTTTTGCATAGGTTCAACAGCAGAGGAGGGAATGAGGAAGAGAAAAGGGAAGAGGGGAGCTAGAGGAGGAGAAAGCAGGAGAATGGAGGAGGACTAGGAAGGAGAAGAGACAGAAAGCAAGTGTTTTGGCTCACAGTGGCTAGGGTCTGTTGATCTATCTGGCCCTGTGGATCTATCTGGGCCTGTGGGCATGCAGCACACCCTGGCAGAGAGCTCATAACACAGGAACATTTTTCAGTATCTTCCAGGAGCCTAGAAAGAGGAGGAGGAGAGTCTGGGCTCCCAATATACCTTTCAAGGATATCATGACCTTGTTCCCTTCAGCTTCTCCCTGCCTCCTAAAGTTTCCATCACATGTCAATAGCACCTCAATCTGGAGATCACACCTTGAACTCATGGGCTTTTAGAGAACACCCAGGATCAAAACTATAGCAGAGAGAGAAGAAGCATGATTTGTGATCTGGGGGGGGGGCAGTCGTGGAAGGAAGGCAAGATATGTTTCAGAGAGATGTGTGCAAGGTGTACCAAGTGATACTTATGGTCAACTGACAAGAGGACTGAGACTAACTGCTGCATGTAGCAACATGAAGTGTTCTTAGTGAAAGACATTAAGTGGAGAGAAAGACATTTAAGCTGTAGAGAAGACTGAGAGTCAGGAAGTTGCAGACAGACCACACACAGCTCTCTGGAGGAATTCTAACCCAACTAGTATCAGGGAAACATGAAGAAACGACTTAAAAGAAACTGATACAGTTTTGCTGTATTTTGCATATGGAAGTGGAAGTTCAAGTACTCCCTGTTCCAGCAATAGATACTGATTTTAGTTAACAAAAGTTACTTTGTCTGTGTAAGCAAAGGGTGGCGCTGTGTGAGAAAAATCTCAGGGTATGTGTCATGTATATTTAACAAGAACTATCTGAACATATCTTTCAAAGCCAGATCCAGGCTAATCATGCAAACGGATACATTCCAGGGGGATCTACACCTTTTGCATACTGTAGTTGGCCTCTTGACTCCTCCATTCTGAGAGTGACATTAGGAGCCAAAGAACACTGTAACACTCCATACTGAACAATTCCAATCAGATCTGAGGGATGCCACATACTAGTTTAAGCACCACTTGGCACTGTGAATGTCTGGTAAATGAAAGACAGAGGAGGATTACACCTGGTGGTATGGAAAATGAAAGAAAAAAACTCCCTTGATTAAAATTCAACACCTTTAACCTTCCACTGAGCTGTTAAATACCAGCAGGTTTCAGCCCATTATGGAAATGAAGCCCCCTTCGAACAGAGCCATTTTAACTGGATGCTACAAAGAATATTATCCATTCAAGAAACTAAGTGTGGGTTGCCAAGAATAAAATATGAACAGTGGGAGGACTTCAGAGTGCTCTGGGACCATGGAGATGACTACAGATGTTGGTCAGTGGGCCTGTATAGAAACTAGCAGGGGTGTTATGGTAACCCCAGAGGCTTGGCACATCTTTAATGAACAAAATGTATTACACCCAGGATCCCCCAATCAATTTCTTGTCTTTCCATTTCCCAAGTTGTACCCTCCAAATGCTTGCCTGTTGCAGAAACACCTGGATCTGTTAAAGGCTGCTTAGTGCCTGTGAACAGCTTGGGAACTAAAGCAAGCCAATGAGAGAAAGAAATGCTATTTATTTTATTTTCTCCCTCAAGTCTGATACTCTCTATAGCCACATGTTCTCAACCTTGAGAAAGAGAAATCATGTGCATTTATCCCCACACACACACACTGTGTAAACATAAGCACCCCTATACATTGTACTTCCTAAATCAGGAATGGCAAAACCTGACACTTACAAACCAATTTTCCATTCTTGATGGCTTCACCACCACCACTTACACACCCAGAATGCAGACACCAACAATTAGTCCTAGTATTCTTGAAAATTTCCTTGTCTAGCATTCCAAGAAGGGAATGTGAACATCTCCAATATCTTCCTATCCGTTCACAAGCCCACAAGGACTCCTACACACACACACACACACACACACACACACACACACACACACGACCTGATATTCTACTTTGACTTCAGTTTCTACTTTATGATCTTGACAAAACTAAATGCTACTCAATTATTTTCCTAGGTGATATCTTCCCTTCTACTGTTCCATTGAATCAATCTGAAAATCCTGAGAACAGCCTGGAAAGCCCTGCAGACCATATATGCCTGTTAACCAGAACTCCAGTTCTGCAGGGAGTTGCTCTTTATCTCTGGCCTCAGACACTGATTTCCCCTCCATGCTGTTGCCAGTAACTTACTTCTTCACCCTGCTTCCATGCCCCTTCATACCTAGGTCATCTTGGTTGATGCTTCCCAACATCAATGACCCAATGACCCTGAAACCCTAAACTCTTGGCTAACATCACACCCTCTTTATTGTATCTTCATTTTACTTCATTAGTATAAAGCATCTATGCAGACAAGAGCTCAGTCCTTATATTTATCATTCAAGTTCCTAAGTCAGCACTTGGCACATTACAGAAAATTAATAATAGTAACAATAAAAGGGGTTTAATTCTTACAACAACCCTATAAAATATATACTCTTATTTATAAAGAAGATGAAACTGAGTTCCTAATAATCTAATGACTAGTTCAGCATGGCAATATATACATATAATTCTGGTAAGTAGGAAGATTTTGAGTTTGAGGTCAGCTAAGCTATATAGCAATATCTGTATCAAACCAAATAAAAAGTTAGTAATTAGCAAAAGGTCAAGCCAGTGACTAGAGCTATTGAATATTGACTCCAGAAAACAAACCTTAAAATGCTTCAAAATAATTATAATAGGGTCATCATGACTTAGAGCAGTAATCCCAGAACTAGGTTGATTGTGGGGGTGGGGTGATTTTGAGTTTGAGGGCAGTCTGAGTGAGCTACATACTAAATTCCAGATTGACATGATCTACACAAGACCTTATTAAAAATATGCATCTACAAAACTGTGACAGTAATAACAGAACAAGAACTAAAATAAACTACAGAGGCCCTCAGAAGGGACTTCTCACCAGACCTTCTGGGACATACATGAATCTTTATATGATGTTTAATCAAACATGGGAAAAGCCAGAGAACTGAAGACTGACTTTACCCTTTCCTTGTGTTTGAGACCACAGCCTGTTGTAATTAGGACATAGTTTCTGAGCAACACCATTCTTTGCTTTCCTGGTTGAGGAAAATGGATTTAGAACTCAGTTCTTACCTAATGTGATATAGGATGCTTACTACAGTAAGGGTCTGAATGGTCCCCAAAGGTCTGTATTAATGCATGTGCCCAGCTTAATGCTACTGGGGTGGGGCAGGTAGAACCTTTAGCAGATAGGGCCTAATGAGAGATCGTTTTGTCATTGGAGACATTCCTGCAAAAGGGATCATGGGACCCTTTCACTTTGGCTTTATCTGTCTTGTTGTCTGGCCATGAGGTTAGCAATTGTACTTTGCCAAATGCTCCAGCCATTATGAGCTATGACCCTAAATCAGTAGCTAAAATAATACCCCAAAATAAATGTTTTCTCCTTATAAGTTGGCTATATAAAGTGTTTAGTTGTGATTTAAATGTGAAATGTTGCCCATAGGCTTATAGTCCCCAGCTAATGGTGCCATTTGTGAAGTTACTAGGACCTTTAGAAGGTGACTTGGATTGAATATGTTGCCGGAAGTGGGATGTGAAGATGTGTAACCAGTCTACCTTGTGTTCTGTCCTGGCTTCCTGGGAGCTTATGCAATGTGATCAGTCAGCTTCCTGCTCCTGCTGCTGTGTCCTCCCTATCTGTTGCTATGTGTTCCCCCACCATAATGAACTGTATCCCACTGGAAACATAAGCCAAAATAAACTGTAGTCCTTTAAATTGTTTGGATGCAGGTATTTTTCATGGCCACACAACATTGGACAGCACACCCCTGAGTTTTCACAGTATCTTGGATCTCAGGAGACCACCACACTCAGAGGATCAGGAGACTTTGGCCATGTTTCACAGAAGTCACTTTAGATCCCAAGGGCTTCATAGCTCACATAATGGAGATATAGGTATCACATCCACAACAGAGAAAGAATAAATAGCAGGATACTTGCTTGCTTGCTGTTTAGTTTATTTTCTTCACTCTTACTCAGTTGAGGGTCTAACCTAAGGAGCCGTGCTGCCCACAGTGGATTGGGTCAATTAATATGATTGGCGCCAAACATGCCCACAGGGCAACCTGATTTAGGTATTAAGACTAATTTTCCAGATGATTATAGACTGTACCAAGTTGACAGTTTAAACTAACCAGTACAACAAGCCAGTGACTATCCTATTTTATTAACATTTACTAGTATCAATGGTTAATACTCATTGTACTAAAAATAAACTTTCAATTGGGTACTCCTAGCTGAGGATTTATTGGCAGTTCATAGATGCGGGAATAGGGTAGTCGTGTTTCTCCAGTGTTGTAGCCACTGGTAAGTTGCCCATGGTTCAGTAAACTCCACGTCTATGTTCATACAAACAACCTAATTCTTCATTTACATTGAGAAGGCACCATACCTCCACAGCATAGCAGATGCTGTGTTGGCAGCTGCTGACAAGTATGGCCTAAAGCATTTGTAGGTCATGTGCAAGAATGCCCTCTGCAGGGACCTCTCTGTTAAGGATGTTTCCCACACACTCATCCACAGTGCACAGCAGCTAAAAACCCAGGCACAGGTTTTCATTACAGCTCATTCTTCTGAGGTCTCTGAGACCTCAATCTGGAAGACAATGGTGGGCTCACATCCTTACTTGGTGGCTGAAGCATACTGCTCACTGCTCTTTACTGGAGCCCCCCCCTCCTAAACACCTGAAGCAATCTTAGGATCGTCTCAGCTGTGACCTACAGGTGTATTCCAGAAGCAGCAGCCAGTGTTATTACCAAGGACACCTAGGTAGACTTTGAGACATGTGTAGCACTTACAGAGAATCTGGGGAAAGACAACGTGGGGGCTCAGGCCTTTAATACCGCTGTAAATTAGTTGAATGGCAGGTTGGGGTAGGGGGAACACTGGATTCTAGGATCCTCTACCCAGTTGCTGTACTGCTCTGCTTTCTGTCCAGTTTGTGGGATACCGGGATTCAGTTCAGTTGCTGGCCCCAAGAACATCTCAACAGGGTTTCTTTGGAGGAACCTGAATGGATTAGACTGAGCAGAGCATATGATCAAGGATTTAGAAAAAAGGAGACAACAAACATGGAAGTTTGCCTACAAGAGATGGGGAAGAGAAAGAAGGCATTTATTTTCCCTCCAAACTCAGTGTGTGGGGACTGGAGGGTTGACTCAGTTGGCCAAAGCGATTGTTCCTGCAGAGGACCAGTTCATGAGTTCTGCTCTCAGTATATATGGGTGACTTCTCAACCATCTCTAACTGGAGATACAGAGGATTGAACTCCTCCCTCTTGTCTCTATGGGTGCATCCATTTCTGTTAACCAAATACAATATAAATTGTGAATAAAAATTTACCAACAAAACCCTAATTAAATTCAGTGGGTCATTTTAAAAACACATAAACATAGGAAGAGGGATTGTTGAAAAAAAAGAAAGAATTTAGAAGGACCTAGAAGGGAATAAGAAGTAGTAGGAGTGACTATCATCAAAATACACTATATACAAATATGAAATTATTAAGGAATAAATACATTTTAAAAATAATAATAAACCCAAAAAGACCATAAAAGGAAGAATTTGCTATTGGTAGGCACTCTGGACTCCCAGATGGACTTTCTTTGCCCATTGGATGAATTGTTGAATGGTTACTATCCCCTGTAAGTGCTCATCAGCTGATTTCCTGTGCACACAATTGAACTCATTCTTTGTCCAGCCTTTGGCTTGCTAATCTCATTTCAGTTCTGTGAGCCATTCACAGTGCTGAAGTTTCTCAAGTTCTCAGAAAGTTTTGAGCATTTTTAAACTCTGTTATCTTGATAACCTAAGCCAAATAAGGAATTTCTACCTGTTTATTTCTTCTGAATTACTTCATATTTTAAAGTTGAAGACTTCAAAATGATAATACTGTAACTAAAGTGGGAAAATGTCATAGATAACAATAATGTATTTTAGAAGATTAAAGTTTAATTAAAGAAAGGAAGGAAGGAACAAAGGAAGGAAGGAAAGAGGAAAGAAAGAAAGGAAAGGAAGAATAGACCAAGGAGCTGGGGAGATGGCTCACACTATGCTATCATGAGGATTTGAACTCATATCCCCAGAACCCATGTAAAATCCTACCCCCAATGAGGCACTTCTTCCAGCAAGGTTCTACATCTTACCCTCCCCAAACAGTGCCACCAATGGGGGACCAAGTATTTAAATATGTGATCTTGTGGGGGGCATTGAACTACCACAAATGCATTAGAATACATCAATATTCTCTTAGCAAATTGAACTTGGAATGTCTGAATAAGTGTGAAATGCCATCCAATCTTCTACCGATTACCAGTTTCTATCTGGCCTATCATGGCAACAACAGAGAGGAGCTTGTCCTAATTTCAGTATATTAGCAGTCACTCACATTTACACCAATGCCAATGTGACTTTCTGGCACAGGGTGTATCTTATCCAATTGAGCTTTCTGTTGTAAATATTCTATCAAATTGGCCAATTTTAACATAGGATGCACACAGCAGTACATCACAGAACACGCATGTCACTCACTAGACTTCACACAATAAAAGAATTTCGTCTTTATTAAAGCCAAAATCAACAATTTTTGGAAGGAGTATTCTGTGAGTTAGTGTTTTTGAATACCTGACAACCTTAAACTCAAGAACTGGAATTATAATATTCAAGTCTCATGAAAGGCTGATGGCTTCATCAACCGGCAGAACTGGATAGTTGCCATACTACAGATAATACATTATATAAAGGAAGTGGAAAGGAATTTAATGGAAAGATTTCTCTCCTTTTTCTCTTTATATTCCTAAAAACATAAAACTCCCAGGAGCTACATAAATATTTTTTAAATGCCAGATTAATAGTTAGATGAGATTCCCAGGAGCTTTATGGAGATAAAGAAAAAGCCATGGACTAAAAAGAACATAAAACAGTACTTTAAAAGAAGGTTTATAAAGTGATAAAAATTTTAAGTGTAAACCTCAGAAGTATAGAGAAGACTCTGTGAGAAAAATGATTGCACACAAGCATGAGGACCTGAGTGGGAATCCCTAATCCCTACACAAAAGCAGGTGTAGTGGTGCATAAGTACCACCCAGTGCTAGAGTGTGGCAAAGGCAAATGCAAATTGGAGGATTATTGACAAGCCAGTCTATCTGAAAGAGCACATCCCAAGTTCCATGAGAGACTATGTCTCAAACAATGGTGTGGAGAAGCACTAAAAGAAGAAACCTTAAGCTGACTTCTTCCCGCTACAGGAGCACACATAAAAACACCTGTATAAAAACATGCATAATCACAGAGACACACATAAATAAAAATGAATATCAGGATAGTCACTCAACAAAATATTTGCAAACCAAGTCCAAGGACACACCATGATTAAGTAGGCTACATCCAAAAGATGCAAGGATGATTCAATATATGAAAATCAGCAAATGCAAACCACCATATAAACAAACTGAAAGAAAAAAAGACATATGATCCTATCATTAGATGTAGAAAAGGCCTTGGACAAAATCAATACCTCTTCGTGCTAAAAGTCCTGGAGAGATTAGAGATACAAGGGACTTATCTAAACATAATAAAGACTATTTGCAGCAAGCTGATAGCCAACATCAAATTAAATGAAGAGAAACTCAAAGAAATCCCACTAAAATCAGGAACAAGACAAGACTGTCCACTCTCCTTATCTTTTCAATATAATACTTGACGTTTTGGTTAGAGCAATAAGACAACTGAAGGAGATCAAGAGAATAAAAATTGGAAAAGAAGTCTAAGTATCATTATACATAAGTGACCCCCCCAAAAATCTACCAGGGAACTCCTACAGCAAAGTGCCAGGACATGAGGTAAACAAACAAAAAATTCAGTAGCCCTGGTATGTACAAATGACAAACAGACTGAGAAAGAAATAAGGGAAGCTGTACCTTTCACAAGAGCCTCAAATAATATAAAGTATCTTGGAAGCAAATCTAACCAAGCAAATGAAAGACTTGAATGCTAAAAGCTTCAGATATGTGAAGAAATTAAAGATACTAGAAGATGACAATATCTTCTAACAAATATTAACTATCAAAAATGGGCATCCCACCAAAAACAATCAGTAAGTAAGCTCAGTGCAATCACTATCAAAATTCAAGCACAATTTTTTACACACTTTGAAATGCCTACAAGAACAACAAAATATAGGATAGTTAAAATAATCCTGAACAACAAAGTAAGTGCTGCAAGGATCACCATCCCTAAATTCAAGTTGAGGTACAGAAGCTACAGCAATAAAACTACATGATATTGGTACAAAAAAAAAAAAAAACAGTCATGTTGATAAATAGAATTGAACGAAGGACCCATACATGGTTTCCCACAGGGGAGCCAGTCCCGGCAGACCAGCCCATCCAGGGTCTGCCTGCATCCTAGTCCCACCTCCACCCACAGGAGGAGGTAAGCATGGGCCTGTTTCTAGACCATCATCTGGGGCCCTGCTTGGAGCCTCCTGAGGCCTGGGGACTGCACACATATAGGGGAATCCATCTGTCCAGAGTCTGCAAGTGTCCTGGTCTTGCCTTCACCCCTCCATCAGGGAGGAGCCTGCCTTCCAGTGCCTTGCTTGGAGCCTCCTAGCATCTGGGGACCGTGCAAAGGGGAGCCCATCCTGGTGGACCAGCCCATCTGGGTCTGCCTACATCCTAGTCCCACCTCTACCCAAAGGAGAGGGTAAGCATGGGCCTGTTTCTGGCCAGCATCTGGTGCCCTGCATAGCCTCCTGAGGACTGGGAACAGTGCACAGGGTAACCCATCCCAGTGGACCAGCCCATCCAGAGTCTGCCAGCACCCTAGTCCCACCCACTGAAAAAGAAAAGCCATTGGAGTATGGACCTGCTTGCACCCACAGAAAAAGAACCTTGGACCTGTACCCACCAGGTGAGGGAGAGACCCCACCAGTATGCACAGAAAGAAGAGATGGGTAGATGACAGTATAAAACACAGTCAACAACAGAAAGATCAATATGATGACACCAGAGACTAGGGACTCCACACCAGCAAGACCTGAACTTTCCAACAGAGATAAAACAGAAGAGACTGGCTCTAAAACAATTTTATGAAGATAATAGAGACCCTAAAAGAGGAAATGAGAAAATCCTTTAAAGAAATGGAAGAAAAGACAAACCAAAAAAATGCAAGAAACAATTCAAACAGTGCAAGGTTTGAAAGCTGAAATAGAAACAATTTAAAAAATCACAGTCTGAGGGAATGCTGGAAATAGAAAAGCTGGGTAAATGATCAGGAACTGCAGATGCAAGCATAAACAACACAATCACAGCTGAATTCTCCATGGAAACTCTGAAGGCCAGAAGGTCCTGGATAGATATTCTACCAACACTAAGAGATCATTGATGCTATCCCAGACTACTATACCCAGCAAAGATTTCAATCACAATAGATGGAGAAACTAAGATATCCAATGACAAAACCAGATTTAAACAACACATGTCTACTAATCCAGCCATACAGAAAGTTCTGAAAGGAAAACTCTAACTCAAGGAAGTTAACTATACCCCCCCAAAAAAACCATAGGCAATAGATAACCCCATTTTACCAAGAAAAATGGTGGCGGGAAGGGAGATCCACACACAATAACAACAACAACAAATCTGAAACAAACAAGAATTAACAATCAATGGTCATTAATATCCCTCAGTATTAATGATCTTAACTTGCCTATAAAATGACACAGGCTAACAAAATGGATACAAAGCAGAATTCATCTTTCTGCTGCATACAAGAACACACCTCAACTTAAAGACAGATGTTACCTCAAAGTTAATGGTTGGGAGAAGACTTTCCAAACAAATCAACCAGGTGTAGCAATCCTAATATATAACAAATTAGACTTTAAACTAAAGCAACCAAAGGAGATGAAGAAGGTCATTTCTTATTCATCACAGGAGAAATCCATCAAGATGAAATATCAATTCTAAACATCTAATCCCCAAGTACAAAGGCATTCACATTCGTGAAAGGAACATTACTAAAATTCAAATCACACAAAAAAAATCTCACACACTTATAGTGGGATATTTCAACACCCCACTCTCAGCATTATACAGGCCCAACAGACAGAAAATTAACAAAGAAACACAGGAACTAACAGAACTTATAACCCGATTGGGTTTAACAGGTATTTATAGAACCTTCCACCCAAACACAAAAGAATATACCTTCTTCTCAGCACTACATGGAACCTCCTATAAAATCTACCAAATACTTAGCAATATAGAAAACCTCAATAGTATAAGAAAAATTGTAATAACTTCTGTATCTTACCAGACCACCATGCTCTAAAGTAAGAATTCTACAACAACACAAATTGCAGAAACCCTACAAACTCATAGAAATTGAACAATGTGCAATTGCACCCTTCCTGAGTAAAGGAAGAAATAAAGAAAGAAATTAAAGACTTCCTAGAATTCAACGAGAATGAAGACACAACATACCCAAACTTATGGGACACTTTGAAAGCAACGCTAAGAAGAAAGTACATAGCACTAAGTGCCCATATGAAGAAACTAAAGAATCGTCACATTAGAGAATTAACAGCACAACTGAAAGCCTTAGAACAAAAAGAAGCAAACTCACCCAGAGGAGTAGACATCAGGAAGTAATCAAATTGAGGCTAAAATCAATAAATTAGAAACTACGAAAAGAATACAAAGAATCAATGTAACAAAGAGTTGGTTCTTCAAGAAAGTCAATGAGATAAATAAACATTTATCCAAACTAGTGAAAAGGCAGAGAGAGAACATGCAAATTAACAAAACCATAAATGAAAACTGGGACATCACAACAGACACAGAGGAAATCTAGAGAATCTTCAGGTCATACTTTGAAAACCTGTACTCCATAAAATTTGAAAATTCAATGGAAATGGACAATTTCCTGGACAGATGTCACTTTCCAAAATTAAATCAAGAACAGATAAGCAATTTTAATAGACCTATAACCCTCAATGAAATAGATGTAATCAAAAGTCTCCAAACAAAAAAAGAGCCCAGGGCCAGATGGCTTCAGTGTAGAATTCTATCAGAAATTCAAAGAACAGCTAATGTCAATATTACTCACAGTGTTCCACACAATAGAAGCAGAGGCTACAATTACCTTGGTACCCATGCCACACAAAGACACTAAGAAAGAGAACTACAGACCAATATCTCTCATAAACCTTGATGCAAAAATACTCATTAAAATACTGGCAAATTGAATCCAAGAAGATATCAGAGAAAGTATCCACCATAGCCAATCAGGCTTCATTCCAGGAAGGCAGGGATGGTTCAACATATGAAAATGCATCAATGTAATCCACCATATAAACAAACTGAAAAAGAAAAACCACATAATCATTTCATTAGATGCTGAAAAAAGCCTTTGACAATTCCAACACACTTTCATGATAAAGGTCTTGGAGAGAACAGAGATAACAGGAACATACATAAGCATAATAAAAGCAATATACAGTAAACTAACTGCGAACATCAAACTAAATGGAGAGAAACCCAATGTGATTCCTATAAAATCAGGAACAAGACAAGGCTGTCCACTCTCTCCATATCTCTTCAACATTGTACTTGAAGTACTAGTTAAAGCAATAAGAAAACAAAAAAGATCGAGGGGATAAAAACTGGAAAGGAAGAAGTCAAATTTGCACTATGTGAAGATGATATGATAGTTAACATATGTGATATGAAAAACTCTACCAGGGAAATCCTTCAGCTGATAAACACCTTCAGCAAAGTGGCAGGATACAAGATTAACTAAAATAAATAAATAAATTTATGAAAAATGAAAATGAAAATCAGTAGCTATCCTCCAGTTCTCTTTCTCCTAACTCCCTCTCCACTCATTGCCCCCCAACTACCAATATGCTCAGGAGATTTTGTTCCTTTCCTCTTCTGTGAGGGACCTTGTATGAGTCTCTTAGGTTCCTTCTTGTATCCTAGTTTCTCTGGCAGTATGAATTATAGGTGGGTGATCCTTTGCTCTACGTCTAAAATGCATATATGAGTGAGAACATACCATGTTCCTGTTTTTGTGACTGGGTTACGTCACTCAGGATGGTTTCTTCAAGTTCTATCCATTTGTCTGTGAATTTCAAGATTCCATTGTTTTTTTTTTTTTCCGCTGAGTAGTATTCCATTCTGTAAATGTACCACATCTTCTTTATCCATTCTTCAGTTGAGGGGCATCTAGGTTGCTTCCAGGTTCTTGCTATTACAAATAATGCTGCTATGAACATAGTTGCACAGATGTCTTTGTTGCATGCATGTGGATCATTTGGGTATATGTCTAAGAGTGGGATTGCCAGGTCCTGTGGTAGACTGATTCCCATTTTCCTGAGGAACTGACATAGTGATCTCCAAAATGGCTGTACAAGTTTGCACTCCCACAAGCAGTGGAGGAGTGTCCCCCTTACTCTACATCCTCTCTAGAATAAGCTGTCATTAGTGTTTTTTAATTTTAGTCATTCTGACAGGAGTAAGATGGTATTTCAGAGTTGTTTTGATTTTCACTTCTCTGATGGCTAAGGATGTTAAATACTTTCTTAAGTGTCTTTCAGTCATTTTGGATTCCTCTATTGAGAATTCTCTACTCAGTTCTGTACCCCACTTTTTAATAGGGTTATTTGGTGTTTTGGTGACTAGTTTCTTGAGTTCTTTGAATATTTTGGAGATCAGGCCTCTATCAGATGTGGGGTAGGTGAAGATATTTTCCCAGTCTGTGGGTTGCCATTTGGTCTTGTTGACTGTGTCCTTTGCCGTACAGAAGCTTCTAAGTTTGAGGAGGTCCCATTCATTAATTGTCGATGTCAGTGTCGGCATGCTCTCCTATACCAATTTGTTCAAGAGTACCTCCCACTTTCTCTTCTAAGAGGTTCAGTGTGGCTGGATTTATGCTGAGGTCTTCGATCCATTTGGACTTGAGTTTTGTG
The DNA here is from genome assembly GCF_943737965.1 of Phodopus roborovskii. Lineage (NCBI taxonomy): Eukaryota > Metazoa > Chordata > Mammalia > Rodentia > Cricetidae > Phodopus > Phodopus roborovskii. The sequence goes on along the minus strand of NW_026126623.1, from coordinate 1,998,252 downwards.
CATGGCAGTAGACATGGATCTTCTACACATCATCATCCAGTTGTGCCAGCACTAATTGTTGAAAATGCTTTCCACCTCCCATTGTATACTTTTAGCTGTTTCGTCAAAAATAAGGTGTTTGTAAGTGGTGGGTTAATGTCATGATTTTTGGTTCAATTCCATTGGTCTACCTGTCTATTATTGTGCCAATACCAAGCTGTTTTCAGAACTATAGCTCTATAGTAGAGCTTGAAGTCAGGAATGGTGATGCCTTCGGAAGTTCCTTTATTGTACAGGGTTGTTTTGACTATCCTGGGTCTTTTGTTTTTCCATATAAAGTTGAGTATTATTCTTTCAAGGTCAGTGAAGACTTGTGCTGGGATTTTGATGGGGATTTCATTGAATCTATAGATTGCTTTTGGAAAGATTGCCACTTTTACTATGTTTATCCTACCTATGTAGGACCAGGACGATTGAGTTGGGGGACAAATAAAAGAGAAAATAAAGAGATACCATAATAGAGGGAGCCATTATAGATTTGAAGAGAAAACTAACTCTAGAGAAATGTCCAGAGACCTACAAGCAATCTGAGAAACAATGGAAAGGCTACCTTAAATGCCCTTCCCTAATAATGAGATTGATAAAACTTATATGCTATCATAGAGCCCTCATCTAGTAGCTGATGGAAATGGAAGCAGACACCCACAGCTAAACACTGAGCTGAACTCCTGGAATGCAGTTGCAGAGAGGGAGGAGTGATAAGAAAATGGGGGCAAGACCAGGCTATAGAAACCCACAAAGACAGGTTAGCTGAACAAAGGGGAGCTCATGGATCCCAAGACACACTGATAGCTGGAAAACCAGCATTGGACTGACTCAGACCCCCCTGAATGTGGGTCTCAGAGGGCCTGGGCAGTCTAAGGGACCTCTGACAGTAGAACCAGGATGTATTCCTGGTACACGAAAGGACTTTGGGAGCACATCCCCATGGAGAGATACTCCCTTAGCCTAGAGGCAGGAGGGAGGGCCTAGTCCCTACTCCAAATGATTTGATAGATTTTGATGATCCCTCCTGGAAGGCATCACCCTCCCTGTGGAGTGGGGGGTGAATGGAATGGGAGGGGGGATGGGAGGTTATGGGAGGGAGGGAGAGGGAACTGGGGTGGATATGTAAAATAAATGTAAAAAAAAAAACAAAAAAAGAGGCCATAAAATTACAAGTAAATGAAAAACAAAAACAAAAAACAAACTAACAAACAAAAGAATGTAAGAGCCAAACTGAATGAAGGCTCCCAATAAAACATGGCCCTCTGAATAAACTAAACAAGGAACATATGAGCTCACAGAAACTGAAATTAACACTCATAATGCCTACATGGGTCTGTACCATGATATGTGTGTGTGTGTGTGTGTGTGTGTGTGTATTAACTATTAGCTCAGTATGTTCATGGTTCTCTTGACCATGAGAATGAGTGTGTCTCTGACTCTTTTGCTTCCTCTTGGGACTCTTTTAATCATGTTGGTTTGCCATGTCCATCTTTGATATTGAAATTTTTTAGCTTCTTCTTGTTATATTTTACTTTGTCATTTTTGGTTGTTATTTCTTAGGTGCCTGTTATTTCCTAATGAGAGACAGAAGGGGTGTGGAGCTGGTGGGGTGTTAGGAAGGAACTGGGACTAGAGAGAGGAGAAACTATAATTAGGATATATTGTACGACAAAAGAATCTATGTTCAACAAAAGAAAATAATAATAATAAAATATAATGTGTACCTAAAAGAAAAAAAAAAAAGAATCAAGATATCCAGGATAACCTCAGATGTACTTTTATTTTTTTATAATTTCATACATTTAAATACAGGCTTTTTAAAGCTATTTCATTCATGTATATAATCTTTGTTTCTTTGTTTGTATATATCTTGGAGATGTATGCAACAACATATTTTGATTATGTCAGCCTCCACATTGCTGTCTTGTCTCAATCTCAATGAATTGTTATTTCCAAATTACTTCCATATCTTTTTCATTTCTTGTGGTGTGTGTGTGTGTGTGTGTGTGTGTGTGTGTGTGTGTGTGTAAGAGAGAGAGAGAGAGAGAGAGACCACTGAATGTAGTTAGTGTTCTTGGAGTCATCACAGATAGATAAATGGCTATATCATTGAGGAATATGGTTCTACCCCAATCCCTCACAATCCATTAACTGCCAACAGCTCTTTAAGAAGAAGTAAGGCCTTGTGACCCTCCTCTTTATCTGTGATAGACTGTTGGAGAACAAATTTCATACAGGACTTATGCCCATAACCACAGCTTCTATTAGTTCATGATTGCAATGGCCATGAAAGATTTCATAGCACTCCCCTCCATCCACAAGCTCTTACATACTGTCTGACCCTGTTTCTACAAGGTTCTTTGGGCCTTGGGGGAGGAGGGGATATAGGTTTCCTGTTTAGAGTACTAAATAGTTACCTAGCATGTTGACCAGTTATAAATCTCTGTGTTGACCAATTCCCACAGTCAGAAGAAGGTATTCTCATAAAGACTGAAGGTAGAAGTAAAATGTATGTATAAACATACATATTCAGAAAGTATTTTGACAAAATGTACATTTACCAAAACAAACATAGATTTACTGTTCACAGTAAAAAATCATGAAAGGATCATCAATGGCAATTATCAAGTAGTTAGTTGCCCAAACAATAGTCAAGCCACTATTGCATCAGTGGGCATATCCTGCATGGCTTGACAATATTTTAGCATCCAGGAAGCATAACTGGTTTATACCTCTGACTTTTATACACAGTTGCCTCCATAATCACCTTTTCCTTTGTAATCTATGGCTTCTGCTATCCATTTGCACAGAGTACCTCCATTCAAGCTTTTTGTGTTTGTTTTTTAGAAAATCATTTTAGAAAAATATTTTAGAAAAATATTTTTGTTAATTTTAAAAGAAATGTGTTTTCATTTTTTCATGTACAGTTTTAGCTAATCCTTCCTCCCATCTCTTACTTTTTATCCTTTACCCAATCCCTGTTTAAGCATCAGTATTCACTACTCTATTTTAATACTGCATGTGCTTTACTCCTGACCCTCCTTAAGGCCTCCACTACCCCACCACATCTTTAACAACTATTATTGAATGTGTTCAATATCCTTAGTCTCCATGGGAATTCAAATTAAAAGTACTTTTGAGGTTGCTTCTCAATTAGAATGGTTATGGTCAAGAAAACAAATGACAACTAATTCTGACAAGGCTGTGGGGAAAAATAAGCTGGTACAACCATTGTGTAAATAAGTGTGGAGGTTCTTCAAAAAACTAAAACTAGAATAACCACATGACCCAGGTAAAACACTCCTGGTGATATACCTAAAAGACTATATCCAAAGACAAAGATACCTTCACATCCCTGCCCACTGCTGATCTATTCAAAATAGCTAGGAAATTTAATCAGCCTAGACATCTGTCAATGGCTGAATGGATGTTGAAGATGTGGTAACGTGTAAAACATGATTCTGCCCCACTATAAAGAAAAGAGAAATTATGAAATTTGCATGAAAATGAATGGAATTGAAAAATATTGTACTGAGTAAGGGAGGCCAGGCCTGGAAAGACAAACACCATATGTTTGTTCTCGTGTGTAGATGCTAGCTTTGAATTTTTAGATTTATGTGTTTGAGTTAGAGTGTGAGTCTGTAAAGGCCAGGAAGTAAGAGAGGAACAGATGTACTTTCAAAGAGCGTATTCCCTTAGCTACCCCTCTTCTCCCTGGCCTCATTCTCCTTTCACTTTATCTTTCCTCTCAACCTCACTCTCTTCTGCAAGAATCCACACTACTATTTTCTAAAGTGCTATTTTAAACAGCAATGGTGCTGTATTCTAATTACCCAACATCCTCCTGACACTTGGTGGACCCAGTTGCAATTGTATGCACTCTATCTGGTGTCAAATAGTAGCTTGCATTTTTCATTTATATTTTGTTAATTAATCTTGTTGAGAAACTTTAGGGCTGTTCACTTTCCATTCCTATATCTGCACTAGTGAATAACCTGCCTGAATGTGTTGTTATTTTAATGAGTTTTCTGTTTTCATGTTAGATTTCAAAGATTCTTCTGCTATTCTGAATACTAATCTTTTATCAGATTTGTACTTTTCAAATACCTTCTCTAGTCTGTTACTTATATTCTCACTGTCTTTGCAGTGGCACTTAAAGAGAAGTTATTTTTGTTTTATTTTTTATGAACTCTAGTATGCCTTTTTATCTGGAATATGTATTTGTGATCTTTGAAAAGAAAATTTTCTCTAGCTCAAAGCACCAAAATATTCACTCTTGTAATGTAGAAATGTTATTGTTTGCATTTTATGTATGATACTGTTATTCAGTTCGAAGTTGTGATGGTTAAACTTCATTGTCAGTTTGGCTAGATTGGGAATCACCTAGAAGACATACCTTTGTATTTCAGAAAAGTTTAGTTCATCAGAGAAGACCTACTCTGAAGATGGCAGATGATACTGTCCCAACACAGCAAGAGGAAGAAGCTGTCTAAGCTCTAATATTCATCTCTTTCTGCTTCATGACTGTGGATGCAATATGAACACCTCCTTCATGCTTCCGCAGCTGTGCCTACCCTTCCCGCCATGATAAACTGGATCACCTCAAATCATGAGCCAAATAAAACCTTCTTTCTGTACATTCATTCAGTTATTTACCTTGGCCCAGCAATGCCAAAAAATATATACACTTGTATTCTGTATTTTTCCACTACTGAGAAAAAGTGGGGGTGGGGGCTTTAAAGCCTTGATTTTCATTAGTTGGGTTCTAGTTTTCAGAAATATTATCTACATCTAAGAAACAGTATATCCTCACTAATTACTAGAAGGTATTTTCTTGGAGATTCCATGGTCTGAATATTAAATGTCCTCAGCTAGTAGCATTCTATGGGAATGTTCCTGAAATTTTAGGAGGAGGGGACTAATTGCAGGAAGTGTGTCACTAGGTCCAAAGAATTCTCCCCAGGGGAAAATCAAACAGCTGAGAAATACTTAATGAAATGTTCAATATCCTTAGCCATCAAGGAAATGCAAATCAAAACCACTTTGAGGTTTCATCTTAAACCAGTCACAGTGTCTAAGATCCACAACACAAGTGATGACACATGCAGGCAAGGATGGCAAGTAAGAGAAATATTCCTCCATTGCTGTGGGAGAGGGAGTTGCAAATATGTATAACCACTATTGAAATCAGTGTGGTGATTCCTCAGAAATCTGAAACTAGATCTACTTCAAAATGTAGCTATATAACCCTTGAAATACACACCCTACTACAGAGATACTTACTTGTTCAATCATGCTACTCTATTCGTAATAGTCAGAAATTGGAAACAACTAGATATCTTTGGTAGTTTGGATGTAATTTCCCCCTATCCCCAGGGAATGGTACTATTAGGAGATGTGGCTTTGTTGGAGTAAGTATGACCTTGTGGAAGTGAGTGTGTCACTGTGGGGTTGGCCTTTGAGGTTTAACATGTTTAGGGTACCACCCAGTGTATGACCCAGCTTCCTGTAACCCTGCAAGCCAAGATGTAGCCAGCACCACATCCACCTGCACACTATGATGCTTCCCACCCACCATGCTGGTAATGGACTGAAATTCCGAAACTGTAAGTGAGCCCCCCAATCAAATCTTTTCTGTGGTCATGGGGTCTCTTCACAGCAATAAAACCCCCAACTAAGACACTATTCATCAATAGGTGAGTAGATAAAGAAAATGTGGCACATTTACATAATTGAGTATTATAAGTGCTTAAAATGAAATCACAACCTTCACAGGCAAATAGATGGAGCTAGAAAAATAATTCAAACTGAATGAGGTAACCCAGACCCAAAAGGACAAATATGGTATATATATTAGCTCATATGTGGATGTTAGCTGTTAAGTCTTCAATGATCAGGCTACAATCCATATACCCACAGAGGCTGGGTATAGAGTAAGGAACTGGGGGTGGGGTGGTGATTGCCTCTCCCTAGGAAGATAAAGTAGAACACATAGTTTGGATGGATGAAGGGCAAGAGAACTAGAAGAGAAAGATCTTTCTTCTCTTCTAATGACAGTTTTTGCCTGATTGTTAAGCAAGAGCTTCAAAACACTGTAGAAGGGAAATTTCTTCACAGCAAGATCCTCATCTTGCTTTTACCTTAGTGGGGAATCATTTTGTCCTTCACCTTTAATATTCTTCTCATTGGAAATTTTATTGGAAACCCTGTGACACCTTAAGGAACTTTTCATCTTTCCCTAGTGTGACAAAAAATAGAGTTGGATTTTCTTCAAAATGGTTCTTGTATGCTTTTACTGAGGCAAGTTTTTATTTTGTTTATGTAAAGAATGACTTCTGTTGAGTGACATCATGAGATAAACCTCACTTTATCCAATGTATTATCTTTTTTTGTGAATTGTTTGATTTATCGTGGCAAAATTTTGCTTCGTGTTTCCCCATGCACATATTAATAAGATATGTTGGGTTTGTGGTGTGTGTGTGTGTATGTGTGTGTGTGTGTGTGTGTGTGTGTGTGTGTGTGTGTGTGTGTTCAGTAATATATATGCCTGGTTTGAGCTGAAGTCTTAGCCTCAAATAGTCACTACCTCTTTATCTTTCTTTTACTATTTTACTATCAAGTGCCTTTTTCTTAAACAATTACATTAGCTGAGCCACCTGGGAGTGTGGACTTTTCCTGTTTAAAAATGTAAGTTACATCTATTTAGCAGATATAAACTATTCTTCAGTGACCATTATTAGTTTAGAACACTCTGGTATGAAATCAGAAAATATGATTAAAGCTAATATACTGCTATGTTGTGCAATGAAACTTGCCAAGAGGGCTGTTCTAATATTTTCACCATATATACACAGGGCACAAAATGGAAGGTAGTTGATAGCTCAATTATATATAAAGACAGAGATACATACATACATAGTAGATATCAAAACATGAAGTTGTATACAGGTCCATGCAATCTAGTTTCAATTATACTTTAATAAAGCTGTCAAGCACAAATCAACACTGAGATTCCATCTTACACTTGTCAGAGTGGCTAATATCAAAAACACAAGTGACAACTCATGTTGGTGAGGATGTGGAACAAGGCTAACACTCTCCCATTGCTGGTGAGAGTGCAAAATTTTATATGCACTTTGGAAATCAATGTGATCATTTCTCAGAAAATTAGGAATTGATCTACCTCAAGACCTAGCTATACCACTCCTGGATGGTCCACCACATCACAAGGACACGTGCTCAATGGCTTTTTTTTTTTTTTGCAGCTTTATTCATAATAGCCAGAAACTGGAAACAACTTAGACATCCTTCAACTCAAGAATGGATGAAGAAGGAGTGGTATATCTGCAAAATGGAGAATTACTCAGCTATTACAAATAATGACATCAGGAAATTTTATGGCTAGTGGATGGAACTAGAAAAAAAATCATCATGAGTGAGGTAACACAGATCCAAAAAGACCAACATGGTATGTACTTACTCATAAGTGAATATTAGCCATAAAGTATAAGAGAACCACGCTACAACCTACACACCCAGAGAAACTAAGTAACAGGGAGGGCTCACAGGGTAGGGAATGCATGAAATGACTCTCACTGTGAAAGAGAAATAGAAATTTCAGTGGAAGGGCAGGATACACTAGAGAACCAAACACTAATGCCAAAAAAATAAAAATAAAAATAAGTCAATGAAATGGTTCCTAATGATAATCTGCTATACTTATAAATGGATGCCCAGCCCAATTGTCATCAGAAAGCCTTCACCCAGCAACTTATAACTTATGGAAACAAATCCAGAGGCCTACAGCCAAATGTTAGGCAGAGTTAGCCTAACAAAAGAGAGGGAGGAAAGATTATAAGACCCAGTGGTATCAAGGACATCACAAGAAAACATACAGAACCGACTAACCTGTACTCATAGGGGCTCACAGAGACAGAACTTACAACTAGGGGGCTGGCTTGCATAGGACTGACCTAAGCCCTCTGCATATACGCCATATAGTTGTATAACTTGGTCTTCTTGTGGGATTCCTAACAGTGAGAGCAGGTGCTGTCTCTGACTATTGACTGCTTTGGGGCCCCATCCCTCCTACAGGATTGCCTCATCCAGCCTTAATAGAAGAGGGGGTCCCTAGTCTCACTGCAACCTGATATACCATGGCTGGTTAAAATCCATGGGATGCTCACATATATCTGAAAAGAAACAATGGTGGAGGAGTGTATTGGGGTAGGTAGCAGGCACAGAGGGGAGAACTGGGAAGAGAGGAAGGAGGAAAAAATTGAGTGCTTCAGCCAGTGAGGGGCAGGACCAACACTGTACAGCCCTGTCCTCTCGGCCTTTGTAGATATCCAGAGCCAGGGACATCAGCAAAGCAGCTAGATGAGAGCCTGAACCCAGACATGGGTCCCACATAAGCCCAGACCCAGACATCAGCATGGCCCTGTGTGGCAATGAAGACATCCACCTCAGCCACTCCTCATCTCTTTCTCCTCTTCCAATATGCCTCTGTCCACAGGACATGAACCATTTTGTATCTCTCTTCCATATCACTCTGTACATTTGTTGCTGGTCTGTCTGGAGCCTCAAGGTGCCGGGTGGACCAGTGTTTTCTTCTTGGAGTCTGGAGAAAACTGTCCCAGGACCACGTTTAGGTCTCTTTGTTCTGCTTGGAGAATCATAACTCTAGACAGAACCATGCTTCCTCATCACAAAGAGATTGTAATAGTCCCCAACCTCTGCACCAATCCTCCTTATGGAGGTGTTGCTGGAGTTATTTTGCAGAACTGGGCTAAAAAGCCTGGGCTGAGCTCCATTGAGTTCCACCCACCTCTCACCCCACCCCCAATCTCTTAATTCCCTTTCTCTCCTTCCCTCTCTGCTCTCTTCCTCCTCCTCCCCTGTTTTTCCCCCTTTCTCATCCTTCTATCCTCCTGAGTGATGTTTACTTAGGTGTCCTGGTCATGCCCTGCTCGCTTGTCCCACTCCAGCTGTTCCCAGACTGAGCTGAGGTCCATTGAGTTCTGCCCACCTCCTTCTCTTTATAACCTCCCAGTGTTTCATCACAAATGGTTTCCATCCTATGTGCTCAAGTTCAAGTTCACTGTCCCTCTCTTTCATGCTTTCTTGAGTCAGAGGTTCATTAACCCTATGCACTCCAGAATCTTGACATTTTCATCTGTACATTCTTGATTTGGGGTTTTCATATATCTGTATTTATTTACTTTAAACACATGGAAAATATGTTCCAGAATTGTGTGATAATTTTAAAGAGCATTGAGTCTGAGCCGCCTTTGGTTAGCTATTTACCATGTAGTTCTCTTTCCTATTTCTTAGAATATCTAATAAATTTTTTATGATACAGTGGACTTTTCCCTTTGCTGACAGAGATACTTATCTATTCAATATTCAAGTTTTGTTGTACATATTATTATTTAGAAATTATTTTATCTTTCAGCTTTTCTTTTATGACATGGTACATGGGTCCTGCACATTACTTGGTATAGGGTGAATTAATGTCCATTATTGAATCTAGAGTCTCCTAACTTTTATTATGATTTGTGAGTTTTTGACAGTGTGAACATTGGATCCAGGCAATGTTCTAAGCCCTCAATACACACCAGCACTACTGCCTACTCCTTTCAAATATCCTATCACTCCATGCCCAGTAAACATCACCACACACTGGTGCTGATTTCCAGTTCCTAAATATGCAGAGAGCCTAGTTTCTCTTGTTCATCTTAGTTACAGGAAGGGAGCCAGTCAGCTTTCCCCAGGATCCCTCTTCATTCTGCCACAGCTAAAGTACTCCTAAAGCAGTACTGTGGATATGTCTTACAGGCTTCCTGCATATTCAGTTCCAAATATGTCATGTGTTTTGCTTTTCATTTTTCAAGAAGGGACATTCTTCCATTTTTCCCATCTTGGGTCAAAGCTGAGATGAGCCACCCTCCTTTGAATATACTTAATTCAGACACTATAAAGTCTGACATAACTGCACAGAAAAATGTTCTGTTATATAAAATCTTGGAGCTTAAATCCCATTTAAGACCCCTTTGAGATCATTAAAATGCACACATGCACACACACACACACACACACACACACACACACACACACACACAAAATGAAGTAGCATTAAAATTATAATAGAATGTTTACTGGTCCCAAATGTCAATGGGTCATATCTTCCCATTACAGATGTCTGTCACAAGTCATGTAATATTGAGAACTATAGTCATCACTTCTAAAAGTCACAGATATTTTTGGTGCTTTACACCTTTCACTCCATTGCATCATTGGGGTCAGAGGTCATGAGCCACAGTCCTATCTCCCTCCCTCCCACTGAGGCCACCTCACACTGGATTGTTTTGATACCCTAGAAGACATTTTCGTCTTCTTTGGTGTCTATGGTTTATGGTGGATTGATCTGTTCAGGCATCACCATCTCCCTTATTGTGTGTATTTATGAGAAAAACAAGTCCCTGGAAGCTTAATGCTCAGCCTTCATAGGCTCCTAGCTCTGAAACACCACCCAGGTCACTGATGCCTTGGCCTGTGGGTTTTCTCCTAAGTCTCACTGCATTCACAACTTCTAAACTTGGGTTTGGATCCTAAATAAAAACTGTTACAATATGGCAATTACACCTAATTGTTAGGTTTTAAATAGGAGGATGTTTTCCTATTAGCAAGAAACAACTGGAGATTACAGGCCTTTTGTCTGTTTGCATAAAATCTTAAAATTGCACTGCAATGAACAATAAAATCTCACTGTTTGGGCTTACTGTAAACTAAATGTATAATAAATATAGGATTCTATTTATATTAGCAAAACTGTACCCGCAGCTCAAAGCCTGAGGGACTTGGAAGAAAGCCTGAGGGTAGGAGCTGAACATGAATGTGAGTTCAATATTACCTAAGAGGTCCACTTCCATAAGAGTTGTCATTGTTTGAAAAACCAGAAAAGCTACAAGTCTTTAAGGAAGTTTGTCCAATTATTTTTAATATGCACAGTGTCTGTAACTACAGTACAGATCCTTTCAGTGACATAAGGGTCATAACAATTTTGGAACCTGCAACATCAGCACCACAAAACACTCTGTCTGAACAGCAGAGCTGTAATGTTTGGCTTTATAGAGCCTCATGAAGTCATGTAAAGGAAAAGGGGGATTCTACTTTCTATAGTGAGGCTAGTCGAAAATTCTGTTTTATTATGGATTTCCATCACCAACTTAGGGATTGACTTCTTATTAAGAAAAAGCAATTTTGCATATTAAGAAACATGTGTAGAGAGGCCAAGAAGTAGACAAAGGCAGTGCCTTTTTTCAGTTAATGGATTGGTAGAATTAACATAGTAAAAAATGGGTTACTCACCAAAAGCAATCTATAGATTCAATTTAATCTCCACCAAAATTCCAACATAATTCTTCACAGAACTTGAAAGAATCATACTCAACTTCATATGGAAAAACAAGCACAGGAACACACAGGAGAGCTAAACAGCCTTGTATAACAAAGGAACTTCTGGAGATACCACTACCCCTGATTTCACATTCTACTACAGAGGTATAGTAATAAAAACATCATTCTACTGACATGAAAACAGACAGATGTATCAACGGGATGAAATTTCGGTCCTTGAAGTTAATCCATACACCCATGGACACCTGATTTTTGACAGAAAAGACAAAATTATACATTGGGGAAAAAAGGAGCATCTTCAATAAATGGTGCTGGCAAAACTTGATGTCAGCATGTAGAAGAATGCAAATAAAACTCAAGTCCAAATGGATCAAAGACCTCAACATAAATCCAGTCACACTGAACTTCTTAGAAGAGAAAGAAGGAAGTAGCCTTGAACACATTGGCTCAGGAGAAAACTTACTGAATAGAATACCAGTAGCACAGACACTGAGAAGAACAATTAATAACTAGAACCTCATAGAACTGAAAAACTCCTATAAGGCAAAGGACACTGTTGATGGGGCAAAACAGCAACCTACATAATGGGAGAAGTTCTTCATCAAGCCCACATCTTATGGAAGAATTAGCTCCAAAGTGTATAAAGAACTCAAGAAACTAGACATCAAAAGTCAAATAATCCCATTTTTTAAATGGGATACAGATCTAAACAGAATTCTCAACAGAATTTCAAGTGGCTGAGAGGCACTTAAAGAATTGTTCAACATCCTTAACCATCAGGGAAATGCAAATCAAAATGACTCTGAGAGTCCATCTTATACCAGTCAAAATGGCTAAGATAAAAAACACTAATTACAGTTTATGTTGAAGGGGATGTAAGAGTAAGAGAAATGCTCCTCTAATGCTGGTAGGAGTGAAAACTTGTATAGCTGCTATGGAGAACAACATGGAGGTTCCTCAAACATTGGGAATCAATCTACCTCAAGACCCAGCTATACTACCTTTGGCCATTTACCCAAAAGATAATCATGTCATAAGGACACATACTCAACTATGTTCATAACAGCATTGTCTGGAATAAACCAAACCTGGAAACAATCTAGATGCTCCCAACTGAAGAACGGATAAAGAAAATGATATACATTTGCACAATGGAGTATTACTTAGCTGTTAAAAACAATGACATCAGAAAATTTGATGGCAAGTGGATGGAACTAAAAAAAATCATCCTGAGTGAAGTTACCCAGATCCAGAAAGACAAACATAGTATGTACTCTCTCATAAGTGGATATTAGTTGAAAAGTAAAGGATAACTACAGTACAATCCAGAGAAGCTAGGTAACAAGGAGGTCCCAAAGGAGGACAGGGACACGTGGATTTCCCTGGGAAGGGAAAAATAAAAGAGATGTCCTGAGTAGACTGGAGGCCAGCAGGGATGGCAACATGAAGGATTGGGTTGGGGGCACTGGAGGGAGGGGAAGATTAAGAAAATAGATGTCTTGATAGCAATGCATTTTGGGGTCAGGGAGAAGCAAGGAAATACCCACGAATCTACAAGGATGACCCCAGCTAAGACTCCTAGCGATAGTGGATAGGTAGCCTGAACTGGTCCTTTCCTATAATCAGATTGGTAACTTCCCCAATTGTCATCAGAGAGCCTTCATCCAGTGATATCCACAGCCAAGCACTGGATCAAGCTTGGGGAATCCTGTGGAAGAGAGGGAAGAATTGTACAAGATAGGGGAGTCAAGGTCATCACAAGGGAACAACTAACTTGGGCTCATAGGTACTTACAGACTCTGACCCAACAGTCTGGGGACCTTTATGGAACCAACCTAAGCCCTCTACGTATGTATGAGTGTTGTGTAACTTGGATCTATTTATGGGACTCCTAGTGGTGGGAGCTGGGCATGTCCCTCTGGTTTTGACTGGCTTCTAGGAACTTATTGTTCATACTCGATTATCTTGCCCAGACTTAATACAGGGTGAGGAGCTTAGCCTACCTCAATTTGATATGTCATGTTTTGGTGGCACCCATAGGAGGCCTGCCTTTTTCTGAATAGAAGCAGAGGCAGGGAGAAATAGGGGAGGGAAGAAGAGGAGAGGGCAGAGGGGAAACTGTGCTTGGGATGTAAAATAAATAAATACATTTAATTAATAATAAAAAAGAAAATAGCAAGGAATATTATTCAATAACTACCAGGCAGCCAGCACTGGCTAAGGACATTTCCACTCATGAATTCTAATATCACAGTATTTTGAGTAGCAATCCTTCCAAAGTTCTAGACTATGGCTTCTTAAACTTTGTTTACTCATAACCTCTTTTCACTAGAGAACTTTTATATGTCCTAGGGATGAAAAGGGATGAAAATCAGCCATTTACTGATAATGCTTCATAAATAAATATATCTTAAAACTCTTCTTATATTTATAATTTTATCATGTATTAAAGACAAAGCAAATGTTCGTCCTCATAGAGTGGATGTATTTGCTGGTTTTTACATGAATAAATTTCTGATGAACATTTGATACTGTGACGCAGGACATCTTTACTGTTTTTGAGAGCTAATGATGTTTGGATTTTTCAGTCGTGAATTCAAGTACCACTTCAAATCAATGCATAGTACAAAATGGTAGGAGTACATGTAAGGTTGCTTCAGAAATGCTGGAAATTCTATCCTTGTTATCCTAAATTCACGTAACATTTTTAAAATACTTACCAAATTTAACTTAGCAATTTCTAAAATACAAAGATAAACTGAAAATATTTATATGTTTATAGGGAAATATTAAAAATCTGGAATTTCCATAATTAAACTGTCTTTCTATAAGAGCCACAAACTGGATAAATATATTTACAAAAATGCAAATTTTACTTTACACTCTCAAACGTGAGTAAGGTGTTTCAGGCAGGGAGTCTTGGTGCTATCTTCACTTGATAACAAATGACATTGTGCATGTTGTCCTATTCAGAGCCAACACTGCTAGGAAGTCACATGATGTCACACAGGTTGACAGAAACACATCAGATTCTTGAGCATTTAATTCTGACCTAGTCTCTGGTCATTGTGGGTTCAAAAGTCACTTACTATTGCCACATTTTCAAGGCCTCCTCAACCCATGTAAAAGTCACGACCACAGTTTAAGAAGCTGTTCTAGACATAGAGTCCTACCACTAGGCAAGTTGCATGGTTTGACTCAATCATGGGGATAGTGTGGCAAAACTGGGTCCAGATCCATCTGCCTCTAAAGACCATGCTTTGTATGTGTGCCTCTGTGTATGCATGGAGTGTGAACTCACTTGTGTGAGAACATGCAGAGGTAAGATCTTGTCATCTGGAGTCTTCTGTAGTTCCTTCTCCACATTTTCATCTGAGACAAGGTCACTCAGAGACCCTGAGTTCACCTACTGCCTACTTGCCTAGACTGTCTGCCCCCAGCACTAACATCAACTGCAGCTATACCTTACTTTACACTTAGGTTCTAGGAATGCAAATTTATGTCACCCTATTTGCACAGTAAACACTTTACCCCCTAAGTCATCTCCCCAAGATACAGAGATTCTCCACAGAATCTGAAGTGTTTATCTCTGGTGTCCACAAATGCCTTTCACTCGGGAGCCAAAGCTGAACAACCCGGGTTAGAGGGTTGGAATGACCTCTATTCTGACAATAAACTTCCAGACTATATTTTTAAAAAGCGAACAAGTTTTCAAAAATAAATTTACAAGGAAGAACAGACTTCACACAAATCAAAGCCCTTGACGTTATTGTCATATTTCCCTTAAATATCACAGAAATTGTTTAGTATGAAATGTGATTTGATGGCATCCCAAACAGGTAAAGACAGATTGTGTTCAAGTGTTTGGACATCCTACTCCTTCATTTGAACGTGGAAGATTAGGCAAAAGGGAACCATCCTAATTGTGGTGATATCACTGTTATTTTTGCCCTGTCTCTCACCCCTCCCCACTGCAGCTGCTTATGATAATGACAATTTGACCTTCACAACTTAGTCAGAGACCAAGGCCATATACAAGTCAGTAAGGTATCCATGTTTGCGGATTTACCTATTTCCTTGTCGGGGATATTTTGTACATGTGCTAAAAACAAGATGGTTTTCTAATAGTAAAACCCAGTGATTAATAAGGAGACCCTCTTTATGTAAAGATCCCAAAAAGAAGTCTAAAGGGGCAAAAAATGCCAGGATGTGGTACACAGTGTGGCTCCCATTCAGGGAGGAAGTCTACCTTCTGGCCACTTCAAACCTACAGCAGATCGTATTGCAGCCATCTAAATCCCTCCTCACCTTGTCCCATGCATTAGAATTCTGATACAGTTCTTCCCACTTCACACGGGGTTCATCACAGAAAAGTAATTGTTGATCTTCAGATGCCTGCAGGCCAACAATCTGTGTTACAAGTTTATCCCTCCTAGAGGGGGAAAAAGACAGAAAAGTAGGGAGAGGGGGGAGGAGATGAGAAGATGGACACAACATGAGCATCTGTAACAAGCTAATTGGACCCTTGGGGGCCACCTAGCAGACAACAAAATTAAAACAAACAGAGCCCCGCCTTGCTCACTTCCAGGACTCTTGCCATGCTGAGCCATCAGCTTTTCCCCTGCTTCCTCCCTTGACCTTCATGTTTAAAGGACCTAATTATGGGTCTTTCTGAGAGATCACAAGCCAGTGTCCCTCTCAAAAGAATGAGGTATTTTTGCCTGGGAACGAGAGGCACTGTTAGAAGTTGGTAATTAGTATGACTTGTTAATGGAGTTTGGCTGTGATTAAGCAGTGATTGAGTGTGAGTTTTGTACCTGTCAGTGTGGGGAAGCCTGGGAGTGTGGGAGATGTTTAATGAGACACCTGTTGTTGGGGCCCACTGGGGTTTGCTGCAGCTGACTGGCACAGGATGTGGTGTGCATTAAGATGGGGGCTGGGCTGGGCTTTGCAGGTAGCTGATAACACAGTAATGTCCCTCTCTTTCTTCCCATTCAGAGCTGGCTACATTCCTGAAGCCATCCCTCCTTACCTGCAGTCTCCACAGTGATTGATGGCAGGCCTTTTCTCCCATTGGCTATTTCAGCTATCCTGTAGCTGATAGGCCCAGCATGACAGTCCATAAAGGACCCAAGACTTCCCTGACCCCTGCTCTCACTCACACTCGGGCTGGGCAAGTGGGCATTCCATCTCATTCAGTCTATCTTTCCCATAGGGTACAGTTAAGGAAACTGAGGCAAGATGGACAAAATCATGTCTACTACATTCACACGGCTACCCCCCAGGGCCCAGTGCACTGTACTCACCAGAAGCATTTCTCAAATACCCAAAGGGATGTTTAGAATGCTGATTTTGAACAGAGGTCCTGGGACAGAGCAGTGCAAATAGCTTGCCACCAGCTGTAGGTGGCAGTCAGATAAATACACATCCTTCGTATTCTAGTCACTTGGAATCCCTAAAATATACATGGTTAGTGTATGCCCCAGCTTTATGATTAACAACATCTTACACTTTTTAAGGAAGACAGAAGGGAAATTCATAGAGCACCTTACCTTAAAATAAAGCCAGGTCCTAAAGACATTCTGTTGATTTCTACACAAGTGTGCAACAAAGGAAGGCTGGGAGAAGCAGCAAAACAATAGAGGAAAACTGACCAATTGCAAAAGGCCTGTCCTACACATTCTGATATATCATTTTCTGAAGGAAAACAGGAGTTAGCCCTCAAGACCCTGCTCTGTCATAGCTCTGGAGGTTCAGTGGCAATCATCTATCCCCTCTGTTCTGACCCGGGTCCTGCCTACTGATGTCCTGTCCAAACCCAAAGGACCAACCCTACCATTTCTGGGTCAGAGGTCAGAACTTTAGGAGAAAATGATGTTTGTTCTTTTAGGCTGAATGTTGAGTCAGTCATGAGGGCACTGCAGCCATCTGAGCCAGTATTAGAACAGCTGAGAGGCCTCCAGTAGACCCTTCAGGGGTCCCTCTTCCAATTGTGACAGCACTGTTTCTACAGAACAAGCTTTGCCAAGATTGAAAGGAAAGATGTAGCCTCCTGCAAAAGTTCTGGGTAAACCTCCTGGAGCACAAAACACCTGAAGAACATAACAGTTTCACATGTCATCAGTACTATTTAGATATTTCATAGTAGCATGAAAACAATTTATTTAAAAAGTAACAACTTTGTCTGAAATGTTTACAGCTCCCTAAATTTCAACACAGCTTCCTCATTTTGTGTCTTCCTTAGATGGAGAAGCCTGCATTGAAAAAAAAATCTATAATCCTAATTTAAACATTTATCAAATATGGTTACCTTGGGTTAATCATCACCACTGTCTAATTTACTTTTATTTATTTTTTCACAATTATTTATTTATCTCTTGACTTATTTGCATGTGTGTGCATGCCATGGTGGACCAGTGGAGGTCACAGAGCAATGTAGGAGAGTTGGTTCTTTCCTTCCGTTTTGTGGATCCTGGGAATGGAACTAGGCTATCAGGCTGAACAAATGTCAGGTCTTACCCACCAAACCATCTCATGTCTTTCAATTTATTTTCATTGAAAAACAAAATACCTGGTTTTTGTGGGCAATACTCTTTTGAATATTACTGAAAAGCAATTGTCATAACTTGATCCAACAAAAGGTAAGTCTCCAAGAGTGAGTTCTTTAAATAATTTGAGTGTGTTCACTTTCTTCTTAATACTTGTGCTCCTGACATTGTAGTCTAAGGTGTCTGGGGGGTCCTTTGCACCACCTGGCACTTCCAGTGGTAGCTATGTTTTAGGCTATTGGGAGGATAATAGAATTTTAGATCAGTTTCTCCATGGCGATTTGATATAATTTTTAGTGGACACAAGAACAAGGGGTGATCATATGGCAGAAGAATTTTTTTGGAACGGCAGATAAGGCTTACCAAGATTTTGTTTTGAACTGCTAAGAATTTCAAATCCCAAAGGTGCCCCTTCTCAAGTGTCCACTTGAGAAAGGAATATGCAAGTGTCTTCCATTGGAGATTACTAACAGCAGATCCAAAGCTAGATGCACTGAGGGAAAGCTGCCCAGTGTTGGGTTGGGTATGAGCTGGAGAACAGTGGCTTCCCACTTGGGTGCTCAGTTTCTTGGTGCATATTCTAATAGGCTTTCATATATATATATATATATATATATATATCCAAGTCCATTTAAATGAAAACAAACATTTATAGACAATATTTGGGAATTTGGGCGTCATTCTTTCCAAACTACTTCCTGCTAGTAAGGGGCGCTGTCATGGGGGATTCTAAGAAGATGCAGAAATCCTGGCTGTAGTCTGTAAGTCCAGTTGTTTTGAATGTAGAATCACCTGGTACTCTGTTTCAGGTGGTCTGGCTTGATCAAACTGCATTAGTCTGGAAGGAATCCACAGCTTTTCATTTTCTGTGGAAACAAAAATAGAAATCCTTTCCCCAAGTAACTTGTCCTTGAACTTAAATTTTGGAGTCAAAGCATTTTTTTTTTTATTTAATTCATTATTTTACAGGTCGATCCCAGTTTCCTCTCCCTCCCTCCCTTCCTCCCTCCCTCCCTCCCTGCCTTTTACCCTCTCTGCCCTCTCACAAGCACTCTAACCACCCTCCCCTCCCATCCCCCCACACCAATTCCATATGTAGGGGAATGCCATCCAGTTGGGGTCATGTAGATCTGACAGGTCATGTGAAGTAGGGACTAGGGCTTCTCTCCTGTCTCTAGATTAAGGCAGTTATCCCTCCATGGGGGATGTGTTCACAATAGCTAGAAACTGGAAGCAACCTAGATGCCCCTCAGTTTAAGAATGGTTAATGAAGATGTGGCACATCTACACAATGGAATACTACTCTGTAGAAAAAAATAATGGTTATCTTGAAATTCCTAGGCAAGTGGATGGCACTTGAAGAAACCATCCTGAATGAGGTAACCCAGTCACAAAAAGAGGAACACAGTATGTACTCACTCATATATGGATTTTAGACATAGAGCAAAGGATCACCAGCCTATAATTCACACCACCATAGGAAATAGGATACAAGGTGTGTTCTAAGAGATTCATATAAAGTTCCTCACAGAACCAGGAAGGGACAAGTCCCCCAGAGCTCAGGGGAAGTGGGGGGGCAGCTAATGGAGAGAGAAGTAGGAGAGAACGAGGAGGAGGAAAGGAAAACACGTGAAACCAGGAAGATTGAGCCCAGGTAGGAATAGAAGACAGGGGAGAGAGAGTGTGTGTGTAACAGAGGGAGCCAATATTGGTTTGAAGATAAAGTTGAACACAAAGAAAGGTCTAGAGAACTACAAGACTGCTGCCATCTAATTTGCTTTCTACTGCTATGATAAAAACTATGATCAAAGACAACTTAGGGAGAAAAGTACTTATTTGTCTTACACTTTAATGTTCACAATCCATCATTGAAAGAAATCGGGAAGCAACTCAAGAAGGAACCTGGGAGCAGGAACTGAAGCAGGGACTGTGGAGGAGTGCTACTTACTGGTTTATTCTCCATGGCTCATTCAGCCTTCCTGCTTATACAACTCAGGACTACCTGGCCAAGGAGTGGAATCATCCACAGTGGGCTGGGCCCTCCCACATCCATCATTAATCATGAAAATGTTTTCAGGCCTTGACATTTGATTATGCCTTTCACTCTCAGCAACCCTTAATTGTCTGTACTTCTTTGTGTGGGGTTGAGTCCTCCAGGGTTCTTCACACCCAGCCCAGCCATTCACCTTGGCCTACCCTGTTCAGCTCCTGTTTAAGCAGTTATATTGGTGATGTATTATGGTTGTAGCTTCTAACATTCCTAGGAGGCACAGTGTCACAGCAAATTCCCTGTTCTCTGGCTCTCACAATCTTTCTTCCCCCAATTCCAAAATGACCCTTGAGCCTTAGGTTGTATTGTAGTTGTTTCCATGGGGACTGGGATCCATGACTCTGCATTTTGATTGGTTGTGGTTTTTCTGTAATGGTCTCCATCTGTTGCAAAGAGAAGTTTCCTTGATGAGGTATCTTATCAATTTGACTGCCTAAACATAAGCTGAACAAAGCAACAATAGACATACTAAAATAGACCAAAAAGCCCACAAGAACTAAACCCGACACAGAGAACTATATGTAAACTAAGGAAAACTGAGAGTGGAAGAGATAGTCTTCCCCATATATGCTTTGTTTAAAACGAAAGTAAGGTCCCTCTCTAAAGAAAAAAATCAATGTCCTAAAGTACATTTTGACTATAGCATGCTTAGTGGCAAACCATCAAAAAGATTAAGCCAGATGAGAAATGCTGACACCTAGAAAAGAAATGCAATTGGAAAGAAGAGGAATTTGAACCCAGGGATCATGGTTTGTCATTATGCTTCTGCTGGTGAGTGTGATACTCCTGGACAAAGTGAGGACTTAAAGAGCTTTGTCCAAGGAACTTCCCAAAGACAGGCAATTTCTGTGACTGTCACAGCTTGCCCTACACATACCCTAAGACAGAGGCAGTGACCTGTCCTGTCACACACCAAAGAATACCAGTTAATGGCCCTAGAATAATAATTACCAGTAAATAAGCCTAGAAGGGAGAGCCAGCATGTTCTGGGTACCTGCTGTTCTCTAGGCTCTGCTCAGAGAGGCTATGCAAATGTTCCTGCAGGACTAGGTAGAACAGAAATTCCATCTTCACCCAATGAGAGGATTTCAGATGAAGTATGGCTTTTCCAGTGTCAGTCCCATATAAAAGGAACCATAGTCCTAAAGGTACAAAGCCCTGAGTACCCAGGTTTAACAGTGCTACTACATAGGACCTAAATGGATAGAAATACCCTTTCTCACAACTTGTACACTGTGTGCATCTCTGGTTAGAACATCTACAGAGCCAGAGTTGGAATTCATAAAAGGAAGAGCCAATCAGACTTAGGAGCTGCTAAAAACATCCTGAAAAGGGTCAGCTGACTGAAAGCAACACAAGGGGAGCTACACAGATGAGCCCCAAACTAAAGACAATGCCATGTAACAGCCCTGTGACCTTGACCTGGCAAGCCCATCCTCTGCATGCATTCAGGCATTCACCATTAGAGCCAACCACATCACACTAAATTCCATTACAGGATTCCTGTTTCAGTGTTCAGCTGTAGCTACTCTTAGCCAATCCATCTTGCTTCCTAAAGTTCCAAATTAAAATGTTCTTATGGACATCATTACCAAGGGATGGATGGGTCTGACTGTGACTTACTGTTTGCATGATTACTGTTTGCATGTGACTCAATGTTTGGAACAGGACTACTAGAACAAGGAACTCTCAAGATGTAGCCTTAACTAGGCTCATGCCTAACAAGGTATATACACATTTGTATAATAGTACATCACGAATATTAAGCATCTTATATAAATCAGTCCAGAATAGTAGGTGTTGTTCTCATAATTTTCATAAATGAGGAAAGTGTCATGAAAACAGGTGGTTGCATCAGTCCACTGGGAATGCAAAGTATCACAGGCCAGGTGGGTTAAACAACAGACAATGATCTTTCACAGTTCAAGAGATTAGAAGTCCAAGATGAAGTGATGGTGTTGGGTATCTGAAGCTTCTTTTCCTTCACTTGAAGACTGCCACCTTCTTCTCCTCATATGCATATTCCCCATGCATTCAACCCTGGTGTCTCTATGCATCCAAATTTACTTCTTTTACAAGGACACTATTCAAATTGGACTGGATCCCACCTTGGTGGCCTCATTTGAATTCAAACATCTCTTTAAAGATCTTACCTTTAAACATAATCTCATTCTTATTACCAGGGCCTGTAGCTGCAATATGTAAACTTGGAGGGCAAAGGACACAATTTAATTCATACCAAGAGTCATGTAACCTGATTTGTCTAGGACACCTGACATATAAGCTCAATGTCCCTATGTCATTACATTCATAGTTTCTTCAAAAAACTGACCCAGTTTAAAGGTTCAATTCTGTACTTGCTATAATATCTGCAGTATTACTAAACTATCTCAAGGACAAGGGCAGTTTAAACCCATGTCTAACCACCAAATACTTCTGACTGGGAAAAGCCACACATAACTGTTATTTTGCAGGTATGATGACTTGGTGGCCCAAAGCAGAATATAAGACTGGCCATAGCTGCATATGGCTTCTTCTACGTTTCGTAATGAAAAGTGGTCCATTTCAATGAATGAGGGCAAACTGAACTTCATCTCCTTTTCATCACTCCTCATTTTAGGTTTTGCCTATCACATTTTATTGCCATTATTTTTCTCCCAAATCACAAGCAGATGTAAATTCCTTGGTGAAATGAGGTGCCCAGAATGCCAATCATACTGGACACTCCAGTGTGAATGAGCACTGGGCTCCTGGCACTATTTACTCTTACTCCCCCTGGAAGGCACAGCAGTATGTAGCTTCCCCCACCTGCCAGGGTTTCCCATGTCACACACAGTGCTGCTCTTGTCCTTCTGGAGGCCACATGTTGGGACCTCATGGGACTACTGCTGTATCATCTGACAAATCGCAGGACATATATTGCTGGACTCAGCCTCTGCCAGGAGCTAGCTCAGGCACTTCTCAGTTCATTAGGTGAAGAGGTAGTGATGGTACCCAGCATGTCAACTGAGATTTTGTCTGGAGTAGGAGGGAGGACAATCCCAAAAAAGTCTACAAATCCCATGGGTGGGCCAAACTTTGATGACTAGACTTAGTCTGCCCCAATTTATCATAATAAAATGAAAATAATATAATGGCTTCCATAAGCAAATGCTTACCATGTGCTGGGCTTTGTGCCAAAACTATAAGGCAATTTTAATCAAACCATGCAAACTCATGGTTTGCCTCACATGCAGTGAGCATCAAGGTTGAGTCATCCCTGCCTGTCCCCTCCACAGCAATTGCTGTCACTGTGCCTACTCCAATCTGTTCTGCAACCATTGTTAGAGAAAGCTTCCTAACATACATATTAATATGAGTGCATGAATATTAATGTGATGTCTGTGGTAAGTTAAATCTGGAAATCTGACTCATTTTTGTCTATAGTAAAGTATTCCAGCATGCTTCCCATGGAATGAATCTGTCCTTTCATTATTTAGTTGGTTAAGCTTCTGAAGACAAGACCTCACTATGGCCCAGGCTTGTCCCCAACTCTCCATCTTCCTGCCTCAGCATCCTCAGCATCCTGTGCTTATATGTATATACCACCATGTCCCAATGTGGAAAATTCTTCACACAAAATGTTATTAAGTGCTTTACCCTGACTTCAACCAAAAGGGAGCTGTGTCCTTTTGTGTTGAAAATGCCACCTTGTCATGCTCTTTCGTGTAGAACTTCTCCAAGACATGCCTCAAACTCATAGGAATACAAAAAATAGGTATATTTCTCTACTAAAATTCTCAAATTCTCTTTCTGAGGAACTCATGAATGCTGCTCACCTGTCAAGTGCCTCTAAAAGATTTCTGCCTTCTGGCCACCTCAAGCTTCCTTTGGGATTTCCATGCTCTGCTTAACCATTTCCCCCTTCTTACTTAGCACATTCAAACAAGTCATGAGAACTCATCACCATACACCTTGTCTCATACTGAGGACCAACCCAAGTTCTCCATCAGTGTAACCTTCCTGGTCCTACATCAAACTCTACCCCTGGTCCTCAGTTGCCACAAATCCCCTCCTGTGATGCAGGTTATTTGCTGCACAATTAGCACCTGACCCATACTCTAATTTTGTGCAGAGCTTAAGTTAATAGCATAAACTCTGCTCCATGTCATTTATTTTTAAGGTCAAATAGTTCTGGGTCCTCTATTTATTTCATTGGCAGGGTTTCAAGGTAAATATTAGATTCTATGTGCCCTTTCATCCATCCTTCATCATTTTGGCCTTGCTGTTGTCCCAGGTTTTCTAGGACAACCTGAGAGCCCACATAGACAAGTCAGAACTATCAGTCACCCTCTACTGTGCACAGCCCAAAAATGGCTTAAGGTTTTATAGTTGAAATCTTAATCCTCTGCCTGAAAAGTGGGAGGTCTCTTAAGGCCAAGTTCAAGTGCTAATCTCCTCATTAAATATTCTCTGTTCACATTCCTGATGAAATCTCTCTTATTGAAGACAGTGAAACAGTATGGCCCAATATCACAGCAAATAACCTATTGACCCACAATGTATTTTGCATTAACTGCCTCTTCCCCATGATTCTTTAAAAAAAATCTTTCACAAATCCATGCAATATATAATATATTTTGATCATATACTCCTATCTAGTTACCTTCTTATTCCCTGCCACTCCCAACAACCCACCAGCAATCTGTTCCTATTTCCCTGTCTTTTAATGTGTGAACCACTGTCCTTCATTAGGGTTGCTTGTCTGAAGATGACTGAGGGTTATTTACATGAGAAAGAATAATTTATAAATTGCTACACTACTCAGGAATAGGGCTCCCCTTCCTGGCTTCTGGGAAACCACTATAGCTCTTCAGAGAGGGATGGACTCTCATGAATCCATCCCCCATCTGTGATGGAATATTAGCATACCTGGCTTTGTGCAGGCTTTGTGTAGGTAAACATGTGAGTAATAGCCATGCCTTGTGCAGAAGGCAACTTTCCACAATACTGCTCCCCATTATCCAGCTCTTACATTCTTTCTTCTACCTCTTCCATGATGTTTCCTGGTGAGGAGAGTGATAGAGATGTCCCATTTAGGGCTAGAAATTCAGTCACTTATTATAAACAATTTATGTATGAATCCCTGCATTCACCACTGCCCACTGCAAAGAAGTGTCTCTGATCAATAGCAGAAGCAACATTGATATAAAGACATAAGAATGCATTTTTAGAAGATGGCTTGACAGCATGTCCACTTGCTAGAACATCAGTAGCCAATAGCAGATGTCCCTTAGGACTTATGACCTTTTCAACCATGGAGTTTTCTGATTTATAGTGCCAGGTATAATTTCCCTCCAGCGAAATGGGTCTCAGATCCAGAGAGTTGTTTATCTCCCCATAACAGCAGTACCACTATTGCGTGGTTAGACTTACTTTGCTCGCAAATTAGTATTGTACTACACAATCCTCCTTAAGGTGATCTTTGACAACAGCCCCCTCTAGCAACCAGGGAGGAAACTTCCAGTTTAGTTCCAACTTAATTTCTCCCTACTGTGTCACCAATGTATATAGCAATTGGGTCTTACCCTCTACTTCTAGTGAGAAACCAAGAAGAATAGCAATAGGCTATATTGTTTATGTGGCTTTATAAAACCCTGCTCAAAAACTGAATATCCAACGCTCAACACTAGGACTGTCATTTAGTAACCTAGAGCTTCTGGGAAAAGAGCCCCTCTCATACTTGTCCTTAATTCTCACGCAGGCCCAGCATGGCTCCCCACACTATGGGTTCATTAAGTTGTCAGACATTCAACAGCATCTGATGACTAATGAAGTGGTTCTGCTCCTTATGCCCAGTGAAAGGAAAGTCAATGCCCTCCAGAAGCAGAGTGGGCAACCTGGAACTGACTGCGTGTGTCCCACTGTAGCCAACCAATCCCATTTGACAATGCTGAGTCTTCAGCCTGCAGAATTCTTTGTGCAATGCTTACCTGCTTATCTCAGGCTCTGCTGATTTATGCATCTGCACAGTTTTAGCTGTGCAGAATGCCTCCGTGAAACAGGAGACAGTTACCACAC
Source organism: Phodopus roborovskii (assembly GCF_943737965.1). Taxonomy (NCBI): domain Eukaryota; kingdom Metazoa; phylum Chordata; class Mammalia; order Rodentia; family Cricetidae; genus Phodopus; species Phodopus roborovskii. Next base: position 1,972,149 of record NW_026126623.1, on the reverse strand, counting down.
AACTCTGCTAGGTCATTCAGAATAGTGATCATTACATACCCTGCTCGCAAATTGCAGAGGCCCTATTTTTTAAATGAATACAAAGTCAAAAAGGAATTTTGACAAATCAGATTCACCAAAGTAGGCCACCCTGACTTGAGCTGTCAATAAGGTGTGAGGGGAGATACTAGGAGATTAACACCCTTTCAGAGTGACCCAGCTGTTCTCTCAAAGGTGATAACATGCAATCAGACACAGGATGGGGGAACAAAGAGGTAGTGGTGTAGACAGTAGGGAGATTCTAAACTGAGACATTCCTATTTACTTTCAAAAATTATATTAAAAACAGTCTCCATCGTATAACTTCTTGACCTACAACAACTAAAAGAAAGGGAAACTTCCATTGGACACTTTCCTCCTGTCACATTGCTGATGGTGATTTTCAGGAATCTGCTGGAGTCAGGGATGCTCTCTAGTCAATGAGAGAATCTCTTTATACACAGTGACTGTCATTGCTTTTTATCACATTAAGTCAGTAAAAATTGGCCTACTTGCTATATTTAGTATTTTAATACATAATGTATAAAGCCATGCATATATATATATATTAGATTTATAGACATATCACTTATCATTGCTGTAAATATATTCATGCATATCTATGTAAATGCTATATAGTTGGTAGAGACCAATTTCAATTAAATACTTTGTGTGATTTTGTAAATATTAGGCATTCACATATCATATTTGGGAAAGTGTGATAACTACTCTTATCCACCCCAGCCTTATAGGGACCACACTCATCTAAGGTCACAGGAGAATTGAACTAGAATCCAATGCTCAGGGATCTGGATTCACACAAGCCAGCTAAGCAATGCATTAATAGGACAAGACTGTCATTTCTACCCTCTGACTATATTTCCTGGTCACATGAAGATCTGCTGACTACAATAGACTGTCATGTCACACTTACAGAGTAATAAAGGTAGAATCTATTATGGAACATGTACCTTCCAAATACTTAGCAGCACTATACACTTTAGAATTTGACATCAGTGTGCCTTTGATTTTTAAGCCTCTATTAAAAACACTTTAGTTTGAAAGCGCCACCTAAGTGAGTGGGGTCATCTGCAAAATTAGACTTGCTCTGTTCATGCACATTTCCTTGGGGGAAATTGGCATTTTACACACACACACACACACACACACACACACACACACACACACACACACTGAGATGTGCTGTCTTCTTCAGGCAGTCTATGGAACAAAGGACAAATTCCTTCTTGTTTAAAATGACTTCTCCAAATGGACAATGTGGAACCTTACCTTTACATTAACTTAGTAACAAGTGGCAAAGCAAAGACAAAATAAGATTAAAAATAGATTTTATGATAGGAAGAAGAGCACTTTCAAGATGCTAGAATGCAGCAGGGATGATACTGGGATGCCAGCCACATACTAGCTCCATGAACATGTATAGTTCAGGCCATCTCTCAGAAACCCTATGACAAGTTAGATCATGTTAACTCTAAGAATCATTAGACCCCCCCCCTTAGTCTGTCACTAAAGAAAGAAGGCAGTACAGGAATAGAGAAACCAGGATTAACCAGGGGTATCAATTTGTTCACATGAACACTCAGATCTAGAAAATTAAAATGTTAGTTACAATTAGGGATTATGCTGATTTATAAAATAATGGTAAAGTATCCTCCTCTAAGGCCCAAGATCACACTATCCCCCAAAATTTGGTTAGGTTTCCATACCAGATATGAATTCCCTTGTCTTTAGCTGATCTTAACTCCAATTAGAAAACAGTTGGTTATCACCAAGATCTAAATGCCACTAATGTCATGTCATACTGGTCATTGCTGTGGTTCATGGGCATCACATCTGGAGAGGGTTATTTATTGGTTTCTTCCCTTTGTTGGCAGTATATATAATAACTGAAAGTTAGTCTTCAGGGATTAGGATTTCAGGTCTGATCCAGCTCAGCTCCTGAGCCCTGTGTCCATAGTGCATGCTATCTTCAGTAATAGGGATTTATCTTCAACCTCAAAGAGACAACTGAAGGCAACAGCAATAGCCTATGTTGTTTGAAGGTGTCTCTTGTTCTCCTCTAGTCAACAACTAGAAAGAGGACTTTCCATGCCTGTTATGGGATGTTAGATAGCCTGTGACCCTCAGAGCAGTGTTGTCAGCCCCAGTGGCATAAGCTGAGTATATATAGAGGTTTTATGGCCTTTTCTAATACCCTTAGTGTTATTTGCTCTTCATCCTCCTTCTGTATTGATCACACACACTCCAGTTACACCTCACCCCTGTAATTTTCATTCCTCACTTCATATGTACAAGTAATACTAAGAGACTTAGAAAGTTGTATTTATACATTTATGCATTTATACAATATTCAGTAAGAATAACTAAATAAAAAGAGACCATGAATTTGAGAGGAATCAGGGATACATGGAAGGTGTGTAATTGCATTTTAACTAAAATTTAATATATACTTATTTTTAAGAATTTAATTATACACATATTAAATGTGTATCAGAAAAAAATGGAAATTAATGTCAATAATTGTTTCCTAAATAAAATCCCATATCCTAAAATTCTAATGCCACCAAATAACCAATCTGTACATTGTGGTATTATATATATATGCACATATTCATGAGTATAAAAATTATATACTAAATCAAGATGTTGGTTGTTGTAATTTAAGAAAAGCAGCACATGAGAGAAAGACACGACTCAACAGGGTCTTTATTAGGGAACAGGAACAGAAAACTGGTAAAGGGAGGGGGAGACCAGCCTCTGGAGAAGCAGGAAAGACAAAAGAGGTAAGAGAGAAGAGAAAGGGAGAGACAGAGAGGGGGGTATGGGAGACAGGCAGGGCCCTTTTAAAAGAGAACATAGTGAATATGCACAGGCCTTTCTTTTAGTGGCTGCAGCTGAGGGTGTATCCTGGCAGAACCCCAAGAACAGGCCAGTACAGATGTCTGAATACTAACATTGGTATTGCCAAGTGTTCTAGACTTTAGGTACTATACCCCAGTTCTGTAGTATGCCACACAGTGGGTAAGGAATGTTTCTTGCTAACCATATATCAATAGGCCAATAAATATAAGTGCAAATTACTCTTACCTGTAAACACACTGCTTCTAAGGTACTTGTGTACAGTGTACAGGGTATGTTGAATGTGGGTTTCACTGGAGCTGAGATCGACTAAGAAATATGGTTCTAGGATGGTCATGAGGACATTTCCAGGAAGGACCGACTGATAGGGAGCCTATACTCCAGAGTGGCCCAGAGTTAAAGAACCCAAGGGAAACATGTTGCTGCCACAGCACTTTGCTGGCATGTACATTTACTTTGTTGCTGATGCCATGGCTGCTGCCCTCAGAACCCAGTCCTTTTTAGCTTCTCAACACTTGACTGAATACCAGCCGCTCTCTAGGCTTGCATCCTTAGTTCCAAAGTGGGGCTAGTGCATCATTCAGTCTTATGGAATGAGGTGCTATAAAGTCCTGAGCCTCTCCAGGACTAATAGGTGGCCATCACTGGACTATCCAACTCATATCATGTACCACCATCTAATTCTGTTGAACTATATATAAATTCCATTGGCTCTGTTCCACTGAGACTAGTGTCAATTGTATTTTCTCACTGCAGCATTGTTTACAACCATATCACAAAATGATGACAAGCCAAACATCCAGAGTCTAAAGCCGTGATGGGTACATGTTAAAGTGCACTCACGTGATGGCTAAAGATGCAGTCTTTCATAGTGAGATCCTGGAATTCACTGAGGATCAGGGAAGCCTGTAGACTCATTTGTGGGATACATCCTGTTACCACCACAGGTAAGAGAGTTCACCATAATGCTTTCTTTTGGAAAGCATAATAAAGCCACTAGGATGGCCCAGCCTAATCTGGGCAGCTGACAACAATTCCAGGCTCTCCATATGTTCCCAGCATCTAGAAATGGCAGGCTAGCATTTCCCTCCCGCTGGTGCTGGTGGGCTCCCTGCAACTGTCACTGTTTATCCTTGCTCTCTGCGCCATTTCTCAAAGCCTTTGCCCACCCCACCCCCTTACCAAAGACCGAATCATATTCTTTAGGCTAAAAAAGATTAGCAACCTGTTTGGTGTCCTTCAAGCACTCTAACATGTCAGCAGCTGTCTTTGCTCTGGGGACTGGATGGGATCCTGGCAGCAGGAGGGGCAGAAAGCAGAGGCAGTTGAGAAGGAGGCGTGATGTGGGAGTGCACAGGCACATGTAGCATAGAGAGAAGGGTCACAGAAAGAAAGCAAACTAAGAGAAAGGGCTGGGCACTAAAGAAGGAAATATGAGCAAGAGGACTGAGAAACTAATTACAGAAAGCTGAAAAGAAGATTTCACCGTGTGTGTGTGTGTGTGTGTGTGTGTGTGTGTGTGTGTGTGTGTGTGTGTGTGCTCTCGCACATGGGCATGCATGTGCACATACTCGATTCTAGCCCTTCTCTAGGAAGTGAGAGAGTAAAGCTGAAGTATTCACTGTTTCAGAGAGAGGAAAACTTTCTTTCCTGCACTTTATTTCTCTCTTCCCTTATCCTGTTTCTTTCTGCTCCTTCCGATCCATTTCCACTCTTTTCCACCTGTGTGCCCAGTCTAGATAACCCTGCCACAGGCATGGAGGACTGTTAATAAGACAGGAAACTTGATGAAAAAGGAAACGATCCCCAACTTGGACTGAAGATACAAATGTCTCATACATCCTCATGCTGGTCTCCAACTTACTGATCCCCAAAGTGGATGGCTGCAGAGTGAAAGTTTGAGCCATGGCTGTAAAGTCACCATCCTCTATGGTGGCTCTGCTGCATCCTTCATCTTGGAGTGCTGTTTGACTCCCTTCATGCCTGTCCTCCTCTAGTGTTCCCACACTAGCTCCATCTACTGACTGATTTCAGACTCTCACCAATCATTTTCCTATCTGTTTTGCAGCCATACAGTCTAGTAAATGCATTCACTTACTTCGTCAGAAGGAGGTATTCTCTCCCAGACATCTCTCTGGTTGTGTGGCTTAAGGGTTCTCTTAGCATACTCAGTGTTGAAAGTGGGACTAAGGTCATAGTCAATCCAGAGTTTAGTAGCTTCTATATCTTTAAGCTCACTGAAAAAGGGGAGCTTCTAAATTCTACCAAAGGAATTTTTGTTAAGTACTATGTACAAATTTTTTTTAAAATTCTGAAAAATTCCCACCCCAACTTTCCCATCTCAAAAGATGGCAGAACACATTGCTACAGCTTTCCTCTAAGGAGGATTATTTTAACTTAGGGTAAATTGTTAGTAGAAGACTTTATTTTTATTTTTTAATTAGGTGTGTGTGTGTATAGCTATGTGAGGATATACACATATGAGTAGCCAAGGAGGCCCTAAAAGGGGTTTAACTCCCCTGGAGCTAAAGTTAGGTAATTGTGAGTTACTTGATGTGGGTGCTGGGGAATGAATTCTGGTCCTGTAAGCACTGATCAATTTTCCAGCCCTCCTAAGTAAATTCGTAAGAGTCTAAGAGCTAAGTCTAAAATTCCACAAATGATGATATGACTTAAAGCTGCAGAAGGGTGAGGGAAGGGGTCCTTGGGCTTGGATAGAAACAGCAAAAATAATTGAAAAGTAAAAACACCCCCCTTTAAAATCTGCAACGCTGCAAAATATAGAAGACTCATCAAATGGTCCAGATTCAAGAGGAGAGTGCTGTGATCCCCTGTGTATATGAAGTTGAAAACCAAAAAAAGCTAGCCTTGGGCCAAAATAAAAGCCTTGCTTCTGTCAAACACAGAGAAAAAAAATCTTTGAAACAAAAGTTGTTTCAGTCTGGGGTCATCTAATAAACCATAACAGCTCTTTCTTTCACAAACATTAAAAACTCCCTAAAGTTTCAAATCCAGGATGCTATCTGGACTTTTGTACATCTAGTTTACTAACAAGCTTTCTTTGAATCCCTATCCATTTTGCTTCAGTCAAGTAGCAAAAGTTTTAAAAGTTTTGAGCTTGTTACACTGAGACCCCAACCTCTAAGTAATTCTATCTTTGCAAAGACTGAGTTAAAGAGTCAATGGGGTTCTCTCCCTGACAGTCTTACTGTGTCTTCTATAGAGAGACCAGGATGTCCCATTTGAAATGCACTGTTCTCATGGATTTCTTGTCTATCGAGACCATAAATTTTGTAAGAGTGGGAGTCATTCCTTCACCTTCAAAAAGTGTGCCAGTGTGTTCTATTTATGTTTATTTCCCCAGTTGAACACAGTAATTACAAAATAAATGTAAAAGGAGAACACAGAAATTCTTCTCTGAGAATGCACCATACAGATATGCTGGTATAAGATCAAAAGCAGATTTATGGTGCATTGCTTTCAGGGTTAGAAACTAACCATGGCCAGGAAGTGGTGCTGCAGGCCTTTAATCCCAGGACTTGGGAGGGAGAGGCAGGTGGTTCTCTGTGAGTCTGAGGCCAGCAAGGTCTACAGGAAGAATTTCAGCACAGCCAGGGCAACACAGAGAGACCCTGTCTCAAAAAACCACAAGAAAGGAAGGAAGGAAGGAAGGAAGGAAGATAGGTAGGAAGGAAGGAAGAACAAAAGAAAGAAAGAGAAGAAAGAAATTAAGAGCCACATGAGTGCCCATCAACAGAACAATGGTAAAGTAAATATGGTTGTTTTATAATCTATGACTCATTACATCCATAAAACATCTGTAATTCATATACATGTTCATTCTATAATAAGAAACAATAGAAAATAAGACGTGAAATGATATGTATGATAATGGTATGTGAAAAGTTAAGTAAGGAAAGTTCCAGAAAAGCATATGCAGTATGATTTTTTAACAAATACATTCATAGACATTTCATTATGCACTCTAACACTTCTTTGTCTATGGACCAGGATGTCTGAAAGGTTATACAGTACATTCTCATTGCTCCCATGTGCAAATGTCTGCAGGAAGGGCTAGAAAAGAAAAAGGGAATTGATCTCATTGTATATTTCTTTATATGACTAGTCTATACATAGTTGTGAATATATTTAAAACTGACCATTAAGGAAAAATAACCATTTCCTAAATGAATGAATGAAATTTCAATGAAAGATGTCTACATAATTAAGTTGCTAATACTAAAGACCAAGTCTGGTTATGAGGACATGATGATAAAATCACTTACACCCTAGGGAAGGTAAGAACTCACGACAAGACAGAAGGGTATTTGCTGAAAGGCCATTGAGCATGCAAATCTCTTCATCCTATGCAGACTAAACTCCTGATTTATCTACTAAGTTAACTCAATATATGACTGAATCACCTCTAGTTGGGGCAAACTGAGTTCTTCTCAAAGCTCTTTTGAATCTATTGAGTGGAGAGAGAGAGAGAGAGAGAGAGAGAGAGAGAGAGAGAGAGAGAGAGAGAGAGAGAGAGAGATCACATGAGGTTCAGCAAATAGCCAAATCATTGAAGATGTTTGTAGCCCTGATGTTAGAAGACAGTCAGTTAACAGAGTCTGACAGCGAATAAAAAGAGCACTTAGGAGGTTTACATTTACTTTAGACTCTGCTGCATGATAGAAATTTTGGCTTTCATCTGCATTCAACCCTGTAGAACATCCCATAAGACAGGAGAACATTGTTTATAGCATGGCATTTCAAATATCCATATGATAGGCCTTTTGGAATCGATTAAAACTCTGCTTTCTGTCAGCAAGCATTCTCAAACCCAGATTGCATCCATATGCAACCAGGGACCATATGCAACCAGGGACCATTTGACTGTCCAGTTGTTTTTCAATGGAGGGAGAAACAAAAAAGAAAGAGGCACAATTTAGTGTAGAAAGCTTCCTCAGTAATCTTTTTGCTGTAATTTATCTAGATTAGAAAACAAATAAAATATACAGTTAAATGTCCATCACCCAAGTAACAAGTCAAACCCCTGATGGGTGCCACAATGGAATAAACCTGAATCTCAACATGAAATGAATCCATGTGTCAGTACCCCATTGATCCATGAATGTTCCTTCAGATATATTGCAGATCTAAGACAAGTAGATTGACTTAGGTTGTCAATGAGTGGAACTTCATTTTTATTTTCTCCCTCCAATTTAAAAAATAATGCTACAATAGCCAGGCAGTAGTGGCTCACACCTTTAATCTCAGCACTTGGATGAGAAGCAGTCAGATCTCTGTGAATTTGAGGTCAGGCTCGTTTACAGAGTTAGTTCCAGGTTAGCTAGGGCTACATGGAAACCATCTCAACAAAGCAAATAATAATAATACAGCAAGTTTTCTGAATCAACAACATCCAATTAAATGCAAAAGGAATCAGTGGTTTCTATTGTTACCTTGATATTGCTTGGACTTCTTTTTGCTCCTAATACGGGATTCTAATACAGTATCTTAATTGGGTCTTGAAAGCCATCTTTCATTTTTTCAGCCGTCTTTGAGACCTAGAGCTACTGGAAAATTAACAGATGTAGTGCTTCCCACTCACTTGCCTCTAGCACTTTGTCCTTTGTATTTGGTCTTTGAGGCAAGATGTAGCTGAGGATGTCCTCAAACTTTCTACTTAAAGTCCAATTTGGCCTTGAACTAGTATCAGCCCTCCTATGTTACCCTTGAGCACTGGCATTCCAAGCTTGGGCTGCTGTGACCAGCTCCTGCTCTAGTTGTCATTGACATAGATTTCTGGTTCTCTTCCCAACCTAGAAAAAATAGGGCTGTATGGACCACATTTAGAACACTGAGAAAACAAAAGGGTTGAGAGCAAGGTCTGGCCACAGGACTGAGAATTCCAGTCTCCAGTGAGAGAGAATGATGGGAACTGGGCCAAAGGGGTGAAAAAAGGACGACAGCATAATTCTTGCATCTCACAGAATCAACTCACCTCCACTCTAATGCTGTTTCCCAGACACTTCCCATCTTATCCTCACCTGATCAAGAGCTCCACTTCCCCACTGTCAGAGCTCAAACTGGATAGGTAAGCCTCACTTCAGCATCACTTAGAGACCAAGTCTCCTCTTCATCTCTTTCCAAACATGCCTACCCTGTAGAGACATCACTAATCTGAGGGAATTAAAGGGTGTGCACTTGGGAGGAGAGCTATGGGTATACACAATCCCTTACCAATCAAATCTCTCATTCACTGTTCACTGTAACTCTGATGATACTGAAATCCCCGACACCGGATCCCAGGAAAGCACTTCCAGTACCATCAGTACTTTATTCTCTAAATATTAAAGTTATACGGCTGCTAAATCAAGTGTAGATGTTTGTCAAAGAAATTGAAAAGCTGAGTGAACCTTAGAAGAGGTCGTCTTTTCAGAAAAATATGGCAAAATCCCTGCATCTACCAATGGGGTTTACTACCTACAGAGCAAACTACCTATGGAGCTGACTACCTACAGAGCTGTTACACATAGATCTCACTACTTATGAAGTTGACTATGGTGGCATTACATATATTAATGGCTACCCATGGAGCTGACTACCTATGGAGCTACCTACAGAGTTATTATATATGGAACTATTACTTATGGAGCTATTACATACAGAACTGACTACCTATGAAGCTGTTACATAGTGAACTATTGCCTATGGACATGACTACCTACACAGAAGATTACCTATGGAGCTATTACCTGTGGGGCAATTACATATGAAACTGACTACCTATGGAGATATTATATGAGAGCTGAATACCTATCAGCTGACTACCTATATGGAGTCAAGTATTTATGGATGTGCTACCTATGCAACTGACTACCTATGGAGCTGATTATCTATGGAGTTGACTTCTTGAGGAGCTTCCTCTATACTAGCTCATGATTCAGGATTATATGGACTCAAATGTCCATTATCCACCTGCAACATGCTCCCTAGGAATAGGTAAAACTTCTTTTACACTTGATCGTTTAATGGATTAAGGCTTACACTTTCAAAATGTTCAATTGAAACTTGTTTACATACACAGCTAAGTAGAGGAAATAAGTAAAAATATGTTTTTTCTTTATATAATATCCATTTTTCATCAAAGTTTTGTGAGCACAAATATGTGATGAGATCATTCAGTATTCTATAATGAAAACCTTCACAGTAATTATTTAGCTTAAATTTCGGAAAACTCTTGGTCTCCATATCCATTACATTTACACATTTTCTCATATATGGTCTGTGGTTCTGTAATACATAGAGTACAGAACTGACTAAGTGACTTTTGATAAACATGTCAATTGACCACTGTTATCATAAATGTATCATCTCCTTATAATAACTTACATGGTGACTATTTCCCCAATGACTCTATCTATATGCACTCATAAATACTTGAATAAAAGTACCCTTGTATTATTCTTTTCAGTGTAACTCTTGGTGTTCTTAAAAACTTGCTCTAAAGTCGCAACTACTCTGTCACTCATGTGTGACTTCAACACATTTTTCTAAATTTCCAGCATCCTTCTCTTCCAAATTTCTGAACTTTCTTTCAAAAATTAAAAACTTTCTAAATGTTGGAGTTACCTTTATTAATGACAAACTTAAACAATGTAATTTGAATAGTAAAACCACCAGCTTGCTGCTTCAAGCATGCTTGATGGGGTCTTGTTCAGGTTCAAGCCCTTTGCAGCTCTGACATTATAATATTGTATTTGTTTTTCCATAAATTAATTTATTGCCAGAAAGTCAAGGTCCTGGGATTTACAAAAAGGTTTAGGTATCCCAGACCCTATGGATCCACTAATAGAAGTTAATTCCTGGTAGCATTTATTAGGAAAATATAATATGATAAAATTTCAAGTTCAATAGTTCTCTTATCCATCACGAGTTGAACTCTAATGTCTCTGAAACATTTTAAGTCATTGGAACTTAATGCTGGGTTTATGATTTAAAAATTGTGGATCTCTTTCTTTCTTCTCCCCATCCCTCCCCTCCCCCACTAAAAGTGTTTTTGGAACAAGGACTAGGCTAACTGCTCAGTGTGGGGGTGGGAGGGGACACATTTTGCAGGTATGGGTCTCTGAGTTTGAATCCTCTGAATTCACAAAGGAGAATGCCTCCAACACCAGTGTTGGGTGAGAAGAGACTGGCAGACCCATGGGGCTCACTGACCAACTGTGAGTTCAGTTAGAGCAACATCCAGGCATAAGCCACACAGCTTGTGGTGGTTTGAAAGAAAGTAGCCCTGAAAGGAAATGGCACTGTCAGGAGGTGTGGCCTCATTGGAGGAAGTATGTCACTATGGGGGTGGGCTTTGAGATCTCCTTTGCTTAAGTTATGCTCAGTATGACATTCAGACTCCTTCATGCTGCCTGCCAATCAAGCTGTAGAACTCAAAGCTCCTTCTCCAGCACCGTGTCTGCCTGCAAGCCACCATGCCATCTGCCATAACAGCAGTGGGCTAAACCTCTGAACTGTAAGCAGCCACAATTAAATATTTTATGAGTTGTCATGCTGCTCTCCACAGCAATGTATAAGACACAGCCATAGAGAAAGACAGTCAAAAGTCCTCCTCTGATTTCCATAGGCACATTCACACATAAGCATGCAACACACACACACACACAAACACCATATACCCATACAAGAAAATATTTTTGGAACAATGAGAAATTGAATTCTTAACACTAGAAATAGGACTAATTTTTAAGTAGATATTGTTTCTCCAAAGAGTGGATTTTGTGTGTAGGTAGACAAAGACCCCCTACCTCGCCCAGATGAAACAAGTAGAGAGTAAGCAGTGCACAGAGAATGTTACAGGAGCATGAGGCCCACAACTTGAATCTGGCAAAGATCAAAAGCAGGCAGAGGAGAGGAACCATTTTTATGTCAGGGAAGAGGCAGAGGTTTCAGGGTACCCTAATTACAGGCGGATGACTTGGGGGAGCTGCAGGCAGCAAAGCCAGAGAGATGGAATTGTAAGGGCATATTTGATTTTTTCCATTAGTCCTCAGCTGGAAAGCAGGGATAAACATCCAGGAATCTCTCGCTTATTGATCAAAGCTGGGTCATTTGGGTCTCATTGCCAGACTCCCTGAACTAGTCCATGCTTCAGGGAGAGTGCTGCTCTTAAGTATGGTCTGACCATTCCCTATATACACTCTTTCAACCGATGCTTCCTGGAAAGTCTCACTTAAATCTGGCAACACTAAAATGTCCAAGCACTTCTAAAAATAGCACCACCACCCAATCTGCTAGTACAGTGTTTCTTTTCTGTGATAACAAAGTAAAATCTACTTGGTGTGTGTTCTTTTAAAGAAGAAAATTGCCAAAAACTAAAAGACAATCTCTACATGTCCCGTCATGTTTGAATGGTAGCTCTCTGGACACTTTGAAATAAAGTTTACAGAACTACAGCTGAACCAGGCATGATAATTTGCATACCAACAACCAGAAATGTTCTATGTCTGATCGCTTAGCATAATTTTTCTACCATCACTTCAAGGGATATATTATTCTAATAACCAAGTTTTTCTCCATTTTCAGTGCTGTGAATGTTTCACATGAAACCCTTGGCACAGAGTTAGGAATCACTATCATCTCAAGAAAGCAAGAGGAAGGTGGTTGCTTGTTGTTGAGGAACAATCAAGGAGAAATGAATTAACGTGTCTAATATCTACTTATGAGTGAGAACACACTGTGTCTTTCTTTGTCTGAGTTTCCTCACTCAGGATGGTATGATTTTTGTTGTTGTTGTTGTTGTTGTTTTTGGTTTTTTTTTCCTAGTTCCATCCATTTGCCTGCAAATTTTAAGATGTCTGCCAGAAGGCTGATCTCCAAAATATGCAAAGAACTCAAGACACTATGCATCAAAATACCAAATAATCCAATTTTAAAAATGGGGTACAGATCTAAACAAAGAATTCTCAACAGAAGAATCGCAAATGGTCAAAAGACACTTAAGAAATTGCTCAGCATCGTTAGCCATCATGGAAATGCAAATTGAAACAACTCTGAGATTCCATCGTACACCTGTCAGAATGGTTAAGATAAAGAACATAGATGACAGTTTATGCTGGAGAGTATGTGGAGTAAGGGGAACACTCCTCCATTGCTGGTGGGAGTGAAAACTTGTACAGCCGCTTTGGAAATCGGTATGGTGATTTCTCAGAAAATTTGGAAACAATCTACCTCAAGACCCAGCAATACCACGCTTGGGCATATACCCAAAGAGTGCACACTCATACCACAAGGATAATTGCTCAGCTATGTTCATAGAAGCATTATTTGTAATAGCCAGAACTTGGAAGCAACCTAGGTGCCCCTCAACCAAAGAATGGATAAAGAAAATGTGGTACATTACTACTGGGCAGTAAAAAACAATGACATCCAAACATTTTAACCAAACTGTAAACTCAGTAACTCAGTGTGGAACACAAAGTTACACAGCCCAAAGGAATTCTACTTAAATGGTAGCAAACAGGTGACAGTTGAAAGTGGGGTCTAGGGTTAAACTCAGTAAGTAAAATTCTTGCCACACAAACATAATGACTAAAGTTCAATCCTCAGAACCAACGTAAAAAAAAAAAAAAAAAAAAACATCCTGGGCATCCTGGGTAGCAAACAGGTGATAGTTGAAAGTGGGGTCTAGGGTTACAACTCAGTAAGTAAAATTCTTGCCACACAAACATAATGACTAAAGTTCAATCCTCAGAACCAACGTAAAAAAAAAAAAACATCCTGGGCATGGTCAGGCATGACTATAATCCCAGCAAGAAAGAGGAAGAGACAGGGGGATTCCTAGGGAATCTCTTATCAGCCAGTCTAACAAGTTAGCAAGCTCCAGGCATGTGAGAGTCCCTGTCTCAATATATATAATATGGATGGCTTCCTGAGAAACAACATCCAAGGCTAACATCTGTGTACCCTCACATGTGTGCATACCCCATAAACTCATATGTATACAAATGCACACAGACAAGAAAAATAAATAGTGGATTCAGATGGAGGTCCTAAGATATACATAATTTGAGGTGTCCTTAAGAAGATATAGATAGATAGATAGATAGATAGATAGATAGATAGATAGATAGATATAGAGATATATAATTAATACATTCCATATTATCTATGAAATGGGTCCTTGCATAATAGAGTGGCCTGCTCAAGCTAGCTGCTCAATCTCCTTTGTGGCTTTCTACATCCCCATTTTTTAGGATGGCTCCCAGGGCTGGCAGTAGTAAGGAGTGGGGTTCATACTTCTAACAAGTTCTTTGCTTTGATTAAGCAGCTGTTCCATACTGACCATAGGGACACTTTGAGAAAAACTGGCTCACACAATTGTGACCAAGGACTGGCTCTTTAAGGAAAAGCATACTAAATACTTTCCCATGTTTTAAAAAACCCACTTATTTAACAACTTATATTTCCAAAAGACACAGGCCAGCTCAAGGGCCCCTCAACAGGTCCATAGACGTACCATCAAGTGACAGGACCTATAGTCCAAGCCCTACTTGCTGCGTGCCAGGGGGTATCTTCCTTACAGCCCCTAAGCAGGTGTCATGTATAAAAAACTAGGTTGTATCATCTTTTTGCAAAATAATACACATTTTCTAGCAAATCCCTGAGGTGGGAGGATTACAAATTTGAGGCCAACATGGGCTATATAAAACCTTCTCTCAAAAGTCAATCTCCTTGTCTAGCAGTTTAACTGTTGTTGGCTGTTCTCGTTGTTCCCAGGAGAAAGTGAGCAAGGCTCATGCATGTTTCCTGGGGAGCTAAGTTAAGGAATTCAAATTGGCTTAGACAAGTCCTGTGCAACCTTGATCAAATCACTAACCCATTGTATAGCACTTTTTCATTTCAAATAAAGAGTATGATGCCATGTCTTCCAGGGTGCAGGTAGGAGGACTCAACACCCAGTTGGAGCTGGCTACCAGCAGCAGCAGCAGCAGCAGCAGCAGCAGCAGAAGGAGCAAATTAAGTTTATGACATGTACCCTACAAGGAGCTAACTTGGATTCTAGAACTGGCTTGACCTCTTCATTGATGTGCAAACACACATGCACACGAGTGAAAGTCATCCGCTCTTTAGCTCCTGGCTTACATAGCAGGAAAAGTGATGAGAATGTTGACCTCAGAGTTATTTAGGGATTTAAAAAGATGATGCAGATGATGCAGGCAGGTGTCTCTAACACTCTAGCATGCGGTGAAACACCACAGATTTCAGCTGCCGCCGCCAGTGGTTTCTCATGGTAATCCCACTGGCTCAGGAACCCAGACATACCAAGCTGTCTTTGGCTCTTCCCTTCCACAGCTGAGCACATGGTAAGAAAATCAGCATATTTTCTGACTTGCAAATAGAACAGAATTGAATGTTCTATTAGTCAGAGTTCCTGAGAGGTGCAGAGCTGACAGGATGAATATATATTTAAAACAGATTTATTATGTTGGCTTACACAATGGCCAGGGTAGTCCAACCATGGCTGCCTATACTGTGAAGAGGATGATGAGCCGGTAGTGTTCAAAATTAGGTGTCTCAGCAGTCTCAATCTGTCACCAAAGGCCTGGAGGATTCCTGGAGAGCCACCAGTCTTCAGTGGCTGTCTTCTGGGAGGTTAGAGGCATGCTTAAGGTGTCAACCTAGAAAAATCATCACAAACACACTCATCTCATCTACAGCAATGGTGATTTTCATTTACCTGATACCAACTAAAGAAAATACTTCTACAAAAAAAAACCAAGGTCCAGTTCATCTGATGGGGTAGAGCTAGAAAGGCCTGTCTGTTCCTTAGAAATTAACCACAATTTAGCCTTTAGGCTAGCCAAATGCTTGGTCTACTAAGACCTTCCAAAGAGTGTTTTGGTTTTATCAAAGTTGTATGCTCTTAATCTGGAAGGTGTAAAAGATTAAACCTAGAAGATGTGGGAGGAATAGAATGCTCTGGTGAGACTACCTAAAAGAGGGTGACAATTGCTAGTTGGACTGTGAGAACAATCCAGAAAAGTGGTTCAGCTACAAAACACAGAGCATTAAGAGACAGAATGAGAACCTGGCCCGAAAACTTAGAACCAGTAGTGGAGTGCCTTACCCTGTGACACCTTTCCCACTCTGTCCAACAACTTTGGAGGAAATACTGGAAAAAGCCAGCACTTAGCTTCTCAGGTAACCAGCCCTGTGGCTCTACCCCACTATAAGATTCCAGAAAAATCTCACTATGAATAAATGGAACAAAGGATTTCAAAATACAGCAAAAGTGTTGTTCACACTAGACAATATGTGACTCAAGTTTCTTTCACTGGATGGACAGCGGAAAGAACAAATTATACTGTTTACCCAATGAAATACTAGTGAGTATAAGAGGAAGGAAATTTTAACAAGTGCAACAGCATGGGTAAACCTTGAGGGCACTAATGTAAGAGAAAAAAGCCAGTCACAAGAAGACAAACAAACATTACATGGGATTTCCCTCCTATGAAGTTATTTTAATATCCTGGGAATTAACACAGATCTACAAGTGGGCAGTGTGCAGAGAATGACAGACGCTGGTGCACTCATTCCTAAATGGGTCATATTCATCAGCGCCCCCTCCCCTCCCTGTCTATCTGTGTATAAGGAAGAGGATGCATAAAGATGCCAAGAGCCAGAGGTGACAATGACTCCAAGGAAACTGTCTTCCACACACCAATAACACTGATGCACATATGAATATGTAGACAGTGTGGTAGCACACACAAGACCTGCACAGTTTCAAGTGAGACTGGGTCCTAGCACTGAGATAGGGAAATGGACACAAGCTTCAACCCATAACCAAGAAGCCATCTGCACTTGATACCTGCAGGCTAAGGAAAAAATCATTTTCATCTAATGGGGTCCTCCTAGGTAGAGTAACCACACTTCAGCACATATCCCATTCACAGGAGATGCTGCCAACAACAAAATGAGCCCAGTGGTATTCTTGTAGACAGTTTGTCTCATTTTTCATTGTTTGAGCACTTTTGTGTCTTATTGCTTATTTATTTTGACTTCCAATTTTGTGGGGGTTTTTTCATGTGTTTTTGTTTGTTTGTTTGTTTGTTTGTTTTCTGATTGTTGTTATATAGAGAGGGGAAAGAACATGATCTTGTGTGTAGGGAGGATCTGAAAGGGACTTTGGGAAGGAAAAAACATGATCAAATCTATTCCATGAAAATTTTTTCAACAAAAAATGACAAAAGATGATAAGTTCTATAGCACTCTTACCACAATGAAGATGGATTTTTTAAAAGTAAAAGCTAAAAGTCATTACAGCATATCATTGAGTTAAAACATCTGCTTCTACCTACACACTCTCTAAAATACCATGAGTTACATTTAATAAAAACTGACAGTATAGGGACTGAAAAGAAAACATATATTAATGTTCTTTATTTATTCTTTGACAATTTCCTACACGTACACAATGTATCTTCATCATATTCACATCCCACTCTCCTTGGACCCCTCAATATGTTCCCATCACATTTCAAGCCCTCTTCTTGGTTTTAAATATAACTTACTGAGTCAAATTAGTGTTGCTTATTTTCACATAGGCAGAGGACCATTCCCTGGAGAATGGGCACAGGGCCATCCCCTGAATCATGGGTGCAGGGCCATTTCCTGGAGCATGAGCAACCTACCACTAGTCACACCCCAAAGGAAAAATGGCCATCTCTTCCTCAGCAGCCATCAACTGCCATTAGCTCCTTAGCTTGGGTAGGGCCTCATGAGTCCCTCCCAATCTGTGACAGAATGCTGACTGACTTGATCCTGGGCAGATCCACAGCAGCACAACACATCTTATAAATTCATAACTACAATAGCTACACCAAGTCGAGAAAACAGCATTTCGTATATCTTACCCACTTTCTGGCTCTTACACCCTTTCTGACCCCTCCTTTGTAGATGTTCCCTGAGCTTTGGGAGAGAGGAGAAGTTCACAAAGATGTTCCATTCAAGATGTAGTCTCTTCTCAGTACTTTGAGCAGTTACAACTCTGTGCATTCACCCCTGCCCACTGTCAAAAGAATCTTTTTTAACCAAGGTTGAGAGCATCACTATCTACTTGTAAAACACACATATTTAGAAGAAAGTTTGATATATCCATTTAGCATCCCAGTGGCAGGTTCCCCACTAGGGCCTTGAGCATCTCAAACCATGGGCTTTTGACTACTTTATAGAACGAGAAAGAATCACTCCATGTGGAACAGGCCTCAAATACAGACAGAAAGTTGTTGTTTATCCACCTATATCCATGCCATTATCGTACCAGTAGACATGTCTTGATTAGCAGGTCATTATCGTAGCATGAAGGGTCTTGCATTGGGCAAATCCACTGATATTGTATAGCACTTTCTGCCACTGTTTAAGCTAGTCAGCAGAGAGGAAAATTAACTAACAAACAAAAATCCATAACATTTTGTAGTTGCAGTTTTCTTTGGGCCACCAACCGGCTCCCAAATAAATATAGAAAAACTTATTATTAATTATTATTGTCCAGCCTTAGCTTAGACTTGTCTCAATAGCTCTTTTAACTTAACCTAACCTGTTTCTATCCATCTACATTTTGCCTCAGGGCGTTTTAACATTCTTTCATTCTGTATGTCCTACTTTCCTGCTTACTCCTTGTCTGTCTGTTGTTGCCTTTTCTCACTTCCCAAGCCTAAATTCCTCCCCCTGCTTCCGCTCCATGCCTGGGAGTTCCATTTACACCTCCTCCCTCAGTATTGACCGTTCAACTTTTTACCAATCAGATACCTTAGGCAGGCAAGGTAAAACTGAAACAAATATTCTCCAAACAGCATTTTGCCAGACTTCTGCACTAGACATTATTTTAATAAATATTGTGTTATTTAAAAATACTTCATCATAATTTCTAAAGTTCCACACTACTATGATCTCAAAATTCAATACCATATATACTGGTAACTAGTGCTCAAACTGGAAAAAAAACCCAACAAAGTCATTAAATAAACAATTTTGGAGAAGAAATTGGAAGGGACATAACCTTTGGAATCAAGTCTATCACTTAATAGTCTACATACCAACAAGATAAAAGTCTATTTACATGTATTGGTGCAGGCTGGAGAGATGGCTCAGCCATTAAAGGCTAGGCTCACAACCAAAAATGGTTCAGTGAGTAAGATGCTTGTTGTGTACGCATGGAAACCAGAGTTTGCACCTCCCGAATGTATATAAAACTGCATATAGTGGTGGATGTCTATAACCCCAGTGTTCCCAAGGTTAGATAAGAGGCAGAGATGGGAGAATACCAAAAGCATTTGGACCTGCTATCCTGGTGTATGCAGGTGAAAATGTCAAAAGAAGTACCATGTCTCAAATAAGATGTAAAACAAAGACCAATAAACAGGTTGTTCTATGACCTACACACACACACACACACACACACACACACACACACACACATACACCATAGCACAAGGGTCATGGCACCCAAGCACTGCACTCAATCACAGGAAGACAGACATACCATGCATACTCACACACATCATACAAATATACATGCATATATAAAGGTAAAAGTGTTAATGCTCTGCCTGTGTCCATCTGTGTGTGACAATAGCACATATATTCTTGACTCGGAGAATGGAGGGGGGTGAAAATGCATTCTTCATATGAGGTGCAAATTCACTGTTATGAAAATAAGGTTTTCTTTTAGAAACTCTGGGATCTCAGCCAACGTCTGACATCTTCCAGGACATAGCTCTGCCTTATTACACCTGTAAGTACAGTGCTGCTGCCATCCTGAGTCTGAGTCCAAATTGCTCCTAGTGTCCATGCACATGGGAAGCCAGCTTGAAGGTAGGACAGGCCAACCTGTGTACCCACCAGAAACTAAACATCAGAAGCTGGGAAGCCTGTTCCTGATGACTGGAGGACATCTGCAGAATAGTGAGACATTACTTCAACTCCAACATATTTTTATAAACCTAGCCATGGCATTGGGTAGGAGATATGTAAAACTCCAAAAAGTGTCAAAATACTGTAGTAATTTACCAATTGAGGAATGTAATCGCTGACCTCATAGGCATTGATCATCTCATTAAATCTAGGTATATAAGAAGGTATCCATAGAATAGACAGAATGTTCTAACACGCATGTCAAATAAGAAGATAAATGGCAGTTAGGAAAGTAATACCATAAGTATTTTCCACCATATAAGACAGTAAGAATCTCTGCATTTCTTATGAGGGATAGGCAGCCTGTCTTTATTCTTACTCAAAGATCAATCTGCAAGTCACACCTCTAACAGACAGATGTCCTTGGCCATTCTTTTGAAACATGAAATGAAATGAAATCACTTGCAATGTAAGACACGAGCATATAGTGTGTTGCTCATGTCCATGTTGAAAGTATTGTGTAGTACTCTTTTTTTATGAATACACAAGGAATTTGGCTTTGAAAGTTGTTTTCACATTCAAACCTAAATTCAGAGAGCTGAAGAGAACCCTTCTAAGATGTGTGACACACTTGTACCCCTGTAGAAGACTCTGTGGAACCGATCTCTAACCGTATAGAGCCCAATACATCCATATGCATACAAACCACATGAGTAAGCATCCTGGTGAGATAAAACGGTAAGGACCAAGTAGACCCAAATTAGTGTGTGTTGTATAGTGACTTTCTCCACATAGAAGTATTCCATCCTGGAATGATATACTTAAGAAGACTCAAGAAATAAACAACTCACAAGTCCCAGGGAGTTCTTGAAACTAACAAGGCTTACAAGGCTTCTTGCTAAGGTCATATAAACATTAGCCCTTTGGGGGAATGAGAGACTATCCCACCAGAATAGCTGAGTACAAGAGATTCTCTGACCTGCCAAGCTGCCTGCTTGTGATGTGTATTCCATGTGTTGTCACCCATGCTGGGGAGGCTTTTTGGTGATGAAGCTACCTTTGATCCATCTCACACTCCTGTAAGTAATCCCAATATGCTCACTGGTTTGTCAAGATGGACTTAGGTGGATAATTTGGAGCTATCATTGGTACCCTGTCTAGGGTGAACAGGTGTTGGTTCATATTTCCCCAAGAAACATTAGTACAGCAAAATGTTATAAAAAAAACCCTTCCTAAGCAGTGAGGTATCCAAAAGTAATTTAAAAATGTCTCTGGAGCTCCCGTCTTCCTGAACAGGGTTGGTTGAGCAGGCCAATGGAACACACAGAACCCTCTACTTCTTGTCACCTCAGTCAACATAGAGAAGTCCACGGACATTAGCTCCTGACTCCGTTCTTTAAAGATTTCCTCTTTGATTCTAACACCCCTTTTCTATTTTTTTAATCATGCAAAACAGTTGCTTTCAAATTACATAAAAGAGGATGAAACATACAAAAACACTAATATGCCCCATGGCACTGAGCTTTTGAGGAAAGGAAGGTGTCTGTGCATCAACAGACGGGAAGTACTCCCAAAGCTGTGGAAATCAGAGGAGAGCAGAAATCCAACCCATAGTGAGATGGCAGCGGTGGGGGAGGGGGAGTGGCTGGAAAAGAAAGACACACAAAAGGGAAAGGGACAGCCCCCTAAACACAGGCACACATCCAGGTACCTTAACTGGGACTTTCAGTCATGTTGTTGTGCTTCAAAACTTCAGTTTTCACAAATAAGCACCACAGAAGCAGGGGTACACATGCAACAAATACACACACAATACACACACAGACACACATATACACATTACATACATAAACACACAATACACATTACATACACACACAAACACACATTATACACACACATACACTTTACCCACATACACATTATACAAACACACATAAATATTACATATATACACACTACACATTACACACACAAACACTACATACACACACATACACATTACACACAAACATAGACACCTTAACAAAACTATGATGATTTCCCTCTATGTGCACCTCTTCCTTTCCAGATGGTACCAATTAACAGCAAGACCCCAATCCTAACAGATGTTAGCCAAACAAATCCAAACCAAAGTTTAATGCACAAAGTCAGACACATTTACTGCCCCCAAGAGAAGCAAAAATAAATAGCATGTATACACTGGGCCATTTGGGTTAACTTGAAATGACTGGGGCTTCCACCCAAAGCTGCAATTAGTTTCAACTCCCTCCTCCAGTTTATAATTACCACACTAAGTGTGGTGGTGATGTTTAACACAATTGTGATCCTCGGAATATGTCTTACTTCCTGGATGTGTCCTTAAATTCATTTGAAAACAAGGCATACATATCTAAGATACTTTTTCTCTTAGTGTGGGGAACGTATTCCCTTGAGACGCTAAATCAGTATTATCAACCTCCAAATATGTAGTTCTATGTTGAGGCAAGAAACAAAAATCATTTTCTAGCTCTCTCTGCTGGTTGTGGGTAAACTCGGCTAGTGGGCTTTGCAGAGTGGTGTTTAGGATGGTGAGCTGATTGCCCAACAAGGAATTTCTGTCATTTCTGCTATCTCTCCACACCCTGTTCCAGCACTAATATTATCCTGAACAACAGGTGGCAGTAAAGAGTTGCAGGCTGCAGGAGCTAATTAAAGAGCCCCCCCCCCTTTCAGGCAGGGTTGTACAAATGCTGCTTAACACACAGAATTGGGTATGGCGGGGGGGGGGGCGCTGGGGGGGTGGCAGACCTGATTCAAGCTTCTCTGCACACATGGATCTGTTTCTACATATGTTGCACCTAGCTTGGAGATTCTCTACCCACCACCCTCTTTCTCCAATTTCGAGCTTCACCTCAGGGTATAAGTGCTCTTACTGTGGAGAATTCAACAGTAGATGAGTAGACTTCCAACCAAAGACTCTGTACCTGTCCCCATGTGTACACACACGTACACACACGTACACACACACACACACACACACACACACACACACACACACACACCTAAGAGAGCTCGAGCTTGTCAAGAGCACAGATTCCAAAGCAGCAAAGCCAAGGGGTGCTTTGTGTGAAATCTGCCATATTACGGGAACATTTGGTTTCTGAACTGCCTTAAAACAGTGACCTTTTTTCAATTGCCAAATAAACACTCTGCCAGCTGCACTGGTGTCGAACAAAAGTATCGTCCAATAGTTGATGACGCTGATCAAAAGAGTTGTCTTTTAGGGCCTTTTGTCATTTGGACCAGAAAAAGGCATTTGCTTGAATTCTGAGCAGAAACTGGCTTGCTTTGCTTTAAATGAACAATAACTTTTTTTTCTGAAAATGCACAGCACACAGATCTCTGAACAAAACACATCCAAGAAAAGAGACAGAAGGGAGGGGAGAAGAGGGAATAAAACATCAAGTTCCAGGGAATACATGACTAATTTTGAATTAAGGAAAAACCGGGGGTGTGTGTTCCAGTGGGAGTTGTCCCCAAAGATCAGCAACTACAAACATTAGTCATCAAGTCCTGGAAAATACAATCTGTAGCGCATCGAGTACATTTTGCCCAAAACATACTATCTATGAGAGACACTCTTACCCATGGAGCTGCAGCCTGCCTCCCAGGGACAATCTGCAGGGAAGTCTAGCCAAGTCTCGCTGACTCACCACACTCGCTATGCCACTCTGTGGATAGCACCCACCGAAGGTACAGGCTGGCCCCATCCTTCATGGAGCCACACTGTTTGACCTGTAGGCTAGGAAACAAGTCCTACTTCTGGTTAGAGGTTCAAGTGAGAATAAGGGGAACCTGGAACATGATACCAGGTTCAAGTTACAGTGTTAACCATGGTGGCTAGCTACTAGGAGATCTTTGAATATGACTATCTTTTCTTTGTTTTCTCCTTTGTTTTCTGTTTGTTTTTAATGGTTTTAGTGTTTGTTTTTGAGACAGGGCCTCACTATGGAGCCCACACTAGTAGAGAACTTACAATTCTGCCTCAACTTCCCAAATGCCAGGACTATGGGCAAGCAAGCACCTTCAGCCATTCCAGCTTTGTTTCCCCTTCTTAGTATGTGACAAATCCAGCTGTTTGGAAAAAGGATGGGTGCATGGGTCTGTGGATAGAGAGACAGTTAGAGACAATCCAGAGAGAGAACACCAGCTCCTTCTTGGCCTGCCAAGCTGCCGAGGACACCAGTTCAAAGCATTTCTATTGTGAGGATGTTCTCAGTCAAATGGCCTGGGCATTTCATTAGAACCAATGATATTTAAAGAAAATTTTATTTCCAACTAAAGACAATGAGTACCCAGACACTTAACTCTTTGGGGAAGAATCTCAAGGAAACAGCTCAAGATAACGAAAGGCTTGTCTAGACTACTTTCAAATTCCAGAGAAGTCCCACAGGCCTCACTGTCATCCCCACTCCCATTTCCTTATGCAGCTGAAAATGTAGCACTGCTCTTGTCTGTAAGCACTGCCTGGAACCTTCTAGGCAGGAGAGGCTGCCTGAGAACCAGAAGATTTTGACCTACAAGCATAAGCCTCTGAGATGTTACAAAGTCCAAGAGAAAGGAGCCAAAACTTTCACTATCGATGCCTCACCATAGTCTCCTATCCATGTCTTTGACTTGCACTTGCATGGGGTCCAGGAGAGTCATTGACAAAAACCCAAGACACCCAAGGAAACCCGTGTCGAACAAACAACAAACCATCTTGTGTATGAGGTCCTTGAAATGTAAGATCCTAAGAAAAACTGGAGATGAGTGTTCCAGTGAGAATTGTCCCCAAAGATCAGCAACTACAAACATTAGTCATTACATTTGTATGTTGACTGTATTTTAACTGAAAATTTTATTATTTGAAATTGAAGTTTCACATGGTGCTCTCTGTTTCTGTTTATGAACTCTAAAACAAAGATCTTCAGATCAAAGGGTCTCTGAAGTATTTTTATCTGAGATTTCCTTATGAAAATGAATATTCTGTGGACGGGGGTTGGGGGGATGGTCTGTGTTGTGGCTAGGTCCTACTATGTAGCATACTGTACTCCGGCTAGTCATACCCCAGGAAAGGCGACCCCTTCTCCTCACTCTCCTAGTAGACACTTGAGCTCATAAACCACCATGTCTGTACTGGTATATAAACTCTTTCCAACCCATCCATCCCTAAATTACAAAAAACAAATCCTATGACTACAAGTCCCTTCAGGCACAGCTATGCACATGGAAGGAACCCAAGAAAAATTCAAGTGCCACTGGTCAAAAGGCCTCTTCCAGAATCATCATGGGTTGTAAGGTAGACTTCCCTGAAAGCACATATCAGTATCTTGTCTTCTGAAATATGCCATTTCCCTTCCGTTTGGCTTCTGGGGTTGCCAGGAGAAGGTGGGACCAGAGAGCCATCTAAGTCCTGAGTGCTAAGGGTCAGGAGTCTGAGAAGTGAGCCCTGAGCAGCTCCTAGGAGGAAAGACACACTGTCACATCGTTCTAGGTCTCCTCCCCACTCCTCAATCCTGTTTCTGTAGACCCAGGTTCACATGTCTTCAACTTAATCAGTAAGAGAACCAGGAATCTGTGGTTCAGTGGCATGGCTATTTCTAGAAAGGAAAAACACCTAGATTTGTGAAGAAAGGGGTTCAGGCTTTAGCAGATGCATTACACAATCCCTCACTGAATAGAAGTAGCGTGATCATGGCAGTGCTCTTGACAGGAGAGCTGGTCCTTTTCTTCCCTTTTCAACTTGTACAAATTCCCTTCCTGGGGTTGCAGTAATGATGCACCTCAACCTGGTGCTCACAGTTTCCTCACGGTTCTGCAGCTAGAAATCTGCAACCAACATGAGTTTGGCTGGCTCCCCCTGAGGCTGTGAGGGTACATCTCTACCCTGGCTTCTGCTGGCTTGCTGGCTGCCTTTGACTTCCATAGCTATGGAAGTCCACCTTCATGGTAATATCATCCTCTCTGTATGCCTGTCTGACTTAGAAGTACTCATGGGCTCTACGTAGAACTCCAACCTTATTGGATTATGAAATATAAAGTTCAGTTTACCTTAATCACCTTTGCAAAGATGACATCTCCAAAGAATGTTACATTCTGAGAAACTGGGGCTTACATGAATCTGGGAGTGTCCAAAGCAACCCTAAATTTGTCCCCTCTATTGGCTGATTGAAGGAAAATCTGTAACTCAGTAGGCCCTGGGTCAAGTAACTGTTTCCCTTCACTTTGCATTCTGTTTGGGTATACCTTTCTCCTCTTCTGCCAACCTAAAACCAAACCGTTTCTGCAGCCAGTATATGTACCAGACATTCTGAGTGAACCCTCCACACAGGAGGTTCCCTGAACATACTTTGTCCTGGCTCTGATGTCTACTCTAAATCATGTTGGATGAATCATTTCAACATGCTGTCTAGACCAGCAGTAATCCGCAACTCCATAATTGAGTACCAAGGACCCTTCTGGCCTAAATTTTAGTGTTTCTACTTGCTTCGCTGTGTCACTTCAGAAGAGTTATTAAACTCGAGCATCTCAAATCATTTTCCCTCAAGAAAAAGCTGCCAGTCGTAGATGGAGATCCTGGAAGCTCCTGGCTGTGATTAGATGGACCCTCTGTCTAAAGGGGTCAACTGGGGTTCCTTCACAGGTGGCGTCTAAAACACGAAGCATGACAGCATAAAAGCTTTCCTGGAGAGCAGGTGTGAAGGTGGAGAGGGAAAATGAGCTCAGGGTCAGGGCCCTTTGCTCTCCTAGAGGCAACGCCCCCATCCTGGGAGGAATTCTCAAGGGTGCCAATTGAGATGTGAGTTTTTACAGAATTGACTGCATGTCCTGGGACAACAGGCTTCATTTCTCAGAACTCCACTTCTACTTAGAAAGCGGAATCTAGTTCACCCACCGTTGCACTGGTATGCTCGGGATTTAACAAAGAAAGCCACTCCACCTAGTTACCTATTCTAAGAGAAGAGGCTCCTGGTAATTATCATTTCTCCCTCTGGAGCCAGTTAGGGTTAGAAATGTCCTTCCACCTCGGTGGGCAGGGCCAGGGAAAGGAATTTACTTAAACGCAGCTTGTAGGTGTGGTCAAGGGCTTAGAAACTAGAATAAGACACCCAGAGCCCTCTCCAAAGGATTCAGGTACAGCCTGCGATTGGGATCAAACATTCTGGGAGATTTCTCCTGTGTCTGGCAACCAAGGTCCCAAATCCCTGGGTGATTGCTTCAACCCAGAGCTGAGAGGCTCTGAGAAAGCGGATACCGGGAGCGACCGACACTAGGTGGCGCTGCGCCGCAAAGAAGCCCGAGGTGGCTGCCTGCTAGGTGCCTGGTCCTGAGTGAGGCAGAGTGGGAGGAGGTGGGGGAAGGAAGGATGTTTCTGCAAGATCTCTCACCCAGAAGGATGGGCGGGATCAGTTCATGACCTGTTTTTGTCTACTCATTATCATTTGCTGAGATATACACCATCTTGTATATTTTAAAACACATACTACCACGCTCCCCCACCAACACACACACACACACACACACACACACACACACACACACACACACGGGGGGGGGATTTCAATGGTAGGACTCACGCATTTATGTTTTTCCTTAATTAAAATGAGATTTGAGAAGCTGGTCACAAAGAAACCGCATCAGTCCTGATTCTTGCCCAGCAGATGAAGTCTGAGTTCATTGAAGCGCAGTTGCAAAGCGATAATGCACAAACGAAATTAAAGGACTGGCATTAAAAATAAATCGGTTTCTGATGAAATTCAACCCACCAAACCCAATGGAGCAGGAATTTCACTTCTACAAGAGTGTCAACATGGCTGACCACAAGTCTATGTGTCAGGAGGGGTGGGGCCATGACCCAGCAAGCCAGGTGCTTGGCATACAAGAGTGAGAACTGAGCTTGACCCCAGAACCCATGGAGAAAACGAGGAAGGGAGGGAGGGGAAAAGGAGGGAGGGAAGGGAAGAAGGAGGAAAGAGAAAGGGAGGGAGGGAAGGGAGGAGGGAGGGGAGATGAGGTTGTCCTCTGGCCCTTGTGAACATCCACACTCATATATGCAGCCTTGGCATGCACACGGGTGCAAAATAATAAGAGAGTGATTATTTGCAAACAATCCATATAACCCCAAGGGTAATAAGAAGCTGTGGACATCAGCATCACATTGGGCTCTCTGAGAGGATTCTGGTACAAAAGACATGCATTTTCCATTTCTGGACATTTCCAAACAGACAAACCAGCCTGCAGTCACAGACAGCAGGCCAGTGGTAACATCCTGCCCAAAGAGTGACTTGAGGAACTTTCTGGAATAGCTTCACTGTGTCAGCTTTCCAACTGAGCAGGGGTAACCGCCCAAGTTTGAAGATCTGAAAAAAATTCACAGGGCTGAAATGGTTAGGTTTATAACACAGCTAAGCAAGTAAATGACTCTCTTACTCTGCTCACACCCTTTTACAAGATTCCCCTAGACATGCTTTCCCTCCAGTATGAAGAATACAGCCTCTTTGTAGCATCTGTCCCTCCCGTCTAATTTTTTTTTGTTTTGTTTTGAATAATTTAGCTAAAGACTTCATTAGTTGTGTTTTAAGAGCTTGTGCTTCCAACTAATGAATTGTCCAAATTCCCATCATCAGACTTGCATTTCAGTCATTAGAACCTTAATTGTCAAGCAGCTGAAATGAGTCCTATTGTTTATTCTAATTGCTATTAGGAAGATGCACCAGAATTATTTGTAATTTATTAGTCACATAAAAATAATGAGGGATAAATAAAGCACTTTGCCCCGCAGTGATTTCCAGGGTGCAGGAGGACCGTGTTGAAGCACAGCCGCTCCAGGTTTCTGTGTCTCTATCTATGCCTCTACCTGCCCTGCTAAACTCGGACTTGCCCTTTCCTGCTTGGGCACTTGAGGCCCTCAAGGGTTGCTCACTACAGCTCCATTCAAGACCTATTTTTGGAAAAGAACTGGTCCCCATTGTTACACCCTCACACTGATTGAATCCATGCTTATTATTCACTCATTGATGTCACAGTGCCAAACTGTGACATCCGGAGACAGGGTACCTACTGTATCCAGGCCTGGGGGCCAGGACTCTAGTGAACATCATCCAGACCTTTGGGAATTGAACAAATCACTGTCAGTAAAGCACCTGCCTTGCAAGTCTGAGAACCTGAATTCCATCTCCAGAACTCACATTTAAAATAACAAAACTGAATGTGGTCACCTATGCTTGTCATCATACTGGGTAGGGGTAGGGGTTCACTACTTGCTCAGTTTGAGGAAGGACAAAGTTGTGCTCTGGTTTACACATGCAGGTGCACACATATGCAAGTACACTTGGACACACACATGAGAAGTTATGGCAACCTCAGTATACAGGGGGTACATGTAACCAGATACCCACCTGAGGGGACAAGTGGGAGTCAATTCCTAAGCTACAGATCCTAGAGCAAGACCTGGAGTGTGCACCCTTTCCTCCAGACACCTACCCCCCCACACACACACACAGGACTATCTATTTCCATTTTGCCTACATCACTGCTGAGGCTAACAGTGCCCACCATCATTTGTCTTTGGAAGAAATGAGTTGCTATCATGAACAAGGTCTCTCTGTTGCCCATCTAAAGGTGAAGACTCCATAAAAACACACAACTGATTCACAAGGGTTTTGCACCCCAGCTGAGAAGCAGACTACAAGTGACAAAGTGTGTCCCCTTCCTCACTTTATCCTCATCCCCTGGCCCCATTTTCCCTTTCTTGAGGTCCTTGCAGACTCTCCAGGTTGGAGTTGGGTGCTCCAGCCGTATGCTGGCGTACCACTTTTCATCAGTCATAACAGAGGGTGCAGTTCTCCCAGGTAAAAGTGTGTTTATATCCCAGCCATGGTGGCCCACAACTGAAATCCCAGCACTTGGGATAACATAAGGACATCTCAAGTTCAAAGCCAATGTGGATGATATAACAAGAATTTGTGCCTCCAAATATATTAATTGGATTAAAAATATCAACCTCACAATCCAGTATGATAATACTATCTGCTTTCCCATCTAGAAGGAAGATTAGTAAATGTTCCTACTGGGCCAGCAAGAAGCCTCAGTGAGTACAGACAATTTCTACCAAGACTGATGCACTTAATCCAATCACCTGGGACCCATATGATGGAAGGAGAGAACCAGCCCCCACACGTCCTCCGGCCTCTGTGTGTGTGCACTCTGACACAAGCACATGCATCCCATAAACAAATACTATATAAATTAATACAACTTTATTACATTTTTATGGCTTTTTACAATTTTCATACAATATATTTTGGCCCCCTTCTCCTCACCCAAGTTGTACCAAATCCTCCCCACCTCCTATGCTAGAAGCTTCTAAGAATATATACATACATAAAAGGAATTTGAACAGAGTCACCATATATGGTGATTTGAATGAGATTGGCTCCCATAGACTCACATAGTTACTCATATAGTTGAGTACTCAGTTTCCAGTTGATAGAGATGTTTGGGAAGGACAGAGGGGTGTGGCTTTTTTGGAGGAGGTTTATCACTTGGGTCAGTCTTTGAAGTTTCAGAATCCACATGGCATGCCCACTGCAAGCCTTGCTCCTTGCCTACTGTTGGAGCTGTGGTCCCTCCACTATGGCTCTCATCACCTGCTGCCTGCTACCTCCACTCTGCTATGATGGATGCCAATCCTCTGGATGACCAGAGAATAATGGGAAAGCTTGAAAACTCTAAATCTTTAGAATGTATTCCCCAAGTGGCAGGAACTGAAGACAGAGCCTTGTACATGCAAGTCAAGTATTATGCCACTAAAATCCTTCCCCCTTTCAGAATGTCCATAACAATAAAAAACAAAAGCCAAGCATGGCTCAGAGACCCACATACTTATTCTGCCTGCAGCCTGGGCACACTCTTGAACTGCAAAGGCTCCTGGGGATAGAAGACCATGCTTCCTTTTCTGTTCAGTTCACTTCCAGCTGAGTGTGCAGAGCTGCTTGCCCCACTTCACTGGTGTGGTGCAAGTTTACTCTTCTACTACCCTCCACTCAAACCAAGTGTTAGAGCTCAAGACACAAAGAGAATTTTCAGCGTGCACGAGATTGTCTTCCTCTGCAGACACATCCTACTTCAGTTGGCCATGGAGCTGAGATCATGTATTTTTATTTGAGTCATTCTTCACTACTTTGGTAGACAATGGCATGCACAGGATTGCGTTTTTCATTTTCAGACAGGGTCTCATGTTAGGCTGTGTCTAACCATGGAGCTGAGAATGACCTTAAGATTCCAATGCTTCTATCTCCACCTCTCAAGTGATGGGACAATGGGCACGCACTGGCACATACCACACCCTGTTTACTCAGTTATGTATGGAATTCAGTCCCTGGGCTTCCTGCATACAAGGTTAGCACTCTATTAATGGAGCCACATCCCCAGCAGACCCGTTTTAACTACGGTGGTATTTCATCTAGGTAAAAATTATTTCCCAGTTTAGCTTGTAGCTGGCCATATCCACAACACTAAGCTCAAGCCAAGAAAATAGGAACTGGCATTATTGTGATTGACTATGAGAATTCTGTTGTATAAGAAGATAAATAACCATGAAAGCTCATTTGGTCCTTCTATCATTTTTGTTTCTTGTCTGGAGGGAGGATGTAATAGCTAGAGTTTTAATGCCTATCTTGGGTCATAAGACAGCTAAGAAGATGAGAGGCAAGGACAAAGGACTCAGAGCAACAAGTCAGAGGGACTCTGCACCTCCACAGCACTCAGAGAATGCCACACTAGCCTCTGCTGGCACAGTTTTGTCTCTAATGTGATATTCAATGCTATGCTAGAGCACTGAAAGCCCCACCTTCAAAGGCCAATTTGGTGTAAAGAGTGGGGAACTACAGAAGGCATGCATCCAGGAAACAAGGACAATGTGGGAACGCTTTTCCAGAGAAGTGAAGTCCAACGTCAGGCTCCAGGTTGCTGGACTCAGCCTCAAGGCAGCACAGAGCTGCATGCTCTCCAAAGCAGAGAAGGGCTAGAGGGGAAGAAAGCACCAGGCTCCATTCATGCAACTGAACTTCTTCATAAGAGAAGACACGTTCCTAGTTTAGGGAAACAGCAACTGAGAGCTGCCTCTCCTCCTATACAGAGACAGGAGAAAAAGCAAGACCCCCCCACCCCAGGCGAATGAAGCCCAGATGGAATCCAGTGTAAAATTAGTAGGGAGTGAAGTCCTAGGGATGGGGAGGGGAAAGAGGAGTCAGGAGTTGGCTGTGAGTGGCAACTGGCAGGGGGGCAGGATGTGTTAGGCAAGTGGCACCCTGCTTGCTGGCTTGAACAAGTATCAGGGCAAGAAAACCAGCTCTTGTTGGCTCATACGGTGTCCGTGTCTGGGACCCCTCAGGACCATCTTATTCCTCAGCTAAAGATTGCTGTGTAACAGGGCCTGTGACTGTGTGAATGTGCCAGTCTGGGCCCAGCTATCCCTTGTGAAAACATTCAGAAAAGTCTCTCTCCAGAAAGGTGAGATCACATACGAAGTTAACACTCGATGAGAATTAATTTGCACAGAAATGTTCCAGATTGAAGGCGAGAAGCCAAAGGTGAATTTTTGTGTAGATGAGTGCAGGTTGGTTACCTTATAGGAAAATGATCCCAACTGTTTTCCAGTCCAAAATGCCTACTTCTCAAACGGCAATGTCAGTCGAGAAGCTCTGATGAGGTTTAGTGTGTGAAGATCGATGGACACCAAGAAGCATCATCAGTATAAAGAGAAGGGACGGGACCAGGACCGTGCTACCAGAGCCATCAAATTAAATACCAAGTTCTGTTCCCACTGTGCCAGCCCAGAGACTTGCGCACGCAGTTACAGTGCCGGCCACAAGAGGGCAGTCTAACACGTTGTGCCAGAAACAGAAGGCTGAGCCTAAGGCTTGGAAATGACCAACACTCACATTCTCTCCTAGGGAATTCTCTCGATAGAGAAAAGGTGCACAGCATGCAAGCAAGGGCCACATCGATGCCCGATACAAAGTTCTAAGAGCGAACGTGGAATTCACTTAAATCTACAAGTAGAACTAAATTATGAAGACACTAGATAGAAAAGATAAAGATTATAAACATTGTTGATTAAAAAATCAGGACTTAACAATCACCAATCAGGAAGTACAAGGCAGGGCGTGAACAGTGTGCAGAAGGGGAAACCACCAGAAAGACTTTACTTAACTTTCACACAATTCTTGCAGTTTTGTTTCTGGTTTGTTGCTGTTATTGAATTTTTGTTTTATTTGTTTTATCATGTCTGGGTTGTAGGAAGATGTGCTTGAGACTCGTGGCTTTAAAAAGCTACACAAATAAGGGGGGATGAACAACATGATCAGTTACCTCCTGAACATGAGGAGAACAATAAAAATGGACCTGTGTTTCAGATGGGGAGAGGGCAGAATTTTTAAACGAAGAGGGGAAGGAGCTGAAGCACTTTCTAGGGAAACTACAAAATACAAAACTGACCCCAGAAGAGGCAGAAAACATAAACAGAAGAATAAGAATGGAAGACACGGGCAAAATTTGGCAATAACTTTGGTATTTATGAAAGAAATTACACTCCTATTAGAGGCATGCCAGCCATTCTGATGGAGAATTTAATCTCAGCTCTCTGGAGGCAGAGGCAGGTGGATCCCTCTGAGTTCAAGGACTAGCCTGGTCTACATATTGAGTTCCCAGGATAGCCAGGGCTCCACACAGAGGAACAAAAATCCTCTAATAATAATAATAACAATAATAATAATTCTTTGAACAATCTTGTCAAGCATTGATGTGAACCTGGATTTAATCCCTCTCACCAAAAAAAAAAAAAAAAAAAAAAAAAAAACCAAAGTAGAGAAAAGTGGGTGTAAGGATTCAGACATGCCGGCCTGCCCCTGTCACCTGGCAAAATGCACTCAGGCAGTGCCCGGGCATGACTGCATAGTCAGCATGCAGGTAGATGGAAAGGCTCCTTTAAAGGACAGACCCCGCCCACTCACGTTCTCTTTCCCTGCTCCTCTCTTTCCAGTTCTCTTGCCTCCTGCTCTTTTCCGGCTCTCTTCTCTTTCCCACTTCCCTTCCCTGAGATTCCCCTGGGGACTGGACTTTTCCTGACTCCCTCTTCTCTCTCCACCTCTCTCCGCCTCTGTGTCTCTTTACCTCTTTTCTATTTCCCCCCGCCCCGCCCCCTTCCTAATAAAACCTCTCACTAAGCTCTGTCTGCCTGGCATGTTTGTCCCTCTGCCTGTCACCCTCAACTGCTGTGGAATCGGCCAAAGTCCCACACGCAAGGTTCATCATGCTTTATCATAATAGTAGGTATGTGGGAACTCCTGTGTGTAAGACGTAAAGGTTCCAACAGACACACAGTGTGATAGTTTTCTGATGCTGACAGTCTGGTGGGGACCAGAAGGGCACCCTAGGAGTTAGTACAGAGACCCTGAGACCAGATTCTCTGGACCTGGTTGCAGCTACAGCATATTGCAGTAGCTATGTGACTGTCAGCCACATCCCCAGCTTCTGTGTATGCCTCAGTTTCTTCACTAGTAACTTAGTAACAACATAGAACTCACAGAACTAGAAAGAGGCCGGCTAATTCCTACTAAGCACCCTAGAAGAGCATCTCATAGTCATAAACACCTATTTAATATCACATATGTGACCTTTGATACTTGTAGTCCACAAGTACTCAAGCGCATGCCCAAACCAGCAGATGTTACAGTCCCTCGTTAAAAAAAAAAAAAAAAATAGTGTCATGCTTGCATGGAACCTGGAACCAGCACAACCCTCCTGCACACTTTAAATCAGCCTTAATTTGTTTACAATGCCAAATACAATCTGATACTGTGTACATAGTTGTTATGATGCTGGGAACAGGGACTAATGGTGAGAACATAGCTTGTACCTGTTCAGGTCTGGCCATTTTCTGGATATTTTTGATGTGTCTTTGATGAATCTATGGATACAGAACCCACATACGAGCCACCTATGGACTCCCTCCCCCACCCTGCGATGCTGGTGGAGAATGGGTGGTGCTGGCAGAGGAAGGTCTGCAACCTCCTGTTGTACCAGGACTGCATGAGCATCCAGGACATCTGCTTAGCTGCATAGGGCTGTGCTCTGCAGAGTTACTGGGCACCCTAGGAATCATGTTAGGCGCCTGCCTGCGTATAAAGACACATATTGGGGCTGGAGAAATAACTCAGGGGTTAAGAGCACAGGCTGCTCTTCCAGAGGTCATGAGTTCAATTCCCAGTCATCACATGGTAGCTCATAACCACCTATAATGAGATCTGGTGTCCTCTTCTGGTGTGCAGGCATACATGCAACCAGAACACTGTATACGTAATAAATAAATAAGAATCTAAAAAGTGATACATATTATATTACATTTAAAGACACCGTATTCAGGCTAGCACAACTGTCCACAGCTAGTCACACCTTGGCATAGCTGATGCTTTGTACCACATGAAACAGGTACACATGGGGAAAATGAGGGGAAACTCATGGTAAATTATGACCAACTTAGTCTTGTATTTTAAAGAAGAATTTGTTTAACAAAGGCTAAGAAAACTGAGGGAAACTGTGCTGAGATGAGGCAGCGAGCAAGCCTGGCAGAGCTGTGGGAAAATGTAATACCCACAATCGAGCAGTTTCAACAGGCCCTCCTAAGCTGACACACACACAACAGAAGAGTTTCAAATCAAACCCATGTTGAGCACATGTTCGGGCTATTTAATAAGCACGCTTGGAATCAGGCATCCCCTTTGCCCCATCTGCTCTGTACAGGAACTGTTCATGACAGAGATAACACACAAGGAAGATGATTGGAGCACCATTCTTCTTAAATAAAAGCAAAACCCAAATGCTTGGGGTGCAGGTTAAACTATGTTCTGTCTAGTGAAGTCCTGTGCAGGGGGCTAGGTGGAAGAGACTGGTGTCTGTCTTTAGAATGAGAAGGTTAAGGACAGACACATATCTAACAAGCCCCTGCTTGTGTAATGCCTAAACATCCACACACATGACTTAAAGTGACATTTTCTCATAAGATATTTAAAGCCACAGTGCAGACACTCCTGGCCTTTCCTTTGCCCAGGGCCTCCCAAGAAGCAGGCATTTTCCCAGATCCCTTTCT
The DNA here is from genome assembly GCF_943737965.1 of Phodopus roborovskii. Classification (NCBI taxonomy): domain Eukaryota; kingdom Metazoa; phylum Chordata; class Mammalia; order Rodentia; family Cricetidae; genus Phodopus; species Phodopus roborovskii. The sequence goes on along the minus strand of NW_026126623.1, from coordinate 1,936,157 downwards.
ATGCATTAGCTTAGCCCCTATAGAAGTGTCAGTGTGGGTAACAATATAAATGTTGTCACTGTATATATCATTTTGAAATTTTAATGATTTACAAAAATGCTTTGGGGGCCTAATGACATGGCTGAGCTGTGTAAACATGAGGGCTGGGGTTCAGATCCCCAGATCTCATGTGAAGAGCTAGGAACTGACAGGAGGGTCCCTCAGGTGGGGGCCAGGCTTGCTGATGAGCAGCCTAGCTTCAGTCACAGTGAGACACTGTCTCAAGGAAGTAGAGACTGCTAGAGTAGGGTACCACCATCCTCCTCTGGCCTCTGCAAACATGCACATGCCATCTAAATATACAAGCACACACACACACACACACACACACACACACACACACAGAGAGAGAGAGAGAGAGAGAGAGAGAGAGAGAGGGCCTTCTAGAGACCCTCAGTAGGGTAAGAGGTCCCTTCATATGCTATCCTGTCAGAAACACAGAGATGAGGAGAATAAGTCTGTTTCTGTTTGTTTGTTTGTTTGTTTGTTTTTTACTCTTTGCCCCTTACTCTTGGGTGCCCACCACCCAGATCCCAAATAAATCATACACAGGGGCTTATTGTTAATTACAAATGCCCAGCCTTGGCTTGTTTCCAGCCAGCTTTTCTAAAATTACCCTATCTACCTTTGGCCTCTGGGCTTTCTCCTTTCCTTGCCTCTGTATCTCTTATTTTCATTCTTACTCTGTGGCTAGCCACTGAAGCCCTCCTCTCCTCCTTCCTTCTCGTTCCCTCTTTGTCCCCAGATCTCTCTTCCCATTTACCTTCTCTGCCTGCCAGCCCTGCCTGTCCTTTCTCCTGCCTCACTACTGGCAGTTCAGCTCTTCATTAGACCATCAGGGGTTTCAGACAGGGAAAAAAAATCACAGCTTTACAGAGTTAAACAAATGCAGTATAAGCAAAAGTCACATACCTCAAAATAATTAAAATAATTTTCTTCAACAGAAGTCCCCCTTACAAAACACCAAAGTTTTTTTGTTTTGTTTTGTTTTTTGTTTTGTTTTGTTTTGTTTATGGAACTGTGATGTGATCCTCATCTGAATAGATAGTTTTGTGTAAGAGGAAATTTTTAAATAAATAAATAAATATAAACAAATAAATTTGGCCAGTCCTTGAAGTCATTCTGTGTGCTATGATCTGTGGGTAAACCACCTCAATGTGAATGTCTGGGAAAGACTAAACACACAGGAACAGAGTCTCAATACCATCTGTGGTTTTTGTATCAGACTCCTGGGAAGGCCTCAAGACTGGAAAGAAAAGGGAGCTCAGATGTCAGAGAGCTGTTTGAGTTGATCTCCATTGAGTTTTACACGGAGTCTTACACAGATCACCAATTCTGCACTGGCCTGCCAGTTGGACCTTAAAATCATGGCTAACAGGTAGACAGGCCCTTATAGAAATCTCAGCTTTTCCCACTGGTTCCCTAGACCTGTTTTGGGCTTTCCTTTTTTGTGTTTGTTTGTTTTGGGTTTTGACCAGCAGCATCTGGGTTCTGGAACTTCCTAGTGCAACATAATTAACTTCCTTCCCCCTACACTTCCTCAGCTGACTGCTGATGCTTCCTTCCTTCCGTATCCCTTGAGTGAGCCCATTTCCTGGAGGAACTACCATGGAAAGTAAAAGCACACAAGTGGTTCTTAAACTCCTCGTTGGAAAGCAGGCACCAAGCCGGAGGCCTCACCTCACTCTCGTGTAAACTTCTCTCTGGGAGTGTGTCCTCTGACACTGAGAGGACTCATCAGAACTCAGTGTGCTCCACTGAGTGGAAATCCTTCCACAAAGCCCTTGGCGTGTTGTCAGCACTGGAAGTTGGTGCATTCTTCAGAAGGCGTTCAAACCTTCTTTCTTTTATCATATTCTATTTGAGTCTGTAAAAATAAGAATGCAGCCCCACCTTTGCTCTCTTTAGCAATACCAATACGGCACAAATTGGTTCTGACTGCCATGCTTGAAGCGGGCTGAACATTCAGACCCCTACTCCAGCTAGCCTGCCATGCATAGACAAGTGCTAACAGGACAGGTGCCTCTTGTGACCAAGAAGTAAATGCCTAGAGCAGTGTAGAGATTTAGACATTTAGAGATCGATAAGCCCCGAAATGACCACTCGTTCACCTCGATTTCTTGTGGTGGGACAGAAGTGAACTCCCTATTTACTAAGCCAGGCTTTGCCATAACCAAATCCAATCCCTAGACAAGATAGCACAGGATATATAGAGGAAAAGCCATTATAATAGAATTTTTGCTATCTTAAGGGAGATGACACTTAACCAAGTCACTTGATTACCAAGCAGACTATAGAAAGTAGAAATTAAAAGTGAGCAACTGTCCACAGTATGGAAGCAGAAGGAGAACCGTGTTGTGTTGCCATGGCTCCCACATGGTACCCAGATGTTCTCATGAAGGTGGAGAAGGTATCACTGGGATCCCTCCCTCTATGGTGGGCCAGAAACTCCATATCAAAGATGCATCATGAAAAAGGAATGGTGTCCAGACGAAACACAGAAACCTACCTGGTTAGAGCAGTGGTTCTCAAACTGTGGGTCCCAGCCCCTGAGGGGGTCACATATCAGATGACCTACATACCAGGTATTTACATTGCAATCCATAACAGTAGCAAAATTACAGTTATGAAATTCTAATGAAAATCATTTCATGGTTGGGTCACCACAACATGAGGATTTGTGTTAAAGGGTCACAGCACTGGAAAGGCTGCAAGCCACTGGGTTAGAGGAACAGGATCATTTCCCTGAGAATGACATATTATACAAATACCGTTCTCTCGATCTTTGCTGTCTCTAAAGGAAACTCACGCTTCCCGTTTACATGCTGGGTATCATTTTCTGCCTGTATTCCTTTACAAGTCACTGGCTGTCTCCCTGCAAGGAAGGCCCAGTACTTGGTTTCACAAGGACCCTCCTACAGCAAGCTTGGCCGAGAGATGACTGACAGTTCATTCCCCTTTATTAGCTGCTTGCGTTTGGAGCCCCCCACACAGTAACAAGGTCTTTAAACATGCACAAAGACCATATTTACTATTTCATTCAGTTACCCCATGCCAAGATTCATGGAGTATTATCAAAGTAGTTTTCTTAGAAAAACTTTTTTTAAAAAAAGAAATCATATTGAACTGCAATGGGATTCGGTCTTTGTTGAGCACTGTGCTAACTCACACACAGATGGAATATTGAGAACAGTGCTAAATCACAGATGGTATATTTTTCCCTATATTTCACAGAACAGGCCATTTCTACCACTTTTTTTTTCTTTTGCATTTTGCTCTCGGTAATCCTATAGACTGAAAAAAAAGGCTAAACTAAAAAGAAACGTAAAAGCATTTACTTTTAGTGCTGTTTATACTCCTCCTGTTTAGAGGAGGGGTATGTTACTGAATATTCTATGGTGTAATTTTCTCGAAAAAAAACTCAGAATGTAATTCATTTTAGGTGAGCAATTTGCTTTATGGGCCGTGTATGTTTATTTGGGGTTGCGCTGATTTTTTTATTGAGTGCCATAAAGACACTTCTTATCAATTGATTTGTTGTATCAGCAATGGGCCACCTTCCAGATTGAAGCACAGAGGCTTTGTGGAGGACGTTTAGCCCACATATAATTTCACCACATACATGAATACAGGGACACCGGGGCTGTGTGCACTGCCTATTATAACCTCACTTACAGGATTGCTGCTTGATGGGGCATTATCCCTCCCACACAGTGCATAACACGCTTGTCAAACATGCTCTCCCTCTCTGATGGGTTCAGCACATGTACGATTGTGCCAACTTTTATGCCAACTGATAAAATCAGAAGTTCAAAAGTTCACATCCAATCCCATGCAACATAGAAACAAGAAGGGCTATAAGCAGATGCATCCTGTGAATCATTCATTGCAACTGGGGTGTGAACTGGAAGTATTCCATCACTATTTTAATGGCGTTCAGACAGGACCAGAATAGATTCTTATTGCAGATATGGGTAAATCCAGTGCATCTGTGTTTTACATGTCACCAGCCCTCTATAATAAAGTATGGGTGTTATGAGTGCTGTCCTTTGGGGCTGGATGATCATGACTCCCAGAACATGGGGCCCACACAAAGCCTGTTGCAAATACTCCCATGTCTACTGGGATGGCAGTATTTACACTCTCCAGATTGAGAGAACGACACTTTGATATTTAAATAATATTGGTGGTCTCTTAAGAGCACACATCACAAACTCCAGGGGAGCATCCACCGCACCTCAGGGGAGTCATGCCTGAGGCAGATGCAGAGCTTGGAGATCCAACAGCTGGGCAGATGAGCTAGAGGATGTAAAACCAGGAAGCTGTGTCTTTAGAAAAGAAATTTTTTTATTCCTCAGATATCACATCTGGCTGCATCAAGTTGTCATTATGACGTGGTGTTTAAGATGATTTAATGGGTTGTTGCAGTGTGAGAATCTTGGAGCTTATTTAACTACAGTGCAGTAACAGGATGCTGGATATTTAAATGATGCTCTGACGAAGCAGATAAAAAGATGTTCTTGGTGTGGAATGACTTCATTATATACATTTTACTGTAGTCAGTATAAATATGGATAGGCGAACATAAACAGAATATGGAGAGGCGCGAGAGTGGAAGTGAGGCTTTGTGATGGAAAGGTAAAGTGAGCCACGTGTACCCAAATGTAGGAAACTGCTCATCCTTGAAGAGTCATAGGTATACTGACTGTGTTTGATCACGGAGTGCCGCAGTGCAAATTGTCACTCACCAACTCCTGGGGTGCAAAGCAAATCCCCTGATTGGGCTTCTGCTGGCTGCCAAGTCAGTCTCCTGCTCAATCACCAGAGACCATGGATCTGGAAGACCTCCTGATGCTGGGTCCACATCCTCAGCCCCTCCCATTTCCCATCAATGCAACTTAGTCCCTCCTCCTAGCACAGAATACACGTTATTTAGAAAATGATATTTTGTAAGCCACACTAAGGTGACACACACCTTTAATCCCAGCGCTCAGGAAGCAGAGGCAGGCAGATCTCTGGGAGTTCAAGGTCAGTCTGGACTACAGAGTTAGATCCAGGTCAGCCAGGGCTATATGGCTACATAGTGAAACCCTGTCTTGAATATGTATATGTGGGGTGTGTGTGTGTGTGTGTGTGTGTGTGTGTGTGTGTGTGTGTGCGCGCACGCGTGTGTATGTGTGTGTGTGTGTGTGTGAGAGAGAGAGAGAGAGAGATTCATGAACAAATCTGTGTACTCTGTGTATGTACATGTCTATGTATGCATCACCATGTGTGGGCATTTGTGTAAAGGCCAGAGAGTGACGCCATTTATTGTCTTTAATCTCTACTGCCTAACTTTTTGAGACATGGCCCTTCACTGAACCTGGAATTCACTGGTTTTGCAAGACTTGCTGGCCAGCAAGGTCTAAAGGGTACCCTTTCTCTGGCTCCCTGGCATTATAGTCATGCGGGCTTCTCACATGAGTACTGAGGATGTGGATTCGGTCCTTAGGCTTCCCTAACAAGCACTTCACTGAGTCATCTCCTCCGGCCTTACATATGATTTTCAGTAACAATCAGGGCTCTGTGTACTTCTAATAACTCAGGCAGCATACTAAGATCAGAACTGGAATTCAGAGCTTTGCTCCCCTGAGTTTTCTGGCTCCATTAGTCTATCAACACATACAACAGGTGTTGATGGATGCCAGCCTGATGTATTTCCTTCCAAGATGACAATGGGTACATCTTTCCATTGCCTCTTATTCCTAAAGTGTATATTTTGCCTCAACATCGTCCTCCTTGAGGCTTGGAATTCCTAGGGAAGGGGCTTCAGTACACAAGCAATTGATGCACTGCAAATTTTCAGTGGGTTGCAGTGACCATGCATTGGTGTTTGCAGGAGCATGTGCTCCTCTACTTGATTCATGTCTCCCCTCAAGGAAGGTCTACATGGTTGGCAGCAGAGTCTGCATCAAGACCAAGAACTTGAACAGCTACCGCCTCAGAGCAGTCCCAGAAATGGTCTCATATTCTGGACCTCACATGACTCCATTTATATCCCATTACCACACCAGTGACAAAGAAGGGACAGCAAATCTCCATCTGTAGTCTGAGGAGCCATAAATCCATGAAATACCCCAAGTCTTTAAAAGAAGACACGGGAACAACACTGCTGCTGACGGTGTCATGTGCTTTTGCTTATGGATCTTTACACCGTAACAAGATCTTTACTCGCACTCTTTTTCCATCTGTCTCTGGCACTGACATAGCAGGGAGGCTTAACTTTGGAGCCAACGCTGCCTATTTGACAATGGCTGCTTGGGAAGTATCTAAAATGAACCATGTCACCAGGGACAAAAGGCTCTCTGGCTTGTAACTGATGTAGGAGCTCAGTGAGTAGGGACAAGCAATCACAACAGTCTCATGCAGCCTTGACTTGCAAGGGAAAACATTAGCTCTGCATGTCAGCAGCACAGTCTCCATGCTACACGCAGCTCTACCAGGATAAAATGCCTTCCCAGGATCCATAACCTAGAGGTGAACAAGTTATTTTAAGAAGTGCAATCATTGCCACTAAGATCACCGAGTGATAAACAGCAGGCTCAAACTATGAATAGAGTCTGTTCAGTAGTAATAATATGTTCATTCACTTCCCTGTGCAAAAATATTACTTGCCCAAAATGAAAAAAAAAATGATGAAGAATTGCATGGCTCTTTGGGGAGCCTTTCTTGACTGTTTAATCTGTTTTGGTTCCATGTGTTAAAAACAGGAAGGACTTGGCATGGTGATACACACCTACAATCCCAACACTCAGAAGAGAGAAACAAGAGAATCTTGAGTCTTTGGCAAAGCTAGGCTGTACAAGATCCAGTCTCAAAAACAACCCACAGAACAATGACGAGGATGTTGTGATTATAAGGTATCTACCCAGTAATTCTGTCTTACTTTATTGAGACATATATGCTAATAATTTCCCATGGTATACAGCAAGACCAAGTAAAACATTAATTTCAAGAATCTAAAGTCCAAACCAGTATATTAACTAGAAGAAAGCCTACTGGGAACTAGGCAGCATATGCAATGAATTTTTTTTTTTTTTGCCTGCCTGCCTTAAGCTCACAGATATGTAAAAAAAAAACTAAATGAGTGGCTTGAGAATGATGATAGAAGCAATGAGAACCCACAGTGGCGCAAAGGAGCTAGATACTCTCTTTTAAGTGTGAGTGGGAAAGGAAAATATCAAAGATGCTTCACAGCAGACATAGACAGACATCGCAGTGGGGCTGTGTTATCCAGGCACAAACAGGAAAGCTAGCCAAACAAGGGGCACCAGACAGCCAGGATCGGGCACAGAGAAGAGCTGGTGGACTTGGGAGATGGGAGGCAGTATGTGAGTGTTTGTGCACTCGTGTGTGTGCAGGGGGGGGCATCTGGAACAGTCAGAGACTAACAGGGACTCCAAAGGAGATAGTCAGAAAAATGAAGGGGAGAGATGTGTACCACCCGGGCAGAGCTGGAGCTTTTGGAATTCAGCCTGTAAATACTGTGAAGCCATTGAAAGACCATTAGACCCAAGTTTCACCACAGTGACAAGGTTACTGGGGACAGCTGAGGAAGATTTATTTACTTTGGCTCAAGGTTATAGAGGTTCTAGTTCATCATGGGCCAGGGGTCCAGTAGACAAGAGAGCAGCTCACATGGCAACAGTCATGGAGAAGAAAGAATAGCAGAGAGACATCCAGGACAAGATTCAGGGTCTAAAGATCCACTATAGGTGACCCGACCCCCAGTCACACCACTGCAGTTTCCTAAAGAAGTACCAAGTTGAAAACCAATATTTTGTTCCCTGAGCCTTTTTGTTGGGACACTTTCTAACCCAAGCAGAACCAAATAATCACACTGATTCTTTAAGTCCATTATGGACTTTGGGCTGGAATTACCAAGAACCAAGGAACACAGACACTGAATTCTTCTCCTCAAAAGACTCAGGGCACACCTAGGAAGAGGAGGCAGGAAGACTGTAAAAGCCAGTATATGGGGATGTGACAATAAAGTGCTGTTCTCCTAACAAGACACAGCTGTTGCACATAGACTCTCACAGCAGCTGTGGTTCCCTACAGACAACCTGTACAATGTCAAAGCCATTAAAATGTCCAGCATGGAAAGGAGAGGGAGAGGCTCTATTCATAGCTGAAGAGCTAATGACAGTTCTTGGCTGTTGAGGTAAAGGCATATCACTTTTCTTGAGTATGGCCACTGGTAGGTTCTTCATGCCCTAGTGGAGGGTTCTCACATCCCAGTGGATGACCCTATGCCCAGGCACATATGGACATCATTAACATACTCAACAGACTTGGTGTGTTTAAAGGAAGCACAGAGTTCTTCCTCTGGGGCCCACAAATGTTAGAGGATTGTAGATATGCTTGGGATTGTATGTGTCAAATATGGGACTGAGCGTACATCTGGGGAAGAATACTTTGCCTTTTCCCAGGTCTCGCTGAAACCCAAAACATGTAGGGGGGGAAGGGTGAGAAAGAGAGAACTAAGTCACATGGAGAAAGGGGGAATAAAGATAGATGAAGAGGGAAAAGGAAGAGAGAAAAGGGTTACTGTGTTGTATAGAAAAATGAATGTGATTGAAATTGGAGATATTTACTAATTAAAATATCAATGTCTTAATAATAGGTCAACTATTTTTGCCTCGTGTCTCACACACAAAAAGTTAAGGAATCTGTATGTATGCAAGTGCTTTGTACAGACTTTCACACGTTGGAGCAAATTGCTCAGAGACCAAGTCCCTGTATCACTCTGACCTTTAAATGCCTGAGACCCAGCTCAAAGTTTACTTTGAAGAGCAGATCCCCTGTAAAGTCAAGTTCCTGAGAAAGTGATCAAGGAGGACATTAATAGCTGTTAAGAAGAGAGGATATTGTGGGAATGATCAAACTACATACTAGCTACATAAAATCAAACAGCTAGTAGAGCAGTTTCTAGATAGCAATGCAAATTGAACACTATTCTGATTGGCTTAGGGTGTTGAAGAATCTTTGAGAAGTTTCTGAGCCAATAAACATCCTCAGAACATAAATCTTACATTGTGTACAGAAAATCTTAGGGCATTCAAAGAGCCCTAAGAACATTGATGTACATCAACGCCAGTTTAAAAGTCCTCAGTCTTTTTCTTAACAAAACCTTTATCATATGACTTTTCCAGTAAGACTCACAGTGTCTTGTCTTCATTGGTCACAGTGGTCCACAACTGCGTTAATCTTCCCTGCATGCATACTCCCTCCATGGGTGGTAGAAAGGAAGAAGTTGAAGACAAGACATATCATGTTGCCACCGACTGGAACCCTTGCCCAAAGGGTACACAAACTGCAGAGGGTATTTACAAACCTAGCACAGGAAACACAGCATGTGATTTCATCTCAAACAGCCTTCCTCCAGTGGTAGTATCTGCTCCAAAAACTAGGTATCTGTGTGTATTGAGTGGATAAGTCCATATTCTTTAATGATCTTTCCACTAGAGGTCAACCCATCCATTCTCTTAGAAATAACTTTAACCTTAACCATCTCCCCAAATAAGTCGAAAGCCAGCAATGATCTTCTTTTCTTAATGTCTTAAGGAAAAGAAGAACATGGGAGGAAACAGAAACAGCACATTCTGCATGGCTCTGTCTTTCTCTCACTTGCAGTTTCTGCAAACCTTCGATTAGACCTCCTAATATGACCACACATTCAATAATCTGAAGCAAAAGGTTAATGGTGTTATTACAACTATTATCACTTTTAAAAATCATTATCTCCTTGTTTTTTTATGGCAGTATTACCTTCACCTTTCGGTGAACCCACTCCACCAGCTGTTTCCCTCTCTCATAAAGTGTGCTGCACATCACCATCGGAATAGGATAAACGCCAGGGTTTATCAATCAAGCCTAAGGGGACTGGAGGCTTCTTACAGCTACAACTGTAAAGGACTTTATTACAAGTTTCTGTTTTGATTTGTAAATTGTCCTTAAGTAAAAACACACCTGAAGCCAAAGCGTTCCGAATGTTAAAATGCAAGACTGCATCTCACAAAAATCTGAATCATAAAATGCGATTGCAAAAGAGAAAGCAAAGGATGATGGGAGAAAGTCTGCGGACCTGTTTCCTTGGTAAGTTGCACCTTTGCGTGTCTGACCACCCACCGCTGAATTCCATGATGCTTGACTCTACACCACCTCACAACTCCCTGGTGCTTTTGAAAAACTGTCAACACCATTCAAAAGTGGATATAATAAAAACCATTACTGAATCACAATGCAATAAAATTAAAAGTTTACAATAAACGGTCTCAAAACAGCTGCATACATCAGGCACTTAAAAAGCCACTCCCACGCTATGAGAGATTGGGAAACAGTTATATCTGAATGGCAACAATTATTAAAGTGTCTTGGTTATAACTGAACTGGTACTTCCTAAAACTTTTGAAAGATTAAAAATAAATGAGCCAAATGTTCAACCAAAGCAGACATAAAAGTAAGAAAATAAATTCAAATAAGGACGTGGGCAAGAATAAGAATAAAATTTATTTTAGGGAAAAACTGGGGAACAACAAAACAAAACTCTGCATCCTTGAGAAGAGGGTAGTTAAATATCAATCTCTAGCAAAACTGATCCAAAAAAAAAAAAAAAAACCACACACACAAAAGAGCCTCAGCTGGCATAATTCAAAATGACAAAGGAATGTGATCATAAAGAAGCCACATATGATTATGTTAGATGCAATATTACACCGATTTGTTTGAAAAGGAATGAAATGTAATTTTTATTTATCGTGTGTGTGTGAGAGAGATGTGCATGTTTATGTGAATGGACATGTAGACATAGAAATGCATGAACATGTGTGGAGCCTGAAGAAACCAGAGGACAGCGTTAGTCTCTCCATGATGACTCCTCCCTACTACTTCCTCTTTCCTCCTTGTCTCCTAGTCCCTCCTATCTTGCTTTCCTATTATCCAACAGTGCTTTATTCATTAACCAGTATGAGAAACATATTTACAGAATGACATCTCCCATCAAAGTGTCTATCATTCATAATAATTAGACGACAATCCCCAGACCTTACCTGCATTCCCATAGTATCCACTAATGCATGTATATATGTGTGTGTGTGCTTCTGTGTCTGTCAGTGTGTGTTCATATATGTTTGTGTTCATGTGTATATATCTGTGTATATTTGCATGATGTCTATATGTATGTGTAGTTCTGTACATTTTATCACATATGTCTACCATAATGTCAAAACACTGTATGTGTCCAAAGACAATGATCCCTCATACTGTCCTCTATATGATAGCCATCACACCCATCTCTCTTACACACTTTTTTCCATTTCAACTTATGCAATACTCAACTCTTCTGCATTTATAAAACTTTGCTATTTTCAGAAATGTTATATAAATGGCTGGGCAGTAGTAGCACACGCCTTTAATCCCAGCACTTAGGAGACAGAGACAGGTGAATTTCTGTGAATGTGAGTCAAGCCTGGTATACATAGTGAGTGCCAGAGCAGCCAAGGCTACACATATAAATCCTGTCTCAAAAAACAATAAAAGAACGTCAGGAGGCATCACCATTCCTGACTTTAAGCTCTACTAAAGAGCTATAGTTCTGAAAACAGCCTGGTATTGGCATAAAAATAGACAGGTAGACCAATGGAATCGAATTGAAAATCCTGATATTAATCCACGCACCTATGAACACCTGATTTTCGACAAAACAGCTAAAATTATACAATGGGGCAAAGACAGCATCTTCAGCAAATGGTGCTGGCACAATTGGATGAGGGTGTGTAGAAGAATGCAGATAGACCCATGTCTGTCGCCATGCACAAAACTCAAGTCCAAATGGATCAAAGACCTCAACATCAATCCAGCCACATTGAACCTCTTAGAAGAGATAGTAGGAGGTACCCTTGAACAAATTGGTATAGGAGACCGCTTCTTGAACATAACTCCAGGGGCACAGACACTGAAAGAAACAATTAATAAATGGGACCTCTTCAAACTTAGAAGCTTCTGTAAGGCGAAGGACACAGTTGACAAGACCAAATGGCAGCCCACTGACTGGGAAAAGATTTTCACTAATCCTATATCCAACAAAGGGCTGATCTCCAAAATACACAAAGAACTCAGGAAACTAGTCAACAAAACACCAAATAACCCTATTAAAAAGTGGGGTACAGAACTGAAGAAAGAATTCTCAATGGAGGAAATCAAAAAGGCTGAAAGACACTTAAGAAAATGCTCCACATCCTTAGCTATCAGGGAAATGCAAATCAAAACAACTTTGAGATATCATCTTACCCCTGCCAGAATGGCTAAAATTAGAAACACCAGTGATGACTTATGTTGGAGAGGATGTGGAGAAAGTGGAACACTCCTCCACTGCTGGTGGGAGTGCAAACTCATACAGCCATTTTGCAGATCAGTATGGCAGTTCCTCAGGAAAATGGGAATTAGTTTACCATAGGACCCGGCAATTCCCCTCTTAGGCATATACTCAAAGGATTCACAACCATGCAACAAAGACATCTGTTCAACTATGTTCATAGCAGCACTATTTGTAATAGCAAGAACCTGGAAGCAACCTAGATGCCCCTCAATTGAAGAATGGTTAATGAAGATGTGGCACAGCTACACAATGGAATACTACTCTGCAGAAAAAAATAATGGTATCTTGAAATTCCCAGGCAAGTGGATGGCACTTGAAGAAACCATCCTGAATGAGGTAACCCAGTCACAAAAAGAGGAACACAGTATGTACTCACTCATATATGGATATTAGAATTAGATCAAATGATCACCAGCCTATAATTCACATCACCAGAGGAACTAGGACACAAGGTGTATTCTAAGAGATTCATATAAAGTCCCTCACAGAACTGGGAAGGGACAAGTCCCCCCAGAGCTCAGGTGAAGTGGGGGAGGACAGCGAATGGAGAGAGAAGTAGGAGAAAATGAGGGGGAGGAGAGGAAGGCATGTGCGACCAGGAGGATTGAGCCTGGTTAGGAATGGAAGATAGGAAAGAAAGAGAGAGAGAGACAGAGACAGAGAGAGAGAACATAAAAGAGGGAGCCAATATTGGTTTGAAGATAAAGTTGAACACAAAGAAAGGTCTAGAGAACTACAAGACTGCTCCCAACTAACAATCTCAGCTTCCATGGGAAGGCTATCATAAATGCCCTTCCCGGAGAGTGAGATCAACAACTAACTTATCCATGGAGCCCTCAACTAATGCCTGTTGAAAATAGGAGCAAACACCCATACATAAAACTGAGTCGAACTAGAACCCAGAAGCAGATGGAGAGGACAAGACCATGCGGTAGAAGCACATAGAGACAGCTTACCTGAACAAGGAGGAGCTAAGGGCCACTAGACTGATAGCTGGGAAGCCAGCAGGGGACTGACTCGGGCCCCCCCTGAATATGGGTCTCAGCCAGAAGGTCTGAGCAGTCTAAGAGACCTCAGACAGTGGAGCCAGGATGTATCCCTGGTGCACAAAAGGACTTTGCAAACATATCCCCCATGGAGGGGAAACTGCCTTATTCTAGAGACAGGAGAGAAGCCCTATTCCCTACTTCACAGGACCTGTCAGATCTACATGACCCCAACTGGATGGCATTCCCCTACATATGGAATTGTGGTGGGGGGATGGGAGGGGAGGGTGTTTAGAGTGCATGTGAGAGGGCAGAGAGGGTAAAAGGGAGGGAAGGAGGGAGGGAGGGAGGGAGGGAGGGAGGGAGAGGGAACTGGGATCGACATGTAAAATAATAAATTAAAAAAAAATGCTTTGACTCCAAAATTTAACTTGAAGAACAAGTTACTGGGGAAAAGGATTTCTATTTTTGTTTCCACAGAAAATGAAAAGATGTGGATTCCTTCCAGACTAATGTGGTTTGATCACGCCAGACCGCCTGAAACAGAGTACAAGCTGATCCTACATTCAAAACAGCTGGACAAAACAGCCCTTCAGACTACAGCTAGGATATCTGAATCTTCTTCAAATCCCCCAAGACAGCGCCCCTTACCAGCAGGAAGTAGTTTGGAAAGAACAATGCCCAAATATCCAAATATTGTGTATAAATGTTTATTTTCATTTAATTGGACTTTGTTATATAAAATTAAATAAAAAATTATAAAAAAAGAATTAATTAAAATGCTACATAAATGGAACCATATAATATGTAAACATTTTAATTGACTTTTTGTTACTTAAAATAATTTCATAGTTCACCCAAGTTATTATTGATATCAATCATTTGGTTTTTATTGTGCAATGTTACTCTGAGTTATATTTGTATCAGATTGTTAACTTGAAATTCACCTTCTAAAGGGAATTTTAACTGTCCCCACACTTGGGTTACTTACTATGATAAAGCAGCTGTACAACAACCTTCACACACAAATTTTCATGTATAAATAAGTTTAATTTCTCTGGGATAAGTGTCTCAACCTGAGTTAGTAGTAATATGGTAATGCCACATTTCATTTGATAAGAACTTGAATTAGTGGTAATATGGTAAAGCTGCATTTCATTTTTATAAGAACCTATGTTAGTAGTAATATAGCACAGCCATATTTCATCTTATAACAGCTGTTGTGGTTTGTACCTAGATGCCCACCAAAGGCCTGCATGCTCAGGGCTTGGCTGCCAGAATCTGCTGCTGTTAGAAAATACTGGAAATCTTAGTCCCCTGGTGGGAAGAAGTTATGTCTTGGAGAGATATTAGGACTCCTGCCATGCAGTTCCCACTGTGACAAGCTATGATACCACAGGCCTCAAAGAAATAGAGCCTGTGGACAGCAACCTCTCGGTCCGTGAAACAAAAGTAAATCTGTCCTTATAAGCTGGTTATCTTGGGAATCCAACCTCAGTGGTGGGCGGGTGGAAACGGCATCCCACAGCAGTGCAAGTGTCATTCCTGCCTCTTCTTCCTTACCTGCAGGCGTTAACGATCTTAGGTCTCTAACACCAGCTCGTAGAGCTTGCCGAAGTATTTCCTCTATGTGTGATGCCATCCATCTCCTCCCTGTCAACACTTTCCTTCTCTTCCTTTGTTTATTTATTTATTTTGTTAGTTATTTGTTCATTTCATAATTGGACTTCTTCTAGGTTCAGGAATTCTTTGTGTATGAATATTCTTGGCTCTGATCCTTTCATAGATGAGATGAACCACACATTTTTATACCAACCTATTCCATCTGTCCATCCTCTTTAAGACCATTTTGGTTAAGTTCTGTTGATCCACTTTTTTCTATTTTTAGGTCATAATTTCAATGCCAAATCTAAGATTTCTTTATCTAGTCTCTGATTTTGAATTCTTTTGGAGGGGTGAGTTTCTAGATTAGGGTTTCTCTGTATTGCTTTGGAGCTGTCCTGGAATTTGCTCTGTAGACCAGGCTGGCCTTGAACTTACAGGGATCTGCCTGCCTCTACCTCCTGAGTGCTGGGATTAAAGGTGCATGCCACTACTACCCAGCTAGATTTTGAATTCTTTATACTATATTTTTCAGAACATCCCATAATTTGACATTTTACATGAGTTAATATAATTCACTTCCAGTTAGCTTTTTTGATAAAGTATAAAATTTAATGTCCAGAAACATGGCTCAGCAGGTCAAAGTGCTTATAACCAAGTCTGATGACGTCAGTTCCATCCCTGGGACTCACATGGTAGATGGAGGGATTTGATGCCTGAAAGCTGTTGTCTGACTCCCACAAATGAGCATACTGTGCCATATGTACAAACAAACACTCAATAAAAATAAATAAATGTGATTGTAAAAATATTTAAGCCAAGAATTTTGGGCACCTGTGGATGCCCATTTGTTCCAGTACATTTTGTTTCAAGTTCTATACTTACTTCACTAAATTATTTATTTTTGGCAAAAAGTAATTGACTGTATTTGTGTGGGTCTGTGTCTAGATTCTGTAATGTGTTCTATCTAAATGTCCATCCATCTGCATAAAGTATTTATGATAGAATTACCTCTAGCTTATCAGGAAAGGCTTGCCCTGTGGAGTCTAGCAAACAGAATTTATTTGTATATATAATATCTCTTTATTTTACAAATAAAATCATCTATCTCAGAGGGAAAACACCTATCATCAATAGTTAGATCAAATTGTTAAGTACACTTTGACTGTGTTGTTGGTTTCTGCATTTATTGAATGTTTGAGATGCACAGTAAACTTTAAATGGAATGAAAAGTAGCAAATTCAAGCACAGCTATTTATCAGGTACTTCCAGAGGGTCTGCTCTGGAACTGACACCATGATTGAAAGAAAGGAGTTAAAAATTTCAAATTATGACATAAGTTTCTTCTTTTAGGTCTGTCAATTTCTGTGTCTGCTGAAGCTTAACTATTAAGTGCATTTAGGACTTTTATGTTCTTCCTATGAACTGACTCGTTTGTCATCCAGGATTATCCCATGTCTACAGAACACCACTGCTTTGTGGCTTTATCAGAAGCCAATAAAAGCACGTTTGCCCTCCTATTCTTTCTATTTGAGTGGCAGTGCTGCTGCTAGCTATGTAGTCTAAGGTGTCTATGTCTTACACTTAAAGCAAATTATTACAGAATGTTTTTGCTCCTCATTACTTTAATGAAATATGAACAATATCTTTCAGTTTGAGTTTTTGATCAAATAGATAGATAGATAGGTGATAGATAAACTGAGAGATAGATGTTATGGTTTTTAGTTTTTATTTTTATTTTTCAAGATGGAGTTTCTCTGTGTAGCCTTGGCTGTTGGAGAACTCACTCTGTAGACCAGACTGGCCACCAACTCAGAGATCCTCCCACCTTTGTCTCACCAAGTGAGTGTTAAAGGCCAGTGTTATATTTAATAAGACCCTCAACGTTTTAAAAAAAATAAATGCTTAATTTTACTATTTTTACTTTAAGCTTTCTTCCCCCAGTGTTTTAAGACAGTTTCCCCTTATCTTCTAGTCACCATTGCCTTGGATAAAAAGTCATTTTTTTTTTCAAGTTAGTCATTATTCTGTTGACAATGTCACCATCTCTGGATGTTACAAAGTTCTTATGTTTGGTTATAAGAGAGTTACCTTATGGATCTGTGCTGAGTTGCTTCAATATGTAGGTTTGTAAATTTTACCAAATTGGGATAGACTCGAACCATTATTTTTTCTAATTTTTCAACCTTTCCCCTCATTTTGCTTCTCAGATTCCAAGGAGATGTTAGAAGTCTGCCTTGTCCCCTGTAGATGTGCTCCCATCCCTTCTATTCTTTTCCTCCTTTCCTCTGTACACTGAATAGCATTTGCTGACTTACTAAGTAATTGTGAAATGTCCAAGTGTGAATGGTACATTCTAAACAATGTGGGTGATGATGGTTATTTTCAATGTGCTACCACTGTTGTGTTTGTTTCTGCATCTAGTCCCTGTTCTGTTCTTACTAGGTGAACCATTGATCTGATAAAAGATGGTGCAATAGGAAATCTGACCCTAGTGCCATGAGTTTGGGAGAAACCTGTGTAATAGAGGAAGACATTCTCTACTAAAAGAAACAAGTCATAGTCAAAGTTTTACAATTGAAAAGGCAAGCAACACACTTAAAAATTATCCTTCCAAAACCAAACCACATGGCAAAGAAAAAAATAATAATAGTTAGTTGACAAAAGCATCAAAAAGCCAAATGGTTAAAATGGCCGTCCTAGCAAAAGCAATCTGCAGATGCAATGTAATGCACATCAGTGAATACTTCTAACACAATTCTTCACAGAAATTGAAAGGACAATTTTCAGCTTCATGTGGAAACACAAAATGCCCTGGATACTTAAAAATACCTTAATTAATATAAAGCTAATAGAGGCATCACCACCCAGATCTCAAACTGTACTACAGAGGTATAAGACCTAGATATAAGTTCACACCTACAGATACCTTATGTTTGATAAAGAAACCAGAAATACTGGGGTTGGGGGGGGGGAGAAAGCATCTTTAACTAATGTTTCTGGTCAAACTGGATGGCTGTGTATATAGAATGCAAAGAGACCTACACTTATCATCTGGCATTTCAACCTGAAATGCATCTAAGACCTCAACATAATACCAGATAAAGTGAATCTAATAGAAAACAAGTGGGAAATAGGTTTGAATTCATTGGCATAGGATAAGACTTTATGAACAGAACACCAATAGCACGAGCATTAAGAACAGCAAGTAATAAATGGGACCTCATGAAACTGAAAAACTTCTGTATTAACAAGGACATCATCATTTGTACAAAGTGGCAGGCTATAGAATGGAAAACTACTTTTGCTAACTATACATATACAATAAATTGCTAATCCTCAAGATGTAGCTATACCACTCTTGGGCATATACCCAAATGATTATACATCCTACTACAAAAACACTTGCTCTAGCATGGTCTTTGGAGCTGTACTCATAATACTTAGAATTTGGAAACAATGTAGACATACGTCAATGGATATGTGGATAAATAAAATGTGGTGCATTTACACAATGGAATATTACTCAGCTGTTACAAAAAGATAAAATCATGACTTTCACAAGATGGAACTAGAAAAAAATAATCCTGAGTGAGGTAAACCAGACCCAAAAAGCCAAACAGTGTGTATTAGTTCATACATGTTTGTTAGCTATTAAGGCTTAGATAATTGGGTTCAATTCATATAACCACAGAGGTTAGATGTAGAGTAAGGGATAAAAGGAGGTGGTGAATTTCATTAGGATGGAGAAATTAAATTATTATGGATAATGGATGTATAGGAATGGGGCTGGAATGTGAGGTTCAAACAAGGAAGGAGAGGGAAGAGGAGGCTTAGGGAAGGAATATGGGGAGGAGCAGCTAAAATTTAGGTACATTTGAGGGGTCTAACAATCAAAAGGCCTCGTTTGGCTCACCTAATTAACATGTCCAATCAAAATACACGGCCACATCCTATCCCATTCTAACGCAGACCTCCCCTTCTCTTTTCTTCTTTAAAATTATTCCTGTGGAGTCAGTTGCTGCTGTTTTTCTGCCTGAGTCAGAGCAGCCACGTTAATTTTCTTCCTTTGTTTTATAAAGAATTTCCGTGAAAATAGGTGTTTTGGTGTGGTTTGTGCCTAATCTGGGGTCTGGAAGGGAACCCCCCCCCACCTTTTGGGAATCCTCTCTTCTCATCGATCAGTGTCTTGCTCAGTCACCATGAGAGAAACTTCTTCCTGCAGTAGGCGGGAACTAATACAGAGACCCACAACTGGACAATGTGCAGAGAGTGAGAGACCTCAGAAAACTTTATCCTTAACAAGATGTCTCCATCAAATCTCTCCCTTCCAGCCCCAGGTGACTCTGCCGAAGATTATAAGGGCCACTGGGGATAGAAAACACCAAGGAATCAAGGCCTTCTAGACACCCCATACTGATGCACATATAACTCAAAGAGACCATCATGGCAGCACACAGGGTCTGTGCAGGTCTCAGCCTGGTGGAGTCTTGGCACTGAAAGGGGAAATAGATTCAAGCCTTCAACCATAGCCAGTAGCTAGCTCCAATGTAGAAACACTAGCAAAGGAAAAATTAATTTTCTCCAATGGAGTCTTACTGTGTATGCAAAGCATTGTTAAGGCCAGCCCCCATGCCCACAGTAGACAGCCAACACCAAATGAACTCAATGGCATTTTTGAAGTTCTTGTTGTCACACAATGCCTTGTGGTGCATTAATTATTTTACCCTTACGTATTCTCCTTATATATTTTGGCTGCCAGTTTTAGTTTTTTTTTTATAGTGTGTGTGTGTGTGTGTGTGTGTGTGTGTGTGAGAGAGAGAGAGAGAGAGAGAGAGAGAGAGAGAGATGTGTTTCAGTATACATGTTTCTTGTGATTTTTCTGTGAATCTTGTTTTTCTGTCTGTTTTTTCTATTCTGATTTGCTCATTTTTGTCATCATCATCATGATTATTAATTTTAGTTATTTTCTTAGATGCTTATTTGTATTCTAATGAGAGAAAGAAAGGGAATGGATTTGGGTAGGTGGTGAAATGGGGGGATCTGGGAGGAGTTGGAGGAGGGGAAATCATAATCAGAGTATATTGTATGAAAAAAGGTCTATTTTCAATTTTAAAAAAAGCCACATTGTGCACCAGAAGATAGCAAACATCATAGACCATCTACAGGACAGAGACCAGGTGGAACTAGACTAGACTAGCATTGAAAGCTAACTGAGCTGACCTAGGCAAGCAACACTGCAACTGAAGGGATGAGTAATCATTTTCTCAGGAAATCCTCCTAAGTCACAGAATTAGCAGATTCGGGGAGCAGGGCCGGATCATACTGTGCTGCACAGCAGAGTCACCACCCGCAGAGCAACTGTGCAGTCCAGCAGCTTCAGGCCACCTCAGGGAGCATAGGCTCATGTAGCTTTGAAGACAGAGGCCCATGTTCTTCCATTCCATACCCCACTAAGCCTCGAATGACAGCATTTCCACTGACAGTGTGGGTCGGAGACTTTAGCTGCTCCTTGGCTCTTTATCTGCCTTGAGTGTTGAATGCTCCAGAGCAGTGGCTGTCAACCTTCCTAATGCTGCAACTCTTTAATACAGTTCTTCATATTGTGATAACCCCTAACAAATTATTATAATATATATAATATGATATATTAATTATGATCACTAATTATTATTAATGCCTTATGTTAAATACATTGCTGTTATTTATTATCTATTTGAATATATCAATAAATAATATTAAATGTTAATATAAATACAATTATTTTCATTGCTACTTTATAACTGTAAGTTATAAATCACAATGTAAATATCTGACTTGCAGTCTATCTGACATGAGACCCCTGTGAAAGGGTCGTTAGATCCACAAAGGGGAAGCAATCCTCAGTTTCAGAAGTGCTGCTCTTCATATATTTTGGAGACAAACCCTCCATCAGATGTGGGGGTCAATGAAGATCTGCTCCCATTCTGTAGGCTGTCATTTTGTCCTATTAACTGTATTTTCCTTACAGAAGCTTTTCAGTTCCATGAGTTCCATTTATTAATTGTCAATCTTAGTGTCTATGCTACTGGTGCTCTTTTCAGGAATTTGTTCCCTGTACAAATGCGTTCACGGCTGTTTCCTACTTTCTCTCCTGTCAGGTTCAGTGTAACTTGATTCATGCTGAACTTGAGTTTTATGTAGGGCAATAGACAGGGATCAATTTGCATTCTTCCACATGCCAACATCCAGATACACCAACACCATTTGTTGAAGATGCTTTGTTTTTCCATTGTATAATTTTGGCTTCTTTGTCAAAATTCGGGTATCCATGGGTGTGTAGATTTAATGTATGAGTCTTCAACTCTATTCCATTGACCCTCCTATCTGTTATGCCAATACCATACTGCTCCAAAATATATAAAGAACTCAAGAAATTATACATAAAAAACAAATAATCCATTTTTTAAAATGAGGTACAGTCCTAAACAGAAATTTCTCAACTAAGGAATCTCAAATGGCAGAGAAACACTTAAAGAAATGTTCAACATCTTTAGCCATCGGGGAAATGTAAATCAAAAATGACTCTGAAATTCCATCTTACACCTCTCAGAATAACCAAGATTAAAAACACTAGTGTTTTATTTTTGAGAGGATGTGGAGCAAGGGGAACTCTCCTCCATTATTGGTGGGAGTGCAAACTTGTACAGACACTTTGGAAATCAATATAGCTGTCTCTCCGAAAATTGGGTATCAATCTACCTCAAGATCCAGCTATACTGCTCTTGGGCATATACCCAAAGGATGTTCAATTATACCACAAGGCCATTTGCTCACCTATGTTCATAGCAGTATTATTCATAATAGCCAGAACCTGGAAACAACCTAGATGCCCCTCAACTTGAGAATGGATAAAGAAAACATGGTACATTTATATAATTCAGTATTATTCTGCTGTTAAAAATAATTACATTAGGAAATTTAAAGTCAAATGGATGGAACTAAAAAAAAATC
The DNA here is from genome assembly GCF_943737965.1 of Phodopus roborovskii. Taxonomy (NCBI): domain Eukaryota; kingdom Metazoa; phylum Chordata; class Mammalia; order Rodentia; family Cricetidae; genus Phodopus; species Phodopus roborovskii. Next base: position 1,914,119 of record NW_026126623.1, on the reverse strand, counting down.
ATCCTGAATGAGGTAACCCAGACACACAGAGACAAACCCTGTATGTACTTACTCATAAATGGCCATGAGTTCTAAAGAATAACCATTTTACAATCCACATATCCAGAAAGACTAGGTAAAAAGGAGGGTGCAAGGGAAGATGCATGGATCTCCCTGGGAAGGGGAAATAGAAGTGATCTCCTGGATGGGCTTGGAGCAGGTGAGGGTGGGAACTTGAGCGATCAGGTTAGAGAGTGGGTGAAGGGGGATAGTACTAAAGGAGATGGCTGGAAATGGTGTGCATTTTCAGAATTAGGTAGAAATGTGATGCAAGGGAAATTCCCACAAATCTACAAAGATGACCCCAGTGAAGACTCATAGTAATAGTGGACATATAGCCTGAACTGGCTATTTCTTATGATCAAATTGGTGAGTACTCCAATTGTCATCAAAGAACTTTCATCCAGTAATTGATGGAAACAGATACAGAGGCCCACAGCCAAACATTAGGTAGAGCTCAGGGGACTCTGCTGAAGAGAGGGAGGAAGAATCATAGAACCTGAAGGGGTCAAGGACATCACAATAAAACCCACAGAAACAACTAACCTGGCTCATAGGAAATCACAGAGTCTAAACCAATAATCGGGGGACTGACCTAAGCCCTCCACATCTATGTGACAGTTGTGTAGCTTGGTCTTCTTATGGAACTCCTACCAAGGGTAACAGGGCTGTCTCTAAAACTTTGGCTTAGGAACATCTTAATCATACTGGGTTGTCTTGCCCGGCCTTAATGCTAGGGAGGTGCTTAGTCTTACTGCAACTTGATATGCCATGCTTTGTTGATACTCATAGGAAGCCTACCTCTTTATGCCATGCTTTGTCTGAGCAGAAACAAAGAAGGAGTGGATTGAGGAGTGGTAGGAGGAGGAAATGGGAGGAAAGAAGGAAGGTGAAACTTCAGTCAGGATGTAAAGGAAGGAAGGAAGGAACGAACGAACGAAGGAACGAAGGAAGGAACAAAGGAAGGGATGAAGGAAAGAAGGAAGGAAGGGAAAAGAAAACAGGGAAAACAGAATACCTGAGTTTAGTGTCCTGCCCACAGAGAAGGGGCTCCCGAATATGGCTGCCTTTTGGACTTTTGACAAGTTGCTGTGTGAAACTTCTCACAGCGTATATTTGCCATGACAGACTTCCATAATACCTTTGTACTTCAAATTAAAACATTTTTAAAAATAAATTTAACAACCAGGAATAAAATTAGAAAGCCAAATATTGTAAGTAAAAGATAACAGACAAAATGTTATCAATGCATAAAAACTGGAGAAAAAGATGGGGATCAACAGATAAGAGAAAGAACAACAGATGTGTACAATTGGAACATTATAGACTAGGATAACAGAAATGCAATTCCAATAAAGTCCTCTTGACTTTCAAGAGGGAAAAAGGCCTCTGGCTTAGCAAAAATGCTAAAGCCCATCTATATCCTCTGTTAAAATAAACCATGTAAAACAGGATGAGACATATCTTTTAAAAATAAGAATAAAGATGAGGATGTGCAGGTAAGTATTAACAAGAAAAAATGGCAATATGGTTATAGACCAGTGAAAAGAAAGAACATATTCTACTCAGTATCACCAGGAACACAGTAATCTCTGCTCATGATTTTGGCAGAAGGGATTTAATGCAGACAACTCACAGGTTTGCCAGGAAGATGAGATTATACTCAGACAGAGAATGGAGGAGGCTGCATCTGGTGTTCTGGGTTCCAGAGCTGCTAGGATGTTTACAGGTGGTCAGCAATAGCAGGAATTGTGAGGACACACAACCCAGGCAGACAGAGAAAGGGAGGAGGGATCCGTGTTGTGACTCCCTCATTTCTTTTACTCTATGATCTCTTCCAAACTGGCCCATCTGAACTCTCGCTGACAGGGGTACCCCAGGTCCTGGCACTGCACACATCCGTCCTCCTATAGTACTAGTGAAAAGCATAGCTGGACCGGGAGAGTGTGGGGAAACAGTCAGGCCAAGGAAAGTCAGTGAACGATGGCAATCAGTGCATTTAATATTTTAAAAGGGCAGAAACGAGAAAGATCAGACAGTAAGTATGAGTTTACATGAACCAAACAATGGAGTTTGAAAATTATATACTGAGGGCTGGGATGTATAGTGATGGTAAAGTACATGCTTAGCATGAACAAGACAGAGAGAGAGAGAGAGAGAGAGAGAGAGAGAGAGAGAGAGAGAGAGAGAGAGAGTGAGTCTGGGGAATTAAAATACATCAAGAAAAGTTTGAGGTTTCTCTAAACCATAGACTATGCAGATTACATGGTGTGTGTGTGTGTGTGCATGTGTGTATGTGTGTGTGCATATGTGTGTGGATATGTGTGTGCATATGTGTGTGTGGGGGGTGATTGTAAAAGCACAGTAAAAAGTATTAAAGGATCCAAAGCAACCTCTAATAGTGGTAATATTGTATGAAGGATGAAGATGAATGGGCAATATCAATCTGATGCAGGAATATAACAGTAACTGTTTCAGGAAGTTAAGGTGAAAAACAGACACTGTATATCAGATTGGAACTAGGTACTTGAATTCAAAACAGAATTCTAAATGATAGAAGAGAAACTTCAGGAAGCAACTCAGAGAAGAGCTTAGTGGGCATCAGAGCTGAACATCTAAGGAGGAGGAGGTGCTCAACAGGAAGTGTGTTTGAGGGTGATCAAGTGGGTTCTTCTCTTTCTAGAAAAAAACAGCACCACCATGGAAGGTCAGAAAGGAACTGAGAGCCAATAATATTCCACCAACCTTTTGTGGCGCCTCCAGCACTTAAAAAAAAAATTAAAAAAGGCCTGAGTCTAACATGAACACTCCAGGCAGAGGAGCAGTAAGTATATAATCGGCAGAGGCAAAGTTGACTACATGGTAGCCCAGTGGTTACAGATGACCAATGGGTACAGTAGTCTTCCTTGCATGCAATGGGACTGGAACTAGTGTGTCCCAATATTATTATACAGACCCCACGTGTTTCAACCAGGGGGAAATGTCTGCATTTTTGAGGAAGTAGCTGTTCTTTTGAGATAGGACAGACTATGAAGCCAAGATACATACTCCCTGTGTAGCCCTTGCTGGCCGTGCACTTGTGACTTTAGGAGAATTCAATGTGTAAAATTTACACTGACTCTACACAGGGTGATTTGGACCAAATTAATTTTAATTTTGCTTATTATTATAGAAATAATATACTTTTGGCACTTTGTCAGTCTTAATATAGAAGCCATTAAACTTTTCCTTTTTTAATGTAATATTATATTTCATAACAAAATTAATGATTAAAACAGTTTGAATTATAATTATATTTTAATACTACCACTGGGAAGTTAAGTTTCAACTAATGAAGACTGTAACTTTGATATTCAAAAGACACTTGCTAATTATTTCAAAGGGAGATCTAAAAATAAGTCAGTTTTTGCACTTTTTGGTCACTGTAAATTTAATCTTTTCAATCAAGTGTTTTAATTAGTTGCACATAGGGAATCTTTTCAAATGACACAATCATTTTCAAGAACTTGAATCCTCCAAACTGCATCTTGAAACTCATTAGCATATAATACATTTGAGTACATTGCACTTTTCAAGACAGTTCCTTGAGAAGATGTTTGAGATGAGCTATTGCGGTGCTGCTGCCCATCCAAGCATGGTGACACTGAGGACACAGAGGCAGGTGGATCAGCAGCCATCCCCCAGGCAGCACACCTGCCACATTCCTCCTCATTTCCCTCTACACTACCAAAGAAGGTAGTTTTTTAAATCCAGGTGCATTATTCCTTTGTGTTCTGTCATGACATGAGTTCCCAACAATAACTATTTGTGTTGTAAATGCCTTTGATAGTCATATCCATGTCATTGTGCTGTATGGGTCTGTCTGAGATTTCCACACTGAAGTATACATAGCTGAACTTATTCATGATCATACAGGACTCTAGTGTATGACTATATCACAGTCTACTCATTCTCTCTCCAAGGGACTTCTAGCCGTAAAACTCTGCTATCAGAAATGTGGCTACTAAGGCATTGATGATTCAACCAAAAAAAACACTTGCCATGCAAGCATGAAGAACAAAGGGCTTTGTATACCCAGAACCCATATAAATGCCAAAATTAATAGCTGGGTAATTCTAGCCTCTGAAGGCAGAGACAGGCAATGCTCAGAACAAGCTGACTAGTGACACTAATCACAGCTACAGTTCTGGGTTTGACAGAGAGAGATCCATCTCAATGAATAGCATGTAGCGCCATCCAGGAAGATGCCATTGTCATTCCCAGCCACAAGCAATAATCATGTGTGCTACACATATGAGGATACACACACACACACACACCCCACTCATACATAGACACAAAAAATGAGGAAATATTTATCACGTCTCAGAGCATTGTAGAGTATGGGAATCTTTAATTTTAAAAATAATTACCCAAACAATGAAATTGGAGACAAAAAGTCTACAAAAAATACCAATTCAGTTCATTTTGTGTTGCTGTGGGGCCTACCTTAAAATAGGCCTAGTATGTCTAGTGAGACTCCATTGGAGAAAACTAGTTTTTCATTTGCAAGTGGGTCGCAACTGCTTTGTTTAATTTTTTTTTTTTTGCATGATTGGCCTTTGGCTTGTATATTTTGGTTTCAGTGTGTGTGTGAGAGAGACAGAGAGAGAGACAGAGAGAGAGAGACAAAGAGAGAGAGGCAGAGAGAGACAGAGAGAGAAAAAGAGGTATGTGTGTGTGAGTATGAGAGAGAGTTCATTGGGTTTTTGTTTCTCTTTGGGTTGGTGGTTTATTGTTTGCTTCTTTTTTTTTTTTCAGTAAATGATAAAGGCTATCATTGGGAGTTGGGTGGGGACAGTAGAGAGGATCTGGAGAGAGCCAGGGAAGAAAAAAGCATGATCAGAATATATTGTTTGAAAAAAATTTGAATAAAAATTAATAAGAAAAGAAAGATAACTTAGTGAGGTCAGGTTTTCCACAAATAATGAGTAATATTAATGAAATTCTAATAAAAATTCCATTTTTGAGGCTTTTATAATGTTCTGTCAAAGTATTACTTTTCCATATCTATATCATTTTTATTTATTCACTGTTTCTAGATGAAATTTCTAAAATATACTTTTAATATTGATCTACAGCAATATAAATGATTTGGAATTGCCTTCATACTTCCTTAAGCTCTGTAGTGGCTAGCTGTGTGGCTCCAACGGCAAAGCACAAAGTCCTGGATTTGAGTCCCAGCACCATCAAATGAAATACATACATATATGCATGAATAAGCCAGTTAATGAAAAGCATATTTTATTTGGGTGTATTTGATTATATTCTACTTTGTTCCCTCTGTTTCCTGGGTTTTATTTAAGAAATAATTTCCAGGAATTAGATATTAGTATGAATGTTTGTAAGTGTGTTTAAATATTTTCTGATCTTAAATTCACCCCATATAGCTTAATATTCGTTTTGTAGAGTTTTATGAGTTTGATTTTATAGAACTTATATAAAATTATAACTTTGGTTGCTTAAGAGAACTCATCAGGAAATTTTAATTCTGTATTTGATACTTTAATTCCTGAATATTTTACTTCTTTTTGCACATAATAGCTTCCTAATTCTTGCTGACTTAGCACCCTCCCTATAAACATCATTAGACACTCCTATTTACAAATAACTGTAAGGAACTGCAGGATAAAATGTAACAATTTATTTTTAATACAAGTTGATTAATCATGAAGCATATAAAAATGCAGCCTCAGTTCATCTTTAGGAAGCAGGTTAATGGAATCCCTTGTAGTAATGTATTTCATGAGAAACAGCCCTGGTAATCAGAACAGATTCTTAAGGCATTTAAAAAAAAATGTAACACTTTTTTTTTCCAAAGGAACAAAAAACAAGGCGTGGAACAAATATTTGTCCCTTGATTGGAAATGGACAAGAAATAGCTTAGACCGTAGTTGCTGATGAAGGCTGAAGAGCAATCCTATTAAAATCTTGGAAGAGACACCCTGTGTTCTTTAACCTCCCACTCAGCACTGGACTTGTACTAGTACTAACATAACATAATGTGAGGAAGCTAACTACCAAATTCAGATTGGAAAATGTACACATGCCTGTCCCTATGGTTCTTTCTTTTGAAAATCCAATGCTACAGAAGCAAGTTGCAGTTGGTACAATTAAATCATGGTAGCCACCAACAAATGTCCCAATGGATTTTACAAAAATACAGTGCTTCATTTTTTTTTCAGAGAAAGAAGTTTTAGATTTACAAGGCATTGGTGCTGTTAAAGGTTCTTGCACCCCTCCTCACTCACACAATCCCCCAACCCTTGAGTACTAGCAGTAGTATTGGAGTAGTTCATTAACTGAGAGGTTAATATTGCTACACTACTTTTAATGAAAGTCTACAATTCCACTAGGGTTGCCTCTGTGCTGTGGGGTGTTTTTATTTGTTTCCTTAGTCAGTTGATTGGCTTGCATAGCTTTGGGTCCTCATAAGTGTAAAATGCCACTGTCTCATCAGTATGATATCATGAGAGTTACTTCACTGCTCTGGCAGCTACCTGTGCCCAGAAAGAATTCTAAATATGCTTATTTTATTTTATATGTTTGAGTGTTTACCTACGCATATGCATGTGCACCACGTGAGTGCCTGGTGCCCCCTGAAGGCTGGAAGGCTGTGTAGTATGTCCTGGAACTAAAGTTACAGTCATTTGTGACTGTAGGTCACACGTAGGTACTAGGAACAAGTACTCTTAACCTCTGAGACAGATCTCCAGTCCTGATAAAAATAAATAAATAAAAAATAAAAATAAATAAATTAAGACTAGAACTTGAGGTCCCAAGTTTTAATTCATATGAAAGGGACATACAAGTCTGAAAAACAATGATGTATTTTGAGAAGACATAAGGGAAGTTTGCCTTATCAAATAACCCAAACATGGGCTAATTAGAGCAATTTTCACAACTGCAGAAATGTGAGGTTAGATTTATGGGCTATAAAACAAATTCTAAAACTAATTTAAGCATATATTTATGGAAGAAAAGGTAGGTACTTCACAGAATCACAGAACCAGACATGATGGTTCATTCCTTCAACCCTAGAACTCCAGAGGTGGTTTCAGGCTAATCAGGTGTCTGAGGCCAGCCTGAGGCAAGAGATCAACCCTTTCTCAAAAAAAAAAAATAGGTATTTCAAATTATTGAAGGTGTATCACAAATATAAAATAAGATTACTACTCCATACTGTATTTAAAATTTTATCACATACACTTAAATGCCTAGATTTAACAAAGTTCTACATGTGATTATGAATATGATGAATATTCAATTAATATACACAACAGTATCTGTTATATCTGTTACTATTTGAATAAATCCATCGGAACTAATGTATTACAAACAGTTCCTTATGCCACTGTGTTTGGAAGGGAAGCCTACTGCTGGGAGATATTTAGGAGTGACCCCTCAGAAACACACCTTGGTAAAATTGTTCCTGGTATGTGTGGGGGTGCAGTTCATTCCCTTACTGTCTCATACTCCTGCTTTTTACCATGTGGTAACAAAATAATCAGCTCCTTGCTGGACCAGAAGCCAGACACCAGCACCTTGACTTTGAATTCTTCAGTCTTAAGCAGTGTAAGCCAGTGAATTTCTACTCATTATAAATTGCCCAAGCTCAGGTAAGTTAAATTTCTTAACTTTTACATTTAGTAAAGAAAACTTCTTACTCATTTGAAAGTGTTTTCATTTCAACAAGAAGCTGTGAGAAAATGAGAACAAATATTCTGAGGAAAAGACTAAGGAGGTCTTTTTACCTTTTTAAAAAAAGTTTTAGTTTTGACCTGCCCATAGCCCACCAAAAGTACTTTCCAGGATTCTGACTTTCCTTCTGATTTGTTTTCAGCTCAACACTGATAACATTTTCTCATTGTTTTATTGAAGTCAAAAGCCAGGTCATTGAGTGAAGCATAGATAAGCCTTCTTTTCATCATAGCACAAAACTAAACTGACTATAGAATACATTGTCCAAGACAACAATGCATGAATATGAAAGAACTCTGTGAATAATGATGGCAAAATAGCATGCACCAACTAGACAATCCTGGAAACTAACACATATAATCATCTGTACATTAAGCCTTGGACAGTGGCTATCCCACATGTAAAGCTTAAGTAGTGACCACCCTGCCTGGAAAGCTTGGATTTTACCAAGCTGGCTTTTTACCAGTATTTCTTTAGAGTGCAGTATGTGGAAATTTCAAATTATACACTTCTGTGTACACTTTGCATAGCAATTTCATATTCCAAAATATTGCATATCAAAGCTTTTTAGAGAGATGCAACTGAGCATTTAAACCATGTTTGTTGAGCTTTGATACTCTCGGCTGGCATCTCTGAGCAGGAGGCAGGGGTGGCATGAGTGGAGAACTGAGCATTCTTATCTGATCAAGAAGAATCCTCCAAGCATGGTCACTCTTTCTTGCCTTGTAGGACTATTTGCTGTAAAATTGGCACAGCTTCTGGCCTTCAGAAGTATGCATGTCTGAAGTTTTGTTCCTCCTGATGTTGTGATGTAGAAAAAAAAAAACCCTTAGGAGGTTGGAAACTGCCTTCATAAAGGTTACAGTAGCTTTCATAAGATCCCTTATATCTCACAAATAGAAATGATTATGAGTACAAACCTAACCTCTAAATTCCTCTCTGCATTCTTGTTCTGTGATATATTTACTCTTACAAATACTGGCATTCACCACAAGGTAAGACAGCTGAAGGGGGCCTGTTATCGTGAGTGCCAGCCCTTTTTTCAACTTTGAGCCACTTAAACTGAGATATAAGTAAATCATATCTCAGTGTAAATATAGCCCAACTCAGGTATTTCAGTACAGAAGCAAAATGGACTAACATGAAATGTCTCTATGTCATAGGTATTTACAATTTATCAACAGCCTGGACCTTGAAGGTCCTTTTGCTATTACAGTTCTTTCCCTATTACAACTATCTATCATCTCCCTGATAGAACTGCTAGTCCTGGGAAGACAGGCAATTTAGTTGACCTTGCTTTGTGTAGGATGGCATCCTGACTGTCCTTTGGAGAGACATCCCTCTACTGCAGCAGTCTGTCTAACTACCACTATATACCAAACCATGCTAAAATGTAATGGCCCTTAAATTAGCTGTGGGCCTACTGAACTGGGGAACTCTGGGGACACATGCCAGCCAGGTTAATCATCATAGTGAGTATATTCCTCTATAGTCAACTGGAGAGTTAAGACTGGTTCTTAATGGTAAACTTAAAATAGATCTGGAAATTCTTCTACATTCTTTTAAAATTCACAAAGTGGAGCACAATTGCCCTCTATCTTCTTGAATGTGAGCCAAGTGTATGACTGGTTTCTAAGAAATGGAATGAGGTAGAATGCAAGCCTGGGACTCCAAAGCACTTTGCACATGTTCCAGTTGCTTACTCAGCAGTCAGACTTACTGGCTTTAAGACACAGCAGTCAATGGAAGAGAGGTCCTCCTGGGAATAACTGAGAGCCTAGGACCAACTTGTTCCATGGAGGGAGCCATTTTGACATACTACAACCTCAGATGCCTGCAGCACTGACTAGTTCAATCAGTTAGCACTTTGGCTGAAATTTAATGAGGCTTCAAAGTCAAGCTTAGCCCAAGCTAAGACACAATTGCATTCCAGACTTTCAGGAACTGTGAAGTAAAGAACTGCAGGCTAACTGTGTCACAAGGGCAGAATTTCCTTCCAACCTTTTGAAGTTGTTCCCCTCTATGTTTTTTTGACTAACATTTTCATAGTTTTAGATGTTATGTCATTAATCAATTTTGTATTGATATTTGTTTGTAGATGAGATAATTAACCACTTTTCATTTTTCTTCACATAAATATCAGGTTTTCACAATATGATAGTTGAAGAAACTGTGTTTTGTAAGTTGTGGATCTATCCCAAATGTGCGGCATAAATGCATGGATTTATTAGTGGGTTCTTTCCTGTTTGATTTGAAAAGCATCCATTTCTGTGGTGATGTCATGCAATTAGATTGCTCTTGATCAGTTTTACCTTTTAGAATTATTACTGTGACACCTTCTGCTTTAATATTTTTACATGTCTGTTTCTTTTCTTGGAATGCTTTTGATTATCTTTTGTTATCTTCCATGGTTATGTGGATTCTATTGACTCTTTCCCTTGTTATTTATTTATTTTCAAACTAAAATCTCACTATAAAGCCCAAGCTAGCTTCACACTTGCACCCCCTTCTCAGGTTTCTGAGTGTTGAGATCGCAGATTTTTGTTCCTCACATTGTTTATGATTATTTTTTTCATTTTCTGTGAAAAAGTTGACATTTACATAAGAACTTCATTAAATCTGTACGTTTCTTTGGGAGCTATGAATATATTTACAATATTATATTCTGTGAATATGTGATACTTTCCCATTTATTTATATTCAAGCACTGAAGATATGATTAAAGAAACGGATCCATCGATCAAAGAAAATGTCAAATCTAAGAAATTACTGACACAAAACATCCAGGACATCTGGGACACTATGAAAAGGTCAAATCTAAGAATAATAGGATGAGAAGAAGGAGATGAATCCCAGATCAAAGGCCCAGAAAATATTCAACAAAATCACACAAGAAAATTTTCCTAACCTAAAACTAGAAATGCCTATAAAGGTACAAGAAGCATACAGAACACCTAACAGATTGGACCAGAAAAGACAGTTCCTTTGAAACATAAAAATCAAAGACACTAAACATATCCAAAAAAGAAAGAATATTAAAACCTGCAAGACAAGATGACCAATTAATTGTACCTCACTTCTCAATGGAGACTCTAGATCTAGAAGGACCTAGACAGATGTGCTGGAGACTCTAAGAGACCACAGATTCCAGCCCAGAATATGATGTCTAAAATAAACTTCCAATAACTGGAGATGGAGAAGGTAAAGTCAAATTTAAACAATATCTATCTACAAATCCAGCCTTATGTGAGGTGCTAGACAGGAAACCCCAACCTGAGGAGGTTAACTATACTCATGAAAACAAAGGAAATAAATTATCCTCCATCAGACTTATCAAAAGAAAGGAAGCACATGCACTCTACCACTACTATCACCAACAAGAAAGAGGTATCAACAATCATTGGTCATTGATATCTCTCAAAATCAATAGTTTCAATTTGCCAATAAAAAGACACAAACTAACAGAATGGATACCAAAACAGGATATTTTCCTTCTACTATATCAGAAAAAAAAAAAAACCGAACCCAAAACAAAAACAAAAAAATCTCTACACAAGAATAAATATTACCTCAATGCAAAGAGTTGTATAAAACAGACACTAAGATCAACAAGATCAACATTAATAAATGCAACCTCATGAAACAGAAAAGCTTCTTTAGGCAAAGGACACCGTCAATTAATCAAAGTAGCAGTCTATAGAATTGGAAAAGATTTTTACCAGTACCAGATGCAACATCCAAGATACATAAAGAAGTCAAGAAACTAGATATGGAAAAAACAAATAATCTAATTTTAAAAATGGAGTATAGACCTAAATAGATATTTCTCAATGAAGGAAACTTACATAGCTGAAAAATACTTAAAGAAATGTTGAACATCCTTTGTCGTCAGGGAAATGCTAATCAAAGATGCTTTGAGATTCCATCTCATATTATACCTGTCAGAATGGCTAAAGTCAATAACATAAGTGACAGCTTATGCTGGCAAGGATATGGAGCAAGGAGAATACTCTTCCATTACTGATGGAAATGCAAATTTGTACAATCACTATGGAAATCAATATCAATATGTTGGTTCCTCAGAAAGTAGGGAATCAATCTACCTAGAGATTCAGCTATACCACTCTTGGGCAAATACTCAATAGACACTCCATCCTACCACAAAGACACTTGCTCAACCATGTTTATTGTGGCCTTATACACAATAGTCAGAAGCTGGAAACAACCAAAGAATGGATAAAGAAAATGTGATACATTTACAAAATGTAGTGTTACTCAGCTGTTAAAAAAATGATGAAATTTGCAAAGAAATGGATGGAATTAGAAAATATCACCCTGAATTCGATAACCCAGACCCAGAAAATAAATATGACATATATTCAACATAGAACCAAACTAGGGCCCCTGAACGTGGGTGTCAGCTAGGAGGTCTGGGCAGTATAAGAGACCTCTGGCAGTGGAACCAGGATATATCCCTAGTGCACGAACAGACTACAGTAGCCCATTCCCCATGGAGGGATACTCCCTTAGCCTAGAGACACAGAGGAGGGCCTAGGCCCTACCCCAAATGACTTGAAAGATTTTGATGATCTCTCCTGGAAGTAGTGGATGGGGGGTGCGATGAGGGGGTTTGTGGGGGGTATGGGAAGATGGGAGGAAGAGGGAACTGGGACTGATAAGTAAATTAAGATTATTTCTAATTTAAACAAAATTTATTAATAATAAAAAAGCTTAAAAAGTGGATATTAGCCATTAAGTAATTGATAACCAAGCAATATTGCATAGATCCAGAGAGGTTGAGTAAAGACCATGTGTTAAGGGGGCAATGCATGGATTTGTCTGGGAGGAGGAAATAAAATGAATTTTACTGGTGGACTGGGATTGGTTGGGACAGGAGTGGAGGGGTGATCACATAGGGAAAGTTGAGGTATAGGAAGAGTGTAGACAGAGATGGCTCGAATTGGGGGTTCCTGGGAGATAGTATGGAAACCTAGTACAGGGAAACTACCTGGATTCTATTAAGATGATCATAATGAGGACTCCTAGAAATGGTGGATACAGACTCTCAACGGTTCATCTGTTGCTAGGGGAGGTTTCCAGGGACAGGACTAGGTTGCAGTCATTTGAGTTGTTGGCCAGGAGGGTACCATGGAAATCTCCAAACAACCTAGGCTATGGCTGAGACATAAGATTGGTCTCAACAAACTCACAGTAGGGCCCCATTGCCAAAGAAAACATGTACTCAACTCATTGAACATGGAGAAAGAAGCTGGTATCTAAATAGAGCCTTTACCCCTATGTTCTAGTATCTGGTGATAGAAGGCTACCAAAAGAGAAACATGGACACCAACACAATCACAAAACCTTTGACCTACAATCTGTCCTGCCTGCAAAATATGCTAGGGCAATGTTGGCACAGAATTTGTGGGAGTATCCAACAAATATCTGATCTGGTCTAAGGTCCATGCCATAAGAAGAATGAGCCCATGTAGCCCAGAGACTGAGGGTAAAACCAAACATTACTGGTTAAAAAAAAATGTATCAATAAAATGATGTCTAATGATAATGTACTATACTCATAGATCAGTGCCTTATCCAGGCATTATCAAAGAGGGTCCTCCAGAAGTAGATGGGAACAGATGCAGAGACCCACAATCAGACATTATGCAGAGAGAGAGAGAGAGTCTAAACTGGAGGTCTCTATTAAATCCCTCTCTGCAGGGCTCAGGGAATCCTGTGGACATTATAGGAGCCAGAGGGAATAGAAAACCCCAGGAGAACAAGGCCACCTGAATCAACTATGCAAGGTTTATATAGACTCACAAAGACTGAAGTAGCAAGCACAGGCCCTACAAGGGTCAACACCAGGTCCTCTGTGTATGTATTACAGCTTTTAGCTTAGTATTTTTATGGGGCTTCTGACTGTGAAAATGAATGGGTCTCTGACACTTTTGTCTGCTCTTTGAACTCTCTTCCTCCTGTTGGGCTGCCATGTCCAAATTCTATATGACAGTTTTTGCTTCGCCATACTATGTTTCATTTTTGTCATGTTTGGTTGTTATCTCTTAGAAGCCTATTCTTTTAAATGAGAGACAGAAAGGGGATGGATCAGAAGAGGGGGGAGGTGGAAGGAACTGTGAGAAGTACAGGGAAAGAAAACTATAATCAGTAACTATTGTCTGAGAAAAGAATCTATTTTCAGTAAAAGAAAAGATAATTTTTTAAAGAATCAGAAAAATGTAACAATTTGCACTTAACCATTGATGGAATATAACATGACATCAGTTCTGTTGGCCAGTCTGGCTTGAAAATGAGCAAACATGTTTGAGGATGCTCCCAGGTGAAAGAGTGAATAGAAGATTCTCTCCATGGTCTGCTGGGAACTCTTGATTCATAAGAATAGTCCTATGCTGCGGGACTAAGAGCATCCTAGGCAGTGGAGGCCATGGTGTGTAAAAGAGATAGGCTGTTTGGAAAATGACAGACATCTGGGACATGAGGACATGAAACAGACTCCACATCTGAACCTTGACTCTTAGAACCTATTTGTAACCACGGCTTCCTTTCCTTGTTTGCTCATGTTCAGCATCACTTTCACTGCATTCCTTTGTAATTTTGAGACACATTAGGACACACATCTGAACTGAGGTATGGATGGAAGGATGGCTTTTTACAGGTAAAACGCTATAAGCAAGATCTCCTGGTGTCCTGGATCCTGGGATTATGGCCTGACCAAATGTAGAGCAATTAGACAAAGAGGGCGGGTGAAGACTGAGGACCTGTAGATGTGATTTTCCCATTAATAAACAGGCATGACACTAATTTTTTTTTATTCCAGTGGATAGTTCCACACTCAAGTGCTCCTGATTTAGCACAGTGGGTCACAATGCAAAAACAAAAACAAAACTAGAATAATTGAAAGTGGGTAGGGAGGGACTGGGTGGGAAGAGAACTTGAGAAGGAGGTGTTGTTAAGGTGAGCAGAATTTCTGACATTCATCTATGAAATTGTTGAAGAATGAATAGATTTTTTTAAATGGGTATGAATTTTGTGAAGATGGGTGCCCAGACACTTGGCAGTTCCTGAGACATCTGCTGTATGGTTTTCATTCACCATCTTCTGGAAAGGGTGAACCTTTCCATCTCTCTGCCTGTCATGCAAAAGTGGAGATGCTCTTATAACCAACACTTGCTATACCATTTCAAGAACTCGTGGAAGCACTTTAATCTAATGGATTACAGGTCAAGTACAGACAACAGCCTCTTCTTACATATCATGGTTTGTTGTTGTTGTTAAAGCTACATCTTTAAATCCAGACCTTCCCATTGTTTCTAAAACAAATGAGGGAGAGGGTGCTTATCAGGCTGTGTTCAGTCACTCACTAGATCACCTTTCAGATAGGGAGTGTCTGCAGTCATGTCCCTCACTTGCAGTGTGTGTTGAGGTTACCTAGAAAGGCCAGCTATTTGTTCACTGAGTGGGACCCAGCCGATTCTACAATATAAATGCAGTTGGAAACCCACTGATAAGGATTTGTCCATCATAAGGGGAATCTGGACTGTCTCCCCTTGTCCTGTCTATCTTCCTTTCACTTTCCCCTCCCTGTGGGCCTCTAAGAAGCTGGTATACTAAGCCTAGGACACAGAGACAAAGCTGCTCTTTTGTTTGTACATTTTTTTTCACTCAGGCAGTCCTGTCTTAACCATAAAACTAATAAAAACACAACCATGACTCAAACTGACCTGATGCCTGTCAATAAACTGTGGGGTTTCCCTCTGCCCTTTTTTAAAAGCAGGGTGGTGGCCTCTCTAACTTGCCTTTCATCACTTGCATGGGACCTGAGATGAGTCACCCGTTGTTATGTAGATTGAGGTCAATAGTACACCTGTGTTGTTGATAGCTCTACCTTTGATCTGCTGGAGCTCATTTTCAAAGGACAAGGAATTCTCCAGCCAACCCTTAAGCTGCTTCTTTTGCAAATCTCTGAACAATAGGTTTAAAACTTCTGGACAGTGACAGAAAATGTGATAATGTTTTTAATAAGTAATCTCAAAGAAAAACAGTTAATCACCTTTGAAGGCTTCTATGTATGTATGCGTGCATGTGCACACACACACAGCTTTTTACACAGATAGGAGGAAGAATGGCAGGTTGACACCAATCAGCAGGTGAGCTCTCTTCTACAATGTTGAAGCAGCACCTGCTTGGCTGCAGATGTGACAAGACTGAGAGCTGACACTTTGGGAACAACGCTGTTGCAGTAAGGTTACTTCCAGAACTCTCAGTACTTAGACTGTAGTTCGTTGTGTCCATTCTCAAAGAACATCTAGCTAAGATTCAAAATAGTGATAATCAGTGGTATCTCCTTATGAGGGAGATGATTGGGACACTTCTTTCTTAGCCAGAATTCAGTGATAACTGAAAAGATCATTTTGTCACCCTAAAAAGAGAAGGGCAATATTGGACCCAAGTTTTCTCATCATTTCCCCCAAGAAACCCACAATACCATAACCCAGGCAATGAAGTAAAGACAGTAAGTCAGTCTCAACTATTTGAAAATGGTGCTTGGAATATTCAACTGCAAGACAGAATTAGACATTTTGAGGGAATGAATTGCATGATCACTGGGGCTCTTGTTAAATTTGTTAAGGAAGAACAGCCCCAAAATATCTTTAACACACGGGGGGGGGGGGGGTGCGGGGGAGAGAGAAAATCAAAATGCAAGCTAACAAATACATTCCTTCTACACATTTTTCTTGCACTAGAAAGAAGACTGCCAGATATGACATGCTTGCTTGCCAATCTAAAGATACACAAAACAACACAGTCCACAAGTAATCCTAAAGTGATGTCCAATCCAGCCCTGAGAAAAATGATGGAAGAAGCCAAGCAGTGTATTCCAGGTCACAGAATCAGTACAGGGCAGAGCCAACACTGCAAACCAATGGTAAAGTCCTCTAATAACTGGGACTCGCTGGGCACCAGGCATCTTCCATGCAATATTCTATTTAAAGTGATATCCACACAAGGAGGCACTAACATCATGAGTCTAGTGAGTTATCCCCATCCCCAATAAGTCCTTGAATTAAGGTTTATACCTAGAATATAGAGCTGTTGTTCTCAATATAGCAAAGGCCTTCTCTCCCTATAGTCTAAATGTCAACCTCCAGTCAACAGCAATTAAAGAGCCTGTCATCCTTTGGGTGCTGGTATGCGTCATGGGGAACTGGGAAGTTTCTCTTGTAATTTTATACTGTTACTTTGAAAAATCACATGATTCAAAGAAATATGAGGAAGTTAAACTTTAGAAGGCGTAAATAGGAACGTCACTTTAGTACTTTTATGTTCCCCATGGCTCTCCAACCTATTTTAGTCTCAAACCTAGGAAGCTTTATGTCCAAGCCCTATTCTCAGAGTCCAAGACCAGACGACAATCCTACATACAAGATAATGACTTTTTGCATAGGAGCAATGAATTCAAAACCACTACTAACCATCTCAATATATAGTGGGCAAAAGTAATAATAAAATAAGTTCAGTCTAGAATGTCCAGGGAATGTGAAGAAGACAAAATGAAGAATAATGCACAAGTTCTTGGATGGGAAAACTCAATGTCTAAACATAACCCCCTCTCTGTAATTTAATGGATAAATCTGAGATGTTTTTCAATGCTATTCCAACCAATCAAGCAGGGTGGTTTTTTTGTTTTGTTTTGTTTTGTTTTCAATGAAAATCTGACAAGTTAGTCCTTAAGTGATTTTGGAAGATAAAACATATACGAATAGCCATAACTAGATATTTAAAGAATAAAAATGAGGTGGTAGTTATCAAAAATAGAGAAAATATGAAATAAAAATATTCTCTTGAAGAATAGATGCTATATCAGTATAAAAGACAATAATTTAAAACAGGCTATTTAATAAATATAAAATTATTGATATTTTGTCTGGGGATATTAGCTCACAGCTGTACTCCCACCACTCAAAAGTTTGACATAAATGGATGGCCATAAATTTGACATTAGCCTGGGATATAACATGAGGTCTGGCCAGCTTAGGCTACAATGTGAGACTCTTCTTCTTCAAATCAAATAAGTGAACAGTAATATTCCATTCAGTGGATAACATAAGGGATTATTCAATAAATTATATTAGAGAAATTACTTGTTTTCTGGGAAAATATTTCTGACAAAATAATCAGATTTTTAAATAGCATACTTAAATAGAATGCAGACATTAGGAATTATAACTAAAGAATTCATAATTGAAGAAATTTTAAATGATCATACAATGTGAATGATTGGTAAACTTGACTATATGAACTGGATTTATATTTCATTCACTTACATTGAAAGCATCTGTAAGATAAACAACTAAACTCTATTAGAGATAATTATTTGCAATATACCCCACTCTCCTAGTTGGATTTTTATCAACTTGAGACAAGATAGAGTTATCTGGCAAGATGGACTCTCGGCTGAGTAAATGCCTCCATCAGTTTGCCTATAGGTAAGTCAATACAGCAGGTTTTTTGTTTGTTTGTTTGTTTGTTTGTTTTTTGTTTCCAGCTATTCATAGATCTTGAGCCACAGATTAACACCAACTCAGTAACAGTGGGTGTTCTAGTTAGTCTTCCATTGCTGTGCTAGACACCATGGCAAAAGCTTCTTGGGAGAGAGAAGGGTTTGTCTAGGTGATTAGCTACAGTCCATCATGGAGGGAGGTCTCAGCAGAAGCTTAAGACCTGGAGGCAGGAACTGAGGCAGAGGCTTTTGAAGAATAATGCTTCCTGGCCTGATCACCTTGGCATTTTACACTGCCCAGGAGTGGCATCACTCACAATGAACTGAACCATCCCACCTTAATCATAAATCAAAACTGTCCCTCACAGACTTGCTCACAGGCAAATCTTGTAGATGCAATTTCTCATTACTCAGTTTTGTCACCTATTACAAGATAAGTCTATTTTTGTGTTCAGTTCAATTGACTAAAATTCATCAGCATAGAAGGCAAAGTAACAAGTGTCATCATGATCCCTTCATAAATATATCTTTATACTTCTTTCTCATTTGTTCTCCCCAAAAGAAGATGAAGTAGTTTGAGGAGCAACTTGAAAGTATTACCTATCTTTTTATTCATGTGCTAGCATTGACTACACACACACACACACACACACACACACACACACTCGAGTATTCAGCATACAATTATTATTACTCATATCCCCAAACATAACATCATATAATTGCCTATAACTATGATTACACAAACAGTTGGGCCATCCTACAATAGAATATTATGTTATTCAGAAAAACTGTGAGACAAACTTCTGTGAACTGATAAAAGAACTTCTGCCCAAAGTGAAGAAAAGTAAGGTGTTGGGCCTGCAGGTACAGTATGACTTTTCAATATATATTTTCAAAACATATATTTTGATTTTTCAAGATGTATATTCAAAAATGTTTTTCAATATCTGGCAAATATTTAAAAGTGTACATAAAAGTATACATTTTTATGCAGCTTTAAAACGAGACAAAAGAGCTATGTAGAAGAGTCTAAATGAGACATAGAAGAATTTAACTTAGGACATTGGTGTATCCAACCTACATGCAGGAGTTTATCCACTGGAACACAGGGTCTTAATTTTTAGTTACTCATAAAATGACTATCTAAAGCTGTTATACTCCCATGACAACTTTATTCCTTATTCTAATTAGAATTATTAGTGGGCTACTCAATACTTGCAAAGAAGTGTTTTGTGAAACCAGGAGTAAGTAAAATCATTTACTACCTGGCAATTTTGATTGGTGCAGATCCTCCTGGGAGAAAATGAATGTTGAAGGGCAATCATGTAGAACAAATAAGGTTTGGTAAAGATGAACTTTTTCCATTGACTGCATTCAATGTTGATCTCATTATACTTTTGAGACATTTACATGTTACTTACAGCGAACATCTTGGTGTTGTGTTTTCTTGTTCAGTTTTAGTGGTGTCTATGTACTCTTCATCAGTTTATTCACAGAAACACTATCCTCACTGACTGTTTTTGTAATTGCAATGCACTTGCATTATATATGTGTGAACCATGAAATAAGAAGGCAGCGCCTTACTGATTGCTGCTCAGAATAAGGTATTTTCAGCAAAATAATTCTTTGCCCTTTGTTAACTCTCAACTCTCCATAAAAATGGGGAGATCAGAATGAAATTTTTCCTCAGGATTGTGGGGGTTCATGGGGCTATCTTGGCTGTTTTATAACTTTACTCTTAATTTGCCACTTTCCTGATTCTCTCTGTGTATATACTCCCCATTAGGTAAAAAAAATTTCATCTTTAGTTTTTCCTCCTTGATTCCACAAGTTATCTTTGGGAGAGAATGGAGGGGAAATCTATCCACATGAACATGCAGGGTGCTCCAACACAGTGCTGACTATGCACATTGCAGGGCTCCAAGGTTGCAGCATCTCCAGGTCATTAGTTAATATATCCAACCATGGTGGCTAAGGGAGCCATAGTGAGCCTTAGTTCACTCTATTTATGAGATTAAACTCATCTTCCTTATTCTTTAAAAATATTTATTGGTTTTCATTTTATGTAGATTAGAGTTTTGCCTGCATAAGTGTCTGGGCACCATGTGTGTGCAGTGCCAGAGGAAGCCATAAAGAGGGTATTGGATCTTCTTGGACTGGAGTTACAGATTCTGTTGTGAGCCACCCCACTATGTGGGTGCTGGGAACCAAAAGTGTGTCTTCTGGCAGAGCAGCCAGTGCTCTTAACCACTAAGCCACATCTCCAGGCCTCATCTCCCTTCTTGCATTTCCCCCTCCTTTCTTCTTTCCCCTTTAACCTTGAATAAAGTAGAGTGAAAATGAGGGCATCACATTTTGGAATTTTCATTCTTGCCCCACCACTTCTTGGTTGTGAAAAGAAGACATATGTTCTATCACTTTGAGCTTCTTATGTACAACTTTGAATTTTGTTGTCAATATACCTTTCACAGAGTTTCTGTGTATGCCAATGGGATGGTAAATAGTGAACATCTTGTCTGTGGTACAATGAGTATGTCATAAAGGTTAGTTTGTATTCTTTTTTCTAAAGATGATTACTTGGTAAATCTTATTCCCAAATATGAAATTATAAAACAAGAATTCAAGTCATCTATAACTCTTAAATATTAGCAAGTATATACACAGAATCCCTTAAGTAAGATCCATAGACATATGCATGTTAAATCAAGATGAATATACGCAGTATCTAAAAATAATAAGTATTGATAATTATGCGTGAATTTAGTTACCTATGTAAAACCTGAGGATCAATAAGATAAATTGGGACTTCTGGTATAAGCAGTATAGCGTCAAAACATTGCAGCATATTTCTTCAAGGCATTACAACTGACAAAAAGCAGGTGTCATTAAAGAGGAAAGTAGATAGAGCAGGAAGGCCCCCATAAGTGGTATGGGGGATTGAAGGGCAGAATGAAAGTGTATGGGGAGGGATAGTCAAAACTAAAATTATTTGAAAATGAAGTATAAAAACCTACTACTATAGAAACTTCCCAATATACACATGCACACACACACACACACACATGCGCACACATGCACACATGTGCACGCACACACACTATAAAAACAGTTTAAATGAAATTACCCTATGACTCTCCCAGACAATATAAGTTATCAAATAAAAAACCCAGAGCCAGATACAGGAGCACCCAAACATTACACTTTATTGCCATTCTACTTGGTTACCTACTAGAACCCAATTGTAAGACCCTATTACAAAAACAAACAAACAAACAAACAAATAATGAAGTCAATGGATATGGAGAAATCAAGCTGGTACTGATCTAAAAGGTTCATTCCCACATTCCTACTGGCTAGCTTTTAGAAAGCTGTGCGTATTACCATGGTAAAAAAATATTCAACAGCCTTACCTAACAGTGAGTCCTCTGTGCTATAATGACTAGCCTAGCAAGATATGCACACTGGAGCAATAATGGCATAAACATCATGGGAGTAACCAACCACTTTATGATTGGATTTAAAGGCCACTCCACAAGACAAAACTCATACCTGGCTATATCATAGGCCCTAGAGTATTCTGCTAAATGGACAGATACTTAAAAACCTTCTAAGCACTTACCTTCATATCCACAGATTATTGCATCTTTCAACACCATCAGACTATTTTCTTTTTCACAGAAGATGGCAATTAATACAGAGACAACAACTGATGAATGTGCAGAGAGTAAAAGAGTGTGGAGTACTCAATCCTAAATGGGACATCTTTATCCAATCCTTCCCCCCCCCCCCAGTGCTCAGAGATCATTGTGAAAGAGGAATGGAGAAATTGCTACATGAGCTCACTGCATCTGTGACTGGATGCATAAAGCTTGCACAAGATCAAGCTAAATAAAATTACATCACGGAGGAAAAAGTCACAAAAACTGCCACCCACAGTTTAGGAATTACTGAAGGTTGATGGCTGCTGAGCAAAAAAAAAAAAAAAGTCATTTTTTTTTTTCTTCAGGGAATGTGTCTCCTGAAAAGCCATCCATGTTCCAGTAAGTAGATGGCCCTACACTAATACACATACTAGCAACACTAACTGGGCTCAATGAGTTTAAAATAAAAGAAGACATAAAGTTGAGTGGGGAGAGAAGTGAGGAGGATAGGGAAGAAGGTGAAAGGGAATAAATTAAGAGGTGAGTTTGATCAAAACACATTATATGAATGTATAAAATACTCAGATAGCAAAGAAACAATTACCTGAGCACTGACAATAATATTAAGTGGTTTGGAGCAGCAAGAAAAAAAATCTAAAGATTAAATATTAGTACAAGTGATTTCTGTGGAGGATTTTTGCTTTAATCTTCTACTTTGATCCAAATGTGTTCTTATCATTAGACTCTCAAAAATCATGTATAGAAAAAAAACCGCAGAGAGAAAACTTGTTTCACCCTGATAAGCATGGAAATTGGTATCTGGGAAAAATGCATCTAGGAGGCATGCTTGTTTGCTTGGGAGTTTTGTTTTTTCAACTGTTTTTGAGAAAAAAAATTGTACAATATATTTTGATTATATTTTCCTCTTCTAATCCATCCAAGATCCCCCACCTCTTTACTCATAACATTCTCTTTCTTTCTCTCTCTCTACACACACACACATGCGCACACGCACACACACACAGAAAGAAAAACAAAAGCAAGAACAAAACAAAACCCCCAAAACACCACAAAACAAAAATCAAAATAAACAAGCAAAAGACCAAAAAGACAAATTTTATATATATATGAGACAAAATCTACAAAAATATCATTGAGCTTATTTTGTTTTGGAAAACTACTCTTGGACATGAGGCCTGCTCTAAGGTGTAATTAATATAACCAGTGAGACTCCACTGGAGAAAACAGATTTTTAATTTGTCAATAGGTATCAATTATAAATTGCTTCTTAAATAGGGATTGGAGCTTAGGTCTACTTCCTCCTTTCAGCAATGGGACCCTGCTTGGCTTAAATATGTACAGGCCTTGTTCATGTTTCCATGGCCTCTGTGAGTTCATGTGTGAGTAAGTCTTGTAGTGTCACAAAGAGAGTTTCCTTGTATTTATCCATCACCGCTGGTCTTAAAATCCTACTTCCTCTTTCTTTCACTTAGTTCCTTGAACCTTGAGGGGAAGACTTTGATGAAGATAATTCCATTTAGGACTGGTACTTCAAAGTCTCTCATTCTCTGCATGTTGTCCAGTTGCATGTCTCAGTGTCAGTTCCCGTCTACTTCAAGAAACAGCTCTGATGAGGGTTGAATGAATCACTGACGTGCAGGTATAGCAATATGTCATTAGGTGTCATTTTATTGCTATGTTCCTTTAGCAGAACTGGGTTTTCCCCTAAGATCACGACCTATGTAGTCACTGGTTCTCAGCCATTTTAGTAGTGTCAGGTAAGGGTTCTGTTTCATAGAATGCTCCTTAAATCCAATTAGAAAGTGATTGTTTACTCCCATATCATTTGTGCCACTATTCCACCAGGATCTCTTGCAAGTGGTCACTGTTATAGGATGCAAGGTTTGTAGCTGGGAGACAATGATAATTTTCCTTTCTCCTCTAGTAGCCTTCCAGTATCAGGATGTATTTTGCATTATTATATAGCAACAAGCCTATGGAAGTCGGGCAGTAGAATGTGGTGGTGAGAAAGGGGGAAGTAAGCAGCGATTCAATGATTTCACTTAGAAGAGTGATCACATTATGTCTTTTCATGGAAATATAACAGTAACTAAGACAGACATTAGAGCAGCTTGGCCTGTGGGTATCCCTATGAAGGGTCTTTTATTGATTAGGCTAATTGAATGTGGGCCACACTGTTTTATAGCCTGGGCCATGAACTGTATATGAGTAGAGAAAGTTAGCTGAACACTAAGCACAGATACATTCATCTCTCTCTGCTCTTGATGGTGGGTGTGATGTGACTAGCTGTTTTAGTTCCTGCTGCCTTCATGGCCCCACAGTAAAATATTGAAACTTGAAATTGTGAACTAAAATATACCCTTTCTCTGTTGACTTACTTTGTGTCTGAGTATTTTACCACAACAATAGAAATGAAACCAAAACAGACATAGAAACATTCAGAGGTTAAAAAACAAAACAAACAAAAAAAAAAATGAAAAGGGGAACTTCAAATTCTTTGTGTGCCCTGTGTTTGACCTAATGAAAATCCCAGACTCACTCTGAGTTGCTGTGTGACAGACCCACAGTAGGAGTGCAAAGTGTTGGGAGTTGAGTTGACGTGTCCCCTGTGTGCACACAGTGAAAGAAAATCTGAAATCTGATTATGCCCACAAGTGAAAGCACTGACATTCCCTAGAGTGTCATAGTATTATCAATCAAAGAATAATTATAAATCTGCCTTCTAATATCTATGACACAGAAATTATTTGAAAAACCATAGACCAGGTTAGATGTGACAAAGGTTGACACTCTAGTAGTGGAAGGGAGGAAAGATATTCTTACTAAAAAGACATAGGCACTACTTAAAGGGATTATTTTAGAACCTAAAAGTAAAACATTTGAAATTTCAGATTCATTCTATTTGGGTTAGAGAAATGGTTCAGTGTTTAAAAGCACTGGTTGCTTTTCCAGGAGTCCTAGGTTTGATTGTCAGCACCTTTAAGGCAACCCATGACAGTTATAGCTCCAGTTCCAGGGGATGCAACATCCTTGTTGGTGCATGCAGACACTGAAAGCAAGTAGTGCACAGTGTCTATGAGTAAAATAAGACACCCATACACATAACAAAAATTAGTTTGTTCTAATCCACAATTAGGTTATTCATTATCACAATATCATAGGTCAGAGAAATGTACCGATGAACATGAAAATAAATCAATAGGATTTCTCAAATCTTTACAACAGAGAAAAATATTACAAAAATATCAGTCTGTCCACCCCAAAGGCCATATAGCCATATCATATTGAAAAAAAGAATATGCATTCAGTCCAACTTCAAAAGTCCTTGTAGTCTGTAACAGTATCAAACTTACTTAAAAGTCTAAAATTCAAAGTCTCTTCTGGGATTCATGAGATTCATGCAATCTTTTATCTGTAATGACCTTTAAAAAACTGTGTGTGTGTGTGTGTGTGCACGTGTGTGTGTGTGTGTGTGTGTGTGTGTGTGTGTGTGTGTGTGTGTGTGTGTGCGTGCCATAGCTCATATGTGGAATTCAGAGAACAACTTGCAGGAGTATTGCTTTCCTTCTAACCTGTATGTCCTTTGGATCAGTTTCATTGCAAGTGCCTTTACTGGTTGAATCATCTTACCAGACCAAGAAATATATTTGTTGCTGATGCTTTCTGCTGCCTAAAATCATTATTGGCACAATGATTCAAGCTTCTAATCAGCAGCACTTAGGAGATAGAGGCAGGACGATCTGGATTGATAGACTGTCCAGATCTACATTGAAACCCTGCCCCTAAAGCCTAAAGATTGGAGATGTAGCTTAGTGAGAGAGAACTTGCCTCCTTTGCAAAAGATCTTGGGTTGGATCTCCAAAACCAAACAAACAACAACCAAAAAAATCTGACAGAGAGAGCCTGGTCTCTGGTAGCACAGGATCTGGTAGCACAGGATGCCATGTCTGCAATTGTGTCTTGTATCCATTTGTGAATTTTATCACCCTTTCACCCATTTCTTAGACACTTAATTTGGAAGAGAATGTTTTCCTGCAGCCACTGGAGGCCCAGTAAGAGGTGCAATACTATTCATCTATTGCAGAGTCAGTGATATTGCATGGGTTGTGATTCATTATTTAGAGTGTCAACACACATTTAATGAGTACATATTGCACATTTCTGTGTTAGATAACCAAGATTAAAAAACAATGTGTGAGAACAAAGTCTTTGTCCCCAGTTGAAGTGGTAAATATCGTACAAATTCATGTTTAAGATCAAGTTGTGTTGTGAAGGGAAGTAAGCAGGGATCATTATAAACATATTTATCAGAAATCCAGGGTTATTTCAGGGTGCTAATAAGGGGTGGATTTGTGGCCCTTTCCACTTTCTTTGTGAAGAAATAAGAACTCTTTGAACTCTCTAAAGTCTTATTAACATTACAATCTTCTCTAAGAGCATGGCTCCTGGTAGCTCAGCTATGCTCCAGCAGATGGCCTTGCATGAGTATATGAGCAGCACAGACTGGACTCCATGTGCTAAGTAACAGCAAATAACATTTTAAATTAAATCAAAAATTTTGAAAAGAATGTAGAGGTTGGTATGGATTCAGAAGGAGTGGAGAAGGTAATGTGGGTAAAATCTGAGCAAACACACTGTATGCACATATGAACTTCTCCAAGAATTAATAAAATATTGTACAAATAAATAAATACAATACAATAAAAAGTTCCCTGTTGATAATCTAAACTCGGCAGAAGAAAAACCTTTAAGATCCTTGAAAAATACATTTGGGGGGAAAATCCTGCAGTTTCATTATTCAATTATCAATCCTTTATAACGGCTTACAAACAGAGTTTTTACAAAGATTACAACACGATGGCCAAATAATCAGCGCTGCCTAAATATGCTTGATAGCAAAGGAAATTTAGAAAAACGAGGTTTAAAAGAAACCAGCAAGAGGAGCTGCCTGTTTGAGGAACACGTCAGGGAGGCAGCTGGGCATGTTCGAGGACTGTGATCCTGAAGTTACAAAATCCTGAACTTGTGTGTCTTTCCAGACATAATATTTGCACATTTTTCCAATTTATGTATGTTTGTAAGTGTAATGATCAAACAGTTTTATTCAGTCAGTAATGGAATCCCGCTACTGACACTAGCACCAGTGAGTGTCAGGTGTTTTAAAACTGTGACTTTACAGTCAGAAGAATCAGAGTCTGAGCCTGGCAGGACTTCAGCGGCCAGGAACAGAACTCCTCAGGGCAAAGGCGTTTGGAACTTCAGCATTCTTCCTAGACTTCTGACTGTACGGGAATTCTGAGAGCCATAGAGGTCAGTTTCAGAATCAGGGAAGGTAGCAGATTTTGATCTGTGCTTTCAACTTAACTTCCAGGGCGGCCAGCCTGAGGCGAGACTGCTGAGCTCCATTTTCCAGTAACCCTTTCATTGAGCGTGCTGCAAAAGTAATCTTAAACTCTGTGCCTGCTACAGACACAAGTTCATGTTCTAGTAGGAACTCAGAGACTTGTACTCCAGCCTCTCTTAGTTGGAAAGCCCGCCCCCAATGTAACCATAGCAACAGCTGACACCGGAGCGCTTGCTAGCCGGATCCGCCCCCTCCCTGACAGATATTGTTTCCCATCCTCTGTCCACATGGGCGCACTGCCTCACTATTGGTCTGTGGCCCAGGACTGTGCCTTGTCCCCGCCAATAAACTGCCTGTGCACGTGCACTCTGGTGTCTCCCGATTGGTGGAGTGGCCCTGATCACGCACCACCATCCTGCTCAGCCCGGAGAGGGGCCGCCAATAAAATGACTCAGTGGTCATGCACAACCAATGGGAAAGGAGCAAGTCTCACAGCTGACCTATGGGCGCGCGCCGTGGGTGGACTGTGCCGTCCCCTTTCCAGCCCCAGTGGGGTGTGTTAAAGAGACAGTGCCCCGGTGCGGGTGTTTCACCCGGCTGGGCGCTGTGGCCGTGGTGGCCCTGGGCTTGCAGCCGGCGCCCGTGACAGCAGCGTCGCGGAGCCGGCTACCCCAACCCGGGGCCGCTGCCGACCTCACTGACAGAGCCGCATTGCCTGGCGGGATGGGCGGCGATGCGGGAGCCGATGGTCCCCGGGGCCGCATCAAGAGCCTGGGGCTAGTGTTCGAAGATGAGAGCAAGGGTTGCTACTCCAGCGGCGAGACAGTGGCTGGGCACGTGCTGCTGGAGGCTGCAGAGCCAGTAGCCCTGCGTGGGTTGCGTCTAGAGGCCCAGGGCCGTGCCACCTCTGCCTGGGGCCCGAGCACTGGCGCCCGGGTCTGCATCGGTGGCACTGCTCCAGCAGCTTCCTCGGAGGTGGAATACTTGAACCTGAGCTTGAGCCTACTGGAGGCCACAGCTGGTGAGCATGAAGATCTCCGACGAGGGGGAGGGAGGAGGCAAGCCTCTGGGTGGTGAGGGAAGCTTCTGGAAGGGGAACCATCTGTACTGTCATGGGTGAAGGGCAGGAAGCCAAGCCTGTGCCCCTAGCCTGGCTACTAGAAAGTCCAGACCCTTGTTGGGTGGTGTGTCTTTTTACATCTGACCTCCAGGGGTCTTCTAGTGACCTAGAAGAGAGTGAGTTGATGCTGTGGGAACCAGCAATTCATTGACTGTCTGGGTTCTAGGTTCCTTCCTGACCTGGAGCCATGGACAGTGGAACCAGAACCTGTGAGGTTTCATTATGGTGCCCCGACTTTGATGGGCCTCCACTCCTTCCTATCCCGGCCCTAGACACTCCTCTCCTCCTCTCCATTCATGATGATTTGCAGAAAACTCGATCTTGGGAAGAGAGAAGTGGTACTTGAATAGTTCAAGGGACATGTTCACTCTCTGGGGACCCAGCATCTTACTAAGAGCTGCCCCTTCCTGTACCTCCTCTTCCTTTTGCCTCTCCCCTTTTAGAAAGACCTTTGAAGACAATGCCATCTGGGGATTTCTGAATTACACCTTCCTGTTCACTCAGAGTTTTCCAGAAGTACCCATGCATATGTATGTTGGGCTAATGCTAGGGACATACAAACGGTTGCTGTTCATCATGAAAATGATAGTAACAGTGAGTCATTCTTCTCTCAGTGGAAGCTACTGTAAACCTTTATCTGTGCATCATCAGCTTGCACCTATCAAATGTGAGCTTACTATTTGCTGTATGCTATCCTCCCGAGGAGAACTTTAATATCCACAGGAGCTTCCTTTCAGATAAAGGGGTATAGCAGGTGACAGCTCTTACCCGCCTTTGAACTCCTTGTGGATTCCAGGAGTCTTTTTCTCCCAGTGATAATAGCCAACAAGGATGTTAAAGATGGCTGACTGGCGGGAAAGCCGTGGAAGAGAGAAGTAAGCAAATTTCTGTCTAGGTTTCAGACTCTGAGCCCATAACTACTGAAGAAATGGAAACAAAATTAGAAGCATTGAACCTAGGATGAGAAATGAACATTGCTTTGTTAAGATTTGGGGTTTTGGTTCACATGTAAGATATTGTGGCTTAGTTTTAAGGAAATGGAATTTCTAATTCTAGATGGTTCCAGTTCACTTAGAATACATTAGCAATGGTTATAGTTTACTTAAAGTCAATGCCCCGTAGTTGGCAGGAGGGAACATCACCCCACCTACCTACCATTTGGAAGAATGTAGCAACTTCACACATAGACTCTGAGGGTCATTAACTCCATAAACTAGCTTTATTCAATGGCCTGGGGAGAGGGGAGAATTTTTTTTTTTTATGTTGACTCCTAAGAGATGTAATGTTGGGAACTATTTTTTTTTATAATCTTCCCAGCATATTCTTACTGAACCACTTACTGTCAGCATGGCTGGACTGCTTCGTGTCTTTAAAAACAGATTGTGATGAAGACCCAGAGACCAAAGCAGAGAGTTGGCTTCAGTTCACAGATGCCCACCAGAGTGTGGCCTTATACAGATCCTTCACTGGGAAGCCTGTTACAAGGCTTATGAAAAAGTTTCATTAAGAGGTCTGGCTAGAAGCCCTCTAGTGAGTGAATCAGCTCCCCACGGCACTGTAGTCCTCGGAGGACAAGGTGGGGGGACTGAACCATAAAACAAGCAGCAATGGCCACATCGTCCGTCCTGTGAATGTTTTTAACTAAACATAAAGATCAAAGACAGAAGGCAACACATTTCTCCAGATATCACAGTTTATCCATTTCCTCAAGTTGCTTTTCTCATGTGAAGTTCTGTAATTCCTGTACTGACTTGTTCCTAGGGGCCCTTCATCTGTATCACCTATCACTTTTTAATATGCTGGGCAGCTCTGTTTTCTACATGCCTTTCCTGCTTCCTCTTGCTGTCCCCTTCACTTAAACCCTACCCACTCATCTGTACTGTGACCCTCAGACTCCAGGCCCAGTGTTATTCATGTAAGAAGTCGCTGGGTTTTAGCTCTCTAGTCTTTACTTGAGTACACATTTCTAATCTCCTTTCCCCCAGGTGGTCTTCAGAGGACTGAAGAAACTGGTCCTTCTGTCACCTGAGCCTGATTCCAGGAAATGTTGGATTCATATGAAGTCCACTTTCCTAAACGTGCATGTACTTATGTAACCCATCACATGTAATGTGTACACGTACCATATGTAGCCTCGTGATCACAAATCAGACCCCATCTCAGCTCTGTTTCCCTTAGCCCCTTAGAGAAGATGAGACGCAGTATCCCTTGATTCCAGTCATATAGCTCTTCTGGTACCCTCCCGAGGCTTGCATGGACACGCCTGCACATTGGGAGCCTTTGGGACTCACACTGAATCACACTACTTAATCTGACCCTGTGTCTTGACTAGTCATTGTTCCCTTTGCCTTCAGGTACTTACCTATGATGTCTTTCTATGCAAAGATGTTTCTCCTTAATGTAGTACATACTGAAAACTAGAGACAGGTTTAGGAGACTCATTGGGTCAATAATATATTCTTATTTTCTAAAAGTGCAGGATTGAAATATTGAGTTGTTGGTAATTAAGTAAACCAAAAGAAACCCATCTTATTAATGGTTTTGACCATATGAAGCAGGAATATCAAGTCAGGTAACAAAACAAATTCCACACCAAGTTGTCTGCCATCTTTTCTCATCTTATTTTCTCCACCCACAATGTGGCCTTAAGTATGACTTCAGAGGGAAAGTCTGTCACAGGCCATAGGGAGCCATTGATCAGTGGATGCCATGGATCCACTTTGGATCCATATTAAACGGGCCAACTGTGGACTTTCATCATAGGTTCTGGGGGGGGTGCCTCTAGTCTTACACCATCCATCCCTGTACTTTGGCCTTTGCTCAGTAACAAGCCTGTGCATGGAGTTGAATGATGCTAACAATAACAGGAGAAGGGGCCATGCCATGCTTGGAAAATCCTGCTTTCACTACAGAGAAACCCTGTCAATCTAGGTAGAACTAAAGAGAAAAGAGCTGACTCTTGATGCTTTGGCAGTCTTCTGTATCACTATTACTAATGTTCTTCTCAAGTTTTCTTTCTCAGTCTAAAGGATACATAGTATAGTTATTGTAGTATAGCCAAAGAAATGTAACTTGTCAGTTAGTTTTAGGACCAGTTTAATATTGTCTCATGTTAGTATAATTAGAGTAACATCGTGTGTGTGTGTGTGTGTGTGTGTGTGTGTGTGTGTGTGTGTGTTTGTGTGTGTAGGCAGATAGACAGACAGATAGATGACTGTGCACTGTATGTGTGTTTATGCACATATACTGTATATGTAAATTGGAATTCTTGGCCCTAAGTAGTAACACTTTATGGAATTGTATAATTGATTGTTTTGTGAATAGAAGGTAGGGGTGTGTGTGTTTTTTAAAGAACTTGTGGAGTTCCCTGCCTATAAAACCACACACACGCACACATGACTTAGATTATGAAAACTCTTGATTTAATGTTGACCTTCATTAAAATAAAATATGGTCTCTTTCAGGTGAAGGCATCACTTTGCTACAACCCGGAAAACACGAATTTCCTTTTCGCTTTCGACTTCCATCTGAGTGAGTGGAGCACAAAGTTTTCTGTTTCCTTCCCTTGCCTTGTGCCCATCACTTTAGCACCCTGGTATTCCCAACACTGAAGTGCATGTGCCAATCCTGTGTAACCCTCCCTGTACTTCCCTGCTGCCTCTTGTTTTTTTTTTTTTCAACCTTAACCCACATTATCAAGCATGTTTTCTTGACTATGTCTAGCTGAAAATAAGCTCATAAACCATTATCTTTGTTTTATTTCAGACCATTAGCGACATCATTTACTGGGAAGTATGGCAGTATTCAGTACTGTGTGAGGGCTGTTTTGGAACGACCCCAAGTCCCAGATCAGAGTGTAAGGAGAGAGCTCCAGGTTGTCAGTCACGTGGATGTCAACACACCACCCTTATTGGTAAGCGCTTCCTTGCTCTGTCCCTCCCTCCTTTCAGCAGTGATGTCTGTATTTTGTCAGAGTAGTGGTGATAGGCACTGTCCCTGTCTACTGGTTCAGAAGACACAATGTAGCTCATAGGCGTTCACTATAAAGATATGATTCTAGGGTGGGCAAATTACAAATTGTGTGTGTTAATACTATTGATTATGTCCCTGCTGTTCAGGGCTGCTTTTGCCAAAAAGTTACACAGGCTTGAAATGCATTAATAAGCCTTAATAACAATAATGTACAGAAGAGAGGGGTTACTTTGACCAGCACGGCCACATTCGCAGGACTGTGGTATTCTAAACTCTCCAGTAATAGCAGGTTGAGGAGCAGTAATTACGAAAGAGTATTAATCACACTCAGCCTGTTATTGAAGCCCAGGCCATTATGCTATGTATCCTTCCATTTTGCATGTCATTTTCTAGCATTAAGTAAGTGTGTGCAGCTGCCACCATGAGCCTTTCACTTATCATTTCCTTATGACAGATTTGGCCACATGAAGGCATTGAACTTCTAATAATTATCAGAAATACTGTAGGCTGGTAAGAAAGGGGATCAGACTATAAGGAACAACAGAATAGGCGAGATGGGGACTAATGAGCTACATTTTTTTATCTGCACCCATATTATCAAAATAGTATAAAATTATACCTTCGACTTTCATGAAAGCTGATAGGACCAAATGGATCTTCATTTAAATATGAATAAATGGTATTATTTTTACTTCATAGATAATTTAAACTTCCCGTCTTGACACTGACGTGGCAAAGAAGTGGTTTTAGTGTTGGATTTTTTTCCTTAACTAATATTTTTAAAGACAAGGGAAAGGGCAGCCGCTAAAAGTTTTTTTAGTTCTTACTTTCACAAGAAGTAGAATAAATGTTTCCCCTTGAGATAACATGACAGACACACCATGCTGCATGGCTTAGCCAGAACCACACTACCCTGGCACAGGCCCACTTGAACAACTCCTGAAGTTCTCTTGGGAAAAGTACTGGTGTTAGTAACTTATATGCTTTTAAAACTTTCATAGAAGTTTATAACTATTTCTAAAATTGCCATGTTTTTGTGGGAAATTACTTACTGAAATAGGTTTGTTTTTGTCAAAAACAGACCCTTGACCCTTTCCAAAATAGATGAAAAAAGATGACCAGCAACAGTACTTTACAGAAAGCTTTTGTATTTACAGCTTGTAAACAAAGCATTTAACCCTCAGCTGAGTGTTTTTCTTACTTTGAAGAAGAGAATCATAGTAGTAGGGTATAGTGTGTCTCATCACATTATGAAATATGCTAACACATGGTATGTGGATGCATCATTAACCTAGTCCAGGAACACTTGAAAGTTCTGTCTGATATGTATTCTGAAGTTTAAACAAACAAACAAAAAAAAAGGCTGTTTTCTTATCCCGGGTGCTATATGCCAAGCAGTGCTAAGCAGTGTAACATTGTTGATTTTTATATGATTCCTTCTTTCTCCCGATCTTTGCATTGTCTTAAAACACAATTCTGTCATGCTAGTAAGATGGCTCAGTGGGTAAGAGTGTTGCTGTGAAGTCAAGGAACAATGAGTTCCGATTCCCAGCACCCGTGCAGAAGCTGGAAGTGGCCTCACATGACTATAACCCCCAAGTTGGGGATAGACGCAGGTGAATCCCAGGGGCTCACTGGCAGGCTAGTCAACCTAGATTAAAAGGCAAGCTTATGATTCACTGGGAGACCATGTCTCAAACAAAAAAGAAAATGGAGAGAGATAGTCAATGGCTCTGGACATTTTCCCTTGCCTTCTGCATGCCCTGGCGTCAGGGTGCACCCCCCCTACACACACACACACTTGTGCATATGCTTCACCATAGCTCTGTAACATTTAAAATATGAATATGACCCTTGATTACCTTTCTAAAGGATGTTATGTCACTTCCTAGAAACACAATAACTTCAGGATGAAATGGAATGATGTCACACTAGTTTGAGTCTGAGAATTCACCCTACTTTTCCTGAGAGAGTTGCAGTACTTTGTGTCTCAGGAGAATAAGAAAGATTGATGCTTCTTTATTATTGTTCTCTAAAGGACTATAAGTTCTCTTGAGTGGTTTAACTAAAGTCCTTTTTGCAACTTTCAAGACTCCTATGCTGAAAACGCAGGAGAAAATGGTTGGCTGCTGGCTCTTTACATCTGGTCCTGTGTCACTGAGTGTCAAAATTGAAAGAAAGGGCTACTGCAATGGTAAGCTTGAAAAAGTCCAAGTGAAAGACTCTTTAATTTTACTAGATGATTTCATTGATGTAAAGCAGTGAGTTTTATACTCTATACAATACTTTATATTTTAAAATGTAATTAACCATTTACATATTTTTAAGGGCATGTATAATAAGTTTTAATAAAACTCCCTTTTTTTCCCCGACACCAATCTTGTTGCTTTAGTAACAAAATAAAACTCAGGAGAGTGGGGATATGCTGGAATCATATTTTAATGTTGCACAAGCTACAGAGCTTTTGGAGGATTATGGGATAGGTGTGTAATGTTGTGAACTAACTTTCCTGCCCCATCATTGTTTGTGTCTTAATCTTAGGAATCTGGAGTTGCCAAGGCTCTGCTCATTGTTGGGCAGGTTCTCTTTCCTTGGGCTCTAGTGGGGTTGTTAGTAAGATTTATTCTAAGCCTCCTACTGAATCATTTCTTAATTATCTTATTATCAATAAATTATCTTAATTTATGCATATCACTTATTTACATATCTTGAGGCTTGTTGCTGTCGTCTTTTTACATTCAAAAAGTGAATAGTGCCATTGGTACAAAATGTTGCCTTCTGCACCATGGGTCCATTCCTCTCCCTACCACTTCTCAAAGGATCATCTGGCCAGGGCTTCAGCTGTGTTAGGTTGCTATAGTGTTCATTGATGTCTTGAGAATGTTCTGAAATGTCTCCGGATCCATCGTATTTCCCTTCTCTTTTCAGGAGAAGCTATTCCCATCTATGCGGAAATAGAGAATTGTTCATCTCGCCTAGTTGTCCCTAAGGCAGCCATATTCCAAACCCAGACATATTTGGCTAGTGGAAAGACGAAGACAGTCCGGCACATGGTTGCCAACGTTCGAGGAAACCACATTGGTTCTGGAAGTACAGACACATGGAATGGAAAAATGCTAAAAATCCCACCTGTGACTCCATCTATCCTGGATTGCTGCATTATCAGAGTGGACTATTCCTTAGCTGTAAGCAAAGCTTATTGAATAATTACAAACACATAAAACAGAGCAATAAGCTCTAGTTA
Organism: Phodopus roborovskii; assembly: GCF_943737965.1. Lineage (NCBI taxonomy): Eukaryota > Metazoa > Chordata > Mammalia > Rodentia > Cricetidae > Phodopus > Phodopus roborovskii. The sequence goes on along the minus strand of NW_026126623.1, from coordinate 1,878,473 downwards.
TTGCATTAATACTTGGGAAAATATTAACATTACTACCATTTCTGGGTATATGAAGATGGACCTTCACTGTTAATAAAAATCTATCTCTACCTGGGGGAATTTAACGAAATAAACTTAAAGGAATTGAGGTGAAGGGAGGAATGTTTGTTACACTGAAGCATAGGTTCATTTTTCCAGAATTGTCACAAGTTCTGTCACCTTACAGCGAAACGCACAAAGGCCACAGTTCCCTGTCACAAGGTTGTCCTGTAGTTAGTATTTGTTCATTTTGTGTGTTCTTCATTTTGTCTAGTCAGGGCAGTTTGCATTTGTCTTGATGGCCTGTGGGAAACAAAGGCACTTGTTTCTATGAAAAGGAAGTTGAATCAGCTTAGTTCCCATGAAGTTTACCCCAACTCTGTGCTGTTCTCTCCCTCACACATGGTTTTCTTTTGTGCATATTAGGTATACATTCACATTCCTGGTGCTAAAAAGCTGATGCTGGAGCTGCCTTTAGTTATTGGTACAATTCCATACAGTGGCTTTGGCCGCAGAAACAGCAGTGTTGCAAGCCAGTTCAGTATGGACATGAGCTGGTTGGCACTGGCCCTGCCGGAGCAGCCTGAAGGTAAAGTCTTATGCAGTGATGTTTTAGATACGGGCTAGCTGAAAAGAGAACATGACAGGAGCAGGTGCCCCATGTCAGCTCTCCCCGCCGCATCCATGTGTACATATTCCTTTGGCAGTGACCAAATGCCTGGCAAGCAGACACCAAAGAGAAGACTTAGATTTTGAGGGTGCGGAATAGATGACGGTGAGAAATGTTTTAGGTTTAGCTGTGGCTGCAGGAGTGGGAGACAGCTGGCCGCAAGCCAGTCGGGAAGCAGAGAGAGATGAGTGCTGGTTCCCAGTGAACCCCACCTGTCTTAACTGAGTCTGAGGCCCTGGCCCATGGGACAAAGCTGCTCATGTCAAAGTGGTTCTTCCTTTTCCAGTCCAGTCTCCGGAAACTCCCTCATAGACATGGCCAGTTTGACGGTGAAGATGAACCATCATCACTACTCTGTTGTTTTATACTATTAGAATTAAATAAAATCCCTGGAAGAGGAACCTTGAACATTTTACTCTAGCCATGACATGAAGCCAATGACAAACCCAGGAATAAAGTGTACAATCTCCTGAGGCTAATTTAGAATACTAAGATGGTGAGACACGGTTCCAATAGAAATATAGACCGTTACATATTTTCTGTAGCTACATGGAAGAGATGTTGGTTTGCCTAGACTATGACATGTAGATCACAAAGAATGTCATTGAAAATAAAATGTAATTAGTTTTAAGTATCTGTGTGTTATGGGAACCAAACCTTTTCTCATGATAGCCACAGAATCTTCAGTTTGGCTCATCCTCTTGCTTTTGTTGGACTTCAGATGATACAAATTAATTTTGGCATCTTTTGCCCGGAATTCTGACCTCAAACTCCATTTCTCTCTCAGCACCACCCAATTATGCAGATGTGGTATCCGAAGAAGAATTCTCCCGACACACCCCTCCATACCCTCAGCCCCCTGACTGTGAGGGAGAAGCCTGCTATTCTATGTTTGCCTGCATACAAGAGTTCCGGTTCCAGCCTCCACCCCTTTATTCGGAGGTAAAGAATATTAGCTTCATTACCCTGTCTGCAGACAACCACTTGCTCCCCTCCATTCATCAAAGTGCTGTTGCCAACTCATGATTGGTTGCATGTATGCATAAACTTGTTCTTATGGCCTTGATAGATTATCACAGCCACTTAGCACATTTTCTGGTATTTAGCATATGCGGTATCCTGGGTTGCCTTGAAGGTGTTTTATTTGGCCATAGAAGATGAGAACTCAGCAGCCAGTGGAGGACATAATAACAGATGCTAAGCAACTTAAGCTTACAGCTATCCTGTAATTAGAAGCCAGGTAAGGAGAACCAAGGGGCTTCAGCGATTACCTCACTCTTTTGTCTTGTAGGTTGATCCACATCCTGGTAATGCTGAAGAGACCCAGCCCGTTTCCTTCATTCTCTGAAGAGATTCCAGAATTCACTGTGTTGCTGCCAACTTAGACAATTGGTTCTTTCGCCAGCATTGTTGGAGGAGAAAGTTACCTAAGAACATTGATGCACTCCAAGTGCGAAGACAGAAACAAAGGGATAGGAGAACTCTTCCGTGGACCAGTGGGATGGCTGCACAAGTTGATAGGGCGGGGTCAGTTGTCCACTTTAAAAGTGGATGGAAATGTGAACTGAAAAACCGGAAGTCCTGGTGATGGGAGAGGAGGTGAAGGAATGCCTGAACTGTTGGAGAAAGGAGTCCTAGGGAGTTGGAAGGTTACTGGAGTGCACTCTGACCAGAGTTCACATGGTTCTGATCATATGGACTTGGTAGAAAGACCTGATTTAGGGAAACTAGGCAGCTTTGGAGGGAGTATGAATGAGGAAGTGGTCTCCTTTGATGGAATTGAGGTCCCCAGGTCTCGGGGTCTTCATGAATTCTTATCCCGTTACCACAGCAAGGTTCAAGTTCCTTGCAAGTCTCCTTTCTGGAGCCCATGGTCATGTGAGATCGTGAGAGAAGTGACAGTGTTTCCACTCTTTCTTTCCTGAGGAGGAGGTTGAAATGTGTGTTGAAGATTGGCTGTATTGCATCAGGAAGCCTGGAAGGGGTTCTTGAAAGGCTTGCCACATCAAAAGGAAAGAGGCGCTGTCACATGACGTGTTCTGGGAAAGGCTGTACGTCCTACCACTTTAAGAACTTGCGCGAGATGTATGTTGGATATTCCTCATCCCTTATTTACCTAGGGATTACTGGAAAAAGACAGGGCACAACATCTTTAAGATACCTGACACCTGCACAAAACAGAGTGTTTTTCTTATCCTACCTCTGGGGCTTTGTCAGGCCTGCTCTCAGAACTCCAGGCCTGACTGACCTTTGGGGTTTCTGCTGTATGCAGGCTCCTTTCAACCTGTCACTTGATCTGAAACTAGACCAAGGGGAAATTCCATGAACTTAGCATTAAATAGAAATAAATTACAAACACCTAAGATCTTAAAAGAACTCCCAACCCAAAAGAGAACAGGAACGTGCCTGAACTCTTCCTGTGATGAGGCTTCAGTGGATGGATGTTGGTTGCCAAACTGTGCATTCTTATTACAGTCCTTAGTAATTCCATTTAAACTGTGATTTTTTTTTTATTGTTTTGGTGCAATATTTTGTTGTCATTGAGCCTCAGGATAATGCAGACCTACAGGGCTGTGTTGCTGCTGGCAGGGTCAGACATGTCCTTACCAGCCTCCTCCTTTCCTGTTCATGGCCCCATGCTCAATTGTTTTGCCTCCAATCTGTCGGGCCCAGGAGCTGAGAACATTGCTGGCACCAAGTGGTAGAGAAGTTCTCACAGTGGAGATCTGGACCAGCCAGATCCTAAGGATTTGGTCTAGAAATCCTGGTGCTCTCCAGGCAGAATGTTGTCCTGCATCCAACAGAATGATGGATTTTATCTCCAGTCACCAAGTTCACTTAAAGATATATATCTAGGGTTAAATTTTATATTCAAAAGTCGGTGGGCCATTTGTTCAGGGATTTTTGTACCAATGTTAGGTAAATGTCTGCTTGTCCCCTCTGAGCATACCTCTCTTCTGTGGTCATGGTTATTGTCAAACACATGTATTTCATTGTAAGCCACTGTCTAAAATGCCAAATGGTTTTGCCAGTAATTGCGGTGTGGGGATTACCACAAGCCTTGTTTTTTATGTTAGTTTTTAGAGATTTCTTTTGTCTTTTTGTTGTGTATCTGTGAAGAGTTCTGGGTGTTCAAGTACTATCTAAAGCGCTTTTGGGTGGGTTTTGTTATTGTAGAAAAATGATGAGCTGCCTTTTGGCTTCCAGGCTGTAGTTTACATGCTTTGTCAAGACGTGGTCCATCTCCATGAAACCAAAACAAAGGGAAAGAAAGTGACAGTGTGGACAGAGAGAAATGGAACAGGTTGGCTCCTTGTAGAAAAGCCATTGCAGTCAGTTTGCTTAGAGAAATCATTAAGTCCCCTGGGGGGTGGGGGAGAAAAAAAACAAAGCAAAGCTAACAGTGGCATTCAAGAGAATAGCTCAGACACAACTCTATATGGGTCTGTCTCACGCGAAGCTTATAGATCGAGATAACGTGAATGTAGAAAACTATGTCAGAAACCCTGCGAATGAAGATCAGACTTTAGCTGCTAATACTTGCCTGTTTAGTCTCCTCTTGCTCTCATTTAGTTTTGGAAAAATAAAAAGTGCCCTTAGGATTTTCTTTTTGATGCCCAAAGTTTGAGATTAAAGGTGTGCATCTTTTGGTACACATAGATCTTTCCTTCCAGGGGCAGAATTTTACTTTCTGTGTTTTTGTTTTGCACAATGAGAAACTCAGTAGGCAAGGGTTATGTTTTTGATAAGTTCGCTAGCTTTTTAAAATTTTTATTAAAAATGTAATAATTTAATCAAGAGGAAAATAAAAATTGTATTTTGTACTCTTGTTTGAACCCCATGGGTTCCTTTTGTTAATAAAATGGTTATACTAAAGATCTGGGTAGCTAGTTTTATTCCTGTGTTTACTTCCATGAGTAAGTCATTGTAGACTTTGGGAAAATCAATACTCACAGAAAGAATCCTGTTCTTAAGGTCATTTGTTTCTGCAAGAGATCAAGAGTACGGCCCAACCTGGAGGCTTCTGGGACTGCGTACAAGAGGCAGATTTCCAAAGGAACTCAGATACTAGCAATCCAAGAAGAAAAGTAATAGACTAAGGAAGTGTAAACTACATGGGTCAAAGAAAGAATATGTCTTCCTTATTCCAAATGACAGCAGGTACAATTCTCAATGTTTGCTTGGCCCAAATCTCCTCAGTAAGTTGGCAGGTCTGTGGACTGTCATAGACAACATTGACCTAGCAAACATCTCCTTTGATGTTAATACATGTGAATATAATCATTACATTACCAAGAAAATGTAATTCATTTCAGGAAACCTGCTTTAGTCTGAAAACGTTAACCTTTGCTAAGCAGTAGTAAGCAGCCTGGTTTGTTCGTATTCACTTGTTTTTAGCCTGTAAGATGGACTTGATTAGCATCTGGCAAATTAAAACACTTGTCATGTATAGTAAGGAAAAACTTCAAGATTACCACTAAGGATTTTGTAGTTTGCATTGGGAAAACGGTGGCTTGTAAAGTTTAGAACTAGGCCAGACACTATTGGCAAAGTAAGTTGCAGCTCTCCAGTTACCAAAGCATTTACTAAAACCTAGAGAGGGGAACAGTAGAGCTTAGCCCACATTGTCTGTGAGATCACTGCTTATTCTCAAGTCTCCTGAGTCTACACCTTTAAAGAAGCAATGAAGACAGCCATTGCTTCATTTGCACAATTTGAAGGTTGCAGATCTGGATGCTAGGCTTGTGGTCAATCAAGTCTTTGGTGTTTATTTCCAAAAGCCCCACCTCCAGAAAGAACCACAATCTGCCAAAATCGTAAGTATGTTTAATTAGTAGTTGGGATTCTTTCTTCAACAGGAGATCCAAGACCTGCATATTTCAAAATAATTACAGCCTCACTGCATAAACAGTACACCAAAGTCCTCTAGGCCCACCTTCAGGCTCCCCCAGTGCGACCATCTTACACAACATAGTCAAAACAAAACTGATACAGAAAAACAAGCTTTTGCACACACTCATTCTTTTTCTGCTTATAATTTTGTACATAGCTCTGTGACATGTAACCACATTTGGAGGCTCATGTAATCACTGCCACAATCAACATTCAGAACTGCTCCATCATCACAGAGAATCTCCCCGAGCTGGCTCTTTACTCAAACCTCTTTTTTTCCCCCTAGCCACACCCCCACTGACCTGTTTGACATTTCTTGTTTTGCAATTTTCAGAATGCTGGGTACAGGGGCTCATTCAGTCTGTACCTTCTTGAAATTTTGTTTTTCATCCAATGTAGCAACTTGAGACCCACACACATTTGCTTCCTTCATCAACAGAGTGTACCTTGTGTTTGACCTGCACAATTTACAAGCAGAGATTAGCTACTGCTTAACACTTCATTTTGCAATTTGCAAATAAAATGTATAGCAATTTTGCACACATGACACTTTCATGAATATTTCATTTGGGGGGCTTGAGAACTATCTTTTAATCTGGTAGAAAATACAGTTGAGGTCTATATAAACTTTTAAGGGTACATCTTTAGCTTGTCCAACTGCTTCAAGTATTTTGTCTATAAATGACAAGCTGTGGCACTATATATGAACAAGGATTATATCAGAGATAAGTCAGTGATTGCAGACCTGTAGAAACTACACTAGGCTGTTTATTTTTTATCAAGTTCCAAATCTGATATATTTCAGTCTAAGATGTGCAGTAAAGAGGCTACATTTGCCTTGTGTGTTTGCATATTAAGCTCTGTGGGTTTCCTTCTGGTCTCCTTTTCAACTCTCATTGGTCTCTGTTCCAATTCTTATTATTTATTGAGACAGCACATATAACACAATAAAATTTAACTACAAATATACTTTTTCATAATATTGTGAAACAAAAGATTACTTGTTAAAACTTAAGTTTTTCTGTCCAGGAGAACTTGTTAGCCATTTATGCTAACATAAAGATTTCCCTTTAAAATTAGTATGAGTTGAGCCTCTTATTTATGAAAAAAGCAAAATAGCAAAATATAGAAGTCTTGATGGTAGGAAAGCATCTCCCACCATGGATAGGCAAAACACCGATGCCTCCCTGCACTTGAAACAGCCTCAACCACTGATTTAAGTGCACACATATACCACATACATGCTTGTACACACAAACATCTGGTGATATGCATAGATCAATATGTATGGACACAGGCAGACATCATTTTTTCTGGCTTTTTCCTCTGTACTTATTAACTCCAGCCCTGGGTCTATTTTGGGTAGATTATAGGCTAGTTACAGAGAGAAGACACACTTCTCGGGAATTTACTGGAAGGGAAGTCATTCCCCAAAAGCCCTTCCCATCTCCAGACAGGAAAAAGCCCAGTATGGACGTTTGGGGGATTACAGAATGATTGAACAGAGGGCAGGCAGCATATACCAAGAGTTTGTCTTCTTTGAAAATGTACCACATGATACGATGATTGTGTTGCTACACTTCCTTGAATCATATCTTTATTTATAAGTCAATAAAGGACAGAAAATGCTCCATATCAAAACAATATAGCATCAGCTCAATGTAGCATTTATTCTCCATAGATGAAGTCTCATATTACATAACATGAAGATTTCTTTGCATTGAGCTTTGATTTTCCACTTCAGGTGACACAGTCCATCTATTTTGTCATATGTTGACTGATAAATGCATGAGCACTATTGGTTCTAACTATTGCTATAAATATCTTGACTTGCCTTGAATTGTTTAATGATTTGGGAAAATGACATGTAGAAGTGTATGATCTATGGATAATGAGCTTCAAAACAGTATACAAATACTGCACGCACAAGGCACACCTCTTCATTCACACACATACATGCACACAGATATTGCTCATTGGGCAGAGGTTTCACCCTTACATAAGGATAAGAAATGTCATCAACAATTGCATTGTTAATAGACCTAGACTCTAGAGACTATGTGCTATTAACATCAGCCCATCCAAGTGCTAAGAGGACACAAAGCACAAGCCTGATTTTCAGTAGTTGATGTACTTTGCACAATAAACAGATAAGGGACAACACCTTGTTCAATAAGGCAATTTGCATAGTTCAGCTAATCTTGGTATAATACTTCAGTACAGTAAATGAAAAGCAAAAGCCTAACTACACTGATTGGTGAAAGTTCAGTGCATAACTGAGATGGGTCAAGGAACCAATGTGAACATACAGAAGAAACTTAAGGGAGGGACTGAGAGATGGCACAGTGGTGAAGAGAACTTACTGCAGAACTTGCAGAAGACCTGGGTTCAGTCTCCAGCAACCACAGCAGGTGACTCACAACTGCTTATAACTAGTTCCAGGACATCTGATACCCTCTTTTGACTTCATCAGATACCTGCACACACATGGTACACATAAACTCATTAAGATACACAGAGATACAAATAAGTTAAAATAAATTAATCTTTTTTTTTTTAAAGGAGAATGTTGTTACAGATCTTCTTTGACAGTTCCAAGGGGACAACAGTTATGGGGGATAAAATGCCTTAAGAATCTAAAAATTATTGTAATTTTTCTTTTGTCTAAACCAAGTTGACGAGGTGTGTGTGTGTGTGTGTGTGTGTGTGTGTGTGTGTGTGTGTGCGCGCGCGCGTGCATATGGGAATAATGTGATAGTATGCTGAAATCTTGATTTATCCTTTAGAGAGGATAAAGGCAAAAATCCTAGTAAATCTCTTATGAGAGCACTTATCTACTGAGTTCTTGAAAAGCAAACCTTGGTGTGACTTCATCCCCAGTTCAGCCATCTGGTATTCATACATAAGTGCAGAATTCTGGGTACCACAGAAACCCCGGCAGCAAATACTTACTTTTACCTAATCTGATATAACAAAACACCCTGGCCCTGATGTCACAAGATAACTTATCATCTCCTCTGTAAGCTGATATGAACACCAGCAGTTGTTGCCCTAAAAAAGTTGCAAGTTGCATTAGATACATTTGATGCTTTCAAAAAAAAAAAAAAAATCAATCTCATTGCACCTGAAGCCAAAAATATCATTCCTGAAATAAAGTGAAAATGATTCCCTCTGCTGATGATCTGATAAGAAGACAATTTAAACAACATCTATATCCAAAGGGGGGGAATCTGATGACCTCAGACTTGCCCTTGCTCATACCACAGAAATCACCAAATGAGAAATGTTGATGGCAGTCAAGAAGCCAGTCTATTAACTAACTTCTCCGCACCCTTAGACAGATAATGACACTGACATGGGATTTATGAACCATGGCCAGCAAGTGACATTAGGTCTGTAAACTTTCAGATTTTGCTTATATCCAAGCAGGCTCCAGGCCAGCCAGAGCTTACCTTGTTTCTTCAGGTGTGAGACAGATCACACACTTTTCTTCAACATAGCCTCACTGCAGCTGCCACATCCTTGTACATGGAACTTATCTTCGTTGAAACCCTTCCCATGATTTATAACTGAGACCCAGTACCTCAGTCCCAACATCAGGAACCCCAGAAAAAAAAGAAGGCACGTGAATCAGAAGCATCTATCAACCTGCTCCCGGGCTCTGGAGATGAAGTATATCAGGAAGAGACAGTCTTTGGTTTGTGTGTACACATACTGTTTATTGACATTTGCTTTTAATGTGCTCCCAACTTAGAAAATCCATGTCTCAAGAACCACATAGTCCAAAGCTGGCTCAGCTCTTCTTATCCAGATAGAATCCAGATGCCCTGCCCTCCTCTTTCCCAAGGGAATCTGTCTGCCCTAGTTTGCTCAGGACTTCTCAGATTTCACACTGAATGTGCCATGTTCTGAGTCATCAGGCATGAACATGATCCACAAGTTCACAGAGACCAGCTATAGAGCTTCATGGAGTCAACATGCATTGCTATTAACACACTCCATCAAAGTACTCCCTGTATCCAACAATTCCTAAATGGAGTGCTGTCACAGAAGTAAGGACACATGGGTGGAACTGGAGCGTTCAGTCCTGTGAGCCATTGGTGGCTAGATCATGGCCTCTGTGGAAACCATACCTACACCGGCCTCATCTTCCCCTCCTACTGCCATGTGCCTCCATTGCCCCATCAAGCCGTAAAGGCTGTAGCTTGCCTAGGGGCTCCATGTAGGGGCTCCCAGGGACCAAGGTCCAGCTCTGGCTCCAAAGGCATACAATTCCTGTGGGATTTCGGCTCTCTTCTCTGATCACATATGCGGGACAAGAGCATGGAAACACCCACTTCCTTTTTCATCTTCCATCTTTCCCCTTTTCTTCTCGCTCTTTCTCCCTTGTTCCTTCCCTTCCTTAAGAAGTGAATGCCTAGTTTGTTGGGATTTGCTGGCCCACCTTTCTTCTTGTAGACCTTGACTAGGGGAAAGTTGGGCTTTTCAAAATCATCATCCTTGGTCATGCTTGGTGTCAAGTGGCATGTTTTACAGATGAAACATAACTGGGAAAGACAGTTACATAATTACATAGTAGATGCATGGAGTTCTCTTGGCATTGTCCTCAGAAGGTTCCCTGGTCTTCTGATGTCTGCTATGGTGAAAAGCCTTGGTCCATTGAGTTTGTAATCAAAACTGACTCTTTCAGGGTATCTGAAACTCATTCAGAAACAACCGAGAGAGGAAGGCTGGGTGGCAGGCTGTAGTGACAGTGAAGATACCAAAGCAGAAATGAAGGGCATCTGCATCGCAAGGAGATAATGACTCTGGAGAATACTTCCAGACACCAGACATGTAATAATAGCTTGTTGTTATTATACATTATTTGCTTGTCCACAGGCAACCTGTCAGTAGGCAACTATTTCCTTTTTACAATACTACCCCAGTTGGAGTTTTGGCTCAGAAATAGAGCACTTGCCAAGCACATATGCGACTTTAAACCCCATCCCTAATGCCACAAATAACAGTGATAGCAACAATAAAAATATCCCCATGTCTCTAATTCCTATCCCAACTAGCTCTTGCAAACTCTCAACTGCATTCCATGTTCCTCTATAACTCTCAAGAACATTCTGGAAGAACCCATGAATCAGTCAATTCCCACTGTCCTCTAGGGTCCCCTATAATGTCCTAAAGACTTCAAAACCCAAATCTGGTTGCATTTTTGCACAATGAAGACAAACAACTCCTTCCCTTTGTTACTTTGTTGTTTAGGCCCCCTTCCCAAAATGACCCCAACCTATTACCTTGCCTTTTAAAAATTGTGTGTGTGTGTGTGTGTGTGTGTTTGTGTGTGTATGTGTATGTGTGCACGCGCGTGCACATGAGAGCATGCATGCATGCATGTGCATTATTGTGTGCACATGAAGATGAGGACAACTTTCAAGAGCCAGTTATCTCCTTCCACTCGGGGTCAATCTTGATGACAAGAGCATTTACCCACTGAGCCACCTCCTCATCACCTCATGTTAAATAGCTGCTGTGTTCACCTTTTCATTTGTTAGTTTCTCTCTCAGTAACATCCATTATTTTACCAATATTGATCAGTTTTAACTCCTTTTAGTGTGTCACTCCATTTGAGCTGGTTTTATTTCTGCAGTAATAAAAAATAGGAATCTGTTCCTTGTACTAGGTGGGAAAATATCCCAGCCTAAAACACTATCTTTTGCTCAGAGAGGTGTGTGATCTGGGCTGCTGGAGGAAATCAGGTAACTCACATTCCTCAAATCTAACACCCCACTGAAAACATCTTCACTCATATTCCCAAGTGTTTTCTAGATATTGGCATATACTTGATTGAATCCTGCCTCTGAGTCAAAAATGAGGCTTCCTCCATCTACCTCCTGTTGGCCAGAAAGCTTGAGAAAAAGCAGAGTAACACAAGGATGGCCAACCACCGTGGCATCGTGGTGGCCAGCCACAGTGATTATTGTAACAATCTTTTGGAGCGTTCATCGTGATGGCCAGTCATAGTCGTCACTGTGGTTTTCACTACTCACTGTGATGATCGGACATAGTGTCACTATGGTTGTCACTGGGGTTGTCAGTTTTAGTGTTCACTGCGTTGTCACTGTGGGTTTCAGTAGTAGTAGTCACTGTGATGATCACCCATACTGGTCATTCTGAGATGGATGGTTAGTTATTGTAGTTACTGGTTATCAGTGGTAATGTTCACTGTGATGTTCAGTCATAGTAGTCACTGTGATGGCCAGCCACCATTGTCACTGAGGTGGCCAGTTGTAGTGTTCACTGTGATGGTCAGCCATAGTTGTCACTGTGGTGATCAGTTGTGGTGTCCACTGTGATAGTCAACCATTGTGAATACTATAGTGCTCACTCTAGTGGTCAATTGTAATGTTCACTGTGGTAATCCATTGTAGTCACTGTGGTGGTCAGTTTCATAACTTGTAGTGTTCACTATACTAGACACTAAAGTTTTAGTGTGCACTGTGGTGATGGTACATCATAGCCTTGGAGAAACCGCCTACTTCAGAGAGCTCATCAGGAGGTGGGATAGAAGACTATGCCAAGCCACCATCACATTTCTATATACAGCACCAAGGCCAAAGCAGAGGATCAGGAGCTGATGTATTGTGTTGAAGAGGGAAAGCATCATAGGAATTGGCCTTAACCTACAAGCGTAAATAGTTACCAGGTCCAGAGGCCACTAAAAGAAAGTACAAGATCACTTGCCCAGGGGTCAACAGGAAGGAGCATTGGCATGTTTCTAAGACTTACTTTGAACTTGACGTGCTTTTCAATGTCTGTCTCATAGCTGTTGGTTCTTGATAAGGATCAATAAGACCTTTGTTTAAGCACAGCCATATTAGAAGAAAGGGACATTTGTTAATTTTACTGTCACTGGTGTTTTGATCCCCACTTTATTTTGTAATGATAGTATTTCTTCACTGAATCTGAAATTCATGGTTGGCTAGACTGTCTAGACAATGTGCTCCAGGGGTCCTCATGTCTCTCTCCCAGGCAGCACTGGGGTTAAAGATGCCTGAGGCCATGCCTAGCTGTTTTGGTAGGTGCTGGGGATCTGAACTCAGGTCCTCGTGCACTTTACACACTTAGTCATCTCCCCAACCCTCACCCCTTGTTTTTTTCAAGACAAGAGCTCCCTTCATTGCCTAGGTTGGCCTTCAGCTCTTAAGCTCCATCATCCTTCTGGCTCAGCCTCATAAGTAGCTGATATAATAAGAATGTGTGTCTCAATATCTACCCTGTAAATATTTTCCTACCTCCTCCTCCACTATTTGTTTAGGGCTGAATGGTTCTGTCCCTCCAGTGAGCTTTTCCTATAAAAACATCCTCATGTGCTTAGCAGAGAGAGTTGGAAGCCCAGGGAATTTTTATAGTTATTACACAGAAAAACAAGTATTCATTCTGTGTGTTTCCATTAACACAGCCTGGCAATTAATGCTTTTGGTTCAAAAGCCTTCAAACATTTGAACAACCATTTGCACGTTTAAATGACTCTGTGTAACAGTCAAGCAGGTGGTTAACTATATGTATATTAAATTCACAGAGAAAGGGGTAATTTTCAATTATAATTGTCAATTCACAGTTTACATGATAAGAATTTTTTGAATAGAGCCATTAGCTGGTTTAGTTAGCCAGGGTTTTTATAAATCATGGTTTATTTGCTTATGCTATTTATAAAAGGGGAATTCTCAGTAATCTCACATGATTCAATAAATATTTACTTTGCTTATTTTGCTCAAGTGCCAACTTTGACAATGGATGAAATATCATTGGCTTTTCTTAAACAGCTGTTTGGATGCGGCTGCTTTATTAGTTATTTTGTTTAGTATTATTACTCAGATAATGGTTTAAAAGTTTTATTCATTTGCTATTAATTTGTTTTTTTATAAATAAAGTCCAAATAGGGCTGAAGTGCTGTTCCTTGTAATTTTCCACCGCATTGTACTTTCCTGGTAATATGGTTTGACAATAGAAACTCGCAAGCCAATCAGAAGCAGTCCCAGCTTTCTAAATGATACCCTTTAAAGCAAAACTTTGAAATATATAGCACTAGCTAGCACATAATAAAATTTGATGATTTTGTTGCTCTGGATACTATTCCTCTTTCCCAGGCAACGGAAATCATTTAAAAGCCTCTCATTTGGCTTTTACAGCACAAAAGGCAATTCAAGGCAACAGATCTGGGGGAGGGAGGGTTGTGCTACTGAGCTGGGTGAAGATGCAGAATGTCATTCTGAGAGATGGCTTCAGCGCTCAAAGCCCTATCTTTTGGTCTGGTCTGTTCCTGATGAGGCAGAAACTTTCCATCATAGAGGAAGATGGGAAGAGCTAGCCAAGACTTCACAGGTAGCATCTCAAAGTTTAGAGCCCCAGATGATCTTTTAGCACACCATATCTGCTACTAGTTACACATCCCATTTCCATCCTCCGCATCCCTACCTTCCTACTGAGGCTTTCCCATCACAGCCATTGGGTCCTGAACTCTTAAACAACATAAAACAATATAAGAAACACATTAAAACACATTAGTCTCTCAACCTGCCTCCTGCAGATGTAGCCAGAGCCCTCCCTGTAGGTTTAAGGGGGATGCAATGAGACTGCATAGCAAGCCTCCAGTACTGAGTGTTAAAGTTTCTTTGTGTTATAAGCTATAGATCAATGTTGATATTAGTCAGTGTTCTGTTCGTTGTGATAAATCCTTAATATAACCAGCATGTAGAGGAAAGGATTATCTCAGCTCTGACTGTGTGTTTATTGCCTTGGTCCTACAGCAGCTCCCATTCATTGACAAGGGGATAAGTACTAGAAAAAGCATGATCATCTCTTGATAGCTTGTGAGCAAAGAAAGAGAATACAGCCTAGGTGCCACACCTCCTTGAAGTGTACTTAACTCCCTCCAACTCTGACAACTCCCTCACTTCTAAAAACTAGGTAATTTAAACAAATGGGGACATTCAATAAAAAAAAAATAGAAATACATAAAAGGATTTGCTGGAAGGGGACAGAGTCTTACTATATAGTCCAGGCTGATCTCGAACTTGTGACCTTCCTGGCTCAACCTCCTGAATGCTGAGATTACAGATTTGCGCCACCTTAACTAGTTCAAAAGAAATAGGCTGCCTCAGATTTCTGTGAACTATTGAAAATAGGGGTATATTTTTGAAAAAACGCAAACTTGTACTCTTTAAAATACTATCTTTCTGGCTGGATTCTCAGTAAACTCATCATGAGTGTCCTCCCACTCTGAATAGGAACTGGAATCTATTGCTGACTGCACTTGCAAAGTTTTCTTAAATGGCCAAAGGGTGTTTCTTTTAGGGGAATCTATTGATTTTATCATGAAGAGTACTACAGGGACTAGTGTGGTACTGTAAGATAGCCATGAACCCTCTTCTGCAAAGAGATACCTTTTTTCTTCAGGGGGGAAAGGCTTATCAAGTTAGGGAATCAAGAGAAATAGACTTGGCTATGATTCCTGGCTATTCAGGTTATACAGCCTTGAACATGTTACTCAACTTCTCTAGGCCTCAACCGCTTTATCTGAAAAATGGCAATTATAACAAGATCTCAATAGCTCTTTAGAAAAATAACAAGGGAGCTTCCACACAAAGTTATCAGCTGTGTTCCAATGACTGCTTGGTGAGAGTTTATCCCCTCTGTCAATTTTCATGACTTATTTTTTCTTACTGATTTATATGATCTTTATGTAGTCTGTTTCATCATCCTCACTAAAAGATCATTTTTTTAAAAGGTGTGGGTGTGTGCATGAGTGCTTGTGTGTGTGTGTGCATGTGCTCATGTGTGTCTGTGCATGTGTGAATGCATGAGGGTGTGCATCTATGTCTCATGTGTGTATGTGTGAGAGTGTATGAGTACCTGTGTACGTATGTATGAGTACATGAATGCCTGTGTATGAGTGTATGTTTGTGTGTTTGTCTGTGCAAGTATGAGTGTATGAGTGTGTGTGTGTGTGTGTGTGTGTGTGTGTTATGTGATACTTGGAATGGAACCCAGCAGGGCCTTATAAATTCTAGGGTCACAGGCAGTTGTGAACTGCCTAACATGGTTTCTGGAAACTGAATTCAGGTCCTGGGTTCCCTGAAGGAGCAGCAAACACTATTAACCACTGAGCCATCTCTGTAGCCCAGGAAATTACCTGTTAGAGTAACATGTAAGCAAACATGTGTTCATTAGTATAGTTATTATTTCACTTTATATTCACCAATCCATTTCATGTAATTTATTCTTCCCTTTCTGAGTACTATATCACATGGACAATCAATTGTACCCAACTTTGAGCAAAAATAAATAAATGTTTATTTGCCAGTTGGGGTTATAAGACTATAATGACCTTCAATAAATGATGAAATGTAATATGGATGGTGAGAAAGAGCCCATCTGAGAGAAGAGGTGCTTTTGAGGCTCTCAAGGTCATGGGGCTTATGGGAACTCCACTGTAGAAGTTTAGTAGAAGTTAGATGTGAAGAAAGAGTGTTTACACCATTTAGATGGACACTCATGAGCAAATCTTAATTCATTTTTAGACCAAACAGTCTAGGTAGGTCATCTCCTTTTACTTTTAAGATAATACTGCAAAGTGGCCATTATAACTAAGCTTTTCAGAAAACTTAGAAGCTTGGTGAAGGCCTCAGAACTAGTTCCTGGTGAAATTTTGGTTAGACTTGAGGTGCATGTATTTCACAGCTCTGTCCTTAACACCTCACTACACCAATTCACCAGGATTTAGCAGGCTAGCCAGGAAAGCCCATGTTCTACTTGTCATCAGACATATTGAAGAGTTACAAAGGAAGGACTTGGGTGGGTCCAATGACAAGGGGCTTGAGGCAAGCCTCAAGTGGGGACTTGATGCTATGGCCATGGAAGTCCTTCAGTCCTTCAAGCCCCCATCAGATCTGCAGTCTGACCTTGTGAGAAGCTAAACAGAAAAACTAGAAAACTACTTCTTCACAGAAGGTGAAAGTTTACTGAGAAGCAAGCAGGACACTTAGATACCCTGTTGTGCAGGGGAGAGAGCCAGATGGACTCTGCCCCTTCTGAATACACAATTACTGAGTGTGTTAGCAAGTGGAAAGTGAAAGGATAATAACTCATGCAAAACATGCTATGAGGTACATAGGACCTCGTCCTTTGCACTGTGAGAAAAACAAATAAAACCACTCTTGTTTCCTGTTAAAAACAACTTGCTTTCTTTGTACTGTTTGTTTAAATTTCCACATCTGCATGATGAAAAAAAGGCCTTATCCTCTGTTAATGTTTTCAATAATATTGTCAAACCTGTATATGATTACCTTGGTCATATCCACCCATGCCTATGCCCCTCCTCTCCACCTTCCCTCAAGAACACCCTTTTACAGTTTCAACACCCTCCTTTACAATTATTTATTTATTTATAGTCTTATTTAACTTTTATTAATCAACCGCGTCCAGCTGGTGATACCTGTGTTTGTCCTCCCTTGGGGAATAGTCAACCTACCAGTGATCACTTCTCTAAAAAAAGAGTGATTTTCCTTCTCTAACAGTCATCAACTACTAAGATCCTCAGCTAGGGGTGGGGCCTTTGGAGACCCTCCTCCATCCAGGCTAGACTTCTTTTCTTTAGATTTCTTTAGAATGTTTGCCTGCATGTAGGCATGTGCACCACTCACATGCCTGTTGCCCTCCAAGAATAGAAGAGGACAAAAGAGCTCTTGGAACGGAAGTTATGGATGTTATGAGCCACTGTGTGGATGCTGGGAACTGACTGTCAGTCCTTTGCAAGAGAAAGAGGTTTTCAAAACAACTGCACCATCTTTCCAGCCCCTTTGCTAGACTTCTTAACTGGCTTGATCCTCTACACACAATCCCAGAAGTTGTGAGTTCATGGATGCCACAGCCATGTTATATTCATGGAGAGCATTTCATATAACTTTCTTCTGTCCTCTTGCTTTTATATTCTTTCAGCCTCCTCTTTTATGTACCTTGATTTATTGGATAGATGCCTGACTACTTAGAAGGCAGTTTAACAACATCAATTTGTTCTCCCCTTAGCCATGAGTTTTTAACATGTTTATAGTTTAGGAATGAATTCCCTCTGTTCTTATACAAGTGAGATTCTTCTCAAACATCTCAGTGCACTAAACACATCAAACCCTTATCTTCTACAGAGAAGGTTCAAGCTGACCTACAAAGGACCTGGCAGATGATGGGAACAAATGCATCCAGTTTTATACAGGAAGAACCCAAGGATGCTCCTGTTACTGGCCTTCTAAAAATGACCTGGAGTTGTTTGGAGGTTTGTTAGTTTGTTCATATGGTTTTGAGCCAGGTGCCAACTATAACAAAGGCTTGTCTGGGACTCACTCTGTAATTCACCCTCAGCCTTCCCCATGCTGGGATTATAGGCATGAGTCACTATGCCTGACTCCACTCCAAGTTTGTCTCTAGTACTATAGCTCTAGTGTAGTAATAGCCCAAGCACATGCATGTTGAGAGACAAGAGTGAACACAGGATTTTTCTTTGCAGAACTTTGGTGTCAATTATTCCTGAAAGAAATGAAAATAGATATATGACATGTGTCCCATGGAGTAGAAAACTAAGCTGTCTAAGAAGAGAAATGCAACAATACTTTGCCCCTTATCAACTCTTAGGACAGGCTAGACAGTGAATGCCCAACAGATAGGGAGCACTATCGCGGTAAATAAGGATCAGGATAAACAAATAGGCTGAATAGATGTTTATTCAGGGAGAAATAACTTACAACCTAGACAGATGAACACCAGGAAATTCAACCCGATCCTCTCCTGTCCGAGTCACGCCAGAAAGAGAGCCTTTCCTGGCCCCCTCCGACCTCCTTCCTCAGGTCACTTCCGCCCATGGCTCCACCCCCCAATGGGCGTGGTCAGTGCCACAGAAGGAGACAAAGTGAATATCCCACTACAGAGCACCATTTACTGAATAACCCAACATGACAGACAGAAAGTTAAGATATGGAAAGCACTTCCTAGAGTAACACGTGTTCTTCAGATAATCATACTTCCAGAACCCAAAGGTCTCATGGTGAATGTCCAGCCAGAGTTTCTACCCAAGTCTTAGAATCCCATTTAGTGTCTTCTCAACACTGCATGGGTGGAATGATGTAAATAGAGAGAGGGCAAGAGAAGATGCTTCAGTCATTCCCATCACTGAATAGAACACTCATTCATTCATTTTGTTTCTTTGAAAGCTTTCTATGTGTCAGATACCTGTCAAGTGCAAGTCCCTATCCTTACAAAACTTAGCTCTGCTCTAGTTTTCTCAATTGAATTTTCAGATATAGAAGGCAGAAAACCCTTGAATGCCAACTCCTCTCTGTTTTTCCTGGTCAACTCTGAAAATCCATCCTCATGGTTCTGAGACCCCCCCCAAAAGTATCTTTCTTAAGATCTAGTTAAAGTCTGAGATGTGCAGCATCCAGAGTTCATTCTCCATTTCCTATGGATGATTATTCTTAACACTCTGCTGTCCAACTAAGTCATTATTGAGCCAATAGCTCAACAGTATTGTTTGCTAGGAAAGTTACAAATATAAGTGGCAATGCCAAACAATAAAGATTATATATGTTTCTCAATTTACTAGGTCATGTGCATCCCTTCTCAGATAAGGGTTTGATGTGTTTAGTGCACTGAGATGTTTGAGAAGAATTTGACATGAGAAGCATGTCAAATATGGAAATTCCTGAAAACCACATGCACCTTGCAGTCTAGACCTGCCAACGATGCTTAAGTATCTGACAAATCCAGAAATTCTGAGAAACTGTTACTACTCATCTGCCTTTGAAGAATGGGGGAAGGAGACCTCTCTAGACATTAAGCTAGGGGCTTCTTTGTGTGAAGAATCCTTGCACTCATGCCAGAGGCATGGATGTTTAATGAATGTAGGCTATGGATCATCAAAGTGGAAAGGGCAGGAGGTGGCAAGAGATGTCTGAACAGAAGAGGACAAGGAGGGTTTAGAAGAGGACCGAGGAAATGAGGATGTCAGTAGAGAGGCTGGCTTTGACCCTCAGTGTTTACCCACATCTGCCTGCTGACTGACACAATGCAGTTAAGCCACACCTACCTAACACTAGGCTGCTCACAAACAGAAGGACTTGCTCCATGCCCATTCTTGGCACCACCCAGAATTGAGTCAGCCTCAGTGACACACTGGAGGCTGCCTAGTTTATCAAGAAAGGTAAGAAACTCTGGAGCTGTCTCATGAAGTTGCTTCTATTGGACCAACCAGAAGGCCTTCTGAAAATAGTCCTGAGGTGCCCTTGCTTGTTCTTGCATCAATGTAAAGATGAAACATTCATCTCCATCTCAGCCCTGTCTGAAGCAGCCTTTTTGGTGAGAAAAGCCACTCAGTGATTTAATGTGGAAGAGCCTAAAGCCACAAACGATTCAGAAATTCTCAAGTTTCACAACTTCTAGGATCCACCACAATGGAACATGTCTTGTTTGAAAACAAAGACATGGGTTTCTTTAATGAATCAACGATTTTAAATGCACAGTCATGTCTGGAAAGCTGTAGCATAAAATCTGATCATGGAGGCAAAAAAATACACCGCCAATTTATGGTCCTTTACCAGACCTTGTTACAATTACTTGTGCATGAAGGCTTTTATTTAATGCTAGGAATGAGACACAGTGGTTGAAGAAACTGTTCTCAGTTTACACAAAGGGAAATTGAGGTGCTGAGTGGTTATGAGACTCAAGAAGAAAGGTGATTTTATTGGAATTTGATGTTCTGGTTCTAAAGAAAGAGGCACAGTATAACTTGTAGGATTTCCTGGAGACGCTATGGAGTGTGCTGAGAACTGACATCTCCAAAGAGCCTAGTCAGCTTCTCATACATAGCTTTGTCTCCACAGAACCGAGCACAGAACTCAAAATATGCCGTTTGAGTAAACAAATTATTGGAAGGGTGTAACCACAGCCCATGTCTGAGAGTTGTCCCTTCATCTTAATGCTGTTTGGTGGATACATCCGGGCTTCACTTCCACAGAATCATGCGCTCTCGGTGGGAATCTGAGGGAGAATAAACAGATAGAGAAAAATATAGGTGTCCCTCGCTCTCAAGTATAGTGGAATCAAGCTAACAACTCAGAATTCTGGTTCACCTTTCCCTGTGAAGACTGACAACATGGAGACCATCTATTTTCCTGCAGAAATAGGTTCACACAAGAATGTTAAGCTAGCAATAAGCCAGGCTAAGGCCTAGGTATACACAGCCTTGGGTAGGGCTTCACCCCCTTCCCTGCTATTTTCTGGGAACCTAACAAACACACTTATTTTTCTTTACAGAAAGATATCCTTCCCAGTGTTATAGATTTTTACCTGATCAGTTGTAATCCTGTGAGGGGCCCTTTGGGAACCACTCTGTGTTCTCATTTAAATATCTCAGGAACCTCGTGAAGATAAGTTAAGACCTCACCAAAATGCTACATACAGCTACTGTAAGTACACTGCAGTGTGCCTCTCCCTGCAGAAGCCCACACCCATGCTCGCAGGTGAACCCTACTCTTTCCCTGTGTACCCCCTTTCTACTAATCCTCATACTAAGTCTATATTTAAATCCTTTTGATAAACTCCAGCTCTTATTCTTTCTAGTGCACTGTAAAATTCTTGTCTATGGCAAAGCCACAGATGGAGCTTTAGCTAAGTGACTGTCTCTGTAAAGGACAACTCCAGCTGCTATAGACAAACAGCATGAAGTTGTGTCTGCTGCCACAATGGCTGCAAAAGAAGCTAGGAAACCAGGGAGTTTCTCCTGTTTCTAGCCCCTGTGAAGTTTAGTTCAGTGGTATCTAATCTCTTTAAAGATCTTCCATCATAGCTCAGAGACACAGCCCTTGAGACGTGAGCAAACACCTGAAGTCAGGACATTGGTATGTTCTAATATTGTGCGCTGAAGGTCAGCAATCAGCTGAGTCACTGAGCAGTGGGGTGATGTCTGAGCTATGTCACTTCCCCAGCTCTCGAGTGGGTGATGGTTGTGTGTGATTTAGAGTGAGCAGCAAGACAATGGGTCAACTTGCCTGTGAAAAATGTCTCCTGTGGGCTAGATCCATAAAGCTGTTTCTGTGTCCCTCCCAGCAGTGTTTGTAGCCTGACAGAGGCTAGCAGCCACTTCTCAGAAGGCATGCCTCACAAGGAACTCAGTAGCTAATACCTAATGCCCAATCTACTTTCAGTTTCCACCTTTGGTGCTTTGGGCAAGTGTGAGCACTTTCTGAACCTTGGTTTTCCACATGTGCTTGAAAGCAATACACAATGCCAAAGAAGCAAAAGGGGGATTATAACGCTACATTCATCATTAGATTGTTAGGAATTACACGAAAAGACCCCATGTGAGAAGGCATACAGTCAGGGCCTGGAACATACATTTTTAAAGGTTAATGAATTAATTCATTCCAGTCCTGGGAATTGAACCTAAGCCCTTGGGCATGTCAGGCAAGAGCCCTACCATTGAACCACAGTTGCACTCTTGCTTTTAGTAAGTGTCAGTTACTATGGTGGTGTTTTCCACTCTTAATGACATCTTTTCAATTAAATTGATTCTCTATATAGGTCTTCTCTGTATCACATACACAATATATAATCATGTAGGTGACTCTATTATTCTTCACAGGGTTAAAGAGCCTGAGCTCTAGGGATGGACTTTGGATATGAAGAACAAAGGTCTAGAGAGGTGGTATTGTCCTGGATCTTATCGGGAGACTAGAACTCAGGTCCCCACACCTCATTGGCATTCGCTCTGCTACCCCATTTTCGCTTCTTACCATCCACAATGACTCTTCAGTGTCCAGTAAAAATCCCTTTAGAGCCTATAATCTCTGCTGCTGGCAGATAGTTTACATGGCATTTAAAAAAAGATTTGCTCGCGTAAATCTCAAAAGTCAACTAAACTTCAGTGTGGAATTCTGAGAATGTAAAAATCCTAACAAGTGGCTATTTCAGGTTACAGAATACTCAGAGGTCTTGGTATTGTAGTCCAGCATTTTAGGATAATGAGCTTCACAACTTGATGTCGCATGTGTGTGTGATGAGTGGGTTCCTCTGTATTGTTCTGTCACTGAGACAAACATGAGTATTGCAGCCATTAAATGCCATGATCCCTTCTTTCACTCTTCAGGGTGGCCTAAAGTCCATCTTTTCTCCTGCCAAGAGGAGCCTTAATTATGGATATCAGTCCTTGTAACTCTGTGTCCTTATATGAAGACGACTGTTTTTCTGGGGGAGAGAATGGCTGTGTATGTTTTCTTTTTTTTATTTGTTAGTTTTGCTTTCTATTTGATATAGGTTCTCATTCCGTAGCCTAGGCTTGCCTGGGACTCACTGTGTAGTCCTGGCTGAAGTCCTCCTACCCTCAGCCTCTGAAGAGCTGGGATTACAGGCATGAGCCACCATGCTTGGCTCTGTCTGGCCTTTTCTTTTTCCTGCTATGTTGGCCTTGCCTGAAGCAAGCTGTTAGAATCCAGTAAGCCCTTTCCTGACTTTCCAGCACATAATCCAATTCAGTACAACCCAGTCTCTCCAAACATCTTATGCTTTCTGTTCCCTGTGAGCACGCACCTACATCAGGAACTAGAGTGTTTTAAATCCACAGCATTGGAAGAGAAGTTGGCCATTTCATGAGGCTGTGTTAGATGAGTCTAATGCTGGGTGATCCAATATTGCTGCTGTTGCTATCTAGAGGCATGTTTAGGATAAAACAGCCATTCAACTTTTGATCTCTTCATAGAGTTTAACAGGGTACCAGGACCAATAATAGCAGCAAGAAAACAAAGACAGCTTGACCCACTGAGGCTGGCCTCTGACCCCAGATGCCAAGCTGCTGGGTTTGTGTTACTGCCTGTTCAAAGCTCTGTGGTGTAATACGCATGGTGAGCCTGTTTCTCTGTGTCAAACAGCTTCTAGGAATTCACACAAGTAGCAGGTTTTGGAAGGATACCAGCTTGCTCTCCAGTTTCCTTCTCTGCTTGTTATTCAGAATTCAGGTCAGTTTCTATCTCCATATCACCCTCGCCTCTGTTATCGGATTCAGGCTTTGGTTTTCTTCATGGGACAGCTCACAAACATTGTAACTGGGTCATACTCTGACTTCAGTTACATCTTGTGTCATCCTGACAAGCAATCAGCTGGACTTGTGCAACGGAAGGGATTGGTGTGGAACCGGGAAATCCAAGCAATCTTCCCATCAGGAGGCAGGGGTCAAGTCTCTAACAAGTTAAAGAGACAAAACTCAATGGCCAATTGTATTGAGAGGAGACTGATGCCCATTTGGAAATCCAAACTGTGGAAGTCGCAGTGACTTTGTCTTTATGCTTATGGAGAAAACTGGTCCTGCAGTTATGGGGGATTCATATTGAGAGTCCTGGTGAGGTGGGAGACAGTACGGAGAAAATAGAGATATACAGATATCTAAAAAGTGACAACAGTCTTTTGGTCCAAACTCATCTCTTTGCCACAAGCCACGTCAACTCCCACTAGAGGCTGAAAGTTCATAGACTTTATTTCCTCTGAAACTGTTTCCTCTGAAAACCAGTTTCTCACTCAAAAACATTCACGAGTGCCTTGTTTGTGTAGGTGTGTCACCACAGGTATCAAAACAACCACAGGGCTTACAGCATCTTGGGGAAGAAACTAACAGTAAATATATAAACCAATACATAATTAGGCAATGGCCAGTGGTGATTGATGCCACCAAAATACAGAGACTAGGAAAGGCTAGCTACAGTGGCTAGGCAGCAGGGATGGGGGATGGGGAGCCAGGGGTATGTGACCTCTTTAGACAAGAATCAGGGAAGGCCACTATTCAAGACCAACCTGTGAGCTATCATGGGGCGAGGGATATGTCAACAGACCAGTCAGAAGACTATTCCTTTCAAGAAAAAACAGGTTCAATGTTTTGAGTTGGGAAAGAGCTTGAGAAAAGGAAGGAGAGAAAAAAGGTGCCCCATGAGAAACAAGATGACTAATTAATTGTCCAATTGTATGTAAATACATTAGTAGGACTCCATGTCTCTCTACCTCAGCTCAGGGATCTCCTGTTTGCAAAGATGACTTCTGACAGGTGAGGCCTAGTGAAATGATAAATGGAAGCAAAGCATAGGTGTCTCCTATCACTGTTCTGCTTCTGTGGAAATGAATGTTTGAACCCCCAAATTGCTATAGTCTTTAAAGAAATTCTGGTGAGTTCCTATGTCTGGATGCCTTATTAAATTGGAGGGATTCAAATGTGGACATGGAATAAAGAACTTGCACTTCTATGCTCGTGTGTGTGTGTGTGTGTGTGTGTGTGTGTGTGTGTGTGTGTGTGTGTTAGAAAATTAACTAGCTGGCCTTTTCTTTGAGATTGTTTCCTCTTCTATAAAATCCTCATGTGGCTATGTTGGGTACACCTGATATCAATGAAGGCTCAACAACTTTCAGTTTGAGATCTTCTCTCCATCCTCCCTGCCACATAGACGATGGGAGAATGAACCTCCAAGAGAAAAGTGATGCTAGTTATCGAAGAGTAGAGAAGATAGGCTTGAGAACAGGCATGGTGCCTATGGCTAGAACTGTGCCTGGAATATAACATTTGTTAGGTCAGTATTCCCTTGGTGGATAAGTTCTAAAGTACTAGAACTAGCTCCAGGGAAGACTGGAAGGGCATCAAGCAATGTGAGATTTGGTATGTTTGGGTTTGTTCAAAGGCTGTGGTTCTTTCCCTGGAGTAAAATGCAGCTAGAGAGCAGTACAAAGGCAATGGGGAGGTGAAGAAAAATGTAAGTTTTTGTCTTGCTTTCCAAAAATTATCCAGAGATTCATCTGGTGTTTGACTTTGTAGACTGGTCACTTTATAAATAATTAATATATTTTATTATTTATATAAAAATTCAGATATTATGGGGAATCAATACTCCACACATAAATAAATCAACATTTTGTGGTTTGTTTATTTATGCTGTGTTTAGATACTATTGAAATCAAATAGTATTGCTCTCCTTTTCAAGTCACTATCCTAGAACCTAAAAGGGTCTCCTATAATATGATGCTATGGCAATGATGACCCAGACTATGATTGAACAAGGACTAATTTAAGCATCCTCCTCCTCTTGGGCACTCAGAATGCTTCCTATTTCCCTGCTGTACAAAGCTTAACATGAGCCTGGGACAAAGACAGAAAACAGAGAAGATACATATATTCTGGGCAGTTGTGTGCTTAAAGGACCTAGGACATAGTACAAAGCATCTGGCTCCTCTTGACCCCAGTCACCATCCCAAGGAGCTGTCTTCAAAGGGACCTTCTGAGAGCCTCAGCCCTAGGCTATTGCCTTGCCTGACATTGGAATTCTCAAACAGAGCCAACAGTGAAGCAAGCTGGTTCAGATCCCTCCCATATGGACTGTGTGCTCTGATTAATGAGGAATGGAGTATGCAAATGACTGTGCAGAACAACAAGAACCTGCAATACTGGCTGAGTCTCTCTCGCCTGACTTCTGAATGCACCTTTGTGGTATGGATATGGTGTAAGGGTGCCCCACTGAAGACTTCTTCATATGTTTGAAGCTTTGAGAACATTGGAAAACAGTGAGATCTTAAGATGATGAGGTTTGCTAGGGGGTCATCAAGGAAGATGTCTTCAGAAGGGCCTTATGTAGCTGTTGTGAGACTCTGGTTAATTCTCAACAAAGTACAGTTACAAAGAACAAGACAGCCTCTGTGTCTGGCCAGCTTCCTGTCTTACAAAATGGGCTGTGGATGAGTTAAGTGGTACCAAAGGACTTTGAGACCAATTCCTAGGGACTAAGAAGTTTAGTAAAAGAGACACTAGTGCTGTGGCCTGGCAGACAGAGAAATAATACCATGGTGGGGCTTCTGGTAATTGTTCAGGCCTAACATTGGAGAAAGATAATATAGCGAGGTCTCTGAAGAAATCACCGCCCATATGGCAGAAGAAAACAAAGCTACTTCTCATTCAGGATGGGGAGAGACCCACAGCAAGAGCCTAAAGCCAGGTTTTCTGGTTCCAAGGCAGAAAGCAGGGAAGTCAGCAGGGAACAGGACGTGGCACTGCTTTTGTGTAGACTCACTTTCCAGATGAGAGAGCAAGTTTGAGGCCAATATTCCCAGACAAATATCTAAGTCAAGTGTCCACCCATATCTGTGAAAGGAGGCCTGACCACATGCTAGTTTCTAACATCACATCCCTATACTCAGTCTACCAAGAATCCCTTGCCACCATCTATTCTGCACTATTTAGACTTCTAGTCCCCCAAACCTGTGAGATAATAAACCTCTCTTTGCTAGTTTCTCAGCTTCATGCATTTATTGTTACAATGGAACATCGATTCAAGTTTTACTGTACACTCCAGATCACCAGATTAAAAGGCAAGAAGTATCTTTGTCTGAGATGGCCGCTGTCAAGGGTGAAGATGGCTGATCGCAATGAACACCGAACTGTCTTCCTTCCTACATTTGTCTGGTTCTTGTTCAACTCCAAAGGAAGAAAGGGAGCTACTGGCACCCTTGTCTGCTCTCAGCTCCACAGAAAAGTATGTCAGTGGTGCATGTCTTGCCATGTGTACACAGATAAGTTATTATATGTCTGTTGGATGGAGGCCAAGGCAGCTCTAGTCCACTTCTTCAGGGCAGAGTGGATTCCTGAACCTAGGGCAGGTATTCTGGAAATACTCGCTACTCTTTGTTAGACGAAAAAGAATGGAAGCTGCTTTATAAGAAGTAAACACCATACAATGAGTGTGTGACATTTGAGAGGTTGTGCCATTACTGTGAGTCAATAATTCTGTTTAAAACTCTTCACCAAGCCTCTTAGAATAAATTTCAGGGGCAGATTCCCAATTACGTATGAAGACAAGCGTGGTGGCTGTCCAAGTAGAAGCTTCTTTATGATCCCTGTGACATGATTCAGTTTAGTTCCTCATTATTCCCCTGATTTGGGCTCCACACGGACTGGACTGGCACTTTTTAACCGCTAATGTCTGAAAATATGCTGCATGTACATTCTTCTGCTGTCCGGCTTTCTAAAACTTCCCAATGTGCTACAAGCACTTGTAGTAGGGCTGAAGTCAGAAGGACCTTCTCATCCAATCTAATGGGAAGGAATCCAGGGCTGTAGGCTCAGTGAGCACACCAGTGTCAACACATGTATGGATTGCAGAGTCTTCTAAATAATTCACCACTATTTTCCCAGCTAACCTGTCCAATCCAGGAAGTATAACAGAAACAATGGACAAGCACCCTGTCTCCTGAGTTATCTGATGAGGCAACTCAGTGCCGCTCAGCCCAGGGTCACACTGTGAAAAAGAGTCATACTTGACAATTTTTCACATGTATACATATGCATATATGTACATCATATTGGCCCCCATCCCTTTCCAACTCCTCCTAGATTCTCATACACATACATCTCCCTCCCAACTCCCAACTTCATTGCCCCCTCTTTTAAATAGCCAATCAAATCCAATATACATATGTGTGTGTGGAGCTATCCACTAGAGCATAGAGGACCTACAAGGACCACATTCCTAAAAACAAACTGACTCTTTCTCCTTCAGGAGCCAAGTGTTGTGAGCTCCTCAGAAAATGGTGGAGTCCTATAAGCCTCTCTCCCATCCAAGAAGGTATGTGTAGTGGCTTGATCGTGTGCAGGTTTTATGTAGGCAGTCATGGTTGCTATGATTTCATGAGAGAACTGGTCATGTCACATCCAGGAGCCACAACTTCACAGCGCTCCTCCTCAACCTCTGTCTCTTAAAACCCTCTCCCCATATGTTCCCTACACCTGTGGGGTGAGGATTGTGATATAGGCATCCCATTTAAGGCTGAGCACTTCCAAGGGACTTGTTATTCTTAATAAAACCCCAAGGGATGCATTCAGGAAATTCCTTTAGGAAATAACCATCTCAATAGGAAGTGACTTCTTGGCATTTTTATGGAAAAAAAAATAAAGCTTCTCTAACTCAAAGTTTCTCCTTTGATGAAAATAGAGGAAGATTTCAAGTATAAGCTGGCTTGTGTCACCCCTCCCCAAATGCTTATACTAAATCTTCATCCTTGGCACCTCAGTGTACCACTGTATTTGGAGACAATGTTGTTAAAAAAAAAAAGGTACAGTTAAAGTGAGGCTGCTATAGTAAGACCTAACCCAATACAGCTGGAAATCTTATAAGAAGGGATCATGACACAGCCACATACAAGGATCCAGAGACATTAATCTCAGGCTGGGACACTTTGTTGTGCTAGCAGAAGTAAAAGACTACACCAGCTATCACCAATGGTGAGTTGGTGAAATTCGATTTTCCTTCCCTTTTCAAAGGGAGTGTCACACAGAGGCCACAGTCACCCACACATCATACGAAGGCAGGCTTTCAGCATCTGAGAACTGGCACAAGTCTACCCAGTGCCAACATCCATGTCTAGGCTGTGCTATTAAAATACCCCCTAGGTCCAGTCTGTCACCTGGATACTACGGGGGACAATGTGGCACTGCTTTGGGTTTTCTCTGGAGGCTCCATGGCAATGAAGGGAATCTTTGAACAGATCATCCAGGTGAGTCAAGACTTCATTTACTCCAGTCACCTTCCTATTGCACAGTCCAAGGACATCAGTCACACTGCCCTGTTGCTCAACAGCATGGTGACACCAGGAAGAGACTGCCCTCCTCTTCGATGTTCAATGTCCTTTCCTTCACTTACCCACAGCTTCCAGCATTTACTTTCATGTATAAGCAAAAAAAACGTTGAGCTCTCACAAGTGCCCACACTCCTGTGCTGAGTCACTTTGGGAATTAACCTCATCCCTACCCCGATCTCCATAATGTATGAAGAGGTTTCGCCTCTTTCACCTCTTGTGTTCAATCAATAAGCTAGAGAAAGCTAAAATAACTTTCTAAGGAGCTAAATATAGCAGAGTCTCAACCCATGTCCTTTGTTCCAAGGACCTATATCATGAGCTAGCAGTGAGGTTTCCCAAGAGCTAAACCCATGTGTGCACACAATATGGTGTGAGTGTATGGTGTCATGTACATACCACATGTTCTGTGTTTAGTGTATATGTAGTATGAGTACGTGATATATATGTGGATATGTTTAGTGCATGTGATGAATGGTATAAGTGTATGTCATATATGCTAGTAGAGTGCCTAATATTGACAAAGTATACACATGTGTTGTGTGGTATGCAGTGTAATATGTGTGGTAGACGCAGGGTTCCTGATATAGGGTACTTGTGTGATGTATATAGTGTGAGTATAGGTAGTATGCAGTATGAGTAGTGTTTCTACATGTATGGCATGTGTGATGAATGTACTGTGCTCTCTCTCTCTCTCTCTCTCTCTCTCTCTCTCTGTGTGTGTGTGTGTGTGTGTGTGTGTGTGTGCTATTTGTGGGATGTGTATATTCTTATGTGTACCTGTAAGTATGAGGTTGAAAGGGTAGACCCATTGTTTCTTTGTCTCTCTCTATTACCTCCTGGGGGGGAGGAGTGCTGCTGGTGCTTTTATCATGAAGTCTCATGCAGGCTGTTCTGAGCAGCTCCTGAAGAGCTCCATTGCTGTCTTCCTTCCCCCCGAGCTGGGGAGCACAAGGCAGAAAATATGCAGGGGAATCTGGGAGGAGCAGAGTGACAAAGGGTCTTTATTACCCCCTGCTTTCTAAGAACTCATCTTGGGGACAATCTAACCATAGTCCTCAGGCCGTTTACCATAGCCAGGGAAGCCTCTGACAGGCATTATGTTCTGTGATGGCACATAGGAGCCAGCCCATATCCAGTGTCCTTAAAAGTCAGAGATTGCTGGGGACTACAGAGCATGTGAATAGGATGACCAAAAGTCACCCGTCAGTGACCAGAAGAGCAGAGAGAACAAAGGTGAAATATTTTGTTTATGCTCTCACTAGGTTGGCTGTGTCCAGGACAGCCTCTCTGTTTTGACTGGCTCAAGCCAAAGCTTATTTCCTCCCTTGAATAACCCCAGGGATAGGTCAAGAGCTGTGCAAACTGACCCGACAGACCTGTTGACAAAAATCTGTGTGGGAGTCAGAAACCGGGACAACTGAAGATACTTCCTATCACTGCCCCATCAGTGGCAACACTTAGTGTGAAGGCAGGGGCTCAGAATCAAGGGAGGCATGATGCCTGCTTACAGGGCTTTCCCAAGTTCATCAGGAAGATGAGCTCATGCTTCAGAATTAGTGGTGGATGAATAACAATGCCCCGGGCACTGAGGGAATAACCCTGAGTTTCAAACAAGCTTCCTAGAGAATGTCACATCTGAATTCGTACCTGAAAGATGACTAATCTCAGTCTAGAATGACAGGTAAGAGGAGTATTCCAGGCAGGGCCTGTTGGTGAATGTGAAAATCTGGAGCCTGTGGAAAACTGCAAGGAGCTAGATGGTGGTGACACACTCCTTTAATCCCAGCACTCAGAAAACAGAGGCAGGCAGATCTCTGTGAGTTCAAGGCCAGCCTAGAGGAGTTCCAGGACTGTTTCACAGAGAAACCCTGTCTTGAAAAACAGAAAGAAAGAAAGAAAGAAAGAAAGAAAGAAAGAAAGAAAGAAAGAAAGGAAAGAAAGAAGGAAGGAAGGACGAAAGACCCTGCAGGGAGCTTATTCTCATGGGAGCCAGGATGAGAGGTGAGAGACAGAACTAACAAGGGCTGGAGAGGTAGACAGATACAAGGAGACAGGCAGGAGCAGGAGTTGTGCTCACAGTTGGTATGAGCTAGGTAACTAGGGAGAGTGATCAGTGGCAGGAGCTGACCAAGTGAGAACATTCTGATGAATACGAAAAGCATGTCTATTCTAGCTCACCTGGAGATAATGGAGTTTCAGATGAAAAGAGTTGATATATGGATTAAGATGTTTCTAGAACAAGGATACAATGAGTAATTGTTCCCATTTCCCAGGAAAGAAACTCCCTGAATAGTGTGGTATAAGACATGCAGTAACATCTAATTATGTACAGAGTCCAAATGCCTCCACTGCTGGAAGGTTGGTTTAATGAGATTGCGGGACAGGTCATTTGTTTCTTGGGGCATGTTGCTTGTTGGTCAACTTTGTTGGAATCCAAAAGGGCAAGGAGAAAAGCTCATCATAAACTCAGGGCATGGGCAGATCTAGGGAGAGCATTTCTGGGCATTCACAAGCTTAGCAACATTTCCATCAGTGATAAAGAGTCAGGAAATTCCTTGGCAGGGTGTTCCTGTAGCCTAAAGCATACTTCTGGAAAACTGAGCTGTCTCCTGTCTTGCTTCCAATCCACCCTCCTGAAGATCTGCCTTGACACTTGGCTCTGTGTGGTACTTTCTTTTCAGCTGTCCATTCTTCAGAATCCTGGACCTCCTGTGGGTTCTCCCAGCCAATTTGTTCTTGCTTTTCAAGTCTCTGATCTTACTCCTCAATGAAAGGGAGGCTGCATCTCTCTTCCTCTTTTGTTTGGTTTTGGTTTTGGTTTTCAAACTGATTCCAGTAAATAGTGAATGAGCTCCAAAGAATACATGATTTCAGTCATGCCTGATTAGTATGACTAACACCCAAGAAAAACTCCAGGATTTGGTCAACTTCACAATGAAGTAGAATAACAATACTTTACTCAAGTGCTTCTTTTTCACCCAAGGAAACAAGTGACAGCAGTCACCTTCATTGTCAACCTGATCCATGGTGTGGTTTGTCTCACCCATGTAGCATTCAGGGCCATGGAGCCATGGGCTAAACCTCCCTCCCTTCTCTGTAGAGATGCTCATCTCCAACATTTGACTCTTATTAACACTCAATAGAATACCAAGAGATGTGGGCTACGAAGAGCTGTGAGCTTCACAGGGCTGAGAATGAAGGCCATAAAGGTGTAGGGAGGAACCACATTAGTCACCAAGCATGTGTCATTTCAAACCTGTCAGGAAGCCTTGTGGCATTTTTGCAAAGGTGCCTTTTCCAGCTCATCAGGGACACTCCTCCTCTGAGCCTTGCTGCCCATCATTAGGGTGGCAGTAAGAAGCTGATGGATGTTTTCCATTCATAGCAGCCTTGATTTAGGCTTGTGCACAATTTTAAAATCAGTTTGCAATTTTAAAAAAATCATATTTGCCTGGGCAGTGGAGGCACATGCCTTTAATTCCTGCACTTGGGAAGCAGAGTCAGGCAGATCTCAGTGAGTTTCAGGCCAGCTTGGTCTACAAAAGTGAGTTCTAGGACAGCCAGGACTGTTACACAGGGAAACCTTGTCTCAAAACAAACAAACAGACAAACAAAAATCATATTTGTTCTTTTTTGCCCCTATCATCTTCTCAACGTTGGGTGCAGTGTAAAAGGTATTGAGCACTGGATGGCTATGAAATGTCCCTGTCAAAATAATAACAGCTAACATTTAGGGGCTTCAGCATAAGCCAAGCAAATTCCTAACATAAGAGTTTTCTTAATTAAACCCTTCATCTCTCATCACAATCCTGCAACAGGAGACTATTATTTCCCCCATTTTATAAACAAGGAGGTGGAACATAGAGGAGTTAAGAAACTCGAGCTAGATATGCTGGTACACAGTTCTAATTTTAGAACTTGGCCAAGGCAAATGGATCAAAACAAGTTTGAGGCCAACCTGAGCTACACATCAAGTCCTAGGTCACATGGAGCTACATGGTGAAACCCTATACAAAACACAACCATATACATACACACATCAAAAGCAAACAAAAGTAAAAAGGAAGTTAAAGAGCTTGGTACAGTCACACAATGGTCAGTGATAAAGCAGGAACTCCTATCTGTGTGGTTGCTTCTTTGGTTGTACTTGGGTTGTATGCTGTGCCTTTGCTATTCACAATGTCACTGTGGGAAAGTATATCATGGTTGGGAGCCTCTGTGGCCTCGCTGGTATAACTAAATACTTAAGGTTTCCTTAAAGCTCTACTGTGAGGACGAAAGGCTCCATGTGTTTAACAGACCAGGTACCATCCATGTAGCTCCATGTTGACCTCATGTGTAAATATTACTGTTGAGCCCAGCTGGCCTTCCTACCACCACCACCACTGCATGCTCATCATTGAGGAACTCAACATTCCACACTCAAGACACCAAATCATCATTTCAGATGGTAACCAAGGGCAACCATGTCGACTATTCTCAATCAACAGCCCTCCTATTGGGTTTTTCTTTAAACCTCCAACCAATTAGGATGGATAAAGGTTACCAAGGTTACCACTAGTCAATTTAGGGGCCTCTCTTTCTAGCCCATTGGGCCCAACTCAGCCATTCCTAGCCTCCATTTGGCATTCATATCAATAATCCTAGGGAAGGCATTTCTACAAAATAAAAATTAAGACATTTCTAAACAAATAAAAGGTGGCTATAACCAAAAGTTAAAATAATTTAAAATAGAATCCTGAAAACTAAAGCATGTAGTATTAATATGCACTTAAACGACTCCCATGTCATCTAATGTGATTTCTGTCTCATGTATCACAGGAAATCCAGGCCTCAAACATTCTCCATATTTATGAGAATAACCTAGTCATTTTTATGACAGGATAAAATAGTAATTCATATAAGCTATTTATACAAGTAAGACACTTTGTGACTTTTCTCAGTAATGTTAAGTGAAGATAGAAAGGAGAAGTTAGAAATGGATCTGGAAACAAATTTCTGTGCTAATGCTTATAAACATAGGATACCATCTGGTCCACATGCAACTATTGAAAAGTTCTTCATTCTCATTGTAGTTGTTCTTAGTGGGTTCCCATGAAAAGAAGCAGGAAGGAGCACATTGTCTAAGCAAGAATGTGCAAAGACATTATAACAGGGCGATGGTCATGAACCACCAATATAAGAATTTAAAGATAAACGCACAGAGAATGATTATCTGGCTTGCCTATGTAAGCGGGAGTTCTTACTTTGATTTATACCATTGACTTTTCTTCAGGTTTTTTCTTCCAAATGATAAAAGCAAAGGGCTTAAAGTGATGCTCAGAGGTGAAGAAATCTTTGAAGAAGGTCTGAGTTCAATTCCCAGCACCCACACTTTGCTGTTCACAACTGCCTGTAACTCCAGCACCAGGTGATCTCATGCAGGCTTCTGGCCTCTGTGTGGACCTGCACTCTAGCAAACAAACCCACATACAAACATACACATAATTTAAAAGTAAAATAAAACCTTACCAAAAAACGGTAAGATATATTTAATTTGAAAGGAGCAAAATCATCTTGTTTTCTATATCCCATTTTATATCCTGTCTGTCCAATTTATGCTTCATCTAAGTCTTTACCAAAATCATCAAACTTTACCTGTTTATACTAAAATATATTAAAGGGCAAAATATATCCTCTTATATTAAAATTATATTTAATACAAATCTTTTCATAGTAAAAATGTTATCCTTTTATATTAAATATCTTATTATATTTTTATTTGCTTATTATCTGTATTTATAATAAAATTGTATTATTTATAATTAATATGTCATTATATTATTTCCTGTTGTGTTGTGTATATTATTATATTACTTATCGTAATATAGTATAGTATATGTAATGAATATATGATATATTTTATATTAACATATTATACATTTACTATATATACAATATAGTATATATAATGTAATATATTACATTAAAATGTTATAGATATTATACAACACAGAGAAATGATAAAAGTAGAGGAAATTCCTACTTCCAGAACTGGCCATTAATCCCAGTGAAGCCTCTCTGTGTGGGTACAAAAAAGGAAGCAAAGCAAGGGTCTCCAGAGCCCTGCTAATACATGTGTCTCTCTACAGGTTAAATGCAACTGTTCTTCAGCTTCTTCATGTGCAAAGTTTTCTTTTAGGTGATGAAGATAGTTGCACTAACCCAGGCACAATGCCTGGAATGTGCCTCACATACATACAGCAAATGTCAAGTACTTCACTACTTCCAACATGGTTACTCACCACTGCACACATGCCTGTGAATGCATTACCAGTGCTGCATGGTTACCACTGTGCATGTGTGTGTTAAATATATCACTATTGCAAGCATGATTGCTACTGCACACATGAGTGTTAATTCATCACTACTGCCAGCATGATTGCCACTGCACACATGTGACAAGCTGAAAGAAAAAACAGCTAGTCAGGAACCATTATACAGACTTCATGTTTATTAAAATTACTCTGGTAGTTAATTTTATTTGAATTTGAGTAGAGAGTGAGACTGAAAGCGCCATCTGAAGAGATATTTCACTTTGAAGCAACAAATGTTTTGTTTTGTGTAAATGTTACTTCTAGCAAGGACTTTCTAAGGTTTAAAAAAACATGGTGTTTGAGAAGAAATAAAGTGAGAGCTCTCTTATAAAAGAACAATAACAAGTGTTGCTTCAGCTTTGGGTTATAGCATTTCTGCCAAAGATCTCGCCACACTTTCCAACTGTTCATTACTCTGGGACATTTTATGATGTTTCTCATAACTTTTATAATTAGTAATGACAATCCTCACCAATGCACTCGTTGTCAGCAGCTAAGTTAGAGAATTTCTGCAATTTTTCTTTTGTGACTTTTTGTTTACCCTTTGTTGGATTCCAGAGAAGCATTGCTACTTGTTGTAAAATTGTTTTCTAATCTCTAAATATGACTCATAGTTAGCCCTTGAGGAGCCACATTTGGCAATGCCTTGAGACTGACTTTAGATTTTAATGCCCACCTGGGATATGGATACCATATGGGGGATGTGCTGGATAGTTTTATGGCCACTCGACACAGCTAAAGCTATCACAATTAAAGAAATGCCTCCATGAGATTGTGCTGTGTGGGCAAGCTTGTAGGGCATTTCTTGATTAGTGATTGATGTGTGAGGGATAAATCCACCATGGGTGGTTCCACCCCTGGGCTGGTAGTTCTAGGTTATATAAGAAAGTAGGCTGAGCAGGACATGGGAACAGGACAGTAAGCAGTGCTCCTCCCAGGCTTCTGTATCAGCTTCTGCCTCCAGGTTCCTGCCCTGTTTGAGTTCCTGCCTTGACTTCCTTTGATGATGAACTGTGGTATGAAAGCTTAAGGCAGATAAACTCTTTTTTCCCCAAATTGCTCTAGTCATGGTTTTACATTATAGCAATAATAATCCTAACTAAGACAGCAGGTAACTCCTTTTGCCTTAGGACCCCATGATTTTAGGGCAGATAATATTACTGTAGGAAAAACAAGGCCAGCTGACACTGACTTTTTTGCTTGAGTTTGTGAAAGAATATTTATTACACTGAGTAGCTCAAGTGACTTACACCAAATCTCCTTTTAATACAGAAACTGGTTACATATTATGGCCTCACTAGTGTCTTTCTCCCCCACTTGAGGGATATTTGAGTCTTTTCCAGTGTAGGATGAACATAGATAAAGCCTTTGTAAGCATCTGGCTATATGATATGTGACCCTAAGTTTCATTTCTTGGTGACAATCTTTTACTCATTTTAAAACTAGATTGCTTCGGTTGAGCTTTAAGAAATTTTCATATATCTGGAAAATAATATTTTATTGGATTGCTATTTCAAGTATACTATCTAAATTAGTATTTTATTTTCCCATCACTAAAATATGTGGTTGAGTCCAATAATGACTTTGCTGTGGATCGTATACTAAAATTAGCAAGTTCTCTCCATAATTTAACTGTCTCCTCTTGCTCCTTCTCTGCCCACTTTTCCTCTCCCTCCTCCCCCACTCACCTTCCCCTCTCCTGCTTCTCTCTCCCTTACCTTCCTCCTTCTTCCCCCTCCTTTTTTCCTTCCCCCATTTCCTCTTCCTACTCATCCCCATCCTTTTCGTATTTTTATGAAACAGTGTCTCTCGGTACAGCCATGGCAGCCTTAAATTCAATATGGCTGCCCTTGAACTCTCAACCCTGCTTCAACTTCCTGAATGATAGCTTGCAGATATATGCCAACTTGTTTAGTTATAAGTTAAATGCCCCTTAGCATTTTGTCTTGAGCTGGCCTGAATTCTCATTTTTAGTACATTCATTTGGAGTATAAAGCAAGTGCTAAGAATAATGTCTCATTCCACTTATTCCTCAGGGTTGCCCTCCTCTTATGTCTCACACCATGATCCTTTGAACTCCTTGACCAATGGTAACTTTGGGTCTGTCCTGGGTTGACTGGATCATGACATTGCCCTTCCATCTGCTCCATGTTGATTCAGCTCCAACCAGGCATTCTGTTTGTTCTGATAAGGGCTGTGTTGCTGTTTTCCCACTGAGCCAAGGTTTTCAGATGAGTAGATACCCTATATTACCCACTGACCGTGGAAAAGGAGCAAAGGTTTGGGGCGTTCTTAATGGCTGCTTCTCCCTTCTTTTTAATTTCTTTTTTCTTTGTAGACGAACTCCAAATACCTGTTAACATGTGTCAGAACAAGACCAATTTCATCTGACTAGTGTAA
Organism: Phodopus roborovskii; assembly: GCF_943737965.1. NCBI lineage: Eukaryota > Metazoa > Chordata > Mammalia > Rodentia > Cricetidae > Phodopus > Phodopus roborovskii. The sequence continues at coordinate 1,840,442 of NW_026126623.1, read as the reverse complement.
ACGCAGGATTTAGTTCCTTGTGCCCCTGCTATGGTGTTTGCCTCCAAATTTCAAGATTCCATTGCTTTTTGGTTTTGGGTTTTTTTCCCTCTGAGTAGTATTCCATTGTGTAGATGTGCCACATCTTTACCCATTCCTCAGTTGAGGTGCATCTAGGTTGCTTCCAGGTTCTTGCTATTACAAATAATGCTGCTATGAACATAGGTGAGCAGATGTCTTTGTTGCACAGATGTGGATCATTTGGGTATGTGCCTAAGAGGGGGATTGCCGGGTCCTCTGGTAAACTGATTCCCATTTTCCTGAGGAACCACCATACTGATCTCCAAAATGGCTGTACATGTTTGCACTCCCACCAGCAGTGGAGGAATGTTCCCCTTTCTCCACATCCTCTACAGCATAAGCTGCCATTGGTGTTTCTGATTTTAGCCATTCTGACAGGAGTAAGATGGTATCTCAGAGTTGTCTTGATTTGCATTTCCCTGATGACTAAGGATGTTGATCACTTTCTGCCATTTTAGATTCCTCTATTGAGAATTCTCTATTTAGTTCCATACCCACTTTTCAATTAGATTATTTGGTATTTTGGTAACTAGCTTCTTGAGTTGTTTGTACATTTTGGAAATCAGCCCTCTGTCAAATGTGGGGTTGGTTAATATCTTTTCCTATTCTATGGGCTGCTGTTTTGTCTTGTTGACTGTGTTCTTTGCCTTATAGAAGCTTCTCAGTTTGAGGAGGTCCCATTTATTAATTGTTGATCTCAGTTTCTGTGCTACTGGTGTTATGTTCAGAAAGCAGACTCCTGTATCAATTTGTTCAAGGTTACCTCCCACTTCCTCTTCAGTTCAGTGTGGCTGGATTGATGTTGAGGTCTCTGATCCATTTGGACTGAAGTTTTGTGCATGGTGATAATTATGGATCTATCTGCAGTCTTCTACAAGTCAGCAACCAGTTATGCCAGCACCATTTGTTGAAGATGCTTTCTTTTTTCCATTGTAGGATGGGATTGACCCAGATTCCCTGAATGTGGTGTTAATTGGGAGGGCTGGGCAGTCTGATATTGGATCAGTATTTATCCCTAGTATAGGAATGGATTTGGGAGCCCATTCCACACAGACAGATACTCCCTCAGTCTAGATACATGGGGGAAGGCCTGGGCCCTGTTCCAAATGATATGACAGACAATGAAGACTCCCCATGGAAGGCCTCATCTTCCCTTGGGAGCACAAAGGGAATGGGATGGGGGTTGGTGGGGGGGAACAGGGGAGAATGGTATTGACCTGTAAAACAAGTTTTTTCAAATTTAAATAAAAAAGATAGAAAAAGAGAAAAAAAGAAAAGAAAGGAAGGAAGGAAGGAAACCTGCAGAGATGCTCTTCTTTGAGGATGTGACTCACATTGGGAATTCTGGCCATTTTATTCATTCACTTCTGAGGTTTGTAAGAGAGAACTGGAGAGGGTCCACTGTGAGCTAGCTCTCCAGAGATAGTTGTTCTCAGAGGCTTTAAATTCTTTCCTGGACCACCAAGCTATGGACTTTGTGGTTCCAGCCTAAGGCCTTCCTCTCCTCTGTTAATGCTGATAATATTTTAGTGGTTTTTAGACTTTTTATTAGACTTCATCGTGAAGCAAAATAGGATGGTGGTGCCTTTAATTCATTCTTACCTCAAGGTTTGTTTCTTGGTGAGATTCTTCCTTTAGGGTATTCTCTGAAGCCCAGAGGATCAGTTCCTCCTCTGTTCTCCCAATGAGCTATTATCAAGTAGTTAGCCCAACTCAATGATCCAGTTGTTGTTTAAGAATCTTTATCTACCTGCCCTATGCTGATCTTCCTCAAAGTCAGGAAACCCACCTTGTAGACTCCCCACCCCACCTGCTCTTCATCTAGCTACTCAAGCTACCTCTACTACTAACTCCTCACTACTCTTCAGCTCTTCCTCCGGGGCCTGGACCACTACAGGGGTCAATACTGGTCCTGCTGGTCACCACTGGATGTTTGGTATCCAAGAAAGATCATAGGTTAAACAGTTCCAATATCAACCTCCCCCACAGTGTGAGTGTGTGTGTGTGTGTGTGTGTGTGTGTTTACATAATTTTGCAGTTGCTTCGTTATCTGTCTGGAATGTAGATGTAGAAACTGTTTCCTTGCCTTCTACCTTTTTTCACTTTTATATGAAGATGATGATGACAACGATGATGATGACAGTGATGGAAGGTATGTGTACATAGAAGTACATAGAAGCTAAAGGTCAACATTAGATATCTTCTATAACTCTCCACCTTAGGTTTTTTTTTTAATTTTTAAAACTACATTTATTTACTTAGTATGGGGATGTGCACTCTCAAGTCACATGTATAGAGGTTGGTAGACAATTTGAGGATGCCAGTTTTTTCCTTCCACTATGTGGGTACTAGGGTTTCTTTATTGCCTTTATATTTCACCCCATGTATGTCTACATTACTACATTTTTGTTACTTTTCACTCATCTCTTGATGGACATCTAGGCTGGTTTCCTGTCCTGGCCATAATAAATAGTGCAGCTATTAACAGGGATGTGTAAGCCTTTTGGTGGTATGTTGATGGGTGATGTCCTTCTGTATGCTGTGAATATGTGTTTTTCTTATTAGCTGATGAATAAAGCTGTGTCACCCAATGGACAGGCAGGTTGAAAACAGGCAGGAAATCCAAACAGGGATAGAGAGAGGTAGTAGGAGGAGTCAGGGAGATGTCATGTAAACAAGAGCTCTAGGCAGCACTGTTAAGCCAAGACCACATGAAGATACACAGATTAACAGAAATGGGTTAATAATTAAGAGAGAGCTAGCCAAATAGAAGCTTGATCAATAGGCCAAACAGTTTATAATTAATATAAGCCTCTGTGTGTTTATATGGGACTAAACAGCTGTGGAAGCAGATGGGGCAGAAACTTATATCTATAGTATATTAACTCAAATCCTTTTGGTATATATCCAAGTATATGTCTGGGTTATATGCTAGTTGATTGTTCAGTTGTTCTGTGTGACCTCCATGCTGATTTCTATAGTGAGTTCACAAACTTAGATTCCCAGCAGTAGCAGATAAGTGTTTCTCTTTCCCAACACCTTTATCTGCATTTGCTTCACTGTGTTGCCTTGATAGTAACCAGAGCAGTCTTAATTTGCACGTCTCTGATGGCTAAGAATGATGAATACTTTTTCAAATATTCATTGACCATTTGTATTTCTTCATTTCAGAACTTGTTATTCAATGCATTGTCCCATTCTTAGTTGGATGACCTGGAGTTTAGTGTTTAATTCTTGTAGCACTTTGTAGATCCTAGACATTAATCTCCCATCTGATGTGTAGTTGTAGAGGTAGCCTCTTAACTCTATTGGTTGTCTCCTTCGCTTTTTTTTTTTTTTAATTTTGTGGACTTCAATTCGTCAATCAGTACATCCTTGGCTTCTTTTATGCATAATCATATATCATTTAATGCTTTCCAAAATGCAACACAGTTGACATCACATTTCATTTCATAACTGGAAAAATTCAAAGGGTATGTGGATCCTGCCATGTTCCTTTCCTCATTGTTATAGCTTCCAAGTCAGTCTGAATGCTCTGTCATTTACTGACAAGCAGAGCATGGACCTTTAACAAGACAGGTCATAACATATCTCCACCCAGCAAAAGACTCCCAGACATTTCTATAAGACTCAACATAGTGGGAGCTAAAGGCTTTGGATTGGCCTAGAACCCCCTAAAGAATGTACTTCTCTAATCTTGCCTCCTCGTATCCTGAACTACATTAAAACATCAAACACCTTCCCACCTCAGTGCCTTGGCTAGTCTTCCCAAGGAACCTTCTTACCAAGTACCCTCCCTGCCTTCATGCACATGCATCCTGACCTCGGTGGTCTTCACTGGTGTTCCTTATAAAGGAGCACCTGTGTCCTTAACACTCTGCACACACCCCTGCCTCACTTCCATTTCCTCTCAGCTTTATGCACTGGCCATGTCTGCAGCAACTGAGCCCTGCTTAAGGCAAAAGCATCACACAGGCTGTATGTCCACAGTTACCGAGGGACCAGCACCAAGCAGGTATGCAAATAGAGCAACAGAATAAGTAAAAGGGCACTGTTCCAAGTGAATTTGAGATATCTACTTTCTACGGTACATGTGGGTGTCCAGCCAAAGGAAATCACGGCCACCATCCGGAAAGGAGTCATGCCAGGGATACAGAGCATGGCACTAGCCTCACGCTTGTTACCAGTCTGAACCAGTCTCATGCTTGTTACTAGTCTGGTGTAAGCCATGGGTGAGTCCTTCACCTCAAGTGGCTAAGATGTTTTGTCAATAGATAGATTTTACCACACTGCCCTCTAGCTCAGTGGAATTTGGCCAAGAAGTGGGAAGGCGCCTGAAAAAGACCACGGTGTGCCTTTGAAGCCTGAGCTCACCTCACGTGCTTCCAGCCACTGAGCTTACACATTTAGTGTTCATTGCCTTTTTCAGTCCATTTCTGCCCTTTGTCAACATGTCTCCAGGATGCTGTCCGCAAAACAAAAATGTGGCTATTCAGCTTATTTGGCAAAAGCAAACAGAGTCCCACTTCAATTGACTGCTCGCATAAACATCCTACCTTCTGGACTTTGAGTCCAGCTAGAAACAGATCAGGTAACCTTGTATTTATTCTCTGTTATTTGCAAGAGAGGAAGCTGCTGGCTTGGTCACTCAGCCCTTTATGTTGGCCAAACGCCAGGGAGATAAAGCACCAGGGCAAAGGCATATTGCACACATACCTAGAAAAACAAATATCAGGAGAAACATGCCGTGACCTATGAGCTGTCGAAGGCACAGAGCTCTGCAATGGGCCTCACAGTTTGGTTTTCTTCCAAAGAGCAACACATTAAGTTGGACCATTAACTCAAATGACAGCTTTCATATTTATTTCATTGGCAGATGGAAATTAAATTGAGGAAACCCAATCAACACAACACATATTTAATTTCACTTATTTTTAATTACACAAGGGGTGTGTGAATAAATTTCCACTACAAACATTCAGAAAATACAGAATTTTAAAAAACTTCTTTGGGGTCTAAGAAAAGTATCTCAGTTGTCATGTGCAGTTAACTAGCATGCAGGTGCAAGGTTGTACACACCTATAATTCTAGCACTCAGGAAGTAGAGGCAGGAGCAGAAGAAGTTCAAGTTCACCCTTGGCTGCATAGCAAAGAGTTCAAGACCTGCCTGGGCTAGATGAGATTCTATACCAAAGCAAACAAGCAAAAACAAGCAAACAAACAAACAAACAAAAACCTCTCACTAGAAACCCTAGAAGTCACTGTAAAGATCAATGTTAAGTGAATCCAACCACATCAACACCAGGTGCTTTCCTCATCACTATCACTCTATCACTAGCAAGATAGTTCACAGTTCACAGTCACAGTTCACAGTTGGCTTCCAGCCAGAGAGGGTCAAGTCAAGACAGGCACGGAAGAGTTCATAGCAGCAGCAGTGCAGTTGGGGTTCCTCATATCTCCATGAACTAGGGCCCAGACACATATACCTGGGGAGGGTGGCATTTCCCACTCAAACATAACCCAGAAGGACATTGAGAATGAAATTGGGTGGAGACAGAAGCTGTGATGAAAGCAATCAGGTACCAACCTCTATGGAGCAGAGAGAAACAGCTCAACTCAAATCACGTAAAAGGCTGACTGGAGCCTTTGAGAGAGGCTGGTACACATCCCTGTCCCAGGAATACTTAACAACTTTTGCTGTGTGGCTTGTGTGCTTAGTCTCTTGTATAACCCTATTCCTGCTCCCAAGGTTAGACATGCATTTGGTCTCCTGGTGTTTTTATGGTGTTTAAATTGTTAAGCATGTAATCTGTCTAGAACTTTGTTTACAAGCATGAGAGAGTAGTGGATCTCTTTACCTCTCTGGATGGGTAACAGATTCCTTCCAACACCATCCACGGGGTAGTCTGACATCGCACTCTGGTTTGGAAGAAAATCCTCACTGTCTGTTAACTCCCAGATGGCCACCTGTGACTTTCTGGGGTGTGTTCTGCAGCACTTAACTATTCCTTTATGTGTATATATATATATATATATATATATATATATATATATATATATATATATCACTGTTCAACTGTCCTTCATTTTCTAGAAGTCAAGAATATCACAAGAGTGATGTCCATTTCTGTACATTTTCCAGAATTATACTGATTCAGACACAAGACACCTGCCTCAACCTTCACCAACTATCATAGACTAAAACTGTGTCTTCATCACAAACACCTCCGTTCTAAATTCAGAATTCAGATTTCAGACTTCAGCATCTCTAGAGAACCCTTACTCTCAGCTTCTGAGAGACTCCTTGGCTAACAAGGATACTATCCACCTTCTATCCCTGCCTCCTGAGAAGATGCATCAGCAAAGCTAGCCCCATGCATCCACTCCTCCATCCTCACCCACCCACAGTGTTTGGAGCAGCCTGTTCTGGTAATGCCACTTGATACACAAAAAGTCCTCTGGAGGGCTAACTGACTGGATTTTTTTCTGTTTTCTTTGCTCCTTTTCACAACATCATTTCCATGGAATCAGGGGTGGGATGATAGAGCACACGCCTCCTCTTGATCAGAGGGTTGCAATGGGATGTTCCTGCTATCCTACCCCACTACTCAGCAGACAGTATGTCAACATCCATCAAGATGGGTGAGGACCTCAGATACTCAGTCTCTGTTCTCAGAACCAAGGCCTCTGCTCAATACCCAAGGACTTATAGAGGATGCAAATATTTGTCCATTTATCTCTACAAGTTGGGAGAGGACATCAGTACCACATTTTGATGAGAATTAGTGATACTATCTATATTCTTAGGTCAGATACCATTTACCTCTCATTCCTCAGAAACTTCAACCATGCCCAAGGACATATCACATCTCTTCTGAAGTTCCATCGGCTCATCTCACTCTCTCCCTATTGTTGGTTTGGTTTTTAGATCAGCTCTATCTTTTTGTTGTTATGGTTTGTTTTTATTGATTTTGCTGGGGGTGGGGTTGTTGTTGTTTCCTGTAAGGAAAGATTCTTACTTTCAGAAAATACTTATTGTTTGTTTGCTTCAAATCTTTGGGAGACACTGCATTTGGGAGACACACCTTGAAATTACAATCACCTTGACTCAGTCTCCTGAGTTCCTGGGGTAACAGGTCTGTGTCACCAGTCCCTACCTCCACAGACATCTTAAAGAAAGTAAGTTCTTCCTTTTAAAAGACTTGTGACCCCTTGCTGAGAAAGACTAAAGAGGGCTGGCAAGGTTTCTTAGCACTTACATGTGGGCCCAAGAATCTGAGTTTGATCCCTGTATCCCAGAATATGACAAGGAAGAACTGACTCCCAAAAGTTGTCATCTGACCCCTACAAATGTGTCATTTCATACACAATACACATGCCTACACTCTAAATAAATAAATAAATAGCTGAATCATTGAGTTAACCAACACAATTTAATAGAAAAAAACAACAACAACATAAAATCTCTCATCCTTAGTTCCCCAAATATATTTTTGTATATGTAAATGTTGACACACAGAACTATGAGATACCATTACATTCTTTTGTTAAATAAAAAGAGACTCTTACCTTTCTCATGAAAAGCAAGATTATATCAGTAGTTTCTTGTTCTCAGAATATACACCAGAGAGAACTAGTGAAGACTTAAGTTTAATGCACCAGTCATTTAAATAAAGCTGCCTTCCTATCACTACCCAGAACTGAACAGAAGCAGAGTAAGAAGCTTATTGCAACATCAGCCCAACATTCACCTGACCCATTTCATGGAACCTGGACTAGTATCTACAGGGAATAGTATAGCAAATATCAGCTTATATGAACCAAGTCCTCATTGTTCTTTATGTCTGGGAAACTCCTTAAAGCACAATTTAACAATATGCAAATTGAAATCCTTTCCTGCTGAGTCATTCTTTTGCTGGGTCCAGGAAAATAAAAATAAAAATATTAGCCTGTATCATGTGTGGTATTCAACTGCACCATACATTGAGCTTATTAGTGAATAACTAATATGTTCACATGACATAGTCACAATGATGAGGGTTAGGGCTATTTGACACATACAGGAAAGCTCCAAAAACTGAGCAATGTAACTCAGAAATCTTGTAGACCCCCACTGGAGATTGCATTATAGAATCTGACTGACATTCCTGAGTTATTTTCTGGGAGATACAGCTCCATTTTTGGTCCCCTGAGGCACTATCTATTCTTCTCTCTCTTTATATGGGAGGAGATTACTTTTCTCTTTCCCACATCTTGGGCTATAGAGATGAATGTGGGTGATAAATTAAGGGCTCTGTGACCTGCACCCTCTCCTCCTTCATAGTCCAACAAGACAAGTCTCCCAGTTTCAAACACAGAACTCCAAAATTTCCAATATGATTTACCTCCTATGAGACCGTGGTCACTAGGAAAGGAAGTGAGCATAGTCTCCACTACTGAACACACAATATGCGCCAGACAACAAGCATAAATACAAGTCAAATGAAGATAATGATGCTATTAATATAATCACAGAAAAGGGCACCACCACAATACCTTCATGAGCCACTGGCACACTGTGAGGGGGTGCACTGAAGTTCAGCCTCTCAGAATTGAATTCTTCTTCTTGGGAGTGTTTTGTTTTATTTAGATATTAATTACAATGCTACTTATTTGCATTAGACACTTTTCTATTACCATCATAAAACATCATGACCAAAAGCAACTCAGGGTAAAAGTTTATTTTGGCTTGTGGTTGCAGAGGGTAAGAGTCCATCACAGCAGGGAAGCAGGACAGCAAATGACAGGTACTCTAGAAACAGAGAGCGCATTCTCAGCTGCCAGCACAAAGAAATTGTGAACTGTTAATAGGTTGAGGCTATGAACTCCCAAAGACCATCCCCGGATGACTTCTTCCAGCAAGACTGTCCAACCTAAGCCTCCCTGAATATTGAACTCTGTTCAAATACCCTAGCTGAACCTATGAGAAGACATTTCTCATTCAAAGGGAGGAATTGTAGCACTGTCAGAAAATACTGGGCCAAAGACCAGCAGGTAAACACTGAACCCTAAATTCTCATATCTTTACTTCCAAAGGGCTCATAACGTTCTTTTCCTCAACTTTGATGCCTGCACCATACTTTTCTCTCTCGGTCTGGTTCCACTCCCTGTATGCAGATCTCCTTAGCATACACGTCATGTCATACCCAATGTCTCATGGCGTCCACTGTAACACAGGTTTTACTGTCACACCTTTATGCAGTAGCCTCCTACAGGCTCTTGCTCTCTTAGGGGCATCCCGCAGAGGCTCTACTCCCAACCACTGCCTGTCCCCAGTGGCTTCCCAAAAGCTGCAGAAGACAAATTCATGACTCCTTCACTCTTTCATCCTTCGTGTCTCTAAAACCAGCACACATGAATGACACTGCCAAGTTGGCCTGCTTCCTTAGGATGGAGACGAGACTCCTTGAATCATATTTAGCAATGATGATGCTTTTATTCAGTTGCTTTCTGGGAGCAGAAAACACGCCAGGCTCTCTTTCAGAAGCTGGATGCTTATCTGGGCAGAGTCTTTCCCTGATGGCATCTTTCACTTGTCACAGGACAGATCAGGGCTTCTCTCAATAACCAAGCTTATGGCCTCAGATCAGGGAGCAACATTACGATTCCTGGTTTTCCTGTTCTCTATAAAATGTACATTGTGTGTTTCTTTCTGCCCTCTTTTTCATTGTAGACCTGTGTAAGTATTATCAATAATAATCATGCCAGAAACTCAACATTATGCAGTCTTGAAAGTTCTTCTACCAAAAAACTTTAGTCTCAAGCAAGTTCTCAGGACATGGGAAAAAAACAGGCACATTTGTAGTTGGATTTTTTTTTTCTCTTTGGGGGCCCACCACCCAGCTCCCATATAAATACATGAAGAGTTATTCCCTCTTGTGAATGCTAAGCCTTAGCTTGGCTTGTGTCTAGCCAGCTTTTCTAACTTAAATTATCCCATTTCTTTTTAACTATGTTTTGCTTCTGGGATTTTTACTTTTCTTTATTCTCTGTATCCTTCTTCCCTTCTTATTCTGTGGCTGGCTGTGTGGATGGACCCTGGCATCCTCCTCTCCTCTCAAGTCTAGATTTCTCTCCATCTTTATTATCTTTGCCTAGCAGTCACACTTATTTCTCTCTCTTTCCTAGCTATTGAATGTTTAGCTCTTTATTAGACCAATCAGGCAAAGTAATGATGCTTTACAGAGTTAAACAAATGCAACCTAAAAGAATGCAACACATCTTTGAATCATTAAACAAATGTTCCATAGCATAAATGAATGTAACATATCATAAACTAATATTCCCCAATACATATTCTTTGTCAAACTATCATATGAATGGCCTCTGACCCAGATGCTAATATCATTTTCCTCTGAAACCTCCTGAGCTGGGCTTTCATAATACATAGTGCTCTCAAAACTATTATATTCCATGGTTCTATTAGAATGGCCCTTTCCTCTTATTTTATTAAATTACTTTTCCAAAGTTACAAAGTCTTCCACATTCATCCAAAAGCAATATTGTCAGGATCTTACCAGCAACAATGTACTCTATTACCTACTTTTTACTACTGTGATAAACCACCATGATTATGGCAACTTATAAAAGAGAAGAGTTTGTTTTGGCTTATGGCTCCAGGAGAATAGGAGCATAAGGCAGCAGGGAAGTATGGATAGGAGTACATGGCAGCAAGCATCAGGCACAGCAGAAGGTCCAGAAGTCTGAAAGATCACACCCACACTACCAAGTGTGAACCAGGAGTGAACTGGAAGTAGCCCCCCATCCATCCAGTGACATACTTCAAAGTATGTTACTACAAACCAGCAAAGCTGTACCTTCTAACCCTGGCCAAACTGTGCCACAAACTGGGGACCAAGTATTCAAAAACACGAGCCCGTGGAGGAAATTTCTCAAGGCATCACATCCTTAAGAAAAGTCAGAAAGCCCATCTTTGTGAGTCTCATTGGGTTTTTCATTTTGTTACTAGTGATGCTGGAGACAATACATGTTTCATGTAATCATACATTACTTTATGTAATCATCAAACATTCATTTTCAAAATCCAAGGCTCAGCCACACCAAGCAACTTAGCCAAGATAATGACTCCAGCAAATGGTGACCGTGTGAGTGCTGTCTTCCCCACTAGGATGGCTGAGCTGTCACTCTTAGGAAGTGTGACCAGGCTTTCTTAAGCCACTGTTCAAAGAGGTTATACCAGGCTTCCTCTTCCCTGAAAAGCATTTCCTCCCATCCTCGCCATCTCTTAGTATTTTTGCTTTCTGCCAACCTGATGTGTAACACAGAATATCACTGTCATTTGTATTTTCATTTCTTGGAGATTTATAGGGTTTTTTAATGTCCTTTTGTGCAATTCAGGCATTTTTCCTATAAACTATTTGTTTATATGATTTGGCCCTCTCTGTACTGGAATTGTTTGGCATCCTGTTGTCAATTTTTAAATGTTCTGTATTATATGTAAGTATTTATTGCAAACATCTTCTGCATATGCCCCTACCCCTTTTCTTCTTTACTACTGTGTAGGGGTATTGAGGATTAATTGACCATTGCTCATTTATTCTTTTTAACTTTCTTTGAGACAGAGTCTTGCCATCCTTGAACTCTCAAATCCTCCTGCTTCAGTGCTGGCTTCACAGTCCTGTGTCTCCATGCCTGGCTCCAAGAGCACAGAGATCAACTGTTGGCTCTTTGATGCTGGAGATTGAACTCAGGGCCTTGAACATCATAGGAATGCTCTCTCCCACTGAGATACACCCCTGTCTTTGCATTTTTTTTCCAGACAGGACTTACAACGTAGATTGAAATTTAGTCTTCCTGCTTCAGAGTGCTGGGACAACAGGCATGAGCCACAATGTCCAGCTGAAAAATTTTCAAATTATCATCTGCTAAGTGTTCTAAGTAAGATATTTTGTTATGAGATTTACACATGCAGGTGCACACACACATGTATGCAGACACGCACGTGAACACACACACACACACAGAGTGTGCTTTGATTATATTCACATCTCTTTATTTTATCTTTTTGTGTTCCTCTTGTGTCTTTATACAAAGAAAACATTATTCCACCCCAAGTTCACCAACTTATTTTTCTACACTTTTTTTTTAAAAAAAAAGATGGGTTTTTATTCTTACATCTTTGATCTTTATTCTCTGTGGGTCAGCTAGCTACCATAAAAACACATTACACCATCTTTAGTTTTATCTACTGGATGACCACGAACAATTATTTAATTAGTTCAAGCCGCTCCCTTTATTTCCACCCTCTGATAAAGAAAGGACAAGCTGCTTCTCCATGTTTGGACATTTCTTTCTCTCTGTAATGTGCACAGGCTTGGACTTCCTGCTTGTGTTTCTTTCATGCTGATACACTGTGTATACTCTGTTAGGCTGTTCTAATCCTTTCTGGAATGAAGTAGAGCATAAATAAGTAAAAGTCCCATCTCAGGAGCTGCCTCTCTTCGTGCCAGAGTTTCAGGCCTTGGGCCTGTGGGGACGCCACTTAATAAATTACTGATTGTGTGTATCCTGAAGGTAATGGCGCTTCCAGAGGTGCAGAACAAACCGCCAGAGAGTTGTTTAAGTACTAGGAAAATCTGGCCTGATACATTATTCCAGATCTATATTTATGTTCATGGCTTACAAAGCACCCCAGGGCCCACTGGGATAAGAAAAGCTGCATGAATCTAAGAAAATATTATTAAATGGATTTATTTGGGGTTGCAAAAGTGTATGTAGCTCTCTAGAGAACCACTGGAGAGGAGTGAATTATTTTCTGCAATTTCTAACACTTGTCTTCCTAAGAGTCTCTCGTTGAACCCCTGGTGCCCACCCTAATAGTACCAGTTAATCCTGTTGCTATAGTTACAACAATTAATTACGTGTTTAACTAGCCTTACTTAGTACATTGCAGCGATTCAATTAAAAACTGATATTTTTTCCATCCTTAAGCTTTGAAAACTAGTCATAATGTAGGTTCGAAGAATCCTAGAAGCTATTCAGTTTCCTATTGGTGGCATCTTTGGCTAGAACTTGATGGGAAAGGACACTGCTGTCCTTATACAAGCTTTTGGTACCAAAGCCAAACCATTTGGGACACTGACTCCAACAGCTGAGTGAATCATAAATTAATACCCCATGGGTATCAGCTACTTAGAAGAGGTTTTACCTCCTTCTTAATTTTAGTAATGCATTTAAATTTGAATGGGAACATACACGCTCCTAAATGAGTGGCTGTGGCAGCTCTTGGTCTGACACTTTGGAAGCCTCAACAGCTGTGCCATATACTGAGAATGGCCTTAGAGGCCAGGCAGACTTAGGGGCAGGGAAACACATCAACGCTCCAAATTGACAGAGACCGTAGTCTTCAGGAGTCTATAGTTAGAAAGACAACACTATTCGTGACCAACAGTGTCTGGGTGAATACCCAATAGCTTCACTGAGGGAGGTAAAATTTTGAAAAGACTTGTCTTTATTTTTTTTCAAATTATAAAAGACATCTGTTTTTTTCTATTCTGTTTACCTATTTTAAAATAATTTCCCATTACTTTGTCCCCATAATAATGACAGCTAATACAGCTAATACAGATGAACTTGGATAGATTAGTAAGTGGTCTATGTGCTTGTTTCTGACATTTGACTTTTCGGATATAGAATGGAGTGCCAAAATGTAGTGAGATATTCACTTTGTCCACATCTGTGGCACTGACCATGCCCATTGGGGGGTGGAGACAGGGGCGGAAGTGACCTGGGGAACTAGATTTGAGGAGGAGCCTGGGAGAGCTCTCTTGCTGAAGGGACGTGGACAGGAGAGGATCCAGAGGCATCCTTGGGACCAGGAACCTGCTGGTGTCCATCTGTCCATTTTGTAAGTTATTTCTCCCTGAATAACCATCTATTCGGCCTATTTGTTTCTTCTGATCCTTATTAAACCATGATACCAAAGCACCGTCACACCTGACTTCCTGCTCTGCCTAGTTCTTGATTCTCGCAACTCCTCAAAACACCATTTCACACTGACCTTCTTCCTTCAATGACCGCATAGTCTCAAACACATTCTAGTCTCCACTTTCTAACCCTGACTCTTCATCAGCCTGGGGTGCTTGCCCTCCTTGCCCTTCCCCCACACTTCCTGTGTGTTCAGAGCTGCTCCTTCACTGTGCCTGTCCTTCTAACTGTCTTAGCTCTGACACAGGACTTACCTGCTCTTCTGCCATGAAACCCTGAAACCTTAATTTTTGTTTGATCTCCAGCTTCACCTTCCTAGACTCTCTATACTCACTCACTCACCGGGCTCTTACCTTGGCCTGTTGTCATATACTTTCATGGCCATCTCTCTATGTCCTAAGTAGACAGCTGATGAGATCATTATTAACAAAAAAAAAAAAAAAACAAAACAAAACAAAACAAAACAAAACTATTCTTTGCCAAAAGCCAGGCTGTGGATTTGATAAATTGAGTGTACGTAGAACTTCCTCTTTAGTTTGTCAGGTGGCTTTGGTCTTAGAGTGCCACACTCTTCCTCTAGTATTCAAAGAGACTTGGGGATGGATTCTGTGTCATCATCTCACTATAAGAATTTGTCCAGACCCACTGAACTCTGGCCTCCAGGACAAGTTTTCTGTTGCTTCACTTAGACATGGCATTCACCCTTTATAGACATATCCTGTCTTGTGTGCAAAGTCAATGCATGGTAGGCACTGAATACATTTAATTTCTAAATTAGAATTTGCTTCTTTGCAATGAGATTATTGTTTTTTTTTTTCTGCAGGCGTTCTTCTAATTGAAAGAAATATTTCTGAAATGTGTGTGGGGGGGAGTGGGGAGGATGTTTACATACACACTCACAGAAGGAAGATGGTTTTATGCTGTATTGGGGGTTTTCTCAGGAATTTAAGAGATACTTATTAAGTGTCTTATATCTGCAAGGCAGCATGTAGGTGTAAATATTATCTATCTCCTAGGTAAATATTCATTAAAGAGTTCATTTTAATATTCATTAAAACAAGTAGATGAATTATTTATCCACTTGGGGGCCATAATGAGCTCAGAGAAGAAAGCAATACATTTTGTTACCTGTGTGTACCCTGAATGTCTAATGAATGTTTACTGGGTGCTGGCCACCAAATGGGACTGAAGAATGAAAGACAAAGAATACTTTAGGCAATTCCTATGGAAGTAGATCAACTTCTTGTATGGAGGGCAGGGGGTATTAGGAAGAAGATGCTCATGAGCTATATTGGTCCTGCTGGATCTTAAGCATATAATGATCATGTGTCTAAAGTAAGCAGAACCCAAGGCCACTGGAGCTGGGAGATACTTCCCTTGGGATACTCCTAGGAAACTTACTGGCTTCAATTGCAGCCATACACTTAACTGTGACTTTCCGATACTCTTGAGAACCTGTCATACACATAACCATTCCATAACAAAGACATGCATCCAGGAGTCAAATAAGTCTTCTGATTGGTACAGTATGATCCCTGCAAGAGGCAAGTATAGCCCATCACCAAGATCCCTGGGGACAACAGAGGGGAATTTGTCCAGGTAAACTCCATCATACTGACAAATTTCAGTGTTGTTTTCTGCTATTTCTAAGGCATTCTAGAGCCCCTTGTTTAATTTTCATTACTCAGGCTTGTATAGAAATGGGCTTAATCACATACACACACCCAGCTAAAGGAAAATAAAGAGAGAAACATTCTCCAAGAGTTATATAGATAGTTAGAGATTAGCTACCTGAAGGTCACCATAGATGATGCCCTCTGTCATCTCCTTTTTAGGAAGAAGAAAGTGTCACAGTAACTCTTCTAAGCATTTGAAATAGCACGTGAAGGAAAGGAGGAAGAAACATCACAATTTCTCCCCAATATTCAAAATACCACGCCCACACAGGAAGAAGGTGGATGCAGCAGGGTTTGCTGAAGCTTGGCGAGGGAAGACAATGGCCTCTAAATCATAGCCATTTTCTAAAACAAATGTGTTTATTTTTATTTGCCTTCTCTCTTTAACTTAAAAATAAGCATGTTCTGTCACATATTCTATTTTTAAAATGTGGCATCCAATTTGTTTCTCTTGTTTTGAATTGAGACACAGCATTTTTGGCTAAAAAAGAAAGGCATATAGTTGTTCCCACCTTTAGGAGTTAATTTCAGTCAAACTGTCAATCACCTAGATAGAAAATGACCCCTTAGGAAATCTCTTTCTTCTAGAAATTTGAAAACAGTACTGAGCTTCAGCACATTCCTGGGCACACGGGCCCCTTTGCATTGCCCATTCTTACTCCATGAGACTCCTTTTCTTTGCAGTGGTCCCTTTTGCTATAGCCAATCTCATTTCTTTCTACTCTATAATAAGTTCTCTGGATTCTACACCCTGTGGCTACACCATCATATTCCTCCCCAGCCAGCTTGTGAAATACCAAGCAGCAGCCTGAGGCCCTGCCTCTAAAGAAAAAAAAAATATATAAGGACATAGTGTAGAGACTTAATGTGGCAAGGTTGAGTATCCTTAGGTGAAGGGACAGAGACATTGGAGAGTTTGATTATCTCTTCTCCATGGGAGAAAACAGAGAACAGGTAGCTGTCCACCAGGTAGGGCTCCTGCACCATAACCCAAATTGGAAAGGGCCTTGATATCGACTATCCACCATCCAGAACTTTTAGAAATGAGTGACCATCACTTAGGTCAAGAAGCTTAGGACATTGTATTTTGGCTGCTAGCCACATGAGGGTGTAGACTGCTGATCAGAAAGCAGGAACATTTGGGGACCATATGATATGCTGGGTCCATTTGCTTACACTACTTAAACATCTAGTAATCTTCCATATCTGCATATCTATCCTCATGTTACCTTCTTTAGGACTAGATTTATGGATAGATAATGTTTAAATTTGACTTTGTCATAAAATATTTTGTTTTCTCCATCTATGGTGATTGACAATTTTGCTGAGTATAGTAGTCTGAGCTGACATCCATGGCCTCTTAGAGTCTGCAAAGCATGTGTCCAGGCCCTTCTGGATTTTAGAGTCTCCATTGAAAAGTTGTGATTCTAATAGGCCTGCCTTTATATGTTACTTGGCCTTTTCCCCTGATCACATTTAATATTCTTTCTTTTGATGTTCTGTAAGGTTCTTGTACCTTTATAGGCATGTGCTTATTTAGGGTGGGAAATTTTTTCTATGATTTTATTTAATATATTCTCTGGATTTTTGAGCTGGGTTTCTTCTCTCTCTTCTATTCCTAATATTCTTACATTTAGTCTTCTCATAGTGTCTCAGACTTCCTGGATGTTCCATGTTTAGAATTTTTTAGATTTAACATTTTCTTTGACCAATATTTCCTCCATCATGTCTTCAGCACCTGAGATTCTCTCTGACATCTCTTGTATTCTGTGGGTGATGTCGCATTTGTCGATCCTATCTACTTACCCAGATTTTCCATTTCCAGAATTCCCTCCATTTGTGTTTTCTTTATTTCTTCTAGCTCCATTTTCAAGTCTTGAATAGCTTCTTCCATCTGTTTGTTTTCCTTGGCTTTCTTAGCCAAGAAATTTATTGAGTTCTTCCATATTTTTTGTCTGCTCTTCAATTTCTTTAAGGGAGTTTTTCACATCCTCTTTAAGGACCTCTATAATTTTTATAAAGTAATTTTTATGATTGTTTCCTTGTGCTTCAGCTATGTCAGAATGTTCAGGTCAGGATAGCTGGGCTCTAGTGGTGTCATATTGCCCTCTCTGTTATTGATTGTGTTCTTATACTGGTGTTTAGACATCTGAATTTGGGATGGTTATAGGTCTAGGTGTTGATTGCTGCATTTATCTTGTTTGGTTGGGTGTTTTGTTCCTTGTTCCTTGGTCTTTCTTTCCTCTCTGGCCTTCTGACCTAAATGTCCAAGGGTTATGGTGACTGACAAGTCTTCAGGTCCAGTAGGATGTCTCTTCTGGGGTTTTGAGGGTCTGGGGTTCCTATATTGGGCCTGGCCTCTGCTTAAGCTGAAGTCTTCTTCTGAAGTTATAGACCAGGATATGGAACACAGGGGAAGGAGTACATTCTAGAGCCCCTAGATCCAGCCTGGCCTCTTGTAAAGCAGAAATCTTCCTTCCAAAGTTGTAGGCCAGGATATGGTACTGGGCAGGGGGGAGGGGAATATGAAATCTAGGGTTTCTGGGCAGGCTTGAAGGCGTTTAGTGTGCAGTAGGCAGTGTCTTCCCTGGAGTCCCTAGGACCAGCCTGGCCTCCCATGAGGCTTCCAGGGATAGGGTCCCTAGATCTAGCCTGTGATCCTGTAAAGAAGAATTCTGCTTCTGAAGTTGTAAGCCCAGGATATGGAGTCTGTGGTTGTAGGGTAGGTTTTAAGGTGTGTTAGCAGGCAGTGGGAACCTGACCTCTGGTAAAGTACTCTTTTGTGATTTTGTGCCCCAGTGTCTGCTTTATTTTTATTAAGTCTGAGATGTTTCATTTGTATGCATGTATTTTAGAAGTTTAGTCTACTCTAGAGCAGTGGTTCCAAACCTTCCTAATGCTACAACCCTTTAATACAGTTTTTCATGTTGTAGTGACCCCCAATCATAAAATTACTATCATTGCTACTTCATAACTGTAAATTTGCTATTGTTATGGATCATAATGATAATACCTGATATCCAGGATATCTGACTTGTGATCCCTGTGGGGGTCATGGCTCATAGATTGAGAACCACTAGTCTAGAGTAAAAGAACCAAGAGAATGACTGCATATATTTATATGCATATATATCTGCTATATATATTTATACATATATATGCTCACATGCATATATACATATCAGAATTTATTAAATGAGCTTTAAGACAGTGACCCTAGTCAAATCACACTTAGAAGGTGAGAAACTGGGAGTTTCTTCTTCCTTGAGACTGCAAACAGGGAGTAGACCCACAACAGCTACCTGTCACTAATGCTGGTAGGCTAACTCAGCACTCCCAGTTGGGTCCCAGAAATCCACCTAGAAGACTCCTACAGAGCCACTGGTCCCTGGTCCATGAGGAAAGCTTGGAAATGATAGGTCCACTGTCAGAGATGAAATCAACAGCAGCAAGAATGGAGGCCAAGCAAGCAAAATGCAAGATAAACTTCTTTCTGCCATGCCCTTTTCAAATCTGGGCTGCTACCAGAAGGTGTCACCCACATCCAGTGTGGGTATTGCCACATCAATCAAAACCATCAGAACAGGTCTTCAGCAGAGAATCCATCCTCAGGAGATTCTAAATTACAGCCAGTTGACATTAAAAACAAACATAATAACAGAGTGCATGGTTATGTATTTTATGTTCTGATTAGTACACACAGAATTGGATTTTATTACAACATTTTCAAGAATTTGTTTTTGCTGATTTTCATTCCTCCTCTTATCCCCTGTGACCTTAAATTCTCTTTGTTTCCCATCCACCTTCATCACCCCTTTCTGCCTTCACATCTCAAGTATCTGGTTGCAGCTTGACCTTCGTCAACAGAGATGTTGCATTTTTAATTGACATATTTACTCCCTTGATAGTTAACATGGTTGCTGAGGGGTTTTGCCACCATCATGCTTGCATTTAAAAAACAAAAACATTTTGAATTATCTTCCAGTTCCATCTATCTTGCCTCCTTAGTTATCACATCTTTCAATTTCCTTTAATGACTACCTAGTGATTGTAACAATCTGTTAAAGTCCAGTAAAAATGGTTACTTGACTCATTTCTCATACATGAAAGAACTTTGCAAAGTTTAATTCTGTTACCTTCCTGTCCTGTTTTGTGTGGTTTTGTCTATTCGTTCTCTGTGTATTTCAAGTTATTATTGCTGTATAGATTTGACATTTAAATTTGTCTACATATTTGCATTTTCTGATTCTTTTTGTTTCTTGTATTTCCATATTTTTTATCTGAGATAAGCTTTCCTTCTGCCTTAGAAAATCCTTTAATATTTCCTTTAATGTATGCTTAAAGGCAATAACTGTTTCGATTTTAGTTTGTCTAAAATCTAATTCAGTTTGTATTTTCTTTCCTTTGAAAGGGAGGTTATTTTACTTGATAGGACTCTATCCTATCAAGTGGGATGTGTTTACAAATAAATACAGAACCCTCCAGGACAAGGTTAGTTCCATTATCAAAGAGGTCCCATAGAGCCTCCTTGTCCTTGAATATATTATAGTTTTTTTTTTAAAAAAAAGTCTAACCAACCATGTTTATGCCCAAAAACATACACAGTAACTGCTTTGACCAAGTGATTGCATTTGTAGCAAATCAGTGGAAATAAATTAAAATGTAGATAAAGCAGCATGTAGTAAGATAAGTATCACATCATTATTTGTAGGAGTAAAAATTGGAAACAAATATAAAGTCTGACATTCAAGCAATTATCAAGTAAATTACACCCATCTATATAATGCAATATATTGTAAAAGCAATAAAATGATGTTTCTGAGAAAAAAAATTAGTGCAAAAATTCTTTATATAATTATCATAAGTGACTTCAATCTATTGTGTGATATTTAGTTAAATGACAAATCTATAATCATAGGGAAAGCCGGAAACTAAAACTGTAACTCAGTTAACTGTTTACTGTAGGCAAGAATCACTGCTGTGTTATTTTGCAATCATTGGAACATATGGTCCCCATACGTGACTAGAGTAGATTCACTTTTCTTTTACTTTTCTATTTGAAATTAGAAATTTAGATCAGTTAAAGGACATTTCACTTAAAGAATTAAAGTCACCATCATTGTCTTTACATAGACTTATCCATGGAAATATTACAAAATTTATACTACTACACTTTTTCTAACATCTCAAGTCACTGAGGGAACCCCTGCACAAAATGACTGGTTCAGACTCAAAATCCTCTCAAAATTCAGGAGGCGGGCAAGATCATGAGGTTAGAGCCCTCAAGAATAGGATGAGTGTCCTTATCAGAAGTCCCAGGAGGATGCTTACCCTTTCGACCACCTGAGGATGCTGTGGATCAGGGAGTGAGTTCTCAACACACCCAAGCCAGACTGTTCATTGATCCTGGAGTTCCCAGGATCCAATTTGAGCATCGGTTTCTAAGCCACCAAATCGATAGCATTTTTTCAGCTAAAATGGGCTAAGGCATTGGTATAAACACATGATCTCTATGCGAAATGTGTATCCCAGGCTTTATGTAGAAAATCACATCCCACATAGATTTTATTGGGAGTTAAGAAAAAAATGGTATCCACCATTCCATACAGTACTAATCACTTTCTGAACCTCATTAGGGGTGGTAATAATGCTTCCCCAACAGGAATTAATTTTATGCTAATCATATATGTCAGTGACTCTCACAGCTGCTTCTCAGAAGCAAGGATTTCGCAAATTAGTTGCTTTCTTATTTGGGAAAGGTGTGGGATGGGCCAGAAGCAAAGCCATCATTGGGGCTCACATAATTTTTTGGACTTGTTAATTAGCCTAGCAGTCTTGTTTTATCATTTCATCAGAAGATGGTTTGGGGCTTAAGCCATCCTGAGGTCATCAATTCTGACTCAGCTGATTAACACTGGGCTCGTCAGATAATTGGAAAGGTCAGACAAAACACTGTCTAGTCTTTCTCCTAAAGCAAAATTTATCGTTAGAATTTTTTCTAAGGGATATTCCTGCCCTTGCTAGGAAGAACTTGGAAATTAAGCAGACCTTAACTTAGATACTTGGTCCCTGCTGTGTGGCCTTGGGAAAAAAAAAACTTGTCTTTATAAACTTAAGTTCCCTATACTGTAAAAAATGGAAATAAACACACCTGTCAGATGGTAAAGGGTACATGATATACCCTTTATGCATAGTGATGCATAGTGCCCAGCATGCTGTATGGGTACAATATGTTTTCAATTGTTTACACTTTTTTTAACATTTCCTAGAAGCATTTGTATATTTGAAAAGACCAAGGAGTCTCAGCTTCAAACTGATCAAACATTCTTCATTTTGAAGGTCAGGCAGGGTAGGCTGCTCTGGGCTCTCATCCTTAAAAGTGCAATACAATGAATGGGGAGATGGGTCATTGAATAAAGTGCTTCTTGTACAAGTATGGCTGTCAAAGATGGATCCCCAGAACCCAAACAAATGATGAATAAGCATTGTGGCCTGTCTATAATCCAGGAACTAAGGAGGCAGAGACCTGGCACTGCTCCCCATGCACACATATACAAGCATACATTTACACATGTGAACACACATATATACTACATACATGTGTCAAAAAGGTGAGATTTGGTACAGCATGTGAGTTGAGTTGTGGGTGAGAATGGCAGAGGGATGGATGCATCAGCATTCTAAATTCCAGCAAAAGGCAGAGTCCTGGCATGAAGGATCCAATGAAGGAATGAGGAAGCTGGTTGTGTTGATTTACATCACTAATGCTATTAAGCACACATGTGGGGAGAGTTAGATTCAGGGAAGGGAGTAAGGATGAGGTATGCCCCGCCCCCTTGTCTTTAAAAGGCTTACTGTCTAGAAAAGAAAGCAGGGAAGTGGAGTATGGAGTGAACCCCAGAAAGTGATCTGAGAGATGACTAGGAATTGGGCAAATGAAGACATTAAGGAGGAGGAGAGGCCCTTTAGCCAGAGAAAACATGATCCAGACAAGGGACAGTTTCAGTGAAGAGAAGCCAAATCAGAAAAACAAGTGTTGAATCAGGCTGCCAAGGTGCTGGGATTCATGGCGGAACCACTAAGGAACTATACAAAATGCATGAGTTAGAAAACACTGGTATTATAAACCTTGGCTATCACATTGCATCATCTTTTAAGACATTTAGTTATGCTTTTAATCATAAAATAATTATAGATTTACATGTGTTTCCGTGAAAGCTAGAGAGAGATACTCTGCCATCTCTCCATTCCAATAGTGCTGATATTTTGACAGAGCATCATAACCAGTAAAGGGACAGTGACACAGTAAAGACGCAGAGCATTTCCACTAGCACGGGGATCTCATGTCCCCATTTATTATTACACCCACTTCCTGTCAGAGCTCAACCTCTTCTTAACCAACTCATTCACTCTCCATTTCTATAATCTGATTTAATAACATTTAAATCTCCATCTGACACCTATATGCCCTATAGTGATATATTATATTTCATTTCTGATATTGGTGAATTACATCATAACTTTTAAAACAGATTTATTTTCATTGATGTGTATGTTGGGAAGGGGTAAGCATGTGACTTCAGGTACCCTCAGAGGCCAGAAGAAATTATAAGAGCCCTTGAGCTAGAAAGGTTCACAACAAATCCATGTAGGTGCTGGGAATCAAACTCAGGTCTACTTAACTAGTGAGTTGTCTCTCTGTCTCTCCAATCCTTCATTGCCTTCCTTGATAATATATTTTTGCTATATATTTTCATTATTTTTTTAGAACTTTACACTGTGTATTTTTATCATATTCATCCCCAACTCCTCCCATTAACTCCTTCCAGATCTACCACCATCTCTCTATTCCTTCCCAAAGTTGTGTTCTGTTTTTTTAAATATCCTATTAAATCCAATTTGTGCTATCTTGTGCTTACGGATGTTAGTTCATCTACTTAGTATGATCTACCTACCGAGGACCATACCCTGAAAGAAACTGATTTTCTTGCCTCTTGAAGCTATTAACTCTCTATAGTTCCTCAGTTAAGTCAGGGGCCCCATGATACCCTACCTCTTCTGTGTTAAAATCTGACTGGCTTGACTTGTGCAGACCACCACAGCTACTGTGAGCCCATGAGTTCAGCCATGTTGTTAGGACCAGAAGACACTGTTTCTCTGTGGTCTTCTTGACGTCTGGCTCTTACAAATATTTCTACCTCCTCTTCACTGATAGTCCATGAGACAGCACAGGTGAGATAATAGAGCGGTCACATGTATAACGGAACAGTCGCTTATTCTTTTCACTTTGCCCACTCCCAGTTTGCAAGGACACATCTCTGGCGAGGTCTGAGAACTGCAATAGTCTATTGGTATAGGGCTATGAGATTAGAGGGCAGTTTAGTTATTCCCATTCAGCAAAAGAGTGGTAGTGGGTTCAGTATTGGGGCCAGTAAGCTCTCCAAACACGGGTTCCTTCAGATGTTTCTAGTATAATGGAGTACAGTGCTGACAGTATTCCCATGTAACAGTCTGAATTCCTTTGACATCTGTTTTAATGTTTCCTTACTAATTTTTCAATCATCCTTGGTGTTCTTTATCTGTCTTTCCTCTTCCCTTTCTCAGGGTTTCCTTCCTCCCTCACCTATCTCCATATACAGGGCTCCCTATGTATTTCCACATGGCCTTACCTTACTGGAAAATGCCTGGGCATCCTACCTGCCCACTAGCTACATGGTATCTCTCTTCTGGCTCCTCTCTCTGTTCCTCTTCCCACCTTCTCCTAGTCTGGCAGCCCTGCCTATACTTCCTGCCTGACTACATCTTGCCTGTCCATTGGCTGAAACAGCTTTATTCATCAACCAATAAGAGAAACATATATTTACAGCATACAGAAGGACAATTCCCCATCAGATTTCTTCATCTGCTTTTTCAAAACATGTTTTTCATCTGTTGACATGAAAATAAGAACTACAACCTGATCTAGGCCAAAAGACAGAGCCAGAGAAAAACACTGAATCTCATGTGAGCTTTTTAAAACCTAAAAGCCCACCCCAATAACATACTTACTCCAACAAGTCTACACCTCCTAATCCTTCTAATCTTTTCAAGTAATGGCACTCCTTAGTGACTAAGAATTCAAACATATGAACCTATGGGTGTCATTCTTATTCAAATTACCACATACCCCTCTCTAACTCAGACTACTTTCTTTTCTCAGTTGTCTTCTTCATCTGATATTAATATTACCATTTTTTTCAACTTTTTGCTTTTAATATCCCTATAAATTACATTTGTAGTGAATTCCTTATAAACAGCATACAGTTGGGTATTTTATTTCAAAATTCATCCTATCAACTTCTGTCCTTTAGTTTAAATAGTTACATAATTTACATTTAGTGAATTTTCTGATATAGTGTAACTTAAATATATGCCTCTCTGTATATTTGTATTCTGTTTATCTTTTCAGAACTTTTTTTTTCTTCATTAGGGTCATTCATTAGTGTCTTCATTAGAAGACAATGGTGTCTTCATTAGTGTCACTATTTCTGTGATGAGACACCTTGACACAAACGCAATTTTGGGAAGAAAGGGTTTATTTAATTCACAGTTCCATAAATTCACAGTTCGTCACCAAAAGCAGGAACTCAAGCAGGGCATGAGCCTAGAGGCAGGAGCTGATGTAGAGACCATGGAGGAAGTGCATCTTACTGGCTTTTGCCCCATGACTTCCTTAACCTGTTTTATTATATAACTTAGGACCGCCAGCCTAGGGATAACATCACCCAATATAGGCTGCTTCTTCCCCCGTCAATCACTAACTATGAAAATGCCCTACAAGCTTGCCTAAAGTCCCATGTTTTCTTTTTTATTTATTCTCTCATATATTACATCCCCACAACAGTTACTCTCCCTCCTCTCCTCTAGCCCTTTTCCCTCCTCCCACCTTCCTCCTTCCCCAGATCCACTCTTCCTCCTTCCGTTTCAGAAAAGGGCAAGCCTCATAGGTCTACTAATAAAACATGGCATATAAAGTTATATTAAGACTTGGCACAACCCCTTAAATTAAGGCTAGACAAAGCAACCCAGTAGGGGGACCAGGGACCCAAAAGATAGCAAAAGAGTCAGCGACAGCCCTGCTCTCACCAAGAAGACCAAGCTACACAGCCATAATGTATATGCAGAAGGCCTAGGTCAGACCCATCCTGGCTCCCTTGTTGTCTGTTCAATCCCCGTGAGCCCCTATGAGCTCTGGTTAGTTGATTCTGTGGGTTTTCTTGTGTTGTCCTTGACCGTTCTCTAAAGCCCCATCTTATGGAAACTGTTTCTTAACTGAGATTTCTTCCTCTTTGATGACTTTAAGCTTGTGTCAAGTTGAAATAAAGGTATCCAGCACATATGGGTTACTCAAACATTTTTAAAATTCAAATTTTATTTATCCATGCCATTTTTTGTATAGATTCTTAAATAGATTTTTTTAGTGATTTCTCCAAGTGTTACATTATGAATAGAGTTTTATACATAACATGTATGTGAATGTATTATGAATATCTTAATTCAGTTGTTTTATCAGTTACAACCAAGCATTAAAACAACTCACTTCCCTTCAAGCTTATTTACATATCACTATTGCAGCCTTATTTATACATCATCTTGACATGGACTAGGGCAATCAGGGAAGAGGGAACCTCAAATGAGAAAATGCCCCTATCAGATGCCCTGCAGACAAGTTTGTAGAACATTTTTTGACTAGGAATTGATGTGGGAGAGCCAGTCCACTGTGGGCAGTGTCATCTCAGGCAGGTAGATGGTCCTGAGTTGTATGAAAAATCAAGCTGTGCAAGCCACGAGCAGCAAGCCAATAAGCAGCACTCCTCCACAGCCTCTGTATTAGCTCCTGCCTCCAGGTTTCTCTCTTGATTGAATTTCAACACCATGACTTCCCTTAGTGAAGGAGTGTGATGCAAGAATACACTTTCTTCCTCAACTTGCCTTTGTTCATGGTATCTTGTTATAGCAACAGAAACCCTAACTAAGATGACAATTTATAATTTATTTTAAAGCCCTTTCCTTCACATTTTAAGGACAGTTTCAGACAGTGTCATATTTTAAGTATCAAATATGATTTATAACCTCAAGAGAAAGTTTACAGTATATACCTATACTTGTCCATGCATTTTTCTCTTCGTTCTGGTATTTCAAGTTTTTTGTCCCCTCTAGAGTTTCCATTCTGCTTGGATGATTTATTTTAGCCATTGCTTGAGAGTAGACAGGCTAAGGATAAATTTTTTTTGTTTTCTTATCCTGGAAATGCATTGAGTTCCCATTCCTAAAGAATATTTCAGCAAAGTATAGAATCACACATTGGTGAGTTGGTTCTTTTCCAGTTCTTATTACCACTCTTGTTACTGATGAAATCCTCCATGGCTGTTTTAAGTGTCTTTCCCTATAAAATGTACAGCTTTTCTCTGGCAATTTTCAAAGTTTTTCTTTCCTTTTATTTTTTAGAAGAATATATATATATATATATATGTGTGTGTGTGTGTGTGTGTGTGTGTGTGTGTGTGTGTGTGTATATTTGGAGGGTACATGTCATATATTTTGTCAGTTGTTTCTCATCTTTTGGATCTATGACTTTTCTCTTGCCAAATTCAGAGTACTTAGCTATTTTTCTTAGAATACTTTTTCAACTTTTCCCTCTTTGTCTTCCCCTTCCTGGGCTTCTATAAATGAAGACTTTTTTTTTTTTTGGTTTGGTTTAGTTGGATGGGTTGTTTTGTTTTTTGTTTTTGTTTTTGTTGTTGTTTTCAAACTCTCATAGGTCTTAGCTTTGTTTATTTTTCTTTATTATTCTAATTGGATAACTTTACTTTTTCTCACATTATAATATTATATATTTATACTTTCGTGTGTGTGTGTATACTTTATTTATCAAAAGTTTTGTTTGCATGCTGTTGTGATGATCCTGCTTGTAAAATCCTGTCTGTTTATTAACCTTTCTGGGACAACCTTTATGTCTCTGTCAGTCACCTTGATTCTCAGTCACCTTGATTCTCTGTCACCATGATGCTGGCACTTATAACTTCTAGTTCATTGTATGATGACACAGGTTTTTCTATTGAACACATTTTGTCTTATGTTCTGAGATTTAATGTTCTATTTCAGTCATATGCTTTTGCTAACCTTCTTTGAAATCACTCTGGCAAGGACAGAGTTGGTGCTTGCAACTTCCACATGGGTGTAGAAATACCAGTTCTCCACTTGATCTTTATAACACCCAAGGAAGAGAGGACTCCTCACCATTACTAGGTGGAGATGGGCATTCACCCCCCTCCATAGTTTCCACTGGCACTGTAGTGAGCAGGGGACCCATAACCAGGCATGAATGTTCTACTGCTATACATGGTGTTTTCTCTACTTGGTATACCAGATGGTGCTGTTGGGTTATCCCACTACAGCCTTATGATGATGAAAATTAATTTTTCTGAAGTGCTTAATAGTGAAACCATAGGTGGTGGTGTGACATGTTGACAGAGCAGGGGAGTTGCTGTGTGAAAGTTCCCTGTCTCTCTGGTTCAGCTACAGAAAGGAAGCTCTTCCTGGGGATGTTTGTGTCTGTGTCCCTTTACCCTTCCAAGTTACCTGCTTCTTTAACACTTAGTCAGAGGTATATGTCACAATGAACAAATCCAAGGAATTCAGCCATATACCATTCCTCAAGTCCTGAGAGCCTTGGTTATGCATTTTCTTTACCTTTCAGAATCCTTTTTATCATTTTAAAAAGATGAACAACATCCAAGGAATTGAAGTACCCATTAGAAGACTAGGAGACACATGCCTTCTCTGTCTTCTCTATCATCATTGCTTTGACAGGAAAAGCACATAAAGGGTGACATGAGGGGCTTTTTGCATTTACACGAACTTGTTCTATTTTGGAAATTCTGTATGGAAATATGGGCTAGACAAGCAGAAGCTTTGTTCTGATTACACATTTGCCAAGCTGTTAGAAGCAGCCCAGCTAGAAACCAAAAGACTCGCTGTCTAACCGGGATTCTATCATCTTTATTTATTTTTATTTAATGATTAGTGTGTGTTTGAGTGCACGTGTGCACCATGTGGGTTGTGGGGTACATATGCTAGCTAATGTGTACCCAATGGAAGCCAGAGGAGTGTGTCAGGTGTCCTCTGGTTTTGTTGTTGTTGTTTTGTTTTGTTTTGTTTCTTGCGGGCAGTTTCCATTTCCCTCGGCACTGTGGTTATAGCCTCAGAACTGGGGTTACACAGTAGGAAGGGCTGCCAGGCCTTCTGAGATCCAGGTCCTCAGGCTTACAGTATATGTGTTCATGCTTCTACCCACTGAGCCAGCTCTCCATCTCCTCCTCTGTCATCTGTAGACCGCACGCCAAAGGGTTCCTTTACCACCAGACATGTCTATGAGATGACTGAAAGTTCAGTGTTGACCTCAGCACCTCCTATGAGGTCAGGCCAAGGTCATCTGACTCTTCAGTAACCACATTCAAGCAACTAAGCCAAGTGTCTTCACTCAAGCTTAGCTGACACTGGGAGACTATTTTGTTGTTGTTGTTGTGCATGTAGGCAGTGGGGTGGAGGGCTTAAACAGACAAGAAACTAATTGTTTATTTACACAGACTAAAAGAAAAAGTGCCTGGACTTGCTTTCTTGCCTACTCTAGTGCATAGGGACTGGCATTTGTGGTTCATTTTAGTGGTCACAGATGGCAAAGGAAAAAAAAAAATGAGACTGGGCTGGAAGAGAAGAGAATAATACTTGATCTCATTCCATTTCTGACCCAGAGTTACACTCTTGGGTAATTCTAAGATAACCACAAGCAAAAGATGTGGGGGATGTTGCAAGGGTGTATTCCTCCACAGCCCTTTCCAAAATGACTGTGATGTCTTGTTCAAGTGAGCATTTAAACCCCCTTCTGCATCAATTCAAACAAGAATCTAAGCCAAACCTTTGAAGATACAAGGTTAATTCCTCTCAAAGACAGACTTTCAAAGGGCCAAAGGCAAGATGCTTAGATAACTTCAGCCTTTGCTGTAGCCTCAGAGAGGGAGGATTTTAATTCCCAGTCCAGGGGAGGGAAAACAGCAGGCGTGCCTTTCTTATATGCACACCAATTCCTCACTCACTTATGCTGAGGGATTCGTTTTCTCCTAGCTTTTAATTCCTGTCCCTGTCCATTGGATAACCAGTCTAGCCTCCCAGCTTCCAGAAAAGAAGTCAGCAAAGCAAAAGCAGCTACCCCCTGTGGAGCCATCTGAAATTTGTTCCTCTAGGTACATGAGAGAGCCTTAGAAATGACCAAGCACACGCACACGCACGCACGCAAGCACACAAGAATTCCTGGAGCAGGTGCAGATGGGAGCAGGAGGCTGTGGGCATGCACAAGAACAGAAAGGCCCGTGCCCTCTAAGCAGGGCTGGAAGGTGAAATCTGAGCTTTAGTCCAGGCCCACAGTGCAGCAGGCACTTTGGGAAAAAACCCTCTTCCAAGGAGGACTTGGAAGATCAGGTCCACAGTGGGAATTCCGTGTGGCACAAAAACAAGCTGTGTGACCCAGGTCTGTATTCCCATTGAGCCCAGAGTTCTTGTCTGATTTTAGAAGGGGTATTCTTAGAAGAGATGGCTAGATGAGGAATCAAGTGTAGAGAGTGCTAGTTTAGAAAGTGTTAAGAATGTTTGCTGCTTCCTTCCTCCTAGGTTTGTGGTCAGTGGTCACACTCTCAGGGGACCTCATGGTATACATTTGTTGACAGCATCCTTTTAATTACAAAGCCAAATTCTCAGAATCTTGGGGACTTAAGCAAAGTGACAGCAACAGGGTCTGCAGCTTCATCTCACTCCAGAACCAAAAGTCCCCTGACTGCCCCATTTTCTGTCAAGGCCAGTCACTGACTGAACAGAGCTATGGAAGCAGAGACTTGTTAAAGGGACAACAGTAAAGGGACTCACTAGGTCACTACCTTTCCTTCTTCAAAAATAGTGGTGTCTTTCCAGCGCTCCCTGCTTCTGAGAGCAGGGGGTTGGGCGGGGTGAATAGTGTCTTTTTAACAAGTCTGCGCCTCACGCCTCTGTTCATTTCAACTCATATGCATTTGCATGTGAAAATTACCTTCCTAGCTCCTGAACTGATGCTCACAGAGAGAGACCCCTTTCTTTGAAGCTTGAGAAGACATTGCTATGAAAAATAATTATCGTTTCCGTTCTGATACTCACCCTGTGCCCTCTTGTACCTCACACATCAGAGTGTGCAGACAAGAAACCACACACCCCAGCAAGAATTCATTTTATTTTAAGCACAGGCCTTCTGAAACAAGCAGTCATTGCTTACCTCTGATTTGCTATGATAAAACATGGACCCTGCAACTTGCTTTCTCCTGTTTTTGTGTCTTGTGTCATCTCCTGATATCTGCTATAATTTGATTTCCTAGTTTACAGATCCATTTTGCAGGCTCTGGGGAGCCTTCTCTTTGCATGTATACAAGAACATCTCAAAGCCCAGTGAACAAGGTAGCTTTGCTGAAGTTAGTAACACAGATCTGCTGACTTACACCAGCACAGGAGACTCCTCCCTGCCAGCACTCAGTCTCACCCTCTGCTCCCATAAGCAGGGGTCCTGGCTACTTGCTTCAGCAACATCCTGAAAGTTGAGTTTCGGCCCTGTATCTACTCAGCTTCACCCAGGTAAACAGGAAGGTGGGGGCTGACTCACTTTCTCAGCCTGCCTGTGGTAAGGGTAACAGGGGTAACAAATTCATCATGTGATCCCCCTTCTCAGAGTAGCTTTCTACTTCATCAGTGCATATCTTCCCGTTTGAAAAATGAGAAAATGAAGATTCAAAGAGTTTTTCCTCTAGATGAGTAGCAGGCGTGGTATGAAGGCAAGGTCCTGGCAGACTCTGTGAAAATGGTGTTCTTAGAGTCTCTTTGTGGATGCCCATGCATTCACACTCCAGTCCACACTTTCTAATGTAGGCACAGGGCTGCTGAAGGTTCTGTGTGAGTCCCTGAATGTCCTAGAACATGAGAGAGAGAGAGAGAGAGAGAGAGAGAGAGAGAGAGAGAGAGAGAGAGAGAGAGAGAGAGAACAACCATCAGCTCTTCCACCACAGCAGCAGACTGCAGGGGCAGTCCACCTGACATTGTTGAGAGTCACTGCTGCCCATGCTTTGTACAAAAGGGACAGACTAGGGAACCACACCCAGAAGGGCCTTCACACCGAACAAAGCTCAGAGCATCCAGAATACATAGCCAACAGCCTTTCGCCTGCATTAAATACAGCAATGCCCTGTGTGCTGAAGAGGTTTTGGTTAATGAGGGACCACAACTGCAGTCACATGAGACAGTAACCAACCTGAAAACTTAGGGTCTAGATGCTGTAGCCATATCAGTGGTACTAAACATTATCGAGTGTTTGTGGGTATCTTAGTTAGAATTTCTATTGCTATAATGAAATGCCATGACTATGACTAAAAGCAATTTGGGGAAAAATGGTTTATTTCATCTTACACTTCGCGATAACAGTCCATAACTAGGGAAGTCAAGGCAGCAACCCAAACAGGACAAGAACCTCAAAAGAGGAGCCAAGGCAGAAGCCACAGAGGGTGCTGCTTACTGGCTTGCTCTCCAAGGCTTGCTCATCTTGCTTTCTTACAGCACCCAGGACCACCTGTCCAGGGATGGCCCCACCCATAGTGATTTGGGCACTCCCACATCAATCATCAATCAAGAAGATGCTGTAGGCTGCCCACAGCCTATCCTGTGGGGGGATTTTATTAATTGAGACTCCCTCCTCTCAAATGACTCTTGTATCAAGTTGACATAAAAATTAGCCATGCAGTGGGGTTGCTGGTCTAATTACCCCCACTCACTCTGCTTCTTGTAACCCATGTAATAAACAGGCTTGGAGACATCATAAATAAGGAGAATGATTCCACTCCTCATGTCCCATCAGAACAGCCATATTTCTCTGTGTATCTTTCCTGAATAAGCTATTGACCATCACAGTAGTACTACTGTGGTCACTAAAAAAAGGCAAGATTAGACTCCAGAGAAATCATGTGATGTGTTCAAGGTCATTGTTCCAGACATTAGCAGCATTGTGTCCCACACTCAGGGTTTCTGGCATCAGGTCCAGAGCTATCCAATACTTTCCCAAACACCAATAACATATGGCAAGCCTCCTGCAGAACACCAGATGGTCACTGATACAAGTATGTTCTCTGTACATTTGCCACACCCACAGAATAACATATAGACAAACATGCTAACTAGGATATTTCACAGAAGAAAATTGCCTATTTGGATGATAGCTTGGAAAAGCTTCCTCCTGGTAGGTATATTCATGGCCTGCAGCAGGGAATTTCAATAATGAACAATCCTTGGAGTACAGAGGTGATGTTAGACTTGCCTCCCAGTTGATTTTCTCTGCCCAGTGTTTGCAATGCTCTGTTGCACAGGCGAGGACTTCTGGAGTAGATTTCTATCTTCAGCATAATCTGTAGGTGGGGCTTGCATGCAGCAGTAACTCTCTTAAAGCCTATGGGGAAATGTGTGCAATAAGTATGTGAAGCCACCATTTCGTGTAGCAAAAAAGGAAATGAAGTGAAATCGGTGGCTGAAACATATGCAGCAGAGAGAAATTCTGGGGTCATAATCTTCAAGCCATGAAAATGACATGTCTGGGGCACATTAATCCATGGAAAAAGATCAAAAAAACAAACAAACAACAACAAAACACTGTTGAATATAAAGTGGGGGTACCAGGATTCTCTATTCTCCACTTGTGACTATAAATCCATTCGCCCCTATCAGCCTATGAATTCATTGATGTAACCCATAGTCAGAAATCCCTTGGAATTCCTCAAGGATTATTTAGCCGATTTGCAAATCAGTTTGTAGATCAAAGGCTGGTGCAAACCTCTACTCTGGGAAGAAGTACCTGCTGTCGGAGGAGAGTTAGCACAGCTAACCCTGGGATGGAAGCCACAGGGCTAGACTGGGATTGATGAACAATGTGAATAAGTGTCTTCTTGAAGATGCCTCATCTTCCTTAGGTGTGCTGGGTGTGGTTATGTAGACAACTCACCCATTCAATGACCCCAGTTCTCAGTTTCAGAAAATAATTGTGATGTTGTTTAAAAACTTATTTAAAAAGTTTGTAATGTGTAGGTAAGTAAAATTGAAGGTCATCATGCAGAATCTCTACACATCCTTTCCTGTCTCATTCATTACCTGTGGTAGTGTTCCATAAAATGACTGCCCTAGGGGAATTAGTGAATGCTGAAACCATTGCTTGTTTAAGGGGAAAGGAAGGTTAGGCTCCTGCCAGCCACTGATCATAACTCTATTGTCATTAAGCATCTTGTCCATCCTGAGCAATATATAGCTTTGTTCTGCTTAGAGAAACCCCACTTAATGTAATTTTGTGTATTAACATTGAGCTCACCTGATGGGAGATGTCCATTCTGTAAATATGTTTTTCATACTGGTTAATGAATAAAGCACTGTTGGCCAATAGAAAAGCAAGATAGGTGGGACTAGGAGACAAGGAGGATTCAAGGAAGTGGTAGGGAGGAGTCAAGTTGGAGAGAGCGAACACCAGCCCTACTCACCGGTAAGATGAGACCACGTGGAAATACTTAGATTAATAGAAATGGGTTAATACTTAAGACAGAGCTAGCCGATAAGAAACAAGTTACTGGCCAACAGAATTATATCAAATACAGCATCTCTGCGCGTTATTTGGGGCTGGCGCTGCAGCAGTATGACCAGGCCCAAAGAAAAAACCTTACTCCTAACATATCCCACTTCTGACACCAGATATTGATGTTTAATAAGGATCAGGAGAAACAAATAGGCCAAATAGATGTTTATTCAGGGAGAAATAACTCACAACATAGATGAACACCAGCAGGTTCCTGGTTCCAAGGATGCCTCCAGAAGTGCTCCTGTCCCCGTGCTGCAAGCAAGAGACCTCTCCAGAGCCCCCTCCTCAGCCTTAGTTCCCCCAGGTCACGTCTTGCCCTGTCTCCAACCCCCCATGGGTGTGGTCTATGACACAGGTATGGACAAGGTGAATATCTCACTACACTCACCAGCATCCCTGTACCCAAGGGCTGAGGTCTATACAACTAACATGCCTATTTCCTCATCACAGCCTTCTTGTGCCTTAGAGCCTTGAACTAGCACATTGAGTTTGTGCCATGAAAACACATACCACCAAGCAGACCCTGAAAAGGTACTTGTTTACTGAACACAGAGAACCTTTCAAGTCATTTTGCCACTTGTCATACCTGTAGATGGCCATGAAATACCACACTACCATCAGGTTACAAATTAATTTTAACATGTAAGTGAGTTACAAATATTGATTCCACAAACAATGAAAATTGATTATTTTTATAATCATAAAGAAGTGTTGAACTTAAAACATCACAGCTAATCCCACATGGGAGAAGAATGATTGTAGTCTACACACCTGTACCAAATAACGAGTGTGTTTCAAGTGCGCAGTTTAAACTAGCCTCTCTTAGTGAGGTATACCTGCTTACCTTTGCTTATTACAGATAGCAAATATAGTCAGATAGACAACCATTCTGGTCCTGGCCCTGGCCATGAGTCCTACAGAAACCCCACATGCACAAAGTTTGTCCCCAATCCCCTTACCATGCATCTCTAAATATATGTGGACCCCTCCATTTCCCCAATCTGAAATTTTCATCATTTCTTTAATATTTATTTTACTTTTATGCGTATATGTGGTTGGCTGAGTGGGTGGCTGTGTACTGTGATGCCCTCAGTGGCCAGAAAGCACCTGCAGTTACCAGCCACCTGATATGGGAGCTGAAAACCAAACCCAGGTCTTCTGAAACCACTAAATATCTTTTCATCCCTCTATTAAAAATTTATAACTACTACTAAGAAAACTGCAATATTTTCAATGAAATACTCAAACAGTTTTAAAACACAGATCTGCATAGTACAGACAATTTGAGACATGGTGCTAGGGATGAAACTCAGGCTCTCAGGCATGTTAAGTAGATGTTCTACCACTAAGCCATATTCCTAGAACCAACATTCAAAGTCTTCCCTCACCCAAATATCTCACAGCACAACGCTATGCATACTGCTCATATTCCTGTCTAGCATCCCTGGTAAGTGGGTTTAGCATCACCAGAGACATTGCTGTCTGCTGCTTAATTTGCTTGAGATATTTTTAAAATTATAAATGACTCTTCTCTGCTTCTTGACTATGGATACAATGTGACCAGCCACTTCCTGCTCCTGTCACTCTGGAGACCAGCCCCCTCTTGCTCATGCCTTCCTTCTTGTGGTGGGCTGTATCCCTTAGAACTATAATCCTAAACAAACCCTGCCTGCCTTGAATTGTTTCCCTTGGGTATTTTGTCACAGCAATGATGTAAGTACCTACCTAGTACATATAACTTCTGTGTTTAGTGCTAAGGAAAAATCTAACAGGGATTTGGTAAACAGGAGCATGGTTTTTGTCACTGTCCAAGGCATGGACCTCAATGTGTGACCTAGCAAAGCAATGTTAATTTCAAGAGATATTGGCCATGCTTAGAGTTGGAGATCTACCATGAACCAAGTCAGGGAAAGGTATACGATCTGGATAATGGAATGTGATGAAAGGAAGGAAGCAAGTATTCACAGAAAGTGGGCTTTTCCTCTTTAAACAGCTCTTCCTGTCAAAGGAACTGTACTCTGAAGTTCTCCCTCAGGCACTCGACTTTTTAGGGGACTGTCATAGTTATCATACTACTGTATATTTGGTCAGAATCCTGCAACTCAAACACCTAAAACAAGATTGTTTTACTGTTACAAATTACTCCTCAATAAGTTTGGTATTTCATGTTCATTGCAGACCCCAGATTAGCAACCTCCACGAAGCCTGGCCGGCCTCTTTCAAGTAGGCAGAAGTCTACAGGTGCAGAAGCTCGGGCCCTGATTGTACTTGGGCCCTAACTGTACTGTGTTGCCTATGGGGAAAGCATTTAATATCATTATCCAGTCCCAACACTGAGTGACAATGTTATCTATCCCCACTGGGCAGAGAGATTTCAAGTATGAATGTGATCTTAATTAGATACTCCTCCTTCCAACCCAGTTATGAAGATGGTTTCACTGAGGTCAGAAGAAGATGGGAGAATTTGATTAAAGTCAGTCACCAGGAAAATACCATTAGTGTAGATGTGAAACCTGAAAAGGACATGACAGGCTCCAATCTCCTCACCACTGCATTGACAATTATGCTCTTAATGGGAGTTTCTATTTTGACTCTTCAGCATGTTCACGATATATTAGGAAAATAATCCATTTGAATGATGTCCAATTTGAAAATATGAGGCTGAAAACATGCACAAACCTATTCAGGCACCATGCTGAGTTATTTGCTCCAACAGTCAGTCCCAACTGCTAGCCCCTCTTAGCTCTGGTTTCATTACTCTGACAGCTGAACCAGCATGCTCATGGCTTGCTCTGTCTTGAATGTCTGGGGTGATGAAAATAATTGTCAGGTTATGTGCAGTATTTTCTAAATTAACTTGAGCTCTGTCTGAATGTACACGCATATACACAATACCCAAGTAGGTGGAAGACATAAGCTCAAGGTTCCACTAGACCGGGTAGCATCATGAGAAGCCAGTTGTCACCCTTGTGATGTAAAGGGGGAAGTATTCATTTAAGATATATTCAATGGATCAATGCTACAGTAAAATGAATTTGAAATATACATACTCATTACTCATAAATGGGGTATGCTCTACAAAGGGACTCTCTCAGCATTCTGTATCTGCAAGGTCGCTGAGAGCAGAGAGCCAGGCAAATCTGAGTGCAAGTAATGTGGAAGTCTGCTCGGTTGGTTTTTACTTTGTTTTTGTTGTTTATATACAGTGTCTTACTACAGCTTTTTCCTCATAAGAGTCCATCTACCTCTGCCTCACAAGTTCTGGGATTAAAGTAATGTGTTACAATGTTGGCAATTTAAAGTTTGTTTTATTTTTTTAAAAAAAATGACTAAAAACTTGTAGTGACTGTCAAGATACCTCAGCTGGTTCAAAAAAAAAAAAAAAACCCTTCGTCCAGTATCCTCAGGACAGCAGTGGGGTGGACTCTGCCTACCTGACCACAAGACAGCAAGACAAGAGTCTCGAGGAGGTTCATTCTGTCCTCGACCATCACAAACAGAACTCAGCCTTCTGAATGATCCAGGCCATCTGAACATCTTTTCTTTATTGCTCTTACTTTTTAAACTTACTTTCTAAACTTATGCTGAGATGACAGAAACTGAATTTCTCGAGAGACAACAACAGGGACATAGGAAGGACAGAGAACGATAATGCAGATACACGGTCATTGCACAGCTGGGATCAGAAAGGTTGGTGGAGGCAATACCTGGCCTACCTCACGGAGCTGACAGACCTCGGACAGAAACTCACACTTCCAGGGTGCAGAATTAAAACAGATGCCAGCTGCACACTTGTTGCACAAGTTCTAACTTGTCTTAATAATAATAATAAAAACCCAGAGCCAGATATTAGGGTAAATGCTGAAAGATCAGAGAGACAAAGGAGCAAGCCAGGTCCATACCTTACCTAGCCAACTTCTCAGCTAAAAAGAGAGAGAGCTCCTGTCTCCTCCCATCCTATGCTCTCCTCTCTACCCAGCCATACCACTTCCTGTCTGTCTGTACAGATCTCCAGACTTCTATAGTTAACTAGTGGCTAGCTCTGCCTTCTGATCTTCAGGCAAGCTTTATTTGTTCCAGTACAAACAAGGTATCACTACACAGCAGCCGCCTTTCCTTCCTGCTATAGACATCTCTGTCCAGGGGACAATTGCCATAGGTACTGTGGCTTCACTACACCTTCCACTTTCTCAAAGCCCCACTGACCCTCTGTCCTGCAGGGCCAATGAAGCCCACGGTTCCTATTTAGACCTGAGCCTTACTTTTCAGGGTGGATATGCTCTATAGCCTAGCTTTGGGTGCCCATTCAGAATGCCTGGCAGTAATGGGTCCCCTTCCTGGCCAGGGTGCCCTATAATTGTTCCACTGACCTGCCCAGTCTTCTACCCCACAGCCCTTATAATACATCTGGACCCCATAGGGCCCATCCAAAATGAGCATAATTGGAGAAGACCCTTACTAACTAACTAACTAATCATGGCCACATTGTGATGTGGCCTCTTAGTGATATGGTGCTGTTGCTGCACTCATGGGATGGCATCACACAGACTACAGAAAAACATCAATAGCAACAGTATATATAATAGAATAATAGTTTACCATAAACCATTAATATATAGTACCTGTGTACTGTCTGTGCTAATAGACATCTGTACCCCTGTGTGCATTGTGTATTAACTCACACAGACTTGCCATGTAGCTTTAGTCTGCATGGCATGGAAGGAATGTGTTCTGTTGTACTTTGGTAGCCTTATACCTGTCATTCACTGTCACCATTGACAAGTCATTCCTGTCCTTGGTTCTTACATCATGAAGGGACTCTCTCCTTTTAACATTCTGGTTATTTATCAGTTTCAGTCATTTCACAAATGCTAGATGGTGTTACAAAACTTAGCAAAGTGATCTGTGTTCAAGAACATGATTTCAATCCATATGATTTTTGTATCAGAACTAAGAGACCCAAAGGATGTATGACTTTATCACTTTTAACATGATGCCAACCATTACCAGGCCCTCCCTTGGAGAAAAGCTAGGTCTAGTAAGAGATCTAAGATTTAAGCTTTGTGATAGCTCACTTAAACCATCCCCAAGAGAAAGGCCAAGTTATATGGTCATATACACTTATCAAAATGCTGGACTCACTCCACCTACATCATGGCTACCATGTTGCCACCATGTCAAATAGCACAGAAGTGTCCATGAGTACCTTTGAGTTCTGGCTAAAAAGCAGGTAGAGTTGAGATACAGTGAGATTGGCTTGTGGAAATGTCTGCATATTGCCTGTAGTAACTCTCTATAGAGTTGAATTTTGATGCCTGTCCTTCTGTGCAAATGACTTCAAGAATATAGTTATAAGCCATGTGGACTTACTCAACATTTAAACACCAAATATAAGGCATATGTCCACATATGGCCATATTCTACTGCCTCAACTACCAGAAGCATATTATTAGTGCATAGAAAAAATTGAAGAAGTCTAGGCTATTCTAATGAATTTCATAACTTGTCTTTCATAATATGAAAGAAGCTTGGTGAACATTTGCAGATTTTGGTAACCACCCTAACACTTTACCTTCACCACTGTGAGCTTTATCTGTGTCCCCAACGTAGTAGCTTGGAAAACTAAAAGAAATTTCTCATATTACCAAGGAAAGTTTCACTAATAGGAACAATAAAACATGAAATTATTTTAGCAATCTCTGTATTGAAATGTCTGAAATATTTGTTCTCTTTAAAAATGTATGGCTTGTGATATCATTTTCTACTCTTCACACTCTCCTCATATTTAATAGTTTTAGTTTTGTTGCCTTGGGTTGCTTTGCCATTGCCCTCTTACCTCATATGGAACAAATAATATAACTAGAAAACCCTCCCACTAGGCAAGCAGCATCCATAACAAGATCTTGGTTAGAAGGAGGTGTGCATTTTTCACTAAATGGTGCTGGAAAATTTGACAACTCCATGTAGATGAATGCAAATAAATTCATACTTATCAGTCTGCACAAACTCAACTCCAAATGGGACCACACACACTGAATCTGATAGGAAAGAAAGCAGAAAATTGTTTTGAATTCATTTGGTAAGGAAAAATCCATTCTAAATAGAACACTGGTAGTCCAGGCACTAAGATAAACAATTAATAAATGGAACCTCAGGAGACAGAAAAGCTTCTGTATAGCCAAGGGCACATCATCAAAAAAAGCAGCAGCCTACAGAATGGGAAGAGATCTTTACCAACTCTGCATCCATCTGGTAGAGGGCTAATATCCAAAATGTATAAAGAATTCAAGAAACTAGATATCAAGAAAGAAACTCAATTAAAAAGTTGGGTACATATCTAAACAGAGAATTTTTTAAAAAGGAAACTCAAAAGGCTGAGAAACACTTAAAAATATTCAACATCCTTAGTCATCAGGGAAGTAAAAAACAAAACAAAACAAAAAAAAAACTACTTTGGGATTTCATCTTACACATATCAAAATGGCTAAGATTAATTAAACAACTAGCAGTTCATGCTGGTAAGTAAGAATATGAAGCAACGGGAAAACTTATCCATTGCTTGTGGGAGTGCAAACTTGTGCACCCACTGTGGGAATCATGTAGAGGTTCATCAGGGAGATGGGAATCAATCTACCACAAGATCCAGTTATACCATACTGCATCCTATCACAGAGACACTTGCTTAACCATGTTCATTTTTGCTCAATTCACAATAGCAAAAATTAGAACAGGCTAGATGACCCTCAACAGAAAAGTAAATAAAATATGGTACATTTACACAATGGAGTATTACTCAGCTGTTAAAAAAATGAAATCACAAAATCTGCAAGTAATTGATGGAACTAGGAAAAAATCATCCTGAAGGAAGTGGCCTAGAATCAGAATAACAAATGTGGGATATTAGCCCTTAAGTCAATGATAACCAAATTACCAAATTACCAAATTCCATAGGACCACATAAGTTACGTATACAGTAAGGGACTGGTGGAGAGAGGACCTATAGCTTGTTCTAGGAAAGGGAATAGAATAGTTATGGATGGATGGGTAGATGGATGGATGGATGGATGGATGGATGGATGGATGAACGGATGGATGGATGGATGGGGATGGGAGGGATAGAATGAAAAGTCAAGAAAGGAGGGGGATGAGGGATGGAATATGGGAAGAGACAAAGTTAAGGTTCATATAAAAGGTATTATGGGAATCTAATGCAGTAGAAGCTTCCTAAAATATATACATATATGAAAACAATCCAAATGATATCACCAAAGTAATAGGGGAGACAGAGCCCCAATTGGCTATCTCTTGTCGCCAAATGAAGCTTCCAATACTAGGATTGAGGTACATCTAATTGAGTTGTTGACTAAAGGGGTTCAATGGAAATGCCAAATAACTCAGGATGTTGCCAAGACTATAGGTTTCTCTCACAAACTAACAACAAGACCCATTGCTGAAGACAATAATTATACAACGCACTGGACATACAGAAGTCAAGCTGGTGCCTACCTAGAGTCTTCACCTCTATGAGCTAGCATTTTTGGTACAGGAAGGTACTCTGCATACTACCAAAAGAGAAACATAAGCACCACTCCAGCTACAACCGTTTGGTCTACAATGGTGTCCTGCCTACAAGCACAACAGTTGCAAAAAGCGTGTGAAAATAACCAACCAATATCTGATTGGACCTAAGCCCACTCCATAAGATAGAACCCATATCCAACACCACCTGGGTGATCAGGAACCTGAGACTAGATAGCTCAAGGACCAAGGGTTAATCCAAATACATACATACATACATACATACATACATACATATAATAACTTCTAATGACATTTCACTATAGTCATAGATTAGTTCCTTGTTCGCCCATCATCAGAGAAGCAGCTTCCTTCTGCAGAAAATGGGAACAAATACAGAACTTTATAGCCAATCATTACACATAGAATGAGAAATCTTGGAACTCCCATCCCCAAAGGATATAGCTTCATCAAATCCCTCTTCTCAGGGATTCAGGAACCCCACAGAAAAGGAAGAGTCATAAGGGACAGAGGAGACCAAGAAAACAAGGCAGTCTACATCAACAGGATGGATGCATATGTGAACTCACATAGATTGAACCAGCATGCACTGAGTCTGCATGGGTCTCTATCAGATGGGGCAGGGGTGGGGTCCTAGATCCTAGGGCTAAAAGGAGAAGCAAATACATATCTCTGTCCCCAACCCAAAAGCTGTCTCCAATTGATAATCACTTGCAAGTAAAATTTAGTTTCCTCCAAGGAAGTCTCAATAGGGAAACAACTACTAATCTTAAAGTTAGGCTGCATGGCCAGAAGATGGCCAACAGAAACACAAATTCAAAGCTGACTTGAGTATTTCTTGTCTCATAATGTCCTGTCAAGGCTTCCCCCCCACCCTTTTTTTAAGAAAAAATTATATTTTTATTGTTATTTTTATTTATTTACTTTACATAGTTATATATGTGTGTATATATAATATTTGTATACTTTTTCTTTTTTGTTTTTATTCTACAGGTTCTTTGTAAATATATTATAGCTTCAGTTTAGTGTTTTTATGGGATTCCAGAGTATGTAAGTAATTGTGTCTGTGATTCTTCTGCCTTCTCCTGGGCTCTTTTTCATTCTCTTTGTTTGTTTTATACAATTCCAATATGTTATTTTTTGTTTTTTATACTATATTATATTTCCATAGAAGCCTGTTTGTTTTCTAATGAAAGATGGGAAGAGGGTAGGTCCAAATGAGAGGCAAGGTATGGAAGAGCTGAGAGGAGCAGAGAAATAGGAAGCCATAATCAGAGTATATTATGTGAGGAAAGAATCTGTTTTCAGTAAAAAGAAAGAGATGAGGCCATGCAGACAGCTCCGCTGCTTCCTCCCCTGTTCCCTTGTAGTCAGTTCAAGGGGGATCAGAAACTTCCGATCACTGTTCCTCCCAGCCAAGGAGAGTCTGGGACTTCCAGCCACTTTCTGTAGAAAGGAGTTTTTCAAGTGAAACAGAGAGTAGACCATAAAAACAGATTCCAAAAGTAGGAGACAGGGCAGGAGAGACGAGACCAATCAGTATTTGCAGAACAGTGTGCCTTGTGCTTACAGATTACATGCAACCAGTGCAAGATGTGGACCCTGCAGATGGGTCTTATCATGGTTTCTGTATGATCAGCATGATTTCCAACTTTTCATATGGTCAAACTCCCAAGCAGTCAGTACTCTATGCTCCTGGCCTTGTGCCTCTTGGAACACTACAAGCCAGGGCTCAGGAAATACAACCTGCCACCACATATTCCTCTATCAGCCATCAATGAACTGCATGCCCAAAGGTGATTTTATAAGGTCATAACAGAGTGGGAAACTTCCCTATATTATAACCCAGTCAACATCAGAGCCACCCTCACATCACAGCACATGCACGTGGGAACCCTGGTGTGGATAAACTTTCTGTGCTCCCAGCTGTAGAAAAAGGAAAACACAGAACCACAGACAGGAAATGACACTCCACAAAGGTAATAAACAGCTGCAGTGCTACTTTGTGTATTTCCCATGGTGGGATTATTACTGTAGTTTAAATGCACTTTTAAAAACAGTTTGCTGTAAGCAACATGACGCATGATGGTGGCTGGGGTCTCATATATCTCTTATTTCCCACCTGCCTACATTGCACCAGGAGACCACATGGCCCAGACTTTGACTGACCTTGACCATTATGTACTGAACACTCTAGGATGTTACCTAACATTAGAAATTACCTAAGAATGCCTTTTCCAGAACAGGACCCTGTGATTCAGTGACACATGACTGAACTTGAAGTTACTAATGGATCATTTCATGTGCTTTTCATGTGCTTCAGCCAGAGAAGATATTAACACTGTGTCCTCTACCACCTCATACACTCAGGTTGTTTGTCTTGTTTTCAGACACTCTGTTCTGCTGGCCCTGTGCAAGTTGAACTGGAGGGCAAGCAAGGAGCTCTTCGCCTGCATATTTCTTAATACCAGTCATCAGCCCCTACTGCAAACCACCAAGGACACACACATACATACATACATACACACACACACACACA
Source organism: Phodopus roborovskii (assembly GCF_943737965.1). Taxonomy (NCBI): domain Eukaryota; kingdom Metazoa; phylum Chordata; class Mammalia; order Rodentia; family Cricetidae; genus Phodopus; species Phodopus roborovskii. The sequence continues at coordinate 1,795,927 of NW_026126623.1, read as the reverse complement.
CACACACACACACACACACACACATCAACACACACACACACCACACACACTGGAAAAATAGGTCAGGCAATGTGCCAGGTGGGTCCTCGGGCTCATTAAGCAGCTCCTTGCTTGGCTGGTACCTGGCAAAACAGTTAAACAAATTAGTTAGCAAAGATTAAAGATTGTTTATCAGCTTCAGCTTGTCAGGAAAGCAACTATCAAGAGCTTCCTGGGCTAGCAAGATGGCTAAAAGGGTAAAGGTGATTGCAACCAATCCTGGAAACCTGAGTTCAACCCCTGAAGCCCACAAAGTAGGAGAGGGACATTCAAATTGTCCTCCACAGAAGAGTTATGCCATGGTGCTTTTGTAGGGGCACACACACACACACACACACACACACACACACACACACACACACACACACACCATACACTGTCAATAAGTGTTTGGAACAATTCATGATTTCCATCTGATGGAACAACCATTTCTATTCAGAGCTCACTACCCAGAGGTGCCTTCCACTGCTCCACTCTCATTCCCCTGCATCTATCTATTCATCATTATCACAGACAATAGAGAAGAGAGCAGTGAGCATTCGAAGCACCCGGGCATCTTTAACTCAGTTTACTTGAGCAGAACATGAGAGTTCCACCTTCATAGACTGCAGCCTTTGGTTTGCTCTGGCCCTTCATTGTGAGGAAGAGGAACTGGGCCTGCCCTATTTTCTACCAGATCCTTCGACATGTACGCTTTCTGTCTTACCTCAAAGGATGCTGGACATTGTCTTTAAAACACAATGTCCAGCAGCCCCTCATACTGATTCTTAGTAAACAGGAGAGACTCTAGCTCATGCAGAGGGGGAGTTTGGAGGAGTTCTCTGAAAAGATATGGATTAAATAAAGGTAAGTTTAAAAAAAAAAACATGTCTTAGTCTCATTAACCAGAATATATCCTAACCATGTGTTTTGCTTTTGATTTTAGAGATCCTGCTAACCCTCCACAATATCCTTCCCCAGGGTTCAATGTCTCAGAATCAGGCTTGGAAGAATAGCTAACTACCTGGGGAAAAATTTAGTATTCTCCCTCAAACTTAGCAAAGATTGTTTAAGACTTTATTGCTAGAGAGCGTATACAAAGGCTTTTATAGGCCCAGACTAAGAAAAACACCAAGTACATTAATATTAATCAGAAAATATAAACACGTGACCATAAATCTAGGATAATTAGCTCAAAACTGCCCTTGAAAAAAAGATCTAACCAAGAGGATATTGTCTCTCCTGAGAAAAGGGTCTGTTTTATGAGTAAAATTGCAACACACGTTATGTGTACATAAACACAGAGCGGGGTAGAGAGAATGATAGGATGGGCATCCATGTGCACTCCTTCCAAGACTGAAGCTGCTGTTCTCTAAAAAGTGAAGTGAGCTTACTAAATTAACTCTTAAGAAGCAAAGAAATGCATTTGGTAGCGCCACCTGGTGGATTCATCTAAAAGTACCATAGTCCCTTTCTCACAATTAAATTGGTTTGGAGAGAAACAAATCCTAGCATGTAATGACCATTCAGTTCACTAATTCTCCCCCTGGCTCTCCTTCATTTTTCTCTCTGGGCATCTTTAATGTACTTTCCTTCCCTCTTTAACCAGCTGATGCTTGAGGTTCTGTGTCTCATTTCACAGTCTTTCCCTTGCATTAGAGCAATTTTGCAGCAAGTTTTACAGCAAGGGCAGTAATAAAGACTATTATTGTAAAATGGCCACAGACAACATTACAAGGAGCAATAAAACAAGCTGTCACTCACAGCTGGCATTGTGCAAGCCACCTGACCCATTTGTAGCTGCTCGGAGCAACTGCTTTTCACCCATCTGCTGTGTTTGGAAAGATCTGTCACCTGTCTCCCCCTGTCAAGGTCACCACACCCAAGACAAGTTTCAGAATGTGCTGACCTCCCATGTTAGGCCACCCTAGCATATTTGTGAAAGCATGACCAGTTCTTGCAGCTCCATCTCTGAGCTCTGATGAAGCCTATGCATCAGAAATTTCACCAGGAGTCCTCTGCAGCTGCAAGACATACCAAATCCCATCCTTGCACACGTTTCTCTAAACATTTTAAATGCAGTATACCAGTGGCTGCATGAGCAGTATGAAGAAGACAGAAGAGCCATGCTTTGTGGAAGTAGCTCCAAGTTAATGAGCAAACCTATTCAGTATAAACTGAAATGCTTGCGTATGCTATCACTACAGCCTACAGGACTCTAAGTTTGGATGAGGGTATCACTCGCCATCTTCAATAAACAATTCTCTGGACTCTAGCAAGAACTTGACCTAGCAAGTGTGTAGGACTGTTGGGAGCATTCAAGGTAACCCTAGTAACAGGTATAGTCCACCAAATTCTTGTTGTGAGCTAAATGTCTTCATGAGAATTATCCACATATTAGCTCATCCTTTCAGTCACAACCAAACTAAGATGAAGACTGTGTGGAGGACTATGATAACTGGCCAAAGCCCATAAGCAAGTGAGTGCTAAAGCCAGAGTTGGAAGCCCAGAAAAAATATTCCAGAGTCCTGTGACCTTTTGATAACTTAATGTGATTCATTCTTTGACAGGGTCTCATGTAGCCCAGACTGGTTTCAACCTTGCTATGTAATTAAGAATGGTCTAGAATTTCTGATTTTTCTGCCTCCATCTCCAGAGGGCTAGAATTACAAACAGAAGCCAGTATGTGTAGTTTAATATAATTCGGGCCATCAAACCCATGGCTTCTTGTATGGGAGGTAAGCACCCTACCAATTGAGCATCCCTAGCCCCTAAAACTAGTCTTTGGCGATTTATAATTTTATCATTTTTATTGCTTCTGTGAGAATCTCATACAATGTATTTTCCTCATATTTACCCTCTCCTCCTTCCAGATCCACCCACCATGCCTTACCCATCCAAATTTTTGTTCCGTTTTGTTTTTTTCATCCATCAAGTACAGTTTGTGCAGCCCACACACTCTTGGATGAATGGACCCCACCATAGACAACATAAGCAACTCACCAAGGCTGTATCCTTAAAGAAAATAACTCTTTCTAGCCTAGCTCCTGCCAATTGCCAACAGCCCTTATCTAGGAGTAGAACACCATACCTACCTCTCCCACTCCGTGGTAGGGTTTTGTCTGACTTGAACTTACACAGGTCTTGTATGTCCTGTCATAACTACTGTGAATTCGTATTTGCAGCTTCCCTTTGGTGTCCAGAAAACAGACCTCTTTCTTTGTAGTCAGACACCTTGTAGTCAGACACTGTCTCTGTCTCTTACATGTTTTCCATCCCCTCTGCTGCAATGGAATCTGAGGGTTAGGAGTAGGGGATATGACATAGGTGTCCCATTGAGGACTGAGCATTCTCCGTTCTCTGACCACATGTGGCTCTCTCTCTGTATTAATTGCCACCCACTGCAAAAAGACTCTTCTCTGTTGAGAGATTAGATGCACTACCTTTGTGTGTGCCATTAAGAATCGGTTTAATACTATTTACATTTAACAGGGTATTATTTGTAGGTTCTCCTCTAGGGCCTATGACTTCCAATAATACTCACATGCCACTTTTGCATGAGTGGGCATGTCTTGCCAGATTTTTCATTGTTCTAACTTGCAGGGTTCAGAGCTGGGTAAGATTGATAATTACTTTTCCCTTCCAAAAGCATGCACAGTACCTCCCAAAACTACAAAGCTAGTCAGTAGGGATGAAGCCTTCAAGAGAAGTGAATGCAAGCATGATTTCTCTGTGTTCTATAACTCAGTTATGTGCTATCTTCATCATACTATCAAATTCCGGAGGATAACCAAGGGCAATGGGAGTAACCTGCGATGTTTAGGATCTGTGAAAACTCAGTGGTGAACAATTCCAAAAGAGGTGACCCATTCCTGGCACTGGACTTTTTATTGTCAATTATCAGAATCAATATTTTCTATGACTCTTGAAATTGGCCAAAGGCTTGCAACCACTCTGGAACTATGTGTTTAAGAAAAACACACAAATCTCATGAAAAGAAATTATTTGTGGCATTTTAAATTTACTTTACCTATATCCCTAGCTCCTGGACTCTAGGTTGAAAGTTAAAAAAAAAAAGTTTACATTTCTGGTGCAGACTATAAGTCATCAGGAAGAAAATTATTCCCCAAGGAAGCACAGGTTTTTTTTCTCTTGCTGGAAAAAGACCTTTAAATGTACTTATGTACTTGCTCTAAGAACTAAAGAAAGTGAAGACAATGCCTCATCAAATAAAGAATATTCATAAAGAGCTAGGGATCATGCACACACAGAGAAAGAGAGAGAGAGAGAGAGAGAGAGAGAGACCAAAGTCCAATAAAAAGTTCAGCATAGACTTTTAGCAGCAAAATTTAATAAGTAGTGGAACATGCTAACAAACCTGGGAAATAGGTTATTAATATTGTGCAGTTCTGGGGGCAGAAAAAAAGAGCCAAAGGTGGCAGATAACATCAGGGAAATGGTGTTTTCCAGACACAACAGGACAGTCACACACATGAACTTACAGTACAGGCACAAGTTCCAATCATACAAAAATCCCAGCACATAGGTGAAAGATGTAGACTTGAAATCCCACCATCAGCTGAAGAACTGTTAGTGTTTGATAGCTTCTGTAAGAGGGAGTCAGTTTTCTTTAACAATGTGACCCCTGGTGTGTTGGTCACATGCCAGGGCAAGCAAGCTCTATTCTGCAGGCTAGATGAACAATGCAAACTAGACTTGATAGGAAAAGCAAAACAGGAAGAAGAAATCTCCAAGCTGAATGAGAAGGGATGGGGGCATGGAGAGGGTAGTAATGGGAGAAGTTGTGGGAGTGAACATGCTCAAAATACCTTGTATGGAATTCTCAAAGAATTACTAAAAACAAGTGGTGTGTGGCCTGAAAATCAGGCAATGAAGAGGGGCTCTCAGAAGTTTGAGCAATCATCAGAGGAAGCAACATGCGCCAAGAGGATCTGAGAGAGGGGGGAGAAAAGCAAATAGGATGTTAGAAGAAATGATGGCTGAAAGCATTGCAAAATTGATGGAAAATATTAACTGAGCAACCAAGAAGCTCCACAAAGCCTAATCTCAAAGCTCTGCATCCAAATGCATCATAACCAAGCATTTTAGTGACAAAGACAAACACAAAAGCCCAGGAGCAAGCAAGTACCAGATAAAAACCTTAATAAGATCAACAGTAGACTTCTCATCACACCCTACAAAACAGAAGATGTTCAGAGGGCTAGCAGTAAAAGGAAAATGATTGTCAACAAAGAATTCCCTATCTAACCACATAACAACAAAAAATTACCCAACAATATTATATGTAGAAATAAAAGGAGAAATTACAATTTTACTGAAGATTAAAAAAAATAAAACAGGAAAAAATGAATTGCTAGACAGTTCCTGTCATATGTCCTTCAGACAGAAATGAGAGGTCAATAAGAAAATCCAGGTTGTGAAATAAAGAGTATCAGCAAAGAGAATCACATAGGTAAATAAAAATGGGGTGTAAGTGTATTTTATGCATAGTTCTTTGTTTCTGTGTCTTTTAAAAGTAAGTCAAATTAGGAAATAATTACAAACATGTTGACGGGCATAAAGCATAATTTCTACGATAATAACAGAACAAGATATGAAGGAGGGATTGGGGACAGCACAGTAGGAAGGTTTTTTATATAATATTGTAATTAAGTTGACATTAATGAAAATTAGATTGCAGTAAATTAATAGGTTAATTGGACCCCCAGGGCAATCACTGGGAAAATATCTCAAATATATATATATATATATATATATATATATATATTAAAAGAAACACCAAGGGAATTAATGTAAAACACTAAAAAGTACTTATTTAACACAAAAGAAGCCTTCATGACAACAAAAAGATACAGGATGCATCAAAAGCAGATACAAAGTGGCAGGGGTAGGTCTTAAACATCGGGTGAAAATGGAAAGAAAGTCTTCAAGTAAACCCAGAGATGTTAAGTAAAAGAATGCATCATCTAAATCCACAACTAAGCTTCTACATTACAAACAAAACAAAACAAAAATAACTAAAAAGAAAGTTAAATCCAAAATAAAGAAGAAAAAATAATAAATATTAAAGTTGAAACAGACAATGGAAAAAGCAATTTTAAAAAAATCAATAAAGTCTAAGTTGGTTCTTCAGTCATCTGCAAAATTGGCAAAATTGTAGTTAGGCCAACAAGCGGGGAAATGACAAAGGAGATGGAAATGACCAAATGTGGAGAAAAAAAGATGTCCCTTCCAACTTTGCAGAAATGCAGACATTGTCCTGAAATAATATAATAATAGTGTAATTCATAGATGAAAGGAAAAACTTAGAAAACAAAAACTGACTCTAGACTGAATTCCTATTTAGACAACTTCCTACAAAGAAAGTATAGGACAAGGCGATTCAGATCATTAGTCTTACCAAATATCTAAATAGCCAACATCAACAAAGAAAAGAACCTTTTCTAACTTATCCCATAAGATCATTTTCATCCCCCTAGGACAAAGTTGAGTCAAAGTCTTGGGAAGGAATGAAAATCACAAGCTATATGAAAACAGATTCAAAAAAAAAAAATGTTTCACACAGAGGAAGTCAAACTCAGCAATGAACAAAAACATTCATGTTATCATCAGGTGAAGTATAGCATAGTAATGCAAGGATGCTGTGGCATTTGAAAATCTCTCATGGAATAAGGAACAAATGCCGTGTGGTAATCTCAACAGCTACCTGGTAAATGTGTTGAGAAAATACCACAAGTTCCTCACAGTGAAAACATTCCACAAATTAGGACACTTACTGAATTTCCTTGAGCGGGTGCATGAACATATCAACATTACTTCATAAAAGACTGAACAGTCCCATCCCAGACAAGGAACCAGGCGAAGATGTCTGTTCCTACTAATTTCTAACATAGCTGTGGAGGCTCTAGCTAGGTCTACATAGTAAAGAAAAGAAAAACAATAATCAGATCCTAGGTTGTAAAAGAAAATGTACAGCTACTACTGCTAACAAATGACATGACTTTTATTTATTTATTGTTTACTTACTTGAAATTTCATACATGCATACGTGTCCTGATCAAACCTATCTCCCCTCTGTCTAGCACCCTCCACTTCCTCCCCTTCTACTACTTTCCCATCCCAGTTTCATGTGTTCTCTTTTAAAACCCACTGAGTCAACTTTGTGTTGCCTACATGTGCATAGGTGTGAAACAGTCTACTGGACTGGACAGTGGGCAGCTTCTCAAGGGCAAAATGCCTAAAGAAAACTGACCCTCCCTCAACTGACATGATATTAAATACTGACAATTCTAAACAAAATAAAATAATGCTTTACATAATAAGTATATTCTATGAAATTTTTTAAAAATACAATATTAAAATCCAACAGTAAATATCTATGTACTATAAAAGGAAAAGGAGGTGATTAAAATTTAATGTACAGAAATAGAAATAAACTAATTAAAAGCAAAAATAAGTATCAAATATTTTAAAATACAAGCAAGGAAATAACTCTGTAGTAACAGAATACTTAGGAGCAGTTGTAAAGAAGGAAATGAAAGACCTGGACATTGAAAAATATAAAACATCAGCAAAGTAACCAAAGCAAAGATCTAAATAATGGGAAGCTCCTCATAAATGTTATTCAGTGACTGGAAAGAGATAGGTATGGTCCAGATGGGATGTGCTCCCCACCTGAGGAGATCAGAGGCATCAGACCCCATCATAGGCAGCAGCCTCAGTGCTGAGAACTGAACTAGGGCAAACTTGAAGAACAGTCCATGCTTCTAACAGCTGAACTGTCTCTCAGACTACACACACACACACACACACACACACACACACACACACACACACACACCTCCATATTTAATCAGTATTGGGACAAATGACCCAGCTGTTGTAGACCTTACATTCTACAACACCATCTACAACATCTTGCTAGGCAAGATACACCCATTGGTGCAATTGTGAATTGACTGTTATTAGGCCAACCAACTACTTTCTGATTAGATTTGAGGACCTCTACACATGAGGGAATTCAGGTCAGACATTGTAATTCTGGAGAGAAAAAAAAAATATGTGGCTAGGGAGGTCTTTGGCCCTAGGAAGAATTTACTACTACTGGTTTGTTAACAACATGGTATCAAACTGCCTTTTAATTTTACACCCAAAGATAAATTCTCTCAGCCTTCATCAGAGAAGCTTCTCTTTTCAGTGAACTGTGATGAAGGCAGAAACCTGTAGCTGCTCAAAATACTAAGAAAAAGTGACACTTGCATGTTCAGTCTTGAACAGGACATTTATATTTTTGGTTGTGAGCCTAGCCTTTAATTGCTGAGCCATCTCTCCAGCCTTAACAGGGCATTTATACAACCTGCTCTAAGGCTCATAGAACATTTGCCAAAAAGAGTGTGGGAAGAATGTGAGAGCCAAATGATAAAGAGAAGGGTTTTGAAATGTTCTCTTCTTGGTATACCATAGCTAATACAGCAATGAACTCACAGTAACTACCATTGCTTAGGCCTACACTAGACTGGGTCTGTCAACACTCAGTCACTGATGGCAGAGAAAATCATGGATCCTGGTGGGAAGGGAAGGGGAGTCGATGTCTTCAGTTGCGTACCCACTACTGAGCCAAACAGGTTCTGGTGGTCATGGGAACAGCCATGCTTAAAATCAGAGGGTCATAAAACAAAACAAAATGTCATGAATAAGACTAGTAGGTAAGAACAGGACTTGTGTAGGGAAAGGGGGATGTAAGAAAAGCTTGGGTTGACAGTAATCAGAATGTATTATATATTCTTATGAAATTGTCAAAGAGTAAAGTTAATTTAAAAATCTATAATAAGACTCACCCAGTAGTTGAGAGGGAGAAGAGGGAGGCTTCTGATGACAAGATGACAACTCTTTCTTCCATATTTTTCATTGTTTTAAATATTTTATTAATTCTTTGAGAATTTCATACAATGTAGTTTGATCATAACCCACCCTAATTAACTACTCCCAGATCTACCTCTAGCTTTGTAACTTCCCAAACTTCATGCCCCCTCTTTTTTTTTTTTTGTTAAATAACCCATTGACTCCAATTTGTAATGTTCTTATACTTCCTAGGAGTGGGGCTACCCATCGGAGCATGGCTGACCAACCAGGAGCCACACCCTCAGAGAAAACCGATTCTTCCTTCTCTTGAAGCCACCACATCTATTTAGCAGAATAATAGTAGGTGTCTTCACTCCTGGGCCCTGTGATCACACTTGACCATGGCCAGCTGTAAAATAGAAGGTAAGTGTTTTCTCCTGTGGGTGGAGCCTTAGTTCAACATTGCACATTTGGACATCATCGGCTTTCAAAGAGTTCACAGCTGAGTAACTGTGAATTGCTGTTTTCCTCCAACAGCCTGCATAGCATGGTCCAGAACTGAGAGCCTGTCAATAGGTAGGTGCTTCCTGATCAGTTCCAACTTGATTTCCCATAATCAACACCTGGAGTGCGTTCAGCACTCTAGTCTTACAATCAAGTTCTGGTGGGCAACCAAGAGCAAAGATAGTAACCTGAATTGTTTGCAGTGTCTCTAGGACACCTCTGATCACCAACTCAAGAAGAAAAATCCCATACCTGCCACTGGGATTTGTATTTGGCAACCTATGATTTCTCAGATAAACAAAGTCCTCTGAGCAAGGTTTGCCTTCTCCACCAATGGTCCCTTTCTAGTTACCTGGACTCTACAGGTGCTCCAAATGAAACACATAAATCAAACTGTCCAGCATTAAAATCCACATGTGACTGAGAACATGTAACAATTTGACTTTCCTTTTTTCAATTTTTGAGAATTTTATACAATATATTTTGGTCATATCGTTTCCCTTTCTCTGTTTCCTCTCAGAACCACCCCCCACTTCTCTACCCACCCAATTTTGTGTTCTTTCTCTCTTAAAAACAAAAGACAAACAAAATCAAAACAAAACCATCCACACACTCACAAATAGAGCCCATTCTGTGTGGGTCAAGTACTCCTGAGCATAGCGTCTGCTCTGGAGTGTGTAATTGACATATCCAATGTCACTACACAGTAGAAAACTGATTTTCCCACTCCCAGCAGTTAACTGTAAATAGCTTCTTGGCTAGGTGTTGGGCTTTGTGCCTACTTCTCTTTTTCCATGTTGGGATTGTCTGGCTTGAACATGCTGTCATATTTTTAAAAGTTCATGTGTGCATTCACTTGATATATCTGGAAAACAGTTTCCATGGAGTTATCTACCCCAGCTGGCTCTTAAAAAGTTTACTAGATCTTCCACATAGGTTCCTGAGAGTTGAGGGAAGAGTGCAATAAAGATATCACATTTAGGACAAGTAATGCAAAATCTCTCACTCTCTGCACATTGCCCGGTTGTTGGTCTCTGTTAATTATCTAACACACAAAGAAGAAGCTGTGCTGATGAAGGTTGAGCAATGCACTGATTGGTAAGAATAGCAATATATCATTTAGGAGTCATTTTATTATCATGTTCATTTAGCAGGATGATAGTAGTAGGTTTGATTCATGAACTATCAGACCTCAGACCTCAGGTGCTTGGCCTCATTAACCATGTCAAGTACAGCTTCCATCTCATGGAGTGGTCCAAACACAATTTAAAAAGTGGTCGGTTACTCACATTGAGCACATCTTAAAGGCAGGTCACTGTAGTAGTTTACAGTGTTTACAGCAGGATGAGATTGATGGTTAGTTTTAATAGAAACCTATGACTACAGAAGCTTACTAAAATACAGACATATAATGAAAGGAATTTAACTGGAGATACCATATGATGGGGGAGACAATATCTTCAGTGAGATATCATATACTACCAAATAAAACCATCAGTGCCAAGAACGGGTTATATATTTTTGAGTCATTTGCCAAAGGGTCTTCCAAACACTACAGGCTATTGCCAATGCTATTTATTACTCTTCGCAACCTGAAAGTAAGAACCTATTGCTAGTATTCCTTATTGGCTAGCTCTGTCTTAAATATTAACTTTTTCTATCAATCTAAGTGTTTCCACATGGTCTTATCTTACCAGAGAGAGGATCCAGATATCTTCTCTCATGTCCTATATCTTGAGTCCTCTCTACTACATCCTCCAGAATCATCCTTGTCTCCTAGTCCTACCTATCTTGCTTTCCTATTGGCCAACAGGACTTTATTCATCAACCAATAAGAGAAACATATTTACAGAATGACATCTCTCATCATCTACTCTTTCCTGCTTAAATAAAAAAGAGCTTTAACTTTAACATAGTAAAATATATAACAAGACAAGAGAAGTATCTTTCCCAAATGGCTATTCTTGCCATATTGGAAGCAAACTCCATAATGAGTTTCTTTGATGTCCATCTTCCCCTTTGACACAGTTGATGTTGCCAGGAACAGTTGTGCCTCAATTAAGAAAAATCCTAAAAGAAGAGCTAGCCAATAAGAAATGCTAGTAACCAGCCAACAGTTTCATAACTAATACAGTGTCTCTGCATGTTGTTGACACAGCTGAGGGAGCAGGCTGGTGGGAAAGCGCTCCTAACAAAATGGCACCTGCAACATGGGTGCTAAGAACTTCCCCTTAAAACTTGACAAAGCTTAAAAGAGGATTTTAGAGACAAAAGAACACAGACAAGCAAGGCTTCTTGGTAGCAGCATTTTTCTCAGAGGAGCTCTCTTTTGCTAGAGACAAGCAGAGACACATGTGGCTACTTTAAGGGAGGTTTCCTGATTCGGCATAAACAGAAAAAAACCACAGGGCACTTTTAAGAGGCCCTGCTAACAATTCAGTGGTGTGTACAAGCAGCTGCAGTGGCATTGACCACATCTCCAAGCTGACAGCATGGTGCTTCATGGCAGCATAGACCAGGGCAGTGAGCATAGATCTCACTGCTGGTGGTAAATATACCCTTGCCATATTAGATACCAATGTTGTTGTTTAACAGATAAAAGACTTGTGGCCAGAAAAAAAGATAGATTTACAGCAAAGACACATTAAGATAAAGAAAAACCTCTAAAGATTCACATTGTGTTTCAAAATATACATAGGCTTGGGAGAGAAAAAGAAACAGGATATAGTGGTTTAAAAAAAGAAAGAGAGTAGCTGAGTGTGATAGCACGCGCCTTTAATCCCAGCACTCAGGAGGCAAAGGCAAGCAGATCTCTGTGATATCAAGGCCAGCATGGTGTACAGAGTGAATTCCAGGACAGGCAAAAGCATATAGAGAAACCCTGTCTCAAGAAATCAAAAAAAAATAAAAGTAAAAGAAATATAGTAATAAAAAAGCCACATGATGATGGAAAGTACACAAAAAGTCTGGATACTGTATGCTATTATGTTGTCTTTGAATCACTCAGTTGCTAAGGAAGGAATAACAACTACTAAAATATGCTTGATTATCAATGCTGCTAAATTAATCCAATTTATATATTTTTAAATGCTTTGACTTCAAAATTTTAAGTCTAAGGACAGGTTACTAGAGAAAAGAATTTATATGTTTGTTTCCACAGAAAATGAAAAACTTTGGATTCCTTCCAGACTAACATGGTTTGATCAAGCAAACCCTAAAACAGTGTCCCAGGTAATCCAATATTCAAAACAGCTGGGACAAGGCAGCCTTGCAGATGACAGCCATGATTTTTGCATCTTAGGATTCCCATGGTATTACAGCATCCCCAAACAGCAGAAAGCAGTTTGGAAAGAATGACACCCAAATCCTCAAATATTGTCTATAAATGTTTGTTTTCACTTAAATGGGGTAGGTTATAGATGGTTAATGATCACAACCAATTTTAAAGGTAGAAGGGGATTATGGTATAGAAATTAATACTTTGGTTTGGAATGGGTTTTCATTTATTGATACAAATTTAATGTCAATTTTGTGATATGTATATTTCTCCTCTTGTTTTTATTGTGTTTATATAGCCTATTTAAAAATATAATGTATAATTTAGTACAGATTATAGATAGTTACCTATAATAGTCAAAACTTATAGTTAAATTAGCTAGATTTTCTAGCTATACAGAGATATATTTCATTTGAAAAGGCATTCTTCAAACCTTTCAAAGACCTACAGAACATGGCATTTGAAATGGTTTAGGGTTTTTCTTGACAGTGAGACATAACTGTTCCTGGCATCACCAACTGTGTCACAAAGGAAGATGGATATCAAAAAAAAACTTGTTATGACTATGGCAAGACTAGCCATTTGGACAAGATACTGCTCTTGTCTGGACTGTTTGACTTTATGCTGTTTGACCTGGACATATGGGACCCACAGGAAAGTGACTGCTAAAACAAGATGGACATTGTTACAGAGTTCCTGATTCATGGAAGAGTCTGTCAGACATTCTGCAGGACACAGAGAAAAGTGACTGACAAACTGCCAATACAGGTGGACAGCTTAAAGTTCCCTGCTTTGCTGAGGAGTCTGCCAGACACACTATGGCCTACAGGCTGAAGCTGGAACATTAGAGAAGAATTTTGGGTGACTGAGCAGACAAATTGTCTATGTCAATTCTAGAGTTTATATATTATCCTTCTGTGGTCTTTGATGTAGTTGAAGACAGATAGTTATGGTTATAGTTTTCCTTAGGTAGGATTAAAGATAAGTTACATATAGGACTTTAGACTCAACAAAGATAGGATAGATGATGAAATATTTTCTTTAAATCTTGCTAAATGTTAATGGACTAAATATTATTAACTTATATGATAACTGTTTTGTTATATAGTTTACTATGTTAAAATTAAAATCCTTTTTATTTTAGACAGAGGAGATGATGGCAGATGTCAGTCTGTAAATATGTTTCTCTTACTGGTTCATGAATAAAGCCCTTGTTGGTCAATAGGAAAGCAAGATAGGCAGAACTAGGAGACAAGGAGGATTAGGGAAGAGGTAGGAGGAGATTCAACATGTAGGACCGAGAGAGCAGAACTATGGACCCTCTATCCAGTAAGATAAGACCATGTGGAAATATTTAGATTGATAGAAATGGGTTAATATTTAAGACAGAGCTGGCCAATAAGAAATGCTAGTAAGAGGCCAAAAGCTTTATACTAATACAGCATCTCTGTGTGTTATTTGAGGCTGGTGCTGCTGTAGGACCAGGCTGGCAGAAAACTATTCTCGTAACATTAGAGAAATCATACCTCTAGAGGATGCAACTTACTTCCTTTCCTAAACTGAATAAGGAAACAACTACTTCTAACGACTACCAAAATCCAGCTAGCCCTCCCTTTGCCTAATTAGGATGAATATTCCTGTGGAGCAGGAAAAGCAGTGAGGACAGCTGCACAGACTCCTCCTTAGACACTGCCTTCATTTCTTTAAAAGCACGGTAAGACGAGCTTCATTTCTCATCATCTGAGAAATTCGTCATCTTAACTCAGAATTCATCCTTGTTAGAAGACATCATCAGAAACCTCCTGGGAGCTTGCAGGAGTTTGCAGGAGAAAGGTCCACAAGTGCCACAGGGAGATTTGCAGTAAAAGTAACTCAAGGTGCTTTTGACCTTCAGGAAAATCCCCCTTACCTTGGAACTTGGCCCTGAGACTCTGATGGAAACAGCATCTACTGGCATGGACTTTCCCACACTAGGCTGCTTCCTCCTGGGTCTGAGATGTGCTCCCACCTGACCTCCTGCTCCACTCAACATTAACTGAGGCAACTTCAAGGCATCCCAGGCCTTAAGGTCCCACAGGCCTGAGGCTCCACAGTAGTGCTCCACCCCAAGACTCTCAAGGGTTTTCCTTGAAGAAAAGCCATCTGAACTCACAAACTCTCAGAGCAAGTCAGAAACTTAGGAAGTGTATGACTGACTCCTAAAGAGTGGAATTCATATCACTGTGCAAAATTAGATGACCTCAGCTGACAACTTTATAAGAAGAGGGGAGATTAAATTTCACAATGAGCAAGTTTTTAATCTTGAATCTTAGGGTAAGAAGAAATTTCTAGTTTGATGATGCTGTTTCTTTAATGCCTCTGCACTACCTACTAGCCTTCCCTCTTTACTAATTACAATGAAGCCATAGGTCTATATCAGGGCATAGTTTAATAATACTTTTGTTTTCTTGTTTGTAGACATAAGCACTTTATAATTCTTTTCTTCATGGCAAAAATAAATACAATTTTAGGGGAAGGCGTTCACAGAGACTTACCCCTTATGTTAAAAGTGTTGGGTACTGATGGATTCCGGGAGAGGGTTGGAGTCATTGTCTTAGGTTGTGTTGCCCACTGTTGAGCCCACAAAGCTCCAACAGATAGCTGCAAAACCATGGTCACACAGTCACCCTTGGTTAAACTTAGTGGGTAACTAAACAAAATGAATAGACAAAAGCATGAGAAAGAGATTTGCAGGCATAAGAGGAAGATGGGAGACGATGGGGTAAGAATAGTCAATATGCATCATATATAGTGTGAAATTGCTAAAGAACACATTTAACTTAAAGATATGCAGTTTTCCAGTGAAAGATGTTATCATAGTTCCTTGTGTTTCATGATATGACAAAATGACAATTTAAGGAAGGAAATGTTCATTTTTTGCTCATAGTTCAGGGTCACAGACCATTGTATGAAGGCAGGCAGGTGACAGGAGCTTGAGTTGACATCCACAGTCAGGAAAGAAAGAGATGAAGGCTGCTGCTCAGCCCCCATGTCTTACTGCATTCACTTTCAGCCCACAGGTTGGTGCTACCTACATTTAAGGTGGGGTTTTCTACCTCAGTTATACTCACCTATAAAATCCCTCACAGACGTGTCCAAAGATTGTTTCCATAGTAATTCTAAATCCCAATAAGTTCACCATTAAGATCTTTACTGTAAATAGATGTCAGATGGGAGTACCAGCTGGAAAAGGCTAGGTTGAAGCAATCAATTAATTGTGCTGGTATCTTCTGAGCCTTGACAGTGGGACATCTCCATCACTATTTGCACCATAGTGGGGGAGATGACCACATGAAGAGGTGAACCATAAACAAAGGAGGGTGACAGGATGTTTATGAAGCAGTACACTGCTGCTTTAGAGCTAAGAAAGCCCAGTGACCATGGGGCCTCATCTCTTGACCCATGGAGAGACCACCCTGCAAGTTCTAGACTGGTACAAATTAGGTTTTTACTTTTTTTGACAGGCAATAATGTCAGATTTCCTCAAAATGTCCATCACCCTCCCTTCTCTCTGTCTAGCTACTAGCCATGAATGAATGGTTGGATGCAATGCTATGGGAAAAAGAATATGCATTATGCTCCAGGCACCCTGGACCAGTGTGATTAGTGATTAAGTTCTAGTTAGTAAATTGAAAATAATGATTTATACAAATTGTAGGAAGTTACCTCACCAGCAAGGCATACAACCCCTCTGACCTGGATTCCTTTTTCATCCTACTTCCATTGGACATGCAGCTATGATGACAGGAACCCTAGGAGGTATCTTGGGTCAGGAAAATGAAGGTACTTGCACCAACACTGGGAGAAACCTGAGAAGCTGACAACTTCACAGACGTTCTGCATCTACCTCAAACCCTAGTCCTCAGACCTCTACACTTTTGTATATGGGAGAAATGCCTGCATTGTGTTTAAGCTCCACTGGTTCAGGTCTGGCTCTCTTATTTTACCATACCCTATTCCTAGTAGTATTTGGGAATTACCTTCAATGGTCAGCCGTACAGCATCCACTAGCATTACGGAATCTCACAACAGCTTCGAGAAATTCACACACAGAATCCTGTGCCAGCTCATGCAAAAGCTGTAAGGCCCAAGACTGGCATAAGAACAGGGAGACTGGTGAAGACTAGAATTTCTTCTAGCCCTGCATGTTCCATGTTTTTGTTTCACAGTCCGAAATGAGTAATGCTGGCCTTTAATCCAGTGTTTCCCCAACCGCTAGACCATTTACCTCAACCATTGTTTGTATTCTCTGTATCTTTTGGTTCACTTAGCTAAGAGCTCTGTACCACATTGAATAAAGCAGTCTCTCTCTTCCCCTCTGCCTCACCCTCCCTAAATTATACTTAGAAGCATGTCTTCTGCTTTTGCTGACTGGTAGAATGTGAAATTGCCAACTGTGGCCCTTGCACCTTTCAGTAGCAACCCCCCTACTGGCCACTTGGATCATGGAGACCACTGGGGTCTGCTGCTCACTGGGGTCTGGTGCCTGGATTGAACATCAGGCCAGCAATGTTTCCATTGAAGGTTTTTGCTGGAACAACACGGTGACATCCACATAGCAGCACACCCCACATAGTATATAGAGCAGGCAGGTCCTGCCCCTCCCTGCCTCCAGTGGCTCTCAGACTACTACATCAGACAGACACAGCTCTCTGCAGCACCACTATGGCTTAGTCTGACAAAAAAATGGGGAGTTTTCAGATTAAAAGAGACTAAATTCTGGGAGCATCTTAGCTAAAAGGCAAGGCTTCTTCAGACAAGAAAAATACAAGACAGTCTGGCCAGAAGCAAAACCAAAACAAGGAGGTCTGAACTGAGGAGTGATGGGCCCATAAGCAACACAGTGATGAAATCACCCTGGGCCACCAAAGACCATGCGCTCAGTGCCAGGAAGTCTCCTGGCTGTGCCTTTAAAGGCTGGGATGAATTAGCAGCACATGCAAGGGCTGGAAATCAATCCTCCTAATGGGCTCCACATTGTTTCTTTACTTGTTAGCATTCTTTACCCAGTCTATGGCCTTTACATCCTAAGAAAGTTGTCAAGACCTGGAGATGGGCCAGAGCAAAGCAATAAAAATGATAAAAGGGCAGAGAAGGAGGGCCTGAGAAAATGTGAGTAGAGAATTAGAGACTGGAGAAGACAGGGTCACAAGGGAACTAACCATGACTTGCCTGAACGAAAGGTCAGCAGCATCCAAAATCTAGAAGACTCACTCCACACGTCGGCTGCATCCAGTGGCTCTAAAGGGCAGGTATTTTGAAACAGTGCTTCTCAGAGCTTAGTTTTCATTTCTATCCAGCTGGCGGTGTGTTAACCCAGCCAGAGTTTAAATCAAGTAGACATTTGCCTCTGGAAATGGTAGCCTTACTGTGGTTTTAGGTTTCACTGGGCTAACACTGAGATACACAGGCTAAAATTTTAGATAAAGGGAGTTGAAAGGGACACCTGAATTCTAAGCTCATAGAATAGGCTCAGAGGGGTACAAAGGAGAAAGAAGGGACCAAAATTAGACACCGGGTCCTTTGTAAGTCAACTACGTGGTGAGCTTCTAATCCAAGCATGCGTGGATGACCACAGTGGGAAGAGAGTCATGGTCCTTGCTATTGGCCTGATCTAGAATGTCCCCAGAGTGGTGCTGGTGGGAGGTGGTGATATTTTGACAGATAAGGCACTTTGAAGGCCTTCAAGTCATTGATACGCCCTTGAAGGATTTGTACCCTCCTCCTTTTCACTTTATTTTCTGGCCTCAGGGCAGACAGTGTTTCCTCGCTATCTGTGCCTGCTATGATGCACTGTCTCCAGACAGACCTAAAGCAACAGGAACAACTGACTGAAGGAGGGACCCTCTGATACTATGATATAAACATCCTTGGTTACATCAAGGATTTTGTTTGGTAAGATGAGTGGCAAGTGGCCTGTCCAGTGCATCTCAGGTGAGTTGAACAGTGTGGAATTGTCAGGTTGGAGTCAGGCATGGGGCCCAGGACATAAGCAGAAGGAACATGAGGGAGGACAGCAAGGAGTCTCTTGTACAGTGTAGTCAGGTATTTGGATCTCAGCCCAAATGAGCTGCAGTTGAGTTCCAAGCCCTGGGTTGTACAGTCAGGGTAGAAAGTGCAATGCTGGCAATGCTGACCCTAGGGCAATGTGCCACAGCAACATAACCAGGAGAAAAAGCTGAGAAAGTCATTCTCAAAACACTAGACGTTGTCAATTTAAAGTACCATTCACTCTTAGTTACACAGAAGAGGACTGAAGTCATAGTAATCACTTTGATTCCAAGGCTAAAGACTGGTGCCTTATCCAGTGTACAATGCAGCAGATGGCAGGGACCCAGTATGAGAACCAGACGTGAGCTAAGGAAGGCAGGCTTCTATCTGAAAAGCAACACACTCTGGAGGAAATAGAAACCTGGAGTGGGAAGAAAAAGCATTTCAGCGAGCTGGGAAAACTATAGGTAAGGAAGAGGCAGGGTAGGCCTTAGATGTTACATGTGATCCACTTTTACCCATAAAGAAACCATGACATTTGGAAGATGATTTAGGAACACCTGTCAAAATTTACCTAGACCCTCTCTGGAGTTCCCACAGGAATTAGTTCCTCCCAGGCAGGTAACATGTTATAAAAAAGAGAAGTCCTTTCCCAGAGTCTCTTGCTTCCTCGCTCTATGAGTCTCTCTCCCTCCTACGTGCACTCTCACAGTGACAATGTTCACAACATTATGTGACACAGCTGGGGAGCTCTCATCAGAGACAGAACATGCCAGGTTACCCAGTGTTGGACACTGAGCCTCCAAAACTAAAAACTAAGGAGGCTTTTAAAATATGCACCATTACCCAGTCTCAGGTCTTTCATACTGCAACGCAAAACCTGGGTGTTTAGGTGAAAAGAAAGGTGTCTCCCTCCTCTGCGTGTTTCATTCTTGAGTGCAGAGTCACAGGCCCTTCTGTGGAGCACTGTGAAAACAATCAGCCCCACACACAATGGCTTTCTTCCTGGAAACCCAGCTCCTCCTGGAATCTCTTGAGTTCCTGTTAAGTAACTGGCTCAAGCCTGAAAACTGTTCAGGGCATCCTGTGCTCTCCTACTGTCACAATTAAGACCCTAATGCCATCTGGGATTTTTCTGCCTTTTGGCTGCAGCAGATAATTCCCCTTCCAAACTGCCAGAGAAACCCTGTTGGTTTTACTCTCAGCTTTAAGTTGGAGTTTAATCACCATAATCTTTCATTGTCTTCTTGTCAATGTATGAAAGCACCATCAACATCTAGGTAATTGTTAAACTTCTACCAAACTTTTAAATGCCTTAAAGACTATGTCCACCAAGCATTCCCTTCCTCTGAAATGCTAGTCCAGCTCCCATCTGTGACATTTTTAATGGTGCTTTTGTTCATGCCTGGGGCAATCAGGACTCCATCTCCCAAGAGATGGGAGCTTGACTACCAGCTGACTGGTGGACCTCCCCCTTTTAATTCCTGTTTCAGAATCTGCTTTGGCAGCCCACTGCTGGCACAAACTGCTATTGGTCAAGTTGGACGAGAAAAAGACTTTGACATAGAGAGACAAAGAGGCTTTGACAGGTCACAGGAGAGTTGTAAGAGTTCTCAAGATACCTCACAGGGAGTTGAGAGGTTAGGCTTGCTGAAAATGGCATGTCCTAGAGCAGTGCTTCTCAGCCTGTAGTTGCCATCCCTTTGGGGTTGCATATCAGGTATCTACATTATGATTCATAGCAGTAGAAAAATTACAGCTATGAAGTAGCAGAAAAATAATTTTATGGTTGGGGTCACGACAAGCTGAGGAACTGTGTTAAAGGGTCGCAGCCTTAGGAAGCCTGAGAACCACTGTCCCAAAGACATGGTTACCAAGCTCTTCTACCTCTCTATCCAGCGTTCTCTGTGTGCAAGCTGCCACTGGGGAGAACATGAGACCTGTGGAGGGTGAAATAGGCCCTTAAGACTCCAGGACAGAATAATTCCAAGGACAGAGTAACATTCTGGAATGGTCAGTGAACAGTATCGCTGAACCCCTGGGCCATGAGCACTTTGATCTTGAAGAGAGATTCAGACCACAGATCACAGCATCTGGTCCAGAATGTTAGGCAAAGTATTTGTACATGATTACACATCCTAAGACATTTCATTTGAAACAGAAGTCAGAGACATGAGGAAATAACCTAAACCACATTTAACACCAAAAACTTAGCTCAAACTGATAGACCTGAATTAAGTATAAGCCGCAAGCTTGACTTGGGTTTTTAGACAAAGGGGATTATAATGTTTAGCAAGAGCTATGGAATTCACAAACCTCTCTGTCTCTGTCTGTCTGTCTGTCTATGTTTCCGTGTCTCTGTCTCTTTCTCATTCACTCGCTCAATCACTTTCTCTCTCTCTCTCTCTATCTATCTATCTCTATCTCTCTCTCTTTCTCTCTCTTCCCTTCTCTTCCCTCCTCCCTTCTCTCCTGCATCCCTCTGCATCCCATTCCTAGTATCCAGCCAAGTGTCTCTCTTCATGAAGTCAGAGCAACACAATCCCCCCTTCAGCCTGACAGAACATGGCCTTTGCTTCATGAAGAAGACAACAGCATCACCATCACCCTGATGGTCCCGGTGAATGTGTGCATTTCTCAGCAGCCTCTCAGAGCCCACTATGAAGCTCGTCCCAGGCCCAGCTCCCAAGTGTAACAACTAAATCATCTGAAGAACAGTCCACACCTTTATGTACAAAAGGTCAACTGTGTAGGAAACATTTCCCAGGCAGCTTCATCTTCCTTCCACCTTCACAGAAACAAATGTCTGAAAACATTTTCAGGACACATGTCTATCTGTGGGTAAAGTTTTAAAAAGTGGGCACACTAATTGCAATAATCTACTGCAGTTTAGAAACATTTGTTCAACAGTCTCTGAAGACAAAGTGCAGATCATTTTCATTTGGTGAAAAAGCTGGTGATAAATTAAGGTTTCTCATGCCCCATAGAAAATGCCTTTTTGTTTTATTTCCAAATCTCTCCCTCTCGACATTCAGGGAGACATATTTATGAAGAAAGCAAAACAGATGATCTGGCTGCATTGCTGAAGGAGGGCTGCATCTGTCTCCAAGCACCAAAAGCCACTTAGCCACGATAAATCTTCCCAGCCCGGAGACATTAGCATGCCACGATTCTGAGCCTGCTCCCCAAAGAGCTCTTCCCCAGTGCTTCTCATGGGTACTCAGCAGGCCCCCATCACCCCACAACCTCTGCCTTCTGCTTTTGTGCCTCCTGGCTTCACCTGCTTACTGTAGCTCTTGCCTCAAGATATCAATATACCCACATTCCCGTCCAACTGTGGAGTTCAAGTTCCTTCTCCTCGAACATTATCCTCCCCATCTTTCCCAGATCTTTGTGTCCACATACTTTGTTCCCTTTTGAAGGACGCTGACCTCCCTTGGGAATGGAGGAACAAATGGTGGGATTTAAAACTCGTTCTACTCAACTGCCTTCCTCAATGTGGCATCACATAAGCATCCCTGGGGACCATCTGAGACACGGATAGGGTCAAACAGCACCGAGGCTTGCTTGTTTATTAAGTCAGCCAAAGAGTTACCCTCTGACTGGTTCTTCTAGGACCAAGGGAAGCAGGAAGTACTGTTAAGTGAGACAGCCTAAGGGTCACCTGAAGGCTTTCTAGAGGGAGGAAGGGGTGTGGCAGGAAGGAGAGAGGTTATTGATACAAAGTCAAATTCAAGTTATCTTCATGGAATTCATCCTTCTAGACTGTTTAAAAAGGCAGCAAAGCCCTTTCCTTCCAACAAGTTGAGAGGAGAAATGATGGAAACACTGTCTTCTTGGTTTAGGTTAGCAGGCCAGGAGACAACTCAAGCACTAGTAAATTTTTCTCAATTTTATTATGTATTTAACATATTGCTCCCAGTTCCCTCTTCCTCCCATCCTTCTATGCCCCCTACAGACCCCCCATCCCATCCCCCATCCACTCCCCAGGGAGGGTTAGATTTTCCATGAGGGAACATCAAAATCTGTCAAGTCATTTGGGCTAGGGCCTAGGCTAAGAGTATTTCTCTATGGGGAGTGGGCTCCAGAAGTCCATTTGTTCACCGGGGATACATCCTGGTTCCACTGCCAAAGGTTCTATAGACTGCCCAGGCCTCCTAACTGAGACCCTCGTTCAGGGGGCCTGGTTTGGTCCTATGTTTGTCCCCAAGCTGTCAGACTGGGGTCCATTAGCTCCCACTTCTTCAGGTCAGCTGTGTCTGTGGGTTTCTCTAGCCTGGTCTTGACGCTTTTGCCCATCACTACTCCCTCTCTATAACTGGATTCCAGTTCTGCTCAGTGTTTAGCTGTGTGTGTCTGCTTCTTCTTCCATCTTCCATGAGGGCTCTAGGATGGCACTTAAGGTAGTCATCAATCTATAGATAGATAGATAGATAGATAGATAGATAGATAGATAGATGGTAGCCTCTTCACTATTGCTTAGATTCTTACTTGGGGTCATCTTTGTGGATCCCTGAATATTTCCCTAGTGCCAGATTTCTCTGTAAAGCTATAATGACTTCTTCTATTAAGGTATCTATTCTTCTCTCACCTCAATCTTCCTAACCCCTCGTGTTCTCCTCCCCTCTCCTCTTCGTCCTACTTCCCTCTGGCCTCCCACCATGCCACCAATTTGCTCAGGAGGTTTTGTCCCTTTCCCTTCTGCAAGTGTTGATATGACAGTTTCTCAGAAAAAAAGAAATCAGTCTACCTCAAGATCCAGCAAATCCACTTTTAGTCATATACCAAAAGGATGCACATTCATACCACAAGGCCATCTGTTCAACTATGTTCATAGCAGCATTATTTGTAATAGCCAGAATTTGGAAAATGCCCCTCAATCAAAGAATAGATAAAGAAAATGTAGTACATTTATATAATGGAGTACTACTCAGCGGGGGAGGAAAAAAAAAACAATGAAATCTTGAAATTCTCAGGCAAATAGATGGAACTGGAAGAAATCATACTGAGCAAGGTAACCCAGCTCCAGAAAAACATGGTGTGTACTCACTCATAAGTGGATATTAAACATAGAGCAAAGGATCACCAGCCTATGATCCACAACCCCAGAGAAGCCAGGAAACAAGGAGGAACCTAAGAGAAACATATATCAAATTTTCAATTATATTTAGCCCTGAAACTTGACCCATCACTCCAATCAGGAGACAGAAATTTCAGGGCAGACCAGAAGATGGTGAGAGGGTAGATAGCTTCAGCATTGGAGGGAAGGATTTTTCACAACAGCTGTGAGGCAGTGGTATGTGAGCAACTGTAAATGTGTAACAGGGAACCAAGGAAGGGCTGAAGTCCAAACTCAGAATGTTGTAGAAACTGACCAGGTGGCAGAGAAACTCACCCAGGTTCTCAAGCTGGAGCTGACCTACAAATGCTGGGCAAGCACAAGCATCACTCTAGGATGCAAGAAGACTGACAGGTGGACGCACAAGAGTCAGAGTGCCTGGGACCCTTAGAGGGAGGCTACACAAACCCTGATAGGAAATGAGCATGACTGATTGGAAAGGATCCAAGTCAGTGGGCCTGGCTAGGCTGGCAAGTTGCAATAGTATCTGGCCCTTTGAACACAGGACTGGGGCACCAATCACCAAATACCCAACACACACACACACACACACACACACACTCACACACATACACACACCACATTCACATTCTTATAATGCAGGAGCCAAACAAACAAACAAACAAAAACTAGTAAGAATGTGGTGACCCTGCAGTTTCAGAAGCTTCCTGGGCCCTGTACTGAACATGGTACCCACTATAAAAGAAGGCCATCCACATTCACAGTTAAGGGAATGTAAGTCTAATAATACCATAGTTAGGAAACTGAGAGGATTAATGTAACAGTACTTTTAAAGCTGAGCACTCTAAAATCCCAGGTTCTCCAGCATAAAATTATCACCCAATGCTGGAGTTTAGTTGCTACCTATCACTTCGAAATTTCTATGAGCAGGGACACAAATTGGATCTTTCAGATTTCTGAGACAGTGGATTAACACCCTAAATTTCTTGCCTTTCATCCCCTCCCCAGCTAGCAGATTGTGTAGGCAGATTTTCTTTCCTGCCAGCCTTGTCTTGCAGCCACCTCAACACCAAAGAAGCACACAGAGATTTATATTAATTATAAAACTGTTGGCCAGTGGTTTGGGCTTCTTATTGGCTAGTTTTGTCTTAATTACTAGCCCATGTCTATCAGTCTATGTGTTGCCATGAGGCTGTGGCTTACCCTGTAATGACCTGGAATGTTTTTACTCCTTCAGCAGCATCATGACTCTGGTGAGGGCCTGCCTACCTTTCCCAGAATTCTCATCTCTTAGCCCCACCTATCTTCCTGCCTCATTAGCCCAACAGTGTTTTATTCATCAGCCAATAAACATATACACAGAAGGATAGATATCCCCATTAAAATTGTATGGGGAGGAGGAGATGAGAACAAAGAATCAATCAGGCCAAAGCTGTCTTGCCCCTCTGGTCAAGTAGTCAGCCATGCTTTTGAGACACATGGTATCTGTGATTCTGGTGTCTTCATTCTCCTCTCCCTTTTCTCATTCTGTGGCTGACTGACTTTGGGTACATCACGAAATTCAAATTCAAGTTTATTTCTGCTGGTGTCACCCTTGTGATATCACTCCAAGGGAAATCCACTAAGAATAAATAGATTAATACTGTGTCCATGCTAACCTGGCAATAACATGCACACTGAAATTCCTTTTCCAATAGAGAGTACAAGAGTTTCATTATAAGATATGGCATTACCACAATCTGCACCTTCTGTACCCCACTAAAGCCATAGAACCCCATAGTCCAAATATAGTCAGTATTTAGAGGAAATGTGGTATCATAGTAGATGCCTCTTTAAGGAGGGTTTGGGCTTAATGTAGGTTCCTCAGTGGCTGTGCCAGATTTAAAAGTCTAGGTTCTATGCATAGAGTTGAAAAGAAAACACTAGAAATCTGAATTTTCTCTAGCATCACCTTTCTATTCCAGTTCCTATATGTCTCTCTTTCTCTGCCTGTCTCTGTCTCTCCTTCATGTTTCAAATAAGCCAGGAATGGAGTTCTGAGCCGAGGGTTTGGGTATCTGATATCTCCAAGAGAAATTCAGGAGATTCCAAGCCACACCTTTATTTGAAATGCAGATCAGGCTTCAGGTACTGGTGACTGGAGCCCAATCAAACGTAAAACCAGAGAATGACATAAAGCATAGAAGACAGGCTGTAGCAGTTCTGACTTGTAAATCCCAGTACCTGGGGTATTTTGTTTGGTTTAGTATGGTTTTGGCTTTTCTGCTTTTTTGTTGTTTTCTTTTCTCCTCTTGGTTTATAACATGGCTTCAAGAACCTCAAGTACTGGAGTACATGTTGCTCAAAAAAGACAGGAAAATGAAACCTTCTTTTGTTGTAGCTTGTCTAGAAGAAGATCTCTTCCCAGAATCTCACTGAGATTTCACGATGTCAGCTACTATTACTAAGAATTATCACATTCACCTCCACCCCATCTCTAGACAAGAATGTGGCAGCATTGTAAGTACTCGAGTGACTGTGACTCAAGCCTGGACCTTGGCACAATGACTCATGTGTGTCTCTTAATAAGAATGATAGGCTGATTAGAGGCAGTAAACAAAGAGCAAGGCTCAGCTAACTCCATCCTCCCTTCTCTAGGCTATAATGTTCAAAGAAAATTTGATATGGGAAGCAAAGACTACTTTCCAAATACAAAGAAACTAACTGTATGAAAATCTACTATTGGAAAAGAAGCATTCCTTTAAGTGTCCCATTGGAGGACCTAACAGGTCACAAAGAACTGCCCAAAGTGGGTCATTAACTGAGAGTCTTTATCAATATCCTAAAACTTTAATTCTCACATCTCCAATAACTTGCAGTGGTTGTAACTTCCAGTGATTGCCAATGAGCAGAGAAGTGGAAGAGAACAGAGTCTACACAGGAGCTCCCAAGGTACCTCTGATGTTTGTTTCTTATCATTTTGGCTACTTGTAATTGCTTTATTTATTAATGCATACATCACAAATGCTTATATCAGTGCACTGTGTTGACATGCTAAACAGATGAGGCTGTTCTGAGGTGAGTATATGTATGTATGGGGTGCACACATATGGGGGTGTGGAGGCCAGAGGTCAAGCTAGGCTGTTATTCCTTCAATGCTGTCTTATCTCATTTGCTGAGCCTGGCTTTCTCTCTGGCCTGTGGCTTCCAAACTAGGCTGAGTGGGACAGCTAGGAAGTGTGAAAGGGCTGCCCATGTCCACCTCCCCAGCACTGGAATAGATAAGTAAAGAGCATTGCCTCCAGCTTTTACAGGGGTTCTGAAGCTCCAGGTGAAATCCTTATGTTTACACAGCTAATACTACCAAGTCAACCCTGAAGCCCCAGGGCCATTGTTTTTAAAGATCTTTTCAAAATCTTTGACATTTGTTCCCCCTTCACATGCATTTTTAAGTTGATCAGAGGCCCTCACAGTTTATAATGTCAATCAAGGGAAAATAAAAATGCAGAGAATGAAAAAGAAAATAGCAGCGGCAAGTAGTTGGTGGGGGAAAACCGAAGTTGCCGTCATTACCTTCAAGAGAAGAAACAACACAGCCTGGGAATGAGTTGTACAGGTTTCTACTGAATAACCAACAAGCACTAAGCTGTCTCTACATACCCAGGTGTGGAACTATCTGGAACTTGTACCCTCAACAGTTTCCACCATAACTACTAATGTGTTTCTTCACATCTCCTAGGCAACATAAAGAAGGTAAGGAAAATCCCAGAAAAAAAAATATGAAATGAAAACCAGAGCAAACAAGATTAAACCCAAAGAGCTGATAACTGCTGTCTGGTTATCTCTATAAATGTGAGTGGCATTTATGGATCACGATAAAGGGCTGACAGCCTCCCGTGCTGAATACAGACCACAGGAGGCTAGTGATGATGTAATAAGCAGCCCCCTACAATAAGGTGCATTTGGACCCAACACATGAGGAAGAGCTTGCACACACAGGGCAACAGGGTGGGTGGGGTTCACTATGACTAGCTGCAGGTGGGTACATTGTGTAACACAACAGGGCTTCACAAGATGAACATCATACTTCCTATGGGCCAGGAGTGGGAGCAGAGGTCAGGTGGGAGAATCAGCAACTTGTATGGTGTAGGAAGAGGGCAGCAGGAGCACGGCAGAAGGGTTCTGTGTGCTCATGTTCCTTG
Organism: Phodopus roborovskii; assembly: GCF_943737965.1. NCBI lineage: Eukaryota > Metazoa > Chordata > Mammalia > Rodentia > Cricetidae > Phodopus > Phodopus roborovskii. The sequence goes on along the minus strand of NW_026126623.1, from coordinate 1,767,975 downwards.
AAAGTCCTTTGCAAGAAGATGGAGCAGTCCTTTGAAACAGGCTTCTTTCCTGTGTAGCCCTTGGAAAGCATTTCACACTGTCTCATATTGATGGGCCATGATGAACCGGGACAGACAATAGGACAATCTCGTGCCAATCAACTGCAAGAATGTGACTGCAAAGAGCACTCCGATGATGGTCCTTGTGTTTGCCTCCAAGAAACCTATCATAAGATCACTGCAGCCCCTCTGGTTAACCTTGGTGGCAGCTACAGTCAGGTTGTGTAGATCCTGGGAGTTACAATCGCTTTTATCCTTACAGCAACTTCGGGGGATGCCATGATCCAGGAAGTAGGAGCTGGTTTCCCAGCTGGTATAGTTCTTCACACCACAGCAATTCAGACTGTACTGCACCTGGTCCACAGCCTGGCTCTTCTCATCACTGCCATTATAATTCTGCACTGCATTGGTGTAAATCTTCAGGAAGATGGCCTTGATCTCACGATGAAACAGAAGCCCTGAAAAGCTAACAACAATCTCAGCCAGGAACACGAGCGACAGAAACAGAGAATACAGCTTCAACATGCATAGGCTACCTCTGCATGCAGCAACACATCCAAATAGACCAAAACTGATGATCATGGTGCCAGTTCCAATGAGCACAAAGGGAACATCTGCAGAGTACTTGGCAATAAGAGATAAATAGATGCCTAGATTAAGTTTTCCCCAGACTCCAATAACCAACAGGATCACCCCAGTGATACAAAAGACAAAGGAGTACATGAGGAGGAGGAGTTTGAGACAGATTACCAAAAATTTGGTCTCCATTCTTCTCATTGCCACAATACTGCTCCCAGAGAGAAAAGGCAGCGTTGCCAATTTGAGTCTTCCTAAACAATCCTTGTTGTAGGCTTGCTCACTTCCCCTGAGACTTTGCTGACCTCTGCTAGTCTGATTGACAAAGAAAAGGCTCCAGAGAATGGGGTTCTTGCTCTCTGTGTTTGGAGGGCTGCTTTACAGTAGGTTGGCTTCCTTCTGGGAGGTGGATACAGTGGAAGGCTGGGCCTCCCCACGTCTTCCCCCATCCACCTTGTTCCTCCACTCTATGGTAATGAACTCCCTCCCTCTCCTGTTCCTGTCCCTCATCAGCGCTGGTCATTGGCATTTCCCCTTCATTGCTGAAAAAGTGTTCTTCTCTGGAGCCCTAGCCCACCTGCAGTGTGAGGGAAAACATTGGTGTCCCTTTTCTCCAAGAAGGAGATTGGTGCTGGCCCTTGTCATTGTCCCGCCCTGACATGTCACAGGCTGTCAAGCCAGGCTCTCTTGCAGCTGGCTATCTACTTACATTGTGACCCAGGTATCTACTCATAATGAGGAACCCTGTAGCCACTGCACACAGGTACTGGCAGAGATAAAGTAACAGAGAGAAAAGGCAAGGCTTTTGAAGGCAAGCAAAAGGCTGATCCCAATGTCCCAGTTTTGACTCCTACATATTAAAGATGGTTGAAAGCTTTTGCCACCTCTCTTTTGTAGAAACAGAACCCACTCTCTTCCTTTAAATGTAGGCTGGCTTAAATGATTTGCTTCACAAATAGATCATGACATGATGATTTGGGAAGACAATTCATAGAGGTCTTGTTGAACTTTGCCATCTCTAACCCAGAAGAGGACAGCTCCATGAAGAAGTCCAATTACCCTGGACTTCATACAGTCAGGAAGCACAAGCAATGGCAAAGAGGTCAGGTCCAACCAAGTTCAGGTGCAAAAAAAAAGTGAGCTTATAAATCCAGTTCCAGTAAACATGACTTGAAGAACACCCACAGGATCCAAAAGACAGCCAGCAACAAGCTACTACACAAGTGATCTCAGCAGCCTCTAGGCATTTGAACCAACCTAGCTAGAACTCAGTCATCATGGCACAGAGACTTCCTGAATTCCTGACCCACAAACTCCTGAGCTGACAAAACAGCAGGTGTCATTCACAGCTAAGCTTTGGGTATGAATTTTGCTGCAGGCCAAGGAACACTGGGAAAATCCTCGTCCTTTTTGGAACATCCATTTCCTTAAATACAAATAGATGAAAGTTTCTGTTCCACCTGATCCCGCAGCCGATTAGCCCCCAAATAAACACACAAAGAATTATATTAATTTATAAACTGTTTGGCCAGTCTGTGTTTTATTCATCAACCAATATGAGAAACATATATACAGAAGGGCATCCCCCATCACTTCTTAGGTTCTTAGTAGGAATTCTGAAGCTAAAAGACTTACTCATAATGGTTGCCTGGGCTGCTGAGCACAAATGCGGCTGAGGCTCACCGGAATCTCCACTCAGTTTTAAAAACTGTTCCTGTTAAAAGTGGGGTCATCTGCTTGAACCAGGATCAGTGGTGATAACTGTGGAGCCATCAGAGGGAGTAAAGATAAGAGTACCCATGAAAACTTATATCATCTATGACTTTGAGTCCCACACTATTGGAAATTGTGATCGTTCATTTTGCTAGTTTTTCTGGAATAGTTTCTCCTCCAATATTTGTTCAAACATTAATCTAGGTGTTTCTGTGTGGGTTTAGGATGAGATTAATGCTGAAATAGATGAACTATGAGTATAGTGGATTACCTTCCAAATTATGAGTAGGTGTTACACAATGGACAAACCTCTCCTAAGCAGGAGGAATTGGCACATGAGCTGTAACATCAACTCTTCCCTAAGTCTCCTGACTGTGTATTTTAGGCTTAGCAGTCCCCATGGATATCCAGCTCCAGGTAGGACTTATGTCCTTTACAAATGAAATGTTTGAGCTCATGAACAACTCTCTGGTTTCAAGTCCTCTCCCGTGCTAGTGCTAATAGGTGTGTAGAGACTCACCCTTGCCATTTTCTTCTTCAATAGGAAAATTGTGGGTAACCATCATTTTGTTCTCATAACAGAAGAAACCAGATACAAGAATGACCAGAGCTTGTCAGAGAGGCAAGGAAAGAACAGACTTTTAGCTTCCCTGTGTTCTACAAAGCCTGAAAATACACACAATGTTCTAGGGACTACAGCAGACACTGAAAACACAGCAGCAGCTAAGCCAGGCTGCCCAACACCCTTGAATGTTCATTGAAGAAAGCACAGGCTAAAAACAAGGAAAGTAGAGTTTCATAACAAAACAAAATGACGAGCCTATGACACATCAGGGGGCTCACTGGTAGGGCTCACACGGGGCTGGGCTTCCAGGGAGTTTAAATTTTCATTTTTAAATATTTTATTGCAACATATGTTCTTCATATGAATGAGTGACTGAAGATCATCGCAAAGCTTCCCACAGGCACTTATCTAAAATAATGGCACTGGCTTCTTGAATTTTAGCGCTCCCAGGGATTCCTGCTGCAGGGAAATAATTGCAGAGGTACTGGAGGGGAAATGGTGTCTTATTCTCAGCCTGTGCACAATAACTTATCAGATAGACACAAATAAAAAGATCAGTATTGGAAGACAGTAATCATGGAGTATTGCCATGTTGGAGGTTGCTGACAGAACTAGCCTTTCTAATGGTCACATATGGAATCTGGTTCTATGACATTACACTACGTTCTTGTTTCCTTTTTGTCTCTCTTGACTTTTATTGCTATTCTAGAAAGTCCTAGAATAAGTTGGATTCCTCCTTTTATCTCCCATACTTACAAAAATGACTTCATCTACTATCCAGCTGGTGATGGCTCCACACACAGCGCAACCCTGCAATACACGTGAATGTCCCAGGGGCACATCAATTCAACAGACCACTCTTCCATTTGCTCCTTCTTCCTGCTTGTATTTCTCTTGGCCACACTTGCATTTCCAGTCCAGAAAACTGGGACTCTCCCTTTCCCCTCACTGCTAACAACCAGTTACTGACTGCGGCAGCCATTCCTCCCCAAACCAAGTCCTGCAGCCCATTCCATCATGTCCTCCTCACTGTAGCTGCCTTAATTCAACTCATCAGTATATGTGCTGCCAGGATCTCAACAACAGATTCCTAACTGATTTCCCTTGTGTTTCCAGAGAAGAGAAGTTCCAGTCTACCCATTTTTCCAGCTGCACCTCCTCCTTGACACATACATATCCTTCATTCTAGTCATGCCACACTACTATAGTGTGACTTCCCATAAGTGTGTGAGGAGTGAAACTTGGAACAAAGTCTATGTCTTGTGTATTTTTATGTTAATAATAAATACTCTGTTCTTTACCTGATACTCCAAAGAGTGCATAGTTCATTGCTGGATGAACAGATGGACAGGTGGATGGACTGGCGAGTTAATGAACCCAAAGGCAAAAGTAGCTCATTTAATCTGTGGAGATCTTTGTAAAGTATGTGACATTGGTTTTAGTCTGTCAGCATTGATATAAAGACACTTCAAGACTTCAAGATGGAGATGGAGGCATGCATCTTCAATCCCAGCACTTGGTAAGTGAACGTATCTCTGGGCTATTGAGGCCATCCTAGCTTATACACAGATATCCAGCCAGGGATACATAGTATGAGATCCTGGAAAAACAAAACAAAAACAGAACCACTTCACTTAGTATGAATATCGTGTGGAAAGGTGGAGAGGGCCCATAAGATCAACATATTCTTAAACTAGAAACTTTCTGTAGTGTAGTGGACAGATGGAACTAGTAGAAAATTATGTAATACTGGAGAAAAGTAATAGTAGGGCAGATAGTAGGTGAGAGATACAATTTCATAAGCCAGTACAAACCAGTCAAAGAATGAGGAAGTGTGTTGAAAATAGCAAATGTATTATTTCTGTCCTGAATAGAATCTTCCAGGATTCATATTACAAGTGAATATTGACCTGAGAAAATAAAAAATGTCTACAGGTCAGAGTCTAACTCAGTGCACCAGTGTAGGTAATGAGATATGCTGAAGATGTTTCATATAGTGGAATAGTATGGTTCTATCTGGGTTAAGGGAGGACTACTCTGGCAAAAGGTTCTAAGACAGAAGCAGAATGATATGGGATTAAAGGAGGAGAAAGTGGATGAATAAGGGAGGTGTTGAGATGTCCAGGTAAAAAGTCTAAACCAGGGCAGTGGCAAGGGACATGAACAGAAGTGCAAGGAAGATCTTACAGGCACTTGTAATTAAGAGGTAGGGGTGGAGGGAAGGGAAATGTGGGTCTTTCACTATGACTTCAGGCATGACTTCTCCAATGGCACATCCTCTGAAGGAGTAATGAGTATGATTATGAGCGTCTAAAGCATGAAAATATTCAGTCTTTACAAAGCATGTTTCCATTCTTATTTTACTTTTATTTTTTTTTTTTGAAGCTGTCTCTCCTTATTTCCCAGGCTAGCCTCAAACTTCTTCCTCAGCCTTCCCAATGCTGAAATCATAGGCATACACTGCCATGCCTGGCTAACATGCTGGCTTTCAAATTTCCCACATGAAAAATAAAGCAGTATGTCCTTTGATGATTATAGTATAGCCAACTTTCTTCTCTGGTTTCTAGTTTGTCTCACCTAGTAATTGTTTGTCATATGAGACATTATATTAGTCATCCATTTCTCAGCCTTGTGATATAAGATACGTAAGGGCTATGTCGTTGGTATAGTAGAGCTGAGAAACTGAAGGAAGAAGTTCTACCTTATTAGCATCCATTATAGCCAAAATATCATGTTCCTTATCTATCGGGTATCAATGGGTTGTTTTAAGTCCATCAGCCTGCTTGCATAACTTTTTTAGTCACTTTCTATAAGATACAGCTCATTCTTATCATTTCACAAAATTTCTACTAATAGCATCAATACCCTTGCTGACAAAGACCTATTGTTTGTTAAAGGCATTGCACAATGGAGTTCTAGGCCTATAGACCTAGACAGAAGAAGTACTGGACAGAAGGAAGGATGCTCTAGACTTACCATTACAGGATACCCAACCAGTCATGGATGAGTCCACTATGGGAGGACTCAGTTATTGTGAGTGATCTTACCTTTCTGACATATAAGCTCATTGCTTGATGTACACTTGGAAGAAAAACCTGAAAGGATGCATGCTAAGCAAACATTTGCATATTATTGGCACTCACCGCTTGGTGTGTGTTCAGAGTTCATACAATGAGCACCTATGATTTTTACTTTCTGAACTCTCTTCATGATTAAACAACTTTCAACCAAAAGTAAAGACTAGAACCCATACAGAATGTTCTGTTGACCTTAGATCATCGTGTATACTACAATGTTACCTTCTCGGTATCTTAAAAATATGTGTACCCTGCTTTAGTAATCTACTGCTTCTGATTTCACATCCACGTCTTTTCCCACTATGACAGCTATAACTCCCTAACTTACCTACCTCTCCTCTCCCATGACCCCTTAGTCCTTACCTACTCCGTCTATCTCTGTAGCTTTTAAATCTTGACATTTCACTGGTTTAACCTTTCCAATTTTTTTTTCATTGATAATGAGAAGACTTTAAGCCTCCCTTTCCTAGCTTAAAAGCCCACACTGAATTGGCCCCCACATCCTCCATACTCAACCTTTGTATTCCACATGCAGAGTTGAATGACCTCTGTGGAACCCTTGTTTTCCTACTGATGCTTTCTCATTCCCACTGGTTATTTTCTATGAAGAGCCACAGGAACAAGCTCACCTTCCTTACTATTGCTTTCCTAAGTTTTGCCTGTCTCTGGGTAGTGTAGATTCATGCAATGTGGATCATTTTTTTTTAAATCTTTTGTTGCTAAACCTGGGGGAAGATTCAGCTCCAAATGTTCAGATCCAAGATGCTAAGATTCTTCTGTCATACAAGATACTTGAAGGAACATCACAAGACAAATGATTCTCAACAGGGGCAAGGTTCAAAGTGACAGGCTGTCAAGGCTCCACTCATAAGGACTAATAAAGGAGTAAAAGTTGTCAGGATCAGTCTTTGTGGGACTGCAATTGGAGCCAGCCGAGCAGCCCCAAGTCCATACCTGAGTGAGAGAGTGTGGATGAGGGAAAGGCTAGCTATAGACAACAAAGAAAAGACAAGAGAGACAGAATAAATGTCAGGAGAGCAGATTAGTCAATACCACTCTTACATACCTTATCCAAAAAGGGGAACACAGTATTATGTATAAGAAACAGACTTTTCTTCCTCTCTTATTCTAAGGGTTCAGTAACCACACCTTAGCTCCAGTTTCTTGTTCCGTAGCCTTGAGGTCAAGATTAGTAGCCACACTTCAGATTCAACTTCTCCTTCCCTAGTCTTGAGAGTCAGGAGTAGCCACACCTCAGATTCAGGTCTGTTGTTATTTAGAATAAGACAGCCAAACATCCTTCTGTAGCCACATCTTTGACTTTTAGGTCTTATGATTTGCTAAGGACAGTGTTGAACTCTCTGTCCTTGTGCCAAGATGGAGTGCAGCCATCTTTATGGGCACTCACAAAAAAGGAAAAGAAAACTTCTAGTTCTCTATAATTTGAAAGAGCTATAATTTGAAATCTTTCATTAAGACAAGTATTCCTCCTGGGTTACCCCATTTTGGAGACAAAGGAGTCAAATCCCTCAACGAGTTGTTATGATGATCCAATTAAATGTGAACATTTTCATGCTCTCCCCCTCTCCAGTACATATGACATTGTTCACACTGGTACTGCCTGAACCTCAGGGAGAAGGATATCTTATCTCAGACACTGAAGCTTTCTTGACACCCATATAAAAGGGCAAAGAATGTACACTATGTTCTGCAGAGTCTGAAATGTTTGCCTCAAAGGAACGATCCAATGGGTTATTATTTTACTCCAGACACCACCACTGGCAACAACCGGGAGAAGTGAGAAGTGCTATGTCTTCTACCCTGGTAAACCATTGAACTCTGGTCTTTTTATGGTGATGGACTACGGTACGATTATCTGTTTTGTCTCTGGGAAGAAACAGAAAAATCTGAGCAACACATAAATACAAGATGCCTTCTTGAAAACACCAGACAGGGACAAAGGTAGTGAGGAATGGGACAAGATAGAAAGACAGAGAAGAGGATCCATATCTAAAATTACTTTCTTGTCCCTGGATCCAAGGAGACAAGCAAGAAGGTGTCTACTAATTTTCTTCAGATTAAGAAGTTGAAAATTGGATATTAATGGGTAGGGGAGAGTAATTTGACCCCTACTTTACCATATAAACAAAATACTCTAAATGTAATATGGATTTAAATGTGCAAAGCAGCACAGTAATTAATCTTAATGACTTCCTGATAGGCAAATGTTTCTTAAACACATAAAAGGCATTAGTCATTAAGGATAAGGTTATTATTCACCTGCATAAAAATCAAGAATTTCTTTTCAACGAAGAGACACCATTACATAATGAGGATAAAAGGCAAAGAAAGAAATTTATAATTCAGAGAGCTTGTGTCCACAGTGTACAATAAACCAATGTAACTAAAGAGAGATAGTAAAGCCAATAGGTCCAACAACAGGCACCCCCCCAACCAGAAAATAAACAAATAAAAATTTACTGAACCTCATGAATAATCAGTGAAGTACAATTAAAACTATAAGAACTTACCAGTCATATCACCAAGTGATTAAATGGAAGACTGGGGTTACCAAGTGCTGGAAGAAAGAAACACTCAAGGGTTCTGCTTGGCCTCCATATATACATGAACAGTTGGAGACAGAGACAGAGACAGAGATAGATAAACAGACTATATTCACCCATGAGTTACAGTGACCTCAATCTCCAGATATCTTAATGATCTTAAAATAGATACAAAGAAAGAATTAGGTATTTATCCTACTTCTAGCCTATCACCTTAAACTTTTGGATGGGGGAATGAGAGAGAGGAGGTCCCTGGTAGCTTCTCCACTGCTTCTCTGATCATTCAGGTTCTTATCCCATTATCCCATTAATAAAGAATAATTAGATAAATGCCTCATTGCTCTCCATAGCATATTCAACCTGCTTTCTTATAGAACCCATGACTACCAGTCCAGGGATGGTACCATCCACAATAGGCTGGACACTCCCCCATCAATCCTTAAGAAAAAGATCTTACAGCTGGATCTTATGGGGGTATTTTTTCAATTGAGGTTCCTCCTTTCAGAGTACACTTGCTGGTGTTAAGTTTACATAAAGTTAGGCAGCACAGGGAAAGCATCAGGCTCCTCCACAAATAAGCTCCCACATATGTTACCCATTCTCAAGACATGTATGCATAAAACAAAGCTAAATGGACTCAGTGGTTTTATATCCATGTGTCCAAATTGTGTTTAAGTGTTGTGTGTGTGTGTGTGTGTGTGTGTGTGTGTGTGTGTGTGTGTGTGTGTGTGTGTGTGTGTAACAGTAATAAAGAGGTCATGATTTTGGAGGTGAGGTCGTTAGGAGGGTTTGAGGAATGAGACGCAGGATCAAAAACAGTTAAAATGTTAAAATGCAGTGCTCAAGTACAGAGTCAAAAAAAAAAGAATGTAGCTTCTAGAACACAGCATTAGCTATTTTTAAATTTTAATTGTTTAAAACTTCATATATGAAAACCTTGTAGAATACCCTCTTCATTCCTCCCTTTGCTCTTCCAACTCCTCCCTTATCTCCCCAAAGTCCCTTTAAGAATTCATATCCTCTTCTATAATTTTAAACACACATGCACACCATGTATGTATGGATGTATGTAAACCTACTGGATGAAACTGGTGTTGCCCTTATGTACATGTGTTTAGTGCTGACCATTTGAGATTGCACAATCTCTCATAGAACTCATCCCTGAAGAAAATCTCCCTGAATAACCATAGACTGCCTGTAGCTCTTCATGTAGGGGTAGGACCTTGTGAACTTTCCCCATCTGTGTTAGCATGGTGACTTGTGTGGTTTTGTGCAGGTGTTATGCAGGCAACCATATTGTTGAGATTTCAAGAGCACAAGATCCCTGCAACAGTTGTCCCAGTTGTCTGGCTCTTATAATCTTTCAACCCCTTCTTTCATGGTGTTCCCTGAGTTTTAGGTGCAGATGTGGCATCATAGATGTCCCATTTGGAACTGGGAATCATATGGTCATTTATTCTCTACATGTTGACTAGTCGTGGATCTCTGTAATAGTCTCCTTCTACTGCAAAATAAACTCCTTTGATAACGGATGAGAGCTACACTTATCTATGGGTATAAAGGTAAGTATTCAGAAGACAGTTGGAAGCTAAGTGATTTAATAAAATGGTAATAACTGGCCCTCTTATTGTATTATGTCCTCTCTAGACAGTTGAATCTATAGTACCAGGCATGAGTAAGTCCAGTTATAAAGCTGCTGGCTAGCCCCATGATAACCACTATTGCATCATTGAGGATATCAGTTGGGTTAGTCATCTTTGTGGTTCGTAGATTTCATGGTGGGGTAGGACTGTCTGTCTTGGCAGTTTGTATAACACTTTCCAACACTATAAGAGCTAGTGCTTACGGAAGAGGCTTCCATGTCAATTCCAAGTTGACCTCTCCAAGTCCTGTGACTGAAAAGTGTGCTGTCTTTAGCAATAAGGCTTCACCTTCAAGTCCTGGCAGGTAACAAAGAACAATTGCAATTACCTGCATTGTTTGGGGTAGTGAGTCCCTTGGAAGGCCATAACCAAAAACCTCAGAAAGGTTTTTGTTAATCTGTTTCCTTTTCCTGAGCTTTCTCACAACTCCAAATTTCATACCTTTTCATCAATGAGTTATTAAAATAGTTTTGGCCTTATGTTTCTACCATCTATCCATTGTCTAATCACAAATGGAGACTTCGATGGGGTAAAAACTCAGTTTTACCAAGGGAGAAGTGGTTCTATTGCTCAACAATTAGCAAATCTCAAAACAGAGTAACTTATAGGATTGATGACAAATATCCCCTAATCCACTGTAGATATTCAATGTGTGTGTGTGTGTGTGTGTGTGTGTGTGTGTGTTTGAACATAATTCCATGATGAAAATTAAGAAAAAGTGGATGGGGTCTACTTTTGTTATCTGCTGAAATACCAAAAACAAGGGCTGAAGAGATGGCTCAGCTGTTAAAGGCTAGGCTCACAAACAAAAGTAAGTTACCAAAACAAGTTAGCTGCCCATCAGCACAACAGTGTATCTGCATAAGAGTATAGCTGTATGAAGTAACATTACAAATTCATCAAAACTATACTGTGAAAAAAAAAAAACTATACTGTGAAAGAAAAGCACCAACATTCCCCCAAATACTTCACCTCCTCATTCTTTCTTTCTGATTCCAAGAGACGTGCCTTTCTTGCCTGATGATCTGGCTGGCCATTGCCTAAATTTTTTGGTTTTATTGAAAGACTGATGTACAAACCCTCACTGGTTCTCTTTGCTTCCAATTTGCTCCATTTCTCTGCAAAGTCATCCTTTCACAGAAGAAGATGGCCCAGGGAGCACAGAAATGGTTGTTTTCCCAGCAAGACAAAGGGAGCTGTGACCAAGTTTTGCCTCTACTATGAGTGTGAGCAAATCACATGACAGCCTTCAGTCCAGTCTCATTATCTATAAAGCATAAATAATAACTGTTACAACCTGAAGGAAATGAATCTTCTGTTTTCCAAAGCAGGGTCACTGTCCCAACTGTGTGGCTTTAAGGACAGGTCAGATAATAACACTAGTAGCACAGAACAAAAAACTTGGCAGGTAGCAAGCACTCAGCATATGCTAGCTGTGGTTAGCACACCCCTTCTCTGCCTCCTGGGACCCAGATGCCTTAAAACACACACACACACACACACACACACACACACACACACACACACGCACGCACGCACGCACGCACGCACGCACGCACGCACAGGTGCGTTTTTAATGCAAGGCTCTTATGCGTCAGCCCACACCCCGTCACTGGCCTTGTTCTGCGCCAAGGACACACTGATCTCTCAGTGCTCCATGTCCCTTCTTGCTGAACCTTTCACAAGGTCTTCGCTTGGCCTGGAAGCCCTCTCAGCACTTTACACCTTCTACTAGCCCCCATTTACCTACCACCTTGTCCTGCTTTACGATTCCCTAGAGCATTGTGCTTCTTCTGTCAGTGTAATGGGTGAGTTGATCAGCATAGTCCCCAAGCCAGCCACAATGTCTAGGTCACTAGATTCTTCTCTATGGAGTGAATGAATGAATGAATGATCTACAATAACTAAATATTTATGAATAAAGTGGCCTCCACACCTCACCTATAGCCTAGTCCTAAGCCCCTGTTCTCCCAAGTGATCAGGAGTGGGGCAGGAGGTGATGATGGGACTCTCTCCTATGCTGATTCTTCAAGGATTTCATTCCCAGCTAGCCCAAGCTCTTTCCACTGTCTGCTTTTCCTAAACTCACCTCCCTCCTATTCACTTCTTGTTTCTAACTTTGGAACTCAGATTACAACATAGTGATCTTCTCCTTTTTTTTTTTTTTTTTTTTTTTTTTGTTCCATCCCCAAATGTGTCTACAATCTCTTTATTAAACCCTTGTTCCTTTCAATAAACATAAAATTTCAGGACCCCAAGCCCAAGAGTCTGAAGTGCCCTACATAGCCCACCAGCTCAGACAATCAAATTTGCATTGATGGTTCAAGTAACCTAATTCTGAACTGACTTTCCACACTGTACAACTACATATGAGCTGCCACACAGCACCACCACCATGGAGAATGCCTGCTCCAGTCTTCCTTTCTGTGACTATTTAAAGACACTGTCTGGCTTTTGTCTGGACCCAGAAACCAAGAGAGAATTCAGACAGCAGTGGGCTTAACAGGTTTCAGGTCTACTCGGATGGCCTGCCTTTTTTTTTTTTTTTTTTTCACCCCTTTCTCTAAGCTTTAGTTCCAGTCAGTGACCTACCTGCAGTGACCTACTTATGTCTCCTCTTAAAACGAGATGACCATTTTTGTGGCTCCATGAGTATGGAGAACGGGTATTTATTCTTTCCTTGGTTTGAAGTAATTGTAGATTCCAGTCCCTGACAAGCTTGAGAAATGTTTAAGCAGATATTTATCCATACTTTGGAAATCAGATTGGCTTTTCAATTTGCTATGGTGATGATAACTTCGCAGACAGCTGTGGTTTCCTGCACTGAAGGCTCCCTCATGTAAACATGTGTCCCTTGGGCTTGCCCAACAGAGCTCAGGAATGTATCTCCTGGAGATGGAAAGGAGTCTGGATTTCTTCCACTCAGTCAGAGAGACAGTGTCATGGCTAAAACCTGCACCTGAGGCAAGGCCATGAGAAGCAGCCCCAAGAGAAAATGAGCTGAATGTTACAGATGTATGGGTAAAGAATTTTGACCTGGGATACTTGTCCCTGATTTTCCAGCCAACAGGCAGAGTCCTTCCTGCCGGTCTGTCTTTCCCTTGTGCTATGAGAATTGGGCCAGTTACTGTCCAGCCCTCCTCACCGATCTCTCACTTTCTATCACTTGAGATACGAAGCACAGGCTTCTGGCTTTTGCATGAAGGACAGCCATGTCTACACAAGTAATTTTAAAATTACAATGGAATAACAAAGGAAATGATTTGCTAAAGGGGAAGTTTGGGCCAGGAAAGAGTACATTTGATTAGAGCCATCTCTGACCAGGACCTTCGATGCTGTGCATACCACCCCCATCCTCTTGTCCATGGACCTTTCCAACACAGGAATCAGGGCTTCTTCTGGATTTGGTGCTCTCTCCAGTCCCACTGTATCACTCTGGTTCACCAGTAGGATAGAAAAGAGCATGGAGGAGATTCATCAAGAACTAGATCATGTAATTGCAGAGAGCAAGAAGAGCTACAAACCCATCTTCAAGCTGCAGACATAATAAAGCCAGATGTGATATTTAAATGGAGGCCAAACACCACTGCTATAAATCCCAGAATCTGTAGAGAATCAAGAGGTCAGCATCCAACACAGGAAGAAGGTGAATACCTAGCTCCAATGTTACAGAGGGTAAGATTTTTATTTATTCATGTATTTCCCCCTTTTTCCCCCTCTTTATATGGTTTAGGGAAGGTGTATGCCTGTGTATGCCTATGAGCTACAGATCTATTCATCTGTGTGTAGAAGCTAGAGGTTGATGGCTGTTATTGTCTTCTACCATTCTTCGTTTTATTTTTTAGACGTGGTCTTTCACTGGGACCTGGACCTCAATGTTTTGACAAGGCTGTCTAGCCAGTGAGCACCTGAGATCTGCCTATTGCCACTTCTCGGCAGTTGTAGATGTACATTACTGCACTAGTTTTTATGCAGGTGCTTACACATCAGCACTTTATCCGCCGAGCCATCTCCCCAGCCCACAGGCTAGATTTTCCTTGGTCTGCTTCAGACACTGCCAATCTTTCCCAGGCACATCCAGAAATAATGTTTGCCAGATGTGTGAGCATCCCAAGCTAGGCAAGTTGGCACATGAAATTAACCATTGTTATCTAAACACTGAGAGAGGCAGCAAGTGCTCTTTCAAAAGCTGAGCCTAGAAACTCTATGAAGGATTTGAGGAGTGGGACATGAAATCTAGAAGAGTAAAATTACCACGGCAGCAACTGAGGCTTGGACTACTCTTCCAGTAAGAGTCAGTAAAGATGGACGCCTGGACTGTTTCTCAATGAGCTGTGGGGAAATTGGAATCAGTAAGCCATTCACAAACTTTTGCCCCTTGTAGGCAGCAAGTTGCACCTAACACATTCATGACTGACTATTCCTTCTCCTCCATTAAACTCAGGGATACTCTTAGACTAATAAGTACACAAAGCCATCCTGGACTCCATGGAAGGTTCTGCAGATGACTAGGGTGTTCCATAGACATATGAGCACAACATTCAAGCATCTGCCCCATTTCTTTGTGGTGCTCTTGCTTTCCGTTTGTTGCAACAAAGAAAGACAATCAGTATAGCTGGGCAGAAATAAAACTATGCTATTGATAATACTAAGGAAAACATAAATGAGATACCAGTAACATGTAGCAAAACCAAGACAATGTGGCCACCCAAGAAGGGATGTTGTTCAAATCAGGTATTGTTGTAATCTTTGTCATTGTCATTGTTATTGTAAGAGGATAAGAAAAGACTAAAAGGGGCTGAGGAGATGGCTGGGTCAATAAAAATGTGCAAGCCTTTGGACCTGACTTTGAATCTCCAGCATCAACATAACACCAGATTTGTAGCTCAAATCTCTATAATCCCAGAGCCCCTACTAAGAAATGGGACTCTCACAGGCCAACTAGCCAGGCATTAACTTCAGCAAACCAGCAGAGAAACCCCCTCAAATAAGGTGTAAGGTGAAGACAGCATCCAGGGTTGTCCTCTGACCTCTACGTGTGCGAGTTCACACTACAAAGGGAAAGGGGAAGGAAAACTAAAAGGAGAAAGAAATCAGAATAGAGGATATGAGGGCAGAGAGAATAAAGAAGGCAATGTGTAGCAAAGTGCAGACAAATGATCAGCGGAAGGAAGTAGGGAGGATGAGCAGTAACCAAGAGGATATTCAAGACCCAACTCAACACTCTCTTCGATTCCTGCCGCAGAACTGGATATAAAAAATCTAGAGTGGCAGTCAGATAATGACCCTCCTATGATATCTACACCCAAATTCAGGGGACTTGAGCTGTCAAAATCAACACTGTAGATGTGACTAAAGCCAAGGAGCTTAAAGTGAAGAAGGTGTTGGAATTATCCAGACAAGTCTGCTCTAATTCCATCTCCTTGAAAGTGCACACTGTTGTGGTCTGTAACCTGTGAATCATGGCAGTCTGAGAAGGTGTCATTGCCATCCCTAACTTGGACAGGTGGAGACTAAATAAAGCTAATTTCCAGACCCACCCTCAGGAGAAGAAGAGGAGGAGGAGGGAGAGGAGGAGGAGGAAAAGCCTCCCTTTGAGCTTTGAGAAAGGAACACAGTTCAGCCTACACCTTCCTTTTAACCCAGAGAGACTCAGCCAGGACTTTTGACCTCCAGAACAGTACGATAATAAGTCTGTTCTTTTAAGCCACTAAGTGTGAAGTAATTTGTTAGAGAAGCAATAGAAAAAAATGGATACACCTAGGGATGTTAAAAATGGGAAATTATCAAAAATTGCTCTCCAACTCTGGCATTCCTAGTAATCGGTTTCCCATTTAGACCAGAATTGTTTTTCCTCACTGCAGAACAGAGAATGACTGCTCACAAGGCTCATTAATATGCATAAAGAATGGCATAATTAGTTGCCACAGGTAACCCTTCTCTGGCGGTGTGAACTGAGCTAATGTGCAAATGCATGCTGCATGGGCAAGCAGAGCGGTGTGAGTAAAATCCCCTGTTTCATAAAAGGAAATATTTGAATAATATGCAAATGCACTGGATGTTATTAGCAGGATGTCAGGTTTGACAGTCCATGTTATTGTGGAAATAAATGAGTTTTGACACAAATAACTTAGGTATGCATTGATTTTTTAAAAAATAGCAAATCTCATAACGAGATGTTATATATTATGCTGTAGGTTTATAAAGATTTTGATGGCTATTAAGAGAAAACCATAGCAAAGGATCATTTATTAATGTATTCATTAAGCTACTCTAAGGTGTAACAATCATTACTTTCTTCCAAAATGTGCACTGTTCCTTTCACATATTTAATTGACTCTGGCAATCCATAGTTAAGATAATGAAGGGAGTTGTCAACAGTCTAAAGATGGAAATAAAGAGAAATCATTTCTCTGTCACCAATGGCCAAAATACTGTACTGTCCATTTGAACTTCTGTGACTATTTCCCTTAGACCTTCATCTTGAAGCAATCCATCTGACAAAATGTCTTGGGCATACTTGTTCTTTGTTGAGGGCCTTCATACTTTAAATTCCTTTTTCCTTCCAAACCCCTGTACATAGGCAGGATGTTAGGCTGAGCTTGGAATTTTCTGACACTGCTAAGGTGCTAGAAATGCCCACGCATGTTCTTATGTTAAATATTTATGCCCATAGACAAACACATTAGAGATGTTCCTGGGCTGAGTTCACAGGCTCAGCTCAGGCTGTTGATTGAACAAATCCAACCTCTGTGGTCAGAAAAAGAAAGAGCTTGTTAGAACAGGAGCTGTTCCCCTGACCCAGGTAAAGGCCAACCAACCCCACTGCCTGGCCAGCACAGACATCTCATGTTTCCTGTGTAGAAAAGGTTAAAGGGACATCAAGAAAACTGAGGTCCAAATCTTCCCACAGGAAGGATGCATTGTTATCAGGCAGCAAGTGGACTTTGGGGAGTGGGGAAGATTTGGGGCATGAGAATCAAAAATCATGTTCTGCTTTAAGCAAAATGTAAGAAAATATAACAAAAGACTGTAAGTGGCTCAAGAGCCATTATAAGGGTCTACACAGCAAGGAGCAATGTAGAAGCATCAAGCAAATCGCCCTCAGAACGGGATACTCTGCCACTGATGAGGAGGCTTCAGAGGTGAATGTGGGGTTGTTGCTTTCTGGAAGCTGTTTTAACTACTGCAGCAGTTACTATACTTGCTAAATTAAATTCTGAAAAGCCCCCTTCTTTCTTACAGGTCTCATTCTTGAGTCTCTACTGTCCCAGATCAGATAGGTAGATCTAGGGTCACACACCAGTGATCACCATTCTGGAAAGACAGACTGGGAAGTTATCTTCAGTTTCTGTTGCTGGCTGGTTTGTTGCCTCTCATCTTGAATCACAAAGCATGGAAAGAATATGCAGCTGTTGGGTGTATGGAAATTCTAGCATTTGTTTCCTGGAATTTTGCATCAGTGTCCCTCTCTCAAGTCATACTCTTCTTACCAAACTTGAAAGTCAAAGCTACTTCCCCATGAAGAAAGCCAGCTTTCCAAGATACAACCCAAATCTGAGAACAGAACCCGGGCTCTATGAATTATTCAGAAGTATGGAGACTTGGAGAAGGTGTGAGAACCTATGAACCTAAACCTGGAATATGTGACTGGCATCAGAGATAGGGATACTCAGATGGGAAAAACTAAGACCACATCTGAGGTCTCTGCTAACTCTAGATGGTGCCAGAATATCATTGAATTGTTGGAAACTAAGCTGGTGGTAAATTAGGGAACTGTAGGAAATCCAAACACATGATGTCAAGATAAATATTCCACAAGAACAACTAGAGGAAACCAAAAGGTCAACCCACCCCACCCCCGAAAACACTACACCTCCTCTTTCCTCAGCCTGCTTCTTCAGAGGACTGAAATTAATCTTCCAGTTAATGTCCATTCTTGTGCTCACTGGTGGAGGCACAGTTCCCTTGGATGTCATCTCAGCTTCTTTTCCAGTTTCTTTGAGAAAAGACCCTGCTAAAAGAAACTTTCAGAAAGAAACTTATTTTAGCTCACTGTTCAAGCAAGTCCATATGGCAGGAGCTTGAAGAAGCTGACAACATGGCATCCACAATCAGGAAGCTGAGATGAAGGCTTGTCCCCAGCTCCCTTCTTCCACTTACAGTCCAGGCTGCCGGGCAAGGAATGATGGCCCTACCCATACTGCATGGGTCTTCCCACTTGATTAAGGAAATCAAGGTAATTCCCAACAGGCAAACCCAGAGACCTGTCTCTCAGGTAATTCTAGATTCTGTCAACTTGATATCTAACCATCCCAGGTGCTGAGGCCAGCAGCCTCCTCAACCTGTAAAGCAGAAAGCAACAATTATACAACTGAGTTTCCCAGTAAGAGATGCTACTTCTGCTCCCAGTCTTGGATCTCCAGGTACAAATGATCTTAATGCAGTTATCAGCAAGTACCCAAGTCATTCTTCCCAAGGTGTATAACCAGATGAAGATTTGGGTTTAGTTGTTGTTTCTTCCAACTGTACACAAAGCAATGCTGACAATAGCAAAGCAATCTGACAAGAAAGGAAAGCTATGTTGTTGAATCCAGGCCTAGTCTCTGTCTTGTCCCATCACAGTGACTTCAGGCAATCACTGAGAAACTTTGGCTTGGATGGAAAAGACTAATTTATATCCACTACATGTAGGAGAGTTCTTGTCCCCCTCCTAACTGATGTCTTCTTTCTGTAGTAGAGAAGCCATTAAGTGAATTCATGTGGTTGCAAATGTTGCCATATCTGAGCCCCTTCTCCAAGGACCATCCACAGCCCCACTAGAGACTGCTTATGCCTATAGTCCTTCAGTCACAGTTCTACTTGGACCCTGAGTAGCCAAACTCACTAGCTAATAAAGACATTAACCAAGCAAGCTCTCTCTCATCCTAACAGATGAGCACTGGGTTAACACAGGTCTTACCATTGGGACATTTCTTTTCCATCCTTTCATTCAGGGCTCTCATTAAAGGGTGCTATTATGCTCTAACCCTCTGCTTCCACTGGTTCTATCATATTGTGTGGGGATATCACCAATCCAAGCTTGGATTCCTCTTTCCTCCTACTCAACATGGTACTCTCCACAAAGACTTAAGATA
Organism: Phodopus roborovskii; assembly: GCF_943737965.1. Taxonomy (NCBI): domain Eukaryota; kingdom Metazoa; phylum Chordata; class Mammalia; order Rodentia; family Cricetidae; genus Phodopus; species Phodopus roborovskii. Next base: position 1,748,661 of record NW_026126623.1, on the reverse strand, counting down.
GAGTGGGATGAATGACCATGCCAGCAATAGTGTGCTATGCAACCTACACATCCTGTTCCCTTAGCTCCCATTCAGGCAGCAACGCCTAACCCTATCTCACTACAAGTCAGGTTGTTGCTGTGAACTACTGATGCACAGACACACAACATATTGTGCTGTTATCTGAGCCTGTTCCACTGTGGCCTTAAAAACCTGTATGGCCACTGCCCATGCTTATTAGTGAATTCCAGGAAGTTCCTACTTCCTTGCTTCACTAGCTCCACCAAATATGCCACAAGAGGGTTTGACTGGTGGAGTCATAGCCACAAAAAATCCAGGGGATGTGATGGGTCAGAACTTTGTTTTAGCATATCATATGTCACCTGCCTCCCAATATGGTAGACATTTTCCAAAATAGAAATATGGTTCATATTTGATAACAATGGCACACCCTCCTTTGATAAGATTCCAGGTAGCACAATCCTGCTTTAGCAAGTCCTGATTCTACTGAGTCTACTTCTCTGCCCCTAATAATGAATTGGTCATCTCTATAACTCAGCTCTGTCATCCATAAAAGGGAGACAGTAACAGCTCGCATTTTGCAGAACTGTGGGTGAGAATTAAGCGAGTGAGTGCATGCAGCACAGTGTAAACATCACATATCACAGCACAGATATTGACTTCTGTGATAGCATTACTGTAAGCCATGTCCTCCTCAGAGATGGAGCAGAGAATTATTGTAAACTATCTATTAGGTACTCTTAATTGAACTAAGAATTATATCTGATAGATTCATCCATCCTTAAACTTGGTCACTATTTCTCTTTTTCATTTAATTTTCATCAAATATAATCTCACCAGATTTTCTTTTTGTATACTACTTCTTTCCTCTTTTGAGATTATAGTATAAATTACATTATTTGCTCATTCCCTTTCTTCCCTACCAACCCTTTCCTATATGCTTCCTTGCTTTCTTCCAAATTCTTGTCATTTCTTTTTTATCTTTTGTTTCACATATATCAATATATATCTGTAAATACAACTTGCTCAGTCTACATAATGATACTCTGTGGATGTTTCCAGGGTTGAGCATTTATCTGGTAGAAGATGATCAATTGATGCTCTCTTCCCTGGCAAAGACTATTTCTCCTACTCTGAGCACTCCTTAGTTGCCTACAGTTCTTTGTGTATGACTGAAGTGTCATGGTCCTTCCCTCATCCACTTTTGACATGTCTATTGTTATTGTCCTTACATTTAAGCATTCATGTTGGTGACACTTTCTGGATGTAGCTTCTGACATTACTAGGAGACACATTTTCACAACAAATCCCTGGTCCTCTGGCTCTTACAATCCTCCTGCCACATCTTCTGTGATGTTCCCTGAGCCATAGGTTTCGAAGTTGTTTTGTAGCTATAAGTCATTACTTCTTAAATAATCTCTCCCACGTGTTCCAGGACATAGTCTATGCCTGTCCCCCCCCCCAAAAAAAGGTGACAAAATCCCTGATTTCATCTTAGTGAGACTTGAAAACACTAAGGAGCTTCAGCTTGGACACATGTTAGGCAGGGCACAATGTGAGTCAGATCTCAGATCTGCAATCCAACACATCCTGCCAATGACTCCTGGGAAAGCAGCGTTTTTCTGTCTAGATTTATGCCAACTTGACACAAGTTAGAGTCATTTGGAAAGAGAAGCTCACACTTGAGAAATGACTCCACAAGCTTGGCCTGCAGACATGTCAGTAAGACATTTTGTTAACTAATGATTGACATGAGGGGACCTAGCCCATTGAGGGTGGTAGCATCCCTGGGTAGCTGATCCTAGAGCTGAGCAAGCCAGGAAGAAGTGAGCCAATAAGCAGTATACCTTCATGACCTCTGCTACAGTTCCTGCCTCCAGATTCCTGCCTTGTTTCCAGGCCTAACTTCCCTGGATGGTGAACTGTAACATCAAAGTTACATGTTAAGTAAATAAACTCTTTCCTCCCGAGTTGCTGTTGGCCATGGTGTTTTATCACAGAAATAGAAACCCTAATTAAGAAAAGCATAATCTAGGGGGCATATGTGTAAATTACAGAGATCCCCAAAGTTGATATATTAATTCAGTTGAAGGATTCATATTCTCAGAGCAGGAACTTATCTTCAGAAAGCAGATTAATACCCATCTTTCCTTAAGAGCTTTCTTCATAACAACAATACTCTTATGGACAATGGTGCATGGCAAATAGGATCTCAGGATAAACAACTCAGGACACAGCTAGGAAACATCATGCACCACTCTGAGATCTGTGGTCTAGTCCAGGGAAGGTGCTAATGATCATAAAAAAAAAGCCTCAAGCATCCTCCAAAGAGGCCCTTTCTCCAACCTTTTATAGTTACACTGAATCAATGGCTCTGATTTTCCCAGCATCTTTGATTTACATATTCAAAACATTTCTTTATGACTTCCTAAGACTTTGGACATGACTCTTAAGGGGAAAGTCATTTACTGGGAAAGGAGCTGAGTTTGGTGTTTAGGAAAGCAAAAAGGTACAACTAGAAACCTATCATTGGCTGCAAATATCAGAAGCAGATGAAAGGGATTAGAGAGCATGGATTGGAAATCATTTTTAAAATGAGGAGAAATAAAATGATGCTGATTGAAACTTTCAGAAAACTTTCTTTTGGGTGAATAAAGAAAGGATTGTTTTCACACTTAGAATGGAATGTAAATACTCTTCCACTGGCAAGCAAAATAATATACTCTCATAAAAAGTAATATCAAAAAATGCAGCTGTCCTCAGCTCTTCTTCCTGGAGCAGTCATTATACTCAGTGTTCAGTAGCATATAGTAAATTAAAAATGTGGCTGGGGGCTCTAATTCAGTGATGGAGCACTTTCATGGCATACAAACCTCAGACTTCATTCACTGGTATTGCAAAGATAAAACAAATTAGTTAAAATATATAATTTTTTCACTATCACTAGTACCTTGAACTCTATGCCCAAAGAGCTGCACTTTTTTTCCTCTAGAAATTGTCATGTCTCAGATTGAATTAACCACAGGATACCTAGGCATGAGTTCTTAGAAGTAACAAAAATATAGATGATAGATGATGATGATAGTGATAGTAAATAGATAATGATAGGTAGATAGATGATAGAAAATAGATGATAGATGACAGATACACAGATACATAGATAAATATATAGAAAAATAGATGCATAAATAAATAGATAAAAGAAAATAGAGAGTAGATGGATAGATGATAGTAGGTAGATAGATAATAGCTAACTAGATGGTGACAGATAGATGATAAAAATAGATGCTAGAAGGATATATAGATAGTAGATAGATACATAATAGATATACATATATAGATATAGAAGATAGATAGATAGAGATAGATAGATAGATAGATAGATAGATAGATAGATAGATAGATAGATGAGTGAGTGAGAAAAACACATGAATTAAAATACACATATAGAGAGTATATAGGGAATGGCAGGACAAAGATAAGGACACTAATTCAGGAATGATTATGTGAGAAAACTGCTTAAGTGGCATGGATGCTCAATTCTTAACTATTCCCCTGCACCGCAGGCTACCAGTATGTGAAAGCTACTAACTTATAAGACCACCTTGGCCATGAGTTTTCAGGACCACCATTATAAAAAAATGAAGGTACTTGCTTAGTTTGTACTTGCTTTAAAAATATCCGTTTCAAAGTATAAAACTAAGTCAGTTGATCATTTCACACTGCATACATCTAATAGCAAACACATTCTTCCAGAGCTGTTTGGAAGAATGTAAACAGATTGATAGCCCTGGTCAGTTGAAAATTATAGTGATGATAATAAACTACACAGGTTCAGATTTCTCCCCTTATTGAACATGTTTGTAAAATCTTTCTTTTCTTTATTAAAAAATAGATTTTTCGTGCAATATATTATTATTACAGTTTCCCTCCCCAACTCCTCCAAGATCCTCCCCACCCATTCAATTCAATACCATTTCTTTGTCTCTCATTAGAATTCAAACACACATCTAAAAATTTTAATAATAATAAAAATTTAAATTTAAAGCAAACAAAGAAAAGAAAGGGAGCCAAAGAAAAATCACAAGAAACACATGTAGATGCAGAGACATATGTTAGCACATGGGAATCCCATTAAAACACAAAACTAGAAGCTATAACACATACACAGGGCACCTTGTGGCGGTTTGAAAGAAAATGGCCCCCAAACGGAGTAGCTCTGTTAGGAGATTGTTGGACCTTGTTGGAGTAGATGTGGTCTTGTTGGAGGAAGTAAATGACTACAGAGGTAGGGTTTGAGGTCCCATATATGTGCAAGCCACACCCAGTAAGACAGTTCACTTCTTGTTGCCTTTGGATCAAGATTAAGGACTCTCAGCTCTAGCACCATGTCTGTCTGAATGCTGATTTGCTTCCTGCCATGACGATAATGGACTGAATCTCTGAATTTTAACTGAACACCACAATTAAATTTAGTCATGGAGCCTCTCCAGAGCAATAGAAACCCTAACTGAGACAGTCCTGGAAGGTCAAAAACAAACAAACAAATAAACAAACAAAGCCCTGGTAAAGCATTAGGAGACAAAGAACTGTCAAAAATGCAACTGAGTTTGTTTTTTATTGGCCATCCACTGCTGGGCATGGGACCTGGCCTTAGGAGTAGTTTTTATATCCAGTGAGATCACATTGAAGAAAACTACTTTCTGCTTGCAAACAGTTAGCAACCAGAGATAGCTTCTGGATTAGGAATAAGAACCTTGTGTCCACTAGTCCTCTCAGTGCAGGGACCCCACCTGGCCTAGACCTAAACTTGCCCTGTGCCTGCTGCCTTAACCTCTGTGAGTTCATACATACATTCATCCTGTTACGTTTTGAATTCCTTTCTTGCTGTCTTCCATTCTCTCTGGCTCTTAACAATCTTCCTGCATCTTCTTCTTCAGGATTCCCTGAACCCTGGGGTTGGGGGGGGGTGTTGATGGAGACATCCCATTTGGGGCTCAGTGTTCTGAGGTCACTCACTCTATACACATTGTCTAGCTGTGAGTCTCTGTATTTGTTCCCATCTACTGCAGAAGAAAGCTTTTCTAATGATGGTTGAGCAAGACACTGATCTGTGTGTATGGAAGAATGTCATTAGGAGTCATTTATTGATATGATCCTTTAGCAGAATAGCAATATTTGGATTTCCCCTAGGTCTCTGGTCTATGTAGTCTAAGCAACTTCAAGGGTGGGTTCTAGCTCATGGAGTGGGCCTTAAATCCAATTAGATACTGATTGGTTACTCCCAAAAACTTTGTGCCAATATTGCACTAGTCTATCTTGCAGGCATGTCACCATTGTAGACTTTAGAGTTTTAGCTAGGTTTACATTTACCCTTTTTCTTTGGCAGTGTTCAGAGTAACTCCCAGAGGTGAAAGCTCTACATGGGTGCCATCAAAACTTCTCTGTGTTCAATGATTTGTATAGGGGTCATCTTCAACAATAGGACTTACCATCATTTTGTGGGGAGCAATCCCTAGCCATGACAATAGCCTGAGTTGTTTGGAAGTTTCTATAGGGTCCCTTTTGCCAACAACTTGATTAGATGTAACCAGTTCCCAGAACAGGAGGATTCAATTGGTGATGAGAGATGTCCAGTTAAGGCTGTCTCCCTCATTATTTGGCAATTCCATTTAGATCACCTTCATATATATATATATATATATATATACATATATATGTATATGTATATATATATATATATGAAGGTATGTGTGTGTGTGTGTGTGTATAAATATTATATGGAAGCTTCTACTGTATAGGTTCCCATACAACACTTCAAAAGTCCTTAATGGACTGTGTATTCCAGTGGTTCTCAATCTTCCTACTGCTATGACCCTTCAATACAGTTCCTCATGTAGTGGTGACACCCAACCAAAAACCTATTTTTTTGCCACTTCAAAACTGTAGTTATGATACTGTTATGAACTGCAATGTAAATGTAGAGGTTTACCAAAGGGATCATGACCCACAGGTTAAGAACCACTGTTCTATTCCCTCTTCCTAGGCAGTCCCAACCTTACCTCAAGTGCCTTACTCTATACTTCATCTGTGATAAAAAGAGGAAGCTTTCTAATGAGGGTTGAGAACTACACTTACCTGTATGTTATGGATTAATATTTAAAATACAGTTAGAAATTATTTTTGTTTTGAAAGTGGGAGTAATTTGAAAATGTAGCCGTGAGTAGTAGCTATGTTAGACATGAATTCCTAATACTAAGCAGGACTTATGTCCAATTAGATAGCTACTGGGCCCAAGATAATGGCATTATTACATGACTGATGCTATTTTGTCAAGCTGGTCATCACTGTGGTTCATAGGTTTCCCGGCCTAATAAAACTCTTGTTTGTTTTTCTCCATTGGCCACTTGCATTGAACCATCGGAAACTATGACAGTTAGTCCTCGGGGAAGAGGCTTCCAGGTCAACTCCATCTTAACTGCTCCAAGTCCTGTGTCCAAAGAATATGGTGTCTTCCACAATGTGGTCTTATCTTTAAATTCCTGGAAGCAACCAATGCAAATGGCAATTGACTCTAATGTTTGAGGAGTCTCTTGTACTCCCATAGCCAACAAGTTTATTATCAAAGAATATTCATATTACTTACTGAACTAGAACATTCAAAAACCATAAATAGCATGATGCTTTTAACTTAAGAACACCAAATTTTAGTAACTTCAGTCTCACATACTTATCCATGTACGTATACGTATATACACATGGATGTGTGTTATACACGTAACTAATGCCTGTAAGTACTTTGCTTATATAAAACAAACATATATAAATTAAAGAAAATGGCATTTTAGACCAAATATTTATCATTAGCACTTACTCTGTGGTTTTAGAATAGTAACAAACCAACAAAAATAATATAAAGTAATATTCCAGTGGATAACCTCATGCTCAGTCACACACAGGCAACACTAACTGGGCTCCATGATTCATAAAAAGAAAAAGGAAAGATGTGACAGTTGGGAAAAAAACTGTTTTCTTCTAGTACTTCAGAATTTTGTGTTTAAATAGCGAGGTGGAAAGAAGCAAAACGACAAGGAAAGGGTTGAAAATGAGTTCAGCAAGTGATCCTGCTGGAGGCCTGATAAATTCAGGTAGAGGCATCAGCATGTTGTCAAGAGTTGGAAGATTTTCTCCAAGGGCTGGTGTGGTCTGATTCTTCTATGGTGCTCCACATTCCACACTGTTATGTGGGGTTGAGATTATTAGAACAGACGATTAGCTCATATGGAAGATCATCTCGGGTACAGCTCCAAACTACAAAGGAACCAAAGGAAGTGATCAGAAGTCCAGGAAATAGAACTTGCTAATGGATGAATTGTAACAATGAAAGTAATGAGAAGAATAAAGTAGTTGGATTTTTTTAAAGTTTTATTTCAGGTGCATTGGTGTTTTGTCTGCATATATGTCTGTGCCAGATACTCTAGAATTTGAGTTTTAGGCAGGTGTGAGCTGTCATGTGGGTCCTGGGAACTGAACCTGAGTCCTCCAGAAGAGCAGCCAGTTCTCTTAATGACTGAGTCATCTCTCCAGCCAAAATCATGGAGTTTCATTTTTGTTTGTTTTTTGAGACAGTTTCTCTGTGTAGTCTTGGCTGTCCTGGAACTCACTATGTGGATCAGGCTGGACTTGAACTCACAGAGATTCACCTGCCTCTGCCTCCCAAGTGCTGGTAGATTTGTTTTATTCTTTTAAAATTCATACATGCATACAATGTATCTTGATCACATCTACCCATCACTTCCACCATCCAACTTCTTCCGAGGACTCTCCATCTCATCTCCCTTCCTATTTTATGTCACCCTTCTATGATTAATTTTTACCCTGCTGCATCCAATTAGTGTTAATCATATGTGCATGTATGCATGTGGACTCACCTACTACAGCTGGGAAACCTACCAATGGCCATATTCTCAAATAGAAATGATTCCCTGCCCCCCAGCAGTCGTCAGGTCTCAGGTTTATCAGCAGGCTTGAACTTGTGCAGGTGATGCCAGCTACTGTGACTTTCTGTGCACATCAGTCATAGCATGCCCAGAAGACAGCACAGCACTCCCCTCCCTCCTCTGGCTCTTACATTCTTTACACTCCCGTTTTGGGGATTTTAACTGAATAATAAGATGTATGGCCTCACTGGCATGTAGAAGCTGGCAATAGTCACAGATGACAGAGTTCATGATAACTTTGTCTCCTTGGGTCTAGGTTCCCTCACTCAATGTAGTGTTTTCTAGGTCCATCCATTTACTTGCAAAGTTAATGGTTTCTGTTTTTGAAAAGAAAATCCATTACATATGTGTGTCACATTTTAATTACCCATTATCTTTTGAAGGACACACTATCACCACTTTGCTAGACCAGCATAATTCCTTACTACACTCTAAATCTTATCCTACATCCACAGATAAGTGTAGCTAGCAACCCTCATCAAAGAAGCCTCTTTTTATAGCAAATGGAAAATATCACAGAAAACCATAACAAGAGACAAAGAAAAGATAAACAGATTGTGGGGAGCAGAGCCACAAGAAATACATCTATATCACAGCTTCTGCATCTATAGCTCAAGGAACATCGAGGAAGAGGGGGCAGAAGGACTGTGAGAGCCAGAATCCCAGAAAGTCTTCCATGAAACAGTCTCTTCTAAAAATGGCCGCATGAACAAGGTTAGAACATCGGAAATATAAGTAGCCGTGTAATGGGAAAAGGTGGATTTTGAAGATTCTCTCCCCTAGACAAAGAACTGCAGGCAAGTCATGATTTATTAGGGTAAGGATTAGCCTACTCCAGGGATGAGCTGACTATTGTTGTCAAATGCAATGTGGTCAGCGCCAAAACCATATACACACAACAAAAATGGACTCAGCATGATGTGTTCATGTTTGTACATACATACATGGTGTGTATAACGATAATCCAAGAAACAGGGGACATGGAAGGGCTTCTAGAATGGTAGCTGGGAGGGGCTGGATGAAGGAAAGTGGGGAGAGTAATATAATTCTATTTCAATTAAAAACATAGTTTAAAAATGATGGAAGGATGGTTTTCAGGATTAAGAAGACAGCTGAGGTAGGTTGTATAGAAGAGAGGAGAAAACAGTTCTTTCAGGGATCTTTTTCCTATAACAACTATGAAGGCAGACAACATGAGACAACATGAAGATGTCCAGGTGAGAATTTGATGGAGGCAGACTTGCGCATTGGCATAGATATGCTTGAACAAAGGGACAAGATCCTGTAGGGAGAGAACAGGTGTTTTAAACACAAGTTGGGGATTGCACAATAGGCACTTGATTTTCACCAAGTAGAATAAAATAAAACCCAAATTCAAAGTGGAAATGAGTTTAATGTACATTTCAATATTGACTGTTTAAAAACAACCTTTGTTAATAATATTTAAAATAAAATAGAGTTCATTCCAGCATGGAATCTGCAAGACTGGCAGCCTGGAGTCATATCCTGTCAGGGAGAGACACCCAACTCATTCCCACTGTGCAGCACTTGCTGCTGTCAAAGTTTCAAGCCAGACTAGAATTGAGCACCCTGGAGACAGGAATGTGGGTCCTCTGAAAATGCTGCCCATATACATTACATGTTCTGATTCAATTTCTCTGTTGCCTACAAAGACCATTTGAACAGTACCAATGAAATTTGGGCAGCATTTGAGAAGGAAGCTGCCAGTAGTTAATGATGTATTTCTCTAGCCACTGAGCTTCAAATTGAAGGACAATTTTCATCCTCATTAGCTGCCATTCCCTTACTTTGTCTTTTCTTTGCATTTTCTCCTCTGCCAAATTAGGGGGAAATAATTGGTGGAAGAAATATTATTAAGGTTCTTTACAGGTCAATTTGGTGGTCAGTTTAAGTATCAACTTGGATAGGCCATGATGCCTCATTGCTAAGTGGTTTTTTGAAGACGTGATTAATATTTAAAATCTTTGGTAGACTTTGGGTGAAGGAGATTGTCACCATAGCATGGGTGGATCACATCCAAACTTAAATGCCTTGAGGGTGAAGAATAAAATTTCTTGAAGAATAATTTTGCTTCAGAAAAATATCATAGCAACTCTGCTTGAATTTCCAGGCTGTAGATTTTAGAATCAATGCAAGACCACCAACTCTATGTAAACTTGTAAACTTCCTGCTGCCTTAACTGAATTAATTTCATAAAATAAAGCTGTGTATCTCTGTGGATGGATGGATGGATGGATGGATGGATGGATGGACGGACGGACGGACGGACGGACGGACGGATGGATGGATGAATAGGCAATATATCTTCTGTTCTGTTCCTCTAGAAAATACTGTCTAGCATTTCCTTTGGTCTGCCTTACTCTGGAATTTCAACCCATCAACTCTGGCATATCTGTGGCATATCTCTGGGGAACAGAGATGATTGGCTATGAACCTGTGTTTTTAATATCTGAGTCTAAATTCTGACTCTAATCTTCAAAATCATATGAACATGATGGGAGGAAGTCCTCCTGCAGTGATTAGAGTCCATAAAAGAGTTGAAATTGTAGCACATGAGGAAGTTTCTTATTAATATGCTCCATCTGTTGGAGACAATACTCTGTAACTGGGTATGAAGATAATGACCAGTGTGAATGACCAGAAACTGAGGCTGAAATGAAATTATAAATGACATTTAATTTATCCAAAGACATCTGGACCTCAATATCAACTCACGTTGGCTCCACCTCCAAAGACTCAATGAACTCTGTTGAAAATTAACACAAACAGAAAGTTGGGCCTGCATAGATTTTTTTTCTTGACACTGTCTCCTGAACAATATGGTAAAACAACTATGCTCAAAGTGTTGGCATAGATAGCATTTAGTATGTGTTATTTCACCACTTACACAATTTCTAATATGCCTTGTTATTGCCCCAATGAGGAAAATGAGACTCATAGAAGGATGTGTCAGTCCAAAGCAACACAATTAGCAAATGGTAAAAGGGGATTAGAAACTGGGATATCCATTTTCCTGCTCTGCTGTCTTTGAATAATTTCTCTTATTAAAATCTGACTAGTTTTGTCATCTTAAGAACTTTACGAAATTAGCCAGTCAACAAGCTAAACGAATAGCCTTCAGCTTAAAGCTGTTGACCAATGGCCAGTAAGCAAGATTGGCAAGAGAAATTATGTTAACACTTGCAATGGAGATCCTGCCACTTATCCTGAGGCTCGAGGGTTAAGTGAATCTTTGCTTTTTACAACCATAGCTGTATACCTGATAAATGGGAGGCAGGTTCATACTTACCAGTCACTCAAAACATACATGGTCTTCATAGGAGATTCATTGCCAATATATATTCAGAAATGTGCCTAGTCTTAGCAGCCTAATTGCATCTGATACAAAGACAAATATCAAGATGATAAAAAGCATAGGAGAGGCTCTTCCATCAAGCAGATGAGACTATAATAATATCTTTATGCCTTGCATGTAATGATCATTGCCAGCTGGATACTTAGTGACTTCAAGTTATTAGATGTAGTACTCATAACAGCACACACACACACACACACACACACACACACACACACACACACACACACAAAACCCTGAATATTTCACTAATGATTTTCAGACAGGCCTCAGACTACTGGGTCTAAGGGAGAGGGAGGTAGCAAAAATTCTAGGGAAAACAAAAACCTTAGGACAAATCCAGTAGGAAAGGAGCCCAGGAAAATAAAGGGGTTTATTAAGTTTTTTCAGAGAGATCAATCCAATGGTACATATTCCCAGTGGTACAGACAGAGAGACATGTGGGAATTGGCCACATGGTTAAGAAGATATGAAATGCAACCATGGATGACATACACGGTAAAGACCAGCTGAACCAATGACAAAAGTCAGTGAGAGCCCTAAAGCCTGTGAACCAGGAACTCCAATCCATGTCTGAGGTCTGGAGGAAATGGATGTCCCAACTCAACGGATTCACCTAACTGTGCCTTTTCTTTTTTTCCTACTTGCCCCCTCAACACATCAGTCACTGCCCACCCTCATTGGTGAAAGTGAATATTCTGTCCTCCATCTACTGAGGGTAACATGCTCATAGGCTTACCCAGAAATGGTGCTTCAACAGATGCCTGGCATCCAGTCACTTTGATGCATTAAAACAAACATCCAGAGAATGGTTTTGCTACAACCTCAGCTTTGAGTAGTTTCTGAAAGAAAGCCAAGCACCACGAATACAGGGTGCTGATAGCCTGGCTCTTCAGCAAGTGTCTCTCCCGTCCTGTTTCTGAAGAAATCTGTACATCCCCTGCTCAGGATTCCCTAGGTCTCCTATCAGCCTGCAGCAATGTTAGGGCTGAAGCTTCCGCCCAGACCAGGCGTGGCAGCCTGTGTACACAGCCCTGCAAACCTCAGTGACAAGCTCATTTAGAAGTAAATTAGGGGTTAAGTAAAAAGTGCATGACAGAGGCAAAACTGGGTTTCCCTTTCCCCCTTTCTGTCGGTTAGAATTAGAAAGTGCCCGTGAGCAGTGGGTGTCAAGAATATGAACGTGAGATGTCATTTCGGCTGCCTCTAATTGAAGTCAGGATAAATGGAGTGGAAAGGCAGCGTCTAATCCAATCAAAACATGAAAAAGGTATTTTGACATGTAAATTACAAACTTCCTGTGTATTTTGTCTCCCCAATTACACCCTCCCCTGTCATGTTTTTAAAAATCGTATCTTAATCTCCCAGTCTCCTAATAATTATGTCATCATTCTTGGGCCCTGAACACTGTGTAATGGTATTTTATGGGCTGTGTCATTCATTATTAACTAAACTCACACTCTGTCCCTGGTGATACCATATCTCATGGTGTTCAAATATGCCTGGTGTCAGCTCCTGCTTTGTAAATGCTCTGCTTCTTGGTGACATGGGAACAATTTTTTGAAGCACTTCTGGACATATAATATGACTTGTCAGGGTATTATATGGGGATGTGTGACACTTTGGTGGGTTTTTTTCTAATTGTATGGGCGATTGGCTTAAAATATAAATCTCTCATCATTGGAACTCATGGAAATGGTGTCATACTCAGAGAATGGGACAGCATCTCTTAAAGAAATAGCCTATATTGCACTCACACAATTAGGACCACAAGAAGAAACTGGATAGTACAGAAAAGAATACCTATTTGACATGCCAAGAGAATTTGTTGGTGGGGACACCAATAAATAAAGTGGCAAGTCTCTAAGCACTTGAAGGTTGCGAACCTTCAACCCCACTCAGCATATTGCCCTGGGCTTATTTATAGGCAGAAAATGGGCAGCAGTGAGGTACAGGACTTCCTCCAGCTGTTTCCATGCATTGGAGGCAGACACAGAGCTGTGTCTCAGGGAAACAGCTGGGCTGCCTCAGGGTCTCCTCCTCTGCCCCTGCCCCAAGGCCTCAAAGAAACATTCTGAGGCCAGTGCATTGTGCTCAGGGTTAGTGGTAACCAGAACTGAGTCATCTGTTTGTCCCAGAGATAAGTCACACAGGGAAAGTCACACGATGTCCTCGAGGTTTTGTTAAAGACTGTGCTTGATGGTGGGTTTACTCCAGTTTAGAGTGACACAGTACAGCAAGGCTCGAAAAGGTGGGCCTTATAGTCCTAGACAATCTAGCACTTTAAGCCAGTCACATGGCCACTCAAGCTTAGCCTTAGGATGCTCCCTGAGCATGGAGGTCATATCACACTCTATGGGGACAATTGAAATAGATGCCATTGCATGTCCATTTGTGAGGTTAAAACTAAGTAATCAAAACAGAGGATTTTGGTTAGGGTTGAGAATCTTTATTTTGTGTTCCTGACCTGCCACTGGTTAGCTGTCTGGCCTCAGTTTCTTCTATTTTTAAAATGGTTAAAATAACTTACCTCCCCTAGGGAAGTGAGGTGGCTCAGAACTGAGTGATCTTCTAAGGAGGCTCGCACACAGGAGACATTGTAAGGTCACCAGAGTCACAGACTTTGTCCCTAAATAAATTAGAATGACACAACCGACTGGACCAAGGAGGGTTTAGACACCAGCAGTGAGGTACATCATTCTGAATGGTTTGGCTAAGCCCCTCTGCATCCCTCTTCTACTGTGAAATGACAGGCCCACCTAGGAATAAAGCAGAATGTGTGGCCAGTTCTTTGTCATTGAACTCTGAGTTCAATGCAGCACTTCAGTTAAAGTCACTTTCTAGGCTGCCAATTATCCATAGTTATTCAACTTCAATCCAAAGAAATTAAACAGAAAATTGCAAAATCGTGTATACGTTTAAGTAACTTCTGTTGCAGTACATTGCTGACAATTGTTCTGTCCACTTGGGCTCAACTCTATATGAAGAACTACAGGCATCTAAGGAATTCTGAGAGCAAGAGAAGTGCATACCAGTCGATTATCTAATACCAAACGATCAGCCATGAAAACATACATACAAGTAACAGACTGAAAGGTTTGTATTGATGTGTTAGAAATATATACAAATACACACATTTACATAACAATAAGTAATGAAAAGGCCATGAATTTTAGAGAGAGCAAGGAAGGGTATATGGGAGAGTTTAGAATGAGAAAAAGAATGACATAATTATATTGTAACCTCAAAAATTTTAAGAAATATTTTTTTAAAAAGAAAAGAACCATCACTCCCCCAAGTCTATCTGCTCTGCCTATGTGTAGGAAATATTGTACCTTATATACAAGAGGATGGAAAGTTAAGATTGACATCAGTTGGTAGAAATGTGACATAAATTGAAAGAGATCCGAGAAATGTCTATGTAGAGGGAAATCTCTCAGGTTTCCACATGCTACAGAGAACCACTAAGCAAGAATTAGTCACACCCAGGAATAAGTCCTCTAATTGGTTGTCCAATTTCATAGGGTTAGAATTGGGCCTGACATCATACACAAACAGGCAACACTAAAAAGGACTTGGCAAGTTGGTATTATATGTTTATGTACCTATGCATACATTCAACAACATCAATTAAAAAGATGAGGCCATGAATTTGAGAGGGAACAAAGGCAGGGTACATGGAAGAGATTGATGATGAAAATGAAGAAAGATGCAATTTTATCTTAATTAAAAACAAAAGTGTGTATTTATTAAAGGAATTGTTTTATTTTATTATTCACTATTTCTAATCCTTCAGGGAACTGAACTAGTAAGTTAAATGATTATATACTCATATACATACATATCTATATGAAAATAATGCAATGCAGTCATATATCACTTAATAGTGACATGTTTTGAGATGTGTCTTTAGATGACGTGTCATTACATGACACCTAGAATGAAAGTATTCTTTTGGCTATGATATCACCAAATCATGTAATCATACAGAACTGCTGACACATATGTGGGCCACTGTTGGCCAAAACATCACCATGCACTACATGTTGTTTTTTATATATAGTTGTAGTATAGTACAGATAGTATATGTAGAGTATATGTAGAATTGAATGCTCTTGTTTCAGACATTCACTGGGGTGCGGGGGAGAGTCTTGGACCACACCCCTTGAGTAAGAGGAGGCAATATATTAGGGATCCAAGGACAGTGATACCTATGTAGCCATACAGATATGGAAGAAAGGTTTGGGACACCATCAGCCATACAGAAGCTCCCTTTTCCCTCTGAGAAGTTCCAATAAAGTGGTGAATTCAAGTGCATATTGTGCTAGAACATTCTTAAAGAGGTAGGTGGGACAAATAGTTCAGTCCATAAAAATAGAACCATAAGACAGATGGTGGTGGTGCATGCCTTTGATCCCAGCACTCAGAAGGCAGAGGCAGGCATATCTCTGTGAGTTCAAGGCCAGCCTGGTCTACAATGAGTTCCAAGACAACCAGAACTGTTATACAGAGAAACTCTGATTTGAGAAACAACAACAAATCAAAACAAAAATAGAGCCACCACCAAAAGTCACTTTATCAATATTAAATTGGACAGTATTATATAAATGGGACAGGAAAAGATTTTTTTATTATTATTTTATAAAAAAATCATCCCATGTGACTTATTTCTCCACAGAAGATTAGGACCAATAGTTCAAAACTTCCTAACATTAAACCTGAATTTTCTTTCTTTTCTTTTTTTTTCTCTTTTTTTTTTTTTTTTTTTATTTATTTTTTTGATTGATTTTTTGCTGCTAAGGACTATGCAAGGAGCTCCATGAATGCTGAGTGCTCTACTAATGAGCTATAGCTCCAGTCTCAACCTGAAATTCTTACACATCCAACTGGTTTACATGCTGCACATAAAATCCAACTTTTTTAACATTTAAATCTACAAAATGCAAAAGCTCTTGGTAACCCAAGGGTATGTGTCATATTTAGGGTCTAACCATTTTGTAGACCTTGACAAGCTGCTCTTGGTGTCTGTCAAATGTTAAAATAAGCCCTGATTCTATAAGACTCTAATCTGCCGTGGCTCGCTCCAATATCTCATCATTTCTATATCTCATCATAGGCTTCTCAGTCATTGCTGAGCAATGTCACCCAGATGGGTAGCTTCATTCAGTCTCCATAACTCCATAAGCTCTCACGCTGGAAGAAGCCTTCCTTATCACACAAACCTAGCCCGGCTCCACTTGAAGGCTGTGTGTGCTCCTGTTTTTTCCTCCATTAACTCTGAAATCTGAACTTGCCATGGTGGCCAATAGAATATATTGCAGCTTACTTGTCTTAGACAAGTGTCTGACTTTGAACCCTAGAGCAGGCCATGTCCCTGCATTGTGGCCTCAGGCTTATGACTCATCCCTTCAAGATTCTTGTTTCTCATCAGCAGAGTGAAGATGCCCAACACCGCACAGCATCAAGTTCGGCCAGGACATTAACACACACATCAAGAGGGCTTGGAAGATGAACCCCGGGAAGTATTTACACTACAAAAGATCTTTCCATTTGACTCTATGGGGGAATAATGCATGAGGTAATGGGGAATGTCTAACTTCAAAAATAATGGGGAGATCCATGTGCCAGAGGTGATAGATAACTGGCTCCAAGAAAACTGTCTTCTAGACAAAACAGAACTGGTTCCCATATGAACTCACAGAGACTATGGCAGCAACACACAAGTTCGAGCCAGAGGGGGTCCCAGAACTAACAGCAGCAAGCCCGTGGAGGTCCCACCCATAATCAAGAAACTATTTGGAATTGATACCTGCTGGGAAAGGGAAAATGAATTTCTCTAATGGCATCTTACTGAGTATAGCAACCACACTCCAGGGCAGGCCCCACTCCCAGTAGTAGTTGGGCAACACAAAACTAACTCCACTGGGTTTTTCTCAGGGGGAGGCCTTTGGTTTGGTTTGGGTTGGGTTTGTTGACATTATTTGTCTTACTGGCTTTTTTGTTTGATTGATTTGGTTTTTATTCTGTGTCTTATGGAGTTTGTTTTTGGTTTTGCTTTGTTTTTTTGTTTTTGTTTTTGTTTTTTGTTTTGTTTTGTTTTTGCTTTTTTAAAGAGAGAATATAAAGTTGAGTGGATAGGAAAGTAGAGGGCCTCTGGAAGGACCTAGAGGAGGGAAAAGAACTATGATCAAAACACAGTGTATAAAAGTTTTTTAATGGAAGAAAAGGAGTTTGGGAAGTTCTGCTCAGAACTTGTTTACCTAGCATGTTATGGAAATGACCACCCACAAGCAGGCAGAGATACTGTCTTCCCTGTTTCTCAAAGACAAGGATATCCTATTTCCAAGACTGCCATATGTTTGACTGTGGATTTAAGTGAACCTGAGGTCCCTCAGATGACAAACCAGTACCAGTGCTATCTGACTTCCATGCCAAGATTCAAGCCTGGGTGGTTGGAGCTGAGGAATACCTTATCAAGTTCTGTTCTAATTCCATTACCACCTGAAACTGACCATATTAATCAGTCTGTATCCCTTCTCCATGTGATGGTCTATGTAACTCCTGCCTGGGTACTTCTGTTCATGGGCAATTTTCATGTTCTAGATCAAGGCCTTGCCAGATTGAACATGGTTTAGACTATCTTGAGTCTAGAACAATCTAAACCTTGGTGGTAACCAACTACTCTGTAATTGGACTTAAGACCTACACAACAAGAGGGATACCATGCCTGGTTTGAGAATCCTAGCTAACTACTCAGTGCTAATGGAATCATGGTTATTTGAACAGAATCTAAAGTCACTAACTTACTAAACTAGCATAATCCTTAATGACATATACATAAACGTTTGTTCTTATATACAGAGATAAATGTAGCTTTACCCTTATCAAGGAAACGTCTCTTTTCAATAGATAGAGACTAATACAGAAAACCACAACCAATCAAAATGCAGAATTGTGAAGCCCAGTCCCAATGGATACATCTATAAAATACTCCCACTGCAGAAAGAGGGGTGAAAACAGTGTAAGAGACAGAAGAATGGAATTTTCTGAGATTGTATCTCCTAGTGACATCAGAAGCTTCACCTACAAAGCCACCATCATGACTGACCAAATGTGAGCTGAACAGGGAGGGTGTCAGCAGACATGCCAAACTAGATGGGGGCAAGTCCACAGGCCTCAGCCCTACACAAAGAACTGTAGGCAACTCAGTAAAGCTGGGAACAGGGGAGGGAACTTCTCAGGAGAGCACACCAATTGACTGCCTGGAACCAAACAGTCAGCCCTGAAAGCCTACATACAAGTAACACTACATGGACTAACAGGTTATATTTAGGAATATATATGTATATACAAATACATATATGCATGCAATAAAATCACTGAGAAAGGAGACCATTAATTTAAAGGAGAGAAGGGATGGGTATATAGGACAGTTTGGAGGGAGGTAAGGGAAGGAAGAAATTTTGTAATTAAAATATGATCCAAAAATAAACAAAAATATCTTCCCCTGGCTTCTGATTTGCAGTATAACTAATGGAAATCTACTCATTTCCATTTTCATTTATCTATACATAACATGACTTTTTCCACAGCTGCCTTTAGAATTTTTTCTTTATCAATAGCTTCTCACAGTTTGATAACTATGGCTTTGGTATAATTTGAGAAGAATTGGGGCCATTGCTTTTGGCAGCATTTTTGTCTTCCTGCCTTTCTTCTCTTCAATCAGATGAGTGTTGTGCCCACTGAAATTGTCCCAATTTAATTAATCTTGATCTTTTTTCTATGTGTGTGTTTCCATTTGGGGACAGTTACCATAACTGCATCTTCATGGTTACTGTAGCTGTATCATGGCTACTATGGCAATATCTTCACAGTTGTTAAAACTGTACGGTCATGGTTGTTACTGTATCTGTATCTTCATGGTTACTATAGCTGTATCTTCAGTTGTTATAACTGTACCCTCATGGTAGTTACTATAATTGTATCTTCACAGTTATTATAACCATGCCCTCAGAGTTGTTACTATAATCTATCTTCAGAGTTATTACAGCTGTATCTTCATGGTTGTTACTATAGCTTTATCTTCATGGTTACTGTATCTGTGCCTTCATGGTTAATGTAGCTGTAGAGTCACAGTTGCTACAGCTATATTTCCGTGGTTACTATATCTGTATCTTTATGATTACTGTAGTTGTATTTTCATGATTACTATAGCTATAGCTTCCTAATTACTATAGTTATGTCATTACAGTTACTATATCTATGTTGTCATGGTTACCATAATTGTATCTTCATGGTTACTACAACTGTATCTTCATGGTTACTATAGCTGTGTCTTTTATTTCAAGAGTCTTCTCTGGTGTTAATTTGTGAATACTATACTCAGTGTATTTTTCATCTCACTTGTTCTATTTTTTCTGTATTTTATTTTCTAATTTAACAAAACTATTCTTTCTTCCAGATTATTGCATATCTATATAATGATAATAATTTTTAAGTAACTTTGTCTAGTTCTTGCAGATTTTCTGCATTCAATTTGGATAATACCTGACTTTTATTAATTAATCATATTTTTATTTATTTTCATAATTGCTATTTTTAAAGTATTCCAAACATTATACGCACTTTACTGTGTTGGGTGGCAGATATGTTTTTTTGAAGAGGTAATTATTTCATTTATTTTATATATATATATATATATGTATATATATATATATATATTCCTGCATATATATATATGTGTGTGTGTGTGTGTGTGTGTGTGTGTGTGTGTGTGTGTGTGCATAAATTGCATGTCTTATGTCCTTGAAAGCCAGAAGAGAGTGTCAGATCCCCCTGTACTGAAGTTACAGGCTGTTGTGAACTACTTTATGGACCAGTTATTTTGGAAAAGCAACCAGTAGATTCAACCACTAAGCCAGCTATCTTACTAACTATGCTTAGGCCTTTAAATTAATATTCTTAAACAGTGTCCTGGTCCTACCATTAAGACAAAATGTTATTGAATAGTATGCATTATGTCCTTTGAATTTTGAAGCCTTCCACTCTAGCTGAGAGTAACACAAACTTTCCTTGGCCCTGTGGGAGTGTTGGGATGGCTCTGAGGCCAACACCTTTGCTCATATAAAAGTGTTGACAAATCACACCTGAAGGCGGTTCACAACACGCATGTGGGTCCTCTTCCTTTCTCTCTTTCTCTCTCTCTCTCTCTCTCTCTCTCTCTCTCTCTCTCTCTCTCTCTCTCTCTCTCTCTCTCTCTCTCTCTCTCTCTCTGCACTTCCCTGTAAATCATACAGGCAATTGGCTAGAGTAATTATATGATTCATCTAGTTTGTTTTCCTCCCTTCACTGCAGTGATATCTGATGCCTTGAAAAAAATCATACTTTTACTAAGGATGTAGTTCAGTGGCTGAATGCTTACCTAGCAAATCCAAAGCCCTCTGTTCTTGTTCCAAGACTAGAAAATTAAAGGAAAACCTAAATCCATATATTTTAATTCCTAATTCCATATACTTTAATCTGGCCGAGTTTCATTTTGTTGTTTGCTTGGTTTTAGTTGTTTCTAGGAGGAGGGTAAGTCTGGTCTGTGTTATTCTGTCTAATCTCGGGGCAGAAATCTTGGTATCCTCTCCTGAATGCAGTAAAAGAACCTGGCTTTAGTGCCACCAGGCAGCAAAGACTTCACCCAGCCTCATGCTCCTTGACACTAGCCATCCCCTAGCCTGCTGTTTGGGGTCTAATCATGCTCTTTCTCTTTCACTTTCATCCTTTCCTTTTTCCCCTTTCCTACACTTGTCTCCCATTCTACTCCTTCTCCTCCTCTCTTTTCAAGTCTTTCTCCTCCCCTCCCCCATGCTTCCTCTCAGATATCCATCAAACATTTTCAACCATGGCATGACAGACTCCAAGCTAGGATTTAGGGAGTCAAAGGTGAATAAGACCACACCCTGCCCTCAATGAGCATGTGACTTTATTCTGTATAGTTTGAAATCCATGTGGGACAAATGAGGGCAGAAATGGACTTCACTGTCACCCAGTTGACTGTGACGTGGTACACACATAAGAATAAAAGAACATTCCCCTTTATCATTAAAGCAAGCACCTTGTCTGTCAATTTCCACAGTCAGAAACAAGGGAAGAAATGACAGTCCACACCTGATCACAGTAAACATGGAATGAGTCTGTGGACGGGAAGTCTCTGTACAGCACCAAGGATATAGTAGGTGTTCAGTAGATGAACATTCCTTTCCTGTATTTCCTCTTTCCCAAGAGCTCCATGCCTTTTATAATCCAAGGCATTATATATTACATACTCCATGTCCCACAAAGTGCCAGGCAAGCCAGAACTCACAAATACTCTTACCATCATGAGTCTAAAGCATAAGTAGTCTTAGTCTTGGCGTAGGAAAAATAAACTAATATAAATTCCAAATGAAAACCGGCTGCCCTTTTCTCCCTCAGACTAACGTCTATTAGCAACCAGCTTGTGGGGTAACACCTTTACCATTGACTGTCCTGTCAGGAACACACATGAAAACCAACAGCATGGGGGTCTCAGGGGCCCCCATCTTCAGCAAACCATTCCCCTCTAGGGTCAAATGGGGCATTTATTTCTTTATCAGTTTCCTGAAAAACTCCCACCGTCATGATAAAGTTCTGATGCCCTACTGTACAAAACCACACCCTGGGTTCAGATGTATTTGTTTCTGGAGGAGCTGACCAGTCACTAACTCGCTGTGAGGAAAGCAGCCAACTAGGCAGATCAGCTGATCAACAGAGATCAAAGGCAAACAGGCACCCAGAAGTAAAGCTTGAAGCAGAGGCTGCACATTAAAATAAAGTCATGGTCGGCCCGCCCCCTTTCCCATGCTACTCTGCCTCCCAGCCTTCCCCCAAGCTCTGCTGCTTTCCCCTGCTCTGCTCTCTTTCCCAGCATGCCTCCTGCACTGGCATACTTAACATGCTCACCTTTCCTTCCATGCCTCCTGCACTGGCATACTTAACATGCTCACCTTGAGTTCCCATATCCCTTCTTCTCTGGGCCAGGACTACACCCTTTTCTCAGCCTCCTATGGAGATCTGATCTCTCTCTCTCTGGAAAGCCCTCCGGGCTTTCCAGAACCTTGTGGGCTTCGTTGGACCTTTCCATCACTGCTGTCATTTAATGCAAGAAAAAGAAAAGTGAGCACAGACCATTAACTCAGATTTAACCAGTAGTTTAGCTCAGTTCATTTGGAAATCTGGAGTGATATTCATTGATATGCAAATCTCTGAAAAGGATTCTGGGTCACAGAGAGATTTCCCCACAGGATAAGAATCCAGCCCATCCTTAACAGCTTCACTGGGAGGGAGGGGTAGTGGCTGGGGCATATCAACATCTAAAAGGTTAGGTTTTTAGAAACACGCACAGGCAACTATTATAGTTAAACACAATCAAGCTGCGTCTGCTGACCGCAACACCTACCCCAATGCATAGTTAATGCTCCTGGGATACCATCTGTTTAGTAGACACCACCTTACCTCTGTCCCCTGCCTTCTTACTGGGCCAAATAAGAGTACCAGAAAAGGACATGAGAATGTTGTAAGAACCAGTCCAATTAAGAGGCCATTTGTGTATGTGTGTATTCTGAGAACTCCTGAGATCTCCCTGCAGGAAAGAAAATCCCACGTGATTTGGTGCAAATTCATGCACATGCACACATTTCCGCCATGCAAATGCAGGAGAGAAGAGCCATGGGCACAAGTTCATTGTGCAGACAGATCATTTGCACATCCAATTAGGTGAGAGGAGAAATCGGAAAATCCAATTACTTCATCTCAGGTATCCAAAGTTGTTATTTCCTCCCAGACTTATTTGCAGGTTAAAAACCACCTTGAAGCAATCCAGTATTCTGTGTGTGCACCTAATTCTTGTATAATTTGCATCTGCAACTCTTTACTTGAGTTCCAGAGTGAATTCTTCTTCAGAATGTGTCCTCTCTTCCTGCAAGTATGTAACTGTACTAAATTTAGATATTTTCTCAGAAAAAAAAAAAGTCATAAGAAGTATGCTGTCATTATTTCAATAATGGCTAGGCAGAGTTTTGAAATATTTATTTTGCCAAATGAAAAAAATTGTTCTAATTGGTTTACAACTCTGCTAATACGGCCAAGGTATCTGAGCCATAACCAAGTGATATCAGCATTTGTCAAATCTTAATGAGTCGCCTTAATGAGCTGCATGGTATCAGTTGTCCAATTCAATGGAAGCCCAGTTCATATGTACAGTAGTTTGTGCAGCTCCAACCCTATGTTCATCCAGCAGCACCCATGTCAGCCTGAGAACTCACTGCTGACAGCAAGCAGAGACCAGGTTAAGAGAGGTCCTGTTGTTTCCCTGAATCTCATGCACTGGCCCTGCCATGCAGTGCACTTGCCTGCAAGTGGAAACCACTGTTGCTCTGCTCAGAGTTTGCAATGAAAAGACACACTAGCGATAGAGTGGAAAACATGGCCCCAGTGTCTAGTCTAGGCCTTAAGACAGAAAAATGTTAACTTTTCTGGAAATTTTCACTTTTCCATCACAAAAAAAAAAGACATTTCTTCTAGAAATGTAAAAAACAGCCAGTATATGGTTAATGTATGAACTCAGTGTACCATACTAGTAGGCTATAAGAGAAAACTTATATGATCATCTCAGTAGACACATGAGTGCCTTGGCATATTAGAAGCAGAAAGAAAATCATCTTCTTATAGTAAATATTGTAATTAATGAGAAAATTATACATCTCCTTCGACTGGGCACAGAAGAACTTTTACTGTAATTTCTAATACTGCTTAAAATGTCTCATAATTTAAGAAACATGCATAAATAGGTTTTGAGATAAAGAAGCAGATGGTCACTGTTTGCAGGAAGTGTATTCCTTACCAATAAAACCAGCAGGGTCAAGAGA
This sequence comes from Phodopus roborovskii, assembly GCF_943737965.1. NCBI lineage: Eukaryota > Metazoa > Chordata > Mammalia > Rodentia > Cricetidae > Phodopus > Phodopus roborovskii. Next base: position 1,724,353 of record NW_026126623.1, on the reverse strand, counting down.
TAAACAGTTATAATCAACAGCATCACTCAGTACTTCCTAAATAGGAATCCACTTACAAAGAAATAATAAGGTTTTTCACACAAGTAATGAACAGCAAGGAAAGATCATTGAAGAAAATTTTCACCATAGCTTTAAAACTTTATAAAACATTTAGAAAGCATAGAATACAAAACATTTCAACTTGTAAAACATAAGGGATGTTGCTGGAATCTGATGAATGTGAAAGAAAATCTCAACAAAGTGGGAGAATTTTGTTCTCTAGACATTACTGATTCAGTGACATGGAGACATGGGATGGAGAACATTTGGTTAAAAAAAAAAAAAAAGTACCTATGTTCCCCCAGATCCTTAAGCCAGTTTTACAAAGACAAACAAGGCAGCCATCACAAACTGGGTATCTGGAGAACCCTGAGCAGTTTAGCGGTTTACCTCTAGGAGGAACTATATAGCATTATATGCCAAATAGAATTTTCTGTGCTAACCAGAGGCAAGAGGCTTGAAGGTATATATTATGCACGTCAACATGAACCCAACTCTAAAGCTCAGCAGTCAGTGAAGGAGAAAAAACAATCAAAATCAATGGCCGAATGAGAAAGCCCACAAAATGCGTATTTTACAACAGTGCCTGTTGCTAAACACAACAGTGTAATGAAATGTAAACACCATCCCTGTAAAGATGGGGAGCCAGTGGGAGGGGGCAGCAAGGGAAATGGGAAATGGAGATAGGAAAAAAACGCAAAAAGAATGAGTGGATGGATGAATGATGGATCTCAACAGTCTGATGTTGACAAATCCTCCATGAGCTGAGGGGCACGAGTAAGCCTCGCACCTGATTTCATTATGTATCATGTATTAGATACCCTTCATGTTCTATATTGTTTCTACTGTGCAGTATCTTGCCAAGATGCATTTTAATAACCAAATCAATACAACCAACTACCTTGAGTGCCTTTGAAACAAAACAGACAACCTGTTCAAAAAGTCTCAGACTTTCCCGTCATCGTCACACCCCACAAAAGAACAATTGCAAGTTAAAACACACACACACACACACACACACACAGAGAGAGAGAGAGAGAGAGAGAGAGAGAGAGAGACTATACTTCACCCTAGTGCAAACATAGATGTGGTAGCTACAAAAGGAACTGTGAATATAACAAGAAGTAAAAGAAAGAAAACAAGACAAGAGGAGGAATGGAGGAGTGTGTGAAGAATAAACCTAAACATAGTGTTATCACTCCCTAACCAAATGAAAGAAATACACACCAGGGTGCACAGCGTGATGAAAACCATCCTCTGGGTTTTTCTGAGAGTACCTGTGCCCCTTGATTTAAAAGTCGCAACACTTTGTCCCTGTGTTAGGGGAAAAATTCAGGCTCTGCCATTTCCATCCATGGTACTCTACTCCCACCTACTGATAGAGGCCTGCTACTTCTTCAGGGTCCCCCTGCTAGTCAGCCACAGGCTTCCTGCAAGCCATGTCCCTTGTCCATTGGGACTGAACCACAGAGATTCATAGCTGTCAATCACTCCACTTCGAAGATTTTTGGATCAATACTTGTATGTGTTCCAAGAGTAATTAACAATAGTCTAGTTTATCGACTAGGTGGGTTTCTGTTTTTCTATTATTTATTTCACTTCGACAATCAAAGAAAAGACAATTATCACTTGAAGCATTTCCTCTTTTCTGGCTTTCCTTTCCTTTTCTTTTCTTTCTTTTTTTTTTCTTTTTTTTTCCCAAGAGAGGTGTGACTTTAATTAAAGAAAAAAAAATCACACGTTTTGTGGTAGTTTGAGAAGCAAAGAGTGTGCAGCTAACAGGGTTTTCCCCTTTCCTTTTTAAGTACCAAGGATCACTTTCTCCTGGCTCAGGTGTGAGGTGTACAGAGCAGTAAACGATGCCTGTGGAGTGGCCAGATCCTCTTGGGTGGGGTTCACTAGCTGAGGGAGGCAGTAAATGGACTTAATGTGGTTTTGAATTCCAAAGTAATTGCTCAGATTTGGTTGGGGAAAATGACACTGAAATATCACATGCGTCCTTATTTGATTAAACAACAGTGATTTGAGACAGAAATTACAGTAAATTTTGGTCAAATTGACCCATTTCCCACATAGAAAAAAAAAGACAATTCGCCTTTAAGTTTGGTTCTGGAGATTGGTTTACTGTGAAAGAAATGAGATGTCCATTTTATCTTGATTCATCACAGCTCTTTAATCAAAGTCAGTGACTCACCCCACTACCCCTCCACCAAAGGCTGACCTGAAAACCCCATACAGAGATTCCCTGAGCAGGGAAGATAATTAGGAGCCTGGTAGTTCCAAGTCCAGCAGCGTAGGAGAAAGGAGATGCCAGAGATGCCCGGAGATGCAGCTCTTTATGGAGAAGGGTCCAGGAGAAGGTCAGTGGTAATTACCCAGCTGCAAGAGTCCATGTACACCTTGGAAATTATTGGTTCATAAAACAGCTAGAGATTTATACCAGAAAGCACACATCTCCTGTGCTACATGGCAAACTGAGCTAAGCCAGCCAGATGTGATCACCTAAAGATGGAAAGTCTTGTTGGGACAATAGAAGAAGCCCGTGGAGAGAGTTTGAGGGGAGCCATAGGCAGTACCTCCTACTAGCCCTGGGATTCAATGATCAAAGAACATTGGGGATTTGTATCCTAGCAAGCTGGACTTCACAAATCCAACTCCAGGGACTTGTAACTTAGAAGAACCTTTAAGCTATGGGAGGATGCTGCCCTCCATTGGCCCCCATTTAACCTGGAGAGTGACTGTCCCAGATCCTGAGGGTTTCCATTCCATGCCCTGCTGACTGTAAGTCTGATATGCAGCTCAAAAAATAAGGGTTTATTCCAATGCAAGAAAGAAAAGATGTTGATAGGATTTGTGGGCAGTCAGCTGATGGTCTCTGGAGTAGAAACTCCATTAAGGAATGTCCGTATGGACGACTCCTTGGAGTTTCACTGGCTCTAGGACCCAGCCCACATTCAGGGCTTCTGTCAACCTATCTGAGCTTTCTCTTCATAAGAAACAACAGAAGCCCATCTCTGTTGAGGGAATTAAATGGAGGCACATGATCAATACCAGGCAAGCCCTGGGTAGCTCTTGCCCCTTTCCACAGAGAGCTAGGAGAGACGGATACAGATCAGAGCTCTGTCGCTGTATACAGTGTGCTCTCTTAGCCCTTGGGCCACAGTGTTCCAGAGGTGAAAAGGAGTCTGCATTGAACAACCTTCTCAGCCCCTTCCATCCACGGCCCCGTTTAAGGGGCTGCCAATCAACAGTTATACCACTCTTCTGATTAGGGGGCTATGAAAGAGCACCAGGAGAGGTAGGCAGGCTTGATTTTGGACACCCCTGGATGTTATCACCAAAATCACTGCACGTTCCCATGGGAAAGATGCAGAGTGAGCTGCTGTTGGCAAGTCTCTTTGTTCCAGGCACTAGGTGTTCCTTCAGCTCTCACCACCACTGGAGGGAGACAGCACCACTATCCCCACAATAAGAGTAGAGAAATACAGGCAAAAGGCTTTTGTAGAATATGCCTCTGCTCCCATTGATGTGGTGAGTGGTGGGCTGGAATTACACTTAACTTTGGGGGGGAGGGGGTGTTCTAAGAATGTCCTTTCTACAAGATCTCCTGAGTAAACTGGGAATGTGAGAGGAGGAAGGGAGGGGGGGAAGGAAAGAGTACATGAGGGATCAGAAAGGTTGAGTTTGGGGGAAGCTCACAACAGTTGGTAAATCTGGTTCTAGGAGATTCATCGCCCTCTTCTGGCCACTGTGGGTGGTGCACATACAGACATGCAAGAAAAACATTCATACACATTTTAAAAACATCAATAAATGAATCTTTAAAAAAAAACATACACACAGAAAGAAACTCGTGGAAACAATTTAAAATTGCAAGCAAATCTACATGAACCTTTGGTGAAAGAGTCTGTTGAACATTGGACAGAATCAGTAAAATAACAATAATTAACAACTGGGATTGACATGTAAAATAAGCTTGTTTCAAATTTAAACTAAAATAAAAGAAAAAAAATCTCAAAATTCAGGATATCTCAGTTGGCAAATCATGTCCCTTGCAAGAATGTGGACCTTAATCTGATTCCCAGGACCGATATAAGAAAACTGAGCAAGCTGGGAACATTTGCAGTCCTAGGACTGTGGCGGCAGAGATAGGCAGGCCACTGCCGTTTGCAGGGTTGGCCCACTTAGCAAGTTCCAAACCAATGAGAGGAAAGGTGGACGGTAGCTGAGGAATGACACCTAAGGTGTCCTTTTCTTTCATACATTTGTACATACCCAAAAAAAGAAAAAAATTAGAAATTGCAATAAACTAAAAAAGAATAAATGAAGCAAGTTTTCAAATACAAGGTATTTGTGTTTGAAAGACCTATTAACGTAGATAAGTAAAATCACAGCTACAAAGATGAACTCCAATGCAATTTCATTGGCGGCTTTGTTTGTTCACCTAACTTTTGATGAAGCTGAAGCCCTTGTGAACAGTCAGTGAGTGGTATTTTGCTCCTGTAAAAGTAGAAAGGGCACACCAAAGGCATTGAATCCTCAGGTGTGTGGCATTCAAGTTCAGCCTACGTTCCTCATACCTTCTACACGATCAGGTAAACATTGCAGCAAAAGTCCTTGGTGACTTTATAATCCTATGTGCAAGTTGAGACCTACTTATACTGGAATGATCATCTCCTATTTTCCATGAATTTTATCAGGCAACAGTTGAGATTTCAGATCATTTTTTATCTCATAGTTGTTACTAGAAGTGGTATTGAAGGGAATTTTTAAATTAGTACAGAGAGCACTATTTTTAGAAGAACAGGGAGTGCTATTTTTAGAAGAAGTGAAGTGATACAGAAATACCAGACAAAGCCAGGCACAGTAATGAACATCTGTACTCATAACACCTGTGAAGCGGAGACAGGAGAATCATGAGTGAGAAACAGGACTCAACTATAGGACAAGTTCTAGGTCACCCTGGATTACATAGTGAGACCTTGTCCAATTTACTAATAAAGTTGTCGTATCTTGCCACCATTCAACAAAGGGATTTCTAAGGGAAGCACTATCCATGACTGTTTTCTTATTCAAATAATACAGATTCCTGTGAGGCATTCCCTTGACCCCATTGTGGATTCTGCTGACCCGTTGTTGCTGAATGCCTTCAGCCATTCTTCTAAGAGCCATTGCTTTGCCCTGTCACCATAACTCAGAGAGTAACCAGATGTCCTCTGGAGCCATTTGTTCAAAATGATGGTAATATTTTCTTAAGGGCAATGACAAGCAACACATTTCTGAATTTCATTCAGCATATTGAGTTTAAACAGTGAAAGGTGGCAGTCCAATGTTCTCCAAGATGACCCAGAGGAAAGAGGAGAGTGACCAAGTGACAAGGACTTCCCAAGTGCTAGATGCTGTAGGAGACACACACTCATTCGTTTGAAATTCAAAACAGTCCCAAAGATACTTTGAGTTGTAGGCAATCCCATAATATTCTGTAGGGTAAATATAGGTCTTGGGGGCAGTAAAACTTGGATAGAAAAAGTGCAGCATGAATAATTTAGAGTTAGCAAAGAATGAAAGGAATAATTCTAGCCAGCAAACTGGAAGAGAAGGGATAAAAATGAAATTCCATCTTTCTAAATAAATATCTTACTGACACGATTGAGCAATTTCTAAATAACCTTCCCTGTCACTGGTTTTCTCAAGCTTTTTAAAGAGACTTAGTTCTAAAAACACTGATATAGATAGGTATTTTTCTACTTAGTTTTCTACTTCTATACTAAAACATTAACCAAAACCAACTTGAGGAAGAAATGGTTTATTTAACCTTCTGATTATAGTTCATTGCCAAGGGAAGTCAAGGCAGGAACCTGAGGCAGGAACTGGAGCACAGACCATGGGGGAGTGATGCTTCCTGCCCTGCTCCCAGCACCTCACTTATTCATTCAACCTAAGGCCACACCTACCCAGGGGTAGAACCACCCACAGTGGGCCTGACACTCACATCAATTACCAACCAATAAAATGCCCTCACAGGCTTACCTACAGTCAATCTGATGGGAGAATTTCTAAATTGAGGTTCCTTCTTCCCAGTCTAGCTTCTGCCACCTTCAAAACAAAACAAACAAACAAAAACCCTGACCAGAACAGAGAGAAGATAGATAAAAGATAGATGATTGATAGATAGATAGATGATAGATGATAGATAGATAGATAGATAGATAGATAGATAGATAGATGATAGGTAGATAGATAATTGGGTAGATGGGTAGATAGATGATAAAATTGTGCTCATGATTACTTAATAATTTTTTTATCTGCCATTAACACACACACACAAACAGTTCACTTTTGCTTCAATCTTACAGAAGCCAGTGTTGAAACAAGCAAGGGCACAGCCTTTGTTTGCAGTTACATAGCAAGTACAAACTTCACTGTATTTAATTTATTCCATATTTCAGTTCCTTCAAATAAGAATGACAATAGTCCCATTTTACAGAGAGAGATACAGAGGCACACCTTCATAAAGGGTCACACAGCAAGAGGACAGAAGAGCCCAAGCTCCAAACTCAGGCCCTGAGAGGTTTAAGTTAACAAGGATTGTTCAGAAACACAACAGTCACCTTGAAGAAGCAGTGAGGTTCCCTGGGTATACACAGAGAGCCACTATGCTGGAGAAAGAGCCTTGTACTTTTCAAGAATGTAAGAGTCGGAATAGCCCATAAGAGGGTGTCTTGCAGTTCCTTTCGAGCTTTCAGTGTGCTGCTGTCATCATCACGGTGACACTGAGAGTTGTTCACAGATAACACTACTCTGTCTTCATTGAGGGCATGTGGGAGGAAGAATGTCATTTGTCTGGTTTAGGCAGTGTAAATGTGAGCGATCCATTTGGTGTGAAGGCAACTCTCTCTGAGAGATGCTTAATTCAGTTGTTCCATAACTATTGCATTGTGAAGGCAAGTGTGACGTGAGGAAGTCTCCTTCAGTACAAGTCTCAGAATGATCGCAGCGAATGGAGGGCCCTGCTGACAATCAGAGGACATGCAGTGCAAGTAAAAATTAAAACCCTGCTGGTTTGAAGCAGCTGACATCGGATGTTTGTTGTCTTGACATAATCCCAACATGTCCTGACTGGTCCCAGTCTCAGACCTGAAGTCTTCAGAGAATATCTGCAGAGCTGGCTTCCCTCTTTACTGAGCTTAAGGGTTAGAACAGTCCTGCGGGGCAATTGAGGGGGTAAGATGGAGACACAGGCCAGAGGAAATTCCAAGTGGAGAATGTGAGAGATGAGAGGAATAATCAGAGGACAAGTGGGAGAGTGTTTTCATTCAAAGTAGAATTACCCCTCACTATCAGTTGGGCACGAAATCTACGAAATCCACTAAATCCACTAATTTTACTAATTACTAATTACTAATTACTAATTTACGAGGCATTCTCATGTCTCCCAAGAGGAAAAAAAATATATGTATGTGTGTGTGTGTGAGTATGTATGTATGTACATATGCACACACATATATATATATGTGTGTATATATACATATGTGTGTGTATATACATATAGGTATATATGTATATATATCTTTTCTTTCACACAGACTGACTAGCAGCAATTTAACTATGATTCCTGTAGTCCATCCCCCAGAATATCAGCTGCGCAAGGGAGAATATTGATTTTTTTATCTTTTTTTAAAAAAAATAAACTTGCTAAAATAAGCACAGCGCTTTGGTTTTTTAATGTGGAAGTTGGTTGATTATTTTTTAATAAGCAATGACTTGTGAGGTTGGGATGACATGAAAGGGATGGAGATGTTTGTGCTTTTGGACAGAACACCCACCAAGAATAACATCCCACCGCTCTGCTCTTGCATCCTGGGACATGCGTGTTTTAAAAATAGATGCACTTCAGTCTCTCTTAATGAACTTCAGATCCGCATCTCCGGGCTATTCCAGAAGGACAGAAGCTTTACTAGGAAAGGGGTTGTTTAAAGGCCTGTATGGACCTAATTGCCCTTGCTAAGTGTTCTGTCCAGCTATCCTGCCACATTTGCGAGCGCTCAGGTGTGCACCACCACCACCAGATCTGTTTTTGCAAGAGAAGAACTGAAGCCTAACCTGAAACCTCCAGTTTGCAGAGTTAACAGCTAGGGGTGGGAGCTTCGATATGAGCTCAACCCCTCCCCTCCACTAACTCCTGCAGACTTAGGGCTTCCAAGAAAGAAAGAAATAAAAAATGGACTCCAAAATCACAGAGGTTTGTTTGTGGCATTACTCCCATCTCTTGCTTTGCTAGATGGTGGGCACTCTCACCCCAGGAAAAAAGTCATGAAGCATGCTAAAGAGGCCACTTCTTTCGATGACCTAGTCCCCAGCAAAGGTGCACAGGCTCTGGGTCACAGATCTGTTGGTTGACACAGTCGGGTCTTGTAGGTTTGGTTTATTTCAAACCAAAGCCAAGAGTGTTTATCTGGCCAACCACAATGTTTCAGGAGTCTCTTCTGTCACAAGTAACATGAAGTTGAGGTCTTGTCTCACTTCTTCAATAGGATGAAATGCCATAGGTAATTTATGTTATCTCACTACACTTCTGCAGAATTCCTTCTACTGTTCAGGAACATACAAAACCTCTCCACTACGCAAGTAGGAAAGCTGGCAGCAGAGGGCAAGAGGCAGCAGTAAAGGTCGTGTAGAGGCTCCATTGCAGCGAAGTGAAACTCCATCATTGCATGATCTTTTCAGTGTTGAGGCCCTGGCTTGAGACTGGCCGATACTCCATCTAAAGCAGCTGATCAAGTCCACATCTCTACCACGTCCTGTATCAGGTTACCATACTTTCCAGCCACTATGCACCTGCTCTGCTTAGCAGGGACAGGTACTGGCATTGGTGACTGGTCCCAGTAGCAGTCACTACATCCCAGATCCCATACATATCTTCAAATCATGGGACCCATTCTTGAAGCATGTGAACCCTGTCAAACCCACCTTGTTTGTCATATGGCAGCTGTCCCTGTGGACTTGGACTCTGTTGCTCTGTCCCTTCAGTAACCTCCTCTGCGGTTCCTGCTAGCAAAGTCCTCTTATTCCCATGTGTGAGTAACTGCTTTTCATCTATCTGGTTTCAGTGTGCTGCATCCTGCCAACAAGTCACCTTTACCTTGTATAAGACACCCTGAAAGGGGCTGGAGAGATGGCTCAGCGGTGAAGAGCACTGCCTGCTCTTCCAAAGGTCCTGAGTTGAATTCCCAGCAACCACATGGTGGATCACAACCATCTGTAACGAGATCTGGTGTCCTCTTCTGGCCTGCAGGCAGAACACTGTACACATAATAAATAAATAAATAAATAAATAAATAAATAAATAAATAAATAAATAAATCTTAAAAAAAAAAAAACACACACACACACCCTGCTGAACTGAAATCCTTCTTATGCCATCCTTCCTCAGCTCAGGTCACACAGGTCAAACATACAGTCTGGTGCAGCCCCAAAGCCATTTGGGTGGCCTTTACCAAACTGCTTGCTAATACAACTAAATTAATACCAACCATCACTTAGGGACCGCAGCCACCAGGAATATGGCAGGATTTCTAGGAACTAAGACCACTAAGAAGGAACACTAAAGCTGGTCTAGGGACATATAAAGTCTATTGTCACCATCCTTGTTATGTGTGTTTCCAGCCACCTCTTTGACTCAGCAGATAGAGATCCTGGTATGCAGTAGGTATTCCATAATTGAAGGTCAAATGAATGGCATGCAATGCCCCCAAGAAAAGCTATTTATTCAATGTTTAATATTGTCTGGTATGTTCTAAGCACCTAGGTCCCTAATATAAGAGCTTCCAGCTATGTGGAAACATTAACTGGTACTTGCTTAGGAAGCTACTCAATGATTTAATTCAACTCATACTGAAATGCACAGCTCACCTCCTGAATAGAACATGCTCAGACCTCCCTGGAAGAAGTGGTGGTTCCCCTTCTCCTGTTTCCATGACTCCTATCACCCTGTACAATATCCTTTTGCTGGCCTGGAGTTTTGAAGGTCAAGGAGAGTCACTAACCCATCTTCACATCCCAGATGCCTATTGGGCAGAATATAGCTCAGGATTTAACAGATACTCAGCATCTACTGGTTGAATGAATGGAAAAATAAATGAATCAGTTTCCTTCCATGTGCTTCTTGTTTCACAGATGCTGAGTGGGGTGTGATACTGATGGAGAATAGATTTGAGCAGGCATGAGAATTTTCAAGAGGATTTATTACAAGGTGCTGGGCTAAGTCCTTTATCTGAAGATGGGGTTAGGAGGAAAATTGACAATGAAGCCCTCCCACAAATTACCAGGTGGTGTGTATGCTGCAAATGCAGGGACCATGCTGTGAGTCTGAAGGATGGTGTGCTTCATGGACTTCAGGCATTGGCTTCCAAAGAGATGGCATTGGGAGCTCCTCAGTGATAAAGCTTATTGCACATATCCTACAACTCTACCATAGAGACTACATATAAGGACTTGTGTCAGGCCTGACTTCATTAACACCCTTCAAACCTTAAAATGTTCCCCTGTTTATCAGAGATCAACTCACAAGTTAGCTGGACATGTTGAAGAGAAATGCTTGTGTGTGTCACGTGCAAAAATGTCCAATCCTTATTGACAACAGACTCAAACTATGCACAAGCAAATTTCCAACAAGAGTAACCTGAACAAAGTAAGCTACATATTCATACAAAAGGGTTTCACATGGCCTTTCAGGGGAAATAAAAGAACTATAGCCATATGCAATAGCATTGAGGATCTCAGAGAAGTGAGACAAAATGTGCTCTATGTGGCTATTTATGAAGACTTAAAACAGGGCAAAATTAATCTAATTAGGATTCAGAGTTATTCCTCTGGGGAAACAGGGAAGGAAAATAATTGAAAGGAAACCTGAGGGATGTGTCTGGGTGCTGTAGTATCACACTCCTTAAAGGGAATGGAGACTGCAACGCATATACTTGCACACGGTGGTATTTTTGCACTCTCTGCCTATTTAGTCTTTTTAAAGGGAAAGAGGACTAGGGGAAGTAGTTGAAAAGAAAATGATATTGAAGTAGAGCCAGATCCTCAAGCGAGGGGCCAGGTGGAACTGACAAGGGTCATCCATCATAGAGCAGCAAGGGGTTGAGGGTGAACCCTTTCAAGAAGCCCAGTATTCAGTGACTGCTACCGATGGCTTCATGCGAACCAGTTTCACAGGCTCAGCACGTGACTCCTTCACATCACCAGAAATGGGTTTCACATAAATGAATTCTTTACACGAAACTCATGGAACCAGGATGCACAAGATAGATTCTTTTTTTTTTTTTTTTTTTTTAAGACAGGTTCTTGTGTATTGCAGTCTGATCCTGAACTTCCTATGCAGCTGAGGGTGACCTTGAACTTGTGATTCTCCTGCCTCCTCCTGAGTGCTAGGATTAGAGGCAAGAACTATGGCACCTGGTTTTGTGTGGTGCTGAGAAGGTTATCCTATCCAGAGCTTTGTACGCTCTAAGTAAGCATTCTACCAACTAAGCTATACCTCCAGCCCCTCCTAGTTATTAAAGTTCAGAAGACTTGATGGCAAAATTCTTAGTGCCTTTCACATGGACTGGCTCAGCATTTGCACCCTGTGAGGTGGGTTAGGTGGACTAGGAATGGAAGTGCTTAGATGGTCAGTGCCCACTCCTAGGGAAATGTTTTCTCATAGGCTCACGAGATCTTTCATCATTCAGGAGCACAGGGTTCTGCTTAGGTTTCACCTCTCAGACTATATTCTTTTATCTAAACTCCATCATTTGTAAACCAGTTTCACAAGCTACAAAGAAATCTGAGTGATCGTGAAGCTCTGGTATCGAATCACCATCTGGAAGACTATCTTTGCCCCACATGATTTGAAAACAAAAAAGCCTGTCAGCTCTGAAGGCCAGTGCACAACATCTGGCTAGCCTCCTAACTGATCTACAAACTGTAAATGGTCTAGACAACATTTCCCGAACTCTTCCCTATTTTACACTCCATAAACCTGTATGTAAGGGCAGGTGAAGGCAGTCGTAAATATAAAAACCGCCAGAGTGGAATGGCCTTTGATTCTTTGTTTATCACAAGCTAATTAAAACACAAGCTGAACATAATTCAGTTCTTTAATGGAGTTTACCAGATGTGTTGTAACTAGACTTTGCTCTGTATGAAGTCTGTGTATAATAACTATAATTTTTTTATTTAGTACAGCAGCCTGCTATAGTTGAGGGTGTGTCTGTTTTCTGATTACAAGGCCCACATTTTAAGGAGCAGGGAAGAGGATGGTTAACTACTGAGAACATGTTCTCTGGGCATTGAAACCATGATTAATCTAAGCCCTGTCCAGGAGTGAATTCTTGGATGCCCTGCATACTGTAGTTATGCACTGTGCCAGAGACACATTTTCACTGGAAGTATAATTACTGACTTTTAAAAGTCACCTTTCATCCCAAGGAGCCCCAGCTCTCTCCACAGCGATAGAAAGCCATTACAAATTACAGTTAGAGTAATAGCTTCCACCATTCAGCCATCACTTAAGAAGCACTTCAGTTGCGAAGAGCAAGAAAGGTCAAGCTTGCTGGGCCTTCCTCCTTAGTCCAGAAGCCACGTGGATCTCTCCCCAGTGTGGTGGCCCATGGGGATGGCTAGGCAGTGTTGAGTATCCACAGCTGCCTGCACATTCCTATATACAGTGCCTCAAACATTTGGGTCCTATTATAGTTGTAGTGTGGCATGCACAGGTTTGGGCTGTCGGTGATTGATTGACAACTGATGGTGTTATGTTGGGAGGCACTGGAAACCTTAGGAACTGAAGGCCAGCTGGTGGTAGTAGGTCACTGGCAGCTGGTCCTTGAAGGTGTATTATCCCTTGTAGGGTCCTGCATGGACTCCCGAGGCACCTTGAGCAAGCCTGAAGCTATTGGCTGGAACATCTTGCCCCAGAGTTGTTATTGGTCCTCTTTCTGTTTTGCTAACACACATCTGCTGGGGAGGAGCTAAGCCTGAAAACCCTGTTGTTTTCCACTGTGCTGTGAGTCAGTATATCAGTCCACTCAATAAACGACATTCGATGTTTGGCATTCCGACATTGCTGTTGAACGAATGACCTGCTGTCTTGTCTCTTATTTCAATTTCTAGGCCTTCTCCTGATTAGTGGAGAAGATAGTAGCACGGGTGCTACAATCCTTGGCCCCTGTTGGTCCCACTCTCTGCTTCTTATCCATCACAAAGTGAAGATTTCACCCATATGTTTCCTCCTCTGCAGTTTTGCCCAAGAGCGTGGAGTCAAGTAACCATGGAATATGCCTTCTGAAACCATGAACTGAAACAATTCCTTCTTCCATGAATTGTTCCCACAGTTGTTTTGTCACATGGATGAGGAACTGTACCTGAGACATGCAGTTCATGATGCTATTGATGAGCCACAAAAGGCCTGATTTCAACCACCCCCGTGGAACTGCAGCCTTCACTTGCCAAAGTCTGAGTCAGGGCCTGTGCACGACTCTCCTGAGCCGACAATTCATGCTGCACTGGATGCTCCTCGGGATCTTCAAAGTCAGAATTCCCAAAATGGGATGTATCACTGTCTTAGTTAGGGTTGCTATTTCTATGGCAAAATGCAATGCTCAAAACCAACTTGGAGCAATAAGAGTTTATTTCAGCCTAAACTCCCAGGTTACTGTCTGTCACTGTGGGAATTCAAGGCAAGAGCCTGGAGACGGGAACTGAAGTGGAAGTCGTGAAGGAATGCTACTTACTAGCTTGCTCCGCATGGTTTTCTCAACCTGCTTTCTTATACAAGCCAGAACCACCTGCCCAGGGTGCCATGGGCCAGGCCTTCCCACGTCAATCATTATCCAGGAAAATGTGCCACAGACTCACTCACAACCCAACCTGGTAGGGGCATTTTCTCAATTGAGAATCCCTCTTCCCAAATGACTACAGCCCGTGCCAAGTTGAAAATTAAGTAAGCAAGTAAGTAAGTAAATAAATAAATAAATAAAAACTCTAATCAGGACACACTTTTCCTTAGGAAGCTACTCTTAGCTACTGTTCAGTTTGCCAAATCTAAAAATGGCTTCATCCTTGGATCTTTTCTCCCTCCTCATACTCACACACACCCCAACCCTGCCAATTCTACCTCCTACCCCCTAGCGACACCCACCATGATCTCTCCTAGAATTCAGGTTAAAAACCAGGGCTCTCAGCCAGTAGCAACTCCCCTTACCACCTACCCCACCAAGGGATGTCTGCAGATATTTCTGAGTTTCCTGTCTTGGAACCCATGAAGGTACTATTGACAACTAGTCGGCAGAGGCTAGGGATGCTTCTAAATATCCTATATAATATGACAATCCCACCACTGAGAGCCAAGGCCAAGAAAATTTATCTTAAGAACTCCCTGCCACAAAGCCAACGCAAGCCTGATAAAGTGCAAGTCTAAGCATGTCTCCTACAAGGACCCTCCAAACATCATGAATCTTAAAGTGAGGACCCAAGTCTTCGGCAGACCCAGAGAGAATTTCTCTCACCCACTTTCACTACAGGCTCCATGCATCAAAGCCCCACCCCAAGACATGCTCACTTCTCTGAGCTTCCCAGGCCCTGGCTTGAAGTTCTTTCCCCATGGTAACCAAGGAATATATTCATAGTAAGTAAACAATAATTCTCCAGCCTAGACCTGTCTCTATTCTGGGTATGGCCTGGGGCGTCTCACAGTGCACACCCTGTACAGTTCCTTGCCTTACTGTGCTGCCATTGAGCCTATGTATGCTATGGGATCAGAAAGCCTTATCCATCTGCATATCTATTGCAGCTCTGTGCTGTGTCTGCCTTATAGCAAGGGACTGGATGGAATCTGGTCAGTGAAGTCATAAATATGCAGCTTTGTTACCCTAGAGAGTTTGGATTACTCAGCTTTTTATCTTCATGAATGAAACACTGGCACAAACAACTTGAGGGAGGAAGTTCTATTTCTAATACACAGTTTCAAAAAGTGCAGTCTACGGCTGACTGGTGCCTGCACTTGTACAGAACACCATGGCAGTGAGAACCCGGGCCAGAGACTGTTCTTCATTTCTCTGTGAACTGGAAGCTGAGGAGATGGAGGAACAGGAAGGGGGAAAAAAAAAAAAAAAAAAAAAAAAAAAAAAAAAAAAACAAGCTATGCCCAAAGAGAGGCCTCTACAGAACTATTTCTATTTCCAACCAAATTTTGTTATCCCTGCCAACCAGGCAATCCTGTCATATCTCCTTTAAGGAATTAGCCAATTGAATATGTCTGAAACTCATAATCAAACTGCCTCTAGAAATGTCGTCAAACACAGAGACACACAGGCTTACATACACAAACACTACATACACATACACAGACATTCACACACAGAGAGAAATGCAAAGACCCATACACACAGAGAGAGACATGCATACATGATTCCTGTTTGTTTTGTTTTTTGAAAATTTCATAATTTTCATTGTTCTCCCCTGCCCATTTTTTGTCTCCATTTATCCCTGTTAATATTCTATGACCCTCTCTACCAGTCCCATTCCCAGGCTAAGGACCAATTAGTTTAACCAATGTCATCTCTGTGATCACTAGATTGGAAATATAAACGTCTCTGAAAGCATCAAATTATATACAAAATGCAAACTTAGGAACAATGTGCCTTTTTATCTCCTAGGTAGAAGAGAGATATAAAACAGGAAGAAATGAGAAGCTGGCCATGCCAGGGAAGAGAAAGGATACTGCCCCAATTCTTTCCATCTACTCTTTGTTTCAGCACTATTTAAAGCAAAATAACATTAAGAAAGGCAAGTGTGTAATAACTTAGGTGCCACTTTGACACCATATTATAGGACAGATAGATGTCACTATGTTTCCATCAATTAAACATGGCCTAATTAACTAAGTGAAAACAGATAAACCCACCGAAAAGATCTAGTAAGAATGGGTAAAGAAGTAAGTATTCAAGCAACACACAGTACCTCTATATAAAATTGAAATTGTGGTCCTTCCTGTGGTGAACTGGCTTGTCAAAGACAGTGAAGGGTTGGTGGAAGTGATTAATTTAGTATTATGTACGGCAAACCAAAATTTAAAGTCATTATCTTTCCTAGATGGTTCAAAAAAGGAAAATTACTATTTTACTAATTTTTAGTAGAGTTTACAATGATTAAGAAAATATCCTATATGTTGTTATTATTATTTATAGCTACATGATTTTAGCTAAAATCTAAGTTTCCTGGTAACAATACGGCATTGAAAATAAGCTATCACTTTAACTTCAGTACTCCTTATAGCAACAACTATAAAGACAGACAGGGCCATTTCCCTGCCAAGAAGATGATAACGAGTCTCAGAAAGTAGTTTACTAATATTAGAGGGAATGTTAAGAAAACTTTAATAGGAATCTTCAAATCTGGGCCACTACAGATTCTTGAGCACATAACAAAAAACATTATATATCTAGGTTTGTGGTCTAGACCTGTAATCCCAGCAGTTGGGAGACTGAGGCAGGAGGATCACAAGTTTCAGACCAGCCTGAACTTTATAATGAGACTGTGGGGGTGGGGGAGGAGAAGGGTGGGAGGAAGGAGGGAGGGAGGGAGGGAGGAGGGAGGGAGGAGGGAGAGAGGGGGAGAGGGAGGAGGGCAGGTGAGCAGAGAGAGAAAGAAGAATCAAAAATGAAAATGGAGTAAGAAGGGAGAGAAACAAAAGGAAGGAGTGAACAAGGGAAGAAAAAATATAACCAAATCTCTAGAAAAAAAAGTGCCAGTAATTCTTTTTTGAAGCTCATGTAATCAACAAGAGTATTTACCAGCTTCACTGACAGGCTTCAAAAGCATTCTGAGCTTAAGAAAGCAGGAATATATTGAGCTCATTAAATATTAATCCCCAAACAACCCATCCAACTAGCTAAGGAACAGGGAAGGACAAAACAATGAGGTGGGAAATGGCTTCCTGCAGTGCACATGATGAGTTGCTATCCTGCAAAATGACTTTTTCCTGCTCAAGAATTACTTAAGTGGAATGTTACTCTTACACACACACACACACACACACACACACACACACACACACACACACACAAACACACTCACCACCATTGGCTAAAGAGTAAGTTCAACTCTCCATACTTTACAGGTCTATATTTGTGCATATATAATCAATCATCTCATGTGAGCTACTTTAGGACTGTAAAATGCAGAAATTCTTTCAATTTATTACCCCAGATACTACCACTTAACAGAAGAACACCCCGCCAAGATTCCCCTCTCTAGTCCTGCTTTTTGCTTTGCAAGCTAAGTCCTTAGCTCCATGCCTGAAGAGAAGTGAGCTATCTAGGAGTCTTCCCACCCCCCCCAACACACACACACACACACACACACACACACACACACACACACACACACACACACAGAATAATCACAGTGAAAGAACTTTCTTCCCTGGGGGTAAGACTTGATTCTAACTCACATCACCCTGTACCACTCCTCAGATATGCAGATCTGCTGGAACACAAATGCATGTACACAGCCGCATGCACACACATATACATGTATACACATGTATGCGTGTACATCTATCCATATGAGCAGGACCACACAGAAGCTTCCTCTGTGGTATGCTACTGATGTCCATTTGGTAAATCCATAGGGATTTTCAGTCTAAGCTCCCTTGCTTTCTCCAGCTCTGCGTTATGTCTCTAAGCCACCCCCCTTCCTGTTTGGTTCTCCATACCCCAAAGTCTTGAGAAAATGCACCATCTTGCACATAGAGCAAACAGAATGCCCACTGGATCCAATGGTCTCAAATTTCATGGTCCCTGAGCTGATCACATTGTGCCTGTTTTTGAAACACTTGGAGACAGATGAACCTATTTGTAATAAACAACTATTCATTACTAAATTCATCTTTATAATATTATTTTTGTACAGTTAAAGTATGCTTTCATTTGCCAGACAAAAATAGTCCATTATTTTACCCTTTTCCCCCTTAGACATGAGTCACTCACCCTTTCGACTATGTAGGCTCTTAAACTTACCTATTTCTTTAAAAACATCCCCTCCCTATGCCCATGGTTTGGAAAGGGAGGAGGAAACCTGACCTGGTTCCAGCCTTCCTCAAGCTTTCCCCTGTCAGTGAGGACCAAACCATACAATATTACATGCACATGAACCAAGCCTCCACAGCCTCTGGTCCCCACCCTGTAATCAGAGCCACGTTTGGATGCTTATCTCAAGACATCTTCAATTCCCTAATCCCAGCACAGAGAGGTTCTCAAGACACACTGATAAACAAGTCAGTGAGTGAGTGATGCACTTCCAAGAAACCAGCCTCGGGATGAGCCCACTTTCGTCATTGATTGAAGCAGACACTAGTTTGCCAGCAAGAATACAATGAGGATAAAACATCGACCTTGAGACTTCTATTTTGAGTCATATGTTAATATGGAGAGCTAGGACTGAATATCCGCATATGCTTTCTACAGAAAGTCTCAGGCTTGTAAAAAAATTTTTTTTCTTTTAAAGCTTTGATTCTAAGCTTCAGCTTAAAGTTTAGCTGGAATCCAGCCCACCACCAGGTGCTTGAGCTGGTATGGATTTAAAGGCTGGGTTTTTCTAAATCATAATTAACACTCCTGTAATATTTCTTCTGCGTCTGCTTGGGTCATCTGACGAAGCCAGCTATTGGGAAGAATTTAGTTAACCCATAGGCGTAGAACCCCAGCCAATGGCAGCATTCTGTGTGCTCGTTTTTTGTTTCTTAGGGGACTCCTGCCAGCAGTCTGAGGGTTAAGCCATACTCCTGTCATGTTTGCCCTGAACTTGCCCAGTTAAATTGCAACAGCATGGGTCTCCATAATTATCTAATTGTTAGTGTTGTGCCTTTACGTAATTTACGATGTAGCATTAAGGTCTGACCCTGGGTTTGAAATGGAGTGCAGTGCTGCTGACATCCCAGCTCAGATTAGTAGGTAAGCACCCAATTAACGGTTATGCTTCTGCGCTTTCATTTCCGTCTGAGCACACTGCTACGCTAATCAGTTTTCTAAGCCTTTCACCTTCACCATAACTAACAAGCATTTCTCTCCTTTTTATGTCTGTGGATGCCCTGCATCCTCATAAAAGAAAGAAAGAGAGAGGGGGGAAGGAAAGAAAGAAAGAAAAAAAGAAATCTCTCCAACTCGCTGTCTTCGTGGTTAGTGCCAAAAGTGGCTTTTCACAAGTCAGCTGGAGACCTCAGATGCCCTCAGTGGGCAAAGCCAAAGGGCCACCTAGACCAGTTCCCACTTCCCTGACACTTCTGTTGTGGCTTTTCTCAGTTGAGGCAGGATGAGCGATTTGAATATTCAGATTGTGGAGAGACATCTGACAACAGAGTAAGGGAAGAGGGCATCAACTCCAAGCAAGGTATAAAGCCATCAGGCACAGTCCCTTTTCCAACTCCACATAGCCTTCATTGTTCTCCCTGACATCCTAGACAACTGTTTCCTCCACCCATCTGCCCCTCCAAAACTGTAGCAACTGTGCAGAAATACTAGACTGTCCTGGGAGAGCCACGCTATATCACTAGGATCTCAGCACCTAGACCGAGGAAGACTTAGACGTAAGTGAACACTCATTGAGCACCTTCACAGGGAAATGACTTGACCATTTCCATGGAAGTGTACAGCTGTATTTGACTGCTCCTGGATTTCCCCTCTCTCTTCCTTCTAGAATCTAGCCCACTTGAATTTAGCTTAGTCAACGGCCCTTCTGAAGCCAAGGGAGAGTGATGAATCTTTAACAAGCCCCTGCCCAAAGCACAACCTAAGAACCACATTTAGAACCTGCACCTTCCTGACTCTGTTCCCTGGCTGATGCTTGGACATGCCTTCTACCCCAGGTTTATCAGCTCATGTACCTGACCAGACACCTCTGTGTCAAGTTCAAGTTTCTTCTAACCACAGTGTCGTCAAGAGCCGTCAAGAACTCTATTCAACACGAGTATCATTCAAATGTTAGGACCAGAAGTAATTGTTTAGTTTGTTTCTAATAAAACATGTTCATTCCTCCAATATAAAAATCTTATTATGAAAGGAGGACAGAAACAACAATTCTAGAAAAAGTGAGAACTCGACACTGTGATGCCATCTGAAGACAGTCTGGAATGCATCACTTGACAACTAATGTCCTAAAAGATACTGTGGGAAATTATAGTTTTAATTTAATTAGTGGTGCCTGGCTTTCCTAGTTGTCCAGAGTAGTTTTGCCCAGCTTTTGAGGTTTGGGTCCTAGAAACCTGACTAGTGACATTGAGGAAATGAAGAAAGGACAGAAACACAGATTCACAGACAAGGAAGCTGGAGTCCAGTGGGAGACCTGCTACCAATAAAGCCAGGACCCACAGCACATTAATTAAATGCACAAGGTGGTGGGGGGGCTAGCTAGTCTCCCTAGGAGGTGTGTGTAAGTGGTCAGTCTCAGGCTGTAAACAGCCTGGAGAAAGAAGCTGCAATTGCTAGTCTTTGCACATACTTACACTTAGTCACTCACTTGCACTTAGATTCCCAAGGAAAATTTTTTCAGCAGTCCTTAGCTTCAGGGGGTGAGGCTTTGCCACCCCTGTGGGGCTGAAGCACTGGAGTTCTCATGGGCTGTCCCAGTGAAAACAATACACATTCACTCAGGCGTTCACTCAGAACTCCTTCAGCTTCCTACATGTTTTCACACTCATTACATATGGAGTTTATTTCATTAGGAATTCCAAGGAGGGTGGCAGCCATTTTGTAGGCTCTCTGGGACACAGAACTCAGTAAGTGGGAAAGCTGGAATATGAGCTTGATTCTTGGGGCTGGGGAGATTGCTCAGTGCTTAGGAGCATGCACTGCTCTTAAAGACAGCTCAGGCTAGTCCCGGCATGCACACGGAGTCTCCCAGCCATCTGTAACTCTAGTTCCAGGGGACCGTAGTAGAATATTATTTCAAAGTGTGTGACTTTTATTTGTGCTGCATTTGTTTAATTCTGTGAAGCTGTGATTCTTTGCCTGTCTAAAACACCTGATGGTCTAATAAAGAGCTGATATGGGCAATAGCGAGGCAGAGGCAAGGATAGGTGGGGCTGGCAGGCAGAGAGGATAGGTAGAAGGAGAACTAAGACACGGGAGGAAGCTCGGAAGAGAGGAAAGCAGGACGTCAGGAGCTAGCCACCAGCTATCCAGTCACCCAGCCACCCAAAGAGTAGTGAGGAGAGTAAGATACACAGCAGTAAGAGAGATAAGCGCCCAGAGGGGAAATGTAGACAGGTTAATTTAAGATAAGAAAAGCTGGCTAGCAACAAGCCAAGCTAAGGCGGAGCAGTCATAACTAAGAGTAAGCATCCATGTGTGAGTTATTTGGTAGCTCAAAAAAGCCAAAAGACCTAAGAATGGACAAAAAGCCAAACGAGTAAAACATTTGTCATAACAGGGGGCCACAATCTTTTCCTGACTTCCAAGTGCACCAGGCACACATGTTATATACACCCACATGCAGGCAAAATCCTCATACATATAAAATAAGTAAATCTAAAAAGAAGAAAGACTGGCTTCCTCCTTCTATTGACCTGTGCCTCCCCTTAAATGTTTCTTGGCACATAGCTAAGCCTCACTATCTCATTAAGGCTGTGTTGACTGGAGACAGTAAGAACAAGAGAAGTGGGTTGGAATAGTACTGAAAGAATACACCAGACTTACAGCTGGGAAACTAGCATTGCACCAACGCAGACCCTCTGAATGTGAGTCTCAGTTAGAAGCCTCTGCAGTTTAAGGGACCTCTGACAGTGGAACCAGGATGTATCCCTCCTGCATGCAAGAGGACTTTGGAAGCACATTCCCCATGGAGGGATACTCCCTTAGCCTAGAGGCAGGAGGGAGGGTCAAGGCCTACTCCAAATGACTTGACAGATCACTCCTGGAAGGCCTCACCCTCCCTGTGGAGTGGGGGACGAATGTGATGGGGGGTAGGGGAGCATGGGAGGATGGAGGGGAGAGGGAACTGGGATTGATATGTAAAATAAGATAAAATAATAATAATTTTAAAATTCACCTTCAAAAAAATAAAGAATACACCAACAGCACAATATTTGAGAGGTTGCTTCAGAAACTAACTTGCTGTTGAGTATCACCTTGTTCCGGGCGCCTCACTCACATCTTCATTATGTAAACTCATCTAGGTACACTCTGGATCAAGTCCAACTAGTTAAGAGCAAGGAGACTACACTAGCATATCTTCATCTTTGATCAGAATTTGATTGGAATCGTTTATGGCACCCAGATATTTAAATGTGTCAAATAAGCAGATAACTCAAGTTCTTTTGGAACTCAGTGTTAAGCATGCATGGACAGCACACAGGCCCAGAAATGTACTGGGATAGTAACGATGGTTCTCTAGGGCTCTTGCTAAAGAGGCATGATAATGATCTATAGAGAAGGGGTGGCTTGCCCTCCCCAGAGCTGGAGAGAACCAGGGCTTAACAGGAAGCCCTGGCAAGAGTCAAGGTGCAGAGGCAGTTCTGGCCACATTTCCAGAGGAACTTCCAGGGAGATTGCAATGCCTTGCTACTTTTGGTGGCTTGTGTCCATGAACACTTCAGATTCTCTGACAAAAAAAAAAAAAAAAAAAAAAACTTTGTTCATGTTGTGTGTTCAATACACATCTGTGGAAGTAACAAGCAAATGGGAATCTCCTGATAGTTGTTGCTAGAAAATCAAGACCCCTTGAAATAGAAAGCTTTGGATTCACACTTCAATCGTCCATTAACTGAACCCAGACAAGTAATGGAACCCTCTCCAATAATCATCAGTAGGATGAGAACAGCACCACTAAGAATGGGGGGAAATGCAATACAGATGTATGTGAAGCACACCGCACAAAACTTCTGCTCAGCAGACACTATCTTCTAGGCTTCAGCCTGCAAGATAGAGAAGGGTGTCTTGGTTAATGATTTTAAAAACACTTGCTAAATAACTCCAAGGGCTAGGGAGATATCTCAGTTGATGAAGTGATTGCTATACAATCTCAAGGACCTGAATCCCATCTGTAACATCCGCATAAAAAGCCAGGTATGATGGCATAAGCTAGTAACCCCAGCACTGGGGAGCCAGAGACAGGCAGACACCAAGAACTAATTGACTACCAAGCCTTGGGGAAGATGCAAGCCTCAAGCTAGAGAGAGCACATGCCTCAAAAAGCAAGGTGAACCTGTCCTGCTGTGTCTGGAAGACACTGTTTCCTTGGAGTCAACCATCCCTCTGGCTTACAATCTTTCTTCCTCAAGGATCATTAAACCCCAAGGGGAGGAGTTCAAGAAAGACATCCCACTTAGTGCTGAATTCAGAGACTGTCTGCATACACAGAGCCTACACAGGTTCAAGCCAGAAGGGTTCCAGTGCCCAGAGGGATCAGCGCACCAAGAGGACATCTGCAACTGATGCCCACTGTGTCACTATAGCTATGTCGCCACTAGAGTCTCTGGTGTGCAAGCTATACTTACTTAATTAAATAGGCCTCATGCCCAGCAGTACACAGCCAGCACAAAAGAGAATTCAATGCCATTTTTGTAGAGTTTTTGTCTCATATGACTTTGTGTAAGCATTTTCTTTATTACTTGTCTTTCGTATTATGGTTCTGAATTTGGTATTTATGGTGTGTGTGTGGTGGTGTTCTGTGCTTTCTTTCTTTTTAAATTCTGGTTTGGTTTTTGTTTGCTTGGCTGTTTATTTTCTAAATAGAGAGAGAAAGGGCAAAGGGTATGGAGTTGGGTAGGTAAGGAGCTGGGGAGGAGTTGGGAGGAGTTGGGGGAGGGAAAACAGTGATCAGAGTATGTTGCATGAAAAAAAAAATTGTTTCAATAAAAAAAAGCTAGGTGACACATGGGGGAGAGCCTAGGTCCTTCTTCAAATGCTATGGCAGACTTTGAAGATTCCCCGTGGAAGGGCTCACTGTCCCTGAGCAGAAAGGGGATGGGATGGAGGTTGGGAGGCGAACAGTGGAGGAGGGCAGGGGGAGGGAACTAGGATTAACATGTAAAACAAGCTTGTTTCAAATTTAATTTAAAAAATATTATCATAAGAAAAATCTAAGTGGAGAGAAATTGAACTAAATGACAACATCTGGCCTTCACATGAACACAGCATACATATAAACAAATAAGATAAACCAAAAATTTTGAAAATACTGCAAATGAAAAATGTCCTATGTTAATGAATTAAAAGTACAAATATTGTTTAAATGTCCTAACTACTACTACAGTTATCTACAGATTTAATGCAGAATTCCAACATTTTTTCATAAGAATATAAAAGGAATCTCAAAATTCATATAGAACTGCAAAAGACCCATGTACCAAAATAATCCTGAGTAAAAAGAACAAAGCTTGGCACCATACCACTTAATTTCTAAATATGCTACAAAGTTATAGAAGCAAAATAGTCAGTGGGAGAGAACAGAAATCTCGGAAATGAGACTGGGGATATGGTTCATGGCTAAAGTGCTTGCTACACACACAAGAACCAGAGTTCAGATTTCTATAATTCCAGCTCTTGGGAGGCGGAGAGGGGGTCCCTCGGGTAAGTGGGGTAGCTAAACTAAGCAATCTCCAGTTTCAGCAAGAGATCTTTTTCCCAATAAACTGTAGACAGTGGTCAAGAAAGCTCTTCAATATCAATTCTGGGCCTCTACATGCACACACGTGTGAACACACATGCACAAACACACTAAAAAAAAAAGGAAGACCTCATGAATTTATGGTCAGATTTGTTTATTTTTACTGTATGTGTATGGCTGTTTTGTCCAGAAGAAATTTTGACTCTCCTGTAACTGGAATTACAGAGGGTTTTGAGTTACCATGTGGGTCCTTAGAATTGAATCCAGGTCACCTGAAAAGGCATGAGGCGATATCGCTAGTATAAGAGATAATTAGCTGGTGTATGCCTGGTATATAAGCTAGAATGGTAACAGGACAATGTCTTTAATAAGTGGAATTGGTACTCTAAATATTCATACACACAAAATAAAATTCTATCCCTATCTCATACTACAGATAAAATAAATGAAAAATTTATTCAGACCTAAAAGTAACAGGAAAACTTTGTAACATTGGTCTGGACAATGTTGTGTGTGTGGTGTGTATGTGTGTAATGTGGTGTGTGTGTAGTGTGGTGTGTGTGTATATGTGTGTGTTGTGTGGTGTGTGTATGTGTGTGTGTAGTGTTGTGTGTGTGTATGTGTGGGGGAGTAGTATGTGTGTGTATGTGTTTATAGTGTGGTGTGTGTGGTATTGTGTAGTGTGGTGTGTATATGTGTGTGTGTGATGTGGTGTGTGTGTATGTGTATGTGGTGTAGTGTGTGTGTGTAGTGTGGTGTGTGTGGTGTGTGTGTGTGTGTGTGTGTGGTGTGATATGGTGTGGGGGATATGTGGTGTGTGTGGTGTATGTGTGGTGCATGTGTTTGGTATGTTGTGGTAGTTGGGGGCACTGATTTTAGATAAACTTCAAAAACAATAAAATAAACAAGTTGGATTATGTAAAATAAAGCCCCCTTGAATATTCAATAGAGAGCATTTTTCTGTTACTCATTGACAATCTATAGACGAGACGTAAACATTGACAAACCACACATCTAATAAGTAGCTAATAGTCTACAATACATAAGGAACCCAACAACTCAGTAAGTTAATTAATCTAATTTTAAAATAGGAGCGTCACATGAACAGAGGTGTCTGAAAGAAATATACTTAATCACCCAGTGATTACAGGACAGCATTAATAATCACTGGAGAAATGCAAACCAAAGCCACTAGGTGGCAGTCAGCAGCCTCTAGAGGATCAGAACTGAGAGAATGAGTAATACTAAAAGTAAATTTGGTTCCCTTGGTCGCTGATGTGGAGAGGGGGGCAGGATACCTCAACACCCAGCAATCCACTCTTGGGCATATACCCAAAGGATGCACGATCACACCACAAGGACATTTGCTCAAGTATATTCATAGCAGCATTATTTGTAATAGCCAGAACCTAAAACAACTTAGATGACCATCAACCAAAGAATGGATAAAGAAAATGTGGTACATTTACACAGTGGAGTATTACTCAGTGGTGAAAAACAATGAAATCTTGAAATTTGCAGGCAAATGAATGCAACTAGAAAAAACCACTCTGAGTGAGGTAATCCAAACCCAGAAAGACAAACAGTATGTATTCACTCATAAGTGGATACTAGGTATAAAGCAAAGAATAACAAGGCTACAATCCACAACCCCAGAGAAGCTAGGTAAAAAGAGGGACTCTATGAGGGACACACATGGAGGGAAAGGAAAACAGTTAAGATCTCCTGGATAAACTGGGAGGGGGTAAAAGGGAGGTGATGGGGGATGGGAACATGAAGGATCAGAAGAATGGGTTAAGGGGGGATGGAGGGGAGAACAATGAAAGAGACACCTTGACAGAGGGCTGCTTTGTGGGGCTAGGGGAAAACCTGGTGCTAGAGAAATTCAGGAATCCACAAGGATGACCCCAACTAAAACTCCTAGCAATCGTGGAGAGGATGTCAGAACAGGCCTACTCCTTTCATCAGATTAGTGACTACCCTAATTGTCATCATGGAATCTTGACCCCTTTGCTCATCACTCCTCCTTCTCTGCAACTGGATTCCAGGAGTTCAGCTCAGTGTTTAGCTGTGGGTGCCTGTGTCTGCTTCCATCAGCTACTGGATGAAGGCTCTAGGATGACATATGAGGCAGTCATCAATCTCATTATCAGGGAAGGGTATTTAAGGCAGCTTCTCCACTATTGCTTAGATTCTTAGTTGCATACCCGCTTTTTCAAAGAAGAAATATCTAGATAATTTTTTCTTTTATTTTTGAGATTGTATTTTAATTACTATATTTCTCCCTTCTGTTTCCCCCTCTCTTATATAACCTTCCCTCTCTTTCAAATTCGTGACCTCTTTTTTCATTTATTGTTATTACATGCATATATGTATATGTTAACACATATGTATTCCCTAAAAATAACTAATTCAGTCTGCATAATGTGTATTTTCAGGGCTGACCATTTGGTATCGGTGTGCTCTCCTACTCTCAGCATTCCTTAGTTGTCTATAGTTCTTTGTGTAGGTTGAGGCCTCGTGGGTGTTTCCCCATCCACTTTGGCATGCTATTTCTGATGGCATAGAGAAGACCAGGACAAACACTGTATGATTTCACTCAAGTACAGGATCTAAGAGTAGTGGGCTCATGATGCAGAGTAACTAAGTGCATTGAGTTTAGGAGAGCTGGGTTAAACTACACACAATTTCAATTAGGTAGGAAGAATGAACCACAGAGATCTGGTTTAAAGCATAGCAACTCAACTTGAGAACAACATTTTAAATTCCCACAAGCTCTGAAAATGACTATTGGTCTTAGAGAGATGGTTCAGACAGGCTAAGCTCTTGCTGTGCTATTGTGAGGACTAGTGGTCAGATCCCAACACTCATTTAGCAAGCTGTGTATCCTGTCACTGTCCATAACACAAGCTCTGAGGGATCTAACACCCTCTTCTGGTCTCTGTAAGCACACAGGCATGTATACACACACACACACACACACACACACACACACACACACAGAGAGAGAGAGAGAGAGAGAGAGAGAGAGGCACATACATAGCTTAAATAAGTACTTAAAAATAAAGTGGCTATTAAATGTTATCTCATGTAAAATGGCATGCAGGATAATCGACATTTTAGTTAGCTCAGGTGAACAGGTGAATTACCATAATGTGTGTGTGTTTTTAATCATCAGTTGTATGCAATAAATGTACACAATTTTTGTTTATCAATTAAAAATTAAAATAACTTCAGGTATACGCATGAGTTTCCAATCTTGGATTGGTAGCTAATTTTCAAAAAAATAAAAGTAAACTTTGGTTTTCTGGAGTAAGAAAGAATTTACCTCACTAACACTTAAAAACAAAGGAGGGGAAAAAAACGGATGGCCCCACCCTCAAATTTCAAGAGTTCACCCCCTGAACAGGTATCGAATGCATTTCCTCACAAGTCCATATATCAAAAGCAATTACAGGAAGACAAACTAGGCAGCCATATTTCATTACCTCAGGATGATTTTCATAAGATAATTTTATTTCCGCAGCCTCCATTACTATTTGTTTTCCCTAGAGCCCCAAACCACAATGACAGCAAGCACTTGCAAGAACATAGAAGCCCCCCCCCATAGCAGGAATATTTCCAGCTGCCCATGCAGCATCTATTGTTGCAGAGAGAGTCACACTACCAGCCCGTGTTTGAGAAGATGAGGAACTGTGAATGAGATGCAGTTTATAAGATTCAATGTAGAGAGGGGAGGAGCGTGGGAACAAAGTCATTGCCCTTGCGTTCACCTGGGCAGGAAGCTGGGAAGGAGGTAGGAAGACCAGAGACGAGCTGGAACCTATAGGCATAAGCTGCGACCCCAAATACAACCTGAGCCCTACGCTTGCCCCTCATATAATTAAAGCACAAGAGTGGGCTGACAAAGCTGTCATCCTCTGCCACAGGAGAATGTTAGGCTGAGAGAGAAAACACACCTGTGATAGCATGTCTCGACTGCCACAGCATGTGGGGACACGCCTGTTCCAATCTCAGGAACATAAAATCGGCTGCTGTGGCTGGTCACCAACACTCATGCCTGTAATCCCAGGAGTGGGAAGGCTAAGGTGGAATGGCCACCATGAGTTTGAGGACAGCCAGGTCCACATGGCAAGAGCCTGTAACCATTCACAAAAGTAACGGCCTTACTCCCACCTGCCAAATCTTGTGGGAATTTTTCCTGTAGACAACCTTAATTTGAAACAAAATTTGATGAGATCCTGGGAGGTATGGAGCTAAATGTAGGCAGTGCAAAAACCCACCACAGAACAGCAGGGAACAGAAAGAACACAGTAATGAAAACGACCCTCACCAGGCACTGGCCGGCAGACATCAAGCCAGCTCTTTCACTTCTGTCTGTCTGTCTGTGCTCGCTCCAAGTTTCTCACAGCTGATGGGTGACATTAAATGTGCAAGCCCTTTAAACCTGCCTCCTGTTGTCCTGTTTTTTGGCCTATACCGACACGGTGGCTTGGATGTGTTCCTTCTTTCTACGAACAAAAAAAAAAAAAAAAAAAAATGTTTGAAAAAGTGACCAACAGGTGATTATGGCTTCCCGTTTATGAGTTATGAAGGGAAGGGTATCTTAGTAGAGAGGTAATTTAATCTGAATTTCCTTTCATCCCTGAGCATCTGTACACTGTCTGGCTGTCAGAAGAATGTGTGTTCTTCCAGCTGTATGTATGGTCTACAGGGCTTTCAATCATCCACCATGTTTAATATCTATTAGTAAATATTAATCTAAAAGGATGAATTTGGGGCACAGATCCCAGTCCTCTTGTCTTTTTAAATTTCCTATCTCTGGGAATTTATTTTTTTCCCCTTATAAAGCTCCAAAATAGATCAAAGGAGCCAAGGGGTCCATCTATCTGTTTGCATTGAGAGAAGGCTGTGTGCCACCCCAGCAGGGTATGAGGTTTCTTCTTGGGTTCTTCTTGCAAAACTCATAATGTGAATTTCCCCTCTCCTCCCACAGGCCATGAATTCCAACCTTCACTAGTAACCACCCACATCTTGTTGGTGGAGGACACATCTCCTCTATGTTCTTTGTTCATAGGAAAACAAAGCTACCCCTCATTGTGAATTAACTATGTCTCACAGCTAACATCCTCTCAGCAGCATAAGGCTGGACCATGACAGAGGCAAGCAAACATTCAAATCTGAAGTCATCCAAATTCAAAGTAATATCCAAGACCAGACTAGTTCCAGGGAAACAAAAAGGAGAGAGGCATTGCTTGGTGGGTTCTGACCATTTTGACTGCAGTGAGCTCAAATCTCATTTGTGTCTTCATCAAGACGCTCAGAATCCTTGCAGCCTCCGAGAACCTCGTGCTTTTGGGCCTTTCTTTCGGGTGAGAAATTTAACACCAGGGCTGGAAACACATTTGGAAACAGTCTCTCCTATGACTTGGGGGTAGAAATCTACCGTCCACTTTATCGAAGCTCTCCTGGCCCAGTTATTCAGTCTTGAATCTGCAGCTGAGAATTGAAAGACTTCTTTTCACCACAGCAGACTCTCCTCCCATAGTCACAATCTTCAGAGGTAATTTTTATTTGGCCTTTAAGAGGCACCAACTCAGGGTACTCCAAACCACTTACTTGATATGAATTGCAAATTTATGAATTGCATCAAGTCACATTTTACTACCCAAAGATGCACCTCAGAAAGAGGCTCTGTATAAACAAGTTTAATTTATCCTTTTAAACCTTGAGACCCAAAATCCAATGCTGACTGAACAAATGGAAAAACGCAGGATTTTGGCCCATGAAGGTAGGTATTCCACACCTCTGGATGGCCGTGCCAAACCCAATAGGGAAATAAAATTCAGGGACTCAAATGTACTGAATTTTAAATAACCCAGACATCTAGGATTTTACAAGAAATCTTCCAGATTCAAGGTAAGTTTAAATTACGTTAAATTCTATGCAAGTTGGTCCAGAGACCCCCTTTGTTATGGTCTCCCTCCTATTACCATGGTAGAAAGTCTGACCCCCTACAAGGGACTTGTTTTCTGAGATGTGGGTTCACTCATTTTTCATATTTTTATTTTTTTTAAGTTTTTTATTTTTAATTTATGTGGTTGGGGGTTTTGCCTGAAAGTAGTTTTGTGCAAGTGTGTGCAGTGCCTGTGGAGGGCAGAGGATAGCATCAGATCCTCTGGAACTGAGTTACAGATGGTAGTGAGCCACCTTGTGGATGCTGGGGACCGAGCTCTGGTGCCTCTGCAAGTGCAGCAAGAGCTCCTAACCACTGAACCATCTCTCTAGATCCAATCCCACTTTACTATTTTAATGCACATTTTAAGTCTTCTGAAGAACTGGAAAATCAGGTAAAGACTAGAGCCACATTGGGGAGAATTCTTAAAACGAGTCTGATAATCTAAAAAGGTAGGAAAAGAGGAAAAAACAAATGTACAAGTGAAAAACAAACAGCAAATTGGCAGACTAAATCCAATCATATCAAATTGCACTTTAAATATAAGTATACAGACAGCTCCTGTTGAGATGTAGAGATAAATAAAAGATAAAGCACACACCTTTAATCCCAGCAATTGGGAGAGGGAGGTGGATCTCTGTAAGTTCAAGACCAGTCTGGTCTACAGAGCTAGTTCCAGGACAGCTAGGGCTATTACACAGAGAAATCTTGTCTCAAAAAACAAAACAACAAAAAAGCTTAAAAATCTAAGGCCATTCTTTGTGCCATCTTCAAGAGAAACTTTAAATATTAATATGGAGACACATAATAGGTTTAAAATAAAGGAACAAAAAATGGACACACTAGACAAACTCAGCCTTAAAAAAGTAGACATGGCTTTACCAGCAGTGGACAACATCAATCTCAAGATAACCAGAAGGAGGGGGGATGGTTCAATCAGGAAAGTGCTTACCATGCAAGCTCAAGTACCTGGGTTCAATCTCCAACAGTCCCATTAAATAAAAGTCAGGTTTAGTAACATGCATTTGTAACCCTAGTGCTGAGGGGCAGACAGGTGGGTCCCTGGGGTTTGCTAGCCAGCTAGCCTAGCTTATGTGGCTTATGTGAAGAGGCCAATGAGAAACCTTATCTCAAAAAGAGGGAAGGTGTGAAAAAAGGTAGACAATACTTGATAGATGACCCAAACGATTGTCCTCTCATCTGCAGGCACACAAGAGCACTCATGCACACAAATATATACACACAACCACACATACATGTGAGCAAATTTCTGAACAAAAATAAATAGTTAAAGACAATTCTTAATGCTAGGTTAATCCATTCATCAGAATGATATCATAACTGTAAGTGACTGAGCAGCTAATAACAGAATCTCAAAACACAAAAGCTAAATAAAGGAAGGAAGAAACAGATTAACAATCTTAGCTAGAGAGTGTATCATGAAGATTGCTCTATTATTAGTCAAGGTTCTCCAGAGGGAAAGAATCAATAATAGAGAGATAGATACATAGAATGACTTAACATGGGGTGTGGCTCACATAATTGTGGGATCAGGGACTTCCTTCGATCTGTCATTGGTAAGCTAGAGATCCAAGAAAGATGCTGTATGACTCTAGTCTGAACTAGAAGCCTGACAACTTAATTCCCTGTCAACATCTAAAGACACAAGGACCAGTTCACCTAAATCTGCAAGCAAAAGAAATGGATGGTCCAGCTCAAACAGAAATCCTCTGCATTTTTTCTTTTGTTAAAGCTCTCAGTAGATTGGATCCTGTCCTTCCACAACACTGAGGGTGGATCACTTTTTTTACTTCATTTACTCATTAAAATGCTTACTTCTTTCAGATATGCCTACAAAGACACAGATAAATGTTTAACATTTAACAAGCTCTCTGGGCATCCCTTGGCCCATCCAAGTTGACATGTAAAATTAAACACTAGAAGTACAAATTATCAGAACATGATAGACATAACATCATTTCATTCAAGAATGACAACCCAAGTATCTGACAGCTGGTGAAGCATAGATTCTAAGTATTCAGATCAGACACTGCACATAGTGCTATTGGATTCCCTCACCTTGATAAGCAGTATTGTTTTAGGGACTGGACCATAACAGAAGGAAGAAGTGGGCTAGGTGTGGGAATAGTAACGGAATAAACATTTTCTGACAAACATGGATCAAAGCATCAGTCAGTGCAGTTCCACAGATACAACTACATGAGATTATTACTGACTCTTAGTAAGATGCCCACTTTGTCAAGACAAATCCTTTATTATACTGAAAGTTCCTTAGACACAGGGACTGGGTTTCATTTATCTGTTCTATCCTGATAGAGAGCCCCTCCCCACAATAGAAATATCATAAAGTTAGTTTAAAGCAAGAAAGAATAAGCATCTCCTTTTGTTTTGTTTTTCTTTTTTCTTGGTTCAGGAGACACATGTTGGAAACGTCTTCATTTACATTCAGAAAGACAACACCCGCCATTACACTGGGATCCTTTCATCACAATGGCAAATGCCAAAACTAAGCAAAACATATTGGGATGCCAGCACCTTCTGTTGAACAAGTTGTCTATAAAATGCTGCTGAAAAGCAGCATATGTTTCTGATAACTGGAAGACACATTATATTTAAGGAGCAGGAAAGGATGTAAATGCTGAATATTAATGCGCTTGAAGTCTTATTTACAATGAAAATTGATCTTTCAGCTGAGCAAGGTGGAGCATGCCTACAAGCCCAGCACTTGGTAGGTGGAAAGCTTCAAGGTTATTTTCTGCCTATAGAGTTTAAGGTCAGCTTGGGCCATATGAGATCCTTACTCAAAGAAGGAATGTGTGTGTGTGTGTGTGTGTGTGTGTGTGTGTGTGTGTGTGTGTGTGTGTGTGTGTTGTGTATGTGATCCGATTCTTCTAGAAACAAGACAATCGCTTTAAGCATTTCTCTTAAAGAGACCTATAATAGCAAAAGATTCTTTTCTCTTAGTGTCCCTATAGAAAGATTAAGATACCAACACTTCCTTTTGAAAGGAATGTGAGGCAGTTATACTGGCTGGTCTCTTATTCACTGGAAGCTTGGACTCTCAGACTGATGCTAAGCAGATGTGCTCAATTGGTTTGTGCATGGGGAACCAGGAAAGGCAACTCCACAGTGAAACCCACTAATGCAAAAAACAAAAACACAGCAAAATAAAACAAAATACAAGGGATCTTTATCTACTTGGCTGCCTGCTATCTCTATCTCCCCAGGGATTGAAGTTGGTCCCACGCAAAGCCAACTTCCAGCAACATTCTGAGATTCAACCACCAGCCTTTCATGACCACTTGGGAATGCAGAGCCTATGCCCTTCAGGGAGAGGTGACAGATATATGAGGGAGGTTAAGAAAGAATGCCACTGGGTCAATCTTGGACCATGCTCAGTATTCCCTGAGGCCTGCCAGTCCATAGTCTAGAGGAGACACAGCTGCAGCAGACGGCATCATAGACCTCTGCAACTCTAAGCCACAACCCTGATTTACAAGCAGGATGCTGCAGCCTCTGGCTGTAGTTTGCAAGTTAACATGCTCATGGAAGAGAAAGAAAGGTGAGGTTGATCAAGTTGAAGAACAGAAGAAGAGAGGCATAACCTATAAAGAACTAGCTCCATAACCTGGGATCCTAGTAGAGCTCAGATTTTTTTTTAATTTTTAAATTTATTTTACATACCAACCACAGTTCCCGCTCCCTTCCCCCATCTCTATCCAACCTCCCCTCCCTCACTCCCCACCCATTCTGCAGAGAGGATAAGGCCTCCCATTGGGGAGTCAACTGGTCCTGGCACTAAGGCAGGACCAAGTCCCTCTCCCCTCCCTGCATCAAGGCAGAGCAAGGTATCTATCCATAGAAAATGGGCTCCAAAAAGCCAGTTCATAGTTCATACACCAGGAATAAATCCTGGTTCCACTGCCAGGTGTCCCACAAACAGACAGAGCACAGATCTTATCATAAGATGAACCTCATCTCTACAACCTATTAGTCATAAAATTTTGGGTGGATGGGCCCCTTCATTTCTCTGAGTGAAGTTTTTGCATCTAAAATGGGGTAGCAATTGGTCTAAAGATGCAGTATGACCATCAAGCACTTGGCCCTGGTCATCCAATTAAACATATTAAACATTAACACACCCGTGTATCAGAAAGGGCACAGCCAACTCCAGAGGTCTTCACATTACTTAATAAATGATATTAATCAGCAGGTCACTTCCTGGAAAGCTAAAATCATGAAAACAGAGTCACCACAACCAAAAACAGAACAGCATTACCTACACACACTCAGAAACATAGGCCTAAATGGATCTATAGATATGCTCACAAAAGCCTTGTGGCAGCTAGCTGTCTGCCTTTTCCTCCAGTGTCACACCTTAGCCTCTAAGGGGCTCTGAAACTCAGCTCGAGGACAAGTTGCCTTCTTTCTTCTACTTTGCAAGGACAAACCTGACAACCACATAAGACCCATGTAGATATCTGAATAGTCTGTATAACACAGAGAGCCTTCAGCCCAGTCATGAAGGATAGACTCTGCCACAACATCCACTATACAGATGAGCCCTCAATTAGTATGGGAGCCATGAGTGCTAGGCTCAGAGGAGAGGCTCATCCCAGGCTCTGCCTCTGCCACCAGCCACACTATGGGGCATCCATCACAATAAGTACCTCAAGGAACACCACCTCTGATACCTCTTCATCGGGCAACCAGCAAATGAGGCACTAGATTAGCTCTGACATGGGCAGAACGCGAGCCGAGTTTGGCCTGGTGTAATTAATTGGAACTCCGCCAGCTTGACAAATTGGAATGATGAATCTATCTTGTATGAATAGGGAAAAAATGCATAATCAGTCAAAGATTTCGTTAAGACAGCTTTTCTCTGACTCCCTGCCACAGCTAAATCCATTAAGGCAAGGAAACATCACTTGAAAAGAGGCGATGTCCTTCATATGCTCAATTTATGACTTTCTATTCTTGAATTTATGGGCGAAGTCA
Source organism: Phodopus roborovskii (assembly GCF_943737965.1). Taxonomy (NCBI): domain Eukaryota; kingdom Metazoa; phylum Chordata; class Mammalia; order Rodentia; family Cricetidae; genus Phodopus; species Phodopus roborovskii. The sequence continues at coordinate 1,688,694 of NW_026126623.1, read as the reverse complement.
ACTCAGATTTGCTTGACTTTAAGGGGAGAGAAGAGGTTTGTCTTGTAAGTTTAAAATGTAATTTGTCTTCTGTGTGCTTTAGCTCAGTTAGAAATATGAGTAGGCTTGTGGTGGTGGGGGGGTATTATTAATTCTTGAAAGTATTTTGGTACTAGTCAAACCAAAGGGCCTGCCTAACCTCTGTGGAGATGGTAGTCTGCTAAATGGAAAAAAAAGACCCACAAGAATTTTCTCAGCAATCTTGTCCTTCACCCTCCTTTCTAGTCCCCATTTATGGGACATAGTCAGTTCTACAGTAAATGAGAAAGGACTTCCTCTTTTAATTGCCAGGGGATAGATACAGTTTCAATCTGTTCTACATACAACTTCGATCAACTTAAGACATGAAAACATCAATTAGGTGATTATCTGGCTAATTTGACAAATAATAAAACAATCAAACAAGATAAATCAGCCTTCCTGTTAAAAAAAACTTTTGGAATTATTGACCAGATTAACAAGCTAGTTACACCTGGAGGGAGGGGGTTTCCAAGGAGAAAAAGAGAAAGATGCCTCCCAAGCTCTCACATCCTGCAGGCGTCAGTTAGTTCAGCAGCCTCCCACCGGTGGGAATTTTGTTGTTATTGTTTATTCTGAGTCAATAATATTACCTGCCCTTTCAGCTAATAAGGAAGAAATCTGATTGTGGTTTTATTAGTTCTTCATGAGAAAACACCAAATCTTTCACAATCAAGACTCTGCAAGAATTGATCATGCCGATCTATGTTTCAATTGCTGCCTGGATCCTTCACATTTAATATGGATCCAGGTACTTGGATTATTTTGCTTAGCTTAAAACGGCACTAATGAACACATGGGCAGATAGTCACATATATATTAGATCATTTGAGACAGGCTCCTCGGGGTACCCACCATGGAGAGTATTTGGGCTGCATTCTTGGGGAAGCATGATTCAATTCATCCAAGCACACAGCCAGGGGAATGAAAGGAAAGAGCAAGTGCCCTGGGCTATGGCGCAGCAGAATTGGGGCAGGAGGACAGATAGAGAGACTCACTTTTGCTGTGTCTCTGCATCAATAGAAACGTCCTATAAAAGAAGATTTCTGTGAAACTTGTTAAATACCACTTTAGAAATGGACTCTGCCATCCTCTCATTTGAATCACACCTTAACTTCAAGTGGCAAGACGCCTTTCTTCCATACTCGTAAAAACTTTTAATGTTCAGTGGAACTTAGGAAGGAGAAAGAGGAGGAGGGAAATGTCAAAGGGGCCTTTTATACGGCTTTTTTCAAAGGCAGTGGAGACAGCCACAGGCATGCACACTTTTTTTTATGAGGGTGCACAAGAGGAGGGACCCCCAGGGAGGCCACTGAAGTTGCAATTAACAAAGGGGACCATGTTTTGCTGGAGGCATCAGAATTTACGCTTAGGAAGGCAATCACTAAGCAAATTTGAGCCATTTTTAACTGAGGTTCTACTTGTTTGCATGTGTGTAGAGTTACTGAAGAATCACAACCTTTTTATTCTGTCATCGTCTTTTCTTTTAAATGTTTTTCTAGACTAGTTTCATCTTTCCAAATGTGGTGAGACAGGAAAACCTGCCTCTGGAGCAGTGTTTTATATTTTTAATCAGTGTATCATCATGCATTATCTAATCATTCCGGTGGCAAGAAATAATTTTAAACAGACTTCATAGACGTTAAAAAGATATATCCTTTTTGTTGCACTGTGGATATCTGGCAAAAATCCAGAATAAAGTTTTCCAGATTTCATCTGTAGGTTTTCCATGCATACCAGCATTACAATAATAGAATAATAGAATTTGTACTGGACTCCACAAGCTGATTAATCAGAACCAGTTCTCGATGCCTTGTTAAGTCCTGGCTGTAGATGTGGAACCTTAGACAGGCAGTATCCAGTCAATGTATCTGTTCATCTTAACTGGAGTTGAAAATGAGGTAGGGCAGCTTATTCAAAAAATAGTGAACATCTCTCCTTTCATTTCTACCCTGCTAGCCCATTCTACCATTCAAGGGCAACTGTAACTGTGGGCAAGGCCTTCAGGGTGGTGAGGCATCATAGAAGGGCCACTAAAGTAGCGTATACTGGGGACACAGGTAGGGCATCAGAGGGGATCCAGAAGTACAAGGCATACTGAATCTGTGACATCAATGCTGATGAATGTTTGTTTACACACACACACACACACACACACACACACACACACACACACACGTATATGGTAAAGTTAGACTAGAAATCTCAAGTGTCATTCATTGACTGTTTGATCTTAGACAAGTTGCATGGCCCCACTAATTTAGAGGATTTACAATCTATTTCTCAGATTATAAACCCTCAAAGGATTCTACCCAGACACCAAATAAATTTGCCTATTAAATCAATGCTTCGGGCTCTTTCGGTCCCCACCATCTCCAACAGTGGTGGAGGCAACTTCCAAAGCACAAGGAAAGCTAATTTAAAATTAGGCAGCTTTCATCTTATGAAAACATGATTTTCAGTAAATCAGAAGCAACTAGCTGCCCCAGGGGGTTGGACACGGTTTAAATTTTCTATTATAGATTTCACAGAGTGACAATAAGAATCAGTACACTTATTTTTGTTATTCATTCATTCATTCACTCGATTGTCACTTTTGCCACACTGTTTCTACAGAGAAACCGAATCTGATGGGAAGCTCCAAATCTTCTAGCACAGATGAAAATGGGCCAGATGTCGGATCCATACTGATTTTGGGGACTAAGTTACTTAGCTCCTTTTCAAGAGTTTGATGTGGGCCGGTAGCCATTATGGACATCCCAGCCTCCCACACTGAGGTCAGTCCTCCCCCACCCCACCCCCACCTCATCATAGGGACCCCAGCCCACTACCCTGTGGCCACCCAGGGGTTTGAGCTTCCCATGCCAGGACTCTTTACTCATACAGAAATGTAGTGATGTCTTGGGTCTCAGCTGTGTTCTACATGCTCCCACTTCCACCAAAAAAAAAAAAAAAAAAAAAAAAGTTTGATTTATAGTGAATATAAAGTAAGTAGAGGGCTCACAATATTTTTCAGGGGGTTAAAAGTCTTGCCACCAAGTCTGGAAACCTGAGTTCAATTCCAAGGACCCAACATGGAAGGAGTTGTCTCTTGGCTTTTACGTGTACATATGCTGTGGAAGGACATGAATGTGTACAGGGTTCATTTATCAATCATTTGAGGTGCTGTTGGGAGCCTCCTGGGAATGGAACAAAAACCACAAACTCACCATCCTTAGCCACTGGGTGCGGGCCAGTAACAGGATAACCACTGCAAGTGGGCTGCGTACGGCATTCTCCAAACCGAAAAACCAGACCCTGGAGGGAGGCCCAGATTGGCGGTGTAGTGAAGCACAGACATTGCGAAGACCAAAGTGGATTTGACCCCTGATCCCACTGAAGTAGGAACTAGAGTGGGAAACAATTGGCCCTCCAGCTCTGTGGGTTCTACAGCCATCAATTTTACCAAGTGCATACTGAAAATTACCTAGGCACACTGTTGCAAATGTACAGAATGAATGCAGGCCATTTCTGTGTCATTCTATGTTTAAGTATTTACATAGATATTGTTCCATATCAGACATTATATTTCATCTAGCAAGGACTTAGTGTGCAGGAGGACATGCAGAAGTTACAAGGAAATAAAGCAACTTTATTTATGAGACTTGATCATCTACGGACTTTGGAGATCCTACAAAGAGCTTCCCTCAAGATGATGGCTATATTGAATTTCTCTAAAATGTATTTGCTTTGGGGATCCATCTTGGTGATGTGCTAGTCACCTCCTCCTGTGTCTTGTCTGGGAAATCCTTTCAAGTCAGTCACCTCATATTGTCTTCTGGGAGCATGTGTGAAAGCAGCCAGATAGAGATGTGCTGTCAGCATACTATGCGCTCCTTGGTGGGTACATCTTGGGTTTTCTATCTTCATTATGTTGAATGGGGTTGAGATGTCCAATATGTTGCTTTGGAATAAAACATTGATTAAAAACTTTTACAGGAAAACAATAACCCATAAATCAGGAATATTTGTTTAGTTAGTCCCATGTTGACTCCATGGGAATGAGTGAGGCTTGCCAATGCTCCAGTCTGCATCAGTGTTTACCACTCATTTTCAAATAATTATCTTCTTAAACTAATATGGAAAGCACATGAGGACAGTAACCTAACATCCATCTCTGATCCCCACAGACATGTGCTCAGCTGCCTAGCTAGCTTTCATAGTACCTTGAGTTTATACAGAATGCTGAGGAAAGATGATTGATCAATAGCCTTCTTAGGTCTGAACCCTGCAAGCAACAATAATGCCCCTGAATGCAACAGCAGTGCAACAGTTTCAATTATAGCCAACTGTTTTCTGATTGCATCCCTCCACAGGAAGAAATGCAGGCCTGGTACCAATAACCCATGACCAGGAGCTCATAGACCACCAAGGATGAACCTACATGACTGTCATTCTACTGATGGACACGGTATCAATTATCTATAAATGTGTATCTTCATACCTGTAGATTAGTGCAGCGCTCAGACCTCATCAGAAAAGGTTTTTTTTTTTTTTTTTTGTTTGTTTGGTTTTTTTTGGTTTTTTTTTTTTTTTTTTTTTGTGCAGTGGGTAGCAATTAACTTAGAAATTCACACCTGGATGAACTGCAGAGAATATGTTTCTGCGGAGTGTTGGGCTTTACAGGGGATATCTATCACACGCACACACACACACACACACACAAAAGCTCAGGGTCCATTATGTAAGGCAGTATAGAAAGATTGTAAGATACAGAGGTCAGGTAGGGTCAAAGCACTGTGGTCCAGACCACTATGATCATGAACTCATAGCAGCTGTGGTTGTCACTGTAAGAGCTGCACAAAATCAAGCTAGTCAGGATTCTAGCATGGAAGGTGGAGGGGTCTGGGAACTGACCCCCAACTGAGGAGCTAGTGACAGTTGGTGGTTTCTGTGAGAGAAAAGGACAGTTTTCTAAAGGATATGGCTCCTAGTGGGTTAAAGATGCTCAAATGAACTGGCTCACACCCTTGAGAATATGGGCAGCACGAATAGACTTAGTGGATTTTTAAAAAGGGCATAAGACATGAAGTTGGGATGGAGGGTTGATGGTTGGGGGTTGGGGTGGGTGAGTCTGGTTGAGTTAGGGTAGGAGTAGGCAGTAAATATGATCACACAGATGCTTTTTGAAGTGCAATAAGCACTGTAACAAATAAAATATGAAAAAAAAAGTAGAATGGCCTAAAGACACTGGTATAAACAACATAGAAATGTGGGGGTATTCAAAGTTCACCAAAAAGAGCAAAATACAAATAATATATTATTGATGATCAATTCAAATACAGAAACATGCAAAAATTAAAAAAACCACTTGATTATATTAATGGGTTAGAGATAATTTTTTAAAAATGGATTTTTCAAACAATATATTCTGATTATGGTTTACATACACACACTCTCTCTCTCTCTCTCATTAGAAAACAAACAGGCACAGGAGAAGGAGGAGGAAGAGGAGGAAGAGAAGGAGGAGAGGAGGAGGAGGAAGAAGAAGAAGAAATAAAAACATACACATCTTTAAAAGCAGAAGAATCCTTTCTTGTTGCTATAAAATTGTTCCTTGCAATTTGGAAAAGAAAATTGAATTTAAAAGTTTGGGACCCTCTGACTATGCAAAGCTGAAAAGGAAACAAATGGACTTTCTCCCTATCTTAATCAAGTGGTACTGGCCACCGGAAACAGATCCCCTCCCCACCCCAGACCCCAGCTTAAGTCAATGGGAATTTGTTATAGAATGCAGTTTGAAGTCATGAGAACCCTCCTGAGCTCAGCATGGCAGCCCATGGCAGCCACTGGTCCATCATGGCTTCATCCCTTTCTGTCTGTCCACACAGACAGAATGTCAAGTTCTCAATGCAAAGCACATGTGTCCCTGAGGACCCTGGGATGGAGAGCCTCACTCTCCACACCCAGTCATGGACCATTGACTTGATATCTGACTTTCACTCAGCATAAATTTTTACAATTGAATTTTATTTTTATGGAGTTTTCCTCACCCTTATCATTATAGTCCTTACCCGGTCTAAAGTGGCAGGTCCCCATCTAAGCCACCCCTTCTCACAGGTTGGGTTAAGGGTCAGCCCTTTCCCTGACAATAACAGGTGGGTCTGCTGGTGGCATTCTCTTACCAGAGTAGTTGTGTTCATCAGATAAATAAAATAGAGAAGCAGGATGAACAGTTTTTGTTGGTGAGCATGGAGATATGAAAATTTAGTAGGAAGCTCAGATAAGCCATAGGGGGAAAGGAGCAGAGAAAATAAATATCGTTGTTGTTATCTTTCACAGACAAAGTCAAGTCTCTGCTTTCCTGTATACCTACTCTTTGGTAGTTTGAATGTAATTGCTCCCCGCCCCCATAAGCTCATAGGGAGTGGGACTATCAGGAGGTGTGGCCTTGTTGGAGGAAGTGTGTCACTGTGAAGGCAGGAGTTGAGTTCTTCTATGCTCAAGCTATATCTAATACAGTTAACTTCCTGTTGCCTGTGGATCAAGATGTAGAACTCTCAGTTCTTTCTCCAGCACTGTGCTGGCCTGTACACCGCCATATCCCACCATGATGATAATGAACTAAACCTCTGAACTGTAAGCCACATCCAATTAAATCTTTTCTTCACAGCAATAGAAATTCTAACTAAGACATATTCCTTCTCTGGGTCAGCAATGCTCATGCCCTTCACGGAAATGGCTTTTCCTTCGGGCATGATCCATCATGTAAACCTGTGATGGTAGGTTATAGCATTGGCTTCCCTACCCTTCCACCACACCTCAAGTGCCCATCACTCAGCTTCTAGAGTCCAGATGAGGCCTTCTTCTGTATTTAACTAACCCTCATCAACAATTCCTGTGTGAGTCACCAATTCCCGATTATGGTGCCTAGGCATGTCTAGAGGAAAGATGATAAACAAATTCGATTTTATTCAAAATGTACTTCCCATTTAAAAACAAACAGATGGCTTGTGCCTCAAGCCATCTGAAGTGCATTTGCTTTCATATTAATAAAAATCTGTGTATCAGTTTCTGGGCTTTTAGATTTTCCCTTCCATTCTTCTCTCCCTGTTCATTTCCCACATCTCCTGCTCCTTGCCCTGCCCCCAATATTTCTTTCTAAGATAAGGCTGAATGATTAAGGGAATTTTGGAATGTTCTTGCAACAAGTGGAGCTAGGATGCTTGTAATATGAGAAGACAGTTCTCCACAAGACATGAATGGTTCCACTGGAACCCAAGAAAATTCCTTGCCTTTCTTCCCTGCATGCTTCTGAGTCTTTCCTGGAGTTATTGGATTAATCACATCTCCTCCTTCCTCCAGGAAGCAATTGGGACTGCTCACACATTCCACATAGTAATCCATGGCAGATGCAAACATTTATTTACATAGGTCAGTGCTCCTCAGCCCAAGATGTCAAGTTACACATGCACTGAGATGTAAGTTCTATATCCACAGAGAGCCTTGAGAGTGTGCAATCTCTGTGCCATCTTCACCCTGTCTCCCTGAATTAGTGGCTTGATTGGCATGTCTTAAGAACAGTTTTCAAACCATGGCCTTGCTGTTCTTTGTGATGGTGGCTATTCTTTAAATGTCTCTTCTGAAGCCAAGACAATAGTGTGCACCTTCCAATTTTCAGCCTTTGTTTCATCTGCTAGTCATTTGCCTTTGAAGAAAATAACCTAGTGATTCAATCATCCATCACCCTCAGCCTTTGTTAGAGCACCATTGGAATGCTTTTACAAATTGTACTCCCTCCACCACATGCACACATTCATATGCACGCACACACACATGCACAAGTGCGTGCGTGCACACACACACACACACACACACACACACACACACACACGAGCACACACAGGCACAGAGGACCTTGCCTACCTTACCAGGTGATTCCAGAACCTGAAAAACAACTAGAGAAAGAAAAGAAAGTGTGAAAATATACAGAAGATTGCCAAATTTAATTTCCCCATAATAATGCAAAATCAGACATTCACTTAAATGATTTGGTTGAGTTGTTAAGCCCACAAGTTCATATTTTGGTTTGGTGGTGACTGTGTAAACAACTCTATTATGACTCTGGAGGTGATGGCACTTTGGCTAAATAATACATCAGGACAATTGTTAAGGGATAATAGTAAAAATTAAGACAAATGCCCACCAATGCCACTTCCCTATCTCTGTTCATCTTCACTCAACCTCCAAAGAGGAAGCTCCATCTTCTATATGTTCTCTCAGTCTTCCATTGTGTCAGGGCACATGACAGAAATGGTTTCATACAATTCAGTGACCATTCTTCTACCACCCCTGCATTACCCAGATCTCCAATGTCCCACAAGTTCAAAACCAACTGTAAGCATTGTATCTTTGTTGTTATTACAATTTGATATGGTATTGAATGAAAAAAGAAGTAAATATGTCTCAATTGTTCACTTGAATGTGAAGTCAGACAAAATCAGGTTTAGATATAAGCTTGCTGCATTCTAGCCATGGTTTCAATGGACTCCAAGCCTCAGTTTCCCCATCCCTGACCTTAGGTTAACAATGAATGTTTCAGTGACCTCCAGTGTGTTCAAATCTAGAATTTCTTTTCCTACATCATTTTAAGGACATTTTAATAAATATCAATACATTCATGCCACAGACATCCCCCTTCCTTTGCAAATACTTCATTCTTTGCAAAGGTGGCCAAGTACGTGTCATGGTCAAGCCATGACCTTGTTGTAAATGAAACATTGAATATGGCTAATTACAATTATATTGGGTTCCCAGGAGCCCACCATGTCCTTTTCCACTTGGGAGGACTCACTAGCTTGATTACTTTGAGTAAAAGAATACTCAGAACACCTTGCTTTAGCTCGATATAAAACAAACAGCAAAGATTTCAATGGCTGCATATCCCAAAGGAAAACCCAGCCAACCTAAGGTAACTACTGCTCAAGTCCTTTCTACATGATTTAGCATCTGATGGCTTGCAATGTCTAGCCAGGCATGGTGCTGTGTTTTATTACCGGCCATTGAAAATAATTAGTTGGTGACCCAGAAAACTGATATATAAAATCCTTTTAATCACTAATATGGCTTTCAATTACACAGCATAAACTTATTAACCTTTTTACTGCAGAGATTTGATTTATGGAATTTATCTACATTATCATTATGAGAAGAGATAAAAAGTATATTATCCAAGGTGTTGGCACTAACAATAAAGAATCACTTTTTTTTTTTGTGGACACTTAAGTAGCCATGGCAGCCTCTTGTTAAGTCTCTATAGAATGGTTTGATTCTAACAACCATTCATTAATGGTTAGCTGAAGACCTACTGAGTGTGTATGTGCAAGTCTGTATGGGGTAAATGTCAAATCCTGCAGCATGGACAATTTCAACTCAACCCTTACCGAGGGCTTTCAGTTTCCTTGCCTGAAAACTCAGCTCACAGGTGACTGAAATGAACATCAAAGTCATATGCTGTGTGAAAGGCAATACAGGGAAAGCACAGGCCTGATGAGGGTTGGGGGATGGGACCTTCTGTAGCACCTTCTCTGAGGAAGTGATTTGGGGGCTGCAAGTGGCAAAGCTTATGTAGGTGAATGGTGCATCTGTGTAGCTGGAATTGGAAAAATTGGGGGATTTTGTTTGTTTTTGTCATTTTGGTTGTGTGTGTGTGTGTGTGTGTGTGTGTGTGACAGAGAGAGAGAGAGAGAGAGAGAGAGAGAGAGAGAGAATCAAACCCAGAGCTTTTCACATTCTAGAAAGTGCAGTTTCAGTGGACTTTTCATTTGTTTATCAGTTGAATAATTTCTTAGTTGAATAATGTCCATGTTACCAAAACAATAAAGAATCTTGAAGTGACTCATCTAAAGCATAATTCTATGCTTTAGAAATGGGAGAGACATGAAACTGAAGATATGGCTCAGCACTTGCTGCTCTTACAGGTTTGGTCTCCAGCATCTTCTACACAGAAGCTTACAACTGTCCCTAGCTCCATTTTCAGAAGATGCAGTATTCTCTTCAGGCCTGCCCAGGCATGAGGGTAGTGCACTTACATATACACAGCTAAAATATTAATATACATAAAATAAAAATAATAAATCTTTAAAAAGAAAAAGGGAAGGAAAGAATGATTAGAAAGAGGAATGGAATGGTGGGAAGACAAAATAAGGTTAATGCTAAACATCAGCCTTGCCTTTGACTTGGGTAAGCCACCCATCTGGAGCCTTATGTCAAAGGGAAACTAATCAATGACTCCGTGCCCAGAGGAATTCTGCTCCATGCTCAAGGAATTCTGACCACTAATGGCTCTAGGTAGGCTATATGTTCAGAAATAGTGCTGTGTTGCACATTTTTAGTCACTATTACAAACAACTGCCATCAACAACTTGCTGAAGACAAGTTTTATTCTAGTTCACAGTTTTGGAGTTTTAGCTCATGGACACCTGGCCATCAATGTTGGCCTTTGTCAAGAAATCTAGGGTGGAACAACTTGCTTCCCCCATGGCTAGAACACAAGAACTATGACAGAGGTGGGACAACAAAGGAAGGGCCACAATCGACCTGGAAGGCATCCTCTCAACTTCCCATGAAAGCTTTAAACTCTGCCTGTTAAAGTCTCCTCATCTATTCAAGATAGAGACCCATTTATGATGAGCACATAAGGGAATATGAGGTCATGGTGCCCTGAGGAAGGAGATCCATGGATGTTCCAGCCTTTTAATGAGCCTTCTAACAAGGTTTCAGGAAATCTGGGCCAAGACCTCTGGGCACTTTCCACCTAAGAAAGGGGAGAATGGGAACCTAATTTCAACCAGAGATTGCATTTTCATCTATTGCGTTTATAAGACACTGCACCCTGTTTCTTTTGAGGAAAGACTGACTGTGCAAATCTAAATGGACTTAATTCATCTCAGTCCATTGAGTTTTCAGATGAGACAAGCCAAGGCCATGGGCTGGTGAGTGCCTGCTCTTGAGCACCACTTTGTGCATAAATACACAAAAAGTTGGCATGAGGGGTGTGGAATGGAGAGTTCAGCCTCAGTTCTGTTAGCCTTGTGGGCAACTCAAGTGTTAACTAACCACCGATGGCTAATGAGACCGCTTCTATACATACACAGTGTAGGCACCTGACTTAGTTCCCTGTGACTTACTTCACACATTCATTGTGTGTCTCTGTTCCATACTTTCTCCCTAGATATTAGCTGCTCCTATCTTCCTTAAGCTAAACAGAATTAAGCTCTCTCTCTCTTCTCTCTCTCTCTCTCTCTCTCTCTCTCTCTCTCTGTCTCTGTGTGTGTGTGTGTGTTCCTTAATCTTTCCTTAGTTCTTTGAGAATGTCATATGAATGTGATCAGATTCAACCCCCTCCACCAACTCTTTAAATATATACCCCTTTCCATACCCATCCAATACTGTAGCCTCCTTTATTTAAAATCCATCATGTACTGTTGGTGATGCTAATAAACTCTTGGATGCATGATCATCCTCTGGAGTGTGGTTGACATACAAGGACCACAGCTTTAAGAAGGGTGACTCTCCCTCTCACAGCAGCCATCACAGTTGCCAAGAAACCCTTAGCTAGAGGTAGTGCTTTGTGTTCACCCTCCCCCACACTCTGGGATTTTTGTCTGGCCTGAGTTTGTACAGATCTTTGAGCATGCTGTCACATCTGTTTTAAGTTCATGTGTGCAATTGTCCTGAGTCTGGAAAACACCATGTCCTCATAACCATTCACTGCCTCTGGATCTTATACTCTTTCTATTCCTTCTTCTGAATGACCTCTGAGAAGTGGGGTATAGATGTCCCATTTACTAAGACTGAACACCTCACAGTCTCTTATTCTCTGTGCATTTGCCAATGGTTGATTAATTATTATCTACTGCAAAAAGTTATCTATGTTATTTATCATCTACTGCAAAAACAAGCATTTATGAAGGTTGGTAAAAGCATTAATCTGTGACTATAACAATGATTAATCAATAGTCTGTTTAAGGTGGGTGGTGGTAGTGGACTCCTTTAATCCCAGCACTCAGGAGTCAGAGGCTGGTGGAAATCTTGAGTTTGAGGCCAGCCTGGTCTACAGAGTGAATTCCAGGGCATCCAGAGGTACATAGAGAAACCCTGACTCAGAAAAAAAAGTAAGTTTAATACTGGGCCCATTTAGGAATGTAATTTGTTTTTGGCTTCAATGATGGTGCCAGTTGTGGACTTCACTTTGTGAAGCAGGCCTTAAATCTAAGAATGGTTGGTTACTCCCCTGATATTCATCCACTACCACGCCAGTGTCTTGCCAGGCCAGTTGTTACTATAGGTAACAGAGTTCACAGTTATGTAAGACTAGTGATTTCTTTTCTTCTTTAGTAGCATGCATAGCACCTCCAGCATTATAAAAGCTAGCTAGTAGGGATGAAGCTTCCAGGTGAGTAACAATTTGATCTCTTCATGTTCTCTGACTCAAGTGTTGCTGTCTTCAGCAACAGGGGTTACCATCAAAGTCTGGAGGGTCACCAAGAGCCATGGCAATATCCTGCAATGCTTGAGGATCTATGTGACTTCTCTTGCCAATAACTCCAGACGAGGTAACATATTTTTGGCCCTGGCACTGAATATTTTATTTATTATCCTGTGGTGTTGTTGGCCCATTATAGGGTAACTGTAATTAAACTCCTGTTATGTGTATTTTAGGAAAATTCTACAGTAGTACATTTCAATATAACACTTTTGAAATGTCTTTAGTTTTATGCACCCCCATTCCCTCCCCTGTCCTGCCCTCTCAACACTCACCCGATTTAACCCTTACTGTTCTATTAGTACATTATAGCTCTTTATACAACTTCACTTTATTTCCCATTGCTTAAAATCACTCTCCCTTACTAATCTGCTGACCTTTTGGGTGATTACAAATGGAATTTGCCTATCTGAAAGTTTGAAGCTAGCATCCATAAATGAGAGAAAATATAGTGTTTGTGAATGAATTACTTCTTGGTGAAGCTCTCGCCATGAAATTTCAACTCACCATGCGTCTATCCTACTTATGATAAAGAAACATAGGAATTATTACCATGCAAGGATCCACAGTTTTTCTCAACTGCTTACAGAGAATCCTGTACCTGTTAACCACCTACTAGATATCTGGTATAAAGGCTCAAAACACAGATTTTGAAACTTAAAGCGAATCTGATACTAATTTAAGCCCAACTCTGTCTCTGTCTAGCTAGCAGAGACTCATTACATTTCCTAAGCCCCTGATTCTAGAGTAACCTAACTGACATTCAGCTGGAAACAGAAACTGTCATGATGCCATGAATTTCCATTGGGATACTAACCACAAACCATTTACTGGTGTGCTTGATACACTAACCCCTCCCCCCAATGCATTTTTGATCTCACTGTCACTACCCAAGTCACCTTGTCACAATCCCATTAAAAGTTGCATCAGTGGGGAGGAGTCAAGTGATTTTAGAGGAGAGTCATCCTTAGTGTCATTGGAAGATTGATGCCCACACTTCTTTCAGGTACCCAAATCTTAGAATACTGAACTCCTTTGCATAGAACCTAGTTATATCCACTTATAAACTTTATTGTTGGGTTATAATAGATAGCCCATGAAAACACTGTATGAGTAGTTGTTGTGCTAGATTGTTCCAGGGATGAGGACAAGGAAAAATGTCTGGATGTGATAAATACACGAGCAACTTTTAAAAACACTTTGAATCCCCAGCTGGCAGATGCTGAACCCATCAATACAGAGGACCAGCTGTATTTTGTGAAACCAGAGCATTAAAAAAAAAATCAATGGTACTACATAATCCAGTCAATGTCTTACTCTATTCACAAATCATCATTTGTTCAGCTGGAGTAATTATGAACTGTCTGGAAATAATACAGTAAAGATCATCAATGACAATTAAAACATAAAGAGTCTAGTATAGACTCAGTGATGAATTTTGGATCTTTTATCCTACTAAAACCTATTTATTACAGAAAACTCTGGAACCACTTTGCAGTAAGTAGACATCATTTAGTGCTCAATTACAATGAAATTCCACTGGTAGTATATATTAAATGCAGAACATCTACATTAATACCAGGAGAAGATGGTGAGATTGATGTTATTGCAATGAGTACCAGATGAATATTAAGTACCTCTCCTAAACCTTCCACATTCCTGTGCTCAGGCATGCCTATTCCTTTGCTTCTATGACCTCTATTTCAAAAGGGTTTTTGAAGAAGGTTTTTTTTTAATGGAGATAAGAATTATGCTCCAAGTCCATTTTTATTTACTTTTAATCTATCTTAGAGCTAAATGGCCTTCAAACATTGATTCATCAGGACACATTATATAATGTTATTAAGATTACGGACATACCACAACCACTACCAAAACCAGTCATTCTGAAAAGCTATAGATCTATGTAATGTAATGAGGAAATTTGTAAAAAAAAAAAAAAAAAGGGGGGGGGCTGATTTCAGACCAAGTGCTGAGAGGACATTTTAATAGCCCCAACATGGATTGAATTTAGTGGAGCAAAGAAATTTCAACTAAAGAATTAGGATCTTCCCTGTTGAAAACTCAGGGTATTAATGTCTCAAGGGTGGGTTATGAGGTTTCTGTTAATGTCCTATTTCAATACAGGTTACATGAGCTGACAAGGAACTTTTCTGGGATCATTTTAATGCTAATCAAGAGAAATTAAGATCTTGCTATGTATGAATATGAGCAAATATGGGGCCCTATTCCCACTATAAAATTTGATGCCATAAAAATATAAATGGGAGCCATGGTTTTCTTGCCATTCATCACGCCATTTGCCCAGCAAGGAACACTCGTATCCCAGCTCAATCACATACTGAGTACAAAGTATTTCTCTTGTTAAAATGGTGACAACAAACTGGCTAAATTGTCATGTGGATTAAAACAGGTGCAAACCCGAAAGCTGTTGAGTGAGAATCACCCTCAAGGAGGGTACGTCGGGGCTGCCCGATTTCACAGACTCTAGTAGCAGACATCTACTGCTGCTCTAATGCAAGCACAGAAAATCTTCCAGAACCACCTCTCATCTTGGGCTTGCGACATTACCATCTGGCCCAGAAGGATTAGACCCATCCTTTGAGTGTGATACATCATTGCCCTCAGCTTGACTGGGGTGAGACATACCTAGAAAAAAGATAAAGCTCACTTCTGGGTGTGCCTGGGAGAGTCTTTCCTGAGAAGAGTAAAGCACCATGCTAAGCCAAGAACAAGAATATTTCATATTTTAAAATTCTTAATATGATGTTTGTCTCATAGCACTATATCACGGTAAATAAGGATCTGGATAAACAAATAGGCTGAATAGATGTTTATTCAGGGAGAAATAACTTACAACCTAGACAGATGAACACCAGGAAATTTAACCCTATCCTCTCCTGTCCGAGTCACGCCAGAAAGAGAGTGCCTTTCCTGGCCCCCTCCGACCTCCTTCCACAGGTCACTCTGCCCCTGGCTCCACCCCCCAATGGGTGTGGTCAGTGCCACAGAACTATCTCACTACAGCACTAGAAGATTTGATTCCCACAGACCACAAGCCCATGGAGCTCAGACGATTCCTTTTAGCGCATTCCACAACCCATAGGTCCCACACTCCTGATTCTCTCTGTTTGTGGACAACTTCACCTTAGTTGACAATGATTTGTGTTTCCAGTCAAGAAATCCTCCATCATCTGATAAAGGGGTGGAATTACAGCATCATATCTGGAGAACAGTAATCCTCAATGTGGCCCCAGGTCAGCAGCACCTGCTGAATCAGGAGATCTGAAAGTGGGCCCTGGCAGCGTCTTCTGATGATAATTTGATACATTCTTATGTTGCATAAAGAGAAACCAAGGCATACTAAGGACATACCATTTCCCTGCAAGGACTTACTCACTTGGACCAGATCTACTTGAGTGCTCCAGGGTATTCTCAGGGGGTTTAAGAGGTTGGCCACTTGGTTGGCTGGCAAGCTCTGCATAATCCTCCTAGCCCAATGAAGCTACATCCACAGAAACGTGACAAGGGAAAAGCACAGCACTGGAAAATGAAATATGTGTCAAGTCCCCAAAGAAGTTCATTACCTGAAGGACACATTATCCCCTTCCCTTCCCATGAGTCAGCACAGTGAGTAGTCATTCCTAATTGGTTTACGGCTTAGTATGAAATATTAGGATGCCACGGTATGTGATGACACAGCTGTATTCCTGAGGGGCTGGCTGAGATGAATCTGTATACAGAGAGACAGGTGGAGACAAAGGGAGCAGGTGGAAATGGGTTGTAAATACACTGTAACTTAAAAAATAATGGGGTGTTTTCTCCCTGAAGGCTTCTGGTGCTTCATCACTAATTAAGTACTGAAACTGCAAAAGAGGAAATAAAGTTCTCTGGCTGTTTGAATTTGGGGCATAACTGTAAATATTTTGCACCATTAACAGCAATTTCACTTGAAAGCATGCATGCTTGGTCTTGAAGCACTAATGCATAAACCTAAGAACTGAGAAGAGAGTACATTTAAAAAAAATATTAGCAGCTAATGGTGATGTCCATCTTGCTTTGGACCATAAAGGAGAATGTAGTGCACTCAGTCTTCAAGTTTGGAGACTTGGTTAGCCTTTTAAACAAAATAGTAGATTCCCTGTGATAAAGATTGTAGTAAAAACCATAACATATCGGACAGTGAGCCTACTGCCAAATGTAGAAAATCAGCAAACAAATCACTTGGAATTCTTCAGTGACTCATACCAAATAACAGATGCTGGATCATGTATAGTCTCCATTCTCCAGGCTTTGGATGGTGAAGTATGAATCCTGATCTTGGCTTTAGTATAAGATGATCCATAATTCCATCAAAAGCATCTTAAACCATGAAAGTACAGATATTTAGAGTTAAGTCACAAAATAAATGTTGATCAACTTACAACCCCATGTTTGCTGTGCTCAGCCTATTTCCCTAGCTCACGTTTGATCTCCAGTCATTAAAAAAGGTTAGCATTAGGAGTACTGGAAATGTCTTTGTCCTAGCTACTTTTTTCTTGTTGTGATAAAATACCCTGACAAGAGCAATTTAAAGGAAAGACAGTGTATTTATTACCTACAGTTCCAAAGAGGTGCAGTCCATCATGGCAGGCAATACATGGCTGCTGGCAGGGAAGATATGGTGGCAGGAACAGGAAGCTGGCTAACCACCTTGCATTCAAACTCAGGGAGCAGAGGGTGATTAGGAAATAGGGCCATGTAATAAAGCCTTAAGTTGTGCCCCTTTGACCTATTTCCTCCAGCTAAATTCCACCCCATAGGAGTTCCACAACCTTCCCAAAAAGAAGCACCTGCTGGGGCCCAAGTGTTTAAACACATGAGCCTATGGGGGGTTATTTCACAAGCAAACAACAGTGTTTCTCTGTGGAGACAAAGCTCAAAGTCAAGACTCTATCTACAAGCAAAACAATACAAGAAAGCGTCTCTTCTTTTTATTTCCATGGGACACTATGAAGACTGAAGTTGATGAAGTCCTTACATTGGCTTCTGGTCCAATTTTCTCATTCACATCTTAAGAACCATAACTTTCTTATCTGTAAAATTCTCTCCAAGACTCCTTCCCAAATATCTGGTGTCGTAAAATACTCAAGAGAGGTCATCTGAAGGAATATTTTGTCAACTGACAGGAATCTGAGCTCCTAAACAATGCAGTGTCTTGCTATTAGATGTGTGATCTGGGGGAAGCCACCTGAGATAGGTTCATCACAGTTCTCAGAAGGGGTTTTGTGAAAAATAATGAGACATTGTGAAGGATGTCCAGTATGATTCGTGACAGATGAATACCATTAAACCTTCCCTTTGCCAAGGGTCTGACATTCTATTGGGAATAAAAATTCAAACTAGTCTCATGTGAGTTAAAAATCCCCATGAGTTTATAATCCTGTTTTTAATACTTAATACTCACAAACATCCATTTGTGGAGCAAAGAGAATCATTTCAAGTCTTTTCAGGTAATAATTCTATGATCTAATTCCCATGTTTTAGATATTCAAAATAAATCCCTTCAGCCAAAAGATTAGCTGCTAGATCTCAGTAAGTCTGTATTTTCCAATCAAGATATACCAGATCATAGTTTAACCCGTTTATAGAGAAATCATTGTTCTACATTCCCACCAATTTACATTTTGACATTTTTTAATTTTTCCCACATAGTTAAAATAATAGATGATACCATGGTGATTTTTAATCCCCCTGACTGAATAAATGTCTTTCTAGGTGTTTGTTCACTGTTTTTATTTCCTTGCCTACAAGAAAAGCCTAGTTGTATTAAAAAAAAAAAAAAAAGAGGACATAGAACCTTCATCTGCTGCCTCTGTCTGGGCAGTCAGCCATAACACTTCCCCTCACTTCTCTCTAGAACACAGTGATTGGCACAGTAAGAAGCAACCCAACCAGACATCCTCCATATGTCAAGTATCACTCCTGTACAACACATGCATACACGCCATCCTTGGTACGTTTCCATGAAAAGGTATAAGGATGTATTGCAGAAAGCACTCTTGGTGCTATGCTATTTGATGATGTCATCAACAGTCTGGATACACAGAGGAAATGTACCTCCAAAGGAAAGAACAAAAACCGAGCCAGAGGCTCGAGAGGGAAAGGACCTAGGGGTAGTAATTGAGCTCCTGGATCTCACTGTGCCTGGTGACAGATTTGACTTCCCGGGAAAACAAACCAATGAATGAATTTCATCTGTTGCTTAACATGCTTTGAGTCTGTATTTCTGTCATTTGTCTCTAACATACAGAAAAGTTCTTTTAGGACAAAGGGGAGGGGAAAAAGAAACATTTTAATAGTTTTTTTTTCAATCACACATGGTAATCCACCTGAAATCTCAGCAGTAACAAGGCACAGGCAGGGGGGTAGTGAGTTTGAGGCCAGCCCAGCCTACACCAGAAATTCAAATAAACATTTTAAAATACCTTCTTATATTTTGAGGCATGAGTTAAATGTTGCCATGAAGATTTTAACTACAACCAACACTTTTCATAAAATTTTACAGGTGCTCACTTTTCATTTTAATTTTACTTACATGTATGTGTGCATGACTCATGTGTATGGAACACATGTGTGTGTGCCTGTGGAAGCCAGAAACGGTGTCAAATCTCCTGGAACTGGGGTTACAGGTGTCTGGGAGCTACTCTATGGGTGCTGAGAACTAAACTCTGTCCTCTGCAAGAGCTTAACTGCTGAGCCCATTTCCAGCCCCTTGCCAAAGACTCCTGGACCTGACTGAGGTTTTCCCTCCAAAGACATCTACCCAAAAAATATAAACCATTTGACTCATATTTAAACAAATAATTAAAATGTGCTTTCAGAATTCCGTGCATCCACTTGGGAACAAACGTCAAAGGATGTTCCAGTGTCACTAGTGTAAGCAGACTATGTGCTTGCACATTCTAGGTGCATGATAAGTGCTTAATAACTGAATCAATGATTGTCAACTGTAGGCTGATACAGCGGAGAGAAACAAACGCATTGAAGGTAGATAACATTCCTCAGAACTAGCATGGCAGCCATCATTTGGAAGGGGAGGAGTCCATATTAAATACTAGCATTGCAGGGACCTGTATCGCTCTAGAGGAGACAAACGAATAATTACCTTGGAGGGAGTAACCCTGAGAACCATTGCTGATAGAAATTGGGAGGTGTCTGCATAATTGCTATTTTAAAGAGTTTGATCAAAGAAGCTGTGTTCTAAAGCAGAGTCAAAGAGCATGAACAAACAGTTCACACAGAAGAAATGTGACAAATAAGGAAGAGCATCCAAGCCAGAATGTGGGACTCAGTTTCTTTAGCTACACTAGGGCAGAATATCAGTAATTTTCTTCATGAAGGTCTGCCCATATTGTGTGTGTGTGTGGCTGCACATGTCACTGTTAGTTTAGCTCCTAGGTTATTTGTGTTCATTTTCACCTTTAAATCTTTTTATTAGTGCATATCACTTGTGCTGATGTTAACGAGATTCTCTGTGATATTCCCACACATGTTCAATGTACATTTATTTACCCAGCTATCTTTCTCCATCACCCTAACCCCCACAACTACCTTGGCACTTTCCTCAACCCTTAGTAATCACTATTTTGCTTCCAAATTAAAACTTTAAAAATCTTTGATGAATCACTTACATCCAAGTTAAATATTCTCTTCAGCTTTGTCTAATTAAAGCCCTGAACCCAGGACATGCTAAGTAATGCCACTGCATTTTTCTGATAACCAGAGAAACTGGCCAGGTAAGCCATCAGGTGGCACCCAGGCCCTCTGTTGCTTTGTGCAAGCATGTTCCTGGCAGTGAGGTGTTGGCATGAAATCATAAGAAAGAGAGTGAGGGTTGCAAATGAACAATGGGAAATAAAAACCATTCACTATCCAGAACAGTTAGTGATGACTATTCCAAGGGATTAGTTACTTTAAAGCACCCAAAACTCACTGGACTGTTTATGCTCATGCCAGGAAGCCTTCAAAAGATGTTAACCATGTTCCATTCCAGTGAAGAATCTCATTTTTATTGCATGATTGTCTGTGAGACAAACATACATACATACATACATACATACATACATACACACACACACACACACACACACACACACACACATATGTATCAGTATCTAGCAGTATAGGACAAAGAAGACAGAATTTATGTGTACAGAGGTCATGGTAAAAGCTTTCAAACATGTGGAAGAAAAATCAAGTATATTTATAGTGGTCATTTCCTCATTCTTATTTGTTAATCTAATTCCCCACTGTTAACCCAGTGGGAAACTACATTCCCCATCCACCTTCACTAAAGTGTGGTCAAGTGGCTCATTTATGCCCAATAATGGAATTGTGAGTTTTCTTCCCTCCTAGTGCTGTACTGGCATGACATCATGTGATGGATTGGGCATGGTGCATTGCAGCGAGATGGGATGAGACGTGTAAATGGGAGCAACAGCTTCCACCATGGCATAAGAGAGTGAGGGTTGCAATCCAGGAATGCAGAAAAGAGAAGGGAATAAGGGCACTTGAACTCTCACATGACTTCACTGAAGCTCTGCCTTGCTCCTCTGAGCATTGTGGCCTAAGACTGAAATAAACGTCAGACTTTCAA
This sequence comes from Phodopus roborovskii, assembly GCF_943737965.1. NCBI lineage: Eukaryota > Metazoa > Chordata > Mammalia > Rodentia > Cricetidae > Phodopus > Phodopus roborovskii. Next base: position 1,667,473 of record NW_026126623.1, on the reverse strand, counting down.
AGGTTTCAAACATGGGAAGACTGAAACAACCGTGATTTGTTCAAAAGATTGGAAGTGTGTGCCAGGATAAAAGAAAGTGCAGATTTTTTTTTCTTTTGAGACCAAGACTCACTATGTCACTTTGGCTGTCCTCAAACTCACTATATAGATCAGGCTGGCCTGAAACTCATAGAAATCCACCTATCTCAGCCTCCTGATTGCTAGAATTAAAGGTATGTGTCACTGTGTCTGGCTAGAATTAAATTTTAAAATGCTACACTGAGGATGGAGAGCTGGTTCGATGATTAATAGAACTACTACTCTTAAGTGTCCCTGCAATAGCCCCTTTGTCTGGTGCCCAGCACCAATATGGTAGCTAACAGCCATCTGTAACTCCAGTTCCAGAGGGTCCCAGTGGCCTCTTCTGGATACCTTGAGCACCAGACACCCAAGTGACCCACAAACATACATGTAGGCCAAAGTGCCATGTACATAAAGTAAACATAAATAAATAAACCTTGATGAGTTAAATTTTATGGTGCTATGGTGTTGCCCCTCCATAGCTGGTGTTAGCCAGCAATTCCCATGGGCACTAAAACCCAACTGCCATTTCTTAGGTTGCTGTTCTCTCTCCATTTTTGTGGTTCCAACAGAAACAGAAGATGCACAGCTAATAATTCGCCATCCTTTGCTGAGTTCTTACTGTCGATTCATTCATTCATTCTCAGCTATCACAGGAATGATTAAGTCTATAGCCCCAGAAATCAGTCTCATCTATGAAAATAAATATTTCACACCTCCTAATATAAAGACTTCATTACACAAGCATAGTAAACAAATCAGTGTGGTACTAGCAAAGACTAGGTGTAGACTTAGTGAAAGGAGTAATGATCCAGCCTAGAAATGTAACTCCTCATGAGTGACCAAATGGTCTTCATAAGATGCTAAAATCATTCAAAGTGTGTGTGTTGAGGGGGGAGGGATATCATGTTATCAAGGCTTGCATGCTAAACCTACAAAAAAAATTAAATTGAATGCTGGCCTTATCCTACACACAAACTTGTTTCAATAGATCAAAGACATAATCATAAAAGCCATGGAAGAATATGTGGAAAATCCTCATGGCATTGACTCTGATGATGACTTCTTATACAAGATATCAAAGACACAGGCAACAACAAGAAAAAAAATATAAAATTCATTGTCATCAAAATTTAAAATATTTATTCATGAAATACTAGAAACAGCTTGAAAAGATAAAACACAGAATAGGAGAAAACATTTTCAAAGCACATGTATGATAAGGGATGCATATCCATAATACATAAAGAACTCTCGTTTAAAAAAAAAATCAACTCAGAAACCTGTCTTTAAAAATGAGCACAGAACTAGGGCAGAGCCGTACCCAATGGTAAACAAAGTTGGATTCACCAACTGTTATGGAACTGCATGTCCAAACTATGAGATGCCACCTCACACCCATTAGGCTATTATTGAAAAACAGAAAATGAGTTTTAAGGGATGACAATCCAAATCTGCAGATAAAATTCCTGAGTGACCTAGCAATTCTACTTCAGGATGGAGAAGTGACAGCACCATTTCTACCCAGTCAAACTGCTGAATTTCTGTTGAGCCTGTGTGCCGCCCATTTTCCCCTATAACTAGAACCAATATAAGAGCTGCTGGCTCCAAGTTCCTACCATGGTGTCACACAGGCATGATGTGTGTATGAGTGTGGGGATGCACATATGGCTGTCAGAGGACCAACCTTGGGATTCAGATCTCTCCTTCCACTGCAGGTTACGGAGATCAAACTCAATGGAAACAGGTCCACGCTGCAAGCCCTTTTACCCCCACCCTACCTACCCCCCCAAGTCCCAGCCATCTCACAGGCCGTTCAGTTTGGGGATTTTATCTTGTACATTGGCATCTCAGAAACATTCTTTATACTGTCAGCTCTTCTCTCCATGTCCTTAAACACAAACAAAATAATTCTTTAAAAATATTGTTAAATTCTACATGTAGACACCACTTAAATCAGCATTATTTGTTGAAGAAGGTTTCTTTTTTCCCCACTTTGCATTTCTGACTTCTTTATCAAAAATCAAGTGTGGATTTGTTTCTGGGCCTTCCATTCTATTACATTGATCAATATGTCTTTTTATGCCAATCACCTGCTGTTTTCATTATCAAAGCTCCGTTGTAGAGCTGGAATTGAGGTGGTGATACCTATAGAAGATTTTTTTGTTGTTGTTCAGATTATTTTAGCTGCCCTTGGCTTTTTGTTTGTTTGTTTGTTTGTTTGTTTTTTCATATGAAGTTGAGTATTGTCTTTCAAGTTCTATAAAGAATTGTGTTGGAATTCTGATGGGGATTGCATTAAATCTGTATTTGGCAGGATGGCCATACCATGTTCCATTGATATCACTGGAAGGCCTGCTCTTTTCTAAAGGGAAATGGAGTGCAAGGAATCTGGGGGAGAGGGAAAGATAGGGAAGCTGCAGTAGGTATGTAATACATGAGAGAAAAGTAAAGAAAAAAATACCGTTGACCAGTTTCTATATCTGGACCACTCTAAACATGTTCTCTTTAGCTGCTTTTCTCTCGGGTTTTCACAGGTGTAGCCCCAAGCTTGGACATGTCTGGTAATTTCTGCCCTAGTGAATGTTGTTTCTAAAACTTTTGGCAAACTTAGGTGATGTCACTTTCCTACATGAAGCATGTTTCCCTCACCCCATCACATAGAAGTTATAGATGATCACTTTAATCAATCAGAAACAATTCTGCATTAAATTTATCTTGCAGTGAGACAAGACTAAATCTGTTGTCATTTTGCTTTCTTTTATTTATTTATTTTTTTTTTTGGCACAGCGTTCCAAGGTTTTTATATGAAAGCATGGTGTACTCCTTGTTCACCCCCAATACAGACAGGGAGAGAGAGAGACAGACAGATTCTCCCTATCTAGAAACCTGCCACTAATTTGAATCCTAGTTATTTAGTATCTTGCCCATTCCTAGAGACAGCATCAATTACATCCAACAGAAACTGTAAAAATCAACTAATAGTATAGTTTTTGCCACTGTCATCTGCTTCAAGATTTCTGTCATCCTCAGATAAATGATGTCTGAATTGTTTGTGTGTTTGACTCATACCTAAGCACACATGAGCCATAGTGCACAAGTTAAAGTCAAAGGACAGTTTTCTGGAATGAGTTCTCTCTTTCAACCCTGTGAGCTCTAGGGATGAAATTCATGTCACTGGGCTTACACAGCAAGCACATGTACCTTCTGGGTCATTTACCCACTCTGATTACTATTTATTTTAACTTGGCATTATGTTCTGAATGCCTTTGTCCTCCTGGTTACCAAGATGATGATATTAGAACTTGGATTCTTATTACCAAAGTGGTGGTACTAAAAGATGGAGGTTCTGGAGGCAATGAGGTCATGGCCATAAGTGCTAGTAATGGTCCCATAAAAAGACCACAAAGACTCAAATACCCCTTCCACTGCGTGAGAACTAATGAAAAGGTACCTCTGTGAGAAAGTGGGTCCCATTTGCACTGGACCTAAGGGAACTTGACCTTCTCATCCTCCAGAAAAATGTTTTAATGCTTTGGGTTTCTCTTGTTACATTACAGCATCCCAAAAGGACTGTTTGGTTTTCTAAGTTGTTCTTTTGCTTCAGACTTCCAAGTGTGTCCCATTACCACTTCCCTCTCTGAGAGCATCCCCACACAGGCGTGCCCTTACACGGAAACCAAGCTGACATGATTTCCATCCCTCACTCAGAGCCTGCAGAGACATGTACTTCTCTTCCTTACTGCTTGGAAAGGCTTCCTGAAGGAGCCTGGCATGGCAGCAGCAGCCTTCAGTCTGGTCCCTTGGTATAATCAAAGGAAGGTGAAAGTTCACGTGTGCCCCAGGTGCAGAACCTCAGGAAACACATTGATCTATCTGAGCCTCCATGACTTTCTCTTCAAAATAAAAGACACAAGACGGTCGAAGCTTTTGTGAAGACTAAACTAGGTATTGATTGTCTAAATACCCTAGTATTTACATTTTTTCTGCCCTTCCTTCCTTTATTCAGAAGCAAACAAGCCAGGAGGCGCATCCTCTGCCCCCAAGAGCTTCTCTTTAGTTTCTATGGCAATGTCCCCCTCCTCTTTCTCCTGCTTCAGCAGAGTGAGGTCCCCAAAGCCAGACGTGTTTGGAGACATTGCACGACACACACATCCCTGACTTCACACACACCGTGCCCCCACTCGCAGGCAGGAAGACACCCGCGTTGCACGCTGCCCTTTCCCAAGGAAAGAAGAGAGCTCCTCAGACACAAGTATGTCTTGTATTTTTTTAAACTGTCCTAATCCTTGACTAACTGTGATATGTTTCTAATTGCTTTTTCCTCTCATGTTTTATGTCCACTGTGCAGTTCATTTTTTCAGACATCACTTCAAATGAAATCACACCAGCAGAAAGCTATAGCATCTTTGGTACCTTCCAGTCCAGTTGTGAACTTTGTACTTAATCCTTTAGGGCACTCTTGTCTGGTAAGTTTTAATTTATATTAAATTTTCTAAAAGGAGGAGGCAGCATGGTCAAAGAAAGAGAGAGAGTGAAACAGACAGAGTCAGCCGTTCATAAATTAGTAAGTCTCACCAGCTGCCTTTCTTGACCCTTTAAACTCTGTGAAATTAATATAAGTAGACATCTAAGGTCTGCTTGGCCCCACCAGAGCCCTGCAAGCTCACTTAAGCAACCCAACTTTCCTTAAAGTTTTATAAGCCAGCTTTTAGAGCAAGCCTTTTGTACTTATTGCTGGTGACAGTAAACATTGCCCCAGCCAATGAACCTTACTGACTTGCGACCCCAATATGGTCGAGCACTGCTATCAAGGGAAATATCAGAATCAGTGCTTGTATATTACATTGAGGTCCTGACTTCTGCAAAAGCCCCCTACAGACCCTTCAGAATCTGTCAGTGAAATAAACAGCTAACACTCGAAGACGCACAACTGACACTGCTCTGATCCGTTCTGTTTATTTAACCACTTCCCAATCATCCTGCCCTTCCAAAGGGCGTGGGATGCTTCAGAAGAAAGGGAAAGTGGGGGCACCTTCATGTTTCTAATCCTTTTGCTGGGGTACCATATTCATGCTCGCTTTCTGAAGGGACAAGATGGGTGATTTTGCCGTAAGGAGTAGGGAACTCATGCATTCTTCTCTCACAATTAATTGGCTTAGGTTGTTAAACCACTCCCCATAGAAGGGACTGAGAGTACAAAGCCTTCTGCCACATGGATACCATGTGACACTTTCATTTACAGTGCATAGAACTGGAAGAAGGCTTTCCCCACAAACACCTTTTAAAAATGTGTGGAGTGTGTGTGTGTGTGTGTGTGTGTGTGTGCATTCCATGTATCTGTGGGTGTCCTCAGAGGTCAGAAGAAAATACTGGATCCTCTGATGCTGGAATTCCAGATAGTTGTAAGTCGCCTGGCATGGATGCTGGGAATTGAACTCAGGTCCTCTGCAAGAGCAGCCAGAGCTCTCCGTGGCTGAGCCATCTCTCTAACCTCCCACCAGCTATCCCTTACCTTTTTGAGATTCCTCAAGCCACTACTTCAGTGGCTTCTCTCAGATAGATAAGCACCAATTCTGTGCACTGGCTTCCCACATAACTTTTCAAACTTTCCATTTATGACCAGCTGAAGTGGTTTTTTATTACCTATTTTGCCAGACATAGGAGAATAATCTATAATTATAGTATTTATCTAAACTTACCTTTATAGGATTGCGAGGTTTTTTTTTTTTTTTCATCTGTGTGGTCAAAGAATTTTGACCAGGCAATAATCTGTTATTTTCAATGGCTAGGTATTTCTCTACTATCATTTTTTCATCTTTCCCCCTACAACTGTTGTTCCCTTAACCATTCAAAGAATTCTACCTGATAGAGTGCCAGTTCCCGAAGCTTGGCAGTCTGGAAGAACACCATGTCTAACCTTCAGCCCCTGGGCATTGTGCTAAAAACTGTAAGAGACTGCCCAGAATTCAGTATGGCAGCTTCCCTCTCTGAGAGACCAGTAGTCATAATTTTGGCAAAAAATAATTCATAGTGATTTAACTTTTTTATTGGAGAATAGGAACCATTTGATGCTCCTCAAACAAACTTGCTTCAACCAATTCAATGGCTGAATTGCCTTTGTTTAAAGTAATGATGCCTTCGGGTTGGGTGCTTGGGGTCACATAGGAATGGAAGGCCTATCTACCAAAGGGGTTGTGAAGGACATGATGCCCTACTTAAAGTGTCCTAGTGTAACAGCATAAGAAGATGAGTCCTCAGGGCAACCCCAAGGGTCACAGCTGGGGTCTTCAGTGTCCAAGAATAAGATTGCTCAAAACTACCAGAGTCACAAACAGATGAAGAACAAAGAAACAACCCTGTGTAGCTGCCAAAGGCAAGATTCAAAGGCACATAAGTTATTCTTATTGATAGCTACCTCTGAGTTATGAAGCTTGCATTGACTGAGGATGGAGAAGCAGCTCAAGTGAACCTGAAAGCTGAGTAGAAAACATAGCACTCAACCTCTACAGGTTCTGCATCTATAGACTCAAACAGCCATGTATGGGTGATACCCAAGGATAGAGGGAAACAGTAAGTTAACAACACAACAATAAAATGAATATACCTTTAAAAAATACAACAGAAGCTATATACCTACTGTTTGTATTGTGTTAAGTAACAAGGAATCTGGAGATGACTTACATGAGAGAATATTCAAGAGGCCCCATGGAGATGCTGTGGCATCTTACGAAGGGACTTGAGCATAAAGAGTGTGGAGGATGGCTGCTAAAAGCATCCTTTTACTATTAAAGGTGTTTTCTAGGAAGAAAGAACTTATCTCATTTTTCAGTGGCAGACTTATCTCCACAAAGAAAATACCATATCACTATGATGGCTAAATTCAGCTAAATTGCCTAGTATAGTGGTTTAAATAAGAATGCCCCCGTAGACTTCTATATTTTAGTGCTTAGTCATTAGGGAGTGGAACTAATTGAGAAGGATTAGGAGGTGTGGCCTTATTAGAGTAGGTGTGGCTTTGTTGGGAGAAGTGTGTCACTGGGAGCAGACTTTGAGGTTTCAGAAGCCCAAGTCAGGTCCAATGTGTCTCTCTTCCTGCTGTCTGCAGATCCGGATGTAGACCTCTCAGCTGTTCTCCAGCACCATGTCTGTCTTCATGCCCCATGCTTCCTGAACCAAACCTCTGAAACTGTAAACCAGCCCCAGTTAAATGCTTTCCTTTATAATAGTTGCCTCGGTCATGGTGTCTCTTCCCACCAATAGAACACTGACTAAGACACCTAAGAGCAACCTCCAGGGACTTGTAGGCATTATCATACCTGGGTTAACTGAGATGGAAAGACCTACCCTAAAAGTGAGCAGCACCATGCCCTGAACTTGGATCCTAGATTACATGTAAAGGAGGAAGCTATCTGAACATCAGCAAGCATCTTCCTGACTGTGTATACAATGCAAATGCATGCTACTAGCTCCTTCTGCCTTGACTTGTGGAGCCATGAATCAAAATAAATCCTCCCTTCCTTAAATTGCTTTTAACATGTATTTTGCCATACTAACAAGAAAAAATAACTAACATGGTCACCAAGTTCAAGGTCATTCTAAACCATAACACAGACAATGCTTTGAATTGGTAAGACTTTGATTAGAAAACTTGGCTGTACATTAAGATTGTCTGGTGCTGCTGTACAGAGGGGACTTTTAAAGAAAACTGGGGCATCACTCAAACCACATACATGTGTAATACAGCCTTTTTTTTTTTTTTTTTTTTTTTTTTTTGTCTTCCAGGAGATTCTAATGTGCAGCCAAGGCTGAAAAACACTAGCTTAACAGGGTCCTGATTTAAAGGGAGAGGGAGGCAATTCCAGGTCAAATCAATTAAAGCATACCATACATAAAGCATACCAACAATACTGCCACCTACATCTGCCTGGCACATGCCTGAAACCTTTTGGTTCAACTTATATCCAACCTGCCTGATTTCCAACAGGGAAAAAAACTGCATTTGTGAAATCAAACCCACTCGGAACAACTACAGTTCATGTGCACTCAGCACACCCTCCTGAGAATAGCTACTAAAATAACTTGGACCACATCATCTTTTTAATTTATTGAAGCATCCTCAAGGGGAGCTTGCATTTTGCTACATCCTTATCCCACCAAAAACAAAACAAACAAAAGAAGAAGAAAGGAAAAAAGAAAGAAAGGTAAATCAAAGAGGGAGAGGGTTAAGCCTCTTCTTTATTTCTGTAGGGGGTTTTCTCTCCTTGCTTTCACCCCTGGTTCTTCCATTCAGCCCCTTAACCTACTCCGACCCTTCCCCCCCTTCCTCTGATTGACAATTTCCCCCACATCTTTAGACAGGGATATTAAACCATAGGCAACAGTGCCGTGTTGCATCACAAATCAATAGACGTGTTGCCATGTGCACAGCTCCAAGTCAAGCCTTTTCCAAACATCATGTCATTTAAAGCTCACAGTGAATCTGTGGCTTCTTTTGCCCATTGGAAGATGTAGGTCAAACCCCAGTTGGTAGAGCCAGGACACAGTGAAACAGGAAACCAGATGCAGGGAAACAGCCTCCAAGCTGAACTTAGTATTCTGATGTTAAATGCCTTTCAGAGGAGTCAATGGTCACATCTTTGCAGTCCCTCCTCCCGCACACCTCCTGTCCATAGCCAGGGGAAGCTCCTTCATTTCCTGTTTATTTCAAGGGCAGCCCACCATGTGGGTGGCACGATATTTTAGTCATCTTTGATTTCTCCGAAGCCAGTGTGGGGTCCAGCACCTAATCTCAGTATCAGCTCCAGGAAACTGAGTGAATGCCATATTATTCATTCCTCAGAAGGGCTCTTTCACTAGGAGAGCCTAAGTCTCTTCATTGCAGGAGCCCGGGCTCACCCTATGCTTTACCTTTTCCTCATTTTGATCAAAAAAATTTTAATGATATTTATTTTCACAAAATTCCACATTCACTTGCACTTTTTTCTGCTTTGAAATGAGAGTAGGTGTGTGCAGAAGACTCACAAGAGCTACAGCCCCCTACAGGGAGAGACCCAGCCACCACCAGGTATCTGTGCCTGCCACTATCTTTCCTGGAGAAGGAAGGAAACACTGTGAAGCCAGCTCTTAAAGACCAAGTGCTTCCACTGCCCTTCAAAGCTGTATACCCTGCCAGTTCAGTGTTAGCATGCACAGGAAATACTCTGCAAGTTCAGTGTTAGCATCACAGGAAATACCCTGGGAGTTCAGGGTAAGCATGCACAGGAAATACCCTAGGAATTCAGGGTTGCCATGCACAAGAAATACCCTGGAGTTCATTGTTAGCATGCACAGGAAATACCCTGGGAGTTCAGGGTTAGCATGCACAGGAAAGGACATTATGAGCATAGATCTCAGTTTCCAATTTTCTTAATATCCTAAAACAAAAACAACCACCATGCTTCAAACATATTTTCAGAAAAAAAAAAATGAGAACTAACATTTGAAGCACTGAAATTACCAAACAATGAAATCATCAGTACTCTCTGGAACCAACATGATTATACACACAATCCAGCTTACTTCCACAGTTACAAGCAAGCAATGGAGCACCATGGTTACTTCATAAGACACAGAATAAACTAGTAGGCACTTCATTTCAATAGTTGCTGTTAGACACATTCTATAGATAGTAAAAAGAATCCCAAGTCATATTCACAGAGCCCAGAGAAAAGGCTTGTTGACACAGGGGCTTTATTTAAACTCCAGTCTGTCTTTAAGAGCTAAGTCTTAATTTATAAACCTAAACCTCACAAATGTGGTGCAGAGGAAGATAACTGCCTGAAACTGAAGCATCTCTTTCATGATGTGATAAAAGAAACTTTCATTGTTTATTGCAGGAAGGTCGGTAGCTCTGGAAGTAATCATAAAATTTTTATACCCATTTGTTTTAGCCCATGCATCATAAACATTTTTTTATTCCTTAAGAGAGTCTTGTGGTATTTATTTTGTTTAGTTGTTGTTGATGTTGTTTGGTTTGGTTTTTCGAGACAGGATTTCTCTGTGTAACAGCCCTGGCTGAATTCTGGGACAAAGGGCATACACCACTACCTCCCAGAAATCCTGCTTTTTAAAAGAATGACCCAGTATCCTACACTGTTTCTGTACTTCCGGGTTTAAAGCAGTCCAGTGTGAGTTCAAATGCCCTCCTTCTGTAACTCAACAGAAATGTGTGTTAAATGGTGTGGGGCTTGAGATACAGCTTGGTGGCAGGATGCTTACCCGAAACACATGAAGTCCTGAGTTTGATGCCCCCCACCCATGCCCCATGCTCAAACATTTTTTTTTAATTGTTAAAAGAAAGGAAGCCTGGGAACAATGTGTGTCTGGATAAGTAGATGGCTTTTGTACTTTACTGTGGAGTTTTGCTTCACTAGCATTCAACAATGCATCAAGTGAAATTTAGAAGAGGTGAGAAGTGTACACATATGCATTACTCAAGCGGGAGGGTTTTCAGAAAGCTGGGAGGTGAAGGTTTGGGAATGGATTCCTCAACTCTTTGCTTCTGTGTGACTCTACTGCTTGTTATTCTCATTCAGCTGCCAGGGACATGCTCATCTTTATCACGTGGATCAAGCTTTTATACTTCCCATTGAGTCTGCCAAGAACAGGTTTTTCCCACTCATACTGCTAGCAAATTCATAGTCATCTTTGGGGACACAATTGCACATCCCCAGAGTTGTAGTTAGTTGCCTTCCTTTTCTGCTACTCCCTAAGCTGCTTTCACTTGTCTCACCCCGCAGTGGCCGCTTACTTTGGAATCAGTATTTCCCTACATGATGTTCACAGGCCTAGCACAGTGTCTGTACTACAGTGAGTAACCAATTATGAAAATCTGTGACACTGATTCAGACAATTAGCAGTGGTTCTGACTATCAGGGATGATGCAGTAGACAACACCCAAAATAGACATAGTGTTTCTTTTTCCTTGGTCCTGTGTGGTGTGAGCAGAAGACAGACAAAATGATGACTCCAAGACACTTTTGTAGGTCCTTAACTAAGTGGTGGCACTATTTCTGGGATTGAAGGAAGAAAAGGACAAGATCAAGGGCAGAATTTGAAAATAGTATGGTTGAAACATAGTGTGATTGGCCTGTTGGCCACAGTAGCATAATCAAACTTGGAAATATGTATGAGTGGGACATTTGAATACAATGTGAAATGTGAAAATATGGATGACAGAATAAAGAAGGTACAGAGACTAGGCTAAGTCACGGATGGAGAAACTGACACGGAACGGGTCCTGGGAATGTCCATGCTATTACCAAAGGTATCTGTCGGTAACAAAGAAGGGAAGCATCCAGGAACTAATGTCTATTCCATTTTCTAGCTTGAAGCTACCGAGAGTTTTTAGTTTTATTCTTTCCTTTTATTTTTATTTAGTGTTTTCCTCAAATTACAACATCAGTGGATTTCACAATGTAATTCTCAGAAAAGGAACACTTTGACTCCAGTAAACACCATTTCTCTTATTTATTATCACAATTTAACCACAAAAGCAGCTTTGCTCATGTAAATATACCAGATTCATTGAGAGGGAGAAGCAGTTATGTGGTTTTCCAGTGCCACCTGTGAACATTCATTATTAAGTTCCCACTCTGCCTTCTGCCTCATCCCCATTCTCACTCACAAACTGCCGCATCCAACAGCCCCACTCCGCCTCTTCTGGTTCTTGTTGCTTGGTTATTGTTATGACCTGAGTGTGCACTTCTGTTTGAATAGCAAACTCTTGCCAATGGGGTGTCTTTCCATTTCCCCCTTGTCCATGGAGATCACATAGACTCCAGGAGCACTGGATGGAAATCCCCTCAGCAATGCTCAGTGAAGTCGCAGTCAGACCCTGCCTGGATTGCATCCTCAGATCAGGAACTCCCATGGAGTCTGGATAAGCACCGGGACTTGGCTCCATGGACTGGGGTCTTCTGCTGATGACAGTTGGGGATGGATGTTTTAGCCTTTCCCAGGTAATGACTTCATACACAGAAGATCCTACTTTTGCCTTCCCTCCTCAGACTTACATTTGAGAGATTTAAGTGTTATTCTTGCTTGAGTTTGCATAGCAAAGCTCCCTGAGCTAGTTAGCAATGAGCATTCCCTTAGGATTGGTGAGGATCTCTGGGCTGAAATCAGCACATTTTTGTTACTTTGTTGATCTCTTCTTTTGCCGTACAGCTATTTGCATCTCCTACCAGCCGGGTGATAGTCTCTAAATACTTATCTGAAATGAGAATGGAAAGGGAAACTCTTTTTTGGTGGAGGAGGGAGTTAAACACAGAAAAAGGTGGGAATGGATAAAGGGAAATGCAGTATACATATGTCATGATACAGGAAAAGGGAAAGGGGGCACTCTTTGGGGTAGGAGAAGGTAAATACAGAAAGAGGGAGGTGGGCAAAATAGCAATAATGATGTCTGGAAAGCCACCATTTTATTAATTATTTGCCTTTAAAAGGACCTATAATAGATTTAATTCCATGTATAAATAGGTGTATATATAGTTTTAATAACCTCTTCTCATCTGAGTTGACAATGCTCCCTCCAAATGCCAAAAACCACCAAACTAATAGATTTTCTGTACCCCAATAATAGGTTTCTCCTCTGACACAGTAAGCCAGATCAAGCCAGATAGAAAAAGAACAGGTTTGTTTGGAGCAAAGAAACTGGGTGAATTTTCCAGCTCCAGAGATCAAGGTGAGAGAAGAGGCAGGAGAAGTCTCCTACCTGAACTAAAGCAGGGGGCCTAAATACCCTGTGGAAGAGGGTCAATGACTTGTCCCCCAGACGCTGGGTTTGGGCCCAAGTATGGGGTCTTGGGCTGCTGGTAACTGCAGGGGAGCAGCCACCATAGCCACCAAGAATGCTGAACTGGGCTTTTTGGCAGCTCTTCTCCATTGGAGATTCTCTGAGAGGGTGAGGTTTGGAAAGACAGAGGAAAAAAAATGGGGCTTTTCCAGGAATGAGCTGGAGATTCCAGCTGAACACAAACATAAATCTCAATACCAGACATGAAAAAATTCTCTTTTGAGTTGCTGTTCAGAGCTATTAAAGAGATTTCCAAAAGGATAAGTCCCTATTGCTGAAGACACCATGCACTTCAGAAACAGGGTCCATGAACTGGAACTGACCGAATGTCCCTTCCCTGAGGGCTAGCTTTTACGGTGGTACTAGAAGGCTTCCAAATGAGGGAAGCAACCAACAGTACTACCCAGCTATGGCACCTAAGAACCATATCAATAACCAGCCCTCACAATTACTCTAAGAGTGCAGCGGAGACATGCATACCTTGGTGGTAACCCACAGCTCTCTAATTGAACTTAAAACCAGCTCAAGAGGGAAACCATACCTAGCACTGAAAACCTAGCTAAGTACTCATTGCGTGAAGGGGGGAAGAGTCTAATAATTTTATAAATCAGCATAATCTCTACAACAATCAATAAACAGTTGTCTTTATACCCACAGATAAGTGTAGTCTTCACTTGTCATAAAGGAAATTTCTCTTTGCAACAGATACCACAACAGAAAACCAATCAATACATAGTGTGGAGCCCAGTCCCAGTGGATACATCTACAAAACACCCCTGTATCTGGGCCTCAGGGAACATAGTGGAAGAGGGGGCAGAATGATATGAGTCAGTGTAGTAGCATCTCCTTACCACTGACTTTGTGTTAGTGACGACACCCCTTTGGGCATGGCTTCAGGTGCGTACTTGACCAGGAAGGTGGAAAAGCATGGGCAGGCTCTGGCTGGCTTGAACTCACCATCTCTCTCTTGGGTCACAGATCAGATTGGAGCAGAAAGGCCACAGCAGTTCCTTACCACTATCTGTGTAATTTTTTCCCCAATAAAATACCCATTTATCATTTATCTTGGGTCTAGTGAACTCATTACTACCCTGCCTTCAAGTCAGAGGACCAATGACTTCATTGTGAGACATGTTTCCTCATAACATTAGAAACTACACCCATAAAATCTCACCAACATGACTGCCCAAGCATGAGGTGATCAATGATGACACATGCAAAGTGGGCAGGAAGAAGCCCAATGACCTCAGCTCTACACAAAGAACTATAAGAAACTAAGGAACACTAGGAACAGGAGAGGGGAAAAACACACCAAATGGTCACCCCTGTAAACATACATATAACAAACACTATGTATGTTTATGTGTATGTATGTACCTATGTGACTGGATTATGGAGATGACTCCCATGATATACACAGGTTAGACTCATCTTGTCATGTTCTTTAAATGTATGCAACTTATCCTAAATAATATTCAAGAAGCTATAAAAAGTTTTCAACAACATTCATGAAGAACATTGAGGAAGAACACCATTCCTACAATCACAAGAAAAAAAAAATCCTGCAAGGTTCTACAAAAGAGTAACTCTCCTTAAACTGATCATAAGCTCATGATCACTAGGCTACAAAAAGAGAACCACTTTCCATAAATATGAGTCTTTTGGTGAGAGACAAGAGTCACAATTCACATTTGGCAGTTCCCAGCAAGACAAGGTTGGCACCACGTAAGTCTGCAATTGCGAATAAGAGATTTACTGAATTCTTTAAAGCCTGGTTAGGTATCTCTGTTGTTGTGAAAAAAAAAAACCAGACCAAATCAAAATGTGGAAGAAAGAGTTCACATAGGCATAGGCATTGGCTCACACACCTGATCACACTCTATCATTAAGGGAAGTCAGTTCAGGAACCTGGGGTGATGCAGAGGCTATGGAGGAGCCCTGTCTATTGGCTTGCTTCCCATGGTTTGTTCAACCTGTTTTCTTATACAACTCAGGCCCACCTGCCCAAGGGTGGCACTACCCATAGTGTCTGGGCCCTTCCACACCAATCATCAGTCATCAAAATGCTCCCATATACATGCCCATAGGTCAGTCTGATGGAAACAACTTCCTCAGTTGAGTTTACTTCCACTCACACATGTCTATGTCAAGTTGACAACTAACCAGCTCAGGAGGTATGTCCTCACAGGCCAGTGTGGACTGTGTGAGTGCTCCAGCCAGCAATAGGAACGTTTGCTGCTGTGCCTCTTCATCTGCTTCCAATGACTTCTCATGACAGGGTGGGGCAGGGGAGGGGAGAGGACAGTAGATTGTGTCAAAGCTTCCTTCACATAACAGACATGCAGGTGTAAGATGTTCCCATTGGGTAGAACTGACCTTCTAACAATATTGATAGCCTCATTCCATGAACATTGGATGACTTCAGTTTCTTGTGTTCTCTTCAATTTCATCAGTGTTTGATATTTTTCATTATAGTCCTCTTTTACCTTATTTGTTGACATTATTCCTGTGTAACTTTGAAAGCTACTACAAATCGGATTGCCGTCTTGATTTCTATCTCAGATATTTCAGTACTCATACATAGCAACGCTATTAGGTTTTGTATGTTGATTTTTCTACCTTCTGCCTTTACTAAATTCATGTATTAGCCCCAATAATTTCTGAGCTGGGAATATTTTGGGTCTTCAGTGCATGTTCATCTTGTCTTCAAACAGAGTCGTTTCTGATTCGGATGCCTTTTGTTCTTTCTTTCTCTTGCTTTACTGTCCCATTCATGATTTCCAACATCATGCTGCCCAAAAGTGATGAGAGTGGAAATCCCGGTCTTGCTCCAGATCTCCAAGAGAAAACTTTCAGTGCTTCCATTTCTAGCACAGTGGTTGCTACCAGTTTATTAGGGAATGACTTTGATTAAGTTTTGCTACATACCCTCTCTACTCAGTTTGGACAATGTTTTGTCATGAAAGCATATTGGACTTTTTCAAATGCCTTGTTAGCTTCCATTGAGCTGCTTAAATGGCTCTGGGTTTTTATTTGGTTCATGCTTACTGATTTGCATATGTTGAACTTCCCTTGCATCCCTGATCTCCACAGCATGTGTTACCTCAGAGGGCCACAGGAACCATATACATTGAAATCCAAGGGCCATGCTAAGCCAGCCCTGCCCTTCAGTAGCCCTGGGATAGCTGGCCCTACCCCTGAATGGACACTGCAGCAGGAGAGGTGACCCCACCCCTCATGGGAGAGTTGTCCCCATTCCCCACACTCAGAAGAAATGATCTACACACCTCACCATGGACTTAGGATAGCTGGCTCTGCCCCTCACCAGAAGGGGGTGCCCACAGCTTCCCAGAATAACTAGCTCAGCTATCTATCACCCAGGCCCACAATTTGGGCTTTTGGTTGGCCCACCCTAATGTCTATCCCATCCATGACCTGATGGAGTGAGTGATGGGACTGGTCCCACAGTGTAATAGAAACAGGATGTCCATGATTTGGGGGAACAGCAAGATATCTGAGAGAAGTTTCAGTGAGGGTCCAATGATGACAGTGTTGCAGAGGCCTTGAACCAGACCAATGGCTCATTGCAATGAACATTTGCAGGTGGGGTTGACTGGACAAAAGATACACCACAGCTCTAATGCTACCAGAACAAATGAAGAGGTGCTGGAGAGGAGGAAAAGACAGAGAAGCAAGGTGTTTGTTAATTTTGTTGTTTGTTTGTTTGTTTGTTTGTTTTGTTTTTAATTAGTTTTGGGAGGGTTTATTTGGAGGGGGACACTTCAGCAGTGAGAGACAGATATAGAGGAACAGGGAGTTGAGTGGGACTGGGGTGCATAATGAGAAATTCCCAAAGAATCAATAATTATGTTATTTATTAAGAAAGAAAGAAAGAAAGAAAGAAAGAAAGAAAGAAAGAAAGAAAGAAAGAAAGAAAGGAAGGAAGGAAGGAAGGAAGGAAGGAAGGAAGGAAGAAAGAAAGAAAGAAAGAAAGAAAGAAAGAAAGAAAGAAAGGAAGAAAGGAAGAAAGAAAAGAAAAGAAAAGGAATACTTTGGAACCTGTGTTGGTTACTACAGGTTGTCTACTTGGCAGGATCTAGAATCACCTGGGTGACAGCCCTTCAGGCTTATCTGGGATAGGGAAGTTTCTAGCTGTGCCAGAGAGTTATTCTCTGGATTGGATTAACTGAGGTGGGAAGATCTGCCCTAAGAGAGGGCAGCAGCATGATCTGAGATCCTGGATGAAATTGAGAGTGCAAACTGAGCACTAGCTGTCATTGCTGTCTTCTCCCCGACAGTGGCCATAGTGTGAGCACCTGGATCCCATGCTTGCCTCCCTGGCTTTCTTATCATGATAGACTGTGAGCTCAAACTGAGGGCCAAAACCCCACCCTCCCTGAGATGCTCTTTCAGCACGTTTTATCACAGCAACCAGAAAACCAGCTAATGTGGAATTAGAAAGACCTTAATTTGCATCTGTCTCTGAACTGCCTTTTTATAGATATGTTGCATAACTGTAAGAATAAAATGTGGAGTGCACAAAGCTTTTATTGAGGCACAATAGGTGCTCAGATGAAAATACCCAGTAAACAGTACTTGAGGATCCTGTTCCCTGTAAATATCACAGGACTATAAGATTATTGTGGAGTAGAATTGATTTTGAATGATGGGAAAGAGGAAATAGTCAAGATGAGCTTTGGTATCAAAAATCCAGTTAGAACAAAGAAGCTAAAATTATTCAATGGAAAAAAAGAAAGCATCTTCAACAAATGGTGCTGGCATAACTGAATGACGACATGTAGAAGACTCCAAATAAATTTATAACTATCCCTGCACAAAACATAAGTCGAAATGGATCAAAGACCTCAACACAAATCCAGCCTGGACCTCTTAGAAGAGAAAGTGGGAGGTACCCTTGAACAAATTGGTACAGGAGATGGCTTCCTGAACAAAATGCCAGTAGCAGACACTGAGGTCAACAATTAATAAATTGGGACCTCCTGAAATTGAAAAGTTTCTGTAAGGCAAAGGACACAGTCAACAAGACAAAATAGCAGCCCACAGAATGGATAAAGATATTCACCAACCTCACATCTGACAGAGGGCTAATTTCCAAAATATACAAAGAACTGAAGAAGCTACTCATCAAAACATCAAATAATCCAATTAAAAAGTGGGGTACAGAACTAAATAGAGAATTCTCAATAGAAGAAATCTAAAAGGGCTGAAAGACCTTTAAAAGTGCTCAACATCCTTAACCATCAGGGAAATGCTAATCAAAACAAGTCTGAGGTACCAGCTCACTCCTGTCAGAATGGCTAAAAATAAAAACACCAATGACAGTTGCTGGAAAGGATGTGGAGAAAGAGCAACTCTCCTACACTGCTGGTGGGAGTGCAAACTTGTACAGCCACTTTGGAAATCAGTATGGCAGTTTCTTGGGAAAAGAGAACTCAGTCTACCTCAAGATCCAGCAATTCCACTCTTAGGCATATTCACAAAAGACATACATTCATACAACAAGGACATCTATTCAACTATGCTCATAGAAGCATTAGTTGTATTAGCCAGAACCTGGAAGTGAACAAGATGACCCTTAACTAAAGAATGGATAAAGAAAATGTGGTACATTTACACAATGGAGTACTACTCAGTGGGGGGGGGGGAGAAAAAAGAAAAAACAATGGAATCTTGAAATTCACAGGCAAATGGGTGGAACTAGAAGAAACCATACTGAGCGAGGTAACCCAGTCACAGAAAGACAAATATGGTATGTACTCACTCATGTGTGGATATAGACATAGAGTAAAGGATTATCAGCCTACAATCCACACAGCCAGAAAAGCTAGGAAACAAGGAGGACTCTAAGAAAGACATATATTGTGCCCCGGAGACAGGGAAAGGGACAAGATCTCCTGAGTAAATTGGGAGCATGGATGGAGGAGAGAGGGAGTTGAGAGAAAGAGAAGGGAAGAAGAGGAGGGGAGAAGAGGACATGAGGGAGCAGGAAGACTGAGTCAGAGGAAGAATAGAGGAGAGCAAGAAAAGAGATACTATAATAGAGGGAGCCATTATAGGTTATAAGAGAAATCTGGCACTGGGTAACTGTCCAGAGATCTACAAGAATGACCCCAACTAACAATCGAAGCAATAGTGGAGAGGCTACCTTAAATGCCCTTCCCTGATAATGAGATTGATGACTACCTTATATGCCATCCTAGAGCCTTCATTTACTAGCTGATGGAAGTAGAAGCAGACACCCACAGCTAAACAGGAGCCAAACTCCTGGAATCCAGTTGCAGAGAGGGAGAAGTGATGAGCAAAGTGGGTCGAAACGAGGCTGGAGAAACCTACAGAAACAGCTGACCTGAACAAGGGGGAGCTCATGAACTCCAGTCTGATAGCTGGGAAACCAGCTTAAGACTGATCCAGACCCCCTGAATGTGGGTATTAATTAGGAGGACTGGGCAGTCTATGGGGCCTCTGGTAGTAGTAGATCAGTATTTATTCCTAGTGTACAAATGGACTTTGGGAGCCCATTCCACATAGAGGGATGCTCCCTTTGCCTAGCCACATATGGGAGGGCCTAGGCTCTGCTCCAAAATGATATGACAGACCTTGAAGACTGCCCATGGAAGGCCTCACCCTCCCTGGGGAGCGGAAAGAGGATGGGATGGGGGTTGGTTGGGGTATAAAGGAGGATGGGAGGGTGCAGGAACTAGGATTGATATGTAAAACAAGCTTGTTTCAAATTTAAATAAAAAAATCATCACAAAAAAAATAGGTAACTGGTCTTCTCTAAAGAAAAAGGAGGAGGAGAAAGGAGGAGAAGGAGAAGGAAGAAAAGGAGGAAGAGAAGGAGGAGGAAAGAGACCTGAAAATTATTGCCCTCCATTTTTTAGTAAAATCACAGTATTACTTTTGAAGTTTCATTGAAAATGAAAACTCACTCCTTACATACCTATGTTCACCCAAGCAATTGCACATGCAAAGAAAAAAGAGAAGAATCACCTAATTATTTAAAGCACTTTATTCCAAAACACTAATGCGTTTCCCAACATTTTCATTTGGAATCGAACATTAATAGACCAACTCACAGTAGCAAGCAGTAACAGAGCCTTCTCTAGAGATTGCTGTAATTAAAAAATTGCTTCCAAAGGAGCTGGAGGGTGACCTCCTCTTGGTAATAGGATGGCCTCTGTATCTCTCATAACTATTTTGTAATTATCATCATGCTAGATTATTATAGTTTATCATAGAATAATAACAAAAATAATGCCATAAATTTGAAGTGATGTGAGCAAAACACACACATGCACAAGCACACACTCACATCATGGACAGCTTTCTCCATGATACTTACTGCAGCTTCCATCATGTGAACAACTGTTAGACTTGACACTTTCTCTTGGAAACATTCTTAAACACTTAACAGATGTACATGCATGTTTACTAACATGAGTGGGTATCAATATGACAGAACAAGTGTCCAATTATTTTAACAGAAAAATCCAGAAATATTAAGTCCTAGAATTCACTGGGAGTTGCAGAGTCTCCGGGTACATGAGGATAGATCCACATTCTCTAGCTATAAGAAAGTCTCGTTTGCTAAAATTGCATGCACTCGTTAGATGCCAGCTGAGCATTCTGGGTAAGACCTTTCTCCTCTTTCCTGACCCAGTGCCTTGTGGCTACACAGAGGCAGTTTACAAGGATGGAAGACAGGTGGTACTGGAAGGAAGCAAACATGATCTGCTTCTCCTATTCCTTCTCTTTCCTTCCCCCATCTTTCTTCGTAGTCACCTGATGGTAGAAGAAGAAAGAGCCATCTGATGGGTGGAGAATAAAGCTGGGCTCTGGAGTCTGGCTAGGGAGGCATCCTGTGAGACTCATGGAGCAATATCCCTCCTACACAAGGGAACAAACCCAGCTCTGCCATATATCACTGCATCTTTCTGTTAGTCCACCTTTGATGGAGTCTTATGTTCTCAGCCTTCTGCCAAAGTCTCATAAAAGTGGATTTATATTCTTAGAACATTACAGTCAATCACTGGCTATGAAACTTCACTAGACTTACCTATTCTAGTCTATTTAACTTAATGAGCAACATATTTTCATGAGAAAAAGCAGGCAATATATTGACATTGCCATAGAGAACACTATGGTAGAAATAAAGAAATTCAAGAAAAACTAAAATACAAAGGCTGTATCTGGTTTCCTGCTTCCCATTTAGAATTTGCTTTGCATTGACATGGGAATACA
This sequence comes from Phodopus roborovskii, assembly GCF_943737965.1. NCBI lineage: Eukaryota > Metazoa > Chordata > Mammalia > Rodentia > Cricetidae > Phodopus > Phodopus roborovskii. Next base: position 1,646,313 of record NW_026126623.1, on the reverse strand, counting down.
TACATACATACATACATACATACATACATACATACATACATACGTGTGTGTGTGTGTGTGTGTTGTGTGTATGATTTCAAAGTTTAGGAAAAACTTATTTCCTAACATTCTAGTCTACAACTGGGAAGTAAAGCCGAACCAAGGAAAGCACACAGTGCCTGTAGTTGTGTGCTAACCCTACCACATTCAGACACAGGCTAGTCATGGCTCTTCCAAGTGTCCGAATTTTGAGAACAGAAGGGCCTCTGAGAATAGTGTTTCTCCTTCTTTGTGGTGGCTTCATGGTTTGAATACAGCATGTGCCCCATAGACTTCTGTGTTAAATGCTTGGTATTCAACTGATGCTATCTTGGGAGGGTGAAGAAGGTAAGAAGTGAGGTTCGATCAGAATAAGGAGGTCACTAGAGGTGTGTCTTGGAAGGTTATATCTAAACTCTGCCTCCTGTCTAATTCTCTGCTTCCTCTTCTTGGGGATAAAGAAATGTCATAGACTCGTATCAACATTGCCTTCTATCCCCAGGCATGGAGTCCAACAACCATGAGTAGACCCTCTGAAACGGTGATCAGAATAAATTCTTCCTCGGGTTGTTTCCACTGGGTCTCATCCAGAGCAAATACCTGCTCCCACAGTCACCTGCAAAGACATTCCAGATTAAACCATAGCTTCTCTGAGCTGCTGTCTTCTTGTTTATAAAGCACAGAGACTGTTTCCATACCACAGCACTGTGAGGTGGGAGGCGTGAAAGAAATTCGACAATTGGGAGCCAGTGGCACAGCTGCTGGCATCCTGCAGAAACTCCTTCCATGGTTATTAATGACCCTGCACTGTATAAATGGGGATGGTAGGAATGTACACCCTCGCTTTGTCCCAAGCTTAGCTCTGATGGCAGCTGAGAGCTCTCTTAGTTAACTGGACTGCTGCCTGATGTGGGGACCAACGCCTCGCTTCTGAATGCGACAATGTGAGAGTAAGATGAAACACTGTCAGCACTTCTTAAGCTGTTGGTTGTTCTACTTTAACTATTGCCGTTCATTAAACCCCAGATAGCAAAGGAGCGGACACAAAAGAAAAGCATACAGGACTACATGAGAAAGCCACGGCTGAAGAGGCAGGCTCAACAACAGAAGCTTTTTACTAGGTAGCACATACCCTCTATTTGTGAATAGAGCCTTCTCTTGCAATGTGGTGATGCATTCACAGATAAATATGTTCACCATCCAAGATTGTTGTAATTTTCAAAAGGTCGAAGTAACTTTTTAATCCATGCGTCTCTAAAGAATATGTTTTGAGGCGTGCTCAGAATTTTCAGTTTTCTGGTACCCACCCTCCCTTCCATAACTGACAGTTAGTGGGAAATTAGACTGTGCACATCTCTGCTGAGAAAGGAATCACCTGGTGGGCCCAAGTGTGATTCTCAGACCGTGAAAGCTCTCTCCTTGCCAAGCCTGTTCTACGGTTGCAGTTACATCATAGAATAACACCCAGGCTTACCTACACGTAGGACCTCAGTGCTTTCTGTTCTGTTCACCCTGTTGAAATTTTACTTTCAAATCTCTATATGTGCTCCTTCTTGCAGTTTGGCAGAAACAGCTTCTCTTCCCTTACAAAAGGGAAAAGTCTTTGATGTTCCCATTTCCATCTATGATTCAGAAACCTCCCTGTCCACTGAAAGTAATTTTAAATTCAAAGAGAAGCCGGTTTGATGGGGCTATGCCTACTTGTATATGTGTTGTAAGGAGGGAGAAACTTTTAAAAAGTAATGTTCAAACATATACATGTGTATGTATGCATATATATATATATCATATCCACTGTAATTAGCTAATTCAGTTTCACACTGTTCAAGTGGTACTTGCTTTGATTTTTGAACCTTCATGACTTTATAAAACTACCCATTTTCACTCACTCAGATATGCTGCCTTGGTAGCTATTTCTGCATTTTTAGTGAACTGAGTTACGTTGCTGTCTGCTGTTGGTGTAGTTATGAACTGTAAAGTGTTCTAATTGGCAACTAAAGTACAGAAATTTGTAGCCCACTTAAAGAAAGTAGGGAGCCATAGGAGAATGGCACACCCTTCATCAACCACAGAGATGAGGAAGAGCAAGAGGGGCAGCACCCTGATGTCTCCATAGGGACACAAGCTTCCATGCTTCTGCTAACTTGTCAGGGGAGATGTGTCCTTCCAGGCAAGGAGCAGGGTGGGCCTCAGCTGCCCAAGCCATGCATGAGGGCCAACGAGCAGGTGGAGGAGTCACAGAATATCCTCAAGCTGGGGACCAGTAGTACAGAACTGCAGGCAGAGAAACCACTGCTCTCTCCCACCAAGCCAGAAGAGCAGGCTTCATTCAGCTTCAGAACCAACAATGGGATGACCGGAAGACGATGGCAAAGACAGCTCAGAATAGGACAGGACATACCGGGAACCCTGTAGGGACTGCAACTCCAGAGGAACACACAGGTGTTGCTTAGCACACGGTGGCCACCACTGGTTCCATGTAACATGAGTGGGTTTAGTCTAGTAATACGCAGAAAGCCCTAAATGGCTCTGGGTGTTGACCACAGTGTGTCTTTGGAACATCAGACAGCAGCCTCTGCATTTCACAGTACTCAAAGAAGACTCCCTTTCACAAAGAGTATTTAAAATTAAGATACAACAACAACAGGCTGTCCAAGAAGAATCCTACTGAGGGCCCAGCACCAATATGTAGTAGAAACCAGAAGCCTTGAACCAGACCAATGACTCTCTGCAGTGAATACTTGCAAGTAAAGATACGTGGACAAAGGGGTTTACTGCAGGCTCACTGAGTCACACTGTAGTTTCTATGATGAAACTTTCTATTGTTTCCTTTTTTCTCTTAAATTTTGTTTTTTGTTTGGGAGGGATACAGGGGTGGAAGGCAGATGCAAGGGGATGGGGAAATGAATGGGATCAAGGAACATGATGTAAAAGACACATAGAATAAATAAAAAGAAAGTAAAATAGAATAAAGTTAAGAGCCAGTACTTACAGTGTTAAATTTCACCAGCATTCCCACTGAGGTTTCTGCCACCTTCATACTGGTGGTAGACTCATGCCATTTGGACCTGTTTTGCTTCTACCAAGACTTAGTCAAGAAATTATCTTTCTCTTATATAGTTTAGGGAAAGGGCAGTGTAGAAAATCTGCAGTGGGATAAATGTTTTATGTCTCCAAAATTCAAATGTCAAAATCCTAACCCCTGAGACCATGGTGTTAGAAGGTGGTGCTTCAGAGAGCATCAGGGCATGGCAATAAGGGCCATCACACAGGGGATTAGTTCCCTTTTGAAAGAGATCCCAAAGATATCCTCAATTCTATGGAAGCAATCTGTAAGCCTAGTTAGAGAGAACTCTCCCCAGAACATGACCACAGAGCAGAGCACCTTGATCTCAGGCCTTGAGCTTCCATAAACTCTGGGAAATATAAGTATGTTGTTTGTAAGGCAATCTGTGGTTAGCCTCTGTATAGAGATTGGTCCACTCAGCAGGAACAGTCCTGAAGATCAGCACACACGCCCAATATGAACTCTGGAGTGTGTTGATCGGATGTGACTCACAAAGCCCCTGTGTTCAAGGCTTGCTGCTGGGAGGTGGTGTAGAGGTGGAAGCCAGTAGGGCACCCTTAGGGCCCATAACGTATGCCCTTGCAGTTGTCCCTCCCCTTTCCCTTCCCCTCCCCAGCATTCATCCATCAGATTTGCTCTACTTCATAACTCTGCAGTAATGTGGTGGCTGTCCAGAGCAGAGGAGTTAAACAGCCACAAACTGAGGGCTCTAAAACTGTGAAAGGCTTTTCTCTGTCTGAGTTACTGTGTCGGCTAAGTGTTACAGCGACAGAACACAGACACGATGATGAGGACTTCTTCGGTGTCTGTAACTATCCCCAAAGATGACAGCAGGGGACAGCTGGCAAGGAGACTGATATAATGAGGAGGAGCCAAGGGAGGTTCCAGCAAGACCCAACATGTGCTCTTGAATGGATGGATCTAGGTCACCACACTTTCTACTTAAGTAGCCACAGGAATCTCAATTTTAAAATCTCCAGCAAGGGAGGCGAAGCACAGAGGTGTGAGCCACACAGTACAGCGCTGAGAGGGAGATGCTGTGTCAGGGGATCAATCCTAGACACAACACAATGTGAAAACAGGGTGTGATGATCACACATCCCCACCTCTGGCACGTGGGCATATGCCGGCCTCTCATCCGAGTGTGACAAGAGAGATAGAGTCACAAAACGGCAGCAAGCTGAAGTGAGATTCCCAAGAGGTGTGTGCAAAAGCTGAAAGGGCAAATAAGCAGGCAATCCAATCCAGACACTTCCTGCTTCCAGAGCCCTCACTGGCTTTAGCAGAAGGCAAAACTACTCTACACTCATCTCTCTCTCTTTCTCCTCCCAAACCCAGGCAGGCTCCTCCTTCAGATTCTTCCTCCTCTTCCTTGTCACTTCCTGCCTCCCTCTGTGGCCTAGAAGCTTCTGTACAAGATACTCAACCACCTATTGTGCATCACAGCCATTTCTGGGCCTTTAAATCTATATATAATTTATTTATCATATCTTTCTCATACACACACACAGAACCTTCCTTAGTTCTGGACCTTTAAATCTTATCTTCTCTCTCTCTCTCTCTCTCTCTCTCTCTCTCTCTCTCTCTCACACACACACACACACACACACACACACACACACACACAGCCTTCTTTAGTTCTGAGCCTTTAAATCTCATAACATATATATATACATATATATACATATATACATAATATACATACATACATATATATATACATACCTATCTCTATCTATCTCTCTATCTATCTCAGAACATTCAAAATACCTTGTTGCCTGCCTTCTTTCATCTGGCAAGCACCTACACAGGCTACAGGACTTGTCTGGAATGCTCCTTCTCCAAGGGACTTTCATCCTCACTAATTCAGGCATGAGTCCATGCCCCAAAGTCCTAGCACTGTGTCATCAAATCCTTTGATCCCATCACTGCCCCCAACCCCTCCTTTCTTAGCAGCATCACTATGGTTGTTCCATTTGGATTGTTCTTACTCATCATACTGTACACTGCACACAGCAAGAGCCAGGTCTGCCTTGCCCAATTCTCAACCCTCCTCCCCTCTCAGGACTCAGGCAATAATGAGTAGAAAGTAAACTGGTGGCTAGTATAATACAAATGACAAGGAAAACAAAGAGAGCTTAAGACAAGTTAAATAATGATCTGATGACAAAGACGACAGGCTTTCCCTTCTTGTGTCAGACCACATATCTGCATGGCTGTCACATAAGATGACAGCCAACTAAAAACCACATCCTCTCGGGAACTGAGCACACATAGCATAGAAAAGAGACAAAGCAAGCATGGGCTGCTGGTGCAAACACCTGAGGAACTCTCAGAGAAAAAGAGAGATGTAGAAAACTGGCGGCATGAATTCTTCTACAAGACCCTGTCACTGCAGGCATCCTGCCCCACTCTTCCAGTCACCTAAGGGCAGCCCCTGAGTCGACTTCTCTATTAAATATGTCCTCTCTCTTCCATGAAGGTCCATGAGTCTCCACCACCATGCCTCTTTGTGTCAATGGCTTAGAAGAAAAGTTCTGGGAGCTTCCCCCTGTGACAGCCAATGACTGGGAGCTTGAAACAGGAACTGACCACTCAAGACCCTTCCCTCATTTATTAAAAAAACTGTCAAAGTGCTCTGCTTGTGCCTGGCTCCTGAGGAACACCATTTCAGGATAACGGACTATGGCAATCCACACCGGCAACCAAAATAATGGCCATGAACAGATCAAGACTGCAGGAGAACTGCTGTCCCTGCCACCTCTTGACCCATGAGGACCAGATGGAAGAAAGCATCCTTATGACACTATGCAGATGTGTCCTCCAGGGTGTGTAAGTGAGAAACACTTACTGATAAGACAGACTCTGTTTGGAAATCACAGGGGTGCTCCATGTTCCTCCTCTCCAAACTTCTGCACAAAATCCTCAAGCTTCAGACATTGCATTTCCACATGAGAACCCCACTCCCTATTCATTGCCATCACTTCTCTCCCTAAACACCACTTAAACCCTGGCAGTTTTCTTGTCCCATTCCCTCTGAGCGCTGTCCTTGTCCTGGAGCTAGTCTACTGAAGAGTCCGTGCCCTGACAGTGTATTGCTCTTAGCCTCCTCTCTCTTGCTAAAGTATTAAAAGGGTATGTTGTCCTCTAACATCCATTTCTGCCTCCCCACCCTCCTCCAGGTCCTCTCATCCCCATTTGGAGCAACCTGTGATATGCACCTCCATTCAGTTTTCCTTACCCAGCTTAAAATGGCTTCATTCTAATTACTGTTTCTGTTTTCTTACATTTTTCCCTGGAGATGTCTCAATTAGTGTACTTTTTCATACCGCCTGTCACCTCTGAGACATAAGGTGGGTCTAACTCCATCCAAAACCACACAAAAAATAAATAAATAAACAAAATAAATGAGGAGCCATTCTGGGCAGGCAGGCCGAAGGTGGGGTTACTTTACAAACTAGCACACCTTTAATTGATGATAAATGGACAGGAAAGTAGCCTTACTAATACAACAGCCCTGATGTGGCTGCCTTGCTGTGTCCCCTCATTACTCAAAGGCACAGAGGCAGCAGTCACAGGCAGCTCAACCCTGGGTGAGGAACTTCCAGGGAGGGAGGGGGCAGACAAAGAAAGAGAGAGAGCTAATTAACAAAGTAGTTCTGGTCAAAGTCAGAAATTAACTCGCTCTTTAAGACCATGCCTGAAAACGCCATTTGTCTTCCCTGTAATTACATTTATAGGTAATTACACCCACGAATTCAGCAAGTTAAATGCAGGCAGGACTTTCTCCCCTGTTGCATAACTCTTCCATTCCAGTCCTGTCAAAAAACTAAACAAAAATAAAGGTGTCTGCCACCATATATTTCTTCCATTAATGAATGTCTTGTCTTAAAGCTGCTCTGGAATGCTGTGGCTATACATCTCCAGAACCCTGAGCCCTTTATCTGAATGTCTCAGAGCCTAGAGACACGCAGGAGATGCTTTGGACTTAGAAGTGATTCCCTTTGGTCTATGAAGGCAAGCTGTCAAGGTCAAGGAGCAGAATCATATTCCCAGTTCTCTTCAGCAATGCAGTGTCTGATCTAACTCTCTCACCCCATCAAACGGAATACATTGTGCAGCCTCTTCAGGTGCCCTTGCCCCTCTTACCACTATCCTTCTAAGGACCACTGGGAGCCAAAACATGAACGTGCACACATAGTAGTGTCCTTTAACTTTGTGCCAGCTGGCAGGGTGCATGTGCCCCTTGGGTCTCAGATACAACCATGGGCTCAGCAGCAGCAGCCTGGCACAGGCCCAGGGCAGAAGCCAAGAGAGCACATTTAGATTTCAACCACTCAATCAAAATAATAAGTTAGATCCTCAGTAAGTCCCAGGGGGTGTTGTGAGGGATGAATTCTTTGGAGATGAGGAAACTGCTAACTCACACTTGGGCTTCCCATCTGTTCTGGTCCATTTCCTTCACTCTTACTCCAACTCTTGCCTTCTCCTTGGTATCAGGCCATCAGAATTTCTTTCTCCAGTCCACCCTACCTCTTAGTCCCACCCAGCTTCTGACCTCTCCTTTCCAAGTTCTGCCAGATGACAGTGACATTTTCACTTATATCTACTAGAACTATTCACAACTGCCCACCTGCCTCAGTTTGTTAACATTGCAAAACTGTGCCACAGCCTCCAAGGGACAATCCTCTTAGTGGGCACAGCCTGTGTCCACTCACTCTGGTCTCCCACAGAGCTCTGCTGGGGAGAGCATCTCAATTAAAAAATAAACATCTCTAGCTGCACATTCACAGGGTAATTATTTGTACAGCTCTCAAGTGAAGCCATTTGGCAACTTGTATGAAGGCAGACTAATAAAAATATTGATTGCACTGCTTTCATGAGGAAATGGCCTTAAATTTGGAAGAATCTTTAGTACAGTGTAATAATGTTATACCAGGTATCATAAATGTACACAATGCATTTATATCATATCTACGCCCCCAAAGGGAAAGTAACCCAAACACTGGGCCCATCCATTCAATGGGTATTTTTGTATGTGTGTGTATACATGCATGCAAGTGTGTAAGTATACAGGTGTATGTGTATATATGTGTGTGTGAAAGCCTGAGGTCAGTGTCAGGTCATTTTAGCACTGTTTTGTTTTAGGGGTGTTTTTTTGGTTTTGTAGTTGTTTTACACTCCCTTCCTGAACCTGGAGATCACCAATTCAGCTAGACACTGGATGACCAGAAATTCTCCAGGGTTTCTCCTGCCTCCACTCCCCAACACTGGGGTAATAGGCATGTACACTGTACTGGATAGTTTTGTGTGACAACTTGACACAAGCTAAAGTCATCAGAGAGGAATGAGCCTAACTTGAAACGCCTCCATCAGATCCAGCTGTAAGGCATTTTCTCATTTAGTGATCAACAGAAGAGGGCCCAGACTGTGGTGGGTGGTGCCATCTCCAGGATGGTGGTCCTGGGATCTATAAGAAAGCAGGCTGAGCAAGCCATGGGAAGCCAGCCAGTAAGCAGCACCCCTCCATGGTCTCTGCATCAGCTCCTGCCTCCAGGATCCTGCCCTGTTTGAGGTCATGTCATGATGTCCTTCAGTGATGAACAGCAATTCTGAAGTATAAGTCAAATAAACCCTTTCCTCCCCAACTTGTTTTTTGGCCGGTGTTCACCACAGCAATAGGAGCCCTCAGTCACAGCACACCCAGCTTTCTATGAGGGCTAAGATCCAGATTCAGTCCCCCGTACTCGTGCAACAAGTGCTTCGTTGACTGAACCACCTCACCTGATGAACTTTTACATGGTGGGGGATGGTTGAGATCCCTAAAAGCCTGGACCAATTGGTTATGGTATCAGAGGTTTTTAAAAAAATCAGAAAGTAAACGAGAAAAGTCACCAAAATCACATAAAATACTATTGATGACAAGGTTGAAAGAGGAGAGAATACACTTATCTTTTCCTTTCTCCTATTTCCCAAATTTCCCCCAGGACATTTATTCTCCTAGTGAAAACAATATGTGTATATTAATGTAGAAAAAAATGTGGTTTAAGGGACTGAACCTTGATCATGCATGCTGGGCAAGGTACATTAGAGCCCTGATGTGGTTGGTGTTTTCAAATGCATAACCTTATAGATCTTATGCTTAAGGAAGCTGTATGTAATGATAGGTTTTAAAATGTCCACTAGGCACAATCTGGAGTCCCCTGAGAAGGGCTTCTGAGCATGCCTGTGAGGAACTGCTTTGATTGACACTGTAGGCAGCACCATTTCCAGGGTTTGGGATCTTGTACTGCACAGGCATAGAGGAGGGCCTAAACGTTAGCACACTGGCGTCAATGTGTTACTTCTCTCTGCTCTTGACGGTGGATGTGAGACCAGCAGTCTTAAGTTCTTCCTGAGTTGACTTCTCTGAAATGATGGACAGCTAAGAACAGTGAGTCAATAAACTTTCCTCCCTTAAATCACTTTAGTCTTGGAGTTTCAAGACGTAGGACCAACAGGAGAACTCCGGGCCCTCTGTCCGGTAAGATAAGACCACGTGGAAACATTTAGATTAATAGAAATGGGTTAATATTTAAGACAGAGTTAGCTAATGGGAAATGCTAGTAACAGACCAACAGCAGTATGTCTAATATAGTGTCTCGTCTCTGTGTGTTATTTGGGGCTGATGAAGCTCTGGGACAAGGCGCCAGCAACATGGCTACTAACAACTTTCACTCAAAATTTGACAAAAGCTTAAAAAAGGGTTTTAGAAACAAAAGAACAGAGACAAGCAAGGCTTCTTGATAGCAACATTTTTCTCAAGTTGGGCTCTGTTTTCCTAGGGACAAGCAGAGATTTGCACTGCTCCTTTAAGGGAGGTTTCCTGACTCAGCATAAGTGGCAAAAAATTCAAAAGGCTTTTAAAGAGCTCTGCTAACAACTGGCAATGGCAGTGACTACATCTCCAAGCCGGCAGCATGCTGCTGGATGGCAGCATAGATCAAGGCAGTGAGCACAGCTCTCAGTTCTGGCGGTAAAAGTACCCACTGCCACTGACAGACTGTGGCTAAACAGCTGTGGCTTTTGTTTTAGCAATGTTGTTGTTTACCAGATAAAAGACTCGTGATCAGAAAAAGATAACGATTTACAGTAAAGACAGATTCAGATTAAGAAAAACTTCTAAATGTTTACAATGTGTTTTAAAATATACATAGGCTTGGGAGACAAAAAAAAGATAAAATGGTTTTTAAAAAGAATAATAAAAAGAGAGGAGCGTAGCTGAGTGTGGTAGCACACGCCTTTAATTCCAGCACTCAGGAGGCAGAGGCAAGCAGATCTCTATGATTTCAAAGTAAACCTGGTAATTCCAGGACAGGCAAAAGTTACACAGAGAAATCCTGTCTCAAAAAATGAAAAAAATAAAAGTAGAAGAAATAAATTAATTAAAAAAAAGCCAAGTGAAGATGGAAATCACACAGAGTCTGGATACTGTATGCTATAATATTGTCTTTAAATTGCTCAATTACTAAGGAAGAAATAATTGCTACAGTACACTTTATTATCAATACTGCTAAATTATTCCAATTTATATATTTTAAAACTGCTTTGATTTCAAAATTTAAGCCTAAAGCCTAAGGGGAAAAGGATTTCTACTTTTGTTTCCACAGAAAATAAAAAGCTGTAGATTCCTTCCAAACTAACATGGTTTGATCAAGCCAGGCCTCCTGAAACATCGTTCCAGGTGATCCAACATTCAAAACAGCTGGGACAAAGCAGCCTTGTAGACCACTATAGTCAGGATTTCTGTGTCTTTTTAGGATTCCCCAAGACAGCGCCCCCTACCAGCAGGAAGCAGTTTGTCTATAAATGTTTGTTTTCATTTAAATGGGCTTGGTTTTTAATGGTTAATGACTACAACCAATCTTTTTAAAGGCAAAAATGGGATTGTGGTATAGATATAAATACTTTGTTTTAGAATGGATTTCATTTATTGATACAAATTTAAGGTCAATTTTGTGATATGTATATTTCTCCTCTTGCTTGGGTATTGTGTTTACATAGCTCATTTAAAATGTAATGTATAATTTGGTACAAATTATAGTTACCTATGATAAAAACTTTTAGTTAGGTTTTCTAGACATACAGAGATATATTTGAGATGGATAGGCATTCTTCAAACCTTTCAAAGACCTACAGAATATGGCATTTAAAATGGTTTAGGGTTTTTCTTGACAGTGAGACATAACTGCTCCTGGCAACACCACCTGCATCAGAATGGAATATGGACATCAAAGAAATGTGTTATGGCATTTGTTTTCAATATGGCAAGACTAGCCATTTGGGCAAGATACTGCTCTTGTCCGGACTGTTTGACTTCATGATGTATAAACTGGACATGCAGGACCCACAGGAAAGTGACAGCTGATGCAAGATGGACAGGGCTACAGGGTTCCTGCTTCATGGAAGAGTCTGCCAGACAGGCTGCAGGACACAGAGAAAAGTGACTGACAAACTGCCAATACAGGTGGACAGTTTAAAGTTTTCTGCTTTGCTGTTGAGTCTGCCAGACACACTATGGCCTATGGACTGAGGATAAAACATTACAAAAGAACTTCAGATGACTGATCAGTTAGTAAGATGTCTCTGTCATTTCTAGAGTTTATATATTATCCTTCTGTGGTCTTTGATGGAGTTGAAGACAGATAGTTATGGTTATAGTTTTCCTTAGTTAGGATTAAAGATAAGTTACATATAGGACTTTAGACTCAACAAAGATAGGATAGATGATGGAATATTTTCTTTAAACCTTGCTAAATGTTAATGGACTAAATATTGTTAACTGTGGTTCCTATTTGATAACTGTTTTGTTATATATTTTGCTATGTTCATTTATTTTAGACAGAAAAGAGGAGATGATGGGAGATGTCATTCTGTAAATATGTTTCTCAGAAAATAAAATTAAGACTGTAAAAAATGAGTCTAAGCAAAATGGCTTTGTTAAAAAATCTTCCCCTAAACAGAACATGGCCAGTGCTATCTGTCCGTGCTTGTGATCTACCACTGACTAGCTAGGAAACCCGCTGGGAACTCCCTAAGTTTTGATTTCCTTATGAAAAATAAACTTTTTGTTATCACTATTTTTTCATCAGCATCCATTATGTGAGTTCCCTTGGATTTTCTTTGAGTTCCACATCCACCCTACCCAAGTGTCTTTCATGGAATTTCCTTCCTTCTGAGACACGAGACTGGGAAAGTCCAGGGTTCTGTCCTTCACTTCCTGGCATGCTTCACACATGCAGGGCCTCATCCACTTGTTGCTCAGGACTCACTCCCTCTGACAGCAACTTTGTCCCTGCCTTCCACATCCTCAAACCTGAATTTCTAGACACTGTCTAGCCTTCTTCCCTCAGCATCCTCAGAACCTAACTGGTACCTTCCTTCACTCATATCCAAGCATGACACTCATTTTTTGAGCTCATGACAGGACATACCACCAACCCTCTATCATGCCATAGGTTTGATGTAATCTCTACCTGTTGATAGGATTGACTAACATCCCTTTTTATCCAATGGGTGTGACCTATAATTTCATGTTTTACAGGAGAACAAAGACTTTGCTGGGGAATTGGACTGGGGGATATTCATGAATATTTTGGGTATGAATCAGTAGGAACTGGGTGTGGGGTGCTGAAAAAGCAGCTAGGCCTGTTAAAGAGACCAACACCATTGGAAAAAAAACTATTTGTGCCTCATAGGGACAATAGGAAAGTTGATGGCTGTGGTTAAGCTGAAGCTGAAAAGTCAGCTGCAGGTAATACCACTAAGGTGAAATCTTCAGGACTCCGTGGGACAATAGGAAAGTGATTTCTGGGAGTCAATACACAGAAGCTGATGATATAAGGAGGGTAGGATACATATCAATCTGGAAGTCAAACTTAGAAATGTGTAAGAATCGTCCATGTGGTGCGGGTCTTGAAGACATAAAAGATTTGAAACTGAGGAACTCACCAGGACATCAGAAGTAGCCAGGACAACTATGGGATGTATGCCAAGAGCAGCAGGTGTGAAGTGGAGCCAGCCTAACTCTACAGGACAGACCATGTGTGCTGTGGATGGCAGAGCTGGTGATTGCCCAAGCCCCTTAGAGCAGGAAGAGTATCCAATGACTGAATCTCAGATGTCAGACATCGAGCTAAAAATCTTGGACTTTTACTTTTGTTGGATCTGATTGTTCCTATGGCCTGGTTCTTCCCTTTTGGAATAAGGAATTTTATTCTGTGCTACTATGTTGTAAATACATAGCTTATGTTTTATTTTAATTTTAATTCAACTTAAAGGAGGCTTTAGAGTGTTAAATTATTGTAACTTTTTTTTTTAGAGGATAAGGGTCTTTTAAAAGGTAGGCTGGGGCCTAGAGAGATGCTGCAGCAGTTAAGAGTTCTGGCTTCTCTTGCTATGAACTCAAGGACAGCTCATGGTACCCATGCTGGGAAGCTCTCAACCACTTGTAACTCCAGGAAATCTAAAACCCTCTTTGGGCCTCCACATGCACCCGCACACATGTAGTACACACACATACATTCGGGTATACACATATAAACACAAATAAAATAAATAAAACTTAAAGTGTTACAAAAATGAGCTTTGGGAGACAAGGAATGAAAGATTATGATTTAAAATTTACATATCTTTATGCCAAATTGACAAGGAATATTATATTCTGGTTAGTTTACCTGTCCGTATCACCTATCCTAAGAGTCATCTGAGAAGAAAGCCTTAATGGAGGAATTGCCTCAGTTAAGGCAGGAACCTAAAGGCAAGCCTCCTTCTTTCATGGCATTACCTCTGACCAAGAAACTAGAATAGGACCCATGTCTGTAGGGGATTGTCTAGATGTAGGAGGGCAGTACCAGCGGTCTAGATCAGTATGGCTGATCTAGGGCTCGATGTGGCCTTTAGCACCTAGCTCCCACAGTCCATTGACCCAGTGAAGTCAGGCAGAGGGGAGGGAAGGAGCTGCTGGTGGCTCTTCCTGGGCTATGGACATTGAGAACACTATGGGAAGGAGAAGATCCAAGAGGCATAGCAAGTATAGCAGCACCCAGGATGAGGTGAGCACTTAGGAGGCTCCCCCCAGGTAGTGTAAGGAGTGTGTAGTTATCTAATGGACTGCTGAATTTGTTCCTAGCAGGAACAAAGAATTATGTGATCTGAGGAGACAAACGACCCGAGAAAGGGAACCTAACAGCTTTATCCCTTTAGAGTAGGAGAAGCTTAATGAAGAGAGTCCATTAAACAGAGCTGGCTTGGGATTTTCCTAAGGTCCTTGAGTCCCCCCCCCCTTTCCCCTTTTGGTTCTGTCTAGAACAGTAGCACTTCACTCTATTGCATTTTACCAACATTCTCACTCGGCTTCTTCTAATTTAAAAGGGACTTTGTGTGATATTGCTGTTTTGTTTTGTTTTCAAAATGCCTTCCACTATATTGTGAATTTCAAATAAAGAACCCAAGAGCCTCTTTCTCGGATCATTTGTTTATTGCTTGAGAGTCCTTTCTGCCTCTCTGGGCTTGTTTATTTCTTTATTCTTGTAACTATGGGAATCAAACTGTGTGTCATGTGCATGCAAGGCCAACATCCTACGACTGAGTGGCCGCTGTATGCCTTGGGTTCTTTGAGACAAGAGTTTCAGTTGAGATACGGGTAAGGATGGGACCTTCCCTCTACAGTGCCCTCCCAGAAATATACTTAGTGTTCACACAATTAAAAGGTGATCTTCTTCCTGCTCAATGTCTACGAGAAAGGCCTGCTGTAGGAGAACAAGGAACCATTCCCCAGGGTGCTTTATTAAGCCACAGTATTGTTTATTTTCCAACCCATCAAATGCACTGTTGGCATATATCTGAATGCAGAGCTGTAATCCCAACTACAAATGAAACCAATCCATTCGTTTCATAATCTTGGTCAAAGCCAATCACCAACCCAAACCCACATAAAAATTTATGTGACTATCAAGGTCATTAAAACTGCCCAGGTCCTGTCAGCCACAGATACTACTTATGAGGATTTGCTTAGATAAAATAACCAGGGACTCACAGGCATGCATGTGAAACTGACTTTCATCTTAGTGTATTTATGAAATGAACCAACAGCCCTTGGAAAATACCTGGGCCAGAACACTCATTTGAAAACTATCACAGCATGGTTTCGCATTTTAGTCCACTTTGTGTTGCTGTAGCAGAACACTGAAGACTGAGAAATTCACAAAAAGGGAAAGGCTGTTTATTGTTCTAGAAGCTGGAAGATGGAAGGCTGAGCAATCTACATGTAAAAGTGGCTTTATGCTGCTTCCTTTTTGCTGTTTCATCCCGGGAAAGAAGGCAGTAAAACAAAAAGCACATGCCTAAAACTCCAGCTGGGAGGGTTAAGCAAGATAGCAAGTTTGGGCCTCCTGATGACTGGGGACTGTGGGCTGGGGAGCCCATCTGGAGGACTGGCCTATCCAGAGTCTGCCAGCATACTGGTCCCACCTCCAACAACCATAGGTGATAAGCTTGGGCCTATTTCTGGCATGGCAATGAAAGTACAAAAGCTTACAGAACACCAAATAGACTGGACCACAAAAGAAAATCCCCTCACCACATAATAATCAAAACATACGGAATAAAGAAAGAGTATTATTAAAAGCAGCAAAGGAAAAAAGGCCAAGTAACATATAAAGGCAAATCTATCAAAATTACACCTGATTTCTCCATGGAAACTCTGAAAGCCAGAAGGTTCTGGATAGATATTCTAGCAACACTAAGAGATCACGGATGCCAGCCCAGACTACTACACCCAGCAAAGCTTTCAATCACTTTAGATGGAGAAACCAAGATATTCCATGACAAAACCAGATTTAAACAATACATATCAACTAATACAGCCCTACAGAAAGTTCTAGAAAGAAAATTCCATCCCAAGGAAGTTAACTATACCCACAAAAACACAGGCAATAAATAATCGCACTTTACCAACAGCCAAAAGAAAAATGGGGGGAAATCCACACACAATACCACCAACAACAACAACAAATCCAAAAAAACAGGCATTAACAATCAAGGGTCTTTAATATCCCTCAGTATTAATGGCCTTAACTCAACTATAAAAAGTCACAGGCTACAGAATGGGTACAAAGACAGAATCCATCCTTCTGCTACATAAAAGAAACACACCTCAACTTCAAAGACAGATATAACCTCAGAGTTAAGGATTGGGAAAAGATTTTCCAATCAAATGGACCCAAGAAACAAGCAGATGTAACAATCCAAATATCTAACAAATTAGACTTTAAACTAAAATCAATCAAAAGAGATAAAGAAAGTCATTTCTTATTCATCACAGGAGAAATCCATCAGACGAAGTCTCAATTCTGAACACGTATGCCCCAAATACAAAGGCACCCGCATTCATAAAAGAAACACTACTAAAACTGAAATCGCACATAAACTCTCACACACTTACAGTGGGAGATTTCAACACCCCACTCTTAACACTAGATAAGACCACCACACAGAAAATTAACAAAGAAACAAAAAAGACAAACAAACAAGCAAAAAAAAAAAAACCTAACAGAAGTTATGACCCAATTGGGTTTAACAGACATTTAACAGAACAGAACATTCAATCCAAACACAAAAGAATATATATACCTTCTTCTCAGCACCACATGGAACATTCTCTAAAATCAACCACATATTCAACAATAGAGCAAACCTCAATAGGTACAAAAAAATTGGAATAACCCCCTGTATCTTATCAGACCACCATGCTTTAAAGTTAGAATTCAACAACAACACAAACTACAGGAACACTACAAACTCATGGAAATTGAACAATGCACAATTGCACCTTCTTGGGTCAGGGAAGAAAATTATGAAAGAAATTAAAGACTTCCTAGAGTTCAATGAGAATGAAGACACAACATACCCAAACTTATAGGACACTTTGAAAGCAGAGCTAAGAGGAAAGTTCATAGCTCTAAGTGCCCACATTTACAAACTGGAGAATAGTCACACTAGAGAATTACCAGCACAACTGAAAGGTCTAAAACAAAAAGAAGCAAACTCACCCTGGAAGAGTAGACACCAGGAAATAATCAATTTGAGCGCTGAAATAAATATGGTAGAAGCTGGGAAAACAATACAAAGAATCAATGTAACAAAGAGCTGGTTCTTCAAAAAAAATCAACAAAATAGACAAACCTTTATCCAAACTAATCAAAAGGCAGAGAGAGAACATGCAAATTGACAAAATCAGAAATGAAAGGGGGACTTAACAATGGACACTGAGGAAATCCAGAGAATCTTCAGGTCATACTTTGAAAACCTATACTCCACAAAATTCAAAAATTTACAATTTTTTGGATATATATCACTTACCAAAATTAAACCAAGAACAGATAAGCAATTTAATTAGCCCTATAACCCATAATGAAATTGAAGCAATCATCAAAAGTCTCCCAACCAAAATAAGCCCAGGGCTAAATGGTTTAAGTGCAAAATTCTACCAGAAATTCAAAGAACAGCTAATACCAATATTCCTCAAAGTGTTCAACACAGTAGAAGCAGAAGGTTCATTGCCAAACTCTTTTTACCTTGGTACTTTTTACCTGAGTACCTTGGTACTCAAGCCACACAAAGATACAACTAAGAAAGAGACCAATATCCCTCACGAACATTGATGCAAAATACTCAACAAAATATTGGCAAATTGAATCCAAGAACACATCACAGAAATCATCCACTATGACAAAGCAGGCTTCATCCCAGGGATGCAGGGATGGTACAACATATGAAAATCTATCAATGTAATCCACTATATAAACAATCAGAAAAAGAAAAACCACATGATCATCTCAATAGATGCTGAAAAAGCCTTTGACAAAATCCAACATTCCTTCATGAGGTCTTGGAGAGATCAGGGACAACAAGAACATACTTAAACATAATAAAAGCAATATACAGCAAACCAACAGCCAACATCAAACTAAATGGAGAGAAACTCAATGTGATTCCTCTAAAATCAGGAACAAGACAAGGCTGCCCACTCTCTCCATACCTCTTCAATACTGTACTTGAAGTACTAGACAGAGCAATAGGAAAACAAAAGGAGATCAAGGGGATACAAATTGGAAAAGAAGATGTCAAACTTTCACTATTTGCAGATGATATGATAGTTTACATAACTGACCCAAAAAATTATACCAGGGTACTCTTATAGCTGATAAACACCTTCAGCAAAGTGTCAGGATACAAGATAAACTCAAAAAAAAATCAGTAGCCCTACTATATACACATGATAAAGGGGCTGAGAAAGAAATCAGAGAAACATCACCCATTATAATAACCATAAAAATCATAAAATATCTTGGGGTAATGCTAACCAAACAAGTGAAGGACCTACAAAGTAAGAACTTTGAGTCTTTCAAGAAAGAAATTAAATAAGATACCAGAAGATGGAAAGATCTCCCATGCTCTTGGATAGGTAAGATCAACATAGTAAAAATGGCAGTCATGCCAAAAGTAATCTATAGATTCAATGAAGTCCTCAGGAAAATCCCAGAACAATTCTTCACAAACCTTGAAAGAGCAATACTCAACTTTATATGGAAAAACAAAAGACCCAGGATAGCCAAAACAACCCTGTACAATAAAGGAACTTCCAGAGGCATCACCATCCCTGACTTCAAGCTCTATAGAACTCTTATAGAACTATAGTCCTGAAAACATCTTGGTATTAGCACAAAAATAGACAGATAGACCAATGGAATTGAAAACCCTGATATTAACTCATACACCCACAAACATATGATTTTTGACAAAGAAAGCATCTTCAACAAATGATGCTGCTATAACTGGATACAGGTGTGTAGAAGACTGCAGATAGATCCATATCTATCACCATGCACAAAACTTCAGTACAAATAGGTCAAAGAACTCAACATAAACCCAGCCACACTGAACCTATTAGAAGAGGAAGTGGGAGGTACCCTTGAACAAATTTATACAGGAGACTGCTTCCTGAACACAACACCAGTAGCACAGACACTGGGATCGACAATTAATAAATGGGACCTCCTGAAACTGAAAGGCTTCTGTAAGGCAAAGGACACAGTCAACAAGACAAAATGGCAGCCCACAGATTGGGAAAAGATCTTCACCATCCCCACATCTGACAGAGGGCTAATTTCCAAAATATACAAAGAATTCAAGAAGCTAGTTACCAAAACACCAAATAATCCAATTAAAAATTGGGGTATAGAACTAAATAGAGAATTCTCAGTGAAGGAATCTAAAATGGCTGAAAGACACTTAAGAAAGTGCTCAACATTCTTGGCCATCAAATCAAAACACCTCTGAGATACCATCCTACTACTGTCAGATGGCTAAAATCAAAAACATCAAAGACAGTTTAGCTGGGGAGGATGAGGAAAAAGGGCCACACCCCTTTACTGCTGGTGGGAGTGCAAACTTGTACAGCCACTTTGGAAATCAGTATGGCTGTTTCTCAGGAAAATGGGAATCAATCTACCACAAGATCCAGTAATTCCACTCTTAGGCATATACCCAAAAGATGCACATTCATACAACAAGGAGATCTGTTCAACTATGTTCATAGCAGCATTATTTGTAATAGCCAGAACCTGAAAGCAACATAAATGGCCCTCAACTGAAGAATGGATGGAGAAAATGTGGTACATTTACACAATGAAATACTACTCAGAGGGGAAAAAATGGAAACTTGAAATTTTCAGGCAAATGGATGGAACTAGAAGAAACCATCCTGACTAAGATAACTGGGTCACAAAAAAGACAAATGCAGTATGTACTCACTCATATATGGATTTTAGACATAGACCAAATAATTGCTAGCCTACAATCCACACAGCCAGAAAAGCTAGGAAACAAGGAGGACCCTAAGAGAGACATACATGGTCCCCTGGAGAAGGGGAAAGGGACAAGGTCTCCTGAGAAAATTGGGACCATGGAGTGGAGGAGAAAGGGAAAGGAGGGAAGAGGTGGGCATGAGGGAATGGGAAGACTGAGTCACAGACAGAATACAGGAGAGCAAGAAAAGAGATACCATAGTAGAAGGAGCCATTATAGGTTTCAAGAGAAATCTGGCACAGGGGAAATGTCCAGACATCTACAAGGATGACCCCAACTTACAATCTAAGCAGTAGTGAAGAGGCTACCTTAAATCCCTTCCCTAATAATAAGATTGATGACTACCTTATATGGCATCCTAGAGCCTTCATCCAGTAGCTGATGGAAACAGAAGCAGAGACCAACAGCTAAATACTGAGGTGAACTCTTGGAATCCAGTTGCAGAAAGGGAGGAGTGATGAGCAAAGTTCAAGACGAGGTTGGAGAAACCCACAGAAACTACTGACATGAACAAGTGGGAGCTCATGGACCCCAGTCTAATAGTTGGGAAACCAGCATAATACCTAGAACCAACTCAGACTTCCTGAATGTGGGTGTTAGTATAAGGATGGAAAAATTTAACCTAATTTTCCCTAGACTCTGCCCCCTAGCAGTGAGTAGGCAACAGGTCATTCTTGACAGGGCGGTTTACGGACAGCACCTATGAGTGAATGAGCCATGCCACACTACCCAGAAGCCCTAGCGAAAGCAGGCTTCCTGGGCAAAGCACGGGCTTGGATAGTTCAAATTGATTGGTCCACACTGGATGCTATGAGATGATTGATTTGTGATGCGCGGGCTTTGTTGTAACCCTATAAAAGCTGTCTGAACCCTGTACCCAGGGTTTCCAGTCCTCTACCCCACGTGGAGTATGGCTGCGGACCCCAGTGCACTGGAATATAAAAGACCTCATGCTTTTGCATCAAGACCGCTTCTCGTGAGTGATTTGGGGGGGGCGCCTTTCCTGAGTCAGGGCGTGAGGGTTCGAGCCCTCCGCGGGTCTTTCATTAGGAAGACAGGGCAGTCTATGGAGTCTCTGGTAGTGGATCCCTAGTATGAATAGATTTTGGGAGCCCATTCCACATAGAGGGATAGTCTCTCAGCCTAGACACATGAGGTAGGGCCTAGTTCCTGCTCCATATGATATTACAGACTTTGAAGACTCTCCATGGAAGGCCTCACCCTCCCTGGAGAGCAGGAAGTAGATGGTATGAGGGTTGTGGGGTGGAATGAACAGGAGAGGAGGGGAGGGTGAGGAAACTGGGATTGGCATGTAAAACAAGCTTGTTTCGATTTTAAATAAAAATTTTTAAAAAGATAGCAAGTTTGATGCCAACCTTGGCTACATATTAAGACCATATAACAAAATGCATATGCACACACACACACACTGAATGGGGAGGGGAGCTATACTCATCTTCTCAGTGATGTCATGGAACATTGGTGATAATGATAGATTTGATCAGGATATGCATAAAGAATAACTTAGAGCTTGTGGCACGGGCGAGCGAGCACCACTACAATGAGCAAGTATGTGGTCAAGAGATAGGAGAGAAAGGGAAGTGAAGGGGTTCTGCACTGTGGAGGGAGGTGGAACTGAGGACTGGACAATGGTGAGGACCAGCTGATGGGAGTGGTACATGCTGCCACCTGAGGCCATGGCGATGTCTGAGCCTGTGCTGCCACGGAGGGACATGTCTGATGTTGGGGACCATCACCATCCTCACTACCTCAGGCCTCTGAGATAGAAAATTACTGCCTCTTAAGAAATAAGCAGAATGTTTTGTAGAGCATCCCTAGATACAGGCTTGTGGTTTTACAACCAGTTAAAGAAGAGCTCAGGATATTTCTCCTGTTGTAGCTTTATAGCCAGTTAAAGAATAGCTCAGGATATTCTTCCTGTTGTAGCTTTACAGTCAGTTAAAAAATAGCTCAGGATATTCCTCCTGCTACAGTTTTACAGCCAGTTAAAGATTAGTTCAAGGCATTCCTTCTACTGACCCTTTCATCTTGCATATGTGCAAACCCTGCTCACATACTGCCTATGGTCCTATATAAGCCTCCCCTGAGAAAATAAAATTTGTCAGCTTGATCAGAATACTGTCTTGCTGCCATCCTTTTTTTGTATCCCTTGTCCTTCATTCCTTCCTAGGTGTTTCCCGGTTCGTTGATGACTGCCCCGCAGGTCAGGGCAGTCTGGGTCTGTGGTCCTACTGTAATCAGGGTCTGCATTGTTAGCCCTGGTCCATGTTACCACCAAAGGTCATGCAGATGTCTGTGATCTGAGCTGCCACCTGAAATCATGTTGATATCAGATAGCACTGGGGGCCATACTGATCTGAGTGGCCTGCACTGCCACCTGAGGCCGAGTTGATGCCCATGGTCTGCGCTGCTTCCCAGGGCCTTGTCTGGACCCGTGGTCCTATTGCAGCCAGGGTCGGTGCTGGTGCCAGGAAACATGTGGAGGATCTTGACCCATGTTCCTGCTGACTGTGAAGAGCAAGGAAGCTACTTTTGCAGTATTATTGATAACTGAGGGTATACAGTTTAAAAGAACGGACAAGGAAGGGTTCTGTGACAACCCCTAGCCCCACCCCAATCCCCACCTCCAAAAAAGGGTAGCAGCCTAAACAGGAAGCCACACTCTTAAGAAGTGTGATAAGGATTTTGAGGTTGGATCCCCACAATTGATGGCTTCTGGCAAGGGTGAGGGCAGGAAAGGACTCAGTTCTACTTCAGGAGCAGGCCTCTGTGAGTTTGGCCATGCTCCAGTGGGTATATGGATAGTACAAATTGGACTTTTTAAAATTTTATTTTGTGGTGGGATGTCACCAGGTAGGGGCATAGACATGAAAGGACTGGGAGGTGAGTATGATTTGGTGCATGATGAGATATTTCCAGAGAATCAAACATATATATATATACATATATATATGTATATGTATATATATATATGATAAGAGAGGTCATTCTGTAAATATGTTTGTCTTATTGGTTAATGAATAAAACCCTGTTGGCCAATAGGAAAGCAAGATAAGCAGGACCAGGAGACAAGGAGAATTCTTGGAGATGTAGTAGAGAGGAGTCAAGATGTAGGACATGACAGAAGGAAGCATTCCAGACCTTTGCTCTGGTAAGATAAGACCATGTGGAAACACTTAGATGGATAGAAATTAGTTAATATTTAAGACAGAGCTAGCCAATAAGAAATGCTAGTAACCAGCCAGCAACTTTATAACTAATACAATATCTCTGCATCTTATTTGGGGCTGATGCGGCTGTTAGAACAGTCTAGTGAAAAACTGTTTGTAACAAATTAACTTGAAAACTAGGACTGTGCCTAGGCTACACATGCATCCCTATCTGAATAACATACCTTGCAGCCTTTTGGCAATCTAGGACCCTCACCTGCATCAAGCCCCACAAACACCCTCTCTGAACAATGAAAGTTTACCCTCTCCTTAATCACAATTGAGCTTAGAATCTATCTACAAGGCACAAGAATAAGAGACCCGTGTGGCCTAGACTGATTTGGAGTTTATGTGTAATAATGAAACTGTCCTCAAAGTCAGCTTTTAGGATGAATCTCCTGTTTACTATCTTATGCCTACATGTAACTGGGCGAGCACATAACTAAATTCAGATGCATTATGGGAAAGGGTTTGCACATTACAGGGGGAAGGTTATATAACAACTTAATCTGTCAATCAAAATAGGTACCCAAACTCTGACCCTTAGCAACTGAATGTCTCTTTTTCTCGAACCCCATGAAAGGAATCCCCAAATAACTGGAGCCCTTAAGTATCCTCACTAGTGTGTCAAACTGTCAGACTTTGTATCTGACCCATTCTGCTTTAAAAACAGCTTCTTCCATACTTTGCAGTCTATGTAGACTTTTACTTTATTTTTTAGTAAGAGGTCAAGGACCTGGAGATGCTTAGTCCACACCCAGTTACTAGCAACAGAATCCTATGAGAACACTACAGACAGAATATGGAGCATGGTTTCATAGATATTGGCAGGCATTTTCAGATGATGAGAACATGTGCCACCCAGTTTCCCTCAGAGATTAAAAGGCTCTGTGCCTGAAGATGCAGGTTCCAGGGCCAAATGATTGAAATCGAACTCTGATTTCTCTGTCTCTGAGTAGTTAGCTTCCCTGTGCCTCGGTTGATTGTCACTGTGTTAACTCAGGTTGAAGCCTGTGTTAATGGAGCCAGGACTCCAGGAAGGGTCTGGAAACAGCTAAACATTTGCAAATGTGATCTGCTTTATGGATGATTAATACATTTGGGATGTCTAGTAATTTTAATCCTCTGTTTTATTCTCCTGCATGTTTTTTTCTACAGCAAGGTGTACAACTTTTATTCCCATGGAAATGAAATAATTTTTAATCCATTTCTGTGAACAAAATGGATTCAATGAAGAGATTAGTCAGAACTGCTTCGCTGTAATTGGTACAACATCTGCTATTTCTCAGACTAAATCAAATAAAATACAGTCAGCTCTCGATTCTGCACTAGGCACATTCATTTATCTGCAGCTAATCTTGCTTCCCTGCTTTTACTGGCCTCATTAAGCATCGGATTGAGCATCATATGTTACAGCTCTATCTAACGTCTGTTTACTCTCTCACGCACAGCCAGCAGCTCAGCGAGAGCCTTGTAAACCAATTCTCTTAATGATCTATCCAGCCGGGGAAGGTGTGAGTCAATGACTTAGAGAACTTGAAGAGGAAGCCAACAGCTCTACCCCAGACAGGGGGCATGGTGGCACCATGGAGAGACTAGAAACCTGAATGCACTACTGTGGCTCTACTTTGGGGACCCTTTCTGGACATGCCTGTCCTTGTGACAGACAGCCAGCATCCACACATACTAGCACACAGAACAATGTGGCTAGAGGAAGTATCTGTGAAGAATTTAGATGGAGATGGAGGACTATGAAGAGGTATACACATCTATAGTTCATGAATTTACACCATACATGGGTGAATGAATACATGTGTGTTTGTCTCCATCAAACACACAGGTCCCCCACTTATTGTGAAGGCTTGGAGTGAATTGCTGCTTCTCACTTTAGAACCCAGGACCCTCCAAAGTCAACATTCCTCTAGGAAAAACTGGATAGCAGCATCTTCATATCCGCCTTTCCAGGCTTCTGCTCCTGGGTCTGACTCTGAGTGCTATGTATATATAAGAGACTGGTCCCATGGCCAGCCTGCTGACTGCTCACAGAACCACCATTGTCCCTCTGGACTTGTGCTGCAGGGGTCAAGGGGCATCTCAGGCTCTGGCAGAGTGTCCCTGAGGTTTGTGAGTCATACTATGCCTGTCCCTAACACCTCCCTCTGTACATCTGCTTTTCTGGATTCACAATCTTCCCCCCAAAGGTTGGCCCACAGCATTGCCTCTGGAGAACAGTAGAAAGGACAAGAGTGATTCTCAGAAGGAACATGGGCCCTGGAGACACATAAAACCAACTAGAAACTCAGCTCTTGCATGTTATAATTGATCCTTCAAGTTAGAGTGCAGATTTAAACACAGGGAAAGTAGTCAATCTGTTTTCTAAACTAAAAATGATTACAATAACACCAGTGACTTTGATGTATGGGGAAGCCCAGGGTATGGCTATATTACTCTAAAGAAATTTTTTTTCTCACTTTCCTCCTACTTAGATTTTCAGGATGATGTTTCATTTGAACATGTTTTTGGTATAAATTATTCAGCCATAGACAGCAAACCACCTACTAGTGGCTTAAACGAATAAAGGTGTACTTTCCTTCCATAATGCAAAGTTTGAAGATAGGTTTCTGAAGGGTTTGGCTTGCCCTGTCTTTGCTGCCCCCTCAGTGTTTCAAGACAATTGCCTGAGCTCCAAGTATCACATCTATATTCAAAGCAAAAAGAGAGATATGGCAGTTTTCCACATCTATCCCTTTTAGTGGGGAGGGAGAAGGGGGTCCAGAAGCTCCCAACGGTGGACTTTCCATACATTATATTGACTAGCTCTTTGTCACATGGCCACCATGGATTAAGAAACTATCAAGTTACTTTTTTTTTCCCTCCATCTCTTAGCAGAATAGGAGAAGGGGCAGAGGACTGGGAGTGGCTGTCAGGAAAGAGTTGGAAATGTATAGATTGAAACTACCCATGAACAAGTATCATGATATAATAAATGCAATAATACACACAGGTAATAAATCTGTCCCAAGCACACATGACTTCCCATCTATCATGTGGAGCTGTCCTTCCTTTCCTTTTATCAGTTGGTCCAACAGGGACGAATAACAGAATCTCCTGCAGAGCTTGGGTCAAATGCCAAAGCCTGTTCACCACAGTGGACCCTGGAAGGGTGGTGCTGGCCAGTAACTAACAATGGAGGTCAGGGACCATCCGGCTTGATGTTCAGCAAGTATGCGAGTGAGCTACCCACGGTGAGAAGCACTCATTCAACCAAGACAGTGAAGATTGTCACTCAGATCCCCAGTGGCTCCCAGTTACCAAGGGGACCATGCTAAAGGCACGAATTGCGATCTGACCCACTTAAATACTCCTGTCTCCACTCTATCAGTAAGTCTTAGAGAATCCTAGCCATGACAAACATATTGCCCTGCTATTCTATACTCTCGGTAACTTGGTAAACTGCACACCAAGAGAGCCCAGAAATGGCCCCAAATGAGCTGGGAATCCACAGGAGCCCCGGACGGCATGTATCCTTTTCTGTCTGTAACATAAAAGAGAAGAAGTCTCTCCTCTAGGCTCAGAGCTTGGCCTGGAGCATTGAGGAGCTTCGTGAAAGAGAGCTGGCTGTTCCTGAGATGCACAGTGCTCCATGAGAGCACATCCTCCTCCCCCACTGCCTTCTGGGACGGCCTGGTCCCTGCTCCAGGTTTGTAGTTAGGCTTCAGGGAACAGAGAACCCCAGGGTAACTAAAGCCATGCACAGCACACAGCACTTGTTGTGAAATGCAAACAGCTTCAAACCCCAAGGTTTAAGTAAACCCACAAAGCCACCATGCAAAGATCTAATTGCCACGTGAATTTTTTTCTTTTTTCTTTTTTTTTTTTTTTTTTTTTTTTTTTTTTTTTTAAGCTGATGCAAGATCCACAAAAATGACTGAGTGTCAAGGGAAAAACAAAAACAAAAACAAAAAACAGCCACAATTACAGGACATATCTCAAGACTGCTAGAGCAAAAATTGGTCCAGGCAGGGTACCAATTCAAAAAGTGCCACCAACGATCGCTTGCACCTCCCTCCTATCCACCCTTGACCTCATTACATTAAACCAAAGATCCAGGAAATTGGCGACAGGCAGCCATTTAATAGTCTTGTACTTGTGAACCACAATTATCAACAACATGGGCCACCCACAGACTCGGCAGGAGCGTGTTCATGGCTAATCAATTCAATTGATCGCTGTTTATTAAGTAAAAATCTGCTTTCTAAACAGTTCTTCCTTAAATGGCATTTGTTGCCGGTTGCCGGGAAATGGGAGACTAATTAGGGATTTTAATTTAAATCCAAACCAGGGGATGGGGTGGTGGTGCAAGCACATACTTTAGTAAAAAACTTTAGATCTGGGAGGTGGGCATAATGGGTCCTCCCCCCCGCCCCGCCCCACCCCGCCCCGCCCCAGGGGAGGAACTAAAGCTGGCATGGGCCTATTATAAAGACTTCCCAAAGTATCCTTTCATCTCTCCAACCAAAAACCGCTGTGGCCAGGTCAGATAAGGACACCCCAAAGGAGGCCCACTGGTAATATAGATTATGGGAATGTTGGAGGCACATCAGTGCTGTTCAATCATTCAGCTCCATTCAGCACCTTGCAAACCTAAATGGGAAATCAATGGTTGGCAGAAGGCTAGGTGTGGAGATAAGTGACCATGGTGGGTTTCATGTCCTTGCAGAGAGCAGATCTCAACAGCCCTTGAGCATTATAAACTCAAGCATCCAATCCCACCCAGCTTACAGCACAGTAGATGGCTGTTGCGGACTCACAGAGGGAATTGTCTGGTTTCCCCTCTGGATCCTTCCCCTCTGGAAGGTCGAAGCCCAAGGCAGCAGCAGTTCCTGTCCTGATTATCTATTCATCTGCCATCTACAGCAGGGGCTGGGAGCTGAGCAGAGCCATGGTCTCCTCCTCACCACACTCCAATAAGAACTGAGGTTGCTTGGAGGAAAACTGGCCTTTCTGGTGTATCCTGCATCTGCTGAAAATTTCACCTATGCCTCACCCAGCGATGAGAAGGGGAAGTGGTCACCATGCCCACGATTTCTTGGAGAAGCCCAACTTTCCTCTCAGAAGAGGTGCCTCCCATGGTTGACAGGTTATAGACAAAATACCAGTGAGGAGCCATTCATGAAACCAAACACAGTTATCGTTCCTGCTATCATGTGTGAAATTTCTTCATGGGCAAAATTCCAGTCCTCTGAAATAATTTTAGTTACTTGGAAAGTATAGCTAAGCAAAGGAAATGGAAATCTAAGAATGACACATACGGATTTTTAACTTCCAGTTGATATGTCACTTTAGAGTTCAACTCCCAGATAAATAAAACTCCTATTTTATACACTGGATACAGAACTAGTTTGATGTGTCTCCAACAAGAAAGAGGGACTCTTGGGAGCTGGACACATGGCTCAGTGGTTAAGAGCACCAGCCACTTTGACAGAGGACCCCATTCATTTCTCAGCATCCATATGAGGTGCTCACAGTTGCCTGTAACTCCAGCTCCCAGAGATCTGGTGCCCTCTTCTGTCTTTCCTGAGTACCTGCACCCACATGGTGCATATACAGAGAAGCAGCCACACACAAACACATAAATAAAAATAATTTAAAGAGAAAGAGGAACTCTGAGACTTTCTAATGATTGTTCGTTCCCACAACTGTCCTATGTTCTGCCTGTGATCCTTACGCATCCACTTTTGGTCTCAGAAACAGATACAAACCACGTTAAACAGATAAACCACATCACCACCTCTTGATGCCCAAGTGTCAGGTGGCCTTTTTCATTCCGTTAGTGAACTGGGCCACCATATCCCACATACCACTGCTTAGCTGAGAAACATGAAGTCTGGTTTGAAATATGAGTCCCAACATCCACAGTTCTTCAGGGAAGAGGGAAGGGAAACTTTTAATAGGAGTGGGGCTGCATCAAAGCAAGCCATAATTAGGTACAAATTTGGCTCATGGTTCAGCAATTTATAGAGATTAGCTGCTCTGACCTCCACAAGCCCCAGGGTGCCGCTTTCACATTTGTGGTCACAGAGTGACCTCTAGTGTTAAAAGGGAAGGATTTTTCTCTTTCCTTCTTTCCTTTCTTTCTTTCTTTCCTTTCTTTTTGATAGAATCAAAAACTTAATGTTTACCTCACCTCACTATTGGAAGGGTGGGCTAAAGCATGCCCTTATAGATAAACAGAAAGTTCCCGGGAAACATACACAAAGTCAAGAGACATAGATGTGAACTTTGTTTGGTGTGCACATTACAGTTTCTAATCCTATCGTGGAAATTCCTGAAGGTTCCCACAGATAAGAGAAGGTCTCTGTGGCTTTGAATGTTTACTTACTTGGTTTCTTTCCTTTCTTTCATCATACACCCAGGTCGTGTGAATTTTATTTTGAAAACGGTGTGCCTCACACTGCTCTTGCCAGTAGACAATTAAATCCTGCTAGTGTTTTTAAGGGGAATTGACCACAACAGAATCCCAAGTTTGGGGCTTGTCTGAGGTTCTTTTGTCTATTTGGCTTTTCCTTTTTCCTAATTATTTGAAAAGAAAAAAGAAAAGGCACAGAGAAATGTGTTGGGACAAGGGCCAGCCCTAAAGGGATGATTTTGTGCCAGACTTTTCAAGGGAGGGAGAGAGGTCTGGTGTTGGCTGTGAGTGTTTTACACTGGCTGAGACTGGATCCAGCATGTCTGGGCCCCAAGTAAAATAGAAATGCAGATCACTGTTCAAAGGTCAGGAGAGACAGTTCCTGCTCTCTCGCTCTCTCTCTCTCTCTCTCTCTCTCTCTGTGTGTGTGTGTGTGTGTGTGTGTGTGTGTGTGTGTGTTATTTGCCTAGAACTGTACATTCTAAGTTAAGAAATCTTGAACTATTCTTGCATCATTACCAGGAACTTCGCCATTCATCTTCACATTGTACAATCTTCACGGCACAAGCAGACACTTGACTCCTGGGCAGGCTACCACATCTTTCATTACATTATTGCTGCCCTCTGGACCAAGTCTCCCAGCAGTCTGCATGTTGACATCCACATCCTCGGGCCAGTAAGTCAGCTCGGTGGGTGAAGTCACTTGCTGTGCAAGCCTGGTGACCTGAATTTGAACTCTGGGATTCACATGAAGATGGAAGGAGAGAATTTACTGTATCAAGTTGTCCTCTGAGATCAACATGAGCATCATGGCATGCTTTGCACAGGTGTGCATGTACTCAAACACACATGCACTCAAATGTGCATGTGTGCATGTATACACACAACAACAACAATAATAATGATAATAATGAAATGAAATTAAAATTTTTAAAAGAACTTGATCACTGGTAAAGTGTTGTCAGAAAGTGATGGAAAGAGGTGGAGTCTTGCATGAGATCATTAGGCCACTTGGGGTTCTCTTGGGCTTCCTGGCAATAATGTGAGCTGTGTAGTTCCTATGTACTCCTGCAGGTTTACACAACCTCACCACATGCTCAAAGCAATGAGGCCAACCAATCATAATCTGAAATAACTAAAACTGAACAAACCAAAGTAAACCTCCTTATCTTTATTATTTGTGTCAGGTATTTGCCACAGTATCAAAAGGCTGACTAATGCATAGACATGTATTTTTCTTCCGACAGTGAAGTTTCCTTACAGCAGGCTAGAGGACTAAGTCAAACAGAAAACAAAAAATAAACTTTGAAAATATCTGGGGGATGGCATTTTCCTCCACTCTCATCCACACATACATTGGTGCTTCCAGAACAGGAAGATATAATTTGATCCAAGCACCTTTGCAAGGAATTATCCTTTCCAAGTCTCACAGCTTTGTGCAGTTCCTCCCCAAGAGCAACACCAAAGATGCTTCAACAGGCTACCTACCCCTCATCAATACATCAATAGCACTGAATGCAGACCCCTTCTCCCTGGTCCTGACACTGCGTGTACAGTGTGTGTGTGTGTAAATGTGCATACAGTGTGTGTGTGTGTGTGTGTGTGTGTGTGCATGCGCACGTGTGTGTGTTCCTGTGCATGTGAGTGTGTGCATGTGTGTATGTGTGTGCTCCTGAGCATTTGTGTGTGTATTCAGTGGTGCACATGTATGTGAATTCATGTTGAGAACAGGGGTCAACATCAGGAATCAAACGAACCTGAGGAACCATCCACCTTGTTAATTGAGATAGTCAGGCCTGGAGACCACCAGTAGCCTAATTCATCTGGTCGGAAAGGCTCAGACATAAGCCTGTCTCCTTCTCTCCGGCACTGGAATGCCAGACACACACTACCATACTCAACTTTTTTACTTTGGTTCTCAGAATCAAACTCACAGTTCACATACTTACGCAAAAGACACTGTACCAACTAAGCAGTCTCCCCTGACTTGCCTCCCTCTCCCCTCTCCCCTCTCCCCTCTCCCTCTCTCCCTGTCTCTCTCTGGAACATTCCCATGGCTGTTGTGGTAGCATGTACCTTTAAGGCCAATATCCAGAAGGCAGAGGCAAAATCTATGAATTCAAGGCCTGCCTTGTTTTTGCATAATAAGTTCCCTGGTCAGCCTTGGTTTCAGAGTCCTTGTCTCAGAAGGAAAGGGAAGCAGGGAGGGAGGAAGGTAAAGAAGGAGAGAGGGAGGGAGAGAGGTTCTCACAATAAATAATTAAGGTGCTTAGCCCTGCCTTCCATTGCCAGTGTCAGGAGACAGAGCAGAAACAAGCTTCCAGCAATTTCTCCCTTAGACAGCTGGAGGGAACTGAGAGAGGCTAGCAACCGTTCTGCTTTCCCCAGACAAGTCATGATTTCAGTCTCCTACCTTGCACCCCATCTAAGTTCTCAAGGACCCAAGAACTATGTGGCCCTGTCTAAGCCAAAGCCTCAAAGGAGTATGCACTGTAAAGACACTAAAAATGTCATGACTAAGCAAGAGATCAGCCGACCCTCTGCTTTGTGTTACAAGGAATGGGGAGCAAGCCATCTCAGCCTTGAAAACCTAGAAAGCTGTCTAAAACCCAATCAACAAACCTAGTCACATGAGTTTAATTTGGGTGTCTGGCTGAATGCATATTAAAAGAAGGAAAAGAAGATGAAGTCACCAAAAAGGAGGGGGACCGACTCTGAGGAGTCCCATCTAGTGCATGCTTGAGGGTACATAGCTGTCAAGTGGACACTTAGAACAGAATGTACAGTGCAGCTGTGACTGCTGCTATTCCCCTGGATGTCGCCTGTGTGTATGTGAGACACAATGGCCACTCAGGTTTATTACAGTCTTCTTAAACATCCATCCCCCTGCAACTGAAATTTCTTTTGTCTCCCTCTTTTTTTCCATACCAGTGCTACAACACCATAAAAGCATCCTTGAAAATACTTATTTGATGATTTTTGACCAATTCCTTAGTAAGAATCCTTGGAGACTGAATTGCTGAGCCAAAGGGTATTATAATTTTGAAAGACCGTTTTTATTGTTGATGAGGTCATCTTAGTAACATGTATCTTTAAAATGCGGATAGTAACCAGGATGCATATGGACTCTGAGCACAAAATTTAATCAACCACAGATTCATGCTCTCCTGATGGGCTCTGGCTGGTTGCTACACAGTATTTCACCTTTTACTTGAAAATTTTAGAACCCAAATTGCAAGTGCAGGTGCCCTAGGGCCACATGAGGAGATGTAACTGTTTCAATGTTGAAATTGCCTCCCAGTATCAGGGGGCTGCTTAGAAAATGACCTTGGTTTGGAGAACATCACATTCAAAAACACAGACAACCCCCTATCTCCCAGCAAGCCCACCTCCTGCCGAAAACACAAGAGGCCCCTGAAGAACTCCATGATGCCACTCAAGGTTCCATCTGATTCTAAAAGTCCATTTGAATTATTGGCAAATGCTTGGCTTCTGCTTGAGTCATCAATGCCTTTGGCACTAAGGGACCAAGGGGCTCACAGAGCAAGAAAGAGCATCAGATACAGAATATCAATGATCCACCCTCTCTTAACAGTCTTGAAAGAAGACTGTGGGAATGCAGAGTGGTGTCAGCCTTGAACTTGGGTACCTGATTGGAAAGGCAATCTGGTCAGAAGGGAAGGACAAGTTTGAAGGTGAGTTCAGTCTGATGGGTAAACATCAAGGACACATGGCTAGTGTGTGAGTCGGTTTCCTTTTCCACAAAACCATCATAGTGTTCTTCCTACCATCACTGTGAGAGGCGAGGGACCTGTCACTTCAATGGAAAGAGCAGCCCTTGAAAGAGTTAAGCAGGGAGCCTTCAGGCTTGAACAGCACAGCAAGAGGATGCTCCCAGGTTCCAAGGACATCCTAACAGCCTCATTCCTGCTGATGGAAAAGCCTGTTTTCAGCTCAGATCTGATAAAAAGGAAAAGACAAAACTCCCTTTCCCAAGATTAAGGATACTCATAACAGAAAGCCATGAGGTGTTCATCCCAACATCTCATAATATAAAAAAAAAAAAAGTAGAAACAACACCTATGATCTAACAGAAGTCTGATATACACAAAATTTCCAATGACTGACTAGCTCCTGGGGGAGAGAGCTTAGCATGCAGGAACTGAGCTCAGTTCTCAGAACCCATGCTGGGCAGCTCACAACTGCCTATAACTCCAGTTCCAGGGGATCCATGCCCCCTTTGTGGGTACTCACACAGCACACATGTACATGAGGAATAAAAGACAAAATAAGTCTATGTACAGGAGAGGGAGAGAAAGACCTTGAAATACCCACAAGTTGCTGTGTCATGTGCAAAAGCAGACTGCAGGTTCAGCAAGCCATCCTGGGATGGAAACAAGTAGATCGTTTCTATTTCTTCCCTGAGATCAAAAGCTCTCCCTCTCTCTTTTCAGCTTATCTGCACTTTCCCTATTTCCACTGGGCCCAAATCAGTAAAAAAACATGGCTGTTCTTGTTTGTTTTGCCTTGTGTTCATCTCCCTCTATTGCAGTGCAACAGAGAATCCCAAGGGTCAAATGCTAACCCGGAAAGTAGCCTCTGGTCAGAGAGCAGAGCAGCAGCAAGCTGCAGGTTATTAATAAGTAATTAGTAGCCGGCAGCTCTCCACACAGTTTGGAAGGAAGGAAAGATGAGAGGTTTCCCCTGTAAGCACCCCCCAACTTTCTCCCCAAATATAATTCACACTTAGAACTTTGAACACACTCAAGCCTAGATTTACAAAGAAACAACCTGACTCGTGAGAGCGGCAATCCAGAGAAGCTGAAACCTGTGGGAAAGAATCCACAGAGCCTGGAGCCAAGGGAAACTGGGCTCAGAGGTGGGGGGGGGGGACAAGGCAAGACTTGCTTCTCTGAGAGGGATATCAGCAGTCAGACAGGGGCAGTTCGACACTTAACACCAGCACCCAACCACTCTGTGTGGGTAAGCAGTCTATTCTACCTTGGCACCAAGGGCACTGGATGGCCACAGACAGACCTGGTGAATATAGGCAGATGTGGCCTTGAAACCCAGAATGAGTAAGGCAAATGAGAAGCACCCTCATGACCTCGGTAACAATCACATCTCTCTCGGTACACAGCTATTTACTACATAATGGCATGGTGGTCAATGAAGGGCCACAGATGGATATGACACTGGACCCTTGATTTTTCTAGCCTAGTGACAATGTAGCCATCCTTGTTTGTGTAAATATACTCTGGGATTAGAGAGATGGCTCAGCTGTTAAGCAAGGGTCACAACCAAAAATATAAATATACTCTGTGACAATCACACAACCATGAAAGTACATAAAGTGCATTATTGTTCAGGGTGCGTCCCTCTCCTGAAGTAGAATGTGACTTTGTTTATGGTGTATTATGCTTTACAAACACTACTTTTCTTCAACAAAATGTACCAATGCAGGGTTCACCTTACCTTGAATTTCTATTTCTGGAAAGATTCCCATTTGACTCCTAGTTCAGTAGACCTTTGAATGATGTGGGAGAAGAAGGAAGTCCCTAAGGGACTGCCCTGTCTCAGAGCCACGATTATACTGCAGTAGCAACTTACTGTTTTGGACCAGTAAGTTTTGGGCCAGGCACTGGGGCTTCTCCTTCCCCTAGACCCCAAAAGAGTCAGGGGTCCTAGCAAGTAGTGATAGAAAATGGAATGATGCAAAACACCAAACAGAGAAAGAACATGGAAAGCAAGCCGGGGCTCAAGTGAGAAACATTTTCATCAGCTTGCTGTGAAAATAAAAGATAGGGAATGGGGAGAGAGATTCCTTAGTCCTGGCTTAGAGCCTTCAGGCTTCCCCAGACCACAGTAGGCAACGAAGACCTTGAAGTCTCTGCATAGCGGTACAAGGCCTCCCACTCTCCCTCACCTTCTCACAAGCCAGGGAGCCAGATCCCAACTCCCTTGACTGTGTTAAGAAGTTTCCCCAAAGAAAGGTGATCCTGAAGCCCGGGCCTCTAAAACCTTAACACCCTCACTGCTCAGGAGCCACACACAGAGCAAGGAATTCTCTAGTAGCAGGTTTTCTACCCTGTTCGGTGAACTTTGGACTAAGAACAGTATTGCGTTTTATTAAATGATTTTTTTTATAAGTTGCAAATACTGGGCACTTGACCTGAGGCCTCCAGGAGACACACAGATTCATGCAGCTTTATCATCCTATTCCTTGGGTTCTGCATGTTACAACCACTCATTAACTGACTCTGTGACCTTTGACTGACCACTTAACCTCCTTCTCCAACTTTCCTCATATGTAATAAAGGTCCCCTCTATCCAGTAACAGCAGCCATGTGGCAGCATGCACAGTGTTCCCAGGCTCTGGCATCCTGAATCCAAAACTAGCCCAAAGTGATGACCCCACCCCCTGAATTCCTGATTCTGTACATCAAAGCAAGGTCTGGTGTACTGCATGTCTCTAACAAATAACCCTGAAAATGTGGACACATGGTCAGAGACACTCCTACTGAAAAAAAATCAATAATAACAAAAATGTAATCCAGTCTCTTTGCATTCAATAATCCTCTGGTAAGAAACCTATAGATAATGAATAGATAGTCCCCAGACCTTGGTGGCAATGAACCTGTGGGAACTACATGAACTTGAATTTCTATTCAAAGAATGGCATTCTGCCTAAGAGTAAGCATGCGCCTTGCAAACACTAGGCATTCAATAGGTGCTGGTGCTTTATTAATTTCCACACTCCCCTGTTCTAAAATAGTCATTTCTCACCAACAAAAGCAAGTGTAAGAAAGACTGCCTACCCACACTGGGCAGTCGGACTGTGATTCATATTGGGTTGCTGTCGAACAAGGTTTCAATCCAAATCTGATATCTTCATCCAAAGCTACGGTTTTCTGGCTCATGCAGACAAAGCTGTGGAAAATGCTAACCCAGGACACTGCCAGCAGTGAGATCCAAGCTGGCACCTGAGTTTTCTATTTCCTGAGAAGGCTTTCTGTCATTATCAGTAGCTTTGGGGTCAACTGCCTGAGAAACAACACAAGACTCAAAGGCCAGGCAATGGGTGGGGCTTGAGGGGGGTCAGCAGTACTCTCAGGGGCTTTGGCTCCTTACAGGGGCCTTCAGTGATGTGATGAAGATAGGAATAGGACTCAGCATGGGACTCTCAACCAGGACATTGCCACTCTACCATAAAGATCAACCAAAGGAGAAAGCACAAGAGCTGCAGAAATCCTCCTCAAGGCATGGAGGATGTGTTCCAAGCCCCCTGCTCCTTCAGCATACCCTCAGGGTTCCAGAGCTCATGTGTCCCTCCACTGTTCATATCTGCTTATATCTGGGTTCTTTGCTCCATTACCTTTGTGTTTCAGGCCATTATTAATTAAAATACAGCTCATTCAACACAGCATTGATATCTCAAAGATAAAAAAGAAAAACTTAGCACTGAGTGGGACAGGTAATCTAGACCACTTCTAATTGGCAAGAGGATAGTGCTATTATGGTTTAGATCTGAAATAGTCCCCCAAAGGGCTGTGTTGAAGGCTAAGTCTCTTGTGGGAAGTCAAAGAAGCCTCGAATGAAGGTATACTGTTGACAAGGGCATCAATACTTCAGACCCGTGGGAAGGGGCACAGCCATCGCTGGGGCGATGCTCAGAAGCTTTCTTCTGGTTCCAGCGGGAATGATGACAGTGTGTGCAAAAACCAGGAACCACAGCTTCCTTCTCCTTGGCTGCAACCTAGCCTGCTTCCCTACCAAACACTTCCTGTGGAGACTAGCTGAGCCCCCACCCCTGCTCCCCTGTGGAGTCATAGTACACTCTCTGAGGTGTCTGATTGTTGGCAGGAGCAAGCACAGCCCACCCAATCCCAGATTTTCTTTACATGTATCTATAGGTCTGTCCTTTATCCATCCTTTGCCACTCCAATCAGGATTCCAGGACAAAACCACATAGCCACACAAGGCATGGCAGTCTACCTGCTCAGAGCCATTGGCAGATACAGTAAAGTTTAAGAAGCAGGGACTCTCTCGATGTCTGTGTTCCTTGCTGCTGTCAGGATTCATTTGCTGGCTGTTATGGACAAGGCAGTCTTTTCCAATGGTATGGATGACTACAGATTCATAGTTGAGAATGAAAGACATTCAAAGCTTTTGTGACAATCCCCACCCAAAAAAAAAAGAAAGAAAGAAAGAAACAGTATAGGCAAGAAGCCATTGAAGAGAGTCCTTAGACATTGTGATGAGGATGCTTAAGTGTAGTTCTCCATGATTGATGGCTTCTGGAGAGGGGGTGGGGAAGGACTCAGTTATATTTAAGGCTGGCCACTGGGAGTAGTTTGACCATGCACCAATGAGTATACGGGCAACACAAATTAGATTTGATGTATTTGCTTTTCTTTTCTTTTTCTTTTTTTGGGGGGAAGGGTACAAGAGTGGGAGGGTGGACCTGGGAGAAATGGGAAGCAAGTACGGTTGGGATGCATTGTGTAAAATTCCAAAATAATAAAAATATTATGTTGGGGGTGAAAATGTAGGGCCTCATGACCAGTCTTCTAGTTATTGGGGTGTGACCTGTGAGGAGATTGTAGGAACTTGACCTTTCCCTCTATTTTTCCTACTCTGACCATGAATTGTACCGGTTGCACCACCATGCTATTCCTACTAAATTATGTGACTTCCACCCAGGTGCAAAAGCATCCGACCAGGTGTCCTTGGACTGAAACGCTATGGTCTTTGTTAGTTGTCTCATTTGTTGAAGTAATGGGAAGCTGGCCAACACATGTGAGTGGCTTGTACTATGTGGCTCCCCCAGACAACAAGTAGTCACAACAGAAAGAGCACAGACCAGGATGATGCATCATTTCTTCCTACCTTGCAGAATCGTAAGCCATTTAAAGCTTAGGGACCCTTTACCTTTAGACTTTCTATTTGCATTTTCTGGGCTATGGTTGAGCTTGGAGTTTAGTAGAAACTGGAAAACTAGCAGGTGAGTGTGGATTGCTGGGTGTATTCAGAGCTTGCTGTGTGTATTCAGAAGCCACTTTATCTGCATTTTGGCAGGGACTCAAAGCAGCAGAGTGGGAAAGCTTCATCGTGGGATGAAGAAAAAGTGTCAAAAGTACCATAACGGGAGTCAGTGCTGGACACAGATCAAGGAAAGCAGGGCACCCCAAAGGGTTGGTTCGGAATGTTCTTAACTTTCTCTGATTGGTCCTTAAGCAGTCATGAAAGTTATGGAGATTGTTAGTTGTTAACAAACCTCCATTTGAGACTGATTGTTGCATAAGTTATTGTCTGGCCTTCTCAATGATTAGCAGAGAAAACAAGTCTTGCCTTCCAAAGGCTAGCATCTAAGGCATGTTTTCTAGACATGGCAGTGGTTTTCTTGGACAGCATGTTACAGGTTTTGATCAGAGTGTTGTTTTCATATATGGACTGACCACTGTCCTTTTGTATAACCTGTCTGTGTTATGTAGACATTCCAACAATTGTAATTTTCCCTGGGTAAAATCCCAAGACTTGTAAAAAAAAAAAAAAAAAAAAAAAAAAAAGGTATAAATCAAATCAGGTGCGGTGGTGCACACCTTTAATCCCTACATTTAAGAAGCAGAGGCAACTGGATCTCTGTGAGTTTGAGGGCAGCCATAGTAAGACTCTGTCTCAAAACCCTAACTTAATTAATCAAATAAAATACAAAATAGTTTGAAATAAAGAATAAAGCAAAGTATGCCCAGACCTTTAGAATCTGCTCTTCAAACCAGAAAGTAAGTAAAACATGGGAAGAGAAGATTGGGACCAGAAAGAAACAGGTGTCAGTCCTCCACAGTGTCCTGCGGTAGGCGAGGTTGCCAGTCACATCAATGGGGATGCCTGCATAGAACTAGAACCCTTGTCTACTAGCTCCCATCTCAGGACTATCCCAGACTCCAAGGAGGCTGCCCTCAGGCATCTCGGATGGAGCTTGATAGTTATCACTGAGCTCCTAAAACAGACTTTTATCATCTCTGAACTCCAGAGGGCACTTGGGGAGTGTTGCATTAAACACCATCTACCACTCCAAACACCATTTCCTTATCTGGAA
Organism: Phodopus roborovskii; assembly: GCF_943737965.1. NCBI lineage: Eukaryota > Metazoa > Chordata > Mammalia > Rodentia > Cricetidae > Phodopus > Phodopus roborovskii. The sequence continues at coordinate 1,606,582 of NW_026126623.1, read as the reverse complement.
ATAGCAAGGCAGACAATCATCTGTCCACAGAGCCTCCCAGACTGCCATGTGACTGCTTCATGGTCACTGTGTGCCTGTTGTGAGTGCTCAAACAGAGAGTTCCCTGTTAGGATCAACAGGAGAGTTGATGGTGGGACTAAGACATTCTGCACAGAACAAATCACCTCACCCCGGTGAGTGCCTGTTCCAAAAGGAAGCCCTGAAAATGTAATCCCTAGTGGCTCCAAACTACTACAACAACTTCCAGAAAACAGCAATTTAATGGGTCCTCACAACAGGCCAGGCGTGTGGTCATGCAAATACAAGATCTTCCTTAACAAGAATCAGCAGAGAATGGCTTATCTATCTATCTATCTATCTATCAGGTTAAGCAAACAAATAAATGCCATAACTAAATACTATATAAGATCTAGATCCTGTTTTGCTTCCCACTGTCAAAATAAACACAATGGTCCTGGCATTCTGTCCAGACAGTAAAGGAAAACAGGCAGGCAGAGCACAAGTTAAGACTGAGGTTCTGGTATCCATCCTGCCATGTTTTTCAGTTACAGGCCTGGGTCTCTTCTAACAGATGTGCTTGTGTGTACCTTTGAAAGCAGCTAACCTCTGCATGGTCACACCCAGAGCAAGGCAGGGTTGTTTTACCTATTTGTTTTGCATTTTGTTTGGGTGTGAATTGTTAGTTGTTACCTTGTTTATGCACTAGGAAGCAGATCCACAATCTCTAGGAGGCCAAGGCATTACCACAGGGCTAAACTACTGTCCCTAAGGATCCTCAGTTATTGTTAAAGATGTCTCTCTCTCTCTCTGTGTGTCTCTGTGTGTGTGTGTGTGTGTGTGTGTGTGTGTGTGTGTGTGTGTTCCATTTCCACTGTTTTGAGGAATGCTCCCAGTGTGAATTGTCTTAGAATTCATAATTCTAAATAGAATTCACAATTCACAAATACTTTTTTGGGATTGATTTCAAAAAGTCACTCAAAAATAGTTCAATAGTTCAATTAAATGCACTTCTTTGTTTTGATGATTACACTACAAATGCCTTGTTTGGATACTTCCTGCCTCTAAGCTACCTTCCTAATGATTTGACACTTTAACACAGTTCCTCATGTTGTGGTGACACCAAATCATATAAGTATTTCATTGCTACATCATAACTGTAATTTTGCTACTGTTGTGAGTCATAATGTAAATATCTGATAGGAAGGATATCTATATGCAACCCATGTGAAAGGGTCTTTCGTCAATCCCCCAAGGAGTCAAGACCCACTGGTTGAGAACTTGTGTCCTAAGCAGAAATGAACACGTAGTAAGAGCTATTCACATCTTCCTCACTCACCTTCCCCTGTAGATATTAAGAACAAAGCAGAACAGATTTAGAAATGGCAAGGATATTTGACCATTGTCTAAGGTGTCTAATGTTGAGGTCGCTGCCTGATGGTATTGACTTATCCTGGGCTTGAATGCCCAACATGTCCCTGGGAACTTGTGCTAGAGCATGCACTCCATTCCTAGAGGAGCTGGTGCTTGGCATTCTCCCAGAACAGTGCATGGAAAGTGATGCCCTAACTACTTCCAAGAGTGTACCACTTCCCATCATTCACAGCTTAAGGTAAATTCTGTGCTCGAATTCACACAGCCGCCCCTTTTTCTGGGTTGAGAGTGCAACTTTTATGCTACTTTCTTTCAAGATACCTTTTTGTTCACATACATCTGTCCACATGGTTGTAGTATCTACAGAGCCCTGGAGAAGGTCTTGGATTCCTTTGGAGCTGGAATCACAGGTTATGAGCCCCATGAAATGAGTCCTAGGTTCTGAACTCGGGTCCTCTCTTAACTTCTGAGCAACCTCTTCAGCCCCCAAAGTGGGTTGTTTGTTTTTTTATTTTTGTATCTTCTTGTTTTTTGTTTGTTTGGTTGGTTGATTGGTTGGTTGGGTTGATTTGTTTTGTTTTGTTTTTACATGTATCTGGGTCACAAGCTAGCCTAGTTAGGGTTACTATCACTGTGGTAAAACACCATGACTAAAGCAAGCTTAGTAGCAAAAGGGTTTATTTGGCTCACACTTCCATATCACTGTTACTAATTCAAGATAGGTTGGAGTAAGTTAAGAATGTGAATTGTGATACATAATCACCACTAACAATAGAAAGAAACATAACTAAAAGGACAACTTAAAAAGCCACAGGATACCCTCTCCTTCCTCTGGCTCTCCTGCCCCTTGTCACCTTTGACAGGTAGGAGACATGACCCTGAGGTCACTGAGTGGGAGAGCTGATCCTGCTCCTCACCATTTGCAGCAGTAGGGAAGAGAATAGGGCCTGGTGGTGTGGGTGCGGGTGAGCTGGCCCAGAAGGCCTAAGAGCAGGAAAACTGACCCCTCTCCTTGCTGCCTGCTGCATTGGCTAAGCTACCTGGAGCAATGCTAGAGAGCTCACCCTGATGGTGATGATGAGGGAAATCTAGCAGGCTGACCAACCCAGCTACCACCCAGGCCCAGAACCAGAACTATGAGTTAGCCCAGTCCAACACCCACTTCATCTATGATCTGCTGGAGCATGTGAAGAAGCCAGACCTACAGACCCAGAGTTTCAGTATCACGACAACACAAGGCCACAACAGTATAACCAAGGGGAGTCCTAGTGAGGAGCCAGGAGGGTGTAGCAGAAGCCAGGGGCCTCGAACCAGACCAATGACTCATTGCAATGAACACTTACAACTAAAAATGTATGGTTTACAGAGTATACTGTGTGACTTAGTGGGCCACACTATAGTTCCACACTGAGTTTTGCTTATTTGTTTGTTTGTTTGTGGGGGGATTCATTTTGTTGTTGTTTTTGTTTTTTGTTTTGTGCTTTTGCCTTTCTTTTAAATTTTATTTTATTTTATTTTGGGGGCAGGTTGCAGGGACAGAAGGGAGATATAAAGGGATGGCAGATTGGGATGCATGATATGAAATCAACAAATAATCAATAAAAGTTAAGAAAAAACAAGATATAACATCATACATATATTCTGTCTGGAAGAAGGCTTGAAGCTAACCTGGGGATGTGTGATTCTGTAAGTCCATCTAATTGAGATGTAAAGTCCCCCTGTTCAAGGCCTACCTGGGCTACAAAGAGAGATAACGGTCATCCTAGATAACTTGTCAAGACCAAATAAAAAAAATTAAAAGGATTAGGTACATAGTCCAACAGTAGAAAAAAAGGAGGTGTGTATGTACCAACTAGCTGCCTATTTTTTGTATGTATATGTTGGAGGAAGGGAGGGAGGGAAGGAGAAAGGTGGGGAGGATAGAAAGGGGAAAAGGAGACGAAAGGAAGAAAATGAATAAAGAAGAGAAAAGCAGGAAAAACAAAATAAAAACAAGTTGTACAAAATGAAAACAATGATGGACATGTCAATGATGACATGCCATGTCAAGTCAGCACATTAAACGTTAATCAATTAAACTCTCCAATAAAATAAAAATATTGATAAATCATACTTATTGAGAAAATTCATGGCCCAACGGATGATAATTATAAACATTCACTGTAAAAATAGCAGCATATCTAGTTTAAAGATATACATTAAAGAACTACCATACTACCAATCTTTTAAGTGCTGTATTAACATCAGATAAAGTATAACAATATATGGGCAGCACTAAAAGCTCAAAAGCAATGGTTCATGTTTATGGAATGAATTCTTCAAATCGACACTGTCGTCCTATGTGTACGTGTAATTATACCCGAGATTCAAAAATTCACTAAGCAGCAATTGACAACACCAAAGAGAGGAATAAAGACGTTCACAAATACAACTGAAGAGGAGACCCTTTTCCCTTAGCTAAATGTTCAAAGACTGTTTTTGTTTTGTTTTGCTTTTAGTTAGAAGCCATATAGTTGTAACGTCCCTGTTAAGGATTAAGGAGAGGGTCAGAAAAATCAAAAGTAAGCCCACTTTTTTGAATTGAAAAAATATGGTGTTATTGACATAAAATCTCACTGCATGGCTTAAACAATGGATTACTTTTAGCTAAACAACGGTGAGCAGACATCATGTGAAAGGGAACTGAACACAACCCGGCACAAAGATATACAGATGTGAAAGGAGGGTATGCAGAGGGCAGTAGCAATGGAATTTAATTTCCATTGCACTAAAGAAAAGTAAACCAGACGTTTGGAGCACTGTGCCCAGCTAAACCTTCATTCAAGAGTAGAATGAAACAAGACTCTGAGTCAAACAGGATTTGTCTCAGGTTCTTACTGAAAGAAAACACAAAGGTTGTTCTTCAGGTTAAAACAAAGGGGACATAAGGAAACCCGTAAGATACAAGGGCAATGAAACCCAAAAAGAAAAAAAAAAGTGAATTAAATAACCATGTAAATAACTCTGAATTAGTAATGTGTCAGTAGATTCTTTAAAATTCTAGTATTTATACATGAAGGTGGAAGACATGGGGAATTTAAAACATTCTAAATAAAGTCTTTGTGATCATTTAAAAAAAAAGGAAGCAACAGTTATACTAATGAATTTGTTCAGTTTGAAAGGCCAAATATAATTTTAAGGGTAGAAAGAAACAAATTATATAAACTTTGAAATAGATGAGGAAGGGGATTTTGTTTTTCACACTCAACTTTAAATGATGACAAAAAAAGTTTAGAACAAAGCATTGAAATAGGTAATAAAAAAGACTATGGTATAAATATATCTAAACAAATTTACAATAAATATAAATGGATCAAACCCTCCAGTTAAGAATTAACTCTTCTCAGTTTGAATTTTCTAAGTGAGCTATACATAAAAGTCTACTGAATATATGTATGTAAGCATAATACAGTTTCATGTTTTTTAAAGTCTGGTAAAACATAGAGTACAATCTTATTGTAACATCTTAAACTATATTAAACAATGTCCTAGCTCTTTTATGGACATTAACACATGTAGGACTAATAATAAAACATTTACAGTATTGTATACCAATATTAAGATTGCAGTAATTTCTAAGGAAAATGGAGTGGAGTTGATGCTGGACACAGGGATAGGCATGAATTTCAATACCTGTAAATTTCTATTTCCTTTTTAGCTTTAAAATACACATGTAGCAAAAATAAGTTTAATTGGCTAAGTTCACATTACATTTATGGGCATATTTAAAACATGTATGTCCTGAGAAAAGAAAAAGCAAATAACTGAGTAAAATAAAGTAATATAAGGTAATTTCAATTTTATTGTCATTGCCAAAATACTGTGTTAGAAATATATATAAAATATATTTCTTAAAATTTTTGTAAAAAATGTTAATGTTAGAATAAGAAAACATTTTCTAGTCAATAACAATAATGAATTTTTTTCAGAGAGAGACTCCTACATGAGGTAAGTAGAGAAACTTCACACCATCAAGGCAGTGACCTAGCAGAGAAGGGTGGTCAACAACTGACTGCTTCAAAATAGCTATTAGAGAGGAATCTGGGGGTATCAAATTAATGTCCATAAAGAGCTCCTGAGCAAATTGGGAGCACCGGGAGAAGGGGGAGGAAGGGCAGAGGATAACATGAGGGATCAGGAAGATCAAGGTGAGGGAAGAATACAGAAAAAGAGCAAGAAAAGAGATACCTGAATAGAGTGAGCCATTAAAGATTTAAAGAGAAGTCTGGCACTAGGGGAATGCCCAGAGAACCACAAGGATGACCCGAACTAAGAACCTAAGCAATAGGGGAGAGGCTACCTTAAATGCCCTTCCTCTATAATGAGATTGATGACTACCTTAAATGCCATCCTAGAACCTTCACACAGTAGCAAATGGAAGCAGAAGCAGAGATCTATACCTAACACTGAGCGGAACTCCTGGAATCCAGTTGTAGAAAGGGAGGAGTGATGAGCAAAGTGGTCAAGACCAAGCTGGGGAAACCCACAGAAACAGCAGATCTGAACAAGTAGGAGCTCACAGACACAAGTTCCCCTGGGGAACCATCAGGGGTCTGAACCAGGCCTCCTGCACAGTGGGTGTCAGTTAGGAGACCAGGGCAGTCTATGGGTCCTCTGGCAGTGAGACCAGTATTTATTCCTAGTACAGACTTTGGGAGCATATTCCCTATGGAGGGATACTCTCTCAGCCTAGGTACATGAAGGAATGCCTAGGCCCTGCCCCAAATGATGTGATAGACATTGATGATCCCCCATGGGAGGCCTCACCCTCCCTGGGGAGTGGATGGGTGGTGGAATGGGGGGTTGGTGGGGAGCGTGAGAGGATGGAAAGGAGAGAGAACTGGGATTGGTATGTAAAATAAGACTGTTTTCAATTTTAAAAATCTATGAAAAAATTAATGTCTGTGATAGATATGCCAATGACCTCAATCTTTATACATTTACCTATGCATTTGAGTATCATGCTTAAACCCCAGAATATGTGCAATTCCTATTTATCAACTAAAATGGAACTTCTTAAAAGCTAAATCAAGACCTTCATTGGCAGACCTTTATCTTAGTAAGTTTTCTAGTCAGTATGTATCACTAATTCAAGAATCATTCTACATCACAAAGTCTAAATTCTGATAACGTTCCAAAAGCCAAGATTCGCGTCCAAGTCAGAGTTCGGTCCAAATGTGTGTGCTTTCCCTACAGTGTTCATTTCTCTCCACTCACTAAGAATCTGTGTTCCAAAGGCTTGGCTTCCCCACCCGTGTGCTGGAGCAATCCCCTGGGGAAGCTGCTCTTCAGTCCCATGGAAAACTACATGGCTGCTCTCCATAAACTTACCTACAATGGTGTTCTAATTCCACATTTACCAGCCTACTCAAGAGCATGAAACAAATTCCAAAACATAAAAGTTCTTACTTCCCTAAAAGCATTGTGTTGAAATCTTAGCTCCTTTCACCATGTAAATGTCTCTTCCGCACAGCCTCAAGTACCCACATGAAGAATGTTATGAATAATTAAGTTTGTCTAGTGTATGTTGAACATGAAGACATCTCCTGACCCATGCAGATCCTGTGTTTGTTACTAACTCAGATCCATTACAAAACCAACCCCAATACATGTCACATTGAGCCAGAAACCAGAAGTAGAGAATAGTCTCTTCCTTGTTTTCTTTGCCCGGCTTGTTAGTTGGTTAAGTAACTTGCTCCCTAAGAAGTGTTGTTTATCTATCTAGAGATTTCATCCATAACCCATCTCCTTTAACTATTGCCAGCATCCACACAGAGCCCTTTAGGCTATGTTCCTGCTTCTTTGCACACTAAAAACCACAGAAATCTAAGGCAACTTCCAAGGAAGCTGGGTTTTTTGGGGGTTGTTTGTTTGTTTGTTGTTTTGCTTTTTTCTTCTTTGTTCTTTCCCTGCTCGTTTTTCCCCCTTGTCATTCATTAGTTTCTTCCAATTGCTCTTCTTCTAACTGTGTTCCCTGGGCTCCTGTCTGTGGTTACTTCCCACACATGAAACAAAGCAAATCGTATTTGTGGTCAACCAAGCTGCTCTGAGCACTGTGGCACATACAGAAGTGGCTTATGGCTGTAGATCACAGCTTAACCCTCCAGGACTTCGAAAGTGGGGCTCTTGTCCCACAGACTCTACATTTACTTTAATTCACAATTATAACCCCACCTCAGGAGCTTACACACATCCTAACAGCCCTGTAAGGTGGGCACTACAGTTTACCTTCCCTGAGTCTAACGGACAGAAAACTCCACAGTTTCCAAACTTCTCTATCTTCCATTTGTACATTTAGAGACAGTGCACATGAAGTTTCTCTGCTATCACAAGACAGTCATCCCAGCCTAAGGGATTTAATCAGGACATTGTTTAAACAGGAGTCTCTTATGAATAATCATCCCTACATCACTCAGCAAACTACCCTCTAAGAAGGCAGAAAACCCCCAGAAGACCAAAAGACAGAATGGGGCATCAATGTAAAACAGTCCATAGAAATTAAAGAGCCAGGCATTGAAGACTGGCCTGTGGTCATAAACACAGCTACATCTGGTCCTCACATGCTTTGATTGTAAAAGTGTGGGCAACTGTAAAAAGCTCCAGTGTGCATAGGAAAAAATGTTTTGGAGAAGCACCTTGTGAGGGGCTTTCTGGACACCTTGGGGAAGCAATGACGATGCTCATCTTCAAGACCCAGAAAAGAGTGCAAGAGGAGAAGAATAAGTTTAGCTTTCCACCAAGGTCTGGGTGCACTGAGAGTCACAGAAGGAGTGAATATGAAAGAATGAATGCAACATTCCCAATGACCCATGCTGCTCACTGTGAGGCTGCAGCTGCGGTCCCCAGGACCAGGTGACCAAGCACAAACCAAAATTCTGACGCAGACAAAGCAGGGCACTTGGATTTTCCTAACATAGAGTGTAGGGAGCCGTCCCGGCATTCTCCATTACAAGATGGCGCCTGCATCCTGCTGGCGTTAAGAGTAAATAAGTCAGTGCACAGGTGCAGGGTGATTTTCCCTCCCTTGGCCTCTGCCTCTCCCATGGCGTCATATGGGCCAATGGGCTGCAGCCAATCAGGAGGTGACACGTCCGAGGCGAGGTTGTAAACCTATATAAGGGTTGGGTTTTGGATGTTTGGGGTCTCCGCTCTGTAAGCTTATGCTCTCCCTCTCAAGATGCATTAAAGCTTTACTGCAGAAGGATCCTGCGTGTGCTGAGTCGTTCTTGCTGGCGAGACGGTAGCGCGGGACAACAGAGCTTGTTATCTATGCATGTGTCAGACAAGAGACTAGACCTGACAGAAAGCCTCTAACGGGAAGTGTTTCACTGATGTATTATTATTCCGATAATGTTGATGCCCTCTGGTGCCATGTTGAAGAGGCAGCATTGTCTGTCACAGGGCAGATGGCAGCACCAGTGATTGTGCTGGGAGCTTTCTGGCACCTTGCACTACAGGTTTGATGGACAATGAAAGTCTCACAAACACACTATTGTCCACTGAGGACCTTCCGGTGCTGTGGACTATGAAAAGACTAAAGTCACTGTTTCTACATATGGGTCAAGAAGTCACTGTATCCTGGAGTTAGATCACTCTCCACAGCAGTGATCATGGCCCCACTCGCCTTGACTCACCTTCCATTTGTAAGGAAGTTTTAAAATTTGCATCACCCATTTTATTTACTACAAATGTTTTAAGTGGCTTCAGCACCTGTTGCTCATTTATACTAGACAAGGTGTTTGGTGAATTAAAAAATAATCTTGTGACTCTTATGCACACAGAATTGGTGGTTACCTGTTGCAGGTGACCCTGCTCAGACACCCTTGGAGGAGGGGGTGAGAAGATGCAGCACCAACAACACAGGCACTGGGAGTCAGTGAGTAGCAGAGCGTGCTGCAGAGTCTTTATTAAGGCAGTTAGACCCGCCTTTGTACCCCCTCCCAAGGTCCCATTGGCTCAGGCGGCTGACTCTGCTGCATGTCCTTCCCTCATTGGTGTCTCTGGTCAGGTGTCTCTTTGTCAGCAGTCTCTGGGCACAGAGGCAGGCTTGGCTCAGGGAGGAAGTGCCTGCCATGCATGCTCATGCAGGCTGGCCTGGGCACCTAGGCAGGGCAACTACAGCTCGGGTAGGCTGGCTGCAGTTTCTCCTACAGTTCCCAATGCGTTCATTGCTTCAGAAATGGATTAAGGAAATTTTAGATGTTCTGTCATGCATGGATCTATACAGGGTCCTTATAAAAGAAAATTTGAATTTTAGGGACTTGGGGGAGAGAGTCAGCTGGAGTCTTAGTATGAGGTGGAGTTCTATTCATTATTTTTTAACAGTTGAAATAAGTCAGGCACAAAAAGACAAATACCGAAGGATCTCACCAGTCAAAAGTGGAACTCGCAAAAGTAGACAGAGAGTAAAAAGTGTCACCAGGAACTAGGGCTGAAGGGAGCTGGGAATTTGGTCAGAAGAGTCAAAATTTCAGTTAGGGAGGATAAGTTCAAGGTAACTGTCCTGGTTAGGTTTTCTATTGCTGTGAAGAGATGCCATGACCATGGCAGCTTTTGTAAGGAAAACATTTAATTGGGGTGGCTCACTTCCAGTTTTAGAGGTTCCGTCCACTAACATCATGATGGGAAGCATGGTGGCAAGATAGCAGACATGATGCTGGAGGAGTGGCAGGGAGTCCTACATCTTACAGGCAACAGAAAGTCAGGTGAGACACTGGGCAGTATCCTGAGCATAGGAAACCTCAAGGCCCACCCCCACAACGACACACTTCCTCCAACAAGGCCATACCCACTCCAGCAAAGCCACACTTCCTCATAATGTCATTCCCTATGAGGTTATGGAGGCCAATTGCATTCAAGCTACCACAGTAACTACTCTACCACATGGTAACTGGAATCCACCTGTACTTGAATACTAATAAAAACAAAAAAAATGTTCTCTATATGTTCCAACCACAAAAAAATAAGGAGTCTACATTGTAATGATTGTTTTAATTAGCCATTCCACAATGCATGTATATTTGAAACCACATTATTTGCCACATATGCATAATGCATACCACATAATAAAAAAGTAAAAAAAAAATAAATAAATGGACAATACAATGAGATGTGGGCTCCTGCTCCAGAAATATTCACAAATTCCTTCTTAATGGCTGAGAAACAGAAGCACTGAGCGTGACAGTACCTTTACCTTTCTCACTCCCAGAAAGTGTTAGTCCTAGAAGTGCCACACTCAGCCTCCACGATATATTCACCCTTTTAAAAAAAACTGGTAAAGGCAGAAAAAAAGAAAAGCAGAACCATGGTCCAGCCACTCAGACAGAATGGGAATACACAGTTTCTCAACAGTGTGAAACCCGTGTGACAAGCAAATTCATTAGAACATGTCGTTTTCTTACAATCGGCTCTTTGGCAGGGCGTGGGGTTGGTTTTAAGTTATCTTAATTTTGAAAAAAAAAAAGATTTATTATGAAGATCCTTTAGCTCCAGATTTCCTTGGTTTATTGAACTTGGAAATTTAGGCAATGGTAGCATCTAGAAAAAAAAATCAATTCACATCAGGAAATTTTTAGAAGTACAAGCTTCAGAATATCTTACAGTCAACTGGCTCTAGGTTGACATCACAAACCTAAAACACTGTTAAAAGTTTTTAATTGTTAATAACATGGATACATCTGTGTCTGTGTAGAGTATGAACATATACATACAGTTGGCCCCAAAGGCCAAAGAGAGTGTCAGGTCCCTTGGAACTGGGGTTATAGGCAGTTATGAGCCACTCCATATGGGTACTAGGAACTGAACTCCAGTCCTCTGCTAAGAACAATGTGAGTTATTAATTCATCTCCCTAGCCCCTAAAATGTAATGAAAATGCTGCCACAGCCTAAGGAATTCCAGAGCCCACAAAGCCAGTTAGGCTCAACAAGTGTCCTTAGCCTGGTTTGATTTGCAAACAGAAGCACACATTAACTTGAGCCATTTGTTGTAAAAGCATGCATCAAGGGAAATAGAGCTAAAATTTGGTCATCAAAAAGCAGTCACAAAACCAGGAATTTCCAGCAGGGCAGATACAGTAAGGCAACTTTACAACTACAACCACTCAAATCCATTTTCTTTGTAGTAGTTCTCCATTCACACTGTAAAGCCCCCGGCCCTTCTTCAGCAGAGGAGGCCCTGCTCGCCCTCTGATATGAACCTTTCTAATTCATGAATTGCTGTTTGCCCAAAAACTTGGAATTTACACTGTGCCTTCATTTATGGTTTAACATCATTCAGCATCTAAAGCTATATAGTTCACCAAAGAAAAATATAAACCGTGATGCATGTGCCTTATCTAGAATATCATTCAAAAAAGATTGTGAAAACTTACATTTTTTTTACTTGGCTTAAAACGACAGTGGTCTCTCTTCTTCCTGTGTGGTACAACAGCCTATGAGGCCCTGTGGATACCATAGCTAAGGCTATAATACTTCTAAGGGCCTTAGAAATGAAAAATACAAATTTTAGGTAATTTAAGTCTTAACACAACTTTTACCACAACACAATAAAATGCGGTTTTTAATATTTTTATGACAAAAAGAGCTGGCAAGATGAAAGTGACTCAGACCGCATAGAAACCAGGGTGCCTCCTTCCTTTCCTTTTCACAGCTTCTGGGAACCCCAGGCACTTTTTGAGGAGCCAAGAACATGGCTTCCCAGACAACAAAAGGAGGCCACTGCTGCTGAGAACTTGCCATGTGGCCAGTGTGTGTGACTTTCATACTATACAGGAGGACAGGTGATTCTCCAACAAGATGCATCAATAGTGGCCGTGCTGAAATTTGAAAATCTATAAAGAAGATGGCTCTGAAGACATGCTGTCAGCTCTCTCGGTTTGGGTGTGACTCTAGAGGGATACAAATGCCATGTCGGGTGGTCAAGGAGCCCCTACAATGAATGACCACTGCCGGGTCAAACCTTCAATGTGGACAAAAGAAATCCAGTTTTCTCAGGCTATAGTTTGAGTTGTTCCCAGAGCCCACTGCCAACATACACACTTTCTATTCCAAGGTAACTATCTGGGCCGCTTCCTTCACTTCCCTGGGACTTGAGACACCACTTTCACAATGCCATAGCCTACGGACTGGACACCAACACCCAAGTTACTTCACACACTTCAGCTCTAAAAGTAGCCCCTGACACAGGTTCCCCCACCCCCATCCCCAACCCACCTATTGGAGCCTCTACTCACAGTGTATGTCACCCGCCAGATCAATCCCATACCCCTCAGTGCAGTAAGAAACCAAGACTAATAAATCATTGCCCACTCTCAGTCCACAGATGGTAACTGTAGTTCAATGCAGGTAATTATTAAAAAAATGACTTTTGGAGCAAAAAAAATCAAAACATGTGAGTATGTGTCTAATAGAAAAGGCTTGCAAAGAGATTTGGGAGTTCTAATGACTCTGAGGAGCAGGTGAAAGGTCTCAGAGCCTGACAGTAGTGGGGCAGCCTGATTGACAGGATCGATCCTTTCTTTCCTCCAAGATCACCAGGCCCTGCATCCACTCGCCTCCAGTCCCTTGTGCCAGGCTGTTGGGCGGGGGAAGCCGGAGTGTTCCCTCTTGCTTTAATGTGTTGCAGGGGGGAAAAAAGCCCCCACAAACCCATCAATTACCAAGGCTGTCAGCACTGAGGAGGTGTCGGGACAGTGACAGGGTTAGGTAAAAGCCTCAGGGGCTACACTGAAAGAGTTCCTGGAAGTGTTAAACCACTCTTTATAGCCTTGCCTCCTGTTCCCTGTTACACCCCCTGGAAAGAAATGTGTTTTTCTTTTCCTTTTAACTTTCACAAGGATGTTTGTGGTGTGTGCAGAGAGCGGCATGGATGACAGGTCTTTATTATTTCAGCTGTCACTCATTAGGGAGATCGGTCCTTCCTGAAGCTTGAAGTTCTTTCCCTGGTCTCCAAGCAAACACAGACTGGTTGGTGCTTCAGTTCTCCATTTCATGAAGAGACATCTTCTCAGAAGACTGCAGCCACCCTCCCCATCCCCCCTTAACTAAGAAAAAAACAAACCCCTCTCGGATCCCTAGTATCATTCTATCCATTCAGGGACGAAGGAGGAATTCTGGATGTCATTCAAGTTGAAAAATTTTTGATCAATAAAAAGATTCCTATTTAAATAAATACATAAATAAAAGATTATTATTAGTTTTCTAATGTAAATGGCCTCATACAAAATCAGAATTACACTATGGTTCTGTTAGCCACTTCCAACAAAAATTGTTCACCAAAGTGCTTCCACACTCTGAAGAAGAATACAAATATCCCTTGGTGGCCAAATAAATAGCCTATGAGTATGTTAATTCAACCAATGAGCAACTAAAAATGCAAAATAATTCAATCACTCATTCAACAGAATAGATCTGTCCTTGTATTGCCCAGTGGTTGTTCCTGGAGTGGGAACTCTGCCAGGAAATGTGAAAGGCATTCCGAATACCAGAATCAAAGTTGGGTAGGGAGATAGAGACAATCTTGGAGGAGCTGAGGAAGGGGAAAGAATATGGCAGAATACCACAGCACTCGTGCCCTGAGACAACTTCCTTCCTTTCTTTCTTTTATTTTAGTCACAGCAAGAAAAAATAGAATTTGTGTATGCAAATGGAAGAAAATGGCACTATAAGATGCCCTCTTACCCAGAAGAAGGGGCAAGTCATGTGAATTCAAATGCGGAACTCACCGTAAGCTGTGGATGATGGGAAGTGGTACACTCTTGGAAGTAGTTAGGGCATCACTTTCCATGCACTGTTCTGAGAGAATGCCAAGCACCTGCAACTCTAGGAATGGAGTGCGTGCTCTAGCACAAGTTCCCAGGGATGTGTTGAGCATCCAGGCCCAGGGTAAACCAACACCGCCAGGCAGCAAGGCAATGGCCTCAATGTGCCTGGCACCTTAGACACTGGTGAAATACCCTTCTTGCCATTCCTAAAGCCATGTCCTGCTTTGTTCCATTCTTTTTCACATTTTTAATTGATTCTTAGGATCCTTCATATCATTCACCCCAATCCCACTCATTTCCCAGGCGCTCTATGCCTGCCCTCCACTCTTGTAGCCTCCCCCAACTCAAAAGAAAAAAAGAAAAAGAAAAGCATTTCACTCCTCCATCTTCCCTGCCTCTCCGTCATATATTCTTTTGTTGGAGTGCCCTTGGGAGCTGCAGTGTCCCTCAGTATACACTTTTGCCCAAACAGCTTTATTTGCAATGTTTGCTGCAATGAGGTGTTGGTGTTAGTGTTCAAGGCCTCTGGCTTCTGCCACACCATCAATACTGGACCCTCACCAAAACACTCCTCTCAGATATCCTGCTGTTGCCCCAAGTGACTGAGACCCTGCGACTATGGTTCTTCAGGACTGGTCCCTTCACACACTCCATCAGGTTATAGATGGGGTATATTTTGGGGTGGGCCAACTCAAAGCCCTGGTTGCGAGCCTGAGTGGTAACTGAGTTGGTCGGCCTGGGCCTCCACTGGGACCACCTCCCTCAAGCACAGGTCAGGGCTAGCTCTCCCACTGAGGCTGCCAAGGAGGAAGGGTTGTTCTCCCAGGGATGTTTAAGATCTGGGACCAGCTCTCGAATGCCCACACCATTGGGCATTGGAGGGGTGGCCGCTGTCCCACTAGGGCAGCTGATGAGGGTCAAGGCCAGTTCTTGGATGCCCAGGCCACCCAGGCCAACTCTCCCATGGCCCCCAGCAGCAACTCAGGTCACAGTTATCACCACAGACCTCAGCTGCAGTTGAGAAACAGACTCAGATATGGCTGCAGCTCAGGCCCAGACAGCATGATGGTCCCGGGTGGCAGCATAGGTCACTCAGATTAGTATGGTCCTGGCGGCAGCTTGGTCCTCAGACATCAACACTGCCTCAGGTGGTGGCCTCAGCACCGGCCATCCACACGGCTTTTGGTGGTAACACAGGCCACAGACATCAACACAGATCCCAGCTTCAGCAGGATAGCACGAGGCCCAGACATCATCACATGGCCCCAGGTGGCAGTATAGGCCACCCACGTCAGTCTGTCCCTCATTGCCATCTCTACTGAAGTTCCGCTACTCTCCACAAAGCATGAACCACTTTGCTGTTCCTCTCCTATTTCTGTACCACATACCTGTTGGTCACAGTGGCACCACCCTGTCAGGACCTCAAGGGGGCAGGAGGGCCTGTGGATATCTTCCAGCCTTTCCCGGCATCTCAGCTTTGTTCTTATTACATACAGGGCAAGGTGAGGGAGAAAGATGCAAACTGTCCTTATCACGTGCTCATTTCTGCTTAGAGGCAGGAAATATCCAAACATGGCATGTGTCATGTAATCATGGAAACAAATGAGAACACATTTAGTTGAAATGTCAAATGATTTTTGAGTCAACCCCAAAGAAGTGTTGAAGAATGTGTTGTATTTATGAACTCTAAAACAACTCATACTGGTAGTTCCTCAAAACACTGAAAATGGAATACACACACACACAAACACACACACACACACACACACACACGCGCGCGCGCGCACACACACACACACGTTATCAGGGTTGTTTTGTTTCCTGGAGCTCATACAGATAACAGGGCCAACAGCTCCAATTTAATTAGCACCTATTCATCCCAAGGCTTCTCAAGGTAAGTTCCAAAAGAGTTGCAATCATTTGCTCTCTCAGGCAACAGTGCCAAAGTAAAAGATGAAAAGAAACAAAAAAAGAAAGACTCCATTTTAGATGTGCCAAAGAAAAACTGCTGCAAGACCAAATAACCTTGAGTATCTGCCATATGCCTGTTACATGAGTGGTACACGGAAAGAAAGAAAAAGAAACCAAATTCAAAAGCAACCGATACAATGAAACACCTTGGGAGCTTAGCTAAACCCCTCGTGGGGAACTGCTCTCTGAAAAGTTTCTAACACAGTCCAGGGAGAAAACCAAGCTTGTGAATATGGTTAGGTTAGAAATAATGAAGAGGTTTTGTAATGGCCCATAGTGTACATCGCACTTCTGGGGTAGAAGGCTGCCTGGGTCAAGACCCCAGCTGGAACACGGAGTCACACTGGGAAAGGCTGTTCCCTCATGTCCCTGACCATCCAGATGGAAATTAAAGATCCCAGGATACTTTTCAAATTAGCCCAGGGGATCAGGCAGCTGTCTGGGCCAACAGTCCCTGGTCTCAATAAAACTCAACTTAATGTTCCCGGCTGGGAAGGAGCCGCTCTCAAATATAGAAGAGAATTTGTGTTCATGTGCACAATTATTAGACCGTCCTTGGAGCATTGTAATTACTTTATAATCCACAAGGGACTTAAGATACTTAGAAAGGAGGATGCTATGAAAAAGTCAATTTGATTGTAATTTATAATTGAATTTATCCATGGAGAAACAATGCGTCATGAAATGAAGACATCTTCTGGGAGTAGATTTACAGGTGTAGGATTTATAACTAGTGGCTAAGTGCCAAGAAAATTAAAATTCCACAATAATAACTTTCAACATACATGGCTTTAGGGTTGAATGTTCATATTTAAGGGAGGGGAAGATTCTAAGCATTTTAATAGCTCAGTCACTTACTAAGTTGGTATCAGCTCAGTGTTGTGTAAATAGATCTATTATGCAATGAGTCTCCATCATCTTCCCCCAATTAGTTCTTACATGCCATGTGCTTCCCCTAAAAAGAATTAAGAAACAACAAATCATAGTAATCTCTTAGTAACTTGGTCCAAGAAAATGCTAAGAGGGTAGTAAGCACATCTTAGATGAGAACAAAAAGCATCACCAATTTAGGTACTAAAATTCCCATGGACAGCAGTAATAGACGCTTTTAAATTTCAATATTCTAGGCCAGCAAGATGGCTCAGCAGGTAAGGGTGCTTTCCACCAGGCCTGGACAAGCTGGGTTCAATCTCCTGCAAGTTGTCCTCTGTCCTGCACATACACGCGCGCGCGCACACACACACACACACACACACACACACACACACGCACACACACATGCACTCATGCATGTACACACACACCACAAATAAATAAATGGGTTTTTTAATTTATTTATTTTACATCCCAGGAGCATTTTCCCCTCCCTCCTTTCCTGCCATTCCCTCCCACTTTCCCTTTGCCCCAACTCCCTCAATCCACTCCTCCTCTGTTTCTGTTCAGAAAAGGGCAAGCCTCCCATGGGTATCAATGAAGCATGGCATATCTAGTTATGGTAAGACTAATTTCCTCCCCTAGTATTAAGGCTGGGCAAGGCAATCAGTATAGGGAAGAAGTTCCCAAGAGCCAGACAAAGTATTAGGACAGACCCTGCTCCCATTGCTAGGCCAAGTTATACAACTGTCACATATGTGTAGAGGACCCAGAGCGGTCACATGTAGGCTTCCTGGTTATTGGTTCAGACTCTGTGAGCACCTATGAGTCAGGTTAGCTGTTTCTGTGGGTTTTCATGTAATCTATCTGTCCCCTCTGGCTCCTACAATTCTTCCTCCCTGTCTTCAGCAGGATTACTCAAGCTCAGCCTGATGTTTGGCTGTGGGTCTCTGTATCTGTTTCTATCAGCCACTGGATGAAGGCCCTCTGATGACAATTGGGGTAGTCACCAATCTGATCGCAGGAGATGGCCAGTTCAGGCTACATATCCCACTATTGTTAGGAGTCTTGGCTGAGGTCAGCCTTGCAGATTTGTGGGAGTTCCCCTTGTATCAGGTTTCTACCTGGCCCTGAAATGCCCCCCATTCCAGTAATCTGTTTCAGTGGTCTCCCCTTCCATGCACCCATCAAGTTAATATCCCCACCCACCCCCAGTCTACCCAGGAAATATCTTCTGTTTCCCCTTCCCAGAAAGATCAATAAGACCCTTGTTACCCTCTCTGGGTCTGTGATTGTAGCATGGTTATCCTTTATTTCACAGCTAATATTTACTTATGAGTAAGTACATACCACATTTGTCTTTCTGGGTCTGGGTTACCTCACTCAGGATGATTCTTTCTAGTTCCATTCATTTGCCTTCAAATTTTACCTGATGCCATTGTTTTTAACAGCTGAATAAAATTCCATTGTGTAAATGTACCACATTTTCTTTATGCAGTCTTCAGTTTAGGGGCATCAGGTTGTTTCCAGGTTCTAACTATCATGAATAAAGCTGCTACAAACATAGTTGAACAAGTGTCCCTGTGGTATGATTGAGCATCCTTGGGGGTATATGCCCAAGAGTGGTATAGGTGGGTCATGAGGTAAATTGATTCCCAATTTTCTAAGAAATTGCCATATTGATTTCCAAAGTAGCTGTACAAGTTTGCACTCTCACGGGCAATAGAGGAGGGTTCCCTTGCTCCACATCCTCTCCCGCATAAGCTGTCAGTTGTGCTTTTTATCTTAGCCATTCTGACAGATGTAAGATGGAATTCCAAAGTCATTTTGATTTTCATTTTCCTGGTGGCTAAGATATTGAACATTTCAAGTGTTTCTCGGCCATTTGAGATTCTTCTGTTGAGAATTCTCTGTTTAGATCTGTACCCCATTTTTAGTTGGATTATTTGGGGTTTTATGTCTAGTGTATTGAGTTCTTTCTATATTTTGAAAATCAGCCTTGATGGAAGTGGGTCTAGTGAAGATCTTTTCCCATTCTGTATGCTGACATTTATGTCCAATTGACTGTGTCCTTTCCCTTAGAGAAGCTTTTCCATTTCATGAGGTTTTGTTTATTAATTGTCGTTCCTAGTGTCTGTGCTATCAGGGTTCTATTCAGAAAGTTGTCTCCTGTGCCGATGAGTTCAAGGCTATTCTCCACTTTCTCTTCTATCAGGTTCAGTGTAACTGGATTTATGTCGAGGTCTTTGATCCATTTGGACTTGAGTTTTGTGCGGGGTAATGGAGATAGGTCTATTTGCATTCTTCAATGGGCTGACATCCAGTTGTGCCAGCGCCATTTGTTAAAGGTGCTTTCTTTTTTCCAATGTATAATTTTGGCTTCTTTGTCAAAAATCAGGTATCCATGGTGTGTGGATTTATGTCTTGGTTTTCAATTAGATTCCATTGATCCATCTGTCTTTTTTATTTTTTAATGCCAATACCATACTGTTTTTATTACTATAGCTTTGCAGCAGAACTTGAGATCAGGGATGGTGATACCTCCAGTAGTTCTTTTATTAAACAGAATTATTTTAGCTACCCTGGGTCTTTGTTTTTCCATATGAAGTTGCGTATTGTTCTTTCAAGGTCTGTAAAGAATTATGTTGGAATTTTGATGGGGATTTCACTGAATCAGTGGATCGCTTTTGGCAAGATGGCCATTTTCACTACGTTAATTATATTGATCCATGAGCATGGGAGATCTTTCCATCTTCTGATAGCTTCTCCAATTCTCTCTTCAAAGACCTGAAATTTTTGTCATAGAGATCTTTCACTTGCTTGCTTAAAGTTACTCCAAAATGTTTTATATTATTTGTGGCTATTGTGAAGGGTGTTGTTTCCCTGATTTCTTTCTCAGCCCATTTATCATTTGCATATAAAAGGGCTACTGTTTGGGGTGGGAGATTTTGTTTGTTTGTTTTTAGCTAATCTTGCATCCAGCCATTTCACTAAAGGTGTTTACCAGTTGTATGAGTTCCCTGGTAGAATTTTTGGGATTGCTTATCATGTCATCTGCAAATAGCAATACTTTGTTTGACTTCTTCCTTTCCAATTTGTATCCCCTTGACCAGGTTTTGTTGTCTTATTGTTCCAGCTAGAACTTTGAGTACTGTATTGACTAGATATGGAAAGAGTAGACAACCTTGCTCCTGATTTTAGTGGAATTGCTTTGAATATCTCTCCATTTCATTTGATGTTGGCAGCTGGGTTGTTATATGTTGCTTTTATGTTTCTTTCTTGTATTTTGATCTCTCCAAGACTTTTATCATAAAGGGGTATTGGGTTTTGTCAAAGGCTTTTTTGGCATCTAATGAGATGATCATGTGAGTATTTTTTTTCTTTCAGTTTGTTTATATGATGGACTACATTGACAGATTTTCCTGTGTTGAACCATCCCTATATCTCTGGGATGAAGCCTACTTGATTATGGTGGATGATTCTTTTGATGTGTTCTTGGATTTGGTTTGCCAGTGTTTTATTGAGTAATTTTGCATCAATGTTCATGAGGGAAATTGGTCTATAATTCTCTTTCTTTAAGTCATGCTTTAGATAAGGCAAGACTCCAGCTACATTCTTATCTGAATGCCCTGAGTACAGAATCACTCCTGGAAATCAAGTGGTGAGCAGATTGTGAGCATCTCAAGTTTCCATGAGACATGGTTCTACACCTGAGTACAGCTCCTAATAGTAGCTGAGTTGGCTGCTAGATTCAAGTTCTTGTTGTCAGAATCCCTCAATGTCAGGTCTCAACTATGACCTTCCAACAGCTATACTCACCACACATCCATTCAAGCTTTCTCCCTTAAGTCACTATGGTATATGGTCTTCTCTTTTTGTGACAGTGTTTCCTGTATTCATATCTATTGACTTCTAGTATTCTCTTTCTTCAGCTCAGCTGCCCACTATCCCTCCCTTATACAAATGTTCTCAAGGATCCTCAGAACCTCAGATACCCTCTTCTGCACTGTCTTCACAATGCATTTGCAACTATATATGTGGGTGCTGATGACAAAATGCTTCTCAAAACAAAGTGGCCCTTCCAAATGAAACCATGCTGCCATTCCCAATGAGAAAACCCTGAGATGCAGTTTGGCCAACATGAATATATACAGGACAGCAAGGAAATAATACACACTGTAAAGAAACCATACTTTGAGTTTTGAATTGTGATCTCCTCTGGGCTCACATGCAATATTGTATTATCTCTTGATGCTGGTAGATACCCAGTAACTATGGGCTACAACTCCCCATCAGCCATGAAATCACAAAAATCAACAACTTGTGCTCTTCATTGTGCTGTGTGGCTTATGGTAAGGTTAAAACTGCAATTTTGTATCAGCTAACAGCATACAAGTAAGTACAGTTTGGAGATAAGTAATTTGATAAGAACTCATATGCAAAAGAGTGGATAACACAGCAATGACAACGCAATAAAATACAACAGGAGAACAGAGTGACAAGAAGTCAGTTTGATATATTTGGTAGGTCCCACTCTTTAAATGTGCTTCCATCCTAAGTTAGCTTGATGTTATGATAGGTTTGGGAGACTGTCTATAATTAAAAGCACTACAATTGAAGACCAGTTCAGATAGACAAATATCTAATTTAAACTTTTATGACTTGGGGCTGGAAAGATGGCTCAGCTGTTATGAGCACTGGCTGCTCTTCTAGAGGTCCTGAGTTCAATTCCCAGCAATTACATGGTAGCTCACAACCATCTATAGTGGGATCTGATGCCCTCTTCTGGCATAAAGGCATATTCATAGTCTTTAAATAAATAAATAAATAAATAAATAAATAAATAAAATAAATAAATAAATCTAGCTGGGCATTGCTGGGGTCTTTAATCCCATCACTCTGGAGGCAGAGGTGGCAGATCTCTGTGAGCTTGAGGCAAGCCTGATCTACAGAGTGAGTTCTAGAACAAGCTCCAAAGCTGTACAGAGAAGCCCTGTCTTGAAAAACAAGAAAAGAAAAGAAAAATAAAAAAGAAAACTTAGGAGCTAAATTACATGCTTATTCTGAATTACACATTCTAATACATCCATAGACCAATTTAGAAACATAGCTGTTTTCATAACTATATTTGTCAAAAAAATTGTTCCAACTTCATTTACACATGGTGACATCATCCTTGCCTTAGTAGAACCATATCCAGAATCATGTAGAGCAGTACACTATCCTTGTTTCTCAGATATTCACAATGTATGAATTTTTTACACAATGTTATGATTGACCACATTTGGTACTTCGGCTAATGAAGTGCCTGTCACAAGGTCACATTCATAAAGCTCCCTCATCTTTCCTTATTCAGAGAGAAACTATCATGTTGACACCTACAACAGTCAAGCTGTCTCTTCCTGAATCTTAATAGATGCTTTTCATGTCTAGATATGCTTGTCCATCATCTCAACTGCTGCCAGTTGTAGCTCTAGTTTTAACATGCAGCTGTCTTTAATCTGCACTAAAGGATTCCCCCGGGTCACATATTTAGAAGTTGGATTTTTGTATGTTTTGTGGTACTGGTGGCTGTACTTGGACCCTCACAGCATGCCAGGCAAGCATTTGGCCACTGAGCTACATCACCAAACCCAGCAGTTAGATTTTTTTTCTTAATCAATCTCACAGATTTCACACATATGTAATCTCTGCAATGCATAACCCTTTACTTGTTAGCTTTATCAACTAATCTCTAGAAATCACAAAGAAAATTGTTAACATTTAGTATTATGAAAGTGTCCTCACAAACTGCTAGTGAGAGTGTAAACTGTGGTAGCCACTATGGAAATCAGAGATACATTTCCTCAAAACACTAGAAATGTATCTTCCATATGACCTAGCTCTACCACTGCTGTGTAAACACCCAGAGAACTGTTTCTACTACAGGAATACATGCTCATCCATGTTCATAACTGCTGTATTCATTACATTTGGGAGATGTAAACCCATCAACTGATGAATGAATAAGGAAATGTAGTTCCTGTATAAAGGGAATTTCCTTTTTTTTCTTTTTCTCTTCCTTTTTTTATTTAAATTTGAAACAAGGTTTTTTTTTTTTTTTAAACATGTCAGTCCCAGTTCCCTCACCGTCCCATCCTCCCCTATCACCCCCATCAAACCCCAGCCCATCTCTTTCTGCTCCCAGGGAGGTGAGGCCTTCTATGGGGATCTTCAAAGTCTGTCTCATCATTTTGGGCAGGGCCTAGGCCCTCTGCCATGTGTCTAGGCTGAGAAAGTAAAAGGAAATTTTCTTTAGCTGTAAAGATAAATAAAATTTTGCAATTGTTAGGTAAATGGGTGGAACCAGAAAACATTATACAAAGTGAGATGGTAACCTAGACACAGAAAGATAGATGTCACATGTTCACACTCCTATGTGGACCTTGAGAGTTGCAACTTTAGAGCACACTGAGTCTTTAGCATTGTGTGTCTAATTGGAGCACTTGTGGATTTGAGAAAACTAGAAAGAGAACACAAGTGGGGAGGGGAAGAAAACACCTTCAGGGAGGGGGATAGTAGAACACAGATGACCTGTCAGGAATCGGGAATCTGGAGGGAAGTTTAGGTTAGGACAGAGATGGGAGGGTAGGGCAGAGGAGGGGGCAGAGAGAAGAATGTCTAATATCAGTGATGTTAGGAAAAGACAGAAGAAAACCTACTATTTGACAAGTGTCTCTCGTGTGTGTTTGTGTGTGTGTGCTGACCTGAGGCTTCCTCTTTCCTAGTCAGATTTCATAGTTCTGGAGACTGCTGATGGGGAAAAAGATCACCATCTTACCTTCAGTAATGATTAATATGGCAAGATATGCCCATGAATGCATAATGGCATGAGGACAACCAAACTCTTTCTGGTTGAAATTAAGGTCCATTCCACAAGGGAAAAAAAAATGCATGCCTGGTACTGTAAATCTTGCACACACAAAAAAACATTGTTTGGGAGCTAATAGACAGCTGAGATGAACCTACTATTATTACTTTTCTAAGTGTACATAGTATCAAATTGCCCTCTCAATGGGCATCTCTATGCCAATTAGTATAGCTCTCAGAACCCATCAGAAAAACTTCCTTTGTGCAATGACCAGCAGTTAACTTACAGACTCACAACTGATAAAAATAAATGCCTGTGGAATGCTCAACCACAAATGAGGTAACCATATCACTCCCCTCCCATCAAGGCTCAGGGACTCTTGCAGATGAGGAGACAAAAAGATTGTAAAGGCCCTAACTAGAGGAGGACTAGACCAACACAGTGTTTTCTAGACGTGGAAGGTCCACTGAACTCATGAACTCACACAAGTTCTGGTTGCCTTCAGAAAACCTGCTCAAGATCAAGCCAGTCTACACTCCATCATGGAGGTGATGAGGGGCTCACAAGCTCCCATTCCTAGCTTAGGACTTATTGACAGCTGATGACTTTTCTTGGGAAGGGACAGTCAGTTTTCTCTACTTGTGTGGCCCCGGGTAGGTGGGCCATGCTCCAGTGATTGGTGCCACACTCATGAGTATGCAGATAATCACAATTGGTCTAGGTGATCTATTAAAAAAGAGAGAGAGAACATAAAGCAAGGAGGGATGGAGAGGTAGGGGTTGGATCTCAGGAGAATTACGGAGTGGAGTGTAAAAATGATCAGAATATTTCTTGCCCATGTACAAAATTCTCAAAGACCTAATAAGAAAAATGTATTTACTGCCAGGTGGTGGTGGTACATGGCTTTAATCCCAGTACCCAGGAGGCAGAGGATGGATCTCTGAATTTGAGGCCAGCCTGTAAATCAGCATTACTCCGGGAAAAATAATCTGATAATTACATGTTTAAGGCTCAATAAACAGTTCATAATCTCTGACCAAATGTCTCAAGTTTACTCTTGAGAAAATATCTTAAAAGAAAATAAATTATTTGCAAGATGATGTTCATTGAAGTACTATTTATAATGAGAGAAACAATGCAGATTTGCTTCAAACAAAATCTAGCTCTGTTCAAGTGAATAGATCATCCAATCTCTCTGTGAATTGTGTGTGTGTGTGTGTGTAACATGAAAGAAAATTTATCATTTATCTATTTATCTGTTCCCACATCATCGTCCTTATTCTTAATATTCTGGACATTAGATCTCACAATGCTTCCTCATCTGAATTTTCTCTCTACCCAGGCAGTTCAGTTTGCCTTTGCTCAAGAACAGTCACGGTGAAGATTCCAGCCTGAGGGAAAGCCTCCTGGGGGCACAACATGATTTTCCAACTTCAAGACAAACGGAAGCAGAGATCCTCGCATGGGAGATGCTGTGGCTGTCTCAATGCACTGACAAGTTAATTATGTGATAAAAATACATTTGCATGAATCTCCATATTTACCTAACAATCCACTGCCTCTAAGCATTTTGGAGGCAGACCACGAAGTGGTATTTCCAGCAGACATTTCTCCTGTAGCGTAAAATGAACAGTGGCTCCTTCCATGCCTTACTGGTACAAGGGGAAGGCCTCATCTATGCCATTAGCAAGCATAATTCAAGCCAATAATATAAACCATTTAGACTTTCACATAAAATTAGATTTTTCCCCCAGAATGGAAAATGTTTGTTTGGTCCATGTATTTACTGAAATGTACAAGCAATGCCTGGGTATAAAAAACAGGGTAATTAATGAATTTTGTTCCCATAACAACCCAGTACCTTAACTCTGTTTCTTAGAAAGTTAAGAGAAGCAGTTGAGACCACTGAAACATTGTGCTCAATGTCAATGTTTGCCTTGCCAAGTTCACACATTTCTGGTCACTTCATGACATGTTTATTGCTCTTGACGGACAGGAATAGAACAGGAAACTGTACCCTGGGCTGCCACAGCCCAGCCTGTTTCAGCTTGGTTGAGCTCCCCACAGCGGTAGCCCAAAGACCCTCCTGCTATTAACCACTCTCACCTCCAAGTCTCTGTAAAATTCGGACCAGCAAGTCCAGGGCAGTTAAATATATGGCCAGGGTAATTAAATAGGTACCCAGGAATATTATATGGTCTGTAAACAATTCTGTCAAATGTTCCAGAAGGTTATGTCTTGAGGGTTGTAGCTTATTTGTGAGGTTTGGGCAGGAAATGGCTAATTATGACACCTGTGCACGCTTCTGCACAACTGGACCCCAGGGAATGGCCTTGTGTATACCAGTCAGCCTCACCTTTCTGGTGGGGAGGCATGCAGTGGAGGTTAGCAGTGGAGCAGAGCCTTGTTAGCAGTACCCGTGGAGAAAGCAGCTCCACTCACAGCATACTGGGCGATGTCTTACCTCTGTGCTTTTCCCCAGGCAACCAACAACGCTAGCATCAAAATGAGCCCCTTTATGTGAGCCCAGCCTACCACGAAATAGCTTTGTAGTGGAAGCCAGAAATGTAAACATAAATGACTTAAATTAGCCTTTATGAAGTACTCCTCAGAACCAACTTCTCGTGAGATGGTACTTCATAGACTGGAGTAGTGTCAGAAAACAGGTCCTTTGTCCTTCTGGAACACGGGGCGCACTAATGGTGTCTGGGGACTGTCTCTGAAACCATCAGCACTTCATAAAGTTATGTGTGCAAGCATGAGAACCCCAGTTCAGCTCCCCAGTACCTGTGTAAAAGCCAGTGTGGTGGTGCTCATCTGTAGCCCCCAAGACGACAAATCACTGAGGCTCATTTGCCATCAACCAACAAACCAGTGAGCACAAGGTTCAATGAGAAATCCTGTCTCGAAAGGTAAGGTGGAAAGTGGCTGAGGGAGACATGTGATATAGACCTCTTCCCTCTACGTGTACACACATGGACACATGAACAGATACACAGGTACACAACACACACACACACACACACAGTGGAGTGGCTATTACATGTGTCTTAAAGCAATAGACAGTGCCCATTGTTGAATGGCATAAATGCTCCATCTCAGAGCAGTGGGGATCCAGCTGTCTAGCTAGAAGCAGTCTTTGTCTTCTTCCTGGGCATGCAGCTGACCCACACCCCAGCTTCTCTTGATAATAAATATAGCCATAAGACTGAAAAGAAAGAGTATGCCTGCTCCGGCCAAGGTATATAAGATCTTACTTTCCCTCCCACACATCCTTCCCGCTTCTACCAGTTCACGCTGAGGATAACGAGGCATAGAGGACAGAGGAACCACATTACCAACGGAGCATGACTCCCAATCCTAGCAGGAAAAACTGCCTCAGCCTCCCTTATGGAGCCAAGAGGGAAAAAACAACAAACTTCCTGTCTATGGACCCATTGCACCTGCTAATGTCACTAGATTAAGAGCTCCTGCCCTGGACTCCACAGACCAGACCAAAAAGCAGAGTAGATTCACCCAGACTAAAATTTCATGTCACCAAGCTGAAGTGAAGCTGCTTGATTGATGGAATTGGGATAAGTAAGACACCAGCCAAGTTTCCCATACAGGTCAGTTTCAATGGACACAGTGACATCATTCTGTCTGCTTTAAATAATAAGGGAAAATCTAATGCTGGTTAGCTGGGTCTCTTCCTATGGCTCTGTCTTTCTATCCCCACATTGCAAAGAAAATCACTTTGCAATGACCAATAGCTCTTGTTTTCCACTTCTGTGTTAATAATAATAACAGCAACAACAATTTTGTTTTAACTTCTGCTTGCACAACTAAGCTCCTTGACTGGAACCACTGGGCCCTTTCTGTTTACTAGGATCGGGTACTGCCTGCTTCTAGAATTGATAATGAAAACCAATTAAGTCTTGAAATTTCTGAAATATTTGTCCTTTGATAACAACATTTTCTGATCTAAATTAGCACAGACAATCAGGAACTCCCGCATGTTGATACAGTTGTGATTAGGGAAAAAAGCATCAGGCCTTCCATTGACTGCGATATGTTGGCTGTTATCATTTTTCAAAGTGCCCGACACAAACTGCCATTCCCAAAGCCCCCCAAATCTTAGACAAGAGCAAAGTGTTTTATTTATAGATTGGCTGCTGGGTCATCTCCTTCAGACTGGGACACAAGGGCGAAAAGTCTTCCGACACTATTTCCCTAAGTATTACATCCAATTTTCCCTTGAATATCTCAAGTCCTCATGTCTTGACAGCTTCCTGAGTGAAATTACTCTGTGGCCTGATTGACCTTCATGGTTTGGAATGTTCTTTCTCTCTGTATTAGACTGGAGGGTTTGGGGGGGGGGCAGGTGTTGTTTCTTGGTTTTGTTTTGTTTTGTTTTGTTTTGTTTCTGTGTGTGTGTGTGTGTGTGTGTATGTGTGTTTTGTTTTGTTTTTGTTTTTGTTTTTCTAGTTTCAGCAAATAACCAGACCCTGGCGAGTGAAGTGGCTTCCTAGAGAAAACTGAGCATAAATAATTTAAATTGGCTGTTAGGAAGTACTCCTTAGCTGCAATCTCATTTAACCCTCTTACTAAGGGAAGGGGACATGATTTTCATTTGGCAGGCTCTGAGACTTCAAAGAATTCAGCCACGAATGCATCACGAGGTGAGGAGCCTTGTAGAGACTCAGTCCTGCTGAGCCCGGGTTTCTAAGGCTCTAGTGGAACTGTTGGTTCAGTGTCCAGGTTCATCAGCAGTCTCAGGGAGGTTAGTTAGTTGGAGTCTTCATAGTTGTAGCAGAAGAATTCTGTTTCAGAAAACACTGCCATTCCCTTGAAAGCAATGCATTAGAAATGTGTACAAGGAAGAGGTTTACAAAAGCCTCTAGTTTTAGAACTCAGTTTCTCATAATTGGAGGGAAAGAAGCTGTGAATCTGAGGACACAGATTGTTCTTGACTGGGTCCCTCTGCCCATGCACTGAAGAGCAGGAACTACAGGCCTGGCATCTCCTCTCCCTCTATCTCTTTGCTCCCTTTGCTTCCTTGAGTAGAGAATAAATGGTCCCTTGTCCCCCCACTTCATTGTACACCCCAACTTCTATAGTCTTTTTTCAGTGACTTAGAGCTGGTCTCTTCTGGGAAAGGTGAAGGATTAGACTGAGGGAGAGGTACCCATATCCACCCACACTGGCCCCGATAGAAGTGCAGGTCCCACCAGGGCAGACAAGCCCTGGGCCACAGCCTGTCTGTGCCAAGCTCATCACCAGGGCTGGGTAATGAGGTCAATGTGAAAACAACTGGAAGGCACATTCCCCAGGAAACCCAAGCAGAGTGGAAATGGCCCGACCTTATGTCACGGAATCCAAATCCACTGAGTCAATTGCCAGGAAACACGACATGACCTTTCGGAGGGAGTGAGCATCGCTCGGAGAGCAGGCTGCCCTGCTCTTTTCATTTCTCTGCTGCCCCCAAGGCATCAAATCACTGGAAATAATAGCACAGGCTCCAAATCAGAACTCCTTTAATGAAACACACAAGTGCAGCACAGAGTTTGACAGGGGTAGATGGGTGTGTGTTCCTGTGTGTGCATGCAGACACACATGCATTAACATATACTGTGTATATCTTCTATTTATACCTCAGTGCCTTTCTGTCTATATAACACTGCATGTCTCCTGTGAGATTACCCATCTTGATATACATTTTGAATAGACTCTGGCATCCACTGTATAGTTTACAATAAGAATATTACCTTCACAGCCTATTTCTGGACGGCAGCCAGGGATTTAACCTAGACTTCAATTCAACAAGCCTCTTCCCACCCAGCACCTACCCAATCCTGAAAAAGGCCCATTATGCTTGTGATTCTGTTTTCATGAGTGTGTTCTTTCCTACCTCCTGCTATTGGTCCCAGGGATAGAACTCGGGTCTCCAGACTTGCAAGGCATGGACTTTTACTCACTAAGCCCTTTTGTCAATGCTTGAGAGTCTGTTTTACTTTGTCTTCCTGCCATTTCTACACACTGTAAAATTCATGGTCCAAGACACCTTCATGATTTGCAATAGCAGCCAAAACGGGGGAGGGGGTCCTACTTCCAAAGAAAGAGGTTACATCTCATAGTTAGGGTTCAAACCTCAACTAGGAAGGCTTGCCTTAGATGCTCCAACTAAGCCAGGAAAACTAAGCACAAGGAAAATCTCTAAGAAGAAAGTTACACCAGGGCCCACACCAACACCACAATGTCCACAGAAGACTTTGCAAATGATTTACTCTACATTTTCTTAATACAAGGGGAAAGAAAACTTTCTCAGAGGAAGATACTTCACCCACAGCCTGAAAATTATGATCATATTTATATGTAAAGAAAAAAAGTCTTGGAGTAAGGAGATGTTCAATATGTAGTCCATACAAAACAATCTTTGTTGCTAAGGATAAATAGCATCATCATGACCAGGTTGGCTACACCCTGGTTAATTGCATGGGCATTGCACACATGAGCTCCTGAAAGGGAGATGGTGTGCGATGAATCCTCTACTAATATCCTATGTTCTACTTAAAACTTGGCATAGTAAGTAGGGCAGTTGGGAGGGCTCCCAGGAGCTATGAAGCATATTCCCCATAGATTATAAAATACTTTGAGCACTCATTAGGAAATGTAATCACTACTTTATCATATAAAGCTGTTGCTCACTGTTGGAAGCTGATTTTTGTGGGTTTAATATAGCTCTAGGTCATGCTTTATGGATTGCTCTGCAAAAACGCATGGCTTGATATCTCCATCAAGGTTAGCTCAGCCAGGAGAAGGTCGGGGAGCCTAGCAGGAGTGTGGCCCTCCCACTAAGAGAAAAGAAGAACATTATTCTTGGGACTCCTGAGGAAACTTAACTTTAGAGACATCCTTGGTAGAGAAGCCCTACATGGCCCCCATGAAATTCATAGTCAGCAAGTAAGGGAAAAGTTATGAGGAGCCAAAGTTGTCCTCAAAAGTCCCTTCAGTAGCCCATTGCTCGTAGCAACAATAATCCTAGAATGCACGGTGTGAGGGTTGACTGGATGCTGACACTATTCTATCCTTAAGAAGCAGGCTTGCCTACCGCTTCCATGTTGCTGATGGAGGACACAGAGTGCAGAAAGAGTGTGCACTGAAGGTCAGAGACACCAAGAAGTGGCACAAGGAATTTAATGCTAGAAGTCAGGCTCTGAAGTCCTCCATCTGACCCCTTGTTTGTTGTCTCTCGAGGGATAGGGTTTGCTGTATATGCAAGTGTGTTTATAGAAATGTTAAGATACCTCAGAGCCCGTGGGGGTGATGGTTAACCCTGCATGTCTGCTGTTGATGAAGAAGGTCACTGTTGCTTCTTGCTATAGCTATCTTCATGTTACCTCAAAGATCATGTCTTCCTCTCAAAATCCTCCAGCAAGTGTTCAAACCCATAGGAAATTAACCCTACTGAAACATCTATTGTGGCTTCCATTTTCCTATTTCCTTAACTAGACCACGGCTCTTTTTTATTTAAATTAGAAGCATTCTTATTTTATATATCAATCCCAGTTCCCTCCCCCTCCTCTCCTCCTCTGTTCCACTAGCCCCCTATCTCATCCCCTTTCTGCTCCCCAGGTAGGGTGAGGCCTTCCACGGCGGCTGATCTTAAAAGTCTGTTACATCATTTGGAGCAGGGCCTAGGACCTCCTCCATGTGTCTAGGCTGAGAAAGCATCCCTCTATGTGGAATGGGCTCCCAAAGTCCATTTGTACACTAGGGGGTGAATATATGGGGCCACTACCAGAGGCCCCAATATTGCCCAGACATCCTAGCATTCAGTAGACCATGACTCTTATCATTAGTAACTTCATCATAAATTCTATAAGATAGTTGTGATGGTTTTAGTTTTAACTGTCAGCTTGTCATAATCTAGAATTACCTGAGAAGAGTCTCAACGAGGTATCATCTGAATCAGATTGGCCTGTGGGCATGTCTATAAAGGATTACCTGGATTGTATTAATGATATGAGAATAACCAGCCCACTGAAGCATCACTAATCCCTGGGGAGGGATCATGAATTGTGTTAATGTAGAAAGGGGGATAAATATTAATAGGCATGCATGCACTCATTTCTGTTTGTTCTTGACTAAAGATGTAATGCATTGCTTCAAGTTCCCACCTTGACTTCCTAATGATAATGGAATTATGAACTAAAGTGAATCCTTCCTCCCCTACTTTGCTTTATGTTGGAGTATTTTATCACAGCAACCACAACGAAATTAAAACAGAAATTCGTACTAGGTGTGGTGTCCTCTTTGGTTCCCTGACATTGTTTCCCAGTTTTAGGTGATGCCATTTACTAAGGGATGCTAGCAAGACTAAAAACTGGAAATAAAATGGCAAACTAGTTCAATATAAGATGTGTTAGGCATACACCTATCATCCAACATTCTGTTTACTGTGTCTATCAGAATTGTCCTCAGAGCTTTGTAAGCCCAAATGCCTGAGTATATATCAGATATACTCAAACAGTATCTTCAGGGGGCAGGATGAACAGCTTCAGATTTTAAAGGCCCCACAAAAGCACATTACCAGCAAGGTAATGATGAGCTTGAGGTTGACCTGAACATAGCCATTGTGTGCTATAAAGTCCCTGTGCCTTAATGAAAGAATACACATGCAGGATGATCTGTTCTGAACCTTTGAGCCTAGTGATCACATAGCCGTGAACTCTTGAGTCATGATGATGGGTCAAATGGGGGAAAAGCCACACTGTCAAGATCACTGATACTTTTGTGGTCATCCACTCACTGAGACCAGAGAGTATCCAGAGACCAATGAAGACCCAATAACCAGCTCCCCTCTCGCAACCTATGCTCATGAAGAAACAGCAGGCATGGTTAATGAAGAAGGTGAGCATTTACCTGATGTGACAGTCAACAGAAAAGGTGTCTTTTGCAAGGCCTGGCTATTTAAACAATTGATTCAAGCCTGGGAAGCTTGGAGAATGGCTAACTGACACATATTAATGTTTCTGCTTTGCAGGAGGTGGGTGAGGGAGTCGATGAAGTGGAGAGGTGGCTCAGTGGTTGAGAGCACTGACTGCTCTTCCAGAGGACCCGTGTTCAATTCCCAGCACCCACATGGCAGTTCACAACTGTCTGTAACTCCAAGATATGACAGCCTCTCACAAGCATACATGCAGGCAAAACACTAATGCAAATAAAAAAAGACATAAATCATAAAACCTAACTCTTTAAAACAAGAAATGTGTTTAAAATAACTAAATAAAATATTAATAACAATGTGATCTTTAAAGGTCCTTATTTTGTATTTAATTCACTATAGAAGAGTTCTAAGTTCTCCCACCTCTTCTTTTGCCCTTGTCTAAAAGTGTCTGTAGCCACCTGCATGAGTTGGCCACGCTTCTTTAAGATTTTCCCTCTGTTTTTCTGTACTTTGGACATGATGCCTTGATAGTTACATGATGCTTATCTTACTTTGTGTTCTGTAAAATTTCTCTGTGTCCACCTGGATGTCTGTCATTCATTTTTGAAGATCATTTAGCCTCTGTAACTTCACATTCAGAGGCAGATGTTAAGGCTTTTGGATTTGTCTCACAGCTCTCGGCATTTTGGTTTGGAAAGTTATTGCGGACTTACCTTCAAGCTCCTAAACTGTATTCAACCTTCTGATTTTGATTTGCCAATCAAAGGCATTCTTCCTCTTTGGTTTGGTCCTCTATTGCTGGCACCTCATCCCAACCCTTTCACTTCTCTGCTTGCATCTGTGGTCCACCTGATCCCACAATGGCTACCTATGAACTCAAAGTCCAATAATCCAGAAGTTGTTCAGGCTACAAGGCTGGATGTCTCAGTAGGCCTTCAGTAGATGCTGAAATCCTGAAGAAGCAGGCTCTAATGCCAGGGGAGGAATTGACTTGCTAGCAAGGTGAGAGAGCAAGCAGACAAAGGGCAAAATTTCCTTCTTCCATGTTTTAATACAGGCTGCCAGCGAAAGGTGTAGCCAATAAAGTGTGCCTTCCTATCTCAAGATCCAGATTAAAAGTGGATCTTTCTACTTAAGCAAAAATAATCAATCACTGGTGTACCCTCCATTTTTAATTTTTAGTTAATTCTAGATGTAGTCAAGTTGACAACCAAGAAAAGACATCACAGGAACAATCATTCACCAAAAAAGAGCTTTATAATTTCTTATCTTTTTTTTTCAGCACCACACAAAGAGCCAAGAACATAGGTCCTTATTAGGGTTTGTGTTACCAACCAGGTTTCTCTTTGAGAAGCAGTCCCTATGACAGAGCCTGAGCCTGCTGTTCTGTTCACAGGAAATGCTTCCTGGAATGGCATATAGAAACAGGCATAACTTCAAGGCACACGTGGGCAGTGGCATAGGATACACACTTAAACTTGACCTGTGCTTTGCTCAAAACATTTTGGAATTCTTAATTTGGGAGCAAGATTATGAATTTACATTTTACTCTTATCCTTGAAAGTTAACTAACCTTGCCCAGGAGTAAGGAAGGAAACAGAATGGAGCCCAGAGAAAGGATATAGCAGTTAAAAGAAAGGCTATAGTGGCCCCACAGGAGATCCAGAATGGGATGGCCTTGAGAAGCTGTTTGAACTGCTTGGGTTTCAGGGCAGCATTCCCAACTGCCAGTCACTGGTTGCTAGGTAAATCAGAGAAGGGCATAATATTGGACAAGTTGCTCTCTGAGGCCAAGGACAAGACAAGGAGATATATTTGGCTGACAGCTGTCTAACATTCTCAGTAGCTGGTAACATGAGTACCTAGGGCTGGGGGAGACACACTGCACCACACACACACACAGCATCACCTATAAACTCAAGAGTACTGACACCTCCACTTACCCAATCAGTACCAACTGAAAGAACACTCCTCCAACCCTGACAGGTCCCTCTCCTGAATCAACACCATCCTCTTGGGTAACTATCATAACAAATACACTATTGCATGTTCATCATATACCAGCTTTCCCATCCTTGGCCCTCATGTATTTATAATCACTGGATAAAGGTTCATATTTTTTTCTGTCTCATCATCACTAATTTGGACTGTATGTGATATACACCAGCAATTTCTGTTGTTGCTTTTGTTTCCTGTAGAGTGTCATATTTGCCATTCCTGAGGATGGTTCTTCGAGGAGGGTCCAATTGTGGATGGTTATGAGAAAATTGTTAAGGACATGTTGTACTTTTCTGGTACCCATCTCTTGTGAAGATATATATGTATAACTCATACATGTATATATGGAGAAATATCATATATGTGCATATTTGGTGCGAACATGAGATAAGCTTTACTGGACATTTCCAAACTGTTTTCCAATTCACATTCCTGCATGTGTTCTATTTTTAAGAAGATTCTGGCTGAATAGAGAAGTAACTCAGAACATCACCAAGTAACATAAAGAGGGAAAAGATCCTCTTCTGTGCTCACAAAGAGCTACAAAAATAAAGAAGTAAATAAATAAAAAGGAAAAGAAGCACATGGGTTCAACTGCCCTGAAAAGGTTTATAAGATTGTTTCAATTTTGTGACAGTGAAAGATCAGGACAGAATATCCCAAATACTCCCTAAACTTAGCTGTCACCAGGCACACATCCCGGGACCCTATCCTGTGTGTGGAGTTTTATTGAATACTCAGGAAAACCAGGGCCCAATGGTTGGTACTTTTAAGGAAACCTGTGCTGGATAGTCTTTTGTCAACTTGACACACTAGCTAGAATTGACTGAAAGGAGAGACCCTCAATTGAGAAAATGTCTCCCATAAGATGCAGCTATAAGGAAGTTTCCTAATTAGTGATGGAAGGGGGAGGGTCCAGCCCCTTGTGAGTGGATCCATCCATGGGTTGGTGGTCCTGAGTTCTATAAGAAAACAGGCTGAGCAAGCAATGGGAAGCAAGCCAGTAAGCAGCACCTCTCCGTGGCTTCTGCATCAGCTCCTGCCTCCAGGTTCCTACCCTGACTTCCTTTTGGTAATTAACAGGAATACGGAAATGTAAACCCTTTCCTCCCCAACCTACTTTTGGTCATGATGTTTCGTTGCAGCCATGGGACCCCTAACTAAGACAATACCTGTAATGAAAATGTTTGAGCTGAACTAATTCCCAGCCTGAGTTGTGCCTTAAGCCAGTGGGTAGAGGATGCCCTTCTGTTCTCTGGGTGTAGATAAGCTGAGAGACAATTCTAAATCCCAATCCCATTGTTCCTAAGGGGACAGATGCAATCTAATCTCTGTTCTTCTCTGAAATCAGGATAGGGAAAGCCCCTTCAGGAAGTTTCCATAGAGATCTAATAATGTGGACTTTTTTTTTTAGACTAGTCTTACAAATGATGAAGTACAGGGTAAAAGAAAGTTATTGTCAGTTTTTGTGGGTCACTTTTATAATTTCTGTAAGTTTGATATTGTTTATCATCCTTTTTATATCAACTTAAAGCCTTGTCATTGATGGAAAGCAAACTTCCTAAGTCTTACAACATAGTTGAGGCAGATATGATGGTCCTTCAACTCTAGGAGACAAAATATGGCACACAAGCCATGCACTCACTTCTTAACAGTGATTTTATGGAAAACATTTACTCATCATAAACAAAATTAGATGTGCTTGCCCTGAAAATTCATTATTCCTAAATAATCTTCAAAATTGCATTTAGGTGACCAAAGGGACCACAGAAAACAACCTACCTCATCCCTGTGCTGATTCCTATTGAGCACAGATAGTAAAAGTATTGATTATATATTCCTCTATCCAAATGTCCATATTCTAAATGTAGGGTGGGAAAGAGGGGGACTTGGGAAGCAGAAACAATAGCAGATAGAAAAAAAGAAAGAAAAAGCTAGATAGCACAGGAGGGGAGATAACCAGTACTAATCAAGGTAGGGCAGCCTGGGTACACTGAACGTGAGGACTGTGTAACCACCTAAGGACCCTGGGCAGCCCGCCAGCTTTGTTACAGAACAACTTTAAGTCATGAAGAAAAGAAGGCGGTGTGTCCCTTTTATGAAGTGGTGGGATATATGATATCCTTTGGGAATATTTTACCAAGATACTTTGTAGAATGTTTTAAGGAATGAAAAACAAAAACTCCCTGCCTCTATGACCCGAACAGGAACATGAAATACAATCAAGTTTAATTGCAGTATCTTCCTGAAAGTGGGGTAACTTGAAAAGTCCATAGCACTTGGGTAAACAACTCATTGGCCCAGTAAGACTACACCAAAACACTGTTCTGAAACAGCCCAGACTACAAGGTCACAAACAGATTTTCTGTAATTTTCCAAAGAACTAAAGAAGAAACTGTTCAAATGAGGGATCTCTTTCTTTCTGTTTCTCTGTCTCTGTCTCTCTCTCACACACACATCAATCTCTCTCTCATATCACTTGAAATATTTCATTCACAACCAGATTATTTACTAAGAAACAAATTTATTATTCATTGAATGCTGCTATCTGAACCCCTAGAAATTATAAAGAAAGGAAACTGAAGTTTGAGAATATGAAGGAGACAGAAAAACAGACACAGCCATAATCATAACTCCTGAAGCACATGGCTAAGTGGAACGGCAGGGCATTGAAATAAAGGCTACAATAATGCAGTGTTAAACAAATACAGCCACCTCCATAATAGAAAAGAGGTCTCGGGGTTCCGCCGTGTGAAAGGATCAGCAGATTTCTGCTCCATAATAATAACTGTTATTATTATTTATTAAGCACCTATCGCATAGAAGATGCCTCGGGCACTGTCCTTAAATGAAAGAGATAAGGGTTTTTTTTTTCTTAAGTCAGTGCTTGAAGGCCTATGAAATAAGAGGATTCTATACCCAATATAGCAAGAAAGCAAGTAATAGGAGAGACGCGCTTTTCCTGTGTGTTTCATTTTATGGCTGCAATCAACACCAAAGGAAGCTTCTTGTCCTCTGGCCTTGAGGAAAAGAATCAATCAAGAGGCCCACAGGAACAGGACTGCAGGGGACACCGGGTCTCAATGGCACTTCTAATGTCCATATGAGCTGTGCCTTCATTAAGAGCAAGCACCCATCCATGGTCATAAATATTAAGAAAGGGTCATCTGGCAAAAATGGCTACAAAGACAGGTTATGATTTTTGTTTGTGAAAACTATAGACAATGTGTTGATGGTTTAATTGCATCGATGTGACTAAATCAATCTGCTGCTTTGGTCTGTTTTACCAAATGATTAAATAAAAACTCTGACTGCTTTCCAGATGGAAAAGACTTGAAATATGAAAGAAGGCAGAGGATAGATGAATGGATGCAAAACCTGAAGGTAAAAGACAAAGATAATTGGCTTCAAAACCCAGGCTGGATATTTTGCCCATGGTCAGTAGACTTATGTCACTCCAAACTGAGCCTTAACTCTTGGAAATGTCACTTTTCTGTGTCTACTTCTCCCTGTGGCCCAAAACCACAGAGATCTTTTGTAACTGTCTGCTTGGCTTGCACACACACACACACACACACACACACACACACACACACACTTTATTTTGTTCTATTTTATAGATTCAGGGTACAAAGACTTTGCTTACCAGCTGGAAGTAAAAAGCCATGTAATGGTAAAACAGTGAGGCACCCTAGAATTTGGTTAAATTAGCATATACTGTATAAGTTCAGCCTCTCTTAAAGCAGCCCTGTCTAAGGAAGCAATCCTTAATCAATGATGGATGGAACTTAGAAAACTATGTGGAGTCTCAAACAAAAGATCAACAAATCTCTGCTGCTAAAGTCCAACTCTGAAAATGTGCAGCATCCATGACATATATAATATGACTATTCACTGAGTATTTGCCAGGTATCAGCTAGAGCATCACTTCATAGTGGCCCAATTGTCATTCCCATTTCACACATGAGGAGAAGTGCAGCAAAATGGGTTTGACCAGTTAAGTTGTCTAAGACTATACAGGTTAATGAGAAATGGAGCCAAAAATGAAATCACTAACAACAGATGGTTGCTTCTCTAGAAAACATCAGTAGGAGCCTCTTCCAGCTGTACTAGTGGCATTAGATGGTGACTTATCCTGATTCTGATGTGGGAAGGCTTGAAGCAGCAGCCATCTAAGTGGGATACAAGAAACAAAGAATAGTAAGATAACTACATCAGCTGCCTACTGCAGATGGGTAACAGAAATGAAGGCAAGAGGGAAGGAGTAAGGATGTAAGAGTATGGGGAAAGGCTAAGGATGCAGGCCTATAGTAAGGATAAAGATACAAAGGGTTGGGAATGGCTAATAATGCAGGGTGGTGACAAAGGACTTAGGATCGAATATATGCCTACTAGTCTGAAGTCAACTTCTTATGTATCAAGACACTCTAGGAGGAAAGAAAAAGATGGAAGGAAATGAACCTAAGAGCAGGAAGATGCTTCACAGGATGAAGGAACTTGACACGAATCCTGACAACACAAGTTCAATTCCAGAACCCATAAGGTAGAAGAAAAAAATGGATTCCAATGAGTTGTCATACAAGTTGACCTCCACATGCAGGACACACATGGGGGGAAACACAGTAAAATAAAAAATGGTGTGGGAAAAAAAATCAGGAAATCAACACAAGACAGGGTGTTACAAGGGAACAGTGTTGATTCATGAAGCTGTTTTGTGAGTTAACCCTTTCTATATCTGCTTAAGTAATACAGATATTACTCTTCAGTTAAACACATATACCTATGAGAAAACTATTACACAAACTTAATAACACACATCAACATGAGACACATAATAGAGAGTAATATGGAGTGGGTAGGGCAGTAATAAACTAGCAATGAGATACCTGTGAAGATTAGCTCCTTCCACATACTCACTGGGAGCCAGTTGCATACACAGGTTTCGTGTGTGCACATCTGTCTTTTTCTGGAGTGGGTACAGTGCTGTGAATTTAATATGGGGTGAGGGTCTCCCACTGAGCTGTATGCCAACCAATTTTTTACCTTTTATTTTGAGACAGGATCTCACTCCTTTACACAGGCTAATAATATTGAACTCACACTGTAGCCAATGCTAGTCTCAAAGGCACACTCTTCCTGACTCAGCCTCCCAAGTAGCTGGGATTACATACCTGCACCATGAGACCCAGGTCAACATTGCTTTCCCCTCACTCTATCTAATGTTTCATTGACACACAGGAATTGTGGACCCAATGTTCTTAGGTCTGAAAGTCTTCAAAGAAACCATAGAATTTCAGAAGCTTGTGTAAGCTCTCCAGAGTGCCTGGATATTGCAAACTAATTCATGTTTTGAGCAGGGCATCATGTGATCCTATTGTGTGTGTAGGGACCAAGCAAAGCTTAACTGCTGGGAAACAGTACAGGCTGTTGAGGACTCTGCCGTAAATCCATCCTTGTCTTGCTTAGAGCTGAGTTCACTGATTCCCAGATTTCCATCGTGGTTCTGAATCTGAGCTTTGGTGTCTTCCTTTGTATCTTTATCTTTCATGTTTATCCTGGAAATTAAATGAAGCAATGTCTGTCATGTATACAGCCAAAAGTAACTCAAAAGTTGTTTGCCTCTCTCCCTTTATAGGGACCAGAAAGTCCTGTGGCTACTGCATTCAATCAAAACTAGAGACATACCCAGTGCTGGTGACTTTACATTAATGCTGGCCACATCAGGGTCATGGTCAAGGTCTTGGAGAGCTCCCTGGGAACTCAGATTCACTGGATTCTAGTACAGCAGAAGCCTCTGACCTTAGCCTGTCACACCTCAGCCTCCCCACTGAGCCCCAAGTCCTGCTACTACATACTCCCATTTCCCTTGTCTGGGACATGGTGGAAACTCTTCCCAGACGTCCCTGGGTGTCTTGCATGCCTTCCCTATCTACAGACCTTGATGCCAGATGACCCAGGAGGACCATACTATGGTGTTCCAGAGGCTTGCTCCAGGTTGCAGGGTCCTTTGGAGGATGATGACTTTTTACAGGAGAGAGC
The DNA here is from genome assembly GCF_943737965.1 of Phodopus roborovskii. Classification (NCBI taxonomy): domain Eukaryota; kingdom Metazoa; phylum Chordata; class Mammalia; order Rodentia; family Cricetidae; genus Phodopus; species Phodopus roborovskii. The sequence continues at coordinate 1,565,751 of NW_026126623.1, read as the reverse complement.
ACTGGGCTGCAAGGTAATCTTAGGGCAACTTTGTTGACTCTCATAAAATGGGATTTTGTGGAGAGAGTTATCTCTCTCTCTTTAATTTTACTTTACTCAAATCTTCAACTGTCAAAAAGTAGTTCATTTAATAAATGTCTGTCCCCTTCCCTCCTGGATCCCAGTTGTATGCAAAGGAGGGACTGCAAGATTTGAAAGGCTAGTATGTCCACAGGCAAAAGATTTTACATATTTTTAGGAAACAAAGCTAATGGGACATTGATAACTGACTTGGCAAGCCAGAGGGAGTAATAACCCAGAGAGCCAGAAGAGCATATGAACAAGAAGAGAGCCCAACCTCCCATAAATATACCCAAAAAGTTGAAGTCAGAAGCCTAAGTTAGATAGAACAATTCAAAGTGACATAGAGAAATATCTACCACAACTCTGCCAGCTCCAATCATCCACTGATGCCAGCAGCAAGCTTACACCACCATGGAGCAAAACAAGTCCTCATTATTCTGGAGGAGTCAGACACTGGTGACAGATTCTGTGCTAATCAGAAATCTTTAGGGGGAAGGAACCAACAAAATGAATGGATGGAAGAAGAACAACAGATGAGAGACAGGCAGATAGATCACAGAGATTTGTTAGGAGGGTTGGTTTGCATCATATGGAATGGAAAAGTCCCGTGACAGGCCATCTGGAAGCTATGCACCCCACTCCTTCTACCTGTAGACTATCACCAGGAGTATAGCTCAGACCAAACCCAAATGCTTCCTTCCATACCAGAAAAGACGGTGGTTGTAAAGATGAGCTGAGAGTCCATGGGGCTGCTACTACGAGCCCTAGAGCCTAGGGAGAGAAACTGTAGTCCTGGATGCAAGGACAAGAAACAAAGTGTGCCTCAGCTCCAAGAAGGAGAGAATACAGACTTCTCTCCTCAGTCCTCTCCAGGATCCCCAACAGCTAGCTGGTTCCTGCTTCACATTGCTCACTGATCTTCCCCAGGCAGCCCATAGGCTGACACAGCCATCTCCTCTAGAAGCATCCCAGATTCACCCAGATGTAATGTTTTACTAACTTAGTTCTCTTAGTCCTTAACCAGGCACACTGACACCTAAAATCAACTATCAGCCAGTGTCCAGAAGGGAGATGAGGCCAAATGGAAAAGATCAAATAGTTTAGTCATGTTGATTCTAATCCCAGTCCCCCCCATCCTAAATACCAGCTCCTAAGGAGCAAGGACCTAGTCCTCTTGTAGAAAGATTGGAGCCTTCTTAGTTACTTTTGTCACCCCTGTGACAAAATACCTGTCAGAAATAACCTGAGGGAGAAAACATTTACTTCATCACATGGTTCCATTCCATCATGTCAGGGAAGGCTTGTGCCTTAGTTAGGGTTACTATTGCTGTGATAAAACACCATGACCAAATCAACTTTGGGAGGGAAGGGTTTATCTGGCTTACACTTCCACTTTGTAATCTATCATTGATGAAAAAAAGCCAGGACAGGAACTCAAACAAGGCAGGAACCAGGAAGCAGGAGCTGATGCAGAGGTCATGGAGGAGTGCTGCTTGCTGGCTTGCTCCTCATAGCTTGCTCAGCCTGCTTTCTTATAGAACCCAGGACCACCAGGCCAGGGATAGCCCAACTCACAGTGGGCTGAGACTCTTCCCCATAATCACCAATTAAGAAAATGCCCTACAGGCTTGCTTACAGCCCTATATTGAGGAGGCATTTTCTCAATTGAGGATCCCTCCTCTCTGATGACTATAGCTTGTGTCAAGTTGACATAAAACCAGCCAATACAGCATGGTAGTAAAACAGCTTACCCTAAGACCACCAGAGCTTAAGCCAATGACTCTTCATATGGTGTGGACCAGAAAGCAAACAGCATAGTCCTTAACTGTTTCAGATGTGCCCTTTGAAGCTCCACCCTCAGCAGCTCACCCTTGCCACCTAGGCCTCACATCCCAAGGTTCCACAACCTTCATCAGTGCCACCAGTTTGGGACCAAGTGTTCAAACACATGGACCATTGTGGGACATTTCAGACTCTTGTCTTATCAAGTGCATTCACTGAGAAGAAGAAAAAAAAACTGAGTAAAACCAAAGCAAAGTTCATTATAGTTAAACCCTGGAGAACCACTCAGATAAGTTGACAACAGGCTTCCAAATAATATTTCTTTACTGGTGTGTTCTCTCTCTCTCTCTCTCTCTCTCTCTCTCTCTCTCTCTCTCTCTCTCTCTCTCTCTCTCTCCAAAACTGTGAACCAATCTATCCCTTGACTTTTTGTAAGTTGATCATATCAGCTACTAGCTGGAGTAGCACAAAGTTAACAAAGCATATTATTTGGAAATATTGAAATCAATAAAAGACAGATTAAATAATTCAAAGTGACTATGGGAGCATGTCTAGGCTACTAGGGATATGGGGGCTATGGTGGTTAATCTTGGCTGTGAACTTGATGGGGCTCTGAAACCAGCTCAAGGGAAGCTTCTGATCAATCACACCTGTAAGGGATGTTCTGATAACCATGACTAAAGTGTGGCCACCACCTTCCAGCAGTGCTGATGGGAAAGGAACCTTCCAGCAGTGGCTAGTAGGAAAAGGTTTTTGTTGATGATGATGGTGAAGATGGTGATGGTAGTGATGATGGAGATAATAATGATGATGATAATGCTAGTAATGATGATGGTAGTGATGAAGATGACAGTAGTGATGATGGTGATGATAGTGATGATGGTGATGATGATCCTGATGTTTGTAATGGTGATGATGATGATGATGGCATTGCTAATGATAATAGTGATGATAATGGTGATGGTGGTGGTGATGATGATGATGATGGTAGTGATGATAATGGTGATGGTGATGATTGGGACGATGATGATGGTGATGGAAATGGTGATGGTGATGGTAGTGATAATGATGGTGGTGGTGGTGATGATGATGATTATGCTAGTGATGATGATGATGATGATGATGATTATGATGATGATAATTGTGATGATGATGGTGACTGTAATGATGGTGAGGTAGTGTTGATGATGGTGGTGATGGTGATGATGATAGTGATAGTTGTGATGGTGATGATGATGGTAATGCTAATGATGATGATGATTGTAATGATGATGACTGTGATGATGATGGTATTAGTAGTGATGATGGTGATGATGATGATAATGATGATGGTGGTGGTGATGGTAGTGATGAAGATGATGGTAGTGATGATGGTGAGGTAGTGATGATGATGATGGTAGTGGTGGTGGTGATGATGGTAGTAGAGGTTTTCTTCATCTGAATCAGTCTTTACTGTATATCTTTATCTTTTTCTGACCACCTGAGTCTTATCAGCTAAACAACAAGGCTAAAATTAAAGCAGATGTTTTAGTTGCTGGCTTTCCAACATGGGGGTGATACTTTCACCACCAGCACTGCCATGACTCTTATCTATGTCAACATAGAGTAGCTTGTACACACCATTTAATAGTTTGATAGCAGGGCCTCTTGAAAGAGTCCTGGACTTTCTGACATGAATGCTGAGTCAGGAAGCCTCCCTTAAAGGAGCAAAGCCTCTGCTTGCCTTATTTTGCTATTGATGTTTACTTTTGGCCTGCTTGCCCTCACACCATGCTGATGAGTATTCCTCCACTATTATCATGGATGTCCCTATCCTTCACTGACAATAGAACTCACATTCTTTTTCTTCCAACTTGGACTAAAGACAAGTGGCCTTCTGGGAATTGTCCAGTCTCTCAGTGCCAGATTTGAACTGATGATGCCCCAGTCTCATGAACTGAGCATCCACACACTCTCTCCAGCATGCAGACAGCCATTGTTGGACCACTCCACCCAAACATGATCATGTAAAGTAATCTAAAAAATCCTACACACACACACACACACGTTCATTCTACCAGTTCTTTCTCTGGAGAACCCTGACTAATTCTGAGGCATATAGCTTATTTTTACTGCAAATCTTTTGGTAATTTGAGATTTTTAGCAATCTGCATATTGATAATGCATTTGATAATGCAAAGTATGAGTGCATAAATAATTGGTTGTACAAGTATATAATCCAAAGTGGTAATAAAAACTAATAACTAGTATGCACATAAACACCTTGGAGACAGCCACACTAGCATCCCAACACTCAACTTTGCATCTTCTTCTTTATTAAAAAATGTATGTAAAGTTTCATTAACTGAAACACATGTGTAGAAGTATACATACATATATTTATATATTACATAGCAAATGTTACATATGCACATAAATACAGAGCAATTTTTAAACTGAAAGGTTGAGGTCTTAAAATCTTAAGTAGAAGCATTCTCTGTTTTATTGGATGCCAATGAATTTCTCTCTGCATAAAGAATAATAGACAATGATGTGGATGGAGATGAAGTTGGGGACACAGGAAAAGATGCTAGATAATAGATAAATAGATGACTGATAGATTGATGATATATAATAAATAGATAAATCATAGATTGATCAATATAGACATATGACAGATTGATTAAAAGATAGATGAGGCATCATAATAGATATAGATAGATAGATAGATAGATAGATAGATAGATAGATAGATAGATAGATGGATGGATGGATGGATGGATGGATGGATGGATGGATGATAGGTAAATGTTAATCTCAGTGCCTTTCTCCTAGTCTCTTGCCTCCTCTTTGTTTGCTCCATCCATCTGCTTCATTATGATATGTTGTAACTCGAACTTCTTCTGCCTGGCCCTCTTCTCTGAATTGCATCCCTTTTTAAGGTCATGCTTTTACCTCAGTATGTGGGTGACATGTATAGATCAGGATATTCAGGTATATCCAGCAATAGCAGACCATACCAGCAAGGTAGACCTCATTGGCTGGTGCAAATCATGTGCCTGAGCTATGTTCCAAGTATCAACCTTGGATGCCCTGCTCAAATCCCCTTCCTAAGAAGATCTCCAAAGAGCTTGGTCTGCCTCCCCACACCATATGCCTGACCAGATACCAAGTTGATACTGGTACCATGCTCTTGGAACATTGCCTCAAGATCCATGAGCCATATAAACTACTCTTGTAAGTTACCCAGTGTGTTAGGTTTCCACACTGTAAAAGATACCTGAGAAACTCAACCTGTAAAGAGAGAAGCTATAATTTGGTTCACTGTTTTGGAGGTTTCAGTCCATGGCCAATTAGACCCATTGCTTTGGGCTTGTGGTGGCATACCATCATGGGAACCAAGGATAGGGCAATCAGTTCACAATATGGCAGGGAGCAAAAGGAGAGAGAAGAGACAAATTCCTCAATCCCCTTGGACAACATGCCTATGAATTACTTAATGTCTCCCATTACACTCTGCCCCTAAACATTTCTCCACCTCCTAGTAGGGCCCAGTTAGAGACCAAAAGCCTACTGCCAAAGTTTTTGGAGACATTGAAGGTGCAAACTATGGCACCCAAATTCATACATTTCATTACAACAAGGAAAGATAACACATAGTAAAAGAGAGTGAGAGAATAATGGATTACCCAGGATAGGTGTGACCCATTACCCAATGTTGCCAACACGTGTGTCCTGAGCAGGCTTCTGACTGCCTCTCACACCAGCACTATGCCACAATCATGGTCTAACAAGATGGATTTCACTGGCTAAATAATGTCATTTTGTGAGTGTCTGCACACCCTCAAACTGTCACACAGAAATCTCCAAACTGGTTTCCAGGCTCACAGAAGTCTTGAGTCCATCAGGTCCACATCTAGTAAATAGTCTTGTCAGATGAAAGTTGGGTTGGGATAAAGAAATGACAGAAGCTGCAGCCCCACAGCAGAATCATGTGCTGTTGGCTGTGGGATTGTTCCCTACCTTTTCCCTTCAAAGACATCGCAGGAACGACCCCATGTTTTCAGGGCTGATGGAGATCATCCAGTGTCCTCTTGAACTCTTCTAATAAAAGACAATTACTTTATGTCGCCTCGGGCTCTTTCTAGCCCGCATAATGTCAATGTCAAAATCTCCAATTAAAAGGGACTTTTTTGAAGAAGGACAAAAAAAAAAAAAGACTAATAAAAACCTTGAAAGAATAGGCTAGCAAGCAAGCAGAGCTTCTGACGAACCAGGAAGCCAACAAATTCTAGGTCATAAAAACTGCACGAGTCCAAAGACCCTGGGTTCAAGTTCAAAACATTCTGCATAGGCTGTGTGTCTTGAAAACAATTATCATGCTGACACTCTAGTTCTCAACCTTTCAGAAATGGGGTTTCCATGGATCTGGTAAATCTCACTCAGGGCTCCAACTGCTAAATCATCTGTAGTGAGTTTAACTGTGTCTCCTCCAAATAAGTTTTTCTGGGAGTCTTCCCTCTCAAAACCTTGGACCTTATTTGGACAGTGGGTATCTTCACAGAGATATAAAATAAAATGAGATCATTGTGGGTGGTCCTCGAGTCAAAAATGATTGCTGGCCTATAAAAATAGGGGCAATTTAGACACCGAGACATGTGTGCACAGAAGAAATGCATTAGTGAAGAGACAGAAGGAGTACACAGCAATGTGTAAACCTGGAGCCTCCATTAGTAGAACCTGGAACAGATGAGAGGGGCAGGGAGAAAAAAGAACAGATGGAGGGAAGGAAAGGGAGAGCGAGAAAGAGACAGAGATGGGGAGGGGTGTCTCTGTATAGAGTTTATCTGCTGTGCTTGAGTATAAGATTGGAAGGGCCCAAAAATCCTAAACCCTAGCCTAGTTATTCCAGTACATTTTAGACAGAGAGTGGTGACAGAGATAGGAAGATGGCTGCTAAGACTGCCTTCTTTGCAATGACAGAGATGTCTGAAAGTGCTACAAGGTACTAGTCACTTCTGTTAGATGACTGTCATCACACACCAAATTCAATTCTTGGCCTTTGCCATCTCTGCTTGAGGTGATCCATTATGCTGCATCGTCTCACACTTGCCCCTCCCTGGGGACACCCAGTCTCCAGTCCACCAGGCAGGCGGGCTCCTGGGGACATGCTCTAGGTCTTGCCAATGAAACGCCTGCAAGATCAGCAATCATTTCTCCAGCCAAGCTAGGCAGGGCAGGTGCAAGCCCATCCCACCATCTTCTTTACGTTCTGTCTAGTTAGATATAAATCCGAGTATTTCTGCTCATGTCAGTACCAACACGGGGCATTGTTATGGCTTGAAAATCCCCTCCAAGACTCATGTTGCAAATTTAATTACTATTGACACAGTACTAGAAACTGGGCCATTAGCACATGATTAGGATTAATAGTATGATCTCAGCAGCAGACCAGACATCAAGAGAGTGAGACTGAGATGTCACACGAGTTTGGCCCTCGCTTGCTTGCATCTCTTACACATGCTTAGCTTCCCACCACCATGTGGGATACAGCAGAGGCCCTCACCCACAGTCACACGGTGTTCTCACCCATCCCAGCTTGTGAGCAAGCGTGAGAAGACACAGTAAAAATGCCTCCTAGAGACCTCTGTGAGCGGTCAGCAAAGGCCCAGAACTACAAGAAATGAATTTCTTATTTTTAATAAATTACTCAACCTCACTTCCACTTCAGTGATATAAAGTAGATTAAGTCAAATATTAAACCCCAAAGAAAGAATCATTGCCTAATTTAAAGGTTGAGAGTTGACAGCTCCACATGGTGTGCTTCTGGGGAAGATGGGGCGGGGGTGGGGGTGACTCAGTTGATAAAATGTCTGTTGCATAAGCATGAGGACTTGAATTGGGGTAACCCAGTAAAGGGACTTGAAAAATACCTCTGGAGTTCATAGGCCAGTCACTCTAGCCAATGAGTAAGCTCTAGGATCAGTAAGAGACCCTATCACAAACATTAAGGTGGAGAGCAATGGAGGAAGACACCAGACATGGATGTTTGTCCCCCACAAGCTCATGCACACAAGCGCCACCCGCTCAACAAACTACACTCTCACGAATGTGTGTGAGAAGATAGGAGGCCATGTAGGGGGAGTCAAACAGGCCCCGTGGAACTGCCACGTGGATAGTAATTGCTCAACAAAGCAAGGATACAAAAACAAAAAACAAAACAAAACAAAACCTGATGCTCCAGAACAGCAGCCGAAACAGCAGCGGTATGTGAATGTGACTTACATGGTGAGGATTTTTACTTTAGGGAAAACGCTACAACTCTCCTGTCTCCACATCATAGCGAAGCCTCTCAAGGAAGAGACCTCCGAAAGTTTGCAAAGTTCACGGTGCTGGTATCCACATCCAAGGGTCCAGAGCTTCCAGTAAGCCCAGAAGCCCCGAAACTGTTTAATATAATCGGGAGGAAGGGCATGAGCTCCTGCTGCTTGTCTAGTCCCCTGACAAATGCAAATGCCTGCTCTCCACGGAGGGACATTTTCCCTTCTAAACCTAGCTTTGTATTGACTTATCTTCTCTAGTATCCACCCCTCCAAAGCAAAATAGAAACCCCCGTTTGGTAGGTAATTTAAAATTCAAATGAGTACAAGTCCTATTTTGACCACTTGGAGAAATTATCCGTGATTCTCTCTAGCATAAAACGAGGGTTTAAAAAAAAAAATCCGAACTGTCCTCCTTTGTCCTTGCTTTCCTACATGTCTATGTCCGCATGGAGGGGTGGTTGTCTTGTCAGACAGACTAGGAGACAAAGGAGACATAGAACGTTTCAATTTGTAAAGTTTCTTAGATACCTCCTGTTGCCAGAATGGGAGATAAGAGTATGAGTCCCTTTAGAGAAGAACAGCTTCAGACAAACAGTCTGAAGCCACAGGAAGTCCTAAGGCCTGTGGAAGGCAAAGGAATCCCACTTCAAGCAACCCACAAGGTGCCAGAAAGCTGCTGCCAGCCTTTCCCAGCAACAGCATAGCACGTGGCCTTGTGTTGCGCAGGCTTTCCCTGCTTTGGGTATGAAGTCTGTCAAAACTACTTGAAAGTCCATTACAAGTTTTCAATTTTCCTGCACACTACATCAAAAATAGACCAGAGGGGGACTCTTTTTTTATTATTATTAATTTAATTTTTATATTCCAATCCCAGTTCCCCCTCCCTCCTCTCCTCCCAATCCCCCCATTTTCCCCCCCTTCACCCATCTGCTCCACGGAGATAAGGCCTCCAGTGGGGGTAGTCTTTCTGCTTGCTCAGAAAGCATTTCTCACCCAGAATGGCCTCTGAGAGTTCTGACTGGCCTATTCTGATTAGCTCAGAGAGTGTGTGACTGAAGTGTTCTATGTCGCTCCACCAAGCTTGCCAAGGCTCTCATTGACTGCCATGAGCTTTCTCTAATGCAACTACAGAGTCACAAGGCAACCATGGAATGAGGTTTTCATGGTTGGCTCCAGAGTACACAGTGTGAGGATGTCCCTACTGTGAAAGCCTCTCCTTGATCTAGGATTCCTTTCACCACCTCTACCCCCATGAATTCACGATGGTGTCTTGTCAGCAGTCAGTAGACTTCTTCCCCTGTGATAACGGAAGCTACTCAAGAAATAAATTCTGTGCTGGGGAAAGGGGAGTACACACTTTTAATCCCAGTACTCAGGAAACGGAGGCATGTAGATCTCTGTAAGTTCCAGGCCAGCCTTGTCTACAATGCGAGTTTCAGGACAGCCACAGCTATTATACATAGAAATCTTGTCTCAAAAAATTAATAATAATAATTAAATTCTTGTTCTGGGGAGATAGCTCTGTCATATAGCAGTCCCCTGACAAGCATGAAGACCTGGGTTCAATCGCAGAACCCAGAACCCACATGAAAAGCCGGGTGTTTCGGCACACACTTGTAATCCCAGAAATGTAAAATAGGAGGTAAAACAGATAGATGCCTGGAGTTTGCTGACCAGCCTGTCTCAAACAAAAAGTGGAAGGCAAATTAAGGAGATCTGAAATTATCCTCTGGCTGTCAAGTATGCCCAAGGGCACTATCACACACTCACACATAAGTTCTTGATGGCCTATCCCCAGATACTGAAAGTGATCTTGTATGATATCTATCCTTTAAATTAAAGCATTTTGACTATATTTTCCATTCAAATAAAAAAATCTCTTCAGCTACTTTCTCCTCCTAAAGAAACAACACAAAGATACTAATCTAATTCGATTTGTCATGGTAAACATTGCATTACAATTTGTCTCTGTCTCTTAAAACCTTTAATAAATCTAAAACACTACGTTCATCGGCTGTAGCACAGTTCTTTCTGATGAAATCGAGCCTCTGGTTGTCTCTGAAGATGGGTCTAAAGCAATGGTTCTCAGCCTGTGGGTAGTGACACCTTGGGGTCAAAAGACCTTTTCACAGGGGTTGCCTAAGACCATCAGAAAACACAGATATTTACATTACAATTCATTACAATAGCAAAGTTAGACTTACTAAGTAGCAGTGAAAATAATTTATAGTTGGGAGTCACTACCACCTGAGGAACTGTATTAAAGGGTTGCAGCATTAAGAAGATTCAAAACCACTGGTCTAGAGAAAAAAGATTTCTCTAGTCAATAGCTATACCTTGCTATATCACAAGACACTATGCAAGTTCACTCCAAAATAAAAGCCTCTATCTGTAATAGCAGCAACAGTTGAAGCCACCACCTAATCAAATAGAAGATTTTTCCAGATATGGCCACCACCCTTGCAATGGGTACACAACAGGTGGGATTGTGATACATGGTGCCACTAACATTTACCCATCTTCTAAGATAACACATCAATTCAGAGGCAAGATTCAAAACATTTGGCTTTTAGTGTAGTATCTTCGGGCAGAGGAAACATTCTAAGATCATGTAAACTTGTACATTCTGCCTGCCAAATATATGCCACGTAGATCCAGACCAGCAACTTGAGAGCCACCAATGATCTCAGAGACACACTGGGACACTCAGATCTGACCTTGGTTCAGTTCTCCAGTATGAGCCCCCACTTTTTATGAATAAATTCTAGTAGCATTTGGGGAGTTCAGGATTATCATCAGTTTTGTGCCAAAAAAAAAAAAATGACAGAAGGGTCTTGACATTTTTTTCACGTCTTGTTGAGTCACTCTTGTAAAATGATACCAAGTCCTTTCGGGAAAACCCTGGTGGAAGATTCTGTATGTAGGTCAGTATACTAGCCCTGAAGGAACCACAATCAAGACTCTCCCAATCTGAAAGGTGATTTTGGTCTATGTTCAAGAAAGATGTGACCCTTCAGTATAATACCTCTGGCCAAAAGACTTGGCATATTGCCCACAATATACTTACAGCGACATTTTAGCAGGATGTCCATCTACCTCATCCTTAAGGACATCATGATCAAATAAGCATTGTCAAAGTCCCCTGTGTATTACAGACACACAGACATGCACACACACACACACACACACACACACACACACACACACACACGCACGCATTCTTGTCATCACTGCATCAAGAGTTCAAGGTCATCCTTGATTACATAGCAACATTGAGGCCAACCTGGATTACATGAGACACTCTTGAAAATAGAAAATAGGAAAATAGCATAATTTCTGAATGAAAATTGTATGGAGGAAGGTATGGGTGTGCAGATTCACATGTGTACCAGTGTATGTACATGCATAGGAGACGCATGCAGAGGTTTCCCTGTGGGGTCATTCTTCAGGAGGCACCCACTTTGTTGTTTGAGACAAGGCCTCTCACTGGAACCTGAAGCTGATTGGTTAGGCCAGGCTGTTGGCCAGCAAGCCGAGGAGACCTACCTGTTTCTACTCCCACTGCAGCTCTGTGGTGACAAGACTGTAACATTTCACCTAACTTTTCACATTGTTTCTGAAGGACAAACTTAGTTCCTCATTCTTGTATAGCAACTGCTTTACCGGCTGAGACATCGTTCCTGCCCCTGAATGACATTTCTGAAGGAAGTAGGAGGTGATGGGACATCTGTAAAGTCCCTAATTTTGTGACTTACCCATGAGACTACCAGAGGCAGAAACTAGAGCGCTGACTGGGAGGGAGAGTAGGGTAAGAAATTAATGGTAGGACAAATGAGAAGTCTGTGGCTCTGTTTCTGGGGAAGATATTTATAACACACATGTCAGTACGTTCCAGAAGATAAAGAAAGGAATCTCTCTGAGTGTATACATCTTATAGGATAGAAATACAAAAGTCGGGGTTGTGCAATAAAAACAATGCCCAAGTAGACTACCTCAGAGCCCTCATTTTGCCTGACTTCCTCACGACTCTCAGAGCCTCTACGTTCCCACTGAAGTAAGAAGAGCAATAGTGTCTAAGCTCCCACAGCTGTCTGCTCACTCAGGTGAACAGCCATCTGCAAAGTTCAAGTGCATCCCAAAACAAAAGGCAGGTCCTTGCTAATGAACAGGAGCTGGGGCTGACAGCCTGGGCTTCCTGCCAAGCTCATTTGTTGCCAGCTGAAGTTGGTGAACACTAATAGGCCCCTAAAATATTCCCTTAGATAACTAATGTAAAATCTGCCAACTCTGGCCACTGGCAACCAAGAGGATGCTAAAATGTGATGAAGAGAAAGGACACACTCCGAGGGAGACCATCCCACTGGGAGCCCTGAGTAACTTCTCAGCTCTCACCTGGAGAACTCATATTCAAACTCAGCTGCTGATTACAAACTCAGGCAGGCTCCTGCTGGGCTCAGGAGGAGAGTTTTACCAAGCAAGAGGCAAATTTGCAAGACATCTAACAAGTGTATACCAACCTCCTCTCGAGGGGAATGTTAGAAAGAGCATTATGACTGAAACAGACAATGAAAGGTATAGTCAGGGGATCCTAGAATCCTGATTTAAAATGCTAATTTTTAGTTAACCTAAGAAGAATCTTTTTTAAGAATCAATCAACTTATTCTGGTTTTCTGGTCTGGTGTGTAAGGAAGTAACCACTATAAAAAGCAGAAAAATCAATCTTTTCTATATCTGTCAGAGAGTCGCATGGGAAAACATGGCCTCAGAATTAAATGGACTGAGGAGAAAGCATGAAAACCTGAATTCAGATCCCCATCACCTACAATAAAGTCAGCAGTGACAACACACATCTGGATTCCCCGGCTCTAGGGAGGCAGAGACAGGACTCAGAGACTTGGAGTCCAGCAGTCAACCAGCAGAGCTGGATCCATGAGCTCCAAGGTCAGTAAGAAACCTTGTTCAAAAAAAATAAGGAAGAGAGCAATAGGCAATAGCCAGCATCAATCTCTGAGCTCCATACATATGTACCCACATAGAAAGAGACAAAGAGGTTCTACTAACTCTGGAACAGAGTCCGCCACGTAACTAGTGCTGAAACAGGAAAATCAAAATGTATTTACTTGGCTGGAGACTCACCGTCAGTGTCTGTCATGCAGTAGTGGGACTCAGTGGCCAAGACAGATGGAGGCAAGCCCCTGGGTGATGCTGAGCCCAGGCTCTGTCTCCCAGACCCAGTATGGGCACTGCTTAAAGCTGAGGAGTGTTGAATAGGAGCACTGTCTCACCATGAGGTTAGAAATAAAAGTCATGGCCTTCCATGAGGTGTGTGTCCATTCCCTCATGTTTTTGAGAACTGAGTCCTCACATGCAGCCTGAGTTGGCAGCAGCTGTGCAGGAGGAGGCTAGACCTCAAAGGATGATGAGTTCACGACATCAGTACAGTTCCATCAACTCAAGATTCTGAAAGCAATCCCTTTGGAGCGCTAGTATGGAAATACTCCAAGGATGTGTCTGACACATTTTTCTAAAAAGGGCACACTTGGCAACCCTCACACGTCCTACACCTTTCAATAAAGTCTTGTTTAAAAAGAAAAAGATAAATTGCTGGAGACTCAATGTGAACAGAGTTAAAAGTCTAGGGGACTCAGACAGAGCAGGACCTACCAGAAGGCAGGCAGGGAGAAAAGAAGGAAGGCAGGCAGGAAGGAAGGAAGAAAGGAAGGGAGGAAGGAAGGAAGGAAGGAAGGAAGGAAGGAAGGAAGGAAGAAAGAAAGAAAGAAAGGAAGGAAGGAAGGAGAGCAGGAATGAAGGAAGCAAGGAAGGCAGGAAGGAAGGAAGGAAGGAAGGAAGGAAGGAAGGAAGGCAGGAAGGAAGGAAGGAAGGAAGGAAGGAAGAAACACTTATGACTATGAGGCACAAGCTCACAGAGACTGAGACCAGCCACAAACCAGTTTCCAGTCCCTCACGCTCCATCATCATACCTCACACTTCATCATCATACCCCTGAAGGCCCGTCAATCAGAATGTGTTTGTAACAAGCTGTCACACACACATGAAAACAAAAAAAAAAAAGTTACAAGGCATATTAAAAGGTGAAAAGCAAACAGTAGCTCACTGCTGTGATCATAGAAATAAGAAACAGAAACAGAAGGACCAGGAGTTCAAGGATGTCCATGACTATGTAATGAGTGTGGCGCTATATGAGAGCCTATTTTAAAATAAAAAATCCCAACAGAAAGCAGAAGCAGGAAGATCTCTTTGAACTGAAGGCCAACTTGATATGAAGCTCTAGAACAGACAGACAGAAGAGCCTGTCTCAGAAAACAAAACAAAATGTAAATTCAATTGAATTAATTTAGAAATAAAAATAAAGCAACAAAGACTGAATGGGCCATCATAATCTCACCCATATATGGTGAGAATATTGCAAGTATTAATTTACAAACATGCTTTTATAACTGGCTGGTATTCTGAAAACTTTAATTGAAAAGGTAGACATGTATAAGGACAAGTGGTTACTATAAGCAAATTCCAACAGAGATTCAAAAAGAAACACCAGCCCCTTTGATAGGCTCAATACATACCAGATCTAACACAGCTAAGAAAAGACTTTGAGCTTGAAGAGACATGAAACATTCCAAACTGAAAGTACAGAGACAAATAGACAAAAACAGAAAAGACCAAAATATAAAATAAATTAGTGGGACAGCTACAAAAGGCATCGCATGTGTGAGAATACCAGAAAGAGAAATAAGTAAAGACAAAATCCATTTAATAAAACAATAAGAATTCCAAAACAAACCTCAGACCCAGGAAACTTACAGGATATTAAACAAAATAAGTGATAGAAGGTAAAGAAAGGAAGAGAGTCCATCCAGGCATATTCAAGCCTCAGAAAGATCAAATACAAAGAAAATGACTTGAAAAAAAAATTATAGATGGGAGCAACCATTGTGATGAGTAACACTGATTGTCAATTCAATAGAATGTAGAATTGCCTGGGAGACAAACCTTGGGCATGTGACAAATGGGCTACCTAAATTAGGTTAACTGAGGTGGGGGGGACCACCTTGAATAAGGACAGTATCTTCCAAGGACAGATGTCTTAGATTAAAAGGAGAGGAGGAGAAAGAAGGGAGAAGAAGGAGGAGGAGAAGACTGTTCTCTGCTTCCTGACTGTGACACATAATGTGACCATCTGTCTCAAGGTCTAGTCACCATGACTTCCCCACCATGATGGACAATACTCTTGAATGTTGAGCCAAAACGAACCATTAATTTTGCTTCTTATCAAGTATTCTATCACATCAAAGAAACTAGTAAACAATACAGCCAATCACCTTGCCTGTACATAAAGTGATGAAAGATAGATAGATAGATAGATAGATAGATAGATAGATAGATAGATAGATAGATTATAGATATTATTATCTTAGTTTCTGGTTGCTGTGGTTAAATGCCCCAAAAAAGGGCAAGTTGGAGGAGATTTATTTTGATTCCTGTTACAGATTACAGTTCATCAAAGCAGTGAAATTATGGAAGCAGAAGCTTAAAGGAGTTGGTTATGTCACAGCCAGAATCAGAAACAGAGCAATGAACATGTGCACTCACCTCATTTTCTCCACTTCTACAGTTCAGGATTCCATGCCTACAGAATGGCGCCACCCATGGTGGGTGACTCCACCTCAGTTGACACAATCAAGACAATCCCCCACAGACAATCCCTTCATCCCTTCCTGTGACTCCCTTCCCAGGCACTCTTCTATTGTTTCAAATGTATGTATGTATGCATGTATGTACTCATTCTCAGACACTATTGTGATTTGAATGAGAATGCCCCCCATAGGCTCATTTATTTCAATGCCTGGTCTCCAGTTGGTGGAGTTATTTGGAAAAGATTAGGAAATGTGGCCTTTTTGAAGGACAGGTCACTTGAGGGTAGGATTTAAGGTTTCAAAACCCCATACCAGGTCCTCCCTCCCTCCCTCCCTCTCTCTCTCTCTCTCTTTCTCTCTCTCTCTCTTTCTCTCTCTGCCTCCTGCTTATGAGTCAGACATAAGCTCTCAGCTACTGTTCCAGCCCCATGCATGCCCACCATGATGGCCATAAACTCACCCTCTGAAACTGTAAACAAGCCCCCAATTAGATCAATTAGATGCTTTGCTTTCTTTTTATTAGTTGTCTTCATCATGGTGTCTCTTCACATCAATCAAACATTAACTAAGAGAGAGGACATGAAAGCAAGAAGAGAACTGAGCAGAATAGTTAACGTTAAGAGATAAAATACCCAGCATTATAAATAGGATGGGGACTTGTAAGAAGAAAGGGTTCAGAGGGAAATAAGAGGGAAAATGCAGGGAGGGGATGAGTATGATCAGAATACATTATATACAAGTATGAAATTTCCAAAGAATATATTTTAAAATTTGAAAGAAGTATTAAAAAATTATTCAGAGAAAAGCAAAATAACATGTCAGAAACTAAGGTGCACATAAGGAAAAGGGCATCTAAGAAGGCATATGGAAACAAAATTTTAATTTTCAATGTCCCTATTTTTAATTTATCTAACACATAACAATTTGTTCAAAATAACCACACAAAGAGAGACATCCACACACATACACACACCCAGCCAGATGCTGTATAATGACATTCTAGTCAATGACAGACAGCATATGTGGTGACAGATACATAAGGTTGCATCACCCAAAAATACTGGAGCCATCTTGATCTATGTAAGTACATGCCTGATGTTACTACATTGATTTTTTTTAAAAAAATGGATTTATCAGAATCATTCCCTTTATTAAGTAACACATGACTGTATACATGTACATATTTGGGTGTGCTTGTCCATTTATGTATATTTTATGGGGAATGAGTGATAGTAACAGTGAAGAAACTACTTTAGCAATGTTTCATTATTATAAACCACTTGCAAGGCCTATGAAGAAGAATATCACTATTAGAAAGTAAAGTTGACTTAGTTTTAAATAATTGCTTAGGACTCTAGAGCAACTATTAGAAGAAGAGGGACAGTAATTTACATTACATTGCTTACTTTCCTTCTTACTGTGACATATGACATGGCAGAAGACACTTAGAGGAAGAACATTTATTGTGACTCACAGTGTCAGGGGTGTGGGTCCACCATAGCAGGACAGGCATGTGGAGTGGCTCAGGCAGAAGATCTGCCGTGTCTTCCCATGTAATGTACAAATTCAATCCAACTTCAGACACTGGCAAAGTAATTTTAAAGTTTATAACTATGGGCCAAAGTCCTAGATTAGAAGAAAGGGAAAAATGGAGAACAGACATACCCTATCTCACACTCATACAAAGGTTAAGCTAATCAAGACAGTCTGAAATTCTTGGAAAATAGGTAAGCACTTCAATGAAGCAGATAGAGAGCAGTGTTTCTCAACCTGTGGGTTGCGACCCCTTTGGGGTCACACATCAGATATCCTTCATATCCAATATTTACAATATGATTCATTACAGTAGCAAACTTTCAGTCATGAAGAAGCAATGAAATAATGTTATGGTTTGTGGGAGTCACCACCACAAGAGGAACTTTGTTGAAGGGTCGAAGCATTATGAAAGTTGAGACCCACTACTGTAGAGCCTAAGACTGTGTCTGCATAAATATAATCAGCTGACCTTTGACAAATGAACAATGGAACAAAGGTTATTTCTTCAACAAATGACACTGGAAAGCTTATAAAAACTAGACATCCATGTGTGGGGGTAGGGGATCCCAGAGAACAACACAAGAGAGAATCTGGGGGAGGGAGATTTTTAGAGTTATTCTCTACACTATAATGATAGATGTGTAGTAGTATCAGCCTTTCTAAAGCCACTCACTGTAAAGTACTGGGAGAACACTAACATCATGTGTCAGTGTAGGTTTATCAGGTATGGCAAATGTATCACCACTGTCATTAGCACAAAACAGGCAGCAAGTGTAGCTGCAAAGGAAGGGGTAGGATGTGCTTGGAATCCCCATGCTTTCTATTCAGTTTTTCTGTGACCCTGAAACTGATCTACAAATAGTTCATTATCCTGGAAAAGTACACTGAGTGATTCACAGGTTGCTGGATGCATTTCCCATCACATGAACCATTTTCCCATAGCACAGGTACTTACCACTTGAACTCTGGACCCGTCCCACCCTCTGATGAAGTTCAGGAGACAAATCTGTGCAATTAATAAATATCCTGTCTCCTGGGAAGAGAGCCTGCTGGGCTCCCAGCAAGATGCTCAGCACTTTAAAATACATCATCACATTCCATTCCCAGCACAATGCAAAGAGGTGGGTATCTTATATCCATTTCCCATTCAGGAAATGCTCACAGATGCATAAACACATTGGGGAGTATAGAAGATGTCTGCAGCTGCTTGCACAACTTAAGAACAATTCCTTACACATTACATTCAGAAATCGAGCATGAGAAATTCAGTTCTATATTTATGAAAACCCCAAAGAAAATACTTAGACATTGTAAGAAGATGACAAAAGGCAGAGAGTGCTGGTAAGTGTAGTTTAGTGTCTACTTGCCTAAGTTTGAGGCTGCATCGTCTTCAAAGACACAGAATCAAGAATCTCAAGTAAGTAGAGAATATCTTTACCACAACTTTGTTGTACCCTTTACACAGTGGGTGTAATAATAAGACTTTCCCAAGTGACCAGTCACAACCTCAAGAGATCCAGCATAGACTTAGATGTGTCAGCAACACCAGCAGCCTACATTAGCCAACTTCATTTTACTAGCTACTGAAACAAATATCCCCAGACACAAGACAACAATAGAGACTGGAAAGTTCTCTTCTACACATGTGCTTGACCCCTTTTCTCATGGGGCTTAGCCTCTGAGTCTTCCTCGTGTCCTTTGGATCCTTTATCTGCAAACTCTGCTTCATGTAGAACATTTTAGGGACCATAACCCAAAAAAGCAGAACTCTACCTTCCCATGGACCAAACACTACTTCATCAATACAAAGGGGGCCTGGGGGATGCAGCTGTGTGCTCAGGAGTACAAAACTCTGAACGTGTACATGCTAACAGCTGAGACACCAGTCTCTGTGATTTCTGAGCTTCCAGAAAAGGAGAATAGAAGCCATGTGGAAGCAGTGAGGGTGAAGAATGAGGGTGGCAATGGCCAGCCCAGCTCTGTCACATATTAAAACTCTTGAAGGCTCAGTTTCTCACATGTGAAGTGAAGCTATAAAAAATAAATAAATAAACAAATAAATAAGTGTGAGCTGTGGGGACTGTTTGAAAAAATGAATAGAGGCATAATTTTAGATGACCCAAGACCAAGCACAGGACCCTTCAACCAAGGGAGGACTTCAATCATGTGACCCAGAGACCCTATGTATCCATGACTCCCGATGGCTAGAGGAGGGCCTTCAAGAGGTGCCCAGCCTCTTATCCATTCCTGCCCAGCTCTAAAGGATCTGCTCAACACATAAGCCCTGTTCCCAAGTCTGAGCCTCAAGTGCCCAGTGAGGCAAGCCCATCACAAAGCTGGGGATGAGTTCCTGGTCCAGCTTTCCTGAAACCAAACATCATCAGACATCCTGAACCAAGGAGAACTAACAAAGTGCAAGCCCAGCCTTCTCTGTCTAGACAGGGCCTTCAGTTATATGCAGAGAAGGAATGGAGCTTTGTGTGCTTACTTTGTGTTGTATTAGCCCTAACGCCACCAAAACCAGGATGTCTCCTGGCAGTTCCACCACCCATCTGGAACTAGGATAATCAACTGGGTTCCTGGAGGTAGATATGTGTTATATCGAAGAGACTCATAGAATACCCAAAGAGCCATATCTGTGTGCTACAGAGGCCATCAGTCCACCCTTGCCATGCTCAAAGAATGTGTCACTGTTGGCCAATGGCAGAAGATTAGCCAAACCTCACACAAAGTCCTCCAAGATAGCAATTTATGCTGTGTTGACTCTGTGTCAAAATCCAAGGAAAGGATTTTATTCTAAATCTAAACTTCTCTGCCTGGGGCTTAGTCAGTTAAAATGTCTGACAGAGAGCTACCTCCTTCCTGTTTCTTAGTCAAAGGAAACCGTGAAGAATGAAGGGTCCCCAATCCTTAAAACACAAATTTTATTCCAGTGACTAGGAAATAGCAACACAACTTGCAGGTGTTTTCACAGATAGTCTAGGCATGAGTAAAGGGAGAGATTGGGAAGGGTGCATAAGAGCTGACCCTGTCCCTTGTCAGCAGGAAAATAACCAACTATCCCCAAGCCCTATTCAGCTACATTTGAGAATAATGTAGAGTGTGAAGTAGGTGAGGGATACATATATATTCTGTGCCAATACTATGTTGATCCAGACAGTAACCTTGGCATTATGAATTACTGTGTTCATAGGGGGATTCAGGAGCCAGCCCACCTCAGGTACAGATGAGTGACTCTGCATTCTGTGGTGTATATACATTGTCCTTCTGGGGGGGAAATAACTGTTAGCAAAGGAAAACTCGAAACAAATATTAAGTAAGCAAAGCCACACGAAGTCTATTACCTAAAATACCAGCATGACTTCCTCAAGAACCCGGGCTAGAGTGGATAGATCTCTTTTGACCACTCATCTCCAAGAGCCCCACATGCCTGGAACAAGACCAGCCACATGGCCTCAACCTGGCTCACTCAAACAGCTACAAATATGTGCATTTGCACATAATTACTGACTTCCTCCTCAGATTTAATGTCTGAGTTTATCTTCACTTTAATCCAATTTCATGCCTGGAGCAGAGGGACTCTAACAGAAGGTCTTTCTTAACCTCCCGATATCATTAATTATTGCTACATTGGGAGTTTCTGCACAGAACAAGCAGGTTTTTAAATAGAAATCATTTGTCTCTCAGCAGGGAAACTCAGCAGCTTTATTTCCTACTCTTGAAGCTGCTGCACCAGAGTGACCCGTTTCCTGGTGACCACCCCAAGATCACCTCCAAGCAGAGCCCAACCTTCCTCACCCCCTTCCAGGCCAACCTGATTTGGCACCTGTAGCGGGAGGCATCCATTTCCTCCTTTAATTGTCGAATAGGGTTTGCTAGAAGGAAACACCAGCTGTTCCCTGGGCTCCGGGCATTTGGTCATGTTTCCTGGTGATTTTCTACTCAAGGAAATCCCCTAACTCATTAAAAAATAATAATAATAGATTAATTGACCAGTTCAGCAACAAGTAGCACCAGGACCCAATAAACTTTGCAAAGAGTATGATCCAATTACAACCGTGCTCAGCGGGAATGCAGTGGGTAAGCCAACATAATCTTTCTTGAGCACAGGAATTTTTATGTTTTCTCCCCATCTATGTCACTTTTCTATGTTAGCATGGACTTTGGGTCTAACTGCAGTCCCCCGTCTTGCTGTCATGCCTGCTGCTGAGACACAGGGTCCCAGCAAATGACTCTGGGAAACCAATGAGGTCTCAGACAGGGTGGCTGGCTGCAGGATTGACTCTGCAGGAGCCCCTACAGCAGGGCATGTGGATTGAGAAGAGCCCATCATCCCCAGTGCACTAGCATCTGGAATGCTGTCAGCATCTGTCAGCCAAGCAGCTGCTGCTGGCTCTCCACACCTCAAGGTCAGCAGGAAGCAGGGCTTTGGTAACTAGCCTGATTGCAAAATCAGGCTGAATCGGGCTGTAGAAGTGCAGGCAAGGCTAAGATAATGAGCCTGATGAGAGACACTGGTAAGATGCCTCTCGGTGGGGCTTCTCTCCCTGGGACAGGCTACACAATCAATTGAAAACATATGACACCATCAAAATAGTTCCTCTGAAAGGGCACCAGAATGTAAGTGACATTCATGCAAGACCAGACTTCAAATTATCCCAACAAGGATTTACTAAGCACGCCTTTGTGAGGTGTGGGTATGTTCATTTGTAGTGATTTTACTCTATAAATACATACCACGTAACATTTTATATACCTGAAATATGCACAATAAAATGTGGTTTTGAATGAAGAGTCCAGGGAGAGGGGCAGTAGAGGTTCTCCTTGATCTAGAACTTACAGGTTTCCAAACACTAGGCCAAGGTCATTGCTTCTCGACTGAACTGCCTGTACACAAAACTTTTCATCTAAAATGCGCTTCTGAACTCAGCACCTCTTTCTCTTGGCACTTTTCTTCTTCTCACAGATTTTATTTATCATGTCTGCTTCCCCTCCCTAGTCTCACTTTTGCTGGCCAAAGAAGAGCTGGCCCCAGCAGAGAACCAAGCACCTGGCTTGGGTTTCATGCAAAAGGCAAAGTAGACACCTGTTCCTGTGGGTACCGTCTATCTCTACACTGGCTGCTCCTATTTCTAGAAAGGCATAGCCCTGAGATCCTCAGGGATCTCCAGCTATCACCTCAGTCTGTCACCTGTTTTATATCACAGATTCTCAGTGCCACACATCAAAGCTAATTTATCTCTGTGTTGCTAAGAGGTTCCAACCAGGATTTCTCAGCCTCAGGACCAATGGTGTTTTAAAGGGTGTTTTACATGGTAGGGGTTGTCTTCCACATTAAAAGCTGTTTAGCTCATCCCAGCCTCTGTATAATATTTGTCAGTCTCACTTCCGTTCTGGTTATGGCATCCAACAATGTGTCCTGAGTTTTTGTCTGGTTGGAAAACCACTAGACAAGAATAAATGTTCATTAAATGAAATACCAAGATGCCCAGTGTGGTGTCTGATTTTTAACCACACCAATATTGTTTTCAAGTGCAAATCACATGTTTCCCAGATCCACTTAACCTCACTTGAGTTTGTAGAAATAAGACTTTACGGTTGGTGAGGGTTAATTATGAACAACAAAACAACATTTTGAGAAGGAACCTGTCCAGGTAGGATAGCTCGGACAGCCTTGAGCTAATCATCACTGGGATGAGCTAAGTGTTCACCACCATGATTCATAGACCCTCATGATGATCCTTTGGTTCACCCTCCCCACCTGCTACAGTGTAGAAATGGTCTTCATAGTTCTCCCAAAGGTTCATGTGCGAAAATCATGTTAGTCAGAGGTAGCAGGGCTATGGAGGGGCGGGGCCTGATGTACGTCATGAGAACAAAGCCTCAAAAGGGATCAGTGGTTTCGTCACATCCATTGTCCCAAGATAGCAGCTTTCTAAAAAGTGCTCTGTTATTTTGTGTGTATGAGTGTTTTACCAGTATGTATATTTGTGCAATGCATGTATGTGTTCAGTGACCAAGAAGGCCAGAAGAAGGTGTTGGCTCCTCTGGGACTGTAGTTACCAATGAGTGTGAGCTACTATGTGAGTGCTGGGGATCGAACCCAGGTCCTCTGGGAAGAACAGACAGAGCTCTTAACCACTGAGCCATCACTCTAGCCAAAAGCAGGGTTCTACGTATGACTGCTTCCCTTTCTCTGCCATGCTGTGACATGGCCAAGGCCTCTCCAGGACTAAGATGCTATGCCACACCCTGTAGATCCTGTAGCTGCAGGGATCACTAGCTAACATGAACATCTCTTCCTTTGAAACCACCCAGTGGCAGCTGTCTTGTTATACCAACACAAAACGGACTAATATGCCACTGCCTTCAACAGCTTCATGAGTGACAGACACCAAGCTGCCCCATAAACTGCTATTTCTCTGTCCTTCCTCCTCTGTCCTTAGCTATTGGCTATTCCTTCCCTCTGGGCTACCTCAGTCCCTTCCTTTCTCCCTGTGCAGGGTGCCTCCCTGTGATCCAGCCATGATCTCTCCATCTACCCTAGGACAGATGAAAGAGTCCTCTTCCCAAACCCCAGCTGTCCTATCACTTGCCCCAAATGTTCTAACCCTGCTGGGAACGGGACAGATGGGGGCATGTGATCGAGGCTAGATCAGTACTGCTGTTTCCATCCACCCCACATTGCCTGGGTGACCCACTCCTTCTGTAGTCTGAGGCAGGAGTTCAAAGGTTTCTTGCAGCCCTTTCTGTCAGACAAGGGTTTTACATTATTAGGAAAAACGTATACTAACAACCTGGTGATGAACTTGGCTTATTTTTTTTTTTCTTATGGTTACTTGGGCATTATTATACACCATCAGATTTCCTGGTTCCAAGAACCTCACAATAGCATTCTAAGCATGCTACGGTACACAGAAATTACACAGTGCAGTGGGAGGCGTTTAAGAAAAAACACATTAGTAAAATTGGATCTAGAGCACCAAGTGTTTGCAACAGTTTAAAATATTAATGCATGTTGGATGCCAAGGCTCAAGTAGACTCCTGTTTGGCAGAAACAATTTTGCATAGGTAATTAGATACACGTGCAAATATTTAACTATAAGCCAATGCTTATGCAATTGAAGTACAGTGGTTCATCAGCTAGCCACCTGGTTGGCAAAGCCAATTAAAGATTTGCCCATGTTGCAGCTACATTCTTCATCATCTAGGTATTCTGGAAATACAAACAATTAGGAAAATAGTAGGGGGATGGTTAAAAAATGATTGAAAGGTAATTCTGAATCCTAAATTCTCAGTGGAAGCCAAACTGCTGGAAATATGCAACTATACGTACTTATCTTTGTGTTATTTTCATGTCTCCTATGAGATTATCAGTTGCTGAGTTGGCTAAACACAGTCATACTCATTCTTCAACTGAGGTGGATTGTCAACTGCACATTTCATGTAAAATGTGAACATCTGGGGAGTGAGTATGAGTCAACTGTGCAGCACTTACTGTACATGTGCACAACCCGGAATTCAATCCCCAACACCCCAAAAATACAATAATTAGTATTTTCTAAATTTTAATCAGCATACTCAAATCAAGCCTAATTGTAAATTAAGTAGTACATGCCAATAAATAGAAATATACCCACCCAGAAAATACAACTACAGAAGCATACAATGAAGCTAAAATTTTATAATCTCTGATATCATCACATGTCCCAAAGAACCATGTACCAGGGAATTCATTACAGTGTGTAGGAATGAGAACATACAATAATTGGAAGGTAGGATTGCTTGGTCCCCAGCAAGCCAACCCTTCCAGAGCCTCCTCAGTGGCAAAGTAGAGACAGCAATGTCTATTCTATTAGGTTGTATTCAGTCTGCAGCCATCCTTTCAGAGAGATAGATGACTCTCCATCCTGTCTTTGAAGGGTGTGGGGGAGACCCCCGAGGAGCATTGTGGTGATGCATGGAACTTTCTAGAACTTACCTGGAGCACAATACTGCAATACCTTTGAAAACCAGACACATCCTCTGAAGTATGACATTCGTTCCAAGTAAGATTGACTATGCTAGGTGACACATAGTAAGACTAGATACTGTAGCATGAACTACATAATGACAGGTTGCCAAAGCTTCTAAGAATGACCATTTTTCAAGAATGCAAAGAAAATGTTAGCAGTGATACTCAGAATTCACACTTCTCACTTCTAAATCATATGTGAAGCTTTCTGGGTCCCTGAAAGTCCAACCAAAGATTTTCCAGAGACATGTGGTCTTTCTAAGGAACCCAGTATAACAAAATTTGTGAGTGTGCATATGCAATGGCCTGAACAACAGGTGGATGGGCACAGTCACCAAGATGGACTGTGAGCTTTAGGGAGTCTCCCTTATCTTCCTCACATCTCCCAGTAGAGATACTGAGGTTACAGATGCTTAGAGATGCTGTGGATTTGAGCGCAGATGTTCAACTTGCTTGATAAGCCCTACTGCCCGCTTAACCATCTCCCTGGCCGCACTCTTACATGCAAGAAAGAAAAAACAAAACAATCCCAATGTCAGGATGTACCTGGTTGTTTAATACGTTGCTCGGGCATTTTGATGACTTAACTCTTAACTCTTAAAGTCTCAACACAGATGTGTGTTTGTATCTTCAAGCCAAGGACCTGCTGCCCCCAACATTTTTGTTGCATTGGCAACAGCGGGCCAGGCAAATGTTGCCACGTTCACACCTTTTGCTTCTTGTAGACCAATCTCACTTATTTCACTTGGAAAGCAGACCTTGTGGGTGAGAAGACTGGGATTGCCACTGGATAAACGGGCTCAGCCGGGCTAGCTCACTCACCGGGTGAGCCTGGACAGTCCTTTACCATTTCCGTGCCTCACTCCCCTTATCCACAAAAAATGCAATGCCAATATGTGTGACAGGATCATCATGCACCACTACATGCTGGGTGCCTCGCACATCCAGTGCCCCAGGAGAACACACATCAAATCCAAACAGGAGGCACCAACCTTACACTCAGTGCCATTGCTACCGAATCATTTCTCTGAAGAACAGAATTTTATTCTTCTATAATGGTGGTTGGTAACTGAGGAAATCCTGGAATATTCCCTAGTAGCATCTTCACTTGGTATGTCACAATATGACCCTCTGTAAGGGTTGAGCTGACGTACCAGACTGACGACCAACGACTTTCATGTCTTCTTCACTTTTTAAACTGAGATTGTTGTACACTCACAAGAAGTTGCAAAATAACCTAAAGCCAGTCCCCTAGCATAGAACAGATATGTCACATAGTCAAGCTGGGAACATGTCTGCTTCAGACGTGTGAAGACCTGAGTTAGATCCCTAGCACCTATGCAAAAGCAAGATGTAATAGCACATACCTATCATCCCAAGGCTGGGAAAGCAGAGAAGGAATAATGTTTGGGACTTGCTGATCAGTAATTCTAGCCAAATTTGAGAGATCCAAATTCAGTGAGAGACCCTGCCTCAAAAATTAAGGAGGAGAGTAATGAGGGAGACCCCTGACATTAACCTCTGGCCTCTATGTACACACACATGTTCATGAATTTACATACATATAAAGAGACAGACAGACAGAAAGGGGGATAAAGGGAGGGAGGGAGGAAGAGGGAAGAGAGGCATACAGATATGCACAAATAAATATATATAAAATTGATTGTGAATAAATGTCAAAAAGACACTCTGGTGAATTCTGATTCCATCATGAGGAGAAAAAAGCAGGAACACACCACTAAACACACAATCTCTAGGCCCACAATGCTTGAGTTCAAAACCCAGACTGGGATGCCCAGTACCTGCACAGCTCTGACCAGGCAGCTCACTGCTCTGTGCCTCCGTTTCCTCTTTTGGATATGACTGTGATTGTAGGCTATCCCTCAAAGGGTTTTGATGAAGATTAAATAAGGTGATGCTTTTAAAAGATTGCTTGGCCGATTTCCTATTCAACAAATGAAAGATCTTGTCCTATAAGGCCACCGTCCTCCTCTCGGAATCCTGAGACTTCCCTGAAAGATGAGGCCTGCGGGATTCAGAAGGGAGGGGAATGAGGTAGAGTAGGTAAGTCACTGAGCAGAGAAGGTCAAGTCAGCATCTGTGAAGCCCCCCCATCACCCCAAGGCCTCCAGACCAAGGCTGTTTTTATCACATTGCTACGGATTTTCAGTCAAAACAGTTTTGTGGAGGGTTTTTTGTTTTGTTTTGTTTCAGTCCTAAGTCCCACTTGCCCTGCATTGGTAGCTGAAAAAAATGTGAGAGGTCAAGGAAAATATAGGCCAATGAAAATAACATGGCAGCAAGAAATTAATTGCAGAGCCTGTTTAATATGACAGGGGACCCCCTAAAATCCTATTATGCCGTTCCCGGCTTCCCTTCGTCATGTGTGCGGGTTCTGTGCACAAAGGCCAGGGCAGGCTCCCCGGTGCATTGCTGCATTAATTTGACATCTCTGGCTCCAATTAACCTTACGTTTCAACTGTTTTCTAAAGATTGTTCTTTTAATTTGTGATAAGGTTATTTTTTTTTCCAATGATGTTTCACAAGCTCGTGCACAAAGGCCTGTTGTAGAAAAGTCTAACCCAATTGCTACACACTTCAGGCAACACACTGCTGTATATACTTTGCCTGTCACAAGTGTACAGAGAAAGTTCCTGCCATGGAAGCTAGTGGGCACAAGTCGGTGACCCTATGATGACACAGTGGACATTGTAAGCCACTGAGGCCACACTCCAAGGCAAACCAAGGAAACCTAAGTGAAAACACTCTGGGTTATAAAGGCTGTGGGAAGAGATAGTCCAGTGGGTAAAGAGCTTGCCATGAAAGTCTGAGGACCTGAGTTCAGATCCCAGCATCTGCACAAAAAAAGTCAGGTGTGGCCATACAGGCCCCAAATCCCAGCTCCTGAAAGGCAAAGGTGAGAGGATCACGGGCTCCCTTGACAGGTTCTGACTATTAGTGGTTCCAGAAACAAGGGGAGACCCTGTTTCAAAATATAAGGCAGGAAGCAACAGAAGACACTCCCAACATCAATTTACATGCACTTATACACATGTGCACGAATCCACATATACCACATGCTTCAAGGCAACATACTGAGCTCAGTCTGACTACTTTGCTGAAAACATGAGAACACTGGTTTGCCACACAAGTGTGAGGACCTGGGTTCAATCCCCAGGGCCTACATAGAAGCCTAGCATGGTGGCTCTTTCTTGTAATCCAAGTGCCAAGGAGACAGATAAAAAGGGCCGCTGGGGCTTTCTGGCCAACTGGTACAGACAAATCAGTGAGCTCCGGGTTCGGTAAGAACTTGTCTCAAAGAAATTAAGTGCAAAATAATGAGAAAAGATAATTGACATTGATCCCTAGTCTGTCTCTGATTTGCACACACACACGCGCGCGCACGCGTGCACACACACACACACACACACACACACACACAATGTTCACAAAAATACAGAGAGAGCTGGGTGTAGTTGGCTCATGCCTTTAATCCCAGCACTTGGGAGGCAGAGGCAAGCAGATCTCTGTGAGTTCAAGGCCATATTGGTCTACAGAGCTAGTTCCAGGACAGGCTCCAATGCAATACAGAAAAACCCTATCTCAAATAAATAAATAAATAAATAAATAAATAAATAAATAAATACAGAGAGATAGAGAGAGACACAAACACACACAAGAAATAAGACTTAATTGGAAGAAGATAGTTTAGGCATGTACAGTTAAACTGACAATTGAGACCTCATCCCTTTCTTTCTCTCTTGATTCCTGCCTGCCAGGAGGTGAATACTTCCTCAACTATGTGCTCTCCACCAAGACGTACTGCTCTGCCACAGGCCCAATAGCAAAAGAGTCAAGTGACCCCAGATCAAAATCCCTGAAACAGCGAGCCAAATAAAGCTATCCTACCTTTTAAGTGGGCTATCTCAGGCACCTCATCACAGTAGCAGAAGACTGACTCATACACCCTCCATGAACCCTTTCTGTCTTTGTTGATTTCTGAACCATAGAAGGTTTGAGGGCTGGAAAACATGTGGTGGAGCTCTGCCACTTCTGTGCAGCTGGTACTGTGGACGGTGTCACCCCACTGGGCACACCAGGACGTGTAATTCTTCTTTCAATAACTCATTTTTCTGGATGACTCTAAGTGAAACCAGACTTAGCCTCTGCAAATACATAACTTGTTTTCTATAAGGTGTTTGGGGTGAGAAGTCCTGCCCTAATTTCCTTTTAAAACTACCACCTTGGAGTTAGAGCAATGTCTGGCTGGTCTTTGTAGAGGACCTGGGTTTGGTTCACCACACCCCCATGATGGTTCACAGGTAACTGTAACTCCAGTTTCAGAGGCCCTAACATCCTCTCCTGGTCTCCAACGGCAGGCACATGGTACTCATCTACACATACAAGCCAAACACTAATACACATTTTAAAGAAAACTGTCACCTTTTGGCTCCTTCTATGGGAAATGCACTAGGCTGTACAGGATCCTTGGGGAGTGGCAAAAATGAACATGATGAATTCTTTTCTCAGTCATGTCCACACACTGTTTAGAACTGTGTTGAACAAGAACCCAGCCCAGGTACCTACTACAGGATCCCCAGGGCAGATCCACTGATTCAGAAGCTGCTTAACAAGATGATAGATGAGTACATGTTCCTCTGGAAGAACATACCCACAAGAGACTTCCAGAGGGGAGCTGGACAGGAGTGTGAGGAGGGGGAGCCGTCTGCTCAGCATGGAGCTCTGATGTGTGGAAGGATGAGCAGAAAGGGCCAACTGAGAAGGAAGGATATTCCATGGTGGTGCAGGCCAACAGAGTCATGAGCAGTCCAACACAGTTTCAAATGGACTGTACCCTACACCATTACATAACAGGCCTGTACCTAGATAATGGGGTATGGTTGGCTGAGGGTAGAGCTTACCAGAGGGAACTTGCCTAGTGCATGTAAGGTCCAGGCTTCCATCCCCAGCACTGCAAAAATCAGCAAGTAAAGAAAAAAAGTTGTAAGCTTGCACTGAATCTACAGGCATCCCACCCTTCAACATTTCTAGAGGACTTGCAATACCCAATACACGCTGAACACTGTGTAAGCAGCTGTGATGCTGTGTTGCTTAGAGAATAATGTCAAGAAAACTTATCTATGTGTTCTAAATACAGGTGTTTGGCTGGGGTTGTTTGTCTGTTTGTTTCCTGATAGTGGTTGATTTTTCCACAGCTAAAGCTATGAGCAGAAGGCCACCAATTATAATCATTGCTGTGAGGGGTCCCTGCCTTTATTCTTCTCTTGCCTGTCTGCCTTTATGCCAGATTCCCTTGAGTATTTTGTTTTTAACAATGTATGCATGCATGAATGTAGTATGTATTATGTGGGGCAAGGGCATGTGCATGGGAGTGCAGGTGCCCACCTGGTGTCCAGAAAAGGGCCTTGGATCCCTTTGACCTGGACTTACAGCTGCTTGCTATGGATACTGGGGACTGAACTCAGGTCCTTTCTAAGAACAATTTGCACTCTGAACCACTGCCTCATCTCTTCAGCACCTCATGTGGTGTGTGTGTGTGTGTGTGTGTGTGTGTGTGTGTGTGTGTGTGTGTGTGTGTCCTTTCATCCTATAAGCTTTGAAACATGTGTAATACATAATTTGTTTACAAATTTAAACAAATCCATTTTATTGATTGCATGTGGTTTATCTCATCTCAAGATGTAGTCTCCATCACTGAATATTTGGACCACTTCTTTACCAAACCAAAGCTTTAATGACCCATTTTGCCACTGAAATAGCAGGGATAATTCCCAAGCACACTCTGAAACAACAGATAGACTATATCTGTCTTTGATAGAATTTTACATCCTCCACTTAGTGAAGAAAAAAACTTCCCAGCATTTGGTGCTCACAGATAGGAATAAAAAGATGTGGGTTTTTTTTTTCACACTTCATGCATCAGATGCTAAGTTTTAAAATACCCTTCATGGTGTGAACTTAGCTTTCAACATCCAGCACAGCTTTTCCAAGTCTGAACCCAAGCAGTTAAGAAATAAAGATGTTAGGCAGCGAAACGCACACGTGTGGAGTGGAGCATCAAGTTGTTAAATTGCCACACATGTGGGAGGCAGCAGCCATTCACACTCAGTCATCTGGAGGTCCTCCTGTGAAGCAGCCTCCAGCCTCCAGAGGGCATGCATGTACAACAGTGTACCAGCGAGCACACACACAGAGAGAGAGAGATAAAGAGAGAGAGAGACAGAGACAGAGAGAGACAGAGACAGAGAGAGGCATGTACACACACATACACACATACACGCATGCATGCACATACATGCACACACGGATACACATGCATGCACACACACACACAATCTTTTACAAAACATACTAGTTGAAGCACAGTTCATCTTTTATATTTGATTGCAGTTCCATACATATGTGTATTTGAAAACTCCATCCCAGATGGAGAAAGTTGCACAAATGCCTAAGGAAGCTTCTCCCCCTCTCATTTCCAGTTTGTGTGTGTGCAGATGCATATGCTATATGCTGCACTGGCTGATGCTTCCCAGGTGCTATCCAGTTTGGGTTTTTTGTTTTGTTTCATTTTGTTTAAAGACAATCAGGTATTTGCCCATTTCCACCACCCTAGCACTGGGAGTGGGATTACAAGTCAGTGTCACCATGCCCTGCTTTCCTTTTTAAAAAGTATTTCAATGTATTCCTTGGCAATTAAAAACTTATATACAATGAACAATGAACCTTGATAATACCCACCCCCACCTCTCCCCCAGAACCACATTTTTTTTTTGGAATTAGTGCTACCTGCATGAGCACAGACAGAAATGGAGCTATCCCAAACAAAACGATTCTCTCTCCTCCAGATTTCATCAATTTCCAAAAGCTTCTTCGCAGGTGTGCTGTTGTCTGGAGCCCCACCCTCCCCCATGATGAAATTACTGACTAGCATGGCCTTGTGCAGGTCTTACGCAGGCTCACGGGTGCAGTGGTCATGTGAGTTCCAGAAGATAGCATTCCAAGACACTCTGTTGTTACAAGCAGTTTTTCCTGCCGCTGGACCCACCAAGGCACCAGCCCCAATTAACACACCGAGACTCTGTATTTGATATAATGCTGTTGGCCAGTTACTTGTTTCTTATCCACTAGCTCTGTCTTAAGTATTAACCCATTTCTATTAATCTAAGTACTTCCACGTCGTCTTATCTTACCTGAGAGAGAGGCCAGCGTTCTGCTCTCTCTGTCTTCCATCTTGACTCCTCCTTACTACTTCCTCGAATCCTCCTTGTCTCCTAGTCCCACCTATCTTCCTTTCCTATTGGCCAACAGTGCTTTATTCATTAACCAGTATGAGAAACATATTTACAGAATGACATCTCCCATCCTCCAGCTCCACATTCTTTCCACCCTGTCTTATGATGTCCCTGAACCTTACAGGGGATGTTACAGATGCTCCACTTAGGGTTGGGCACTTAATAGTCATTTAACCTTAACACTCTAACCAGTTATGAGTCACTATAATAAATGCTGACCATTATGAGTAAAAGAAACTTGTCCTGCCATGATTGAGAAAATTGATAATCAATGAGTATACATCTAAGTGTTTAGAAGGCAGTTTGACAACATATCTGCTTAGCAGAACAGTAGTAGATTCCATTACTAAGACCTATGATCTCCCAGCCAGGCTTTGGATCAGGTTTACGCACCAGACATGAATTTCCTCATTGGATGCAGGCCTCAACTCTGATCAGAAAGCAGTCGGTGTATCACGTGCTTTTCTTTGGCTGTGATAAAATAGTATGACCCAGGAACTTATAGAAGAAAGAGTTTGTGTTGCCCTACAGTTCCATAATGGCAGGGGTGACATGACAGCCAGTGGAGACATGGTGTCAGGAGCAGAAAACTAAGAGCTCACAGTTTGAACCATGAAGCAGAGAGAGCTAGGTGTGAAGCAGAGAGAGCTAGGTGTGAAGCAGAGAGAGCTAACCAGAAGTTGGCAAAGTTTCTTAATCCCAAAGTCTGCTCCCAGTGATGTACTCCCTTCAGGCAGTCTGTACCAACTAAGCCTCCCCAAACAGCACCACCAGCTGGGGGTCAAGTGTTCAAATGCCCAAGACTATGAGGGGCATGTCTCACTAAACCCATCACAGTTGCTTGCCCCCATAATAACCATGCCACTGTTGAGTCTTGAGTACATTTTGTTTAATAGGTCAGTAGTGTGATATGCAGGGTCCTCTGCTGGATAAATCCATTGGTGACTTCTCCAGATGTGAAGTACATAACTTTTGGCATTGTGAAAGTCAGCCATCAGGGAAGTAATTTCCAGGTTGCTTCCAGTTTGATTTCTCTATGTTCTATCATCAGTGTGTGTTTTATCTCCAACAATGGAGTCTTACTCTAGTTTATGGTGGGCAATGAAGAGCAATGGCGATAGCCTGAGTTGTTTGGGGGGGGGGCACCCAATGCCTTTCTGACCAAACTCACAAGGAGTTTCTCATACCTGGCACCGAGATTTTCATTTAACAGCTTATGTCTTTTGAGGAAAGCAGTGCCCCCATTCCCCAATACAAGGCACCTCCATTCAACCTCCTTTTTAAGTTACTATTATTTTAATTTTTTAAAATTTATTTATTTTATGTGTATCAGGGTTTTCTCTGCATGCATGTCTGTGTGTCATATGAATGTTTGATGCCCACAGAGACCAGAAGAGGGCATCAGATCTCCTGGCACTACAGTTACAGATGGTTGTGAGTCACCATGAGGATGCTGGGAATTGAACCCAGGTCCTTTGGAAGAGCCGCCAGGGCTTTTAAATGATGAACTCTCTTTCTGACCCTAATTGTTATTTTTTTAATGGGCTTACAAAGTAGTGAGCTTCCATAGGCTTTCTCATAAATCCTTTGTTTGATAAATCACAAAATGAATAAATAATAAATTCTTCCTCTCTTTAGTTGCTTAATTCCAGATACTTTGTCACTAAAATATTTGCATATGTGGGGTGTGTGTGTGTGTGTGTGTGTGTGTGTGTGAATTCTAGAGACAACCATGTTGAAGTTGACTACTACTGTTTCTCTACATACTTAATAATCATGCATTCCATATCTCAGAACATCCAAAGGGTTGTAATTGTCATAAAGAAACAATAAAAGTTTAATGTGATGGATATGCTAATTACCCTAATTTGCTTAACCTTCAGCCTAAGCATGAATCAAAACATCACATCAGTCCTCACAGATAAATACAGTCATTATGACCATTTTCTAAAAAGCCATGAAATTTTTCTCTCTTGTGCTTTAAGATTCTTAAGCCTCCCAGGCATCGTAGAGTATTTCTTGTAATTCAAATACTTGGCATTTTTGTTTCTTACAATTCTTCTTTAATATATTTTTATTAATTGATTGACAAATACATAAATGTATACAATTCATTTATGTCGTATCCATGCCCCATTCCTTCCAGATCTGGACTCCACTTCCCAACCCCTACCCCTTCCCTACTTTCTATCCTATTTGCTTTGTTTTTTTTCTTCAGAAGCCATCAGCTGCAATAGCTCTTCATCTACAGGCGGGGTCTCCTGAGCCCTCCCTGCCTCCATGTTGGAATGTCGACTGGCTTGATTTTGTGCACATCTTATGCAGGTAGCCACAACTACTTTGAGTTTATGTGTGCAGTAGTCCTGTCATGTCAAGAAGACACTGTTCTGTTCCGTTCCGTTCCATTTTTCTGTTCTGTTCTGTTCTGTTCTGTTCTGTTCTGTTCTGTTCTGTTCTGTTCTGTTCTGATTCTCCCTGATCTCTGGCTCTTATGAAACTCTTCTGCAATCGTCCCTGAGCCTTAGGTGTAGGGAATCTGATATAAATATCCCATTTGTGGCTGAGCACTCATTAATCACCTGTTCTCCACACTGTGACCAATTGTGAGTTTCTGTGGTAACTGCTGTTCACTGCACAAAAAACATCTCTGATGAGATCTCAGAGCTGCACCAACCTATGAATGCCCAACATATCAGTTCACAAAATCACAGCTACAAATCCAGGTCTTAGAGGAAGTAAAAAAAAATCATTCCCAAAAGTCTATCCTTTTGTTTGTGTGCTTTTGTTTTATTTTAAGTTATATTATTCAGTTTACTTTCTTTTTCTTCTTTGTGGGTGCATGTTTCTGGAGATAAAATTGGGACCACAGGCAAGAGTGGTTGCATCCCCAGCCCTACTTGTTCATTTCTTATTTGTTCTGTGAGTATAGTCAATGAACAAAGGGATGGTTACTTAAATCTTGTTCTAACTGCTCAGTTCCCTTTTACTCTTAAATCTAATCAATAAGCCAGTAAGATTTGCTGAAGGAGGTGGAGGCAGGGGGATCACCAGTTCAAGGCCAGCCTGGGCTAAACATATTTTTTTTAAAAAAGTAAAGAAAAAACTGACCAATAATTATGTTTAATTGAGTTAATTTCTCCAACTATCTCTGTATACTACTGCCAGTAGATAAGGAGAGTTGAACATAAACCTGTAATTCCCTAAATGCTTTCTGCTTAAATATGGTATTAGGGTTGGTAGAAATTAAGTGATCTTGACATATTTGTGTAATAAGGATTTCTTCTCTGTGTTTAAGGCATATTCTGTGAGAAGTCCTGCTATCAACTCTCAGAAGACCCCCTCCACTCAGGACCATGAGATGAGAAGCTACTGTAAGACCTGGAAGATGCACAGTGTCCACCCATTCCTGGGGATTGGCATGGGACCCTGATAATGGCACGGCCTCTCCTTTGTGTAACAGGAGGCTGTGCACTGTCCCCCACTAGAAAATGCTCTTGTCTAACTTGTGGAGACTGCAGACACAAGTCCAGGAGACTTCAATGCATCATTATGACCAATAGCTATTTTTTTTTTAATGGGACCTCAACTGAGAAAACAGGGTCACACCAAAATGAAATGTTTCTGCAGAGTAAAGCTACAACATAGGAGAAGTGTTTGTCAACAATTCTGACAAAGGATTAACATCTAGATTGTGTATATGGGGGGTGAAAATGTATATATTCATATACATATATTGTACATATATATGTATAAAAACTTAGCAGCAAAAGATAATCTTCTGTCTTGAATATGAAATGTCCTCATAGACTCATGTGTTAAAATAAACAAAAGGTCAACATGTATATGAAAACTTCTTGATCTTATTAACCATTAGAGGTATGCAAATCAAAACTCAGCAATGTATCATCTCACTCCAGACAGAACGGCTATTTAATATTAAATAAATAATGAGTGCTGTTGGGGGTGTGAATAAAATGAAACTCTTATACTCTGCTGGTGGGAATATAAATAAGTGCACCCCTAAGGAAGAAGAACACATGGTTTTTATAAACACTACAGATCAGCCTAGCACGTGACCCAGCTGTCCTCCTCCTCCTAGTTCCATATCCAAATGAAATGAAATTGGCATTCCAGAAAATTGCTGCACACCCAGTGACTGTGGTAGTAGTCACAAGGCTGAGACAGGGAATGATCCCAGGTTGTTTGGTAGTGAATGGGCACACAGAAACATGTAGAATTACTGGGAAGGCGGCTCGGTTAGAAGAACTCTTGTCTGGCATACATGAGGTCGGAGATTCATCTCCAGCACTGCATAAAATTATTAAGTGTGGTGGCACCTACCTGTAGCCTCAGCAATTGGGAGGTAGAGGCAGGAGGATCAAGGTCACCTGTGGCCTCTCCAGCGTTTGAGGCCAGCTTGGGCTACATCCTGCTCAAAAGTGGACAGGGGACCAAAAGTGTGCAGATGTACACAATGCAATATTAGCCTGAAAAAATAAGACCTAGCATTTGGAGCCAGTGTTGAGCATTGTGTGAAATAAATGAAGCTGTGCATAGAAAGAGGTGTACTGTGTGTTCTCTTCAGTGTGAGAGGTGAAGTAAGAAAGTTGACTGGAGTGTAGAATAGAGATTATTACAGAAAGGGAAGGAGTTTTGGAGGGAAGGAGAGGGGCAAGGGAGGGCTGGGTTTAACTGGTGCTCAACAGACGTGTAACTGAGGCAAACACTGAGTGGCATTTGAATAAACAACACGTAGTCAAAAAAAAAAAAACTTTAAATACAGCTTTTATTTTGGGGAAGAAGGATTCCTAAGCTGCTCTTACACCGTGGAATTCCACACACTGCCAAGTTCGTTCCTCAGAGTCCCAAAGTGGAAACAATGGTTTCTGTAAAGTGGAGACCTCTAACCCCATCCACACAAACCATGTGCATGCATCCCAAGCTGGGTCCAACTGCCCCCTTTTTATTTGAGCTAGTTTTACTCAGAAGCTGAAACATCCAGGCCTGGAGGGCTTCACCCTCCTGAAAATATTTATCATCTGAATGAATCTGAGAGGCTTGGCAGAAGGGTTACAGACATTTAATGTCCCGGGCTCTTTGCCCCCACATTTAATCCCAAAATGTAAGTAGGTAAAGACAAGAGCTGTGAGAGCTGTGTTCCCTAAACTAAACACTGTTGGTGGAATCTTTATTTTCCCTTTTTAATAGCGAATGGTATAAGATATTTCACATCTTTTGTGTTCCCGTTGGAGGAAATTACCCTGGAAACAAACATTAGTGTGTAAAATGAAGATCCAGGGGCTATTAGTGTGATCCAACAACTGTATGAAGAACAAGCCCAGGAGCAATGAAGCAGAGACAGGGAAAGCTGGCTCTGACTGAGGGTCAGAGGCAATAAAATTATATGGCCCTCTCTCTTTACTGCCCTTTTGGGATTAATGCCAAAAGGCCTGTTCCACAATTGACTATAGAATGGAATAACAGGGCTTATTGGACATTTCCAGAAGGCATGTCTAGGCCACCTTTCCCATGACTCAGTCAGCAATATTTCTTAAGCACCTCTATCGTACAAAGCTCACAGCGAGTGCTGCAGAAGAAAATCAAGCTAAGGCCATGCCCCTGTAAGGGCAGACACGGTCTTCTCTAATTCACAGCATCCTAGTGCATGCAAAGACGGAACTGAACCACACACAGTCATGAGGACATCAGAAGCAACAGAAGCAGAGATGCATGGAGCACTCTCCTCGGCCACAGCGCTGGTAGCCTCAAGGGCTCTGAGGAGCAGGCAGGTCCTCAGTTGCTAAGCTTCTCTCTCTCTCTCTCTTTCTCTCTCTCTCTCTCTTTCTCTCTCTCTCTATCTCTCTATCTCTCTCTCTCTCTGTTTCCTACATGAGGGTAAAATTGTCACCAGCTTCCAGCTCCTGCCTACCTGCCTGTTACCTTGTCTTCCCTGCCGTGATGGATGCTATGCCTCCGGAACTAGAAGCCAAAATAAACCCTTTCTTCCTTGAGTTGTTCTTGGTCATAATATTTAACACAGCACCAGAAAAATAACTAATGCATGGGTAATTTGGTAGATGGTTAAATTAAATGAAGCCATAAGAGTGAATCCCCTTATAACAGGATTAGTGTCCACACAGGAAGAGAGACCACAAAGCTCTTAATGCCCCCACCTCTCTCTGCCACAGCAAAGGAACACGCTGTCACCATTTGGACTTATGAGAGGTAAATGCCTCTTATTTATATCACTAGGACAATGCTATTCCATAAAGACAAATCAAGCTAGGCATCAATTAAATTTTTTATCTCTATTCTCCTTCTCATTCCCCATGCCCTTGACCTTGAGGAGGACAGAAGCCAGAACTTAAAAGAAAGCTGTCCCTCCTTGGGGGGAGAAGGGAAGCTAAAACTATAACCAGAGCCTCTTCAGAGAGGAAAGCATTACACAGATTGGGACATCTTCCTTCCCATGCAGACTGTTTGCTGGCAAAACTTTGGAACCTTCTACTACCTCAGAGTGACCTGTACAGTCATGGAATCCAGGCATGATGGGCAATCCCCATGGAAAAGGGACTGTCTTGGTTCCTATAAACAGACAACATGACCAAGGAAGCTTATAGAAGAAAGCATTTAATGATGGCTTGCAGTATCAGAGAGTGAATAGTTGACCATGGGGGCTGAAGTGTAGAAGCGGGCAGGCATGGTGCTGGTGTAGCAGCTGAGCCAACATCTGGCCCACAAGGCAGACAGCTAAGCGGGAATGCTGTGGCCTTCTGAAACCTCGAACCAGTGACACATCTCCTCCTCCAATGCCACACCTCCTAATCGTACCCTAACAGGCCTACCAACTGAGAACCAAGTCTTCAAACAGCTGAGCCTATGGGGGCCATTCTCACCCAAACCACCACAGGGACAGTGGGGAGAAACAGTGACACATTTAGCCACAGCCTCGAAATTAAGTGAGTCATGGGCAAACACAGGAGCAGCAACAATATGAAGGGAAGTATATGAGAAAGATTTCTTTTTCTCTTGATTTCTTTCTCAGAATGACTGTTTAATTCTCTGTATTTTAGGACCAGCTTATCTAATTTAAAATGCACACATCCACATACACAATGTACACATGTACACACACACTCGTGTACACATGACATGAAAGTAGGAAGGACACTTGTTGGGAAGGGGGGTTTCAGTGGGAGGAGTGAGGGGAGTGGGGTTGAGAGGGAGTAGGGCTGAGAAGGACTACCTAACATATATGTATGGAATAATAAATATCTTTTTAATGGGCATGGCCAAGGCCATTCTGTGATGCATAGAGAGTTGGAGGCTAGCCTGGGTTACATGAAGCCTTGTCTCCAAACAAAGGGATAATATGGAAGACTATCCTGCTCTGCACAGATGACAGGGCCTTTCTTATGAAAGAGCAGTGTTGTCCTTAGCAAATAAGAGATCAACTTCAAGACTGCAAGTTATCTAAATAATCCTAACCCGACATTAAGCTCACTTAATTGTTAACCTAATGTCTAAATAGTTGATAGGGCTATCCTACATCTGCGCGGTGCTTTATAGTAGAAATGAGAATTCTGTACCTGCTGAGACAATGTCAAGCAGCTGTGAACCTAGGATTTCATTGCTCTCCACTTAGGGGAAGTGAAGTTGAACAGTTGGTAAATTAGAGCAGGCAAGAATGTCAACCCATGACATCTGGATCCAGCCCAGTGTTCTCTCCCAGAGAACAAAACTTGCTCCAGAAGGGGCAGCTAATGAGTGGGCAAGGAACAGGGCCCCAGAACCAAACTCAGCAGCATTGCTACTCACTAAAGGGGAGGGAGAGTGCTGTCCCTTAAAAGGTGAAGGGTGATGCAGTTACTCAAGAGGGAGAAGTGTTGGAGTTTATTAAACTGGGGAGTATTAAGCACCTCTTCCCATAGGTCCTCAGAGGGCATGCAGACAACAGCTGTCCCCTTCAAACCCCATGTTGAAATTCAGGTGTCATTGTGACAGTGTGGAGACATGAAAGCTTTAAGAGATGGCTGTTATGAGGGATAGATTAAGGCTGTCACAGGGGG
This sequence comes from Phodopus roborovskii, assembly GCF_943737965.1. Classification (NCBI taxonomy): domain Eukaryota; kingdom Metazoa; phylum Chordata; class Mammalia; order Rodentia; family Cricetidae; genus Phodopus; species Phodopus roborovskii. Next base: position 1,525,017 of record NW_026126623.1, on the reverse strand, counting down.
CATAATTACTCCCAGGACGGGTTGCTGTTGAGTGTGAAGTGAGTCTCGTGTCCTTCCTCTCCATCTTTCTCTAACGTTCATCTGCCTTTCTGTGATGTGCTTACACAGCATAAAGACACTCGCCATTTGCCAGCTTTCCCCTCAGACTTGAGTCCTCTGCAACTGTGAGCTGAATAAGCCCCTGTTTTTTATTAATGACAATCTATATCTGATGTTCAGTTATATGTAGCAACAAAGCATGGGCTAAGACAATAAAGGCTAACTCACTTAAGTCTGCTGTCACCTCAACCTTACCCTGAAAGAAAATGCTTAGGGGTGAGCAGATCAGCTTTTCCACTGAAGGGCTTTCTCCAGACAGCAGCAGTGAGCCTTAAGTGAGAACAAGAATTTCCATAACAGGGGCTGGGAGACAGCTCAATGGGCAAGAGTCTTACTATGCAAGTACAAGACCCGAGTTTCAGGCAGGTGGATCTCTGTGAGTTGGAGGCCAGCCTGGTCTACAAAGTGAGTTCCAGGACTGCCAGGGCTACACAGAGAAACCCTGCCTCAAAAAAAAAAAGAAAAAGAAAAAGAAAAATCTGAGTTCCAATTCCAACACCCATGAGAAAACTGTGCATATCCATGGGTGCCTGTAACCCCAGCATTGACAGGAGCTCAGTAGCTCAGTAGGCAGGGTCAATGAGAGGCCATGTCTCAAGTTGAAAACAGAGGTGAAAAGTGATACAGGAAGACACCTGACTTCCTTCTCTGGCCCCCACATGTGGGCACATACAACAACACACACACACACACACACACACACACACACACACCACTAAGAATTATTTAAGTATTCTCAAATGCTCATGCTTTCAGTAGGTGCTGAACTGAAGACATTACACAGGTGTGATAATTGCCCCCAGTCAGCTGATATGAAGCAGCATTTTCCTCTGTTACCTAGTCTAAGATCTAATCTGTTTGCCTCTCGGAAGGGGCGATGCTCTTGGAAAAATGGAATCAAAGCATAAGAAGTTGAGGCTTGGAAAATGAAGACCACAGCAAGAAAGGTGGATGTTTGTCCTCTAGGAGCCAAAGCAGTTGGGTGGGGTCCAACACAGAAACAAGACCCAGTAAAGATAATTGGTCTGGTACAAGATCCAGATGGAACATCTCCAGCCTTCTGACTTACAAACTGTGATTCAATATGGTTCTTCATGCTATTATAGGAGGATTGGGTCCAGCATCCCTTGTAGGCACCAAAACCCATTGATGCTCAACTGGTTTATATAAAATTCTGGGCATTTTATATAATCTATATACAGCTTCTCCCATATTCTGAATTGTCTAAGTGACTTGTAGTACCTGGTGCTGTGTAAATGCTATATAAAGCCAGCAAAATGCATAATTTAGGGAGTAACATCAAGAAAAAAGTCTTAACATACTCAATACAGATGCAATTTCTTTCAAATATTTTTGATCCAAGAGTTGACCATCTGAATCTATAGATGGGCCACCCATAGATGGGGAAGGCTGGTAGGAATAAGTCATTAGAAATGACTAAGTATGTGGCAATCTGTTGCACAGCAATTGAAAGTGAACACAAAAGCAACACTCAGAGCCTTGGTGATTCTTCTTTACAAGGCAGTTATAACTTTTGGTAATTCTATGAATTTCTCCAACCCTACAAAGGGCATGATTTTTTTTTTTTGCCACACATCATAACTTTAATACTGTGTAATATTTTCTTTTAAAATACAGTCTCTTCTGAGGTAGACAGACCACAACTGCAGAGCATTATCAGACAGGAGATAAATATGCCCATGTACAACACACAGCAAAATGAGGTAGAAATGGTTACAGCTGAAGGAGAGGATCCCAATCCAATATTAGCAGAGGGAGTGATGGCCAGTGTGCCTCCCCTGCAGGGCGTGCTACACCCCACCCCTGCACCCCACCCCTGCACTCCACCCCTGGATTCTTTGGTATGCCCCCAACATTGCTAGGGCTAGACGTGCCCTACCATCCTGCCCCATGCTCATGAGGTAGGTGCTGCAACCGGGGGCTGTCTTCTTGTGCAAAGCTTCCAAACCTGGGAACAGAAAGAGCCCAGCAAAGAAGTGTGGGGACCCTAGGATGGGTCCATGGACTTCTATTCAGCCCCCTAGAGGTGCTGCTGCTTGAAGGGACAGCTGCCTTCCCAACTCCACTTCCCTGCCCATCTACCCCACCCACCCCACCCCCAGACCTGAGAGAGCCCCCTTACTCCATGTTCCCACCAAGGGTCTCTTGGCAGCAGCACTCTGAGCCACTTGCTTTGAGTCCTGCCCTCGGTTGGGTGACTCCAAGGAGAGGCTTAGAGAGAACAAGGATGAAGGAGGCACAGCAGATTCCCTGTTCACACTCAAGGCTAGCACCTGCCCTCAGCACCTGGCCCCTGCCGAGGCTCTCATGCCATCCTTGGCAACTGGAAAGTGAAGGGGACTAGGAACTGTAGGGACAAAGGTGGAACAACGATGGGAGTGGCCCTTCATTGCATCAACAAAGGGCATGATTTTACCACCCCCATTTTACAGATACAGAGACCAGCACCCAGACAGTTCTTGAGATTTTTTTTTTTCTTCTAGCTTATAGGTTCTGCAATTTCAGGGGCTTCTGGCCTTCATCAGGACACAGGGTCACAGTCTCGCCCTTTATCATTATAGTCTGAGGGGTATGCAGCCCCATGATGCCCTCAGCGAGTGCTCCTGAACTCCTTTGGGGGTAATGGGGGAGCAGAGGGGTAAATTACTCAGTTGTTTGTGCATTCTTGTTGAAGCATCACACCTAACATTTGAACTTAACTTTTCTCAGTACTTGCCAGAGAGTGGGTTCCCAGCAGCAGTTCATGGACTCATCCCCAAGAGAGCCACAGACTCCTCAATTCCATCTACACTACATCCCCATGCTTCCCTCACCTGCACCAAGGACCCCAGTACCAGGCCACCATTTCCTGTCCTGCATGTTAGGACATGCCATTGCCCCCTGGAGTGCCAACTATCACACCATAATGAGCTCACCCCAGCAGAATTCCAAAGGAGGGCAATATTTAGCAGTTCAAGCAGGGCAAGGGCTAACATTAAATAAATGTCCAGGGTTATTTAAAGTTAATTGAGTCTAATCATATAATAGTTTCATAATTAGTTGTGGTGCTCTTCTTTCTACATGGGTGGACCCAGCTCTAAAGAAAAAGGCCATAACCAGAAGGAAAGGACCTGGGCGCCAAGGGGGAAGGGTGTCAGGACCAGCGAGGAAGAAGTGGGTGTCATTGGTGCACCTGCAAGAATGCCCTAGTTGTTAGGGAATCTGGTATCCCAGCAGGGGTTCCTGCTCAATTAACTGGTGCCCTCTGGTCTCTGTTGTCTGTGTTTGGAGTATGTCCAATCTGTGTTCAGAAACTTCTCAGGTGTGGTGGTTTTAATGAAAAAGTTCCTCTTGAGCTCAGCTATATGAATGCCTGGTGCCAGTTGGTGGCGATGTTTGTGACCTTATGTTTTAGAAGGGTGTTATATACAGCTTCTCTGTGCATCACTCAAGGTGGGCTTTGAGGTTTATATTCTTGTCCCAATGTCACTTCAATCTCCGCTCCCTGATGCAAATTGAGTTCTCAGCTTCCCATCACCATACCTGCCACTTGCTACCATCCCCCCTGCTATGACCGGATGGACTCTTATCCCTCTAGAACAGTGGTCCTCAACCTTCCAAACACTGTGGTGAGCCACAACCATAACAGTATTTTTGTTGCTACTTCATAACTATAAATCTGCTGCTGCTGTGAATGGTAAAGTATCTGACGTGCAGGGTATCTGATACGTGAGCCCTATGAAAGGGCCATCCAACTCCCAAGGGGGTCACCACCCACAGGTTGAGAACCACTACTCTAGCACCACAAGCCAAAACAAATCTCTACTTCTATAAGATGTAACTCTTACATCTATTTCTTTTTGTCATGGTATTTCTAACACAGCAACAGAAAACCAATACATAACCAGGGGATGGGTGTGAGAGTGGGGTGGGGGGACTATTCCAAATTCTGCAGATGGTATTTCAAGGGCAATGTGAAGTCTGTGGTGCTGCTAGTCCAAAATATTGTGTCAGCCCAGTTAATCAGCAGCCCAGATCTACTGGGAAAGAACTAACGGTATTTGCTGGTGAGATTTAATAGCGAAAGGAATTGAGGAGGGTGCCTTGTGGGTTCCATTGTATCTCACCCAGTGAACAGAAATTAGCTACTTGGGAACTGAGTCCCTGAGTGATAGAATTAGAGGGTCTCAAATGTTTTGTGGAGCTGGACCTCTCAGAGAGCCGACCATCTGGGTGGGAAGGAAAGAAAGACTGCGACAATACCCAATATTTTATCATGTGTGACTCCCCAAACATCAGAAAATCTTCTCCCTTCACTTCAGGAGCACAAGCTGGAAAAGGGGTGAAGAGGGCAACCACCTTTGTGGAGTGATTCCTACTGGCCATGCTGTTCTTTTGTTTCTCACAGCCACCTTTCTGGGAATCACAAATGAGTAGAGGCTCAGAGTCTTGTGACTAAGGTCAGATAACCAGTGTCAGACTGTGACTCCAGGATCTAAGGGACAGTGCATCATGGAACACTCAAAGTGCATATAGAAAATGGATAATAGGAACAAATGGTAGGTTCCTACAGAAAGAGCCTCTCCTGGGTAGACACCTGGGATGACACCATCAACCATCCCAGAAAGGCAGGTCAGAAAGTCTAAAGATTACACGCTGGCATGACATATCCAAGGACCACATGATGACACTGATTCTTCTCTTTTCTTCTCAAGCCCTTTCTTCTCACTGTGGTTATTCCCATAAGGGAATGACTCAATGAGTCAAAAATGCAGAAAACCGCACACAAGGAACTTTTCCGTGAAGGGGAAAGAACTGTGTGGTTCCAACTGATTTTGTTTGCTTCTTTGTTTGTTTGTTTGTTTGTTTTGTAATATAGAATCTCACTACATAGCTATGGATGACTGGAGATCAGGTTAGCCTCAAACCCACAGAGATCAGCCTGTCCTTATCTTCCCAGATGTTGAGTTTAAACATGAGATTAGACAACATCCCTGGTTCCAACTAGCTTTAAAACATGAACGGTGTTTTAGTTAGGGTTTCTATTGCTGTGAAGTGACACCATGACCATGGCAACTCTTATAAAGGAAGACATTTAGGACTGGAGAAATGGCTCAATGGTTAAGGAAAACATTTAATTGAGGTGGCATCTTACAGTTTCAGATTCAGTCTATTACCATAATGGTGGAACATGGTGGTGTGCAGACAGACATGGTGCTGAAGATGAAGCTGAAGAGTCCTGCATCTTGCAGGCAAAGGAAAGTGAACTCTCTCCCTGGGTATGGCTTGAGTATATATGAAACCACAAAGTCCTCCTCCAAGTGACACACTTCTTCCAACAAAGCCACAACTCCCAATAGTGCCACTGCCTTTCAAATCGCCACACCTCACTCCCTGACCCCCCAAAAATGTAGCCATATTGTAATGCAAGATGTTCAGTCCAACTTCAAAAGTCCCCATATAGAGTAATAATGTGAACATTTCCTCTAAAAGAGATATGTACCCTAGGACAAAGCCCACTCTGGACAACTGTCTTCCCCTCCTTCCTAGACAGTGCCCAATGTGGCCAGCTGAAAAAAAAAAAGTTCCCATATTCTATCACATTCTCAACAATGTTTAAAAATCCCAAGTTCAAAGTCTCTTCTGAGATTCATGCAATCTCTTAACTGTAATCCCCTATAAATCAAAATCAAAAGGCAGATCACATACTTCCAACATATAATGCCACAGGATATACATTACTGTTGCAAAATGCATGGAAGGAAGCATAAGGAGGGGGTAAAAGCAAGACTGAAAATCAGCCTGGCAAACTCTAAACTGTATCTCCATGTCAAAATGCTCTTCAGATTGCCAACTCCATTCATCTCTGTTGACTGTAGCACACTTTTCTCTTGGGACAGTTCCATCCCCTGTTAGCAGCTTTCCTCAACAGATATCCCATGACTTTGACATCTCCTACATCTTGGAGTCTCCAAGACAATCCAGGCTTCACCTTCTCAACTTCATGCAGTGGCCTCCCTGGACCTCCACCCAGAGACACCCCTGAGACATGCCTGACCTCAGAGGCTTTTCTTAGTCTCAGAGGAAGGTTCCACAATGCCTTTTTTCTATCCTTGAAACCAGAACTGCCAAGTTCTGTTGCTTACTTGGGCTAGAACATGGCCCCTCATTCAATCACATATTTGCCAGCTTTGTTTCCTTCACTGTCTAAGCTCAGCTGTCCTGAAACTTACTCTGTAGACCAGGCTGACCTCAAACTCAGAGATGTGCCAGCCTCTGCCTTCCAAGTGCTGGAAGTAAAGACATGTGCCACTACACCTGGCTCTAAACTTTCCTTTAACTCCTTTTCACAACTTGACTGGGTGGAATCTTGCCCTGTGGTCACCACTTCCTATATTCCATGTGTTAATCTGTTTATATCTCTTTGAACACAGGACTTAGCTCCATTCCACTTCCTGGTTGTTCTTTTTCATTATAAGTCTTAATAAGCATGAACACTAGCAACCACAGGACAAAAATCTACACTGGGTTGTTTTGAGATTTCCTCTGCCCATGGAATTAACCCAAATCTCTTCACTTTAGCCTCAGGCAGATTCTTCAGACAAAGGAAAAAAGCAAGAGAAAAAAATATATCACAAGAATGATCTCTAGGCCACAGATTAATATTCTTCTCTGAAGCCTCTTGATCCAGACACCCACAGTTCAAGAAATCACATTTGAGCACCACGATCCTTCATGCACCTATGAGTATGCTCCATTAAGCAGCACTTAAAGCCTCAACTGCTTACACAGTCCCAAGGTCCATATCCCTTTAAACAAAAGCATTGTAAGGCCTCTCACAGTAATACCCCACTCCTGGTACCAACTTCATAGACAGTGACACTTTCTACAATAGAGTGGTAGGATTCTGGTTTTACAACTCAATAATGTCTCCAAGGACTGGACTCTAGACTCCATAGCATTTTATTGTTTTGTTTTGTTTTTGAGACAGGGTTTCATGTAGCCCAGGCTGGCCTCAAGCTTGCTACATAGCTGAGGATGACCTTCTCCTCCTTATCTTCTGCTTCTTGCTTCTGAGTGCCAGGGTTACAGATGTACTCTTCCAGGGCCTTGCCACACTTGGCTTATACAGTGCTAGGGATGGAAAATGGGGATTTATGAATGCTGAGAAAACACTAAACCTATGGAACTACATTCAGCCCTCAAGAGGATACAGTCTTAAACTATTTAGCTGGGGTTTCCCCATGTAGGTCCAGCAGCAGCCTTCCATGAAACAGAAGCAATATCAAGGCAAGTAGAATGGAAGTTTTCTGATTGGGTTCAGGTGAGTCATGCTTACCCAGGACTTGGCTAGGACACAGGGAACTGCTATGTGCATGTTTTCCCAAGTGCTTAGGGGCGGGGTGAATCCAAGAGCCACTATAATGCCTACCATGGTGGCTTTTCTCAACTCAACACCCAAGCAGACCCCAAAAGGACACAAAAAGAAGCAGGCATGTGCTGTGTAACACACCTCTTTCCAGAAAGAGGTCAGTTCATCAGGGCAACTTTCACAAACCTGTCTGGACAAAGCTGCCTCCTCCATGCACTGCCCTTCACCAGCCATTACGTACTTTGAGGGTGTTTCTGAATGTTCTGAGCATCATTTAAAGACTGATGAGGTCAAGGCCATGATCCCCAGGACCTTCCAGGCCTCAGGACCCTCCGATTGCAGTGCCCTTGCCTCATCTTGTCCCTGCCTCCCTGCTTGCCCTATGGCTGCTTAAGGGCTGAGAGGATGAGCAAAACTTAGCTTTTTATCATTCCCATAGAGCTTTTGCACAGCCTTGGTGTGCAAAAACACTGTTGGGATTTACAGTGCCTCCGTCTCCAGTGTACAGAGCCCTGAGACCTTACAAAACACTCGCATACCAGAAGAAAAGATGGTCAGCTCGACAGGATTTCTGCATTCAAGGCCACCTTTCCTGTAGGTTAGTATTATTGATCACCCACACCTGCAGGCCAGACAGGTAATCAATAGACCCTCTGACCCAGATATGTGACTTGGCCCATCGGGGCTCTAAAAACAAGAAGTGAACATGGCAAGTCTGGCTTGTGGTTTTCATACACGAGAATTACATTTTTTTTATTCCCTAGAGCTGTAAAACCGTTTCTCCTCAAATTACCCTAGCCATCTTAGCAGCATGTAATCAGAGAGTCCTTTTTCACATTTTCCTGCTCAATAGTTCTGCAACCAATCCCAAGCTATTACAAGCAAGTGACAGGCCCACCTGTGGGGAAATCTATCCATGCCCCCAAAAGAGCTGAAGATACAGGAGAGGGCTGTAGGGAAAGATGGCTGCGTGAGGGTGGTGAGGATCTGAAAGGTCAGGAGACAGTTCAGCATCTGCCAGGGATGAGGGAAGAATATGGAAGCCAGTGACATGACCACCTTCAGAAACAGAAAGCTAATTATAATGACATTGACCTTCAGGCCATGGATTTAGTAGAATGGAAGGGTAGAAGATGTTTAAAAAGAAATAGAAGATGAATGCTTCACCCATCTATCTCCATTAAAACTCAGCGACCTGACTAAACCAGGAGCCACCTCCTAAGGGTGGATATTCTTGTCTGAACAGATATATATTTATGTTTGTATGTATGCACATATATATATATATAATAGCATTTCTGTATGTGTGAATTATAGTGTGTGTGTGTTATGGTGTAAGTTTGTATGTGTGCATGCTGTGTGTGTAGAAGGAAAGAGAAACCTCAAGGTAACATGGTATCAAAGGAATGAATCAGAACAGTTTGCATCTAAACCTTAGCCCCCAACACAAAACAGACTTTCAAGAAAGCCAAGTATGCAAGTTCACTTAAGAATGAATGAGCGGTAAATGAGTTTATAAGCTACTGAATGAATGAAAACATGGTCTGCAACCAAACACAGAGCATCAGCATGCTACTTTCCCCAAGGATTACAAGAGTCCTCTTTCTTCATCCCTCCCTGTGAACCTGCAGGCCAGACTTGACTAGGTACAGCTAAAAGAAAATCCTAGAAACTGCACCCAGAGTTGGGTTCTAGTCTTGATTCTGGTAGCAAAGTGAGTTTATGATAACCACTTTACCTATTGGGATGACATATTATTTATGATTTATTAAAGCTTGCCTGAGGATTCAGAAAGCAAAGTCAGCCTCAAGCTATAGAAATCAGATGGCACACACCTTTAATCCCAGGACTCAGGAAACAGAGGCAGATGATCTCTGTGAGTTCAAGGCCACCTGGGGATACATGATAATGAATCAGTCTAAAATAGAAACAGAGCTCACACCTTTAATCCCAGCACTAGAGAAATATAAAAGATAGAAGTAGTATCTTCAGTAGTTAGTCTCAAGAGTCTCTAGCCACATTGAGGAGGTGTAGCAGACTGAGTGAATCTGAGGAGCAGTGGAGTAGAGAGCAGTCTGAGGATCACCCCTTTGGTCTGAGCTGAGGTAGAGGTAAGAGCTACTGCCTGGCTGCTTTACTTTTCTGATCTTCAGCTTGAAGCTTGAACTCCAATATCTGTCTCTGTGATTTTATTTGTCATGTTATCTTTCTGTTTTAGCATATGAAAACTGAGAATAAAATATCATCTAGTTTATAGTACTAAAATCATAGTAAGAGATAAGGCTTACTTGGGGCTGGATACAGAGCCAGTACTCTGTAAGGTCTGGTTATTACTAATATTAGCCAAGCCATGTAACAGTGTGTTGTGGATAAAGTTGGAGCATCTATTTCCAAGCCAAGAAGGATTTACTTAATAAGTCCCGCCAAGATCATTCTGAGCTATGGAATACTGGCTGTGGAAATCCCCTCCAAAGAATGGGAAACGGTAAAACAGAAAATGGGAAGACCTTGCCTCTGTGCAAGTGAAGCTATGATAAGTACTAAGTTGTCAAAGGTGCCAACACCATCTAATAGGGTACCCAGGATGTACTGCAGTAACAAACTATCCCAAAGATCTCCGTGAGTTAAAAAATCACAATACATACTAGGCCTGATAGTGCCGAGCTGTCTGTAATCCTCACCACTCAGGAAGATGAGGCAGGAGGATCAAAGCCTACCTTGGCAACTTAGTGAGACCCTGTGTCCATAATACATATCCTCTACACATCACCTAGGGGTCTCTCTCAGAGATCTGGGTCCTAACAATGACTCCTTAAGTGGTGCTGAACATGCAGCACCAAGAACCAGCTCTGGAGGGTTTCTCATTGACAATGAAAGGTGCCCACTGCCTGGGAGGCTTGGTCCATGCATAGTCATCGTCCTGAGCTATGCAAACTGCATAGCTATGCAAACATCGTCAGCTGACCTCAGCAAACTGCAAGAAGACCAAAGAGGACAATGCCTCCAAGCAATCATGGTCACTGCTGTGGCTATTTGTCTTATTGCTATGACAAAGTCAGCTTAAGGGAAGGACTTGTGTTGGCTCACAGTTCTAGTGTATAGTCCATCATGGCCAGGAAGGAGTGGTGGCAGAAGGTTGAGGAGACTGGTCACATTGTGCCTGCCATCAGGAACAGGGATGGATGGCTCTGTGGAGGGTGCCTGGAAAGCTGCAGGCCACATTGGAAGACAAAAGAAGCTGGGTTCTGATGTCAGTAAAGGAGATGCACTCATCATGGAGGAGCTAAGGTGAGTGTGAACCTGCCAATAGGTTCTGCCTCCTCTGGGAAGGGTCCCCTGCTGGTCAGTTCCTCTTTCCAGGCAGTAATTCAGAGCCCCACCCAGAGGGCTGTCTTTCAGTTGAGCCCAATCCAATCAGATTAACAACTGAGATTAACCTCAGTCTCAACCACCAATTACCATAAACCAAGGAGACTGCTAGTGGGCTCCTTGCAAACCAGCTGCACCCACAAGACCAATGGGGAGCTGAGCAATCCTCTTGTCCCCCAAACAGCTCAACCTACAAGGGGACATTGCAGAGCACGGTTTGGAGCTGCAGTTAGCATAGCACGAAATATCTCAGACTTCCTTACTGCTCATTTAAAAGTCACCCATGTCCACATCATAGCAGACCTCCAGATCCACACGTTCCAAATCCAAAGGCTCCACCAACCAAGCCTGAAACCACCTGAGCAGATGGGGAACACTGCTTGTACTAAACATCTACTGACTTTTATTTATTGATATTATTCCCTGAACGATATCATAAAACAACTATTTACAGAGAGTTTATATCCATTAAGTATTATGAGTCACCAAGCGATGGTTAAAAAAAAAAAAGCATAGGTGTGGGGAAGTTATATACAAATTCTACATCTTATAAAAGGGACTCGAGCATCCATAAACTTGGCATCCAGTCTCCTGTGGCCTCCGAGGGACCGTTATAATTGGGCAACTGTGATGCTGCCTGTGTTAAGCAAGAATGGAGTGAAACCCTTTGAAAATGTGGATTCTTGGATAGAAGTGACAAAGAACTTCTTTCCCTAATTTTGGAATTTGGAAATAAATAAGGCAGCAGAATCCCACTGAGCATGCTCCCCTGCCGGGAGTGGCTGTATGGTATTAGGGCTGCAATACTAGCTTGCTTTGTCAGCCTTAGAGGAGTCAGGACAAGACCTCATTGTCCAGGTCAAGTTCATTAGGGAGTTAATTAGTATCTTAGTTGCCGGGTCTGTATGTAACACCCATCCTCAGAGGCCTCATTTCCTCACTAGCTATAAAGTTCACCGATCCCTAAGATGACTCTGGCTCTAAGGGCTCTCACCCCTGTGGCTACTTGATTTCCAAGGGGAAACCTAAGCAAGTCACAAAAGCCTCTGGCACACAGGGTGTGGTACTGAAGTGTAAGGTCCACAACTGTGTGAGGGCCAACCAGCTGGGACAATCAAAGGACTTAGATACCACTAAAAAAAAGCTGTGGTAACTGTACACAGCACAAACCCAGGGAAGGGGTTAGCAAAGGTCAGGTGATGGCAGCTTATACCTTAGGGTTGTAAGAGCCTTCATGTGACTTTCTCCAGAATTCAGTGAGGAGGGATGGCAGAAAAATCTGGAGAGAAAGCTTAAAATGGAGGCTCTTGCCAGAGTGCCGGCAGAGGTCACATGTCTGCCCCTGAGTGTGTAATCACTGATTAAAGGAAAGTGGCAGAGACTTGTGATTAAGAGCAGAGGTTACTGGAGATGATGGAGGCAAACGGATGAGGGAACAGAGGGCATGTCCAGCAGGGTGAGTCCAGGGCAGACGGGAAGATGGGCTGTTCTCTGGGGAATAGAATGGTTGGTCAAGATAGCCAGGTAACTTAAAGGCTGGGGGGGGGGGGCGTGTGCTATAGGCACAGAGTGGCTACTCCGTAAGTTCCTAACAGATACAACAGCATGAAGTGACTTATGCTGGCAACTTGCCTGTTTACACTGGGGTGAATCAATGGGGAAAGACCTCCGGACTAAGTCCCTGTATGTACAGACAGCAGCATTTACAGCAGGAAGGGATCATTTCTCAAAATGTCCACAAGGGCTTCTGCCTGCAAAGGACTAGTGACACTTCCCGAATGTGGCAGCAGGCCCCTAGAGAACTGGATGGAGGGACAATATGGAGTCTGGTAGTGCTAGCTGGGTCTTCAGAAGCCTTGCTTCCTCCCTCTGTCTGGGGAAGCCAGCTGCCAGGTTGAGAGAACATACAGAGTCTTATTGATGAAGAACTGAGGTTTCCCACCTGCAACTCAAGGAGAATAGAGGCATTGTACCAACAGCCATGGAGGTGACATCGTGGAAGGGGTCCTCTAGGCCCAGCAAAGTTTTCAGAGTACATCTCTAGCTATTGAGGTTTCCTGAACCAGAACCACCCAGTAAAGATGCTTCCAAATTCCTGAGCACTCAAAAGATCTGCGGCACAATGAACCACCATTTTCAGCTAGTATGTGTTGGCCTAACTTGTCATGTAGTGATAAGAAGTAACAAAATGAGATACTAGGAAAATGGTTGGAAGCTGAATGACCCAATGAAAGGAGGAAGGATACTTTCTGATGAGCCTTGCCACAGTTTAGGAAACACACGTGACAGGCTGGACCGGGATGAGGGAACAGAGAGGGGAGCAGCTGTGTCCGACAAAAGATTTAGAGAGCATGGCGATCTGTTAACCATAGGTAGGGTGAAATGTCTCAGTTTGTAAGAGCACTTGTCCCCAAGTTCCACCACCTAAAGTTTGATCACCTGGAACCCATAATGTGAAAGGAAAGGACTGATTCTCACAAGTTGTTCTCAGGCCATTACACAAACATTGCACCACGGCTCAGACCTGCACCCACACCCACACCACACCACACACACACACACACACACACACACACACACACACACACACACACAGCTTTAAAAAGGAAGTCAGAAAGATTATCCCACAATTTGGAGGCTGAGCTGTGAAGAGGGACCGAAATGCCTTCAGGAACGGAAACTACACTATTCAGACCCATCACTTGCCATCACAAACCCATCACTGTCACAAATGTCAGCCTGCATATCTGGAACAGTTTTCCTTTTAAACAATACCTTGTCACAAGAGTATAGTCTCACTGGCAGGGTTTCCGGTCTCATAATTTCAATTATCCTGAAGCCAAAGCGTGTTTTTGAGGCGTGAAGTTTCCATTTCGATGTTCTGCGGTTTTGTTTTTTGTTTTTGTTTTTTTTTTTTTTTTTTTTTTCCCAACACTTGTAATTACCTCCCAGATATCTGAAGAACTTGAAACAAGTGTGGCATTTTTTTCAGCGCGGTCAGGTGAGCAGATAAAGTCCTCTCCAGCTGCACTTGTAGCTCTTGAAGTACATGCTGACCACAGTGAGAGCTTGAGTGCAGCCATGCACTAAACTCCCAGCCGCTTGTCAGAATTCCCAGATGAGACCAAACAGCAGAGCCTCATCGATCCGCCCATCAACACCTTAGAGGGAGCAAAGAGAAAGGATCTCAGCTGGATGGAGGGGGGGCAAATGGAGGTGTTGACAGCATCTCCTGTGATAAGTTCTTGAGTCAGAGAGTGCCCTTCTGTGGGTGTCACAGAAACAGCCAAACACTGGGCAAAAGGTCAGGCTGACCCTCCCACTTCCGGGACATGCACCCAAAAGGAGCACAGACACAGTCCTACCTTGTGACAAAAATCTCACGTAGTCCAGGCTAGCCTTGAACTCCATATGTTGCTGAAGATGGCCTTGATGTCTGGCCCTCTTGCCCCCACCACACACATGCTGGGATGGCGTGCACTTCGCCACCTCCCTTCTGAGGGCCTGGAGAAACACTGAGCAAACTGCAGCCCACTCACCAAGGAGATCAGCATCAGGCCACTGCCATCAAACCAGTTGTTTCTGCTTTGGAGTTTTTCCAATATTTACAACAAGAAGAATCTGGAGAGAACTGCTGGGGTCAGTTCATTTTCTCATTTGCAGACACCTCTGCTAAGTTTCATAAGACAGCCACTCAAGTTTGGAAATCCACAATAATCCCCCGATGATATGATTGTCTCCTGACTAGAGTTATATTTAATCAATCACTTTCTCACAACAGGAATGTACCAGCACCTGCTGTGACCTCCCCTCACCAAGACCCCTGTGTGGACGCTAGGACCATCTATGCCAGCTGTATTATGGGCATGTATTCACCTGTGTGCCTCCTGCACTGACCAATGGTTCAGGAGACGTCCTGCAACATCTGGAGACATTTTTGTTCTTTGTTCAAAACAGGAGAGAGGTCTAGAGCACTGGCCCAGTGAGGAAGGGTACTTATTGTGCAAGCATGAGGACCTGAGTTCAAATATCAGCACCCAGGTTAAAAGCCAGACATGGCCATGCACACCCATCACCACAGCACTGTTGTGAGTAGAAGTAGGAGGATTGCTGAGGCTTGCTAAGTGCCGGTCTAACTCCGGATTCAGTGAGTGACGCTGCATCAAAGGAACAAGGCAGACAGTGATGAATCAGGACTCCAGGTGTCCTCCTCAGGCCTCCAGCATGTGCACAAGTACATGCAGCAGGACACACACAAGTGCATGCAGCAGGACACACACAAGTGCATGCAGCAAGACACACACAAGTGCATGCAGCAAGACACACACAAGTGCATGCAGCAAGACACACACAAGGGCATGCAGCAGGACACACACAAGGGCATGCAGCAAGACACACACAAGGGCATGCAGCAAGACACACACAAGGGCATGCAGCAAGACACACACAAGTGCATGCAGCAGGACACACAAGTGCATGCAGCAGGACACACACAAGGGCACGCAGCAAGACACACACAAGTGCATGCAGCAAGACACACACAAGGGCATGCAGCAGGACACATACAAGGGCATGCAGCAGGACACACAAGTGCATGCAGCAGGATACACACAAGTGCATGCAGGACACACACAAGGGCATGCAGCAAGACACACACAAGGGCATGCAGCAAGACACACACAAGGGCATGCAGGACACACACAAGGGCATGCAGCAAGACACACACAAGGGCATGCAGCAAGACACACACAAGGGCATGCAGGACACACACAAGGGCATGCAGCAGGACACACACAAGTGCATGCAGCAAGACACACACAAGGGCATGCAGCAGGACACATACAAGGGCATGCAGCAGGACACACAAGTGCATGCAGCAGGATACACACAAGTGCATGCAGGACACACACAAGGGCATGCAGCAAGACACACACAAGGGCATGCAGCAAGACACACACAAGGGCATGCAGGACACACACAAGTGCATGCAGCAAGACACACACAAGGGCATGCAGCAGGACACACAAGTGCATGCAGCAAGACACACACAAGTACATCAAAAGCACACATACATACTATACA
Organism: Phodopus roborovskii; assembly: GCF_943737965.1. NCBI lineage: Eukaryota > Metazoa > Chordata > Mammalia > Rodentia > Cricetidae > Phodopus > Phodopus roborovskii. Next base: position 1,509,095 of record NW_026126623.1, on the reverse strand, counting down.
CACACACAAGAAAAAATGAGAATACAAGAGTGCGTGCCAGGGTATCCGGTATGTAGAGACCAGAGATGCTATGAAGCATGAAGCATGAAGCATGCTGGGATACACAAGGCAGCCACTTAGCACTAAGAAGCATCCATAATGATAAGCCTACTGAGGCCCACGAAAGTGATCATAAACTCCACACAGGCAGAATCTTGGACTTTACAAGCTTGTTTTGTCTCCAGGCACTAAAACACACTAACTGCCTCACAGGAGGTGAGGGGAGGGAGGAGACAAGAAACGGAACAAAGAAAGAAAGGGGTTGACTAGAGCATACTCCCTAGAGAAACAAGGTGACGATGGCTGGGTTGTTTGAACCATGTGTATGGCCTCTGTCATAGTTTTACCAGCCATCCAACATTTTTCTGGACCGAGTCCAGTTGTTAATGTCTAACTAGCCGCCTCTGTACATTTGCTACACCTTCTAGTCAGTAACCACCATGGGAAAGACTATTCACCTTCCTGACCTTCTCCAAGGACACACCATGAATGTCTTCCATGTTAACCTTCACCCTTATTACTAGAACTCAAGCAGTCCGACCAACACACACACACACACACACACACACACACACACACACACACACACACACACACACACTCCCTGCTGGCAGGTGACCTGAGGTGGTCTCATCCCAGTTCCCAACTAAACCTCTGAGTTGAACACACAGATTTCCTACAGCGCACTGTTCCTCTCCCTCTTCTTCGTTGCCTTCAGAGAGGACACTGACTCTGGAGAGATGTCATGCCATGTCAAGTCAGCTTACTGCCCCAGCATTCATAGACTGTCCTGGGCCAGCATCTCCCAGTGTCCACCCTTGGCAACTCCGGACCAAGGGACACATACAGAGATGGTTGGTGACAGGTATTTGCCTTCTCTGTCTTGCTGGTCAAGCCACATGTCACAATGGAAGTCTCTGGGCTCTGAGGAAAATCCCAGCTACTCTGTGGTCACTTAGGAAGTCAGCTTTGGGTCAGTCTGACATACATTCTAGAAGACCATAAACACTGGCCCTGGCCCTAAGAAGCCTTTCCTTAGGGGTCTGTAGTTACACCCTCCTTCTCTTCAGGGATAGGAAGTATCTACACTATGTCTATTACTTATCAGTAGTGGTGCTTTGACACTGAGATTTGCCCCTCAAAGGGTCAGGCAATCCCAGAGAGTCAACAACTCACCACCAACACCAACTAACCAATGTGTACCCCACACCCCACATCCATATCCTGCTGGACCACTAGTCACTTGTCCTAATCACCCTAGGACCAAGTGTCAGATGTGAGACAGTTCAGCACCTCAGAACCATGGCTGTCACTCAAGCAGCCCCCTTAGCCTGCTTGCCCACCTTGCCCTTCTCCTCCTACAGACACCAAGGTAAAGACCCAACCAAATTCCTCACTGCTTTCCCCTCAGTCTCCTCCCTACATGGTCAGGAACAGCTGTTGAGAGAAAGCCCAGTCTCATGTCTGTGTCTGCCTACCACACCCAGTTCAAACAAACCTGAAGTGCTCTTAAACCAAAGCCAAATCTCCCCGAAGGGGACAGGGCTACTGGCTTTAGTTTATACCCTGTAATGTAGGCTTCGGTCATAGAGGCACCCCAGCCCTCTGCCTCCTGGCGGGCCAGTCCCTGTCAATGCTGGCAGTCCAGAAGAGGTGAGGACATGGGGCTCACACTGACAGGAAGTTGGACACACTGTCCCTTCTCTCGCGGATCAAAGAAGAGTCTTGGGGCTAACCCAACAGAGCCATATCTGAACCCTGACTTAACTGTAGATTCTCTGTCCTCTGCTGGGTTGTCTTCCTGGTGGACACCAACCAGAATGTATCAAAAACAAATGAGTCCTTTTTTTTTTTAATGAGACCAACAAGGACCACACAGAAAATACATCCAGGGGCTTTCCAAATGCTGTGGCTTACTGCCCACAAACTCTCCTGATGACACCCAGTTGTTGGCCAGTAGTGGCAGCTTTGAGGACAATGGTGTTTGGCAGACCAAGTGCAGAGAGGTGTCCCTAAGGCAAGGGAGCCTCGAAACCATTCCCTCGAAGGCCCGCCCTAGCAGAACTCACTATGTAGTGTTTACAGCTACATAACTGAGCCATGACGAGGTAAAAGGTACATTGTTCCCAGCCCAGCTGCCCCTCAGGGGGACTTTATAGTGTGGCCCTGGCAGCCTGCACAGGAAAACGGGGCCTCAGAAGTGTGGGAACTGTCAGCCTCGATGGTGCCTGAAGCCAGCCTTCCTGCCAGAAGCCAGCAGGCTCATTAAGGTTTTCCACCATGGCAAAGTAGAAAAGCATTTCCCAGAGCTTTCTTTGAAAGAGAGCCACCTCCTGATGTATTTGTGCAGGCACTGTCCCCACAGGGAAAGTCAGAAGAAAGCGCTTGACTTTAGCTTAGCTTCCTAGGTATGGCAGCCTGAGGAGGCCAGTCTTTTCCAGTGGGATTGTGAAGATGAGCCAGACATACCAGACAGGTTCAAAATAACAGAATGTTAATTTTAAATTGACTTTATTTGGTGAGAAAGAGAGAGGTGAGAAGACAAACTTTCTGGAGTCCGTTTTCTCCCTCCAATGTGGGTCGCTGGGATAAAACTCAAGTCACCAGGCCTTGACAGTACTTCACCACATTAAGTCATCTTGCCAGCTCCTCCCCTTTGAAAATTTTTAGAGGGGTAAAGGGTGGAAGTACCCTATGCACAAACATATCAATGTCACAGGGACAAGGGAATGCTTCCCCGTGTTGGTCCTTCCAGACCAAAGAGCAAGGCGATTGTGATAGCTCTCCTGCCCTGCTCAGTGAGGTAGGGTAGGGTGGGGAGGGGCATGCATTGTTAGGCCAAGTGGCCAAATTAAAGCAAGACAATGAAATTAAAGTGTTGCGTCTGTGGAAATTGATGGTGAACCCTACCCTGTGATGCATGGCTAGGAAAGACACACACACTCAGCTAGGTGTCAAAGCACTCACTCCCACTCCCCTTCAATGCCAAGTGCTGGGGATAAAGGCATGCACCACTACCACCGGTATTATTTTAAAAAAAGGAAAAGAAAAATAAAACAAACACCAGTTACCTGATTAACTCAGGCATCAGAAAGCTGGAGGGAAGAAGAAGATAACAGTGGACAGTGAAACACCTAGAAACATAAACTAGAGCACTTTAAGGGATATGTTAAGCTGGGGGCGGTGGCTGAGCTTTGGGGTGGTCCTGACAGCCTTACTGATGCTAGTCTAGAAGCATGGAGTCAGGGTGGGACAAGGAAGGGCAAAGTAGATGCCAAGAACGAACCCTGGAGACACTCACTGCGAAGGGGTGGCTGACAACTGCACCCCATGGCCCTCTGGGTCATCTCTCCTCTGGTTGTCCACTGTCTGGTGCAGGGTCTTCCCTGCCCTTACCTGGCTGTGCCACCCTGCAATTGGGGGGGGGGGGCTCCCAGAGGAGCAACCTTATTCTCAAGATTCACCTGCCAGCAGGGGGAGCTGGGGGCCTAGACATGGGGAAGGAGTTGAGCCCTTTCTTTTAATCTCAGTGTTTTGCTTCTGTAAACTGGTATGACTCCCCCCCCCCAGGCATCCCCAGGGCCTGCAGCGCCCATAGGGCATTGAATAGAGCTTCCAGATGGACAACATGTCCTGGCGCCTTGTGTCCCTTTGTGTCCCTGATGGCAGCGAACAGGGATGAATCCCAAGAAGCCCTCCAGCTAAAGAAGCCCCACTCATAACGACACAAGGGCTCCCTGAAGCATCTACTAAAAGATCCTCGAGGCAGTGAGCTCAAGGGAGAGGCCCTGGAATCGATGTGTTCCAGGCCTGAGCTCCTCTCACCCCTACACACACACACACACACACACACACACACACACACAGACACACACACACACAGAGAGAGAGAGACAGACACACAGACACACACACACAGACACACACACACACACAGACACACACACACACAGACACACACACAGACACAGAGAGAGACACACACACAGACACACACACACACAGACACACACACACACAGACACACACACACACACACAGACACACACACACACACACACAGAGAGAGACACACACACACAGACACAGACACACACACACACACACAGACACACACACACAGAGAGAGAGAGAGACACACACACACACACACAGACACACACACACACAGACACACACACACACACACAGACTCACACACACAGACACACACACACAGAGAGAGAGACACACACACACAGACACAGACACACACACACACACAGACACACACACAGAGAGACACACACACACACACACAGACTCACACACACAGACACACACACACACACACACAGAGAGAGACACACACACACAGACACAGACACACACACACACAGACACACACACACAGAGACACACACACACAGACTCACACACACAGACACACACGCACACACACAGAGAGAGAGACACACACACAGACACAGACACACACACACACACACACACACACACACACTGGGCCTCTATGTCCCATCTACAACCTGGGACACTGTGTTCCCTCCCTCCTTAGCCACTGTATTAAATGAGGTAGTCTGAGTGGCTACCTTTAAGCTTATTGCTACCATGGTTTGAAAGTTCACTGCCACCTGGGTAAGTGTCATCACCACTCTCCTGTGGTGTCTATTCTGCATCCCTGTGGCCACACTGTGCTCTGACACTAACCTGGCTTAAGCCTGACCGTGTCACCCTGCTTCCTTCTCTTGCTCCTCACATGACCAGACCCAGGTTTCTCAAACCCAAATGGGTCTCTTGAGGCCTCCTCGGGGTCTCTTGCCAATATCAGCACGGTCACCGCCGGATTGATGCACTGACATGTGAAGGAGGAGGCATTGGATCAGATCTGAAAGCTCCCTTTAAAAGAAAATAGCTACCCTGTCCCCACTTTTACAGGGCCCCCTCCACCCAACTAAGGCTAGTGACTGTGGGCAGAACTCTGCCACCCCTAGAGGCCCAGGGTGGAGTGGAGTTAGGGGCATCTGCAAGGCAGATGGAGACGTGTAACGTCTACAGTTCCCCATTTCCCTCACTCACAGTCTAGCGCGGCTGCTATCATTTCCTGTCTCCCACCTCTCAACTCTCAGCGCGCTGTTTTTGAAACTGGGACTCCCGGGGACCCAGAGAGCTAAGCAGAAGCGATGTGCGGCGTCCGAACTATGGTGCATCAGCGCCATCTAGTGGCCCTTAGGCATCCATGCAACTCCATGCTAAGGAAAATCTTGTGTCTCTGGACTCTGCCTTTGCAGAGCCTTAAGCCCACCAGTCTTTGTTTCCGCCTCCCTAAGAAATGCAAAGGCAAAACTGCTCACTATATGCTTTGTATTGCTGAGGGTCCTAAAGAGGCCATTGTAACCGGGTTCCCTCGATTTTCAGGGTGATGGGTAGGAGCTGGCCAGCCTAGGATGTCTGGTGCAGGTCACCAAGGCCTTCCTAGAGTTTTCTCCAAAAGCTCATGTCCTTGGGTAGGAAATCCAGAGAGCACACAAGAGCTCACTGGGGACTGCCCTCTCTGGCTCTACTGGCAGAGTTCTGAGGTCCTCGGCCTGCAACTCTTTAGGAAAAGCCAGCGACAGGAGAGACAAGGCCAAAACAGCACTTAGCATGGGGCCTGTCTTCTCTAATCTAATACAGCTGACAGGACCACCAGGAGGGAAAGGCAGACTCAGCCCTTAGTTGCCAAAGGCCACAGAATCCAAACACAGCACCCAGGTGGCCTGCAGCTTACTGTCTGCATTCTCAGGCCCTTGGCAAGACCACCACCTTTACAACATTCTGGCCGGAGGTGCCCCATGCTAGGAACCTGCCCAAGAGTTTCAGCACTGGTCCTACCAACTCCATTGCATCCATCCTTTCCTTACACTACACCACCACCATAAGTCTGTCTGACACTCAAGTCAAAAGGTAACTAACTCCAGGGCACACATCCAATCAGCAGTGGTCAATACTCTAAGACACAGGCCTCTGGAACACACAGCCAAACTGGGAAAATTAATGCTGGAGTTATGTGTTAGCACTATTGAGCACAGCACCTAAGGCCCAGGCAAGTGTTCTGATTGGTTTCAAAATGTGAAGGAAAAATTGCAATCTGTCCTGGGTAATTTTTACCAGCAGAGTATCAAAGTGTAATTTTTAATGTGTTTATGTAGGGAAAGGTTCCCAAAGGCAAAAGTCTCGAGGTCCCACAAAGGTTGTGATAGTTCTACAGCCGGCAGTTAGAGTGCCCTCAAGGCCGGGACAAGTTTAATCTTCTGTGGGTCTCACTTAACATCCTCCTTTCTTAGTCAGGGTTCTCTAGAGGAGCAGAACTCATGGGATGAATATGTATGTGTGTATGTATGTATGTGTATGTATGTATGTATGTATGTATGTGTGTGTATATATGTATGTGTGTATGTGTATATGTGTGTGTATGTATGTATTAAAGGGGGGTATTGAAGTCACTCACAGGCTGTGGTCTGGCTAGTCCAACAAGGGCTGTCTCCTGATGGGGAGGCCAAGAAGTGTTCAGTCATGAGGCTGGATGTCTTAACTGCTCCTTGATCTGTGGTAGAATCCTGAAGAAGTAGGTTTTAGCACCAGCAAAGGAGCATCTCCATAGCAGTATAGATAAACTTGCCAGCAAGAGTGAAGGCAAGCAGGCAAATAGCAAAAGCTTCCTTCTTCCATGTCCCAAACTGATCCAATTTTAAAAATAAGAGTAAAAATAGGTAAGTAAAATCTGTCACAGGTTCACCCAACTGCCTGGGTTTTAGCTACTTCCAGATGTAGTCAAGCAGACAGCCAAGATTCTACCAATGACAGCAAACTGCAGCAAACTAATACATCAGTCTGAATTCTTGGTTCTGAGTGACATAAAACTAAATCTAACACTGGCCACAGAAAGAGAAAGGGAATTTTAACTTTCACAGATGAACTTTACAGACCATTCTGGCTTCAGGGAAAACGAGATCCAGGGTCCCAAACCTAGAATCTGGAATCTACTGGTTCCCATTTCCATTTTCTGGCCTTCCCTCAGATGACAACCGTCTCCCACACTTATTTCCCACCTGTCTCAAGCCAATAGGACACCCTGAGCCACTCCTGTGCAGGGATGCCATGGTCAAATTGTTCAGGCCCAAGCCTCTCCTGCCCCACTAAACCACACCAGGTCAGATGCAGGGGACATAGCAGGCAGTCATCCAGAAAGAAAACAGACGCTGCAAGTTGATAAGTTGCTAGTGCTCACACTGTCCTCCACGCTGTCCAGGGAAGACAGCTGCCCGGGCTTTAGGCTGGCAAACCTCAACTTCCTGCAGTTCACAGAAACCACCTGACGTCCCTCGGTCCCTTGTGTCATAGTTCAGGTTTTGCAGGCAAGGAGGGCAAAGCTCAGAGGGAGATAATTCCCTGGCCTGAGGTCACCTGCCCTGGCAACTGCAGAGCCAGAGAGGAAGCCTAACCCAGAGAAAGGGGCCGTGGATCTGAGGGAGGAAGGAAGCTAAAATGTCCTCCCAGACACCAAGGCATGTCACTGCTCTGAGACTACAGCTTCCTGGCAGCTTAAGGCCTATTTGTCACTCCCCACACAGGTTCGTTTCCAAGACACCATTGCAGGGTGCTACTCTTGGGTTGCATTCTTCCTCTCCCCCTTCTCCTAAGTCAGCTTACCCAATGCACTTACAAAGCCAGCAAATTCCCCAGGCCACTGCCAACCGAAACACGTGCCACTGGCCTCAAGCAAAGGTTTGCCTCCAAGTGTAACTACTGTTTAACACTGGTCATCACCTGCCACTCAGAGGACCCCACATCTAGGCTAGGATCCCAACACTAGGCAAGCCGGATGTAAGCAGCCATCCCAGAGCACTCCATGTGTTCCTAGCCATTCCGCTAGTTGAGTGTTGTGTAATCTAACCAATGTGTTTTACAACATGTTCTCCCATCATGAGCATACTCTCTGGTCCTTAGTCCAAGCTTGCTGAGATGTGCTCTGACTCCAGGCTCTGTGGCTTCCAGCATCTCTTGGTCTGGGCCAGTTAGTCACTCAGGTGTCCTCTGATTGTTGCTGGGTCAGTGATGGACACAGAGGTTAAGGTGGTATGGGGTTCCAGGCAGCCAGGTAGTCCTTAGGCTGAGCACAGCCCCACCCACCTTTTTGCCCATTATCTTGCTGTCTAGCCATTGTTCAGATGTGTGCCTGGGACTAGTCTCCATGGGAAGCAGGAGCCAACAGCCTCTGAAGCAGAAGCAGCCTTCAAGAACATGCAGAGAAAGATCCCCACCACACTACATGGAGGTTACCCCCAAGGATCTCTGTTCCCATTCAACATCCCAGAGCAGCCTGGGATACCCAGCTCTGCCCCTCCACACAGCCGTCACCAGGAACTCTGGCTGGGAAACTCACTGGGTTGTGTCCAGCCCACCCACCATAGGGCATGTCCTTAAAGGATGCATGCCAAGAAGGCCATCAGACTTGACAGAATCCAAGTGTTCCTCGGGCCTTTCCTATCTACCCAAGCTTGCAACTGGCATTGATCCTGTGCTTCGAGCCCTGACCTCCCTCCATGGAGCTTCTAATCCAAGCTGATACCCCAGCTGGACCCTTTGCCCCTGATCCAGTCCATAGTATTGGAACAGAACAGAGGGCAACCAGGTGAGGAGCAACAGAGGGACCGGTCTCTGTCTTCTGTTCTCACTTGGCAGATCCACTGACAACAGCATGCTTTGAGATGGCATTACATTGGGATGTTCACTGTCAACACCAGGGTAAAATTAGGGCCCTAAAACCCCCTTATTGCTTTTTGTAGAGGCTGATGCTGCATTAGCCAGAAAGACCAAGGGGAGCAGGGAACATGCCCTCAGCATAGCAACTGGTCTATGAAGGGAAACTCATGGGAACGAATATCCACATGAGTTGAACTTGAATAGAACAAAAGCACCCTTGTCTCAAAGCGAGTGTCCAGGTGGTATCGTCTTGGGCACACTGTTACCAGATGCACTCTCCTAAGCCCCTGTGACCTGGGTAACCCAGATACTACCCATCTACCCATACACCTTCATCTTCCCCATCAGTCCTGGGAGAGAAGCATTCATGTCCCTTTTACAAAGAGGTAACACTGTCCTCAAACATTTGGCTGCCAGGGCTGAGAAGAAGCCAGGCAACATAAAAATAAAATAAAATGAATGAATGAATGAATAAATAAATAAATAAATAAACAAACAAACCTAAAAGACATTGTGAGATGGTCCAGAGAAAAGAACCCTAAACCAAATCCCAGGGGGATGCGAACCCCTCTGACTGCCAGTTCCTTCCCTACTGGAAACTGCCACGGCCAAGCTCGATGCGATGCACAGAGAGGCGTGGGACCTAGGAGCTGCATGAGGAACAGGAAGGGTTCCCCCAGCTGTGTGCATCCAGGATGGAGAAGCAAGCAGCCTCCCACAGGGGGCGCCGCTGGCGCTTTGGGGGATTTGCGAAGGAATTTACTAATTGCCAAGTGTATGAAGTTAGTGACAAAATCACAGAACTGTGAGATCTGTACGCCGCATACATGCTTAATATTGCTATCAGAGAGAGAAGGAAGGGTGCAGGGGAAAGAAGAAAGTGGAGGAAGGAGAAAGGAGTCCAGGAGGAAGGAGGACGAGAAGCGGCCACTACCGAAGGCCCCGTTTGCTATGTTTTCTCTCGTCACTATGTCTGTCACATCACTCAAATCTGGGAAACGGGGTGACACAGCCTGGCTGCTTCTAAAAACAAATGTGTTTTGTTGCACCATACACAAACACTCAGGCGCTCTCTTTCTTCCCCTGGGTGAGTACATAGTGTTATAAGTGCGCTTGCCTGGTGAGAAGGGTGGGGAGGGTCTCCTGGGACTTTGCAAGACACGGATGAGAGAGCCCCAGTGTGTGCCAGGAGGCCTTGGTTTGTGCGAGGCTGCCATCGTCGTGTGGCAACTACAAGTATTGCTTCGGGACCCCAGGAGCCCAGGAGTGCCCTGCTTGGTTTTTGTATGAGAGATAAAGCCCACTAGTGTTTGGAGGAAAGTGAAATTCAAATGTTGCTGAGTCTGACTTCTCCAGGACACCTCCCAAGCAGAGAAGTCTAAGGATTCTTATCAGTGAAAGCTGGCAGTCTCCGGCCTGGGGCTGGTGTCCCAAGGTCACCTTGTAAGATGTTACTTGAGCCTTGCCCTTATCCCAGGGTTGGACTAAGTGTTTAGAGCTCCTGAGGCCCTCTGTGTGCAGGACACCAGCATAGCACCAAACAGGTGTCAGCTAACACCAGCTTACCTGAAGTCCTGGGAGAAGACCGCACCCCAGAAGTGGCCCGGAGCTCTGAAGAGGACTGCCTGAGGGTTTCAAGGGACCCAAAGCAAAGCTTGCTCTCTTTGCCTACTTGCTCTCACTTACTGGCAAGCCCATTCCTTCACTAGCATTAAAGCCTACACCTTCAGGATTCCAGCATATACTGAAGGCCAGCTGAGACACCAAAACTCATGGACTGAAGTACTGGACTTTTAGACCTTGTGTTCATAAACAGCCACTGTTGGATTAGCTATACCATAGCCTGTGAGTCATTCTAATAAATTGTTTTTCTATATAGAGAGGAATTCTAAGTTTTGTTTTTCTAGGGAACCCTGACTAATACACACAGCTTCTCAAACAAAAGTTCAAGGACCTAATTTAAAACTCCATCTGCAAGAGTAGACATTAGTGAGACCCTGGGTTCCACTGCCTACCCCATGTTTGGGGGGGGGGGGAGTACTTTCCAGCTGCGGACCAGTGTCTCCTGTAAACAGGATGTGTAAGTCAGAGTTCTCAAAAAGAACATAACCAATGGGTGTGATTTGTGTGTACACATACACGTACACCATCTTAGTGTTCTATGACTGTGAAGAGACACCATGACCAAGGCAACACATACAAGGGGAGAGGCAGGCAGACATGGTGCTGGAGAAGTAGCCGTAATCAGTAGGTAGAGACACTGGACCTGGCACGGGCTTTTAAAACCTCAAAGCACACCACAGTGGCACACCTCCTCCAACACAGCCACACTTTATTAACCCTTCCCAAGCAATTCCACTAACTGGAAACGAAGCATTCAAACAAATGAGCCTATGGGGGCCATTCTCATTCAACCTACCACATTCCGCTCCCTGGTCCCACATAGGCTTATAGTCATAATGCAAAATGCATTCAGTCCAAGTTCAAAAGTCCCCATAGTCTATCAATCTCAACATGTTTTAAAGTCCAAAGTCTCTTCTGAGACTCAAGGTGATCTCTTAATTGTAATCCCCTGTAAAATCAAAAAGCAAATTACTACTTCCAACATACAGTGACACAGAATATGCATTACTATTTCAAAAGGGAGGAAAGGGGGGCAGAGTGAGGAAATACTGGACCAAAGCAAGACTGAAACCCAGCTGGGCAAACTCCAAACTCTGCCTCTTCATGTCTGATGTCAAAATGCTCTTCAGATCTCCAACTCCTTCCAGTTTCATTGGCCACATCACACTTCTCTCTCTTGGGCTGGTTCCACCCTGTTTGCAGCTTTCCGTGGCAGGTATCCACGGTTCCAGCATCTCCAACATCTTGGAGTCTTCACTGTAACCCAGGCATTACCTTCACAGCTTCAGGAAATCATCTCTTTGGGTCACCCCTGCCTCACATCTGGCCTCTGCAGCTTTTTCTAGCCACAGAGAAAGGGTTCACATTCCCTTTCCTGTATATTCTGTGAGAAAGCCAGAGCTTGTGGCCAAAGCTGTTGAGTTCAGCTTCCTGGGGCTGCAACCTTCCCCCAACCCTTTGATTTTCATTTGCACGTGTTTTCTGTTGTTACTTAAGTCTAGGAAATTCCTCGGCCTTTTCTGACACAGGTTGCAGGATTAATTGGGCGGGTCCTGCCCTGAGTTACCACTCTCCCTAGTCCATTTTGAAACAAGGCTTTCTTGGAACTCCTTGTCTCTGACATTATATTTCTTGATGTTCTCTTTCTCCTCAAACTGTACATTCTGTGTTTCTCTTTGCCTGCTCACTCTTTTTCATTGTATAAGAGTGGCCACTAGTTACCACACGATACAGTCAATACTAGACTGTCTTGAAATCTCCTCTGCCAATGGCATTAATACAAAACTCTTCAACTATGTTCAGGAAAATTTTTAAAAACAAGGACAAAAAGTAGCCACACTCTTTGCCAAATTATCACAAGAATGCTCTCTGTGCCACTTGCTAATATTTCTTTCCCCAGGAACTTGTTGAGATGGGCCTTCATAGTTCACATCATACTAAGCACTATTATCCTCCACACTCCTTCTAGGATGGTCCCCTAAGGCATGCTTAAAGCATTCAAAGTCCCAAAGTAGTCTACATTCCTCCAATCAATAGCACAGTCAGGATTGTCACAGCAATACCCATTCCTGGTATCATCTTATTGCTGCCATGAGACACCATGACCAAGGCAACTTATACAACAAAGCTTTAACTGGGAGCTTGCTTATAGCTTCACTATCATCATGATGTGGAATGGGATGGCAGGTAGGCAGGCCTGATACTAGAAAAGTAGTTGAGAGCTTTATATCCTGATACACAGGCAGCAGGTGGAGAGACTTGGACTTGACATGGGCTTTTCAAACTTTAAACCCCACCCCACCCCATCCCCAGTGACACACTTCCTCCATCAAAGCCATGCCTACCCCAGCAAGGACATACCTCCTAACTCCTCCCAAAGAGTTTCACTAACTGGGGACCTAACATTCAAATATATGAACCTATGGGGGGGGGTCCCTCATTCAAACCACCAGATAGATAGATAGATAGATAGATAGATAGATAGATAGATAGATGACAGATAAATAGGTGATAGATAGGTAGACAGATAGATGACCAGTGACAGATAGACAATAGATATAAATGATAGATATGACAGATAAATGGATGATAGATGACAGATACACGATAGATATAGATGACAGATATGACAGATAAATGGATGATAGATGACAGATAAATAGATGATAGATAGATATGGATGATAGATATAACAGATAAATGGATGATAGTAGATAGATATAGATGATAGATGACAGATAAATAGACGATAGACAGGTAGATATAGATGATAGATATGACAGATAAATGGATGATAGATATAGATGATAGATAGATAGATGATAGATAAATGATAGATGACAGATAAATAGATGATAGATAGGAAGACAGACAAATAGATAAATTACAGAATAATTTAGTAGGTCAGCTTTAGGTAGAAACAACAGCAGGATAACAGTTAAGAGCTCAGAACCCAGTAGTCACTCAGTTCTTGAGGCTGGTGCCTCAGCAATAGGAGTTCCTTGGCAATCGAGGAACTGCAAATTCAAATCAATAATCTTATAATTATTGTTCCAGCCAAATGTAGAACTCAGTCCCAAAGCCCATCAGCTGGTAGGTGGATAAACAAATCAACACGATAGATAGATAGATAGATAGATAGATAGATAGATAGATAGATAGATAGATAGATATCCATGTGGTGGAGTATTATTCAGTCATGAAAAAGGAAAGGAATGCTGATGCATGCTGTACTGTAGACCTCTGAAGATCCTCATGCTAAGTGAATAAAGTTAGTTGCCAATGGCTGCTAATATATGACTCCAGTCATATGACATGTTCAGAGCAAGCAAGTCTGTAGCCAGGGAAGGTAGGTGGATGGTGATGCCATCCTGAGGATACCTAGGGATGGTAACATAGTGCAAAGGGAGAGGGTAACTGACAGCAGGCTTTGGGAATCATTGGGGTGGTGGCTGACAGCACTTTTACAGTCTGTAAATTATATTAGCAACAGCTGTTTAAAAATAATAGGAACACTCCAGGCACTGTCGTCCCAGCCCTATGGAGATTAAGAGGGAAAGATGGCAAGTTTATGTAGCCTGGGTTACACAGCAAGACCCTGTCTCAAAGTGGGGGGTGGGGAGGTAAGTACATAGAGAAACTGAGTAATAAGCAGGTTTTATGATCTTTCATAAATCAGCTCACCACACATTGATACAAGCAAGAGATCCTTAGGACACTGTACAGAAGGAACCTTGCAGCACCCCAGTGCCGTGCCCTGTCATGGTGGGTGCTGCTCTGGGCCAGAGAATCTCCTATAACACTGTGGTCACCTTGAAAGTCTCAAAATGAAACTGTTAATACATACATGGTTTTTATTGAATAACACCTTTATTAAGTCCCAGAGATACTTAATGGGTTAACTTTCATCTAAACAGAAAACAAATCTTCACAGCACACGAACCATGTGTTAAAGGATGTGTGGGGTCCCACACCAAGCACCTCTCTGATGCTCAGTCCATTTCTTCAGTCTTCACAGATCCCACATGCAAATGGGGTCCTCATGGTGTTTCTGCAAGGAGCTGCAAGTGCTATTGCTTCCTCACAGTTGGGCCCTCCCTCTTTGCAGTGAGCATAAGAGGGATGAACACTACAGTGGATACTCAAGAGCATCCCTCCAGACAAAGAAAGCTCCCTGGGGCTTAGACCAGGCCTCAGTTACATCTCCCAAGCACAACACAGAGCTTGTCCAACAGAAAGCACACTGGGTGGATGGGAGGGTGGATGGATGGATGGAGAGTTGGACGGAAGTAAGGGAGGACAGACTGGCAGAAGATATAGAGGTGAATTGGGAATTAGAGAGATATAAATTAAGTAGACAAATATAAATGGATAGAGGAAGAGGAAGAGAGGAAGAGAAGAGATGAAGGAAGCAGGAGAGAGAGAAAAGGAGAACTGTGTGTATGTATATATTCATGTACTAGAAATGAGCAGATGGGTGCTTTGATGAATAGATAAGTAACTGAGGTCCCACAGCACGTGTCTTTTAACCATTCAGGAAACATAAAGTACCAGGATCAGCTTTCTCTGGCAGAAATCCTACCTCATGTTCAGACAGCTGAATCCAATAGCATTGAAGGCAGCACAGGCACTATATTGGGCCAGAAATAGCCCAAGGCCCACAGTGGGCACCATCTGGCCCTGGAATAGTGGACATTATGCACCCCTGGTGTTTGCCCTCAAGGAGTTCTGAAGTGACTGACAAGTCCCAGAGAAGGAACTTGTCTCCCTGAAAACCTCTGGCGTTGAGTTCTGAGGTTACAACGGAGATGAATGTGTATGATGGATGGGTACCATGGCAATTCTCTGAGTCTATTTCCACTAAGGGACTCCTTCACATGGTCCCATGCATACCATACTCCTGGGGAGTGGAAAACATGTTACTTTTAACAAGTAAGCTTCTAGGGTCTTGGATTTGCCAACAGTTGCATTTGGCTTACCAGAGCACTTCTTCAGACACCCTTATCCCAGAGCCTATGAGGGAAACAGAGGCAGGCGGGACCCATGGACACCATCCAATACCAGAGACTAGCAGGACCACATGAAACCCTCAGGCTCTGATGCCGGTGAGACCAGATGAACCTCTGAGGAGTTTGGAGCTTCCCGTACATGCTTCTGCCATGGCTCACCAACCAGCCCAGTGACTGCCACTGTCCTCTTGGCTCCCCTATCCTCTGTCTCATCCCAGGAGGGTCTCAGGAACATCCCAGAATCCTCCTCTCTTTTGACACATTCTTGGTCATTCTGTGTCTCCTGTCCTCCAGTGATCCACTCCTGAAATCAGAAAGTAAGCCAAAGGCATTCATCTCAAACACTGTGATGAGGTCATCCTGAACAGTGCTAGACACCAAGGGCCTGGGGTGACCTGGCTTATCCCTATACTTCATGCTGAGATCGGAAGGGATAAGCTATGTTCGAACATAGCAGCTAGCCACAGGGAAATGACATTTTGTCATGGGTGCACATGTTAACCGGATGGACCCAAAGGACAGCCCAGTCAAGAAGATTTGAGTAAGGTTAGAGCAGAACAAGGAAGCTGAGTAGTCAGCCCCAAAGTGTGAGGGATGAACAAGTTCAGTTAAGCACAAGTCAGAATACTCTAAAACCACTCAGGCCATCCTGAGCGTGCCATACTTCTCACGGCATTATCATGTACAATACTGAACAATTGATGTGATATTTATACCACACTGGGTACCCAGGTTGTTGAGAGATGATGTCATGTGTTTGGGAGGATGAGTAAAACAGGAACACTATTTTGCATAGAGGACTTGAGCATCCAACTTACAGCTTCCAAGTAGGGTCCTGAAACCAACTTCTATAGACGCCAAGGCACAACTATACGCTGAAAGGTGGATGGCAGTATGTGTGTTGTTTGCCTGTCTGCTTGCTTGCGAACTCTCCATGAAGCTAAAAACGACCTGATCTTCCTGTCTCTTCTTCCTTAGGGTTTGGATTCCAGGTGTGAACAACCATACTCAGTTTATATAGAGCTTCATGCATGCTAGGCAAGAATCGACCAACTGAGCTACATCCCAGGCCTAGCTTAAACTGGGTTATGCTGTTTGAGAAAAGCTGCTCGTAGAAGCCACAGGTTATTGGATTAAAATTCCAGTGCTAGGGATAGGCTACACCATATGGGTATTCTACAAGCTACACCACTGACGGACCAGGCTGGATGGCCCCAAGTCTGTTATGGCCAGCTGCTTTATAGCTGGCTATGAGGCCTGCCCTACAGGAGCAAATTCACATCTTGTACTGGAGGCCTGCTCAAAAGTATGGCCAGGGTGGGTCAGAGGCCCCAGTGGCAGAGCTACTGCAATTGCTTTATTAAATGGGCATGCTGTGCCTGTTAAATTACACATAGGATGCCACTGCTAGCTTTGCTCAGGAAAATCTTCACCTTGCAGTAGTAGGTGATAACCACAGACTTGCAAGCGGTCAACATGCAGAGAGTGAGTGGCAGATGTGTTCTCAGCCTCCAATGTGACATCCTACCACCTCTCCAGGACTCACAACATGGAAAAGAATGTATCAGTCAGGAGGAGGAGGTGGAGTGCAGTGGGATGATGTCTTCCAGGCAAGACGTGGCCATTGCACTCTATTCAGCAGCTCTGAGTGCCTATGCAGAAACTACAGAAGACTGGGGCTCTCAACAGCCAGTGATGGCAGCAGAAGGGCTCATGACCACCGCCCCCCCCCCAGGATTTATAGGCAGCTACTGGTTGAAGGAAGGGGATGAGACATCCTTCAGTGGTGTCGCAGGAAGGTGAAAGGAGGGCCAATCAGGAAAAGCAGGAGAGCCAGTGAGAGGGGACAGTAGCACAGAGGATAACAGGACAATGACTGTGATCAAAATACATCATATACTGAGAAATATTATAATAAAACTCACTGAGTATGAGTCATTTATGCCAATGTAATTGTTTTTTATATTTTCCAACAGGGTTTCTCTGTGTATCCCTGACTGGCCTGGAACTCACTCTATAGACCAGGCTGGCCTCAAAATCAGAGATCCACCTGCCTCTGCCTCCGGAGTGCTGGAATTAAAGGTGTATGCCAGCATCACCCAGCACCAGAATATTTTTTAAGTTGGTATTCTGCCTCTGAGTGTGCAGACATCGCCAGACATACAAGCATACATTCAGATACTCCAGAACTCCTGTCCCTTCCTCTAAAAGGAAATTTTAAAACTTAGTGACCAGACGAGGCCAACTACTACAGCCTCTGCTCGGAGCCCTAGCAGAGCCCTAAGATAGCCCAGCATTCTGTCACAAGCCAAGAACAACAAGAGCCCCTTTCTGCCAGGTAGCAAGGGCTGGTCAAAGAATTAGTACAATAGCTCATGCCTCTGTGAAATCTCCTACCTCCAAACAATCCACCAAACAGGAGCTGTGTTGCTTCTCATGTACAAAAGTTTGGTTTTAGAGTTGACTCCTTAAGGATTTGAGAGCAAAGACCCGGTGCTGGCTCCAGGAAAGACTCCAAATCTTATCAAATAATTGAGCACCGAGGTACTCAGAAGGACTCTGTAACCTTCCTCCTCCCCTCCCCAAGACTCCAGTCACTCTGAAGGACACAAAGACCTAATACCACCATTTTCTTTCTAGCATCCAGACTGGGGAGGCAGGAGGGAAGGAGCAAGGGGGATTCACCTTGCTTTTGTTCTGGTCTATGGCCAAATTTCAATTCATATTTTTCAGGGGCCAGTTTCCTTCTGGTTTCATGAATGCTCATCCAGCTGAGAGAGAGGACCACAAAAAAGTCTAATTATAAAGATTCCTTACCCCCTTCCTTCTTCTATCCCAAGATAAGGAGATTTTCAGTATTAGTCAGCATCAGCATGGCCCTCTGCCAAAGAGGAGCCCACAGCCTGGGTGTCCAAGGAGCTGCCAGGCAGTCACTAAAAAAAAGCAAGGTGGCCGCTAGGGAGACAGGAAGACTGTGGAATAACATGTCAATACTGTACCTTACGGATTTCTCCATGATCAAACTGTGTGGGTCCAACACCCTGAAAAGGCTGCCTGGGAGTATTTGTGCCATCTTCAGAAGATTCAGGGTGCACTGTGGTCCCTAAGAAGAGAAGAGGATAAACAATGGGGCTGGCTCCCACTCAGGACCCCTCCAACACACTGAGGCTGGGGCCCCCATTCCACCCTTTTAACCCCCACTTTGGCTTTGGCTGGAGTGTACTCCTGTGTGGAGAGCTCCATGGTGCAAAGGAACAAAGTGGCAGGAGGCTCAGGGCTGGCGATGCAGCTCAGCTAGGAGAATGCGGAGCATGCACCCCGATCATCGCACAAACCATGTGTGGTGGTGTACACCTGGAATCCCAGTATTCAACAGGAGTGGGTAGAAGGCAGAAGTTCAAGTTCCTCTCCAGAAGCGTAGCAAGTTCAAGACCAGCCTGAGATACTTGAGTCTGTCTCATTCATATATATATATGTGTGTGTGTGTGTGTGTGTGTGTGTGTGTGTGTGTGTGTGTGTATAAATGGTGGCGCTATTCAAGCATTTCCCAGCTGCAAGTGGTTGGGGGATTTGTTTATCCGAGTATCTTCCCAGGTCCTCTCTGCTCACTCTTGCCAATACTCACAGCTAACCAAATGCCCCACCCCCCACTTGCTGCCAAGTCAGCAGCAATTAGGAAAGGGTGGCTTCCTTCCCTGTCCTGTACTCTCTAATGCCTAAGAAAGTGCCTGTCTGCACGGTGAACTGTTACCAGATGGAAGAACCCATGAAACAATGGCTGGGTGGATGGGGCAGATGAATACATCTTCAAGTTCTGATATTTTTATGTGCTACGAGATAACTTGTGCTAGCAAAAATCAAATGCTTACTTGTATTTCATTCCTAACCAATTAATGCCCCATAGGTTTTCACTGTTGTTTTTACATCCTGACCGCTATTTCCCCTCCCCCTCCTCCCTTCCAGTCCCCCCTCACCTCCCTTTCACTCCTCCTCTGCTTCTCTTCAGAAAAGGGCAGATCTCCCATGATGTCAACAAGCCATGCTTGCAGTGAGCCTGGCATCTCCTCTATTAAGGCTCGACTGAGTAGGAGGAAAGGGTCCCAAAAGTCAGAGACTGCCCTGCTCTCACTGTTAGAGGTCACACAAGAAGACCAAGCTACACAACTGTGACATACATGCAGAGAGCCTAGGTCAGTCCCATGCAGGTTCTCTGGTTGTCAGTTCAGTCCCTGTGAGCCCTGGTCAGTTGATTGTGTGGGGGTTTTTTTGTGGTGCCCTTGATACACCGGGTCCTACAATCCCCCCCCCCTCCACTGGATTCCCCAAACTCTGCCTAATGGTTGGCTGTGGGCCTGCACCTGTAGGCTCTATGGTAACTATTGGGCTATAGGCACCAATCTAGGAGCTTAACAGATTGGGGGGGGGGGGCACAATTTGGGCAGGTTGGTTTTTTTGTTGTTGGTTTGGTTTGGTTTGGTTTTGCTTTTGCCAATCCTATTTGGTTCTATCCTATGTCTCTAGGATAGCCTTGCCTCTGGGTCCTGGGCCTCCAGGCTCTCTCTCATGATATGGGTCTCAAGCATAATTTTTATACACTAGTTGGGAAGGTACGAATCTGGGGAACCAGATATTCAGGTACATCAAAGACAAGCAACTGCTGCATTTCAGGACGGCGATGCAGAACAATGGCCACAAGAGGGAGCCATAAAACCTGCCAAAGAACAGCATTCAGCAAAAATCACCTCAGCAGGTTGCTTTGGCTCTCCACACTCCCAGGCATACTGGATCATCATAAAATTGCTGTTGCTACTGTATTATGCAATGTGTGGCTAATGAGAGCAAACTAGAACAAGACCATGGCTCCAGTTTGCTTGCCCTCCAACTTAGAAAAGCAGGCCTGCCTTTCCATCTCAAATTATTCACCTCTCCATATACATAATCCATCTAGCTTTCTTATTTCTGCTTTATAGATAAGTGTAAGTTAAAGAAATCATTTTTCCTGTGGATGATAAGTGCATCTGGAAAAAGAAAATTGTGACCCTTTAGAAGGAAAAATAATTTTTGAGACATTTGCAATGATTTCCCACCTCCAGTAACATTTTTTTTTCTTTTTTGCAAAAGAACATTCCCTTGTTGACATATTCAATTTCATCCCCTCTAGTAAAGAGACTTCAGGCATGTGCAGACTGATGGGGAGATCACATCAGAAGGAATTATGATCCTATCGGTCAAGTTTCAAAGGTTTCCCATGTAACTGAGAACAGGGGGAAAATGCATTTCCCACAAACTTCGTCTCTCAAAGCGTCTGAAAAAATCCAAAAATCCCCAGGGTCATTACAAGCTACAGATGTTATCAGCTGCCAGGGCTGTACAGACTTTAAAAAGCCCACAAATGAAGGCACTTCGCACACAGGTTCTCAAGCATTTGCAGGGAACCCAGGGGCTCTCCCTTTGAAATGTGTCTTTTCATGGCTTCTCCAAAGTCAGAAGCCATGGACTACTTACACATCCATTTCCATCACACACAAAGTGGTGGGGACCCCTAAATCAGAGCTTCTCAATCTATGGATCAAGATCCCTTTGGGGGCTGAATATCAGATACTTACCACTCATAACAGTAACAGAATTACAGTTATGCAGTAGCAAGAAAATAATGTTATGGTTGGGGTCACCACAACATGAGGAACTGTACTTAGGGGCCACAGCATTAGGAAGGTTGACAACCACTGGTCTAAAATAACTGCCTGGGAACCCTGAGGGTAACACTGGAAACAAACCAGGGTTTTAAGGATGAAAAGACCCTTAATTTTTTTTCTCAAAAATTACAGAATTTGAGTAATCTAATTGTAACCTAATTATAGCAATGGCTCTTGTTCCTGCAACAGACTTCTGGAACAGTCTCTGAAGATCCTCTCATTTGCTGTTTGGAAGTGGGAGTTGGTGACCCTCAGAGTGGATTAAAGTGACAGGTTTGGCATCCGATTTCTAGACCAGCTTACTTCAGACAGACCACACAGACTCCCAGCTCTTGAAATAAACCCCCGGTGGGATTATCCATCAGGAAGTCATCTCTCCAACTAGGACAAAGCATCCTCCTCCCCACCCAACCCCTCTGGCCAGGCAATTTTCACATTCCGACATGCATTTGCTTTTTCCACTCCCAGCTAAGGAACAGTGGCATGAGCCTAAGCACAGATGTGGACCTTCATTTGTGAAGCTATAAACCTGTGCTGATGGCCAGCGCCATGCCCAGGGGCACAGGCTGGCTTCCTTTCCTTCCTAACACAATGCCACAGGGCAAGCCACTTAACGGCCTCATTAGGATCACAGTCGCAGACCCGCCAGCCTCCTTCCCTGGCACTCCTTCCCCTCACAAATAGCTGTAAGGGCCCATTAAGCCTTACAGCTGAGGGGAGCCATTAAGGCAAGACCTATCACTATTACCATCAATAAGGTCTCAGGCACTTGCCTGTCACCACCTGAGTTAAGTTAGTCACCCATGCAGAAAGGCAGCCTACACCTCTGGCCCACCCGCCCCTAATGAGCTACCTCACCTGCTTCTGCAGAAACATCCTGATGAGTGTGATGGATGCCCACATCATGGAGGAGCGGGGCTACTACTTTAACCGAGGGCAGTACATCTAAACTGTTGGAAGCTTGTCTCCTGGAGACAAGTGGCACCTGTTGGTGAAATGTCCAGGCACCTAAGCCCCATCCTGCACTGTAAAGTGAGATCTTCCCCATGTGGGAGTCAGAAAAGCCACCTTTAAATCCTGGGATAAGCATGTTTGCATTCCCGTCTGGCCATCTGAAGGTCCTGCCTCCCCTGGGGTACCTGCCCTCAAAACCCTACCTTGCTCCTTGAAAGATCCCTCTATCCAAACCTCACTGACAAGCCAGGGCATTGTCTGGAGCCAACAGAGAACTAAGGCCAGCAGGGTCAACAGGAGACGAAGTGTCCCTACAGGGAATCACAGCTCTGCCATTTAAAAGGATAAAGATGGCTGTCACCTCCTGTGCTCACACAACTGAACTGTACCAGATCAAGCCAGCCAAAACCAGCATGGACGAAGGAAGAGCTGACAAGGTCCCTGGGCTGTAGTTGAGAAGTCATTGGAGGTTAGTTGGTGGTGGCTGAGGAAGGATGGTTATTTTTGTTTTGTGGCCAGTTATAGATTGCCTATGCCCCAACAGTTGACCCCACACCCAAACACATACAGGCAGCACTAACTGGATGCAATGAAATACAAAACTTTTAAAATGATTTTGAAAAGTGGATGTGAGTAAAGTTAGGAAGGATGGATATAATCCTAAGGCATTGTGTACATGGATGAAAGCCACACAAAAAAAAGTAAAAATAATAGTGAGATGATGCAGGGCTGACATTAGATGGCTCAGTCAGCAAAGTGAATGCTGTGTAAGCATGGGGATCTGAGTTCAAATCCTCAGCACCCTCGTAAAAGGCATGGTGGCTTACTTCAGTAACTCCAGCATGGGGGGTGGGGAGTAGTCCTTGGTGCTGCTCAATGGCTAGCCAGTCTAGCTGTGAGTGCCAGATTCACTGAGAGATCTTGTCTCAAACTTTAAAATGGACAATGACAAAGGAAGACACCCAATATCAACCCTTGGTTCCCGTGCACATATGCACATAACTCACAAACATGTACCACACATTCATGTACACACATAATGATTTACACAGCACTATGCAACATTACTATATGGCCATGGACACAGCCTACACAGGGGAGACTGAAGACAGGGTTATCACAGCAAACCTTAGTCATCTTTGGAATTCCCAACCATGTGCTGCACATGCTACTCCCTCAAAATAGCGTGTGCATCTGATCCTGAGCCACACAGAGGAACAGAAGATGATCTTTGTAGATGCTTATCTAGTAGTTGGTCTATGTAGTGGTCTATCTATTAGCTGATCTATCTAATAGTTGACCTATGTAGTGGTCTATCTAATTAGCTGATCTTTGTAGTGGTCTCTTTAGTCTAATTGAGGTTTCCAATTCCAGATCTGAGGAAGAACTTTTGGAGCCATGCAGATGAGATGGTCATGGGTAAGAAATACAGAACATATGTCCCAACTGGATCTCAGCCCCTCTTCTTGAAAAGTAACATCTACATGAATCAGACTCAGTCAATGGAAGAAAAACTAAGGTGACTAGACCTCTGAGATGTCCATCCCACTCACCATCTTGAAGTCTTGTCTCATGAAGATAAACCTTGAGCCAGATGTTG
Source organism: Phodopus roborovskii (assembly GCF_943737965.1). Lineage (NCBI taxonomy): Eukaryota > Metazoa > Chordata > Mammalia > Rodentia > Cricetidae > Phodopus > Phodopus roborovskii. The sequence continues at coordinate 1,485,432 of NW_026126623.1, read as the reverse complement.
TCACGCTGGTCCCAGGACCCTGGGGGCTCTACCTCCCACAAGCGCCCTCTCTCACCTGGACAGGTCAACAGGAACTGCCTAAGGACTGGGAAGAAAAGAGGAAAGCCATGAGTCTGACTCCTGCCCAACCCAGTTCAGCCAGTGATCTCTCTCTGGCTCCTTGCACACGGCCCTTCCATCCCTTCTGTGGCTACCACACACACACCATCTCAATACTGACTCTGCTTCACCAGAACCCCTTTCACCAACTTCCCAGGGTCCAGAATCATCCCTGTTCATCTCACACCCCACTTCCATCCATCATGCACTGAGTTTCCAGGGCACCAAATCCAAAGATGCAACATTTACATAAAATCAGGCATGGTGTTTATAGTCACAATACATACATCTTCCTGTGTATGGACCATCATCTAGATGCCTTTCAGCTATGTAGATGCCACATCAATAGCTACTAGACTGTGATGCTTAGGGGACAATGGCAATGGAAAGGTCTGGACATGTTCAGTGCAAGTGGCGTTTTTTTAATGTCCTCAAGCCATAGCCAGTTTGAGTTCTGGGAGCAGACTCCTCAGACATGATGAGCTGCCAGTACCATGGCAATACAAGCTGATTTTTCAAGGCTCTGGAGGCAAGGTAGCTTTGGTTGGGATGCCTGAGACCTCTCCCCTGAGCTTCCTGTGTATTTCCTCAGTGTCCTCTCATGGCCATGGTCATGTGCACCCCTAGGGTCTCTCTTCCTGTGCCTGTGATGGATATTCTTGGCTGTCAGCTGATTACATCTGGAACTAAAATGCAAATGGCACACCTGTAAAGGTTTGGTCCCCCCCCCCTTAATTAAATAATTTAAAATGGGAAAACCAGGCCTTTGTAGTGGGACAATGGAACCACCTTTATTGTGAGCCACACTTTCTGTTGGTAGAAAGACATGGAAGAAGGAAGCTTGCTCTGTTTGTCTACTTTCTCTCACCAGCAATCACATTCCTTCACCAGCATTAGCGCATACTTCTTCAGGGGTCAGGCGTATATGGAAAGCCTCATGGACTAAACAACTGTGAGACTCTGCCTTCATAGGTAGGCAGCCATTGTTGGATTAGCTGGACCACCACCTGTAAGCCATTCTGGTAAATTACACACACACACACACACACACACACACACACACTAATAAATCCCATATGTGTGTGTATGTATGCATGTATGTGTTCATTCTATAAGTTCTCCCTAGAGAACCCTGACTAATACAGTGCCAGTCACTTGAGTTAAGGCCCACCCTTTCAATCTTACTTGACCTCAGTAGCCACATGAATGTGCAGAGCAGGACACAATCCAGCTGACATGCTCCCTCCCAGTGCTCCCATCACAAACCACATATCCTCAGCTCCCAGTCAGCCCTTGAAGGCTGGCAGACTATCCACATTTCCTGGATAAGCATTTTCACATGGCAGTTTTCCCCACACCAGACAAGAGGGAATGCCACTTCTGTTCTGGTCCTGCAGGTAACTGAGGACATACCAAGCAAGATCTCGTCTACCACCTGCCAGCTCTGGGCAAAAGCACATGTGGGAATGCACGACATACGGTGCTGTCTGTCAGGTGGAAACACTCTGGGAAACATTGGCTGAGCATGTCCTGCCCAGCCTAACTTCTCATCAGGGAAAGACACACACACACACACACACACACACACACACACACACACACACACACACACACAAAGCTCCAATGATGGAGTCAATGCATGATTGGAGGTGTGTCTCCGAATGTGGTGATCCCAGGAGAGTTAAGCACCAGCTGGCAGCCTGCCCTTCTCTGCTGGCTGGGCCCCTGCTCCCTCTCCCATCACTCACGGGGGCTGTGCATACAGTAAGGACACACCCACACTCCAGAGGTGTCTCCCAGGATTGAAGTACAACCAGGCCTTCAGTGGGCAGTGGCTGGCATTCTGGAGTCCTAATGCTCTGAGCAGATTTGAAAGAAGCAACAGGCTCAGCTAAGACATTTCCTTGCTCGGAGTCCTTAACTCATGGTGAGAGGTGTAGCTGCATGGGGCGTAAAGAATAAGGTGTAGGGTGGGAGAGCTCTTAGTTGAAGGGCAGAACTGTCCTCAGTAAAAGGCTGCTAGGGGTGGAGGGTGGCTGAGGCCTCAACAGAAGACACATGGTCCCAAGGTGGCATATCTGGGTCTTTCTCTGAGGCAAAGATGGGAGGCTTGCTGGGCGGCGAGGCATGAGCTCTGGAATGGCCATGTCTTTGCTGTCTACATTCACCTGGGGAACAAAAGGCTCTTTAGCTCCTTGGCAAGTCAGCCTCAGAGCCAGAAGTGGCCTGCAATGGGAGGGGACTCCAGAGGAGTGTCAGGATGGAAGGGAGGGTGTGGTGAGAGAGCATGGAGGATGTGCCTGTGATAGAGGTTGCTTGCCTAGGGACCAGAATTCCTCTCAAACCCAAAGCCAACTACACCATGCACTTCCAACACACTCCCAGAAGAAATGAAAGGCTTTCCAGAGGCTGATACAACTGGGGGGGGGGGGGCTGGGAAATACAAGTAAACAACTAAAACAGCCCTCCAGGCAAGGAATGAATGTGTGTGCTCAGCTGCTTCCCTCCATGACTTGAGAGTAGCAGGCCTTCCCTATTCTAGTTTCCTCTTCTACCATTGTATCCCAGAAACACAAAGGCCATAAAAACCCAACCCCAAGGCTTCATAACCATCAAGACAGAAACTGAGCCAGCCAAGGTGACACACACCTTTAATCCCAGGGCTCAGGAGGCAGAGACAAGCAGATCTCTGTGAGTTCAAGGCCAGCCTTGTCTACAGAGCAAGCTCCAGGACAGCCAAGGCTACACAAAGAAACCCTGTCTCAGGGGCCAAAAAAGAAAGACAAGAACTGAGGCTGGACCCAAAATGAGGTTGGTGTGTTTCACAAGGGACCGGGTCCTAAGTGATATTCTCTACCCTCCACCATCCCTGATGATATGGAATATGTATGTGCAAAGACAACAACGACCTCGGGGAGAGACACAGCTGTAGTGATACATTGTTTATGATTTAATAAAGTTTGCCTGGAGATGAGAATGCAAAGAGAATGCAAAACTAGCCACAGCCATAGGAGCTGAGCAGTGGTGGCATATAACTTTAATCCCAGGACTCAGGAAACAGAAGCAGATGATCTCTGTGAGTTCAAGGCCACATCGGGCTGCATGAGATTGAATCATTCTAAAAGAGAAACAGAGCTCACACCTTTAATTCCAGCACTAGAGAGACTATAAGAAGCTCAATGCAGCCTCAGAAAGTAGTCTGAGATTCGGTGAGGAGTGCAGTCTGGAGATGCAATCTGAGAAAAGGACCACCCCTTTGGTCTGAGCATTGGTAGAGATGAGAGCTCTCTGCTTTGCTCTTCTGATCTTCAGTCTGAGCCCCAATATCTGTCTCTGGGTTTTTATTATTTGTGCTACATCCAACATGGTGATAGCAGAGGTGGATGGGTTCCTTCTCCTACAGTGAGGGCGTCAGATGAGCTGGAGGCTGAGGGCTTCTGCAGTACCCCTGAGTGCTTTGGCCTTGCCACAGCTCATGGGCTGTGGTACATAGGACTGTGTGGAACCTAGAGCCTCACTCATACTAGCCAAGCCCCCACCACTAAGTGCCATCCGCAGCCCTATCTGTTTCACACAAAAAAAGGAGAGTCACTGCAAGGCCCTGGTGCAGTTAGTTAGTTCCCTGGATTCTGTGTGCCCCTGAGATATTTGTTTCTGATTACACATGCTCCTCAACTTATGGTGACACTATACCCCAAAACAGCAGTTTAAGTGGGCAATCAGTGGCAATGCATGCACATATGCTAACGGGCCACTGAGATGGCTCAGCTGGGAAAGGCACTTGCTGTGCAAGCCCAATGACCTAAGTTCAATCCCTGGGATGCATGGAAGAAATGAATTCCTGAAAATTGCCCTCTGACCTCCACCTGAGCACCATGCCTATGAACATCAGCACACACACACACACACACACACACCACACACCACCCACACACTCGTATACAGACATTTTTTTAAAGGAAAAGAAAAATACCCAGAACAGACAAGTCTATTCTTTAATCAGTGTGCCAGATCTTCATGTGAGAATATTTGTATCCAAATACGAGAAGACAAAACACCACAGAATCCCAGCTGTTGCCACTCCACAGACTGTATGGGAACACACATCACAAGGCCAGGAAGAGGTCAAAACTCTAAATGTGAAGTGTGATTTCTACTGAGTGTGAGACGGGCACCTTCTGCATTTCCAAATGTTGTCATTTCTCAGGCCCAGAGAGGTCCCCTTTGCAAACCAAACATGAAGACCCTGGTTATACTGAAGCTGAAGGAGCAGCCACAGCCTGCATTGACCCAGAACAACTCTGAGACTCATGCTTCAGGCACCTCAGTGCATGTGTTAACCATCACCCTTTCCCAAATGCTCACACAGGACACAAGGTGGGGGTTACCTCTGTACATTGCAAAAGAAATCGGGCAACTGATGCCCAGGGCTTCCTCTTCTGGAAAGGTGTCACAGAAGTCCCTCAGCATGGCTGTTCCCAGGCCTTGGCAACGGTTCTTCCTCCGCACAAACACAGTATCAAAGACAGGCAACAGGTAGCATGCACTGGTACCATCGCCACAGAGGCTGCCTGCAGGAAAGCAAAAGATGCACGCTGTCCCCCAGGCTGGACGCTGACTCACCCAGACCTCAAGGGTTCAGCCAGGGTCACTGGTACCACCTGGGAGCAAAATTCACAAACTCAGTTATCGATGGTAAGATACCAGATCACTCCAAAATGCCAGTTCTCAAATGGACCCGCGTGTTTTCTTCAAAGCCCACATAATTAATTGCTCCAAGCACAGAAGATGGACTGGGTCATGGAAATGAAAACGCAGCCTGGGAGACTGAGCTTCGCCAAAACCTTGTGAGCCCTGCCAGAGCTACCCCCTCACTGAGACCACTGGAGCCAAGGAGGTTTATCCAGGCAACATCAAAGTTCTCCCCACAGAGGTGAAGTCAGTCCACGGTGCAGGCAGAGAGACCAGCTGGACCCATCACTAGGTAAAGACTTGTTTCAATTACTTCAACAAAGGCGGTGTCCAGTTCTGGCAAAAACGCATGACCTCCAAAACACATAAGCCCCACATGCTTCCCGTGAAACATGAGTGCTACTGCCACAGAGAGATGTTGTAGCCTTTCCATTTTCCACCTTGAATGTAACTGTACTGTATCCAATGTCAGCATCCGCACGGCTGTCATCTCAGCCCCTTCTGGGAGGGGTGGTGCTTGTCCCTGTTGAGATTCAGGAAATAAGTAACTTCCCAAGCCTAAAAAAAGATTTGGGTTTAATTGGATGGACTAAACTACAAGATACACAATACTGTGAAAAACTGTCCCCACAATGATTCCCTTCCTGTATCCACACAGGATACAGATGTGTGTGATTTTTCAAGGTTTTCCCATTAAGAAATGGGGTCTGTTCTTCCCCAATTCAATCTAGGCTGGCCTGTGGCTCGCTTTAGCAAAAGAATGGGGCAGAGTGATAGATAATATACCAACAGGGCCTGGGTCTCATGGGGTCCAGTATTGTCTCTCCAATACCCACCTCCATCACAAAATCAGGTGTAGGCCAACCTGTTGCTATGAAGGAAATGTGACTCAGGAGCCCTGTTTGTCCCAACCTACCTCTAGCTAATCCAAGAAGCAGAAGCGTCTACCCAGCACACAAGTCACCATGTTCACACAGAAAACCCACCAAGACTAGAAAACCACCCAGCTAAACCCAATCCAAAGCACCAGGAGTATGTGTGGTTACATGAAGCTATTCTTTTATGCCACGAATGAATACACAATCTATGTCCAACAAGGAATCTCAATTCAGTGAAGGCAATAATTGTAAAAATATTTGGGATTTCACCTTCAACATGCTTTAAAAAATATCAGTTTGGAAAATTACAGCTTCGGCTTGTATAGTATGAGAACAGGGCTACCCTAATATGAAATCTTCTGGAACTAAGAAACTTTACATTTAAAGATGCAACTCCATTAACCATAAAATTAAAGAGAGTAAAATATTTGGGAATATACTTAACAAAAGAAGAATGATCCTTAAAAATGAAAGTGTAAATTACTGATGGAAATTAAAGATCTACGAAAATGAAATGTCATGTTCATGGTTCAGATGACTCAACAGTTCTTTCCTGTTATTCTCCCCACAATCATTCTATAAGTTCAAAGCCAGACCTAGCAAAATCCCAGCAAGCTTTTGGTAGCAACTGATAGGCTTGTATGATTTCGGCTTTTTTGAGGGGCCTACCACCCAGGTCCCAAATAAATCACACAGGGAGACTTATTACTTATGAACGCCCAGCCTTAGCTTGGCTTGGTTTTTGCCAGCTTTTTCTTAACTGCTTATCGGTCTACCTTTTGCCTCTGGGCTTTTATCCATCTTTCTTACTTCCGAGCACCTTACTTTGCTTCCTACTCCGTGGCTAGCTGGGCAGCCCCTGACGTCCTCCTCCCCTTGTTCTCCTTGCTCCTTCTCGATTCCTTGTTTTGATTTTTTGTTTGTTTTCTTTGTTTTGCTTTGTTTTACAAGACAGAGTCTCTCTGTGTAGCTTTGGAGCCTGTCCTGACACTCACTCTGTAGACTAGGCTGGCCTCGAACTCAGAGATCTGTCTGCCTCTGCCTCCTGAGTGCTGGGATTAAAGGCATGCACCACCACCACCCGCCCTTCTTTTCCTTGTTTATCCTATTTATACTCCCTACCTACCAGCCCTGCCTACCTTTCTTCCTGCCTTACTATTGACCGTTGAGCTCTTTATTAGGACCACCAGGCATTTTAGACAGGCACAGTTACACAGCTTCCCAGAGTTAAACAAAGGCAGCACAAACAAGAGTCACACACCTGAAAAGAATATTCTACCATAGATTCTAAATGGATGTGAAGCACAAAGTTTCCTGGATAACCAACACTGCTTAGAAAGGAACAGAGCTGGAAGTCCAGCAATGCCCATTTTACCGCTTTGTTGGGTGTCCAGTATGACAGGGCCACAAAGAACTGCAGATCAATGGCAGAACTGAGAAGATAGAATACCAACTCTTTTAAGATTGTTTTTCATTAGTCACTGTGTATGTGAGAGAGAGAGCGTGTAAGAATGTGAGTGAACATACGTGTGATAGCAGGTGTGTGGAAGTCAAAGGCAATTTGCAGGAGTCAGTTTTTGCCTGCTACCACGGGGATTATGGGACCAGAACTCAGGTCACCAGGCTTGACAGAAAGCGCTTTCACCCCCGAGCCATCTTGCCAGGCACAGAAATCAACTCTTCTGTGTTGATAACAGAGGTGCTAAGACAATTCTATGGAAGTACATTTTGCCACAAATAGCAGTGGGATGATTTGACAAACAAGATGTGTTGAGAGCAAACAACGCATTACTAGTGGAGAAAGAAGCTCCTATGGACAGACCAACATTCTGATCACAACTCCCTGACATGCTGGAAAAAGCCAGTCTGAGAGGTGATGGGAAGATGACAGTTGCCAGGGTGGAGGTACAAGATGAGCTGCTGGAGCACAGGATGCTCAGGACACAGACTGCCCAGCATAATACAGAGCACTAAGTGGTCGTCTACATGCACAGAGCATCCAACCCTACGGGGGAGCCCCCATGTACACCATGGCAATTGGCTAACAATAATGTGGTCTGGGCTGGCTTGTGTCTCCCTGGCGCTCATGTGCTGAAGTCCAAACCCTTCAGAATATGACTGTATTTAGGAAGAATGCTGGTAAAAAGACAGAGTGGGGTTAATATGAAGCTACTGGGCTTTGCTCTCATCCAATATGGCCACTGTCCATAAAAGAGGAAACACAGACCAAGACACAGTGAGAAAGTGGCTACATGCTAACCAAGGAGAGGCCTCAAATGAGAACAGGCCTGCTGGCACCAGGGTGTTGAAGCCTCCAGAATTAGGTGAAAATTCATTCCTGTTGCTTCTATCTGAGGGTCATATCTTATGTGATGGTTCAAACAAACTAAGGCATACATCTGTGTTGGTTCATAGACCAAATGCATGCAATATACTACTCATACCATGCTGGTTACTTTCTGTCAACTTGACACAAACTAGAGTCAGATGGGGAGAGTCTCTCACATGAAGGATTGCTTGCATTAGGCCGGCCTGTGAGCATGCCCATTGGTGTATCTTTTTTTTTTTTTTTTAATGATTGTTGCGGAAGGACCCAGCCCACTACGGGTTGTGCAGGAGATCCCGGGTACTATAAAAAAGCAGGCTGAGCAGGCCTTGGGAGGCAAGCTGGTAAGAAGCACTGCTCTATGGCCTCTGCTCCAGTTCCTGTCTTGAATTCCCTATCCCTTGAATTCCCCCTTTCCTGGGAAGTATAACAGGAAATAAGCCCTCTCTTCCCTGAGTTGCTCTTAATCAGGGGATTTACCACAGAGATGGAAGAAAACTATAATACAGTGGAAACTGCGGAGATTAACTCCAGGAAAACTGCAAGTTTGCCTCAGTATTTCCCTGTAAATCTAAAACTGCACTGAAATATAGTGTCCCTCTTCTAATGTACTAGAGGCTGAAGACACAGCCAGGGTGCTAAGCCCTGTGCTGAAACCACCAAAAAGGGAGGGTTGCTTTTAAAGTGTGTTAGCTGTTTGTTTTTAATTGAAGTTGAACTCTTTTGTTGTGGAATATTAGTTTAAGATGTGTACGTTCGTTTATGTTGCGGAGTATTTGTTTAATGATGCAAACATGTGATGCATTCTTTTATGTTGTATTTGTTTAACCCTGTATAGCTGTGTTACTTTACCTGTCTGGTCTAATAAAGAACTGAATGGCCAATAGCTAGGCAGGGGAAAGGATAGGAGGAGCTGACAGGCAAAGAGACTAGATAGGAAGAGAGATGTAGGCTAGAGAGGGAGAAGGGGAAGAGCTAGGAGCAAGAGGAGAAGGAGAAGAGGCCACCAGGGGCCAGCCGCCCAGCCGCCCAGCCGCCCAGCTGCCCAGCCGCCCAGAGTAGGAAGGAAAGAACCAATATAGAATAAAGAAGGGAAAAAAGCACAGAGGCAAACTATAGTTAAGGATAAATTGTATAATTTAAGTTAGAAAAGCTGGTTAGAACCAAGCCAAGCTGCCTGGCATTGATGGTGCACGCCTTTAATCCCAGCACTCAGAAGGCAGAGGCAGGCGGATCTCTGTGAGTTTGAGGCCAGACTGGTCTACGAGCAAGTTCCAGGACAGGCTCCAAAGCAATACAGAGAAACCCTGTCTTGAAAAATCAAAAGGGAAAAAGGAAAAAAAAGAAGCCAAGCTAAGGCCAAGCATTTATAAGTAAGAATAAGTTTTCGTGTATTTATTTTTTGAGAGCTGGGTAGCAGGCCCCCAAAGATGAAAAAAAAAACTACATTCTTTTTTATTTCCAAATTTAAAACGGATCACAGATAAAAGGATAAGAGACAAGCTTATAAAGCTCTTAGCATGGAAAACAGAAAAAAGCCCTGACAACCTTGAATTGACAAGGAGTTCATAGATTCAGCAAGAAAGGCACAACTAACTGGCAACTCGGACTTCAGAATTTTTACATTTTTTTTTTCTTTCAAATGATTTTATTAAGAAAACAAAAGGCCAAGCCATAGACTGTCAACAGAATTGTTTACAAATCGTATTTCTCATAAAAAGGCTTACTGAGAACCAGAATAAAGAGCTCTTACAATTCAATAAAAATAAAACAAATATCCTCATTAAAATTGCGCAAAAGCCTTGAACAAACCTTTCCTTAAAGAAGCCGTCCACATGACTATCGATGAAAATCAGCTAACACAACCCACAATTAGGGAAATGGTAGTTAAAACCACAGCAAAATGCCACTCTGGGCTGGAACGGCTAGAATCAAAGGACAAGGACCAGTAAGTGACGGCAGGGACATGCAGAAATCAGAGCCCTCGCATCATCTTTGCATCATTAAATAAATACTCCACAGCATGACAGTGTACAATGGTGCAGCCAGACTGCACACAGCCATTTGGCAGTTCCTTTAAAAGGACAGACATGATCTTGCCAAATGACCTAGCAATTGTACTCCTAGGGACCTACCCAAAAAGAAGGAAAGCACTTCCATGCAAACAAGTAAGAGAATGTTTATAGCCGCCCTACTCAACTCAGTAAAACCTGGAAGCAACCCATCAACCAATAGGTTCACAAGCAAAGTACAGCATGTTCATAAGGCAGAATCAGGTGGCAATAAAAAAGAAACACAATGCATACGTACCCCATGATTTACAGGCTGCTCCAACACCTGGTCCATGCTAACTGGCAGAGGCAGAAGGTAGCTCAGCTATTACCTAGGGCTGTGATGGAGACAAATGGCAGCCAACGCCACCCACCAAGGTGACAGAAATGTCCTAACACTGGGTTTTGGTGATAATTACATAGCTCTTTTTAAATTCACTATAATCCCTGAATTTTACACTTAGGGTAGGCAAATTTTATAGGATATAAACTTATACTGCTGTAAAACCATATCTTAAAAGACACAGTGAGAGTATGTACAGTAAGGTGAGTCTGCTTACAAGCATCTACTACATATTTGGGAAACAACTGGAGAAGCTTGGTGGCTCCCAACACAAAGTGGCAGATTATACAGATTTGACCATAACACATGCATCACATCTCAAACAATCATGCTGCACCTCATAAATATAGAAAATTATGTGTCAATGTATAAAGGTACAATGAACTAATATAGGCAGACGTCCACACCCTCACTGTGGCCTGTGAACAAGTGCACCCCACCTCCCTGCCAGCCTATCCATGCACATGCATACACACAGACAAATTCAGAAAACACTGTTAGAAATGAAGTATCAAGACAGATGAGTGTGAGAAGTAAGACCATAATCTCACCACGGCAAAAGAGTGGGAGGGCATCTCCCATAAAGCTGGATGTGGAAAGCTAGTTCCACAGCTGGTGAATCCAGCTGTTGAGAGGTTACTAGACAATGAGGACTCGGAAATGATTAATGGAGTGACCCACTTATTGATCACAATAAGCTAACACTAGGAGGTGGGATTGAACTGAGTAAGGAGGTCATGGGGCAGGTCCTCCGGAAGGCTGTATCTCATCCCTGGCCTCTTCCTACCTCTCTCTTTCTACTTTCAGGCTGTCAAGTGGGAGGAGCTCCTCATCACATGATGCTACACTCTGGCCTCTATCCCTTGTGAACCCTCAGTCTGTGTCATCACCTAAAGCGGTGGAGCCAGATGACCTCGAATCAGTGAGCCAAAATAGCCTTTCCTCCTTCAAGGCATTTTCATTGGCATTCTCTGTCACAATGGCAGAAAGTGACTAGCTTCCCTTTCCCCACCCTTAAATCAGGGATAGAACCGGTTTATCACCAGCCCCCAATGTTTATACCATACACTGACATGTGGCAAGAAGGCTGTTCCACCTCCTCTAACCCAAAACCCCGTCCAATCATCAGTAACTGAGAATGTCCTACAGACCACTTGGCCATCCTCCTGCAGGTGTCCAGATGATGAAAGACAAAAGGAGACAACAGGGACAGAGACAACAGGGAGCTCCAGAGAACCCCGGGGTTGGAGGAGATGTTGGGTGTTCACTTGCTCTGATCTTAGAACAGGAAACACAACTAGAGGAAACTTGGCCAATGGTGACTTCTTTGTTTTGAACTTTGTTTATACTATGATTACATAAGATACAGGTGTTGGTATCCTGGCATTATGTTGACCCCACCCCCTGACAACCAGCATAGTATGAGCACCGTCATTCAACAGATACTTAGAGGGCTCAAAGGGCCCTGTGTTGCATGGCTACATCATGTGTTATGTGGCATGTAAGGGTTCTATACACATGTGCAAGCTTTCCCTCTTTAAGGGAGCACTTCCCACCCATCCCCTTTCTTCCATCTCTGCTCCCAGTCAGCTGACACCTACCCCTCCCTTTGTTCCCTTTCCCAATAAACTCCACATGGGTTTGTTGAGTCTTGTGGTTCATGTTTCATCTCCCAAAACTGCAGCAAACAACAGATATTAAGGAAGGCATCTAAAAGCGACAGAGGACTTTTCTGAACTGACCTTGCTATGGTTCCATAAACCTTTCAAAATAAACTTGTGGAGAAAAACAAGCAAAGTTAATTACTCTACCAGGGTTTTCTAAAGACCAATCATACCTTCAAATTTGTCAAATAAAATCCATCCTGTAAAATTCTTCCAGAACGCCATTACAAATACCAGCAGATGAGATATATCTGCACTAAACTAAGTCTCTGCTCTTATTAGGACAGAAAGACTAAGGAGTGTGTTGGGAGATATCCAGCAATGGTCTCGCCCAGTCTATTTTATAGTATGGTAAGTGACAGGATCAGAAATCATTCAAGATGGAGAGGACTGGGCTTGGGTGACATCTGTGGGGAAGATCACTTGTTCTGCAAGCATGAGGACCTGAGTTCAAATCCCTAGCAGCCATGTAAAATCCCAGGTATAACCACCCCCAGTAAAATCAGGAAGACCACTGGGGCCTGCAGTCCACCAGCCTACATCTAGGTTCAGTAAGAATTCCTGTATTAAGGGAAAAAGGCAGAAAGTGGTAAAGCAGGATGCCTAACACCCTTCCTCTGATCTCTGCAAGTATGTGGATGTACATACAACACACACACACACACACACACACACGAAATTAATAAGACAGAAAGCAAACACACAGCTGGACAGATTTTTTTAAGTTACTAAAGTAAAAAAAGAGATAAAGAAGCAATACACACAGCATATTAGGAATTAAAAATAGAGATATTAGGCTGGGCGGTGGTGACGAACACGTTTAATCCCAGCGCTCAGGAGGCAGAGGCAGGTGGATCTCTGTGAGTTTGAGGTCAGCTGGTCTACAAAGCAAGTCCCAGGTCAGCCTCCAAAGCTGTTGTTACACAGAGTAACCCTGTCTCAAAAAAATGAGAGAGAGAGAGATGCAGAAGCCAGCCCCCTGTAAGAAGTAAAAACAGGAAGGGTACTCCTGAAAACTACAAGCTGCTCACAGAGATTACAATGGAATAGACATTGAGTTCAAAGAGGGTATTTGGTTGGAACAGGGAAGCCAGAAGCACTGAGAGAGCGAGCCTGCAGTTAAGTATGAGATGCTGATAGGACCTGACAAGAGGCAGACAGAGGCAAGCAAGGAGGAAGAAGCAAGGAAATGTTGGTGGGCCTGCTGGCTAGCTTTCATGAGCGTCCCTGGAATGCATGCTGAATAGTATTGCTCTTTTACATATCTTTGCTTCTAATACAACCAACTAAAACAGGCTTCTAACAAACCTGGGCTAGGGACCCTAGACAATTCCATAGACAAGGACATAACCAAGAGCACTGTAGCTACAGCCTGGTGCCTATGCTAGTGTTAACACCTGTCAAGGTAAGACTGCAAGCTGGTCATGCAAATACAAAGATTTTTCTAAAAAGAAACGAACAATCTAAGTGATACCTAGCAAGACACCTGCAAGGTCAGAAGCAGTAACAATATCCACTGCTGACAAGAACCAGCAGACAATCAAGATCAATACCTAACAACTTAAGACAGAGGCAGAGAGCAGGGGCTTCAAGCGGCCCTAACTGGATGGGTAGTGTATAATAAATAGTGCATGATCATTGATATGGGTGGGCTGGGGCTGGGCATGGAGTGTGTGAGACTTCCCTTGGCTTTGCTCATGACAGCCCAGAGAATTAACCATTCTGAACAGAGAATAACTCAGCTTTTGTCCAGTTTCTGCCATGGCCCTCTAAACCCCCTACATGATCGAGTTCAGCAGCTTTTTCCTCCTTTGAAAACCTCCTCCCATTCTCCAGGGTTTCTCTCGATTTCCTTTAACCTCTTAATTTTCCTCATTTTCTCTCTGATGATAACTTTTACTAATGCCTGCTTCTACTTTGCATATGTACACATCTTTAATCTCCATTTGTGTGACAATGATCTTTGATCATGGTGAGCATCTGGTTTCTTACATCCTTAGGTCATACACAAATAGGCCATGAAATGTCTCACAACTCCTGCTCTCACCAGGTGGTGATGGCACAAGCCTTTAATCTCAGGACTCAGGAGGTACAAGCAGGCAGATCTCTGAGTTCCTGATCTACAAAATGAGTTCCAGGACAGCCAGAACTACACAAAGAAACCCCATCTTAAAGAAAAGAAAAAACAATCCTGCTCTCAAATATCCTGTAAAAGGTAGGAGAACATGCCAATAAATCTGAAAATGAATAAAAAGAAATCATCTCTGAGACAATATCACCTACCAAAACTGACTCAAGGGGAAAGAGAAAGACTGAGTTGTCCTACATGCACTGAAACATTACACGGATAGCTTAAAATTCCCAGCACCTAACACACCAGGCTCAGGAAATTTTAGATACAGTCTCCCAAACTTGCAAGAAACACCTCCCTGCAATGAGAGAGCATTCCCCCAAAATTATACATAGTGTGTCACATGCATTCTCCCGCACAAAGCCTGGTCCCGCTGCCATGTCAGCTCCAAATGAACACTCAGAGACTTATATTAATCATAATACTGATGGCCGCTGACTACGGTTTCTTATTTCGCTAGCTTTGTCGTAATTATTAACCAGTTTCTATTAATCTAAGTATTTCCACATGGTCTTGGTTTACAGGGGAATGCCAGACCTGCAACTCCTTTGCCTGTGCATGATGACTGCTCAGCTTCTCTGCAGAGAAGAGACCAATTTCCTGTTTGTCCCTGCTTATATCCTGATCCTGCCCAGCTACATCACTTCCTGCCTGGCCAATCAGCCAATCGGCAATTTATTCATTAACTGATAAGAGAACCATATACACAAAAGAGCATTCCCCATCAACAGTGTAACATTCCAAGGAATTAAAAAAAGACAGTCAAGAACAGGGGAAAGTGGTGTATATCATCTGAATACCAAAGTAAAACACGAAATGAATGTTAGTTAACACATCAGATTCAACAGGGTAGACAAAGTTTATTTAGGTCACCACAGGTGGCTGGATCATTCAGGCAGCAACTTCCTATGAAAGAAAGGCGTAATCCATAGTGCAGCACTGCATACAATCAGAAGTTTTCCCTTCCAAGAGCATGCACACACCTGAGACCAGAGGTGAACCAGCATGGAGCCAACAGGCTGTCTGCAACAATAGCGTCCAAAGGCAACAATGAGAAATGGGCTGACTTTAAAGATGTGACTTGTCGGAATGCCTGAATCAGAATTCACAAGTGGCCCACCAGGAAAGGACAGGAGTCAACACCCAGAAAGTAACAAAAGAAAGTATATCTACTTTAGAAAAGAGGCTTGTCTGGAAGGAAGATTAAAAAGGTCAATAGAAAGACAAGCCATCACTACCCTGCCCTGCTGTTTCTGAGAATCAGGATGGGACAGAGAGTTCTGGTGTGCACTGACAGACACAAAAGCCAACTAGATCTGTATCAATCATCCACAAAATCTTGTCCTAAAAATCCTGGGAGGAAATACACTGAGGATGGCTGCTGCTCTGTGGAATGTGAAGAGGAATGACAGAAAAAAGAAGAAAAAAAAAAAAAAAAAAACAGATTTAGACCAAATGGACACATTTGCCAATCAAAGAGCCTAAGAGCAGATGAACTGCACTAACATAATCTTAATTGTTGTTTGCATAGGAAATGTTTACAATGTAGTCTCTAGAACAGGAGTCAATGAAATGGTTTCTGTAAGAATGACAGAAAATACTTTAGCCTTTGAAAACCAGGTTTCAGTTCCAACTCCTAGACTCTGCAGTTATAGTATCAAAGAAGTCATGTAAGTTTGGCTGTGTACCAATAAAACTTTATTTAAAAAAGAAAAAGAAAAACAAAGTGACGGCCCCAAAAGACCACAAGCTGGCACAAGGGACTCTTGCTTCACGGGGCAATAGTGCAGGGTGACTATGATCCTGAATGTCTTGAGGTGTAAGTAGGAGGCCTTAGCCACAAGCCAGTGCTAAGGCAAGGCCAGCTTCATGGCCATCCCAAGTCACATGCTTGTCCAAGTTCCTAGTTACCCCTTAATATTTGTAGTTGCCATTCTTGTTTTAAGGCTTTCATTCTTGATGGGTTTTTAGGAATCTGGGATGCAAGTTTATTCTTTGTAGCTTTTTACACATGTATATAATACAAGTTCTGTCTTAAATTGATCTATGCTCCACTCCCCAGTATAGTAGCTTCTTCCCTTGAGTGTTAACAATCTTGTGGACTGGTGGCTTGAAAGTAAAGGTTAAAGTAAAACCCACCCATTTTTAGTATTTAGGGGAAATTCCAGCATAAAATAGTGAAGTGACTGAAGTGTTCACTATCTGGTAAGAAAAGCAATCACAAAACCATCAAACCAACCGAGAGATGCAAACCAGCCTATTGGCAAACTGCTCCCACAGAGAAGTCCACCTGAAACATCCAATTCATTCTGCACAAAGGCAAGAGCTCATCTGCTTGAAAATTGAATATGCACCTTAGCAGCGAAGAGGCACAAGCTATGACCCACACATTGGCCAAGACAAACCTCAAAAGTGTGACGCTCAAAGGCATGTGATGCTAAACAGAAGAACTCAGTCTCAAAAAGGTAAATGATGCACAGTTCCACTTCCAGGATCTTAAATCACAAAACTCAAAAACTACAATGGTGGGAAAATAACCAGAGGTTTCCAGGACATGAGTGACAAGAATGGAGGCAGGGCTAACTCTGGAGGAATGATGCCAAGTGGGGGCAAGTGGGCAAATTTTTATTTTTTTTATTTTTTGTGTTTTTTTTTTTTTTTTTTTTTTTTTTTTTTTTGGAGGCTCAATGTGCGGAATCACCCGGAGCTGCGTCCCATTATAACAGTTTGCTCTCCCACGTGGGGGTAATTTACCACACTTCACTCATCCAAAGCCAAAGAGAGTTAAAATGGGCAGTGACTACAAGTCCCAGGGGGGGGGAAATTTTTTCCTGGTCTCTGCCAGGTTGTAAGTTATTTCTCCCTGAATAAGTCTATTCGGCCTATTTGTTTATCCTGATCCTTATTTAACTGCGATAGTATAGTTTCACTGACTACTACATATTAATATATATATGAATAAATGTGTGTCGTTGTCATACCATCATAGAGTCAAAAAACTCAAGGCTAAATCACCATTATGTTGGGGCCTTCTGCACAGCCTTCAGCCTCCAGAACTGGACCCTCTGGTACTCTTCATAGAATGAATTTGTTTTATTTTGCTCACACAGTAAGTTCTAACTTTCAGGGATTTCTAAGCTAAATTAAGAGGTTCTGAATGCATGGACCTACACTAATGAGGAGAAACTGTGCTGAAAAGTTTGAGAAGCACATGGTGGCTTTGTCAACATCCTCAAGTCTAACATTACATGACCCTGTGACAAGCCCCAGAGATGCAGAACCATCAGTGACCCTTCCCAAATTTGGAACTCCATTGATAGTTAGCTAACCCCATGCATTATTCACTAGCGATGCTGTGGTCTGGATATGGTTACACTGTCCTCCAAGAGTCTCTGTGCTGGATACCTGGTCCTCAGAGATATAGGGACTTTCAAGAGGTCTGCTTTGTTTTGTTTTGTTGAGACACTACATTGCCAAATTCCTCAAGCTGGCCTCAAACTTCTAGCAATCACACACCCCTGTGTATGATGACTGCAGCATGAGCCACTGGACCTGGCTTTTCTTAACTAAAAGTGAGGCATGTTAGTTTGAAGGATCAGAGCACAGTACTCCAAAGTAGCAAAAGTCCAGAAATCATAGGGAGAGTCCAGCCACATCTGAAGCATATCTTTGACCACTGGGCAAAGGAAAGAACTTGACAAGTCCAGACTAAAGCAGCAGCCATAGAAAGCCATACAGACAGATGTCAGCATCTGCATAACACAGAGGAGACAAAGTTTCCTGTGTGAATCTCAGCAGGTTAAACATCTCCTGGAATGAACCCTGAAATGGGTCTTCAAGAAGCACAAAGACAACTTGTATTATATATCTTCTTCTCGAATATTAATTTTAAAGTGTGTGTGTGTGTGTATATATATACATATATGTGTGTATGTGTGTGTGTGTGTGTGTGTGTGTGTGTGCAAATGTGTGTCTATGTTTGGGTATATGCACATGAAAACAGGTGTCCTTGGAGGCCAGAACCATCCCATTCTCCTGGAACTGAATTTTAGGTGGCTGTGAGCCACACAATGTGGGTGCTGGGAAATGAACTCAGGTCCTCTGCAAAAGCAGTGCATGCTTTTAACCACTGAGATATCTCTCCAGGCTCTACAATATATTTTCAATGACTGGTTTGTAGGAAAAAAAATTACTAAACAGACAAAGAAACTGGAAAATGTGACCATGCTTAGGAAAAGTAGTCACCCAACATAACTGACTTAAAAGAGACATTTGGGGGGGGGAGGCTTTAAATCAGCTTAAAGATATATTTAATTAAGGTAATTAGTTTAATTCATAAAATTAATGAAGAGGATGTGCAATCAATTAAACTAGGGATGGAGGCAGAGGCAGAAGGATCTCTGTGAGTTCAAGGCCAGCCTGGTCTACAGAGGGAATTCCAGGACAGGATCCAAAGCTACACAGAGAAATCCTGTCCCAAAAAAAACAAGCAAAGAATGCAGATAGAAGGAACTCACAGAAACACTAAAGGCATGGAGTGAAATTATAGCAGAAAATTTCCCAAACTTAGAGAAATATACACCCAAACACTAAGAGGCATTTAGAACCCAAAGAAACATGGCATGAAAAAAATCTCCCCCAACATATAGTCATAAATTGAAAGCTCTTCAGGAGAGATGCTAGGTTACATACACAGGCAGAAATGTCCAGATAAATAAATACCAGGTCTCTTGTCAGCCAGGGAAACAAGGAATAGAATATTTTAAGAACTGGAAATAAATAAGTGCCAATCAAAATCGCTAAAGCCAGAAATGCTATCTTTAAAAGTTAATAGAGTAATAAGGACATTCTCAGACAAACCCAAACACCCAAGGTAGGTTATGGTCACCCAATAGAAAATGGAGAAAAAAAAATCACCATCATCACAAGAACACAAGAAAGAATAAACTTCCTGAGAGAAATAGATCAACAAAGGAGAGCTAGGAAGGAGTCCATCACACCCCCACCACAGCAAACCAACAAAGTCCTAATACAAACAGGGAAGAAAGAAAAATCAAACAGTAATGCAACCAACGGAAGTACAGAAATCAGGAAACGATACTATTAATAACTCTAAATGTAAATGACCTCAAGTCAACAAGAAAAAGACACAGATTGGCTGACTGGATTAAAAACCAAGATCCAACCATCTGTTGTCTCCAAGAAACACAACTCACTGGTAAAAAATATCCACACACAGAGTCAAAGAATGGAAAACAATCTATCAAGTGAGCAAAAGTTGAAAACAAGGGATAAGGATTCAGTTAAGTTGGCATAATGCTTGCCCAGCATGCACTGGGTTCACTCCCAAGTACTGCACTGATCAGGCATGATAGTGTGTGTCTAAGCACTAAGGAAAAAGAAAACCCAAGGTTCAAGGTTACCCTCAGCTATGTTGGGAACCCAAAGCCATCTTGGGCACATAAGATCACTTCCTAAAAAAAGACTATGAAAATAGACTTTAAAAAAAAAAAATCGGTAGATGAGATAAAGTAATAAAGGAAACAATTTACACAAATACTAACAAGAGACCAGACAGGACCCTGACAGTATTGATACACAGTGAGTTATTTCAATACCCTGTTCTCATCTTTAGACAGGCATCTGACTGGAAAATCAGTTGGAGGGGGAGGGACTTGGAAGAGGTGAGGAAGGGGGAACTTTGTGATGCAAAAACAAAACTGAAAGGAAAACTCAAAGCTAAGCAACAGAACAGAGCAAATGAAGTCACCTGACTCTACATAACATTCCATCCAAAATGTCTCAGTATGTCTCAGTACATAACCCCATGAAACCTTTTCTAAGACAGACATTCCAGCTACAAATAAAATCTCACTAATACAAAAGGATCTTTTTATCTTACCAGATCGTTGGGCAAGAAAATAGAAACCATGAATAGGAAAACATAGAGGTAGAACAATATCCCCTTGAACAACCAGTGGGAAATCAGTGAGGAAAATTCACAATTCTCTTTATCACAGTTCACTAGAACCTTTGGGATACAGCTAAGACAATCTGAAAAAGAGAAGTTTGGAGTTCTGAGTGCTTCTAGTAAACAATCAGAAAGATTTCAAACAAGTGGGCTGGTGATGTACCTCAATGTTCCAGAAAAAAAAAATCCACACCTAAAAAGAGTGGACAGCAATAAATCATACAGACCCTGACAGAAAGCAATGACATGGAATCTAAGAGAACATCAGTCACACAAAATAAACAATATTGACAAACCTGTGGGCAAATGAAGGGGAGGGGAGGCACAGAGAGACACAGAGAGAGGACCCACATTAATAGAAAGTAGAGATAAAAAGGAGGTCACTACAGGTTTCAATGAAACCAGATGACCATTAGAGTCTACTTTGAAAGCTTACATCCCAGGAAACTGGAAAACCCAGAATAGATAAATTCCTCCAGCAAATCAAAACGTGAACAGATGCATTAATAAGCAATGGGACTGACGCAGTAATAAGAAGTGCACCTACAAAGAAAAAGTGCAGGACCAGATGAACTCACTGCTGAATTCTGCCACCCCTTT
The DNA here is from genome assembly GCF_943737965.1 of Phodopus roborovskii. NCBI lineage: Eukaryota > Metazoa > Chordata > Mammalia > Rodentia > Cricetidae > Phodopus > Phodopus roborovskii. The sequence goes on along the minus strand of NW_026126623.1, from coordinate 1,464,677 downwards.
AAAGAAGGCCCAGCAGCAATGTTTTCAAACTGTTCCATGAAACAGAAAGGGCAGTGGGCAAGTGCAGGCCAGGTGTGGTGGCACACATTAAATTCCAGCACTCGGGGAGGCGGAGGCATCTCTGTGCATTCAAGGCCAGCCTGGTCTACAGAAGGAATTCCAGGACAGCCAGGTCTGTTACACAGAGAAACCCTATCTCAAAAAAAAAAAAAAAAAAGAAAAGAAAAGAAAAAAGAAAAAAAAGAGGGAGGGTAGAGGAGGGTGGGGGACAGCACAGTGTCTAAGCTCAGTTCCCAGCACCCATGTGGTGGCTCATAACTCCAGTTCCAGATCAGACACCATCTTCTGACTTCCATGGGCACCAGGCATGCATGGTACATTTATATTTATGTATGCAAACACTCACATGCATAAAATTTTTAAGATAAAGGAAAGAAACATAATCAAACTGGTTCTATAAAACCTAACATTACCCTAATGCAGTGGTTCTCGACCTGTGGGTCTTGACCCCTTTGGAGGGTTTGGCTGACCCTTTCACAGGGTCACATATCAGATATCCTGCATATCAGGTATTAACAATTCATAACAGTAGCAAAATTACAGTTATGAAGCAGCAATGAAAATAATTCTATGGGAGTTACCTGATGGGAGATGTCATTTTGTATATGTTCTCATACAGGTTAATGAATAAAGCACTGTTGGCCAATAGGAAAGGAGATAGGAGGGACTAGGAGACAAGGCAGAAAGAGGAAGGAGTAAGGAGTCGTCAGGATGGAGAGTCTGGAGAGAACAGAACCGCCATTCCTCCACTCTCGGTAAGACCACGTGGAAATACATAGAAATGGGTTAATAATTAAGAGAGAGCTAGCTGATAAGAAACTAGTAACGGGCCAACAGAATTATACCTAATACAGAGTCTCAGTGTGTTATTTGGGGCTGGCGCGGCAGCGGGACTAGACCAGTGGCAGGTGGAAAAACCGTACGCCTTACAAATGGCATCCACATGGCTAATAAAAACTTGCACTTAAAATCCCAAATATTGTTTATAAATGTTTGTTTTCATTTAAATGGACTTGATTATAAATGGGTAATGATCACAGCCAATTCTTTTTAAAGGTAAAAAGGGGATTATGGTATAGATATGAATACTTTGTTTTGGAACGGATTTTCATTTATTAATACAAATTTAAGGTCAATTTTGTGATATGTATATTTCTCTCTTGTTTAGGTATTGTGTTTATATAGCTCATTTAAAAATGTAATGTGTAATTCAGTACAGATTTTAGATAGTTACCTATAATAGTAAAAACTTATATAGCTAGGTGAGTTAGGTTTTCTAGATATATAGAGATGTATTTGAGATCGATAGGAATTCTTCAAACCTTTCAAAGACCTACAGAAAATGGCATTTAAAATGGTTTAGGGTTTTCATGACAGTGAGACATAATTGCTCTTGGTAATACCACCTGCACCAGAAAGGAAGATGGACATTGAAGAAATTCATTATAAAGTTACTTCCAACATGGCAAGACTAGCCATTTGGACAAGGTACTGCTCTTGTCTGGACTGTCTGACTTTATGCTGTATAAACTGGACATGCAGGACCCACAGAAACGTGACTGCTGATTCAAGATGGACATTGCTACAGAGTTCCTGCTTCATGGAAGAGTCTGCCAGACAGTCTGCAGGACACAGAGGAAAGTGACGGATAAACTGCCAATACAAGAAGACAGTTTAAAGTTTCCTGCTTTGCTGAAGAGTCTGCCAGACACACTATGGCCTATGGGCTGAAGATGGAAGATTACAAAAGAACTTCGGGTGACCAGGCAGTGAATTGTCTCTGTCATTTCTAGAGTTTATATATTATCCTTCTATGGTCTTTGATGGAGTTGAAGACAGATAGTTATGGTTATAGTTTTCCTTAGTTAAGCTTAAAGATAAGTTACATATATGACTTTAGACTCACAAATATAGGATAGATGATAAAATAGTTTATTTTAATCTTGCTAAATGTTAATGGACTAAATATTGTTAACTGTGATTCTTATTTGATAACTGCTGTGTTATATATTTTGCTATGTTAAGGTTAAAACCCTTCTTTTTATTTAGACAGAAAAGAGGAGATGATGGGAGATGTCATTCTGTATATGTTCTCATACTGGTTAATGAATAAAGACTGTTGGCCAATAGGAAAGGAGATAGGAGGGACTAGGAGACAAGGAGGAAAGAGGAAGTAGTAAGGAGGGTCAAGATGGAGAGTCTGGAGAGAACAGAACCGCCATTCCTCCACTCTCGGTAAGACCACATGGAAATACATAGAAATGGGTTAATAATTAAGAGAGAGCTAGCTGATAAGAAACTAGTAACGGGCCAACAGAATTATACCTAATACAGAGTCTCAGTGTGTTATTTGGGGCTGGCGCAGCAGTGGGACTAGACCAGCGGCGGGCGGAAAAACCGTACACCTTACAGTTACCCACCATGAGGAACCTGTATTAAAGGGTCACAGCATTAGGAAGGCTGAGAACCAGTGACCTAATGCCAAAACAAGGTAAGGACATGACAAAAGAAGAAAGCTATAAGCTAATTTCTCTAGTAAACAGACACAACAATTCAATAAAATTCAAGGACACCTTAAGAACATCATATAATGATTCCGCTCAGGCAGGTGGAAACCACCCATAGGCCAGCCTGGGTCCTCAAGACCTAGACTGGCGGGAAGATAGATATCCATGGACTGTGGGTGCCATTACAATGAGCAAATGTGTGGTGGAGAAACTGGAGAGAAAGTAAAGCGGAATGGTTCATGTGCTGTGGAAAGGGGCAGAACAGAAGATATGAAGATGGTGAGGAACAGGATGATGCTTGTGGTCTCCTTGCCATGATAATGTCCAGGCCTAGGCTGCTGACAAGGACCATGTCTGTGGGTCTGTGATCCTACCACAGCCAGGGTCTGGGTTGACATCTGTGACCCATGTTGCCACCAAAGGCCACAAGGATGCCCAGTGTCCGGGTTGCCACCTGCGGCCATGCAGGTGTCCAAGGGCTGTGCTACCAAAGGGACCAGACCAATCTGAGTGGCCTATACTGCCACATGGTGCCATGGTAACATCTGGGCCAGAGATGCAGCTGAGGGCCAGGACCGAGTCCATGACCCTACTACAGCCAGAGTCCCTGTTGATGTCTGTGGCTCTTGTTACCATCAAAGGTCCAGTAGATGGCCAAGGTCTGGGTCTCTACATGATGGTGTTCAAAGGCCATGTTGCCACTGGGGCCATGATGATGTGACTGACCTGTGTTGCCCCTTGGGCCAATGGTGACATCCAGGGCTGTACTGCAGCTGAGGAACTTATCTGGGTCAATTGTCCTACTGCAGCCAAGGACTGTGTTGAAGTCAGAGACCCATGTTGCCACCAAAGGTAACACAGAAGGATTGAACACACTAGGTAACTTGAGGTCAAATCACCCTTGATTTGGAAATAGCTCAAAGAACTGAATCATGAGAGAAACAAATGACCTTTGACCCATATCTACTCCTAAACATCTGTCAGACAAAAGCTGGACTAGGGAGATTTACTTAGCTAGTTAGATAGAAGCATGAGAAAATCAGACTGTCTTAATTTTCATTTCAGAAAGAACTTTAAAATGGTTTGGATGAGAAAGAAAATTGTAAAAATAGTACCAAGCAGCTCTTTTTTTAATTTATTTATTTATTTTATATTCCCGTCCGGGTTTCTCCTCCCTTCTCTCTTCCCTGTCCCTCTCCGCATTACCCCTTCTGTTCCAACCCCCCAATCCACTCCTCTGTTTCTGTATAAGAAAGGGCAGGTCTCCCAAGATTATCAACAAAACATCACATGTCAAGTTGTAGTAAGACTAAGCTCCTCCCCATGTATTAAGGTTGGGCAAGGTGACCCAGTATGAGCAATGGGATCCAAAGGCCTGTAAAAGAGTCAGAGAAAGCCCCTGCTCCCACTCTTACGAGTCCCACAAGAAGACCAAGCAGACCGGTCCTGTAGCCGTTTAGTTCCAAATAAACACACAGAGGCTTATATTAATTATAAATTGTTTGGCCAATGACTCAGGCTTCTTATTGGCTAGCTCTCTCTTAATTATTAACCCATTTTTACTAAACTATGTGGCTGTGCCTTACTCATAATGCCCTGGCATGTTATTCCTTCGGCAGCTACATGGAGTCTCTCTGGTGACTCATCCTCTGTTTTTCCTCTTCTCAGAATCCTCCTAGTCTGGTAGGTCCACCTATACTTCCTGCCTGGCTACTGGCCAATCAGCAGTTATTCATCAACCAATAAGAGAAACATATTCACAGCCTACAGAAGGACATCCCCCACCAAAGCTACACAACTATAACATATGCAAAGGGCCTAAGTCAGCCCCATTCTTGTTGTGGGTTCAGTCTCTGTGAGCCCCTATGAACCCGTGTTGATTGTCTGAGTTTTCTATGCATCTTTTTTAAAAAAAAAAGAAACCTGTTACTTATGCCAAGATCAGAAGGGAGAAATGTCAACAGAATAATCAAGGCTTAAAGGAAATTCACCAACCTCAGTTCCTCACTCAATAAAGGCAAGCTCCTCTAATCCAACATTTTATTAACCAGTCAGTCCCTAACGAGGACTCTATGTATGACCTGGCTCTGCTGGACCCAGAACTCCTAAAGACCTACAAGGACAGTCATTCCGGCTACACGTGATTATCTTACAGAGTTATGAAGACAACAACATGTTTCAGGAAAGATGAATTATAATCACTTCCCCATCACCTTAATTATTCTCCAGGCCCATTAGTCTAACTGAGGTTAGTAAGTCAGGACTGTAACACTTGAAAAAGTATAAAGACATGTTATAATCACAGGGCCAGTGACCATCAAGAGGAAAGCTACTGACAGCCATGTGCCAAAGTGCAGACATTTAACCAATTGACAGAGCATGAGAATCTAGTCACGGGACATCACTGGCAAGCAGAACACACACACACACACACACACACACACACACACACACACACACACACACACACACACTGTGAACATGGTTCAAAACAAAAATCAGCCTCTTTATCCCCCCAAGAACAACACTTACCTCCAAAAATAGCACATCCACATGGTTTTCTGGGAAATGTAATTGTTGCTAAAATCGGTCACTTTCTAGCCAGTGAGCTTGCTCCGAGTTTTCCCAGCCAAGCCTGATGACTCCAGTTTGAGCCACTGAACCCATGAGGTGGGAGGAGAGAACAGACCCCACAGTTGTCCTCTGACCTCCTCACCCGTGTCACCCCACCCCACTGCTGCCAAATAAATACATGTAATTCCTGAAGTAATCTTTAAAATGCATAACTTTATAAGAAGCAAGTGGTGGTAATGGTGGTACCAGTTGGATCAGATGGTGACAGCCTTTAAAGGCTGAAGAAACTATGAAGGAAAACAGCTTCCTGAAAGGACGATAGACACCTCCATCCCAACAGCTCAATACCTACTGCTTGCCAAGGTCCCTAGAAGGAAGCCGCTGTCGTCTAACCTAAGCTTGCTTCAGTGGCCAATTCCCTGTCTTGTCTTCTGAGGTAATGTCTGTAAGTCTTGGCATCTAGAATGCTTCCTGAACCCACATCAGCTGTTAGCAACAGTATTTTTCCCGAAGGCTGACTGTTAACATTGAGGAAAAGGAAAAGCATTAAGCTTCAGGGACAAAACTGTTCACTGCTCTAGGGCAGCACAGGAACCAAGGAGAAGGCTTACAGAGATGTGAAAATGAAATCCACGCTCTGAGCTTATTTACACAAAAGTTTAATTAGCTGTGCTTCCTGAGCCAGAAGAGTCCACACAATGCTCATGCTGAAGGGGCCTGCTGAGACAGACAGACAGACAGACAGACAGACAAGGGCCTCAGAGACCATGCATTCCTCACCTTTCTTTTTGATTGAGTAAAATCCAACTGCCGCACCATCTCTCCACAGAATCTTAGCTTGCTCCTTCGCAGGGTGAGGTAAGAAAAACATGTCATCATCATCCAGATTTCTCTCCAGTCTTCCAAAAACAATGGTGTTGAGAACAAAAAGTACAATCCTTTCTCCAAAGGACTGAACCTTAAAAGGAAAAAGAAAGAGGAGCTGCCACTAAATGAGCCCAGACAGGAAAGGAAGCTCCTGGGGGGCCAGGTGAGGCGGGGCCAGGTGAGGCGGGGCCAGGTGAGGCAGGGTGCTCTTGATCAGGGCATGAATTGATGCATCTCAGTACCACTGATTTATCACAAGGCAGTATGGAGTGAAATGCCAGAGAAGACTCGGGGCCACAGACATGGACTGTGGCCCACGGAGTATGACCAAGTGAGTGTAACAGAACAGGACATCGCCTGGAGGGTGGCCAAGTCAGTCAGCCATTCCAAGAGATGACTGTCTATGTCCTAAAATAAGCCTAATCTGCCATTTTTACAGTGCTGACACCCTTCCCCAGGAGGAGATCAATTGCCACAGCAAAAGCCACTGATTTCCAGCACGTGCTGGAGCCGCAACCCTAGAGCATTAGTTGGACTCAAGGCCCACCTTGAACTCAGCAACATAATAGAGCCCTCCTGCCCTTAGCAGAGTCAGTCATCCCTGTGGCCAAAGATGTTCCCACCGAGTTAGAAGCTTTCTCTCACACAAGCCAAAATGGAACCATGATCCTGCCTGTGATTATGAGTATGAGAGAGCAAGTGTGTGGCTGAAATCACTGTCCTCCCCACTCCCAGGAGACATGGCTACCTGACCATGTCTGGCTGCACAGCCAGAATATAATCTGTTGATCCTACACATCTGTCCAGGCAGCACAGTAACTGATAAAATTTGTTGTAGAGGGTGAGCGCAGCCACAATGACTGTATTACAGTGCTGGGTTTTATCCTGTAACTTCACTACGTGGCAGCCATTGTGGTGCATGTGTGGGCATGTGTGTGTGTGCACAGATCCACCACACCCCCGAAGCTGTGACTTCTGCCCACATGTTGTCACTTGATTCTCGTCGCTGGGGGGTGGGGAGGGGGCTGGCTTACAGGTGCAGAAATTGAAACTCAAAGAGGTTAAGTGAGTGCATGTGTCAATTTTACTGTCTTATTCCAAAGACAACTTGAAACAGCTGGGCTATGGCGAGCTCAGAAATAGACTGGAGTAACAGGCCAAGGCTCCTCCATCCCAAACAGCATACCTGCTCAAGCCCACACAGAAGTTAATTCCCTTTTGCTTTCTCATCCATCAGACCTGGGACAGTGGGAATGGGAGCATTCATTGGAAACATCAGTGCATGGTTGTACAGTCAATTTTACTCATTTATGCACGTTACTCTTCATATGAGGGTGCATGTATATGATGGTGTGTGTGTGTGTGTGTGTGTGTGTGTGTAGAGGTCAACATCACTGAAACTGGAATGCAAAAATAGGCTAGGCATGTGCCACCATGTCCAACTTTTTATGTGGGTCCTGGGGATTGAACTCAGGTCCTCATGCCTGCATGGCAAGCCCTTTACCAAATAAGCCATCTACCCAGCCTCCTGATTTTATGTTTAATAGCAGATCCCAAAATTACTGCCCTCCCCAACATCATTACTATCGTTTGGACTTGTAGAATCTCAGCCTGTATTTCCTGGGAGACCTCACCATTTATTTTTCTGTGAGATTTAGTGCAGGGATAAGATCCCTCGAGTGAGCTCTAAAACATGTTGCTCTGTGTGTGTGTGTGTGTGTGTGTGTGTGTGTGTGTGTGTGTGTGTGTGCCCGCGCACGCATTCTCATTCATTTGCTTTCTCAATATATACATAACACACACACACACACACACACACACACACACGCATGCATGTTAGCATATGACGTACATGTGTAGATACATGGTATACATGTGGAGGTCACAGGACAACTCTGTAGAGTCAGTTGTCTCCTTTTCACCTCAACAACAGTTGGGGGAATCAAACTTAGACTGTCAGGCTCATGGTAAGCACTTTTTCCCACTGAAACGTCTCACCAGCCCACCTGTCTGCTATGTAAGTGCTTACTAATAAACAATGAGGCAGCTTTCCCTGGAATCCTGCACAAAGTGTCCAGTGTCCACATACTCCCTCATTGGTGCAGGATGTACAGTATGTCACCTTCATCCGGAGCCAGCTCTTAGAAAAGGGAAAGACGTGTGCAGATCTGACTGATTCACTTTCTATCTCAGACAGTGGCAGCCAGATACAGTTCTAAGAACTAGCTGGCCTCAAGAGCTAATGGATATCATCTGGGAGGCGGTATTTTTTCACCCTATGAAACTATAAGGAAACCAGAGTAGGGAAGCAGACGGCATGAGGCAGAAGGGAAACACCCAATCAAACACTAGCAAGGGAAAAAGGAGGAAAAATGAGTGTGCTTAATTTGTCCAATTCCATTACAGGAAGAAAAACTGTGTGACATGCCATGTTGACTTGGAAGCATTTCCAAAAACATAAAACTGAGATCCATTTCTAAGCCATCATTGGGACCACTAATTGCATTAACAGTCGGAGCATTAAAAGGGGATTTTTCTAGGAATGTGTGAAAAAATAAGTGGCTAAGAAACAAAACCGGATTTTTAAAAAAGTAAACAGAGTCTTAGAAGGAACGGAAGGAAATACCCATATATGGGGTGGAAGGGCGTGGCAGGAGGGGGTGGGGGTAGAATGTCCCAGTTTGGTACATGAAGGGAGTAGAATGCCCCAGTGCCCTTCGTTAGGCTCTTTCTGTTCAGATCATAAACACACACAGAACAGCACCCTCTCAGAAAATTGGGAGTGGGGTTCCCAATCTAATCTTGGAAGAGATGGGAAGTGAGAAAAGCAATCACTCTCATTCTGAAACTTCGTAAGGGGCAAATCAGTCTTCTTAGCACCAAGTAGTCACTGGACCCACCTGTGACAAAGGGGCTGTAACAATAGCACACACAGCTACACCATGGTCCCTGGCTGAATCTCAAGGCAACATTAATTCTCTGGAGGAGACCTTAGCAGAACATATATAATGACATCTATGGAGTCCACTGAATCAAGATTTTTTTTTTTTTTTAAACAGGCAACTTACAGATTGGGAATAGGGTCAAGCAAGTTGTTGTTTTTGTTTGATAGCAAATATGTGATAGTGCTTTTATCACAAATATGTGATAAAAGGCTTGCACAGAGAAAATGTGGGAAACTCTTACAATTTAACAATAGAAATTCAAATATTCCAATCAAAAAGTGAGCTACAGAAGGATTGCAACAGGCATTCTTCCAAAGAGAGAACAGACAAATGGCCAGTAAGGGCCCGAAGAGATGCTCAGTATCCTTCACCATCAGGGAATGCCCATCAGCACATCTATAGGGTACCACTCCACATCTGCAGGATGGTGAACAAGCTACTTGCATGCTGCTGTAATATAGCACCATTACAGGAAGTAACTTAAGGATGAAAGGATTATTTTGGCTAAGGTTCCAAAGGAACAGGGTCCATCATGGTGGGAAAGACATGAAGGAGAGAGAGAGACACACAGACAGAGAGAAAACAGGAAGTGGGGCAAGACTCTACAACCTCAAATCCCTCCCCCAGGGATGTGTTTCCTTCAGCAAGCCTTCATTTCCTAAATGTTCCATTTACTCCCTAAATTGCCCAACTAACTGGGGACAAGGTGTCTCAATACTGGAGCCTGTGGGGGGGGTACTTCCCATTAAAGGACCACAGATGGAGAGTATAGGAAGCAGACAACAGTGTGTGGTGCTGAGGACAAGGAGACCAAAACCTGCTGGCGGGGAAGTCAGCTGGTACAGTGACTGTAGAGACAGCACGGCAGGTCCTCAAAATATGAGACGCCATGTGACCAGCAATGATGCTTCCAGGTATACACCCAAGAAAATTCCCCAAATGTCCTCAAAAATGCTCATGACCGCTAAGATATGGATGCTACTCAATATTTATCACCTGATGAATGGATAATAAAATGTACTCTATCCAGGTGCTAGACTGTCACTCAGCTATAAAACAGAGTTGGAATAACAAAAATGCTGTGCAGAAGTTGATTTAAGTCTCTTAAACGTCATGGAATTGTACATTTCTAAAAATTGTACATTTCTAAAGTAAATTTATGGTATGAGAATTACATGTCAATGAAACCTGCTTAAAACAGGACCTAATTTTCAATCTGTGTGTGTTGGTGTGTTGGTGGGGTGCATGAACTTGAGCGTGTGAATGTGGAAACCTGTACAGAGGCCACAGCAGAACCTTCAGTGTCTTCCTCTGTCACTCTTACTGCCTTGAGACAGTCTCTCACTGAAGCAGAAGTTCACCACCTTCCTCAGCTGGGCCACCCAGGGAGCCCTCAGGGTTCGCCTGTGTCCTCCCCTCACAGGTGAACTACACACAGCCATGCCTGCCTTTTCACATGGGTGCTGGGGAATTCAACATGCTTGCAGAACAGGGGTCCTTACTCACTGAGCCATCTGCTCAGCCCTAGGACTCAGCCGTTGAGTTGTTCAATAGAAGAAACTACATTTATCAACTCTTTCTCCAAACTGAATTCCAACAAATGCTGACCTTTCATTTGGCACCTACTGAAACCCACAGAAAGAAGCAAGTGGTTTTCTAGACAATTCTGGAAAGACACGCCATTCCAAGATGGTACAGAAGCACTATCTTTACCTCACCTACATAATCAAATAAATCTGGCAGGCAGTTATGGAGCGTGCGGCTCTCTCGGCTGATTCCTGCCTCCCTCCCTAGCCCCACGCCACAGTTCAGCTGCTCTCTCCATTCTGAGAAGCTGCTGGCTGCCAAACCTCACCATCCCAGACCCCAACTTTACAACTGTTCTACGATGCCACAGCACTTCAAAGGCGCCAGGCCTGACATTAGAGGCACTGGAAGTTTATATCCAACTAAACCCTCACTGGGTATGTAACTCAAGCCTGTGCCTCCAAGGACACAACAAAGAGCTCCAAATACTCTGAAATTAGACCAGCCCCATAAAGACTCTGGGATAACAAGTATTCAGGACAGACCAATCCATTTCTAAATCTTCTATCTATAGCCACAACCTGAATATATTCAACAGAAAAACTTCTCAACACAGCAGAGAAATGGGACACATTAAAGTTTACAAACTGAGGAGCAACAGGCATTCGAGATGGGAAAGCAGACTGAACAGTAGCCAGGTGTCTGGTGAGCAGTCACATGCTCCCATTTTCCTCGCTGGCAGGATGCATTGAAGGGTGTGCTCCCAAAGTATGTTGAAATCCCCACCAGCATCCGTGAATGGAAACTTAATCGGAACAGGTTTTTATAGGTGATTGGGCCATGATGGTACATTGATCATCCAAAATCCAATACAAATGATGTCCTTATCAAAAGGAAAACTGATAATGCTCCCAAAGAAGATGATGTGGAGACACATGAACAGCGCCATCTTCAGGCCAAAGAACTGTTAGAGCAACCAGAAGCCAGGGAGAGAGCCAACAACAGATTCCCTGAGCCCTCAAAAGAAACAGTCCTTGACTTAAGACCTCCAGCCTTCAGAATCCAGAGACAAAGAAAAGTCTGTTGTGTAAGCATTCCAGACCTGGTACCCCCCAGGGCAGTCCACCAAATAGAATTTGTGGACTTAAAGAAACCCATTCTCCAGGCAGTGAGGGATTCAAAAGTGGCTCCCTGATAGATGCTTGCTATCCAGCCCAGTAAAAAGACCTGGGAAATCTGTTTGCAAATGTTCATTTAAAATCATGTCCCTCCATAGGAAATGGGCTCCAAAAAAGTCCATTCATGCACTAGGGTACCCATTCCCTATGGAGGGGTTCTCTCTCAGCCTAGATACAGAGAGGTGAGTCTCAGTCCTGCCACAAATGATGTGACAGACTTTGATGATTCCCCATGGGATGCCTCAAACTCTCTGAGGAGGGGATGGAGGGCAGGATGGAGAGATGGTGGGGGAAATGAGAGGATGGGAGGGAAAGGGAACTGGGATTATTATGTAAAATAAGACTGTTTCTAATTTAAATTCCCTCACCTTCCTAAGTCCGTCCCTTGTGGAATCAGAAGTTCTTAGGACATCTTCGGTAGACCACCAGGATCCCTTTAAGTATACAGCCACAACTGAAGGAAAAAACAAGACAAATGCATGAGTCGAACAACAAACTCACTGGGGGGGCAGGGGCACTTTCAATAATGTGGGCCAACAAGTTATCATTTGGGTTGTTTTATGATGCTGGGGATAGAACCCAGGGCACTGCACATACTATGCAGAGAGCTATCTTCCCAGGCTGGGGTCAGGTTTGGAGCACAAATCAGAAGAGTCACCTGAAAGGGACCAGATGGGTAGTTCACAGGTGGTCTGTCAGTGGCTCAGAAAAATAAATATCCCAATGCCACTGAATAAAACAAAATACAAACCAATACTGAAGTATTCAATGAGATAAGAATTACGTTTTTTTTGTTTGTTTGAAACTATAGCTCAGTTGGTAGGATGCTTGCCTAAGGTGCATAGAGCCCTGGGTTCACCCCTCACCACCATATAAGCAGGGTGTGTAGACCTGCCAGTGGGTGTACACACCTGCCAGGGATGGGGGCGAGGCAAAGATGGGGGTAGGGGCAAGAGAGTCAGAAGTGCAAGGCCACCCTCAGCTAGACAGCAAGTTTAAGGCTAGCCTGGAGACATGGAGCTCTGCCTTTTAGGAACATATATCAAAGTCCAATCATTTGGGGTTAAAGAGATAACCTTAAGTGCACTCACTGGCCAGGCATGATGGTGCATGCCTTTAGTCCCAGGACTCAGGAGGCAGAGGCAGGTGGATCTCTGTGAGTTCCAGATCAGCCCGGTCTACAGAGCGAGTTCCAGTACAAGACAGTCATGGCTGTTACACAGAGGAACCCTGTCTCTAAAAACAAAACAAACAAATCAAAAAAGCACTCAACTGTTCCTGCAGCAGGCCTAGGTTCAGGGTTTACAGCGCCCACCTTGTGGCTCACAGCATCCACAACCCCAGTTCCAGAGAATCCAATGCCCTGTTCTGAACTCTACAGGATCCAGGCACATGTGATGCCCAGACACACATGCAAAGAACACTCACGTGTAATTTTTTAAATAATACCTCTTCTTGAAACTGTCTAATCATTGGCACAAGCCTTTACTCCACAGACATCAGATCAGATGTTATCTATGGGCTCTGAGTGAGAGAACTACTTCCTGTGCGTTGAGCAACGCCTTGGCACTGGGCTCAGCACAGCCTGCCTTCACAGGAACTTCCTCCAGCCCCATAATGAAATTATTGCCAGCATCATTCTCAGGACCCTGCAGCTCTGAGGAGGAGGCTGGCTTGAAGACAACTGGCTGGAAAGAGCAGAGAATGAGTGGGTCTAGCCCTGGACTCTGGACCACAAACCCAGGAAAAGACCAGAGATGCAGGATGCCTTTCACAGTGGCAGAGCATGTGGGGGAGGAGCTATCTTTGGAGAAGGCCCTGGAGCAAAGACTCAGGGCAGGGGCTTTTCTTCCTCACTCTTCCCTTGCCACACCTCAAAGGTGCCACCGCCCTGCTGATTTACCCAACATCCTTTGAACCAAATCTGGATATGGACACATATTCACACTGTCCCAGATTCCTCACCAGAGTTGTCCAAAGACATCACCCCAGGTATCTGGAAACTGCAAGGTGGACTGGGTTTGGAATAGCCAGGATGAGGTTGGCCGGCTGTATATGTAGCTCGATGCCTGTCAATCAGTGAGTTGATTACTCCATGCCTTCCTGCACCCATTCATCTTACTGCCTCAGATGACTAAGGGAGTCCCTCACCTGGGCCCATTCCTGTCTCCCTGCAAGTCCATCCTTACTTAGTGGTCACTTTTCCAAAAGGCAAATCCCACCCTGGTTTCTGCCTCTTTGCTCTCATCTCACATACAATAGTCCCTTGCTTGCTTTCTGCAATCCTTTATGCCTTTTTAAACAGACTCCCCCCCCCCACTTCTTAAGCCAAGTACCAGATCCCAAGGGTTTGGGAAGCCACAGAATTTTTAAACGCATCTCCCCTGTCAACCCTTTCTCAATGAGGACTTGGGGGAGGGGGCAATGTAATCAAAAAACCAATCACTTGAACATTTAACATAAGGTTTGCAAGTGTAAAAACATGTGCACCACTTAGCATCAGCCATCACTCGTCCTGCCCTATGCTGCTATTAGTAGAGATCCTGGAGGACCAGGACATTCAAGATAATAAGTCAGACATTCAAGATGGCCTCACAACCTGTCTCTTCCCCCTCCAAAAACCAACAGCATCTATCCTGACCTGTCAGCTTATGATCGGTGGTGAATTCTCATCACTGACAATGGTTGTAAAATTCATGCAGCAGGCTGGGAGAGAAGAGGCAATTAAATGCCTGACATTCACCTCCACTTATTCGATGCAATTAATTCCCAAAATGGAAGCTACTAGAACTTGCAGAGGCATTCTACAGCCACAAGGACTATTTCCCAGCTCAACAAGGTGAAGCAACAAAACTGTTCTGTCTACTAGCAGACTGCATTCCCGTAATACAGATGTTCGATACGCTAATAACATTTCAAACAGAAACATGCTGACATGGCACTTTCTGAGTTTCATGGAGCACAGCACAGCGTTCATTAGTTGTGTTGCTACCAAATAGATTCAACTGCTCATGATGTTTCTCAAAACTCATCTTCAATGACTAAGTTACACAACAATAAAAATGGAGTCTAGTCAAACGTAACAGTCTAAAATAGACCTGTCCTCACAAACAGATGGTGGTGGGCCAGATGGTGGTGGTGCACACCTTTAATCCCAGTACTCGGAAGGCAGAGGCAGGTGAATCTCTGTGAGTTCGAGGCCAGGCAGGTCTACAGAGTTGAATTCCAGGATAGTCTCCAAAAGTTACAGAGAAACCCTGTTTTGAAAACACACACACACACACACACACACACACACACACACACACCACCAGAACCAGCCTGGAGGACACAGCAGCTTCTGGTCAGTGAGCCACAAGTGCCTGGAAATGCAGGCGGGAATATGACAACAGAGCCCATGCCAAAGCTGTCACAGCACAGCAAGGGCAAGGATGTGTCATGTGATGGGACCAGGTGGACTGACAGGTGCCATGGGGCCTTCACTGAAGAGACCCTGGATCTAGCAGCACCAAGGGTAACAAAATGTAAACCAAAACACCTATGTTTCAAAACAAAAACTACCACATAGATCAGCACTTCAACTCCTCACCCCACCTCACCCACCCCACCCCACCCACCCCCTATCCCAGGAGCCAGCAGGCCAGGTCATCATGAAAGACATTGCCAAGGCACTCACACCAACTTAATCTCTCTCTCTCTCTCTCTCTCTCTCTCTCTCTCTCTCTCTCTCTCTCTCTCTCTCTCTCAGGTGACATGGACCACAAGGAAGATACTGCTAACCAATTTTATTCTATGGCAAGTCAGAGTTTCTCAAACAAGACAGTGAGGTCCCTACGCAAACTCCATCCCAGGCACGAAGGGATCGAGTGAATTCAGCTCTCCTTGGCTGAGCTCCCAACTCTGTCTACAGAACCTTGGCCCCCAGGAACTGAGGAGTCCATCTCCCTCCTGACTCTAGGGATCAGCAGCCTGCAGAGCCCAACTAGCTGCCCTGATACAAGGCAAGGAGGTGCTAACATTGACTGTCATGAGGACCCAGAGAAGAAGACAGATCTGCAGAAGGGAGAAGGGACGGTGTACCCAGAGAGCATCACAAACCCTGAATCACTGATAAGGCTTCAGCAGGCAGATGAGACAGGTCATCAATGCACAGCTGAGTCAAGGAGCCCAAGACCAAGGCTACATTCAGGATAACTCAAGCAGCTTGGTGGAGAAATAAGGAAGAAAAAGTTGCAAATGGCAATTCCATTCTAACACCTGATGGACTTCAGCACAAGCAGTGAGCAAGGCAGCTGGCAGCGACTCCATACACAGCCCTGCGTACCTGGTGTGGAGAGGAGGGGTCCAGACTTCAAAGCCAGCCAGGCCCCAAATGCCAGCTCCTCCATCACTAGCGGTATGTACCAATTCTGAACTCAACATCCTCTCCCTCTGGTTACATGTTAGGTCCCATGGGAGAATGTACCTCACCAAAGTGCATTTCCTAAAGTATTCTGTGTTCCTAAAGTTCTCCTGTGGTTTCTAGAAATTTTGCCCACCTGCCTTAAACTCTGCAAAGCGGTGTGAAAAGCCTTTGTTGTTTCAGCCTTCTATGAGAAAATTAAAATAAAAAAGTTTATAACAGACCATCTCTGCCTGGGGAACTTGCTCCCCAGGCAGTCTTCTGCTCCAGTCTGCACAGAGATGTCTGTCTGTCTGCTGTCACACTGTCCATCCCCTCCTCACACCACATTTTTCTGCCACCCCCCTCTTTCTTTTCTATCAGAGAGCATCAAGTGGATGACAGTGCTCCTGATTAGGGCATGTACCTCACCTGATCAGCACCTCCCAACAGGACTCTGTGTGTGCATGTGTGTGTGAGTGTGTGTGTGCATGTGTGTACGTGCAGATGAGCAGTGTATGTCAGTGCACATTTATATGTATGTACATGTGTGTGGGGAGAGGCTTGTGGTCCACCTCAGGTGCCACCTACCTTATTTTTCAATACAGAGTCCATCACTGCACCTGGGGCTGGCCCGACCGGACTAGGCTGGCTGGCCAGAGAGCCACAGGGATCTGACTATCTCCCAGTCCCCATTACAAGTATACAAAGCCATGCCCAGATTTTTAAGTGGATACTAGGGATCAAACTAAAGTCTTCCTATAAATATTTTACTGACAGCCATCTCTCCAGCCCCCAAAGAGATCTTTAAGCCTTGTGTCCTGCTAAGATTCCTTATGAGAAAAAGCTAAGCTTTTCTAACTTAAGTATCTTCCACATGAATAACCAAATAAAACAAGCATTTGGAAAAATCAAGTTTTCCACTGAATAGGTTAGGTAGAGTTAGTGGTCCTCTGTCACCCTAAATGGGCAGGCTGTGACAGCCAGAAGCAGGGACAGACTTTTCAGGCCATAGATGAACTCAGGAAAGAGTTCACATTAGCAGCATCCATCGAGAGAAGATGGCTCAGATAGCCACTTGCCACCTCTCCCAACTTGCTCCAGCAGGTGGCGCCAACGCGGCACACAGTCCTCCCAAAGGTCACAATTCTGCAGTCAGTTCCCCTTGAAGCACACACACCCTGAAAAGTGCAAAGACTAACTACATCCACTCAGGGGATTAAATCTCTACCCTAGGAAAGTCCAGCTAAGAGGAAAAGAGAAGGCCTGGGCATGGACAGAATAAAACCTGAGCGCACTCAAGCTATGCACAGCAGGAAGGGAGGGAAGAGAGGTGGATCACTCAAAACAAGAATCCTGAAGAATGTGCAGGAGCCAGAAGAATGAGTGAGGTAGCGGTGAGCAGAGGAGAGCTCTCCAGAGCTGAGAAAAGAAATAACACCAGCAGAGCAAAGACAGGATTGCCACACCAACACCAAAGGCATAAGAAAGAATAAGGCAGGCCAGGCTGTGGTAGCACACGCCTTTAGTCCCAGCACTAGGGAGGCAGAGGCAAGCAGAGCTCCATGATTTCAAGGCCAGCCTGGTCTACAGAGCGAGTACTGGGATAGCCAGGGCTACACAGAGAAACCTTAAAAGAATAAGGCTGGTCTAGGGTGTGCTCTGGAGCTGACTGACAGCTGTTCTGACTCAAAGGAAGGAGGGGAAAGACACAATTCAATTCCTGTAGCAAAGTAGCAGCAGTTGACACAATAGCATGTCCACACACTCAGCAAGCAATGGCAACTGTGGCACCTCATGCAGTGGCCACCAAGCTCACTGTGTGTCCCAGGAGAAGCTCAGGGGTTGAGACACAAGTTTAAGAAGTTCAAGGTCATATGTGTATAAACAGTGCCACTAAAATATAAATGTGAATTTGGTGAGTCTCACTGGTTCCAAAACCCCCATTCTAAGCATTATGACCACAGGTTACAACGGTCACTGTTTTTCTAGACAGAAAAACAAACAATGGTGTAGAGCTGGGGCCAGGCCACACAAGAAAGATGCCAGCAGACAGAGATCAATGAGAAACGGCCCAGGCCCTGTGTGGCCAATACTGTCAAACTGTTGCCGCGCTGAGTGAAGTGGGAAGCCTGATACTTCTTCAGCAAATCTATGTGCCAGATTCTGTGTTCACTCCGCATTAGAGATCCAGCAGGGTGACCTGGCCGTGACAGGCACTGTGACAAGCACTTCAGGACCATCTAGGAAGGATGGAGACTATGTTCCAAAACCAAGCTTGAGGCCGCAGATGGTAGCCAGCCATGGGACGGGGTCCAGCCTTACAGAGCACAGGGGTAGGATCAAAGTATTGGGCTTTGTAATAAGTCACAGAAGAGACCAAGCAAAGGAGGCAAGTGTCCGAGCTCACAGAATATACTCCACAGAGAAGGAGTCTAATGTGAATGCCGTGTAGACAACAGTTGTGATGTATGTCCCTGTGGAGCTTGAGCAGTGACCACAGGGGCGGCTGCAGGTGAAGGAACTCTGGTAAATCTCCACATCTTAGGTATAAACTATGGCACTCAAAGCTGTGTGTACTTAAAAATGAAGGGTGGTGCTTTGTTTTGTTTTGTTTGAGACTTAAAGGAAGGCTTAGGAAAGGGTGAGTCAGAGGTCAGGAGAAGTGAAGGCTAGCGGTGATACACCCCAAGAGTGAAGGGCTGACCTACAGTGCCGACAAAGTAGAAGGTGCTGGTGGTGCAGGGAAGCAGAAAGCGCCCACTGGGGGTGGGTTTGACCCCAGACAACAAAGTGGGCAGCCAGCTTAAACCGAAGGAAACAGGTGCCTTAACCGGGACGACTCAGAGACCGTGAGGAGCTAGGAAGTGCCAATTACAGGCAGCAAAGAAAGCCGGCAACGGTGGCACATGTCTTTATCCCAGTCCCCCTCAGGGTGAGGAGGGAATACGAGGAATTTGAGGCCTATCTGGGCTACATGAACAGCAGGGAAGGGGTAGGCAGCAGGGAGCGGAATATATAGCCCAGAGTAAGAGACACAGAGCTCGTGACCAACGCCAACTTCACAAAGACAATTAAGAGAAACCAGTGTCCTTCATCTGTCCCCCCCAACACACATCTTACCTCCCCAAGCCAGCTGTGCAGGATTCCCATGCTCCCCAAGGTCTGTACTCTTCACACAACTAAAAGGGCTTCAAGTCCCTCAAGTCCTTCTTACTTCCCTCTATTGCTCCCCCCACAGTTTTAGTCACCACTGGCCTGTTACAAATCTTAGAAATATGTGTGTTGGGGTCAGGGGGTGGTGGGGAGCACAGTTAAACCAAAGTGACAGGCCATCTTTCCCAAAAGCAAATACATGTGCTGGGGGGGGTGATGAAAAGTTCTGGCAGAGGCCAGCACATAAACACATTCCACTGAGTTGCATGACTTTTATGCAACATTGACTGTGCTGGTCAATAATTTAAGGGGAGGGGAAAATACACCCGTTGACATAGCAACTGTCACATTGCATTACTCGGGCTACCCATACAGATGTTGTCCTTAAAGAACAAACACTTCCCCAGATGCCCGTGAACTTGGATGCCTTTTGTCATAGAGAAAGAAACATCTGGCTGGAAGTACCCTTCACAGCAGCCTCTGTGTTCCTTGGGCTTTTCCTGCCTAAAGCAATTTTGTTTTCATGGATCTAGATTTGAACTCAGGGAAGATGAGGTGGAGGGAGTGGGTGATCCCTAGATTCTGAAGTACAGTTGAACTAAGAGATAACCAGGGCAAGAAAAAAAGTCTAGTAGTCTATCTAGGGAAAGGAAACTTAAAATTGCCCAGGTGGACCAAAGCAAACTCACCAAATTTCTCATAGTTGCAGAAAGCACAGAGATGCAGACAAGACACCCCAGTGTCATGGATAGAAACCTTCCATATGCCTAGAAGCAAATCCATGTCCCCGCCCTTCGAGTCAAAGACCTCCATTCTGGACACTGTAAATATTTTCCTTGGCACCCATGGTTTCCGGACACCATGAGTTCCTTGGAATGAATGGCATGCCTTCCTAGGATGCTCTTTCCCTTTGTTTAAATCCTTTTCATAGTAAGTACCATGAATTAACAGGGAACATAGAAGGCCAACCTGTGGCCAACAGGTGTTCCCAAAACACACTGCTGTCCCTGTGAACCAGCCCTGATCTGCTTCCTTCACAGAATAATGAAAACAAAACTCTGGGGGTTTATATGCATCTGTGGTCATAGGACACCTTAGCTTCGAAAAGAAGCAGATACCTAAGTAGAAGCTGAGTTTACAGCCAGAGACCCACCCTCTTCTACCCCTCAGGGCCCCAGGATGCCATCTACCTTTGTATGATACAAGATGCATGCACAAGCTAAAAACAACTGCTAGGTGTCCTGGGTCCCAAATACCAACAGATGTCTGCTAACCCAGGGAACCCTGAAGGAGATAGTCTATTCTACATCTCTGTGTTGGAGTTGGGGGGGGGGAGGTAATATTCCCAAGCCAGAACAATTTATTTTTTCCTAACACTGACTCTGCTACAAGGACAAGCATCCCAGAGTTAAAGCACCTATGAGTTATAGGCATATAAACCATTTATCTGGAGAATCACATGGACAGGCTCATTCTTCTAGGAGCTTGGATGATACCAGTCCATCCCTCCTACCTCCCTTTAAGAAATCCATACTTACCCACCTGTACCCAGACTCCATTCCTAAGCCATTCTCAAAGTCTAGATAGCCTGCTCAGGGGTAAGGAGAGCCTCAGAAAGGGCATTCTTTTCCGAGAAATGCCTCCAGCCCCTCAGGGAGGCAGCTCCCATCTGATCCTCCATTTCATCAAGCTAACCACCTGCCCCAAAGGCAACACAGAGGTCTGCTCTTAGTGTCGCAATAGTCCTTGGACCAAGACAGCCCCTCAGAGGGCTGTCTACACAGAGGCTCCCTTTTCATCCGAATGTTTGCCTTGGCACTCTCTGTCACTGCAGGCTATAATGGACATGTTTTTCCAGGAAAAAAAAAATCATCATTTTTCAATCCCCTGCTTGTTTTTCACAGGGTGCACATGATGGGCAATCACCAAACCCTGTAAATAAATTAGCAGTGATTCGAAGAGTGAATCGTTACGCTTGGTCACAAAATGTCCTGGGAGCCAAGGGGAAAGGCTGACTCCCATGAGGGAAGTCAATGTGTAGCCACAGCTGTTTACACTATCACCTTAGTCTCCTGTCTCCGGAACTGTCTGGCTTGCTTTTTCTGAGCCTGGGCCACCACTGTGTGTCACAGTTCCCTGGGCAGAAGGCTCAGGAGCACATGTCAGGCATCCTTTTGGGATGACACATACCTTTCAGAGCCAGAAGAGTGGCCCTTCCTGCCTTCACAGTTCTTATGATCTACCCAAGAAAACCAGCCACAAGGAACGACCAGGGATGGGCAGTGACATATACAGGGTTTCAAACCGATGTGCCCCGCCCTGTAGGGACACCTACAGCAGGAGTTCCACTCAGGAGAGAATCCAGGTCTGCCCACAGTATACCTTACTCCATGCTACCATTGCTGTCCACAGACTGTGCAGGGAAAGCCCCCAGTTGAACCCGCCTGACACCATTTCTCCTAAACAATCAAGCTTGGTTAGCATCAGCACATGACCAGGCCCAAACCACCTTCATCCTCATCTTTCATCCACCCCAAGTGCTTTCTTCCCTCTGCTTCACCTAAATATGCCAGGCCAGTCCACTGCACCCCTGACCTGGCTACTGGCAGCCTCCAGGGATAAACATTATGGTCCCTGATGGAAGCCAACTCTCCTTCCCAGCACCCAAATGGCAGTCTGCTGGGCACTGTGGCAGGGCCTGGACCCTTGCCTCCAGCCCTAGTCCCACACAACTGTCAATAATATCACCAGGCATCTTCTGAACTCTGTGCTCCACTCCCATCCATCATGGCCTCCAGGATAAACAATGGCAAAAAAAACCTGGAACCCTTAAAAAAAAGACAAGACAAGGAAGGAGACTGGTAAGACACACTGCTAGATTCTCCAGGGTGGGGGTTGCTTTGGAGCAAGCCCAGAAATGCCAGTCGCCAAAGCCCAAGTCCCCAAGCCCTGGAGGTCACAGGAGCCAATGGCCTGTGTGAGCATGAGGAGAAATAGATGCCACCATTGAGCCGGGCACCAGGAGCTAGAGACAGAAGGCCAAGGAAGTGGCCACAGGCATCTTCTCAGGGTTCACACTCCTTGTTTTAACCCAGCTTCTACCTTCCTGCCAAGAACCACTCCTGGCCCTCCCTTTACCGGAGCAATGCCATGTCATTCCAGAAACTTCTGTAGCACTCTGGTATTTTGTCTCTATCACATGGTTCAATTACAAAGTGTCATCTTTTACCAGCCTGTAGAGAGTCTCTGCCAGCCTGCTAGCTGACATTTCATCACTTGGTTTTAATTAATAAACAAACAAACAAAATGTATATCAAACAAACATCGTCAGAAGAGAGCTAAAAAGAAAAACCCTGATTAGGTTATCAGCAAGTTTCTTAGGGAAGGGAACAGTGATGTGGCCCAGCAGTTCCCAGAGAAGCCTGTCATATGAAAGTGCCCTCTGTCACAAAGATGTGACTATGCAAAGGAGGGGAGGTGTGTCCCCCCAAGGAAGGTGTGTCCCAAAAGGGGTGTGTCCCATAAGGAAGGTGTGTCCCAAGAGGGGTGTGTCCCATAAGGAAGGCTCAATCTCCAGGCTCCCAA
Organism: Phodopus roborovskii; assembly: GCF_943737965.1. Classification (NCBI taxonomy): domain Eukaryota; kingdom Metazoa; phylum Chordata; class Mammalia; order Rodentia; family Cricetidae; genus Phodopus; species Phodopus roborovskii. The sequence goes on along the minus strand of NW_026126623.1, from coordinate 1,441,897 downwards.
AGACCCTGTATGACCATGGGGTCAAACAGGGTCAGGACTAAAGCTAGATAAATGCTCAAGTACCCCTAAGAGGAGATGGGGACAGAACTATCCTCAGAAGCTCACAGGCCAGCTAGCCCAAGAGATCCAGTGACAAACAACAGTGAGCATGTCTCACACAAACAAGGTAAGCAATAAAAACCAACACCCAAGGCTGTCCTCTGACTTCCACACATGTGTTCTCTCTCTCTCTCTCTCTCACACACACACACACACACACACTCTTTCTCTCTCTCTCTCTCTCTCTCTCTCTCTCTCTCTCTCTCTCTCTCTCACACACACACACACACACACACACACACACACAGACCAGACAGAAAGAGAAGGGAAAGGCAGAGGAAGGAATAAAGTAAGGAGGGAGGGCAGAGGGAGGCAGGCAGGAGGTTGACTGGATGCAGCTGTGGAGAACAGAACCCAAAACACAAATGCAAAATACTTGATGGTCGCAGAGGGCCATCCTCACTGCAAAGGCAAATGGCTCAGAACTCACAGAATTTATCCCACAGCTGCCAGAGCCTACGACTGTGATCCTGGAACTGAAACCTACTCTTCCCAAGAGCATGCAAAGAGTCGGAAAAGGACTAGAAAGAACAGATGATGCAGTGGCTTTGGGAAGCCACGAACCTTGTCCTTAAAAGGTCAGTTCCTGACCATCCATTTCTCTGAAGAAACACCACAGAAGCAGCACACAGAGGGCGAGGAGCAAGAAAAAGAGACAATCCCAAACAAGAGAAGTTTCCTTGAACAGGCCACACCCACCATCATGGAAGGCCCAGGTGTGGAAGTCACCAGATCAGAAAGGAGACACACAAGGGCATATTAAGTCATGCATGTCCTAGTGGCCTGAGCCACCCCAGGGTGCAGGGACCAGATCGTCCCAGACACTACGATTGACTTGTCTGTATACACCTGTCCTCTTAGCATCCTGGCTACCAGCACAGCATCACTGATGTACAGATCCAAGACTTATGAAGATCCATCTCACCCTAGCTCAGAACATCTGGCTAGCTGCCTGCTCCCTCTTCTTTTAAAGTGGGATTAATAGTCAAGCAATAAAGACATGTTCTCAGGAAGCAAAAATGAAATATTTAGAATTGAATGTTGATATATTTGAAATAGAAATAAATTGTTATGATCAAAATTAAAATAGAATTATTCCAAGATGACCCATTTTCTCCTTCTGAAAGGAAGCCACACGCCTAAAACTCACCTTGCAGAGCCCTGGCCCTTGGGATTTCAGCATATCTTCGAAGGTCACCTTCTGGTTGCTTATTCATCTGTGTATGTGTGCATAAGAGAGAGTGTGTGAGAGAGAGAGTATAGTGTGGTGTAAATAATGAGTGTGTGTGGTGTTAAGTGTATGTATGGTGTGTGTGTGTGTGTGTGTTACATGCGGAGATCAGGACATCAGCTCTTTAAACTGGAGTTAAAGGTGTATGTGGGACACTTGGCTTGTTCTATGCTAGGATTCAAACTCTGGCAAATTATCTTAACCATTGGGCCATCTCTCTAGCTCCCACCAGGAGCCTTGGACACCCTCCCACACACACACATCCCTTATCTGCAGCCTGGTCTCCTCAGGCATTGCTCTACCCCTCCCTTTGTCCCCTAAGCACTCCACGGACAAACACCATTTGTACAGACATGGCCTGAAAGGCGTTAGGAACACTATCTTCTTCCCTTTTAGCAGCAGAGTTGGTGTCGCCCCCCACCCCCATTGGAATGCCTATCTTTTTGACCCAGGATGGCCATATGGGCCCCCAGCCTACCCCTGGTCAGCTGGTGTTTTCGGATCAAGTATATGACATGTACTCATACTCTGAGGTATGTAGAACAACCTTACTGTTAGTATAGCTCAAGGTCAAACTAGACTACCTGTGGTATGGCAGGCAGAATCTGTTGGGGACACAATTCCCGCTCATAGAGTTTGAGCAGAGATTAACATGTGAGCCTGGCCCTCTGAAATCATGTGTTTCTCTCATACAATGAAAACGCAAAGAAGAAGAGTAAACCAAGGCTCGCTAGAGTGGACTACGGGTATCCTACTCTCTGCTGGAGTGGTCCCAAAGCATCATACTTTCTGACCCAAGTCATTCATTTTTCACAGATGCCCTGGGAAGTATGTTCTGCTTGTAAATGGTGAACCTGTGTTCAGAGAAGCCAAACAACCCAGCTGACACACTCAGGCAGTTAGCTGAACTACGACTTCATTCATCCTATTTGCATATGCAGGACACAGGAGGAAGAGCAAAGGTCACCAGTGGTGGCAATCCTGGACATTAGTGTCCATAGTGAGTGCTTTGGATTTACTAGAGAAGATGGGAAGGTCGCCTCTCATTTGGCATGAGGACTTACTTTCTAATATTCATAAACACGTGAGATCTATTAATGATTTAAAATGAAGGCAATAAAGCACGAAGAAGTATATCAAGGCCCTTGGGAAGCAGGGCTGCTGAGTACCTTTGTCCACTTCCTCTGAGGGAATAAAAACCAGCTGCTATGGAGAAAAGCAGAATACACCAGCAGCAGAGACAAGAGCGCCTGCTTCTGAAGCCACCTTTACGTGGAATGCATTTATAGTTTCCTACAGAAAATGTGGTAGAGGCTTCATCCCTCATGTTTGAGCAGGATGCCATAAGCATGCACTGCTGGCCACTGGGGAACTTGCCCTTCCAGGATGTTTTTCATTTGCTTACAGACTTATCGGAAGTCACTGTAATGGAGTCAACCAACTTATCAATAATTAACTCATACACCGTTATCAATAATTAACTCATACGCAGGGCCGATCAAACAACTTCTGGTCCCTTTAGTTGCCATTTAAACACGCATCTGCCTTCATCACAATGGAAAGATAATGGCACAGGAGCCAGCAACCCCCTTCTCCACAGACACAGTTTAGCACAAGGGTAAATGGCACACTGGGCATAGCTGTGAAGACTCCTTGTACTATAGGGTCTGCCATTCTCAAGTCTCAAGGTATACATCCTGTGAAGAACTTAAGACGCCTTCTAAACACTGGAGTATTGTGCATGAGGCATCAAGAACCTGAGTGCTTCTCTGACGTTATAAACAAGCACAGCCAGCAACGAGGGAGCCCATGGCAGCAAGAAGTCACTTAGAAACTTCATTGAAAGCACACTTGCGTACGAGCATGGTGCCACAGTGAAAGTTCTTAGCACTTGTGGATATGTATTAGGATATACGCTTAAAAAACAACAGAAAATTAAGCACAGTGCAAACGGGAAGCAGATTTCTAAGAGTACATCATATGTTTACCTCCCAAAGACCATCTTTAAAGACCATAACCACATTGTGTGCAATGTCTAATGGGGTGGGGGACCTGCTGATATATGGACATTTTCCTAAAATGAATCTTTTAAGAGGTTTTCATAATCTGGGCATTCAAGGGTCCCTCTTCTCCCTAGGTAGGGGGGTTGCAAACTCAAGCCTGAGGTTGCTGGGCAGCGGTGGCACAAGACTTTAATCTCAGCACTGGGGAGTTCGAGGCCAGCCTGGTCTACAGAGCAAATTCCAGGACAGGCTCCAAAAGCTACAAAGAAACCCTGTCTGGAAAAACAAAAAAGAAAAAGAAAAAAAAAGAGAGACCAAAAGCCTGAGGTTACCACAGACCCTCTCTTCAGGGCAGTGAAGGCTCTGCTGGATGGAGGGAGAGAGAGGAGGTACCCTCACTGTGATCAGAGAGGTCTCACACAGCCTCTGTCAGCCCTGGGGCAATGGAAGGCTCTGCCACCACAACCCCAATGCCCAGACAGCTAGCCAAGCACACTGATGTTTCACATTTAGCAAGAAGAGAAGCATGAAGTCTTACATACTTTTGAACAGCTTGCCCCAAAAGATGTCACCTTAGACTTGGTGACACCAGTCAAGCAAGGGATCCTCTGAGGACACACTCCGGGCAGACAGTCAGGTGACAAGCAAAAACATTTGTCCAGGGGAGGTGGAGAGCTGGGGCAGACCTCCTTTGCAAATAGTAATTAAAAGACCTAGAAACCCACAATGTCAACATGTAAGGAGGCCTAACTAATTAAAAAGCTTGTTACCAGTGGACTAGCTGTTGTTACCTCTTACTGGAAAGCAATACTTGGCATTGTAAGAAAGCAAAACAAACAAGAAAAATGTCATGTTGGATTGTTTGCTGTGAGGTCAGGTAAGGCGCCTCCTACCAGTTCGCTGGTGCTCTGGGTTCAGGCAGACCAACCAGCTAGTCCACCCTACTGCAGGCTGCCAGCATCCCCCAGCCTGTGCCTCAAATGCAAATGATGACAGCAGGGCAGTGGTGGCGCAGGCCTTTAATCCCAGCACCTAGGAGGCAGAGGCTGTGAGTTTGAGCCTAGTCTGATCTACCAAGTAAATTCCAGGACAGCCAGGGCTGTTAAACAGAGAAGGCTTGTCTGGGGGGGAGGGGGCAGGGGGAGGGTGTGCATATGCTTCTCTACAGAGAACTCAACCCACAGAGCTGTTACAAAAGCCTGCCCAAATAGTTTTTCTGTAACTGCAGGGGACAATAAATGAGTCACAGACCCTATAACCATCACCACTTGAAACAGAACCCCCATCCATCCAGGTGTCACTTTGCAAAAATTGAGCCCTCCCATACTCTAGCTGGGGCCTTTGGCAAGGCAGTTGACCACCCTAAGGCCCTCGTTGGCTGCATTTGGTGATGAGAATGCCCCCTTCATTCCACAAGGACATGGTGATGCCCCGATGGTGTCCTATCCAGTACCCACAGCTCTGTAAACTGCTGTTAATGGGGATAGCAAGGGTGAGCCCAAAAGGCAGCTCTGGGGAGGGACTGTGGTGGGAGACATGTGAAATGACCCATGTCTCAATAAAAGAAGAAGGTACCACTGGGTCCCTAAAAGTTGAAAGCAAGCCAGTTTACCTTAATATTCTCCCAAATTCAACGATGGACACTGCCACCATTCCCTAAGTATTTGACCTTCATACAGTGTGGACCACAAAAATCAAGAACTCTGGTTTTAAAAGCCCAGGGATGTACATGTGGCTCAGTCGTGGTGTTTTCTTAGCATGTGCAAGGCCCTGGGTTCCATCCTCAGCACTTCATGCACACACACACACACACACACCCCACATCCACTAATAACTACCAACCTCGGGGCTAGAATGATGACTCAGTGGTTAAGAGCACTGACTGTTCTTCCAGAGGACCCAAGTTCAATTCCCAGCACCCACACGGCAGCTCACAACTGTTACTCCAGTTCCAGGAGATTGGACACCTCATACAAATATGCATGCAGACAAAACACCGATGTATATCAAATAAATAAACAAGCAAACAGAATAATTACCAACCTGTCTTTGTGTCCTGGGGATTAACCAAAACCAGTAATTTATGTTGACGTTCGTCACGGTACATAGGATAGAAACGAAGAGACGAAGTTTGAAGTCTGACCTAAAGAACAAATAAATTATTATTCTGCTCTCTGGCTACATTAAGGCACAGGAAACGACTGAGCAATTACTTAGTACAGTGTTCATTGAAAAAACACTGTTATCCAGGCGATGGTAGCACATGCCCTTAATTCCAGCACTCGGAGGCAGAAGCAGGTAGATCTCTGTGAGTTCGAGGCCAGCCAGAGGTATACAGAGAAACCCTGTCTTGAAAAATCAAAATACAAAGAAAAAACACAGCAGAGGCAAACTTAGCCACATGCAGGAAATATAAAAACAGAAGCCTTAGCCACCCTAGATGTGGCAAGGGTCTTTGCTTCTGTCTTTCACCAGCAAGCCTCTTCATCCCAAGATCACCTGTCCAATCAACCCATGAATTAGACACCCGTTCTACCACCAAATGCTCCTGAACACTCTTTTCCTTCTCTGTGACTCGTGCTCCTGAAGCATGCAGCATCCAGGGCCTCCCTGCACCTCAATCTGCAAGACCGACGGGCCCACTCCAGCACACACAAGCAGCTATGCCATGGGCTTCATCTGTTCTAGAGCCCTGGTAGCTGCTCAGTAGAATGATCCCAGGCTGCGCCTACCTCCACAGATACTCTAGCTCTCTGTGACCCTGGTTGTAGCTCCAAAGCCAGCCATTAAATGTGTCGTGTGTCTGAGCCCTCCAGGCTCAACCCTGTCCTTTCAGCCCCACAATGAAGAAACTCAGTTCAAGTTTGCTGTTTTGTTAATAAGTGAAAAGAACCAGACTGTCTCTGCGGACCACAGCTGAAGCCCTCTTTGTAATCGCCCAACCCTCTGCTCCCAGCTTCTAACACAGGTCAATACATTCCATTACCGACACTGTTTTGAAAACTGAGGATATAGGAAAATTAGAAAAGAATGTGCAGCTGAACTAGACAGGCAGGTTCTTGTAAAAAAAAAAAAAAGTTTACAGCAGGCCACCACCATTACAGAGAACTGTTCCTGGCAAACCCTGGGGCTGGCAAAGATCTTGGTATCTCCCTGTTTGGGAGTGACTTTAATGAGAGGTCCTCAAGGGGCTTGCCCACAGGGGTGGCTGTTATTAGGCATTGAAACCAAGTTTGCAAAACATCCCAACAACCTGGAAAAATGCTTATTGTAGACACATTGTGTTCAGGGAGGACTCTTAGCCAGGTTTTTTAAAGCAGGACAAAAATCACAGCATTTGGAAAGATGAAGCAAGAAGACTGCAAGTCTGAAGCCAGTCTGGGTATACAGCAAGACCCTAGCTCAAAAAAAAAAAAAAAAAGAAGGCAGAGAATAAAAATTGAAAAGAAACACATCAACTTGTTTACAGAAGTTACCCATACATGTCTATGCTTCTTCTGCCCTTTGCTGTAGCCTTTAAATATCACACAATGGATATATACTGTTTACACCAGAAAAATCAGCAAGTATTGTGTTTTAAATATGACAAGATAACATCAAGACTAGGAAAAAAACAGTTAGTTATGAAAAGAAGAAAGTCAAGACTCGATACTTCCCCAAACCACTTCCTCGTGTTTTCTTTTAGTCTAGAATCTTTTTGAATACACAAAGGTCTGATTAATCAATCCTGTGCAAGCTGTGAGGCTGTCCAGGCCCCTCCTGAGCAGCTCAGTTCATTCAGTGTGCCAATTGGCAAGCCCCTACCCCTGCTTCTAGAAAGGGAGGAAGCAAGAAGTCCTTGATCATGTCGGCATGTCATATTGAAACAACTTCATGTCTGCAACTGTTTTGCTTTCTGTTTTTGTTAGTAACCTCAGCTTTCTCCCTTCACTGAGCCATGTGGGGGTGTTTATGGTTAAGTTATTAATAATATACGTGTAATAATAGCAGTTTGTGGAAGCTGTGTCGGAAGGAACGTGGCCAGCACCCCAGGGGAGGGCGGGTTCCCTCCTATCTCTCATGCTCCAGCTTGGCATTAGCACCAATCAGAACAGTGTCCAATGGAGCTGCATGGCATTCTGCTATAACACCACTAGGAGACACTAAAAGCACATGAGGACAGCCAGCTCCCACTGAGGACAGCTTCAGCTGCTGCTCAACAACTTGAGGACACCCAGGGGAGTGGTGTTCCTCCTTGCCCACCTCCAAAATCTCAGGGAAGCCACAGTTTATAGGTGCATTGCCACTTATTTTATTACCTCTGGGACAACAAGGCTGCTTCCTTCGCTAATTCCGCCTTTCAGATCACAACCATTTCTAGCAGGAGTGAAATCATTCACACCTAAAACAAATTCGATAGGTCCCTACCCATGATATGCATGAGCAGGAAAGGAGTCTTAAACTGTGTGTGGGTTGCATGGCCACTAAAGTGCTCCCTTGTAAGCTGAAGGGCTGAGTCTGTTTTCCCAAACACACACAAAAAGGCAGGTGCAATCCCAGGCACTGGGGAGGCAGAGACAGGCAGATTCCCCATCTTGCTGGCCTGTCAGCCTAGCCTAGTTATGAGCTTCAAGCCAGTGAGAAACCTTGTCTCAAAATACAAGTCAGATTAACGGCGCCGAAATAGCTCAGTTGGGAGAGCATTAGACTGAAGAAAATACAAGTCAGATTGTATTTTGTATGCATTGTATCCTGAGGTTGGTCCCTGGTGTCTACACATACGTGCACATTGACATACACACACACACTCATAACATATATTTTCAGATTTGCCACACCCCAACAAATAAAAGTTTCCAGTTCCCTGTGACCCCGTGCAGTGCATATTCACATTGCACAGAATCTCACCGATGCTAAAAGTTCAAAGAGACACAGCTTCATTCCAGATCACATATCAGAATTGAACCAAACCTCAGAGAGGAGAGATGAACCACTCCCTCACTTTAAACAAAGAAGCTGATGCCCGGCCAGGCATTGCATACAGTATCTCATTTAACCCTCATGCTAGCCCAATGAGAACAATGTCAGTGCTCTGAATTTGGTATGAGACCAAGATCAGTGAGGAGAAGACCCCTGCTTCAGTCCACAGATCTCCTAAGTGGTAGGCATGGGATTCCACAGGTTACCTGAACAGACTCCCACTCAGGGCTCCAAAATCCCAGCAAAGGGTTCCTTCTACATCAAACTGGAATTACTTTAGCCTTCTCTTCAGAAGTTCGTTTGTTGGTTGGTCTTTGTTCCTTTATATCTGAGATATTCTTTCTATATCATCCCACTTTCTAAGAGGGCAACAAACATACCTGCTCCCCAGTAGGAAGGGAGAGAACCTCTGCTGAGGCCTGGGTGCCTTGCTGGAGGAACTCATAGTAACCCTGTGTTGCTGCCTGATAGCTCGCGGGGTCATCCTCCAGGATATCCACAGGGTAAGCCTCTGTAGGAGAAAAAGGCGGGAAACAGAGTTAGTTGTACTGCCACTAAAAGGAAAGTTAATTATTTCAAGCTTATTAAGGAATAGTTTAGCAGTCACAGTGTGGGCTGGGGAGATGGCTCAGTAAAGGGTTTCCCATGCGCACATGAGGACCTGAATTCCAGCCCCAGACCCCACATATCTGGGTGATATGGCCTACGCTTTTAATTCCAGCACTCAGGAGGCAAAGGAAATCTGATCTCTGAGTTCAAGGCCAGCCTGGTCTATAGATCAAGTTCCAGAACAGCCTGGACTACACAATGAAACCCTGTCTCAAAACAAACAAACAAAAACAAGCTTGCAATCCCAGCCTTGAGGAGGCAGAGATAGATCCTGGTTTTCGGGTCAGGCAGCTTTCCCTAATCAATAGTTCCGGGCCCATGAAGAGTCCCGGTCTTCAAGAAAGAAGGAAGACAGTAAATGGCACGTGAGACATGGCACCTAAGGTTGACCTCTGACCTCTACATCCATGTGCACACATCAGCACACATACACACCAATACCAACACCAATACATACCCACATACACATACAAACACATAAAGGCAATAAATAAATAAATCAAAATTAGGTTCACCTATTCCCTCCCAGGCTACTTTTAAAAACCCCAGCCATACTCTCACCAACTGATTTTTCCATCCTTCACCGTGGTTCACTCAGGGGCCATGACCACAAGCAGGGTCCCTTGAACGCAGAGAAGGGCTGGCTGGAACTCTGACACTGTTGTCACAAGCAACTTGTTACTCTTTCTAGATTACAATCACTATACAAGCCCCTAGGATTCTCCCCTTTCTCTCTGCCCTGGGCACTGGGGGCGCAGCGGCTTGTGGGAATGAAAAAATACATCCCTCCATTCACTTGCAGGGAACTAATCTAAGGTATTCTGCGGCCATCCTCAGCATCTCTTTCCTCTCACACCTCTGCCAGAAACAGATCCCCTGGAATCATCACACAAATTGGCAGCATCCAGTTCTTTCTTGGAAGCAGCAATCAGTTGCCCACCGGCAGTGGGCAAAGATGCTGCCTGCCTCTGGCTGACAGGTCACCGTCTCCAAGTGTGAAGGGACTAAGAGCTTATTCTGTGGACCGCACCCCATCTCTGCCTTTGATTTGCCTTCTCCTATGAAGGGAACCGGCTGCCTTAGCAGCAGCTGCCTGCCCCTTCCCTCCTCTTCTCTGCCCTTTCCCCTCCCCCACTCCTCTTTATCGACCTATCACCTCAGAGATTAATCTGGACATGGCATCCCATTCTCTCTGGACAGCCATAGTTTCTGGGAGTCACTCCAGATCCAATATGCTGTTGATGGCAAAAAAAAAAAAAAAAAAAAAAAAAAAAAGTAAGCCTTCAGTTCACTCAGCTTGCCCAGGAGGAGTTTTGACCTCTCTCTGCCAATCAGCTCCCAGTGGGAGAATTCAAAGGTGTACAAAATGCCAACGTGAGTAGACTGGGACATGGTTGCAAGCACCCCAACCCTCAGGCTCACTTTCCAGGATGCAATGTCATGGATACACAGATTGCCCATGGCTGAGTGGAAACAGACAGCCTCCCTTTGGGAGGTTTCTACATCCATGGGTCCAACCAACCACAGACTAAAGATGCTGAGGAGGGGGAAAGGTATGGAACACCTACAGATCTCTGTACCTTGACTCCTTAAGGAGTAACATATAAAGAGACTACTTCCATGGCATTTACTTATATTAGGAATTATCAGTCACATAGAGACTAGGGTATCCAGGAAAACCTGCATTGGCTGCACACAAATATGCCATTTTGTAAGGGATTTGAACACAGGTTGATTTACGTTTCTAAAGGTGGTCTTTGAACCATTCCCCAGTGGATACTGAAGGAAAACTGGACATTCTTCCACTAGTCAATTTTTATAAAGCATTTGAGTATAACACACACACACACACACAAACACACACACACACAATGCCTTTAAAAGTGCATTGTCAGAAATACTTAAAATAGAGATATCAAGGGTTGGTGGTTCATTGGCGGCAATGACTAAGTGACTGAAAAAGGGATGAGTCTCTATAAAGCCAAGATCTTCTGTTGGCAAAGAAGGCACACACTCATGTGCTCCTTACACGCAAAAACACATGCTCAAGTAAGCCCAGGTTCTTTCTTAGGATTGTCATGGATTCTGCACAGGAGTTAGAGGAACCTGAAGGACATCAAACTACCCAGAGTCTACTTCCAATCTGTCACAGAGACAAACTCCACCTACAACTGCCCTTGTATTGTATCCATCCCTCACTTAGATCAAGATCTAAGCTTCTCATGGGAGCCTCAGGCCTTGCCCTCCTACCCATCTAAGCTCCATACATAATTAACAAGGACAACCAACTTTCTCTGGATCCCAGTTGCCGAGAGGCAGATGAATGTCCCCAACCTTGCCTCACTGTACCCTGCTTGCCCCCCAACTGACAGGGAAGGGAGCGAGGCTTCGTGAAAGAAAGTAACAAAGCATGTGCTCCCCCAATTCTAAACTCTATCTAAAGTGTTCAGAATATGTTATTTAAATCAAAGCTCTCCATCATAACAATGGAGCACCCAATGGGCTCCTGTAGCCCCTACTCTCAGAGTTCTGCCACTTCATCCTCGAGGCTCACCGGATACAGCCAACACGCCTCAGGAGCCTTCCATAAGCCCTGAAAACCAAGATCAAGGATTCCATGAGTCACTGAGGCCTGAGTTCAAATACTTCCTCAGCCTAGGATAGGAACTGACAAGGCCTTTCTGTTGTACAGCTGCAATCCCTTCCAACTTGCCCCTCGGTTTTGTCTTAAGAGTGGTTACCTCCTAACACACAAACAGGAGAAGCTGGGGCTTGTGAAACACAACTCAGCTCCCCTTGCAGCCCCATCACAAAGGCCCGTGCCTTTCCCATAGGAAGCACTTAGGAAATGTGGTGGTTGAGCTTTCCATTTTAACAGCTGTTTCATGGACTTGTCATATGGCTTCCCATGGGTATGCAACAAGATCTAGTGAGCATGCCAATAAATTAAGAAAAGCCAGCAGGTGGGCTGCTTGGACCCTGCATACCCAACATGCTACATTCGTCCCATGGGAGCCAGCTTCTGGACGACTACTCTCAAAATACCTACCCCCACAGCAGGAACACAGCCTGAGGGGCACGAAGAGACCAGACCTAGATTTTTATTGTTTCTGAGCCTATGTTTTAGGAAAGGTGTTCATCAGATCTGGACCATCAATCCCCTTGTGAGATACAGATTGCAGAACTAACAAAGATCATTATCAATCGGCCCCCCATGAAGAAGCTGACCCTATGCTCATCAGCTTTGCTGATGACACCCATCCAAGGCCTAAGCCAGGCGCTTGCCTGCAGTTGTCTGATATCCTTTCTGGTTGTGTGAGGTCAGGGCAAATGTCATGAATGTGTTATGCTCTGTTCACATCATGAAATCATTTACCCTGAAAGACACCCCCCCCCAAGAACTCATGGACAGTGCTTCCAAGACACTGGCTGTCCCTAGAAGAGAATGTAGCACTTTGGCATCTCCAAAAGGTCACAGGAGCAGATAAGGGGGGGAAGTCTTCTCAAGAACCTAATGCTTGCTGGAATCAGCAAGTGAGTGAGGGCAGCAGGGAACATAAATTAAGCACTGGGGATGCCAGCACTCACCAATAATCTGGCACCAGCACGGGGTTTCATCTCTAAGACATGAGGTTCTATCCATCAGGAGGAAGAGTCATTAAGAACACCACCTGGGCACCCTGCAAGCAGGGCCCACGACACCCCATACATCCTAAATACCCACCCCAGGAACACTCCACCTTTAATCACAGCACTCAGGAGGCAGAGGCAGAGTCTGTGAGTTCAAGGTCAGCCTGGTCTACAGAGCAAGTTCCAGAACAGGCTCCAAAACAATACAGAGAAACCCTATCTCAAACAAACAAAAAATGAAACGAAAGAGAGAGAGAGAGAGAGAGAGAGAGAGAGAGAGAGAGAGAGAGAGAGAGAGAGAGAACATGCTCACATAAGCCTCATGGAAAACCAGGGGAATGTGAAAACGAGGGTTGCCCACGTAGGAGATGGGATGAACAGTCAAAACCAGCCAGAGGGCTGGGGAGCTGGTTTGCTGGTTAAGAGCAGTGGCTATCTTCAAGAGGACCCAGGTTCAATCCCCAGCACCAACATGACACCTCACAACTGCCTACAGCTCCAGTTCCAGGGAATCTGACACTCACACAGACATAAATGCAAGCAAAACACCAAACAAAAATAAAATTAAATTAAAACAAAACAACAACAAAAAGGGGCAGTAAAGGGAACTCCCATCCTCCTTCCCAGGAGGAAACCCCAAAGCCCCCAACTGAGCCCCTTAGTAAACAAGTCTGGGGTGGGTCAGGACAGGCCTCCTCCCCTCAGCCTTCCAGATGTGAGCCCCTAATGGGCCTTAATGGCCTGAACCTTACAGGAAATATTTTTCTAAAGCCAAAAGAATGTAATCTCCATAGCACAACACTGGATGGTTTATTAAGAAGGCACACAATTGAAATAACTCACTGCAGACTGCAACGAAACCGAAATTCTTGGATAAAGCCTGATTTTATGAATTCACTCCAGTACATGCTGGCGGCCTCACCCTAAAAATGAAACTAATGGTGTTCTTCTGGGGAAAATCTCCAGAGCTCTGAAGCAAAGCTGGAGATCGCATAGCTTCTCAGGCTCCTGTCTCCCGCAGCCCTGTAGCCCAGTGCCTCAGTCACTAGTCAATCCAGAAAGCCCCAATGTTCAGATGGATCCCCAGAAATGCTGGGTCCTTTGAATAGAAACAGCAAAGCCAGCCAATGGAGACGTGAAGGGCACAAAGATCTGCCCTTAATCACAGACTCGTGTTGGCAAAGCGCCATTTTTTCTAAGGTGGGACTATTATCCTGAGAAACATTAAGGGAAATGTTTTAAATTTTACTAGTCCCGGTCTCACAAACTTGGCTTCATTAAAAGCCACTACCTGGCAGTAACCACGGAGCGTTATGTCATTGGAAAAGCTGGCTGTAGTCACTCAAGGTTTTCTTTTAGTAATGTGTGTGTTGTTCTTTAATTACAGCAAGAACAGTCTTTCTCCAAATAATGTGGAAAAAATGCAAGAACACAAAGCTAACGTCACTTTCCACTCTCACGCTCTATAAACTAGGGTGGGCAGCACTCACTGAAAATCTTGCTCCTATGTTTGTTTTCTGTATTTGTTTATTTTTTTTACAGGTAGGTGTGGCTTTTTTAGTGTTTTTGTTTTCAAGAGAATTTTCTTCTAAAAATTAAATTCTTCTAGATGGAATTCCAATTAGAAATCTACTTCCTAGGAATGTTTCTCATCAGACAAAGGAAGGCAACAGAAAACTCCAGAAGGATGAAGCAAGACAGGTCTGTGAGCTCTGCAAACACACTGGAGGAGGATAATCCCCAAACATCTGAGCTGCTCAGATTGCAACCGCCACCTCATCCGGGTCTCCAACTTCCCTGGAGGCACTTGTAGTTCAACACAATCCAGCCCCTAGGACCACATCTGTAGAGTGGGTGAGGTTTAAGAAAACTCACAGATTGAGAGAGTCCAAAGAATTCATTAAAGGTCCTCCCTGCTGGAGCTGGAGAAATGGCTGAGCCAGTAAGAGCTCTGGCTGCTCTTTGGAGGGTCTGGGGTTGATCCCTAACACCTGGAGGCTCACAACCATCTGGAACCCCAGTTCCAAGAGACCCAACATGCTCTTCTGGCCCCCACAGGGATCAGACACAAGCATGGTATTTAGACACACATGAAAGCACTTGCCAGGGAACCTCACAACCCGGTCAATCAGAGGACCCATATGGTGGGAGGAGAGAAACAACTCTTTCAAGTTGTCCTCTGACCTCTGACCTCCATGGATGCCCCGTGGTAGACATGTCCATGCATGTGTATGTACACACACACTTTTTTTTCTCTGTGTAGCTTTGTAGACCAGGCTGGCTTTGAACTCAAGAGATCCGCCTGCCTCTGCCTCCCGAGTGCTGGGATTAAGGGCATGCACCACCTCTGCCTGGCACCTTTTTTTTTTTTTTTTTTTAAGAAAGAAAATAAAAAAACTAAAAAGGAAGATAACTATTACTCATCAAGGAATGGTGTGAGGTAGTAGCCTGTATTTCTCAGACATCTTCAGATCTAAGATCTGTGCACACGTCCCCTCCTATTTCCTGACATATGAGTCCATTTCCCCAATTCATGCTATGAAACACAAGCTCTGCAGATAGCTTAGGATATGCTAGTAATACAGAATAGGTTTCTGATGCCAGCAAATTTAGAAGGGTGACTGGCTGAGACTCTAAGCTGGAGACTGTTGAGTTCCAGCTGCAGCCAAGTCCTTTTCAAAATTTTGCAGCAAGAAAGGCTACTTCCCCCAGTTTCATTCCCCAGATTTAGTTAACAAGGAACCCTGATCCCAAAATACTAATTGCCAGGTGACAAAACATACCCTGGGGAACAGTGTTTGAAATAATGTCAGAGCAAAGGGACCCATCCCTATCAAAGAGACAGCAAACAGGCAAGAGCTGGGAGTTGAAGGTCAGACCATAAAGAACCTGCCACTGTGGAAGGCTACCACTACCACAGGACATGGTGCTACTGAACATTGCTTTCCAATAAAGTAGAGAACAGAAGCTGAGGCCAATAAACACTTGGATATTTTTGTTGTTTATGAAAGGCATCTGATTGCCAAAGTATTCTTAGCAAAGAATGTTTTTGAGTTGGAAGACAGAATGTAGAACATGTTAGAATTTTTTGAGCAGATGAGCAAAGTTGTCAGGGAGTGAGGAGGCTGCTGAAGGTCTGCAGGTGGCTGTGGTGCAGGTTTATTCCCTGGTAACTGACAGGCTGCCTGTTGCTCTGTTATCGAATGTTTAATATTGGCCAACTTCCAACTTGTCAATGGCTTGGCTGAGAATAAATCATTTGTCCCGAATCTAAGATGGTAAAATATGCAGATGACATTGTGTGGCACCCACACAAACATTTACATAGTCCTGGTTTTTTGTTGTTGTTGCTGTTGTTGTGTTTGTTTTTTCAATGAAATCAACAATATATAAACCATCTCAGTAATAGGAAATTATTAGCTATAGTTATTAGCTATTTAGTATTAACTAATATAATATGGCAAATCATGGGTTTGGGCAACTTCATTTTGAATGTTGAGTATATACATAGAGTATTTCTAACTCTCTTGTCGATAACTTTAAAAAGTCAGCCAACTTCTTGCCAGGATCTGCTCATCTTACAATGGTAGTTCTGATATAAGAATATTTCAGCTTCTACACCAGGTGGTGGTGGGGCACACCTTTAATCCCAGCACTCCAGAGGTAGAGGCAGGTGGATCTCTGTGAGTTCGAGGCCAGCTTGGTCTACAAAGCTAGTTTCAGGACAACCAGGGCTACACAGGGAAACCCTGCTTTGTGTGTATGAGAAACAGACAGAGAGACAGAGACAGAGACAGGCCTCTGACCTTCACATCTGTGCCATGGTGTGCACAAACACACATAAAGGGGTGGGAGTGTTATGTGACGTGAGCACAACTGTGTGGGTGCATGCTTAGATGCCAGAGGAGGACATCCAGTGTCCTGCTTTATCATTCCTTGCCTTTTCCAGCCTTTCTTTGAACAGGACAGCAATCACTCAAACAATCCTCCTACATGTCTATGTCCTTCAGCACTGAGATTACAGGCCAGTGGGTGGCCACTTTCAGCTGTACACACAGGTGCTGGGATGACTTCGGATCTTCATTATACTCTGCAGCAAGTGCTCCTCCTCATAGACCATTGCTCCAGCTTCTGAGTGCTATCGACATGAAGGTCTCTGGTCCTCATCTGAATACCAGCACCTCTTATTTTTGGACAAATGAACAGCATGAATCATTCAAAAGTATATGAGATGGGCCAGCAAGATGACTCAGCAGGTAAAAAGTGCTTACTGAGAAAACCCAGTGACAGGAGTTCGAGTCCTGGATGTAACACCCAAAAGTCATCCTCTGACCTTCACATATGTGCCAGGGTATGTACACGGTGGCACTCACAAACACCCATAATACACACACAAACACACACACACACACACTTTTCAAAGATATGAGTTGAGGCTACAGTATTCTGTTCCTTTAGCATTCTAGGAAGTGTCACATTCAGAGATATATATGGAGTCCCAGGGATGGAGACGGAGAGCAGGAAACCTCTCCAATATCTGCCTCCACATGCATGGTAACCAAAGAAGCCTTCACCTCAGTACAGCTGCTAGGTATTCAGGTTCCTCATCCTTAAGACCTGGAGCCACTCCATCCCCCAGCTGGTCAGCTGTGGGGTTACTTGGTGTCTTGAGCTTTGCTAGAAAGGAAGAGGGGTTTGTCACATGCACAGGATGAGACAGAAAGCCCAAGTCTTAATTAACATCCTGTAATATAGTCACCTGAGAACACATGGAAATATCCTAGCATCAGTAAGACTTTGTGTGGCTGTCCTGAAGCTGGTGAGGGAGCCCTATGGTAGGACAATTACCCGGCATGAACAATAGCCATATATCCACAGGATCCAAATGACAAAGAAAAATAACCTCTCATCACCATGACACATTTCATATGCCACTGGACAATAGTTCACAGGTCCCACCAACCATTGCTGTTTATGGACTTGACAACCCTCTATACAAAAACCACATTCCTGTGTGTTCATCTGTTACATTTCAAAAAATAAAACTTAAGAGGAAAAAGGGAGTTCCAGGCCCACATGTGAACTCTGTGAAGAGTAGTGAGTTCAGAAAAGCCAGGGCCTCAGCGAGGCAGCTGGGGTGTGGACTCAGCTACTGCCCACCGCTTAAATACCTAGAATAATCCTTCAGATATGCAGCACCCAAGGATGGGTGGAGTTCAACGGGCTCATCTGACCTATGTGAGGGTTTGTGAAGGGAAAACATATCTGCTTCTCAACAACTGGAAAAACATCATGACACTGCCTTTTAAAGAGTGCTAGACTCTGTGTCTAAAATAGACTGAGGAGTAAACGAAGAAGCAGAATGCTGATGCTTGCATTGAGCTTGGTACCCACTCGGTTTTAATGGAAAGAAATATAAAAGAAACGTGGTATTTTGTGTTCTACGGATAAACAATATTTCTAAAGTAGGAGAATTAGGGGAAAAGGAGTGATGTGTTTTCATGTGACAATGCACTTTGAAACCTCACACTGGCAGAAGTCCAGTTCCCGAATGGCTTTTACATGCATGCCTTGTGTGAAACGGACATCAACCCCACAGAGTCAACAAAGGGCAGTGCACTGGCCCTGTTTCATAGATGAGGGTGAACAGAGATTCAATGGTTAAATAGTAACAAGGTTAAAACTCAAACCCAGATCTTGAGATTTCCAGCAGGGCCCTTCCTCCCTACTAATTTATTTTACAGGCTTTTATTGTGTGTATGTAACTATTTGCCTACATGTATCTGTGTACACTGGGTGTGTGTTTCATGCCCACAGAGGCCAGAAGAGGGCATAAGAGCCCCTGGAACTAACTGGCGTTACAGATAGTTATGAGCTACCACGTGGGTGCTAAGAGTCAAGCCCAGGTCCTCTACCCAGCAGCAGTTACTCTCACCAGCTGGGCCGGCTCTCCAGCCCTACCTACTAATTACCATGGAATCCACCATGCACTTTAAACAGCAGCCAGAGTTCATGGCAGCCTAGTTCAGAGGACACTGGACTCGTAAACGTTTCACAGCAACATTGGTCACAAAAGCCTGGAGCTAGAAGCAGCTGTTGTGCACTGGCAGAGGGAGACGTGTGGTGTGGTCTATGCATAGCATGGGATATCATTCAGCTTCAAAGGGAAGGAGATTTACAGCAAATGACCCAGACAGAACTTGAGGACACGTCAAGCTACTGAAAACATACAAGTTCAGCAAAAAAAGTAAAACTTGTTTTCAGAGACCTGCAGGCCACAGGGTTTCTGCTAAGAACGATTAAAATTAAAAAAGCTCTGGAAATGGATGGTGGCAATAGTTTATATTGCATTGACCTATACACTTAAATATAGTTAAAGTGATAAATTCTATGTTGTGTGTATTTTACCACAGCAAATGAACACTTTAAAATACTAAATATCAGCTGGGCATTGGTGGTGCATGCCTTTAGTCCCAGCACTCAGGTGGCAGAGGCAGGTGGATCTCTTTGAGTTTGAGACCAGCCTGGTCGACAGAGCTAGTTCCAGGACAGGCTTCAAAGCAATACAGAGAGAATCCCTGTCTCAAAAAAACAAAACCAAAACCAAAACCAAACAAACAAACAAAAAAAACCTAAATATATTGCCTCTGTCTGAGAGTTTTGTTTTAACTAGAAATCACAAAGCATAGCCATAATTATTTCATTGTGGTGAGACGCATACAAACTTTACCATGTTAACTGTTTCTAAAGAGAGTTGTGTGATGTTCATCACGTCTGCATCATTGAGCGATCATCACTACTGTCTACTTCTTCATTCTCTCAGAATGAAAGCACACTCCCTCCACATTCAGTTCTCCAACATCCCACAGCCATTGTCCTCCCTACCTATGACTGCCTTAGGTACACAGTCTGAGCCAATGACAGTCTTTCCCTTTTGCCACTGACTTATATCATTGAGTATAATGTCTTCAAAGGTTCATCCATGTTGCAGTGTATGTTGCCTTTCAAGGCTGAACAATAGTCCCTTGTTGGTAACATGTTTTCTATCTGTTCAACTGTCACCTGTCAGCTTCGGTTGCTTTCACCTCTTAAATACTATGGAAGAAGCTGCTTGGATATGTAAACACTGCCAGATGTGGTGGCCCACGCCTTTAATCCCAGCACTCAGGAGGCAGAGGCACATCCCTGTGAGTTTGAGGCCAGCCTGGTCTACCAAGCTACACAGAGAAGCCCTGACTCAAAAAGTCCAATCAATCGATCAATAAAAAAACAAAAAACAAAAAAAAAAAAAAAAAAAAAAAAAAACTGTTCAAGCTCCAGCTTGCAGTTCTTCAGACTGGACCACGTGGTAATTTTAATTGTTCATTTTCAGAACTTCCATACCACTTTTTCCCTCCCTCCCTTTCTTCCTTTCTGGTAGCAGAAGTGAAGAGTGGACCAAGGGCTTCAGGCATGCTAGGCAAGTACTGTACCACTACCTACAGCCCAGCCTCTCCACACCACTTACTGTGCTTCAATATTTTACATCCCTATCAACAAGACACAAGGCTTCCAGTTGCTCCACATCCTCAGCAACACTCCCACTTTCTGTTTGCTTGATGCTTTATAAGTAGCCACCCAATGGGCTTGTGGCCCACTTGCTGTGGTTTCCAATTGTGCCTTTCTAAATGCTTGGTGATGTCGAGCATCTTGTCATGTGCTTACAAATACATCTTTTCTTTGGCAAGTGCCATTTGCCAATATATTCTTAGTATTTATTTGACATCAGATTTGAAATTTTGCAAGAACTGGAGAGATATGGGTATATGGAACATTTAATGCTTGATCTTGAGCACAATGTGGGAAGGGACTGGTCTGAACCTTTTGAAGATAAAGCAAGCAACAAAGACAGCTTAGACTAGAGATAGCCGGGAAGATGGCAAGAGAGAGCACACGTGTGAGCCAGGTGTTGCCAAGCTGGCTCATTTTAATCTCTCCTTCCAAACAGGCCAGTAGAATTCACCAGGAAGCTTTGGGTTGTGATGGCTTTATGAAATAACTCTGGAAGCAGCCTCAGTCTGATTACCAGAAAGTTAAACTAAGGAACATGTCATCAGAGGAATAAGATGTGTATCCCTCTAAAACACTAAATATTTCACTAAGGTAGTAGAAGGTCAAAACTGTGAAAAGCCTTCAAAAGGATAGCTTTCCCACAGTGCATTGAAAATGGATGAAATCCAAGTTGACTTCCTTCAATATTCAGCCACACACGTATGTTTGGGCTAAGGAAACAGGTACCAGCCATGAGGTCATTCAGACCTAATAAGTAAAATCTCAAGCAGCTGGGCACGGTCATGCACATCTTTAATCCCAGCATTCAGGAGGCAAATGCAGGCTGACCTTTATGAATGTGAGGCCTTAGTGGTCTGCATAACAATTCCCAGGCTAGTCGGGGTTACATAGTGATGCCCTGCTTCAAAAACAAATAAAAAGACTAAGCAAAGAAAAAAGAAAAAGAAAGAAAAGAAAAAAAAAGGTCTCTGGGCTTATGGTGAAATAAACCACAATAGCCTAGACTATAACCCAAGAAGACTATACCCACTAAAACTATGTAACATAGAAGATGCTGGTATTAAACATGCTTTGTAGCCAGGTACAGCGATGAATACCTCAAAAATTTTAATCCCAGAGGCTGGAGAGATGACTCAGAGGTTAAGAGCACTGGCTGCTCTTCTAGAGGTCCTGAGTTCAATCCCCAGCAACCACATGGTGGCTCCCAAGCAACTATAATGAGATCTGGTGCTCTCTTCTGGCATGCAGGCAATTCGGGTAGAACATTATAATATAAATATATATTTCTGTGTTCTTTCAAAAAAAAAGAAAAAATTTTAATCTCAGCACTTGGAAGGCAGAGGCAGGCACATCTCTGTGAGTTCAAGGCCCGCCTGGTCCTCAAAGCAAGCACCAGAACAGGCTATTATACAGAGAGACTCTGCCTCAAAAACCAAAAACATGCTTTGTAAATATTTAAACTAAGGGTAATTTGCCCAATTTGCCCATTGCCCAATAAAATGTGAGGAGAAAAGGGAAGTAGAATTTCTAAAAAGCAGTGTCTTTCTTAGCTGAGGAACTGACCTAGAATGCAACACAGACAGACACAGCTGGAGAACTTGGAAACAACTAAGGAGAAATCAAAAGTAGAGGAACAAGATACAAGATTAGGTAGCAGTCTAATCAAAGTTCCAGAAGGACAAAAATTAGGAAGAATCAGAACATAAAGAAACTGTAGATGAGTTCATGAGAGACACCTACCCTTAGATTCTGTAATCTTAACCAATCTCCCAAAGAAATCCCCACCTAAACACACCACAGTAGAAAACAGCATGCGTGCACACGCGCGCGCGCACACACACACACACACACACACACACACACACACACACACACACACACGACCCTAAAAGCATCCAGAAAGAAAGGACAGACCTTTCTTCTTGGCAGTTAATAAGTGGACAGCTGTCTTCTCCAGGCAACTATGGAAGGCAGGAAACAATGGAATGTCGTTTTTAATGAGTGAAAGGAAAACAACATTCATCCTCCATCTAACAAAAACAACTTTCAAGATGTTAGATGAAACAAAGAAATATTTAAAAACATATCATGAAGGAGTTTGCTATGAGCATACCTCCCATGTAATTTTTTCTTATGCACACTAGCATATAGGAAATTGACCTCTGGAAGAAAAGGCTGGCCCAGAAGCCATGGGCACAAGAAAACAATAATAAACTTGAATAGAGTCTAAGTCAATGTTGACATTTAACTAAAGGGGCAAGAAAAAGTTTAATAGAGCTTAGAGTGTTGTGTGAAAATGACATGCATATTTAATATTTTCCTCGGGGATGTGACAAAATACCTAACCAAAAAAGTAAGGATTTATTACGGCTCACAGTCTGAGAACAAGATCCATCATAGAGAGGAAGGCATGGCTACATGGTGGCAGAAGTGAGAGATGGACCCAAATTCAGGAAAGAGAAGCAAATGGGTGTTGGTGAGTGGGGGCTCACTTTCTCTTTTCTTATTCAGTCCAGTGACCCGTATGCCCTCACCCCCCACCTGTCTGGAGAAGGTGCCACCCACATCAGGAAATGTCTTCTCTATTCAGTTAAGCCTCTCTGGAAACGCCCTTACAGGCATGCTCAAAGATGTGTATCCTAGGTGACTCTAAATCTAGGCAAGTTGACAGTGACTATGAACCCTCATAATACCTGAGCTGGGAAGGAAACAATAGAAGAGAGAGCTTGTGAAGGCCCTTAACTTATTCCAAAGGAAGTTAAAATTTGACTAATCACAGAATAAATTAATTAAATATGAATATTAAAATTTCTAAGCAGGCACTTAAAAGAAAAGTGGTTATTAAATTTCAAAATAGAAAAAATCAAATTGAGGCAAGGAATGAGGCAATGCCATTTAATATAAAGGGGGCAAAAGATGAAAAAGATGTATCTGCCTATTATCATGCTTAATTGTGATCAAAAACAGGTAATTACCAGCCCGGTGGGGGTGGCACATGCCTTAAATCCCAGCACTCATGATGCAGAGGCAGGCAGATCTCTGTGAGTTTGAAACCAGTCTGGTCTACAAGAGCTGGTTCTAGGACAGCCTCCAAAGCCACAAAGCCACAGAGAAATCCTGCCTCAAAGAACAGAGAGAGAGAGAGAGAGAAGCAGATAATTATTAACAGACAACTAGATTTTTTTCTTTTCCTTCCTTATTTATTTATTCATTTTTCAGGACAGGGTTTCTCTGTGTAACCGTGGCTGTCCTGATCTCACTCTGTAGACCAGGCTGGCCTAGAACTCATAGAGATCCACCTGCCTCTGCCTCCTAAGTTCTGAGATTAAAGGTGTGAGCCACCACCACCCTACTCAAATAATTAGATTTTTATTGGGTATATTTTAAGTTGTGTTTTTACACCTAATATTTTTAATATTCATGAATTATGTAAACACATATAAATCAATGTCACCCCTTCTGTACGGCTGCCTTTTTTTTAAAGACAGGGTCTCATTCCTGTCTGAAGCCAAACTTCCTATGGAGGTGATCCCCCACTTCTACCTCTGGATCCTGGGGACCGAACCCAGGGCTTTGTACACACTGGGTAAGCACTCTACCAACTGGACCACACCCCCTACCTACCCACCTCCTGTCTCATTTTGTTATTATTGTTGTTGTTGTTTGGGTTTTTTTGGGGGGTGGGGAGATTGGTTCAAGATGTTCTGTCCCAATGTGGTTAGCACACATGTATTATTTAAATCACTTGTAGGAAAACATAAAGGTCAAGTGAACACCAAACCATTCTAACAGTAGCTCTGAACCTAAGGCAGCTGTACTATCTGCAGAACCCCCACACCCAAAGAGTCCACCATGGAATAAAAGAATACGTGGATAGTGGGCTGAACTGTGTGAGCAGCTATAGTTGATGGTGAAGAGGCTACAATGCTAACTTCTCACACACTTACCCCCAATCCCCCCATCCCCCACCCCCACCCTCTTCTCTCCACAGCCAACAAACTATTCAGAGAATGGTTAGAGCTTGTTCCATGAAGCAAACACAATGAAGAAACGAACATAGCCTCCTCTTAGTGGAACTGTCAAGTCGTGCTTACACACTTGGTTTCCAAGAACACATTGATCTTAATTTCAAGCCAGGCTGTCTAGGTGGAGACATGGTGTCCTTCCCTGGCAACACACATGGCTGAAAGTTCTCGGCCCCAAATTGCTCATCCGGGACACCAAAGGCATGGTTGGCTGTCCTGTCTTGAAGGCACAAACACCTGTGAAAGGTTGTATGTCCTGAGAACCAATGGGCACTGGTTAAATCTGGTTTTTTTTTGGGGGGGGTGGAGGGGAATGAGGCCACAGCTTAGGGACACTCAATGGCTGGATGCAATGGTTTTAATGTGAGAGGAGTCAAGGGACTCGAGAGACAAGAACAATAGCAGAGGTGAGGACACACCTATATTTAAACAATCCTTAAGTGGCTTTGAACTCACAAGGCTTTGGGGCCCTCTTCCATGCTAGCTGGTCACTAACACTGGAAAGGTAAGCCCCTAACCCAGGATGAGTCATGTAGGCAGCCTAGACTCTTCTGTTTTTGTTTTTTGCTTGTTTGCTTGGTTGGTTGTTTGGTTTTTTGAGACAGGGTTTCTCTGTGGCTTTGTTTGGAAGTTGTCCTGTTTGGAAGTTGTAGACCAGCCACCACTGCCCAGCTGACTCTTTTGTTTAGGTTTTTTTTTTTTTTTTTTCTAAGACAGAGCCACAATTCCCAGCCCAGGTTGACCTTGACCTTGTATTATAATTCCCCTGCTCCAGTCCACAGGGTACTGGGATTGCAGGTGTTAGCATTTCAACATCACAACTGTCCCGTCCAGATTAACTGTACTGAGGCCCAGCCCTTCAACTGCTACACCAACAGTCCCTGAATGACTATACTGACCTGAAAGGAGGCTGCCCTGGGACCAAGTGCTTCCAGTGTTCCCCAAACCCTTTCTCCTCTACCACACTCATTCTCCACAGTCCTTCGTGTCAAACGTCCAAGAGCTGAGGAACAAATAACATTAAGGAGCCGTAGCTAGTGAAGGCCAGCCAGCCTCCTGTCCCACTGCTCAGTGTAAGTCCTGGCCACTGAGTCATTCACCCCACCTGACTAGTCCACAACAAGACACATAGACAGGGATTGGTAGCCCAGCTATCTCCTGTCCAAGCCTCATGAAACGTCAGTCCCTGAATACTGCAAAGCCTAGCGGTGGGTGAGCAAGAACTGGATATAGTATAGATACCACAGCGCACCAAGAATCCCGAAAGGGACAGGTACGCAGACACTCAGCCACAGGAGAACCTGGCGGTCCGAGAAGTCAGGCTACCCTGGCCGGGGCACTCTGCCCAAAGCACAGCAAGCCTGGCACACCTGCCTGCTGCAGGGCTCCTCCCTGCAGTCCTCCCTAGATGAAGAGCTAACAAGGGCCTCCGGCAGCGCCTAAGAGGAACTGCTTCCTCCATTCCCCTTCAGGGAGCTCAGAAAACTAAACACAAAGCTCCACAGGGGCCCTGCTGTCACAGAGACAAAGATCCGCTTGGGTGGAAGCAAAGGACAACCTCACAGCGTTCAGACACAGCCTCTGCTTCTGTCCCCTTTTCCCTTTCTCACCGGAAGCCTCCGTGAGGAGCTCCAGGACTGCTGACAGCGAAGCCCCTCTCCAGCCTGTCCTCACGGAGGTCCTGTTTCCCAGAAACTGAGATCCCAAACCTGCCAAATCCACATCTCTCTTCAAGGACACTTAGTCACCATGGACCACAAAAGATCCAAACTAACAGGTGATCCAAATTTGTGTTAACATGAGGTCACCTCTCAAACACCTTTAAGAACTGACTCTCCAGCTACTTCAACCTCTTTCTCACCTGGAGGGAAATTTTCCACTCTATGAGGAAACCCAATGTTCCTTGGGTTACTTCGTCCTAGCTGTTTGCTTGTAGCCCTAGGAATAGAATGCAGGGCCTCAGCCATGGTAGGAAAGAACTCTGATCTGACCCATATCCCCAGACCAGCCAGAAACCTCGATGTCAATGCCCAGTGTTGCCACCTAATGGCCAGGGAACCCTAGTGCATCTCCTGGGCCTCAGACTCCTCCAAGTGTGAAATCTCACTATTTATCTGACGTGAAGGTCAGTTAAGGCAATACCTGGGAAGGGCTCAGGACAAACCTGACATAAAGAGCTCTTAAAAGTGAATACAACAGCCAGGAGGAAGAGGCAAGCAGATCTCAGCGAGGTCAAGGTCAGCCTGGTCTACAAAATGAGTTCCAAGACAGCCAGGACTGTTGCACCAACAGTCCCTGTCTTGAAAAAAAAATCATAAAAAAGTGAATACACCAAAAAAGTAAACACAGGCCAGAGAGATGGCTCAGCAGTTCCCCCAAACCTGGTGGTGACCTGAGTTCAGTCCCTGAGTGTGACATGCTGAAAGAGAGACCTTCACCTGACACTAACATCCTCCCAACTATACCTGTGCCTGGCCCCTTTGGAGTCCTGTGACATGTCCCCTCCCTTCCCCCACATCCACTTCTTGCTACTGTGGCTGCGCGCGCACACGAACACACACACACACACACACACACACACACACACACACACACACATTAGGTCCCTCAGCATTAGGTTCTACCCACTGCTTTACTTCCTGGTGGGGTTCCTTAGAGTCTGTGGAGGGCTCAAGAGGGATAACCCAACATACAGCCTGTGGCAGTTTGAATGTAAACCCCCTCCACAAACTCATAGGGAGGGGCACTACTGAGAGGTGTGGCATTGTTGGAGAAAGAATGTCACTTTGAGGTCCCTTTTGCTTGAGTGTCTCTCAGTGTCACAGCCCCTTCCTGTTGCCTTCTGGTCAAGATGTAGCCAGCACCACAATTGCCTGCATACCACCATGATCCCCGCCATGATGGGCTGAACCGCTGAAACTGTAAGCAAGCCACCCCAATTACATGGTCTCCTTTATAAGAGTTGTCTTGGTCATGGTGTATTTTCATAGCAATAGAAACCATAGACATTACCTTTGGCATACTCAATACTTTGAAGAACACTAGAAGGCCTCGAAACCAAGGTCCCACTCACCTCTCTCCTGTCCAACACTAATGTCCCCTTCCGAGGCAGGTGGTACAAACTACACAGCTTCTGAATTGCTCCAGCTTGCTTTCTAGCTGTTATCTGTCAATCCTCTCTGCTTTATTATTTCTACATGTTTATATATTATTATTATTGTTCATACTTTATTATCCCCTCTATTTCACTAGCAGTACAAATTATCAGAAAATTCAACTTTTCAAAAGCCAAAACAAATGGCTCTCTGTATGCTGCCTATTAATATGGCGCCAGGCCCAACAGTGAGTTTCCATGTAGACAGAGTCTCAACTAATCCTTATAAGGCAGCTCAGTCCTTAGTTCACAGACAGGGAAGAAGGTCAAGGTAAAAGATGAGGGTGGTAACAGGACCAGGCTGTGTCTGGCTCTCTCTTTCCACCCGCTCTATCCTAAGCTAAAATGACAGCAACAGATGGCCAGTGGAACCTAAGAAGGCTTTGGCATCAGGGAAATTAAAAACATGAAGAGATGGAGAGAATGGATATGGGGGTGGGGGCTTAGGCATGTCAGGATGTAAATTATTGTGGGGTGCCCCTAGATCCCCTTAGACAGTACTGCCCCCAAACCAAACCCGCATGCCAACACAGAGCACAGCTGCCTCAGGAATGTCACATGTGCTCTCTCATTTGTCAGCAGCGGAAGCTAAGTGGAAGCTAAGGCTGGCATGTGGCCTTACCTGAAAGCGTAATTTTCCCTTTCATACTTCTCTGCTGAAAGAAAGGGATTCCCCAGTTGACGAGATTTGCTCAAGCTGTTTCTGGAAACAGCTATCAAAGCTCAGGCAGGAGTTCAACTATGCAAGCCTCCAACCCATTAGGAGCTACCACATGTGGGAATGATAAATGTGAGACTGCTGTGTGTCAACCGAGCCATCGGTGACCATCAAAACCACAGCAAAGGCCCAAGTGCGGACAGAAAAACCCGTAAACCGTTTTAGGCCAACTATACTTTTCCAGAAGGTGAATTACTACTCTCTTTCCTAGTAACATGCAGCAGGGTGGAGGAGGCAGGTCACTGAAGCAAGAGCAGGGAGGAGCCCTGAGTCAGTAGAGGGGAGTGTAATGAGAGAAGGCTGTGCTTAATAAGCCCCAGGGGGCTCTGCTGTTTTGTAGATGAGGAAGATAAGATCAAAATGCAAGCCTTTCTCCGCTTTACTCTAGTTTTCCAACGTGTGGACTGCAAACAGCATTAACACTAACTTTCTAGAAACACACACACACACACCTAAAACAAAAGAGAAATATCTCCCTTTCCAAAAATCAAAGACGAACCTTTTCCTTAACTTCTAGATCAACCAAATTTTACCAATCCATATTATTAGCTAGCAGCTACAGTCTCTCCTTTCTCGCTCACCTTAAATGGCAAGAAAAACAACTCAACCGCAGCGTTCAATGCAAGTCATAAAAGCTAGTGGTTTCCTGCCGCTGCCGCTGGCTTCCGAAGAAATACCGAGGCGCCCCTACATGATAGTAGAGGGGGTGGCCTGTGCGCGGTGTGACTGACTGCCTGTGGGACAGGGCCACCTGTGACCAGGATGTCTAGCAAAAAGTCCTGGAATGGCATCACCTGAGGCCTCAGAAGTGGCTGGCTCAAGGATGGGTCCAGACTCCCCTGAAAGCTCACTGGGCAGGAAGAGGCATGTGGGCCGTGTGCCTGGAGCCTAGAAAGAGGCTGGCACCGAGCATGGGCTCCAGCGACACTTTTCCTCTCAGCCCAGGCCTCAGGCCGGTTCCTCCTTGTGGGAAATGGGGGCGAGCTGCTGTGCGGAATTTTCCCCACCGTGGGGTTCCCATTTCCCAGACGGCCACTGGGAATCTAGCACCTCAGAGCTCTTCAAAGCCAGGCCAGCGAGTCCAGATCCAAGTCCCAAGGCCGGTGTTGGGGGTGGGGGGCAGCTCAGGGGGTACCCAACCAAAGGACATCGAGGGCTTCGACTCTGGAGGTTCCTCCTCCAGCCCCCGCTAGCCCGGGACGTAAATGATCCGGAAGAGACCTTCAGCCCCGCTCCATACCGCAAGCTGCAGTGGCCACGGGTGAGCCGCAATCCCTGCGAGCCATAATGTCCCCGGCCACAGCGCCTCCTGCGCTCGCGCTAGGCCACTCGGGCCCGCAGCACCCCTTACCTGTGGCGCCGGGGCCGGCCTCGGCCTCCATGCTCCTGCTCAGCGGGTATAGCCTCTGCCACCCAGACGGCTTCTATCCCTCCCCCATCCCCCACGGTCACCACCTCGGGCTCTCTTGGGGCTGCCCCGCCCCAGCCACCTCCCGGGGGTTTCCCCTTCTCACTCTTTGCCTCCGGGCCACGAGCGCTCTTTATCTTCTCCCCGAGGAGGACCGCGGCCCAGTGGTCTCATTACCAGACCTCGACTCCACAAAGATTACAAAGAACGGTTTTTGCTCCAAAAGAGTATATTATTGTCCTTGAACGACCATATACACACAGGCATACAGCCTCCTCCCCAGTGTCCCAACGATCAGTTGGCTAGGATCCCTTCACTTAGGCCTGTACTGGACAGATTTTTCCACCACGACCCTTCTTTCTATGTGCAAAAATCGTTTGCATTAACCCTTTTCAAAAACTTGGCATGGCTGAAAAATAGCAAAGACATAATAAACAGGCACCTAATTCAGGGCATCCACACGTCTCTTCTGCCCACTTCAGACTTTCCAACAGTCGGGAAACTACTGTGATCACGATTTATCAGATGTTACAAGTGGTGCTCATTTGACAAAGCAGAATTCAATGTCAACATTTTTTTCACCAGTATAATCAGCCTGTTTCAAAATATTGCTTTGGGAGGATGCAGGGGTGAATGATTTCAAATTTCACCTTCCAACCAATTATGGTGAAGACACACCTAAGGTCCCAACGCCCAAAGGGTTGAAGGATGAAGATTTGAGCCCATTAGCTGGCGAAAAGTCCGGGCAATCAAATGGACCCTGCAGGAAGTATCATGCAATAGTAACTGACCCAACACACAATACAATTCCGTGCTGGGTACACTCTAGTCAAGCCAGGATTCTGAACTTCACTCACAAAAAAGAATTTCAGAATAAGTTGGTGTGGCGCAGAGTCATAGTTTATTAGAAGCTTTTAAATGAAGACGTAAGGTTAGTAGAAAGATGGGTGTTTGGGGAAAGGAGTGGAGATAAGACACGTCCAGGTGGGTGTGGGCTTCTCAAAAGAGGTCTCTTAAGTGTCTACACAATACAGCCATGTTTTTAAGTGTCTTTAGTCATAAACTGCCTTCACAATATAGCCATGTGTGATCATGGAGGGCTCTGAAATCACATTATATAGATATGTGTGTTCTGTGTATATATCTGTGTGTGTATGTATGATCATGGAGGGCTCTGAAGTTACATCATATACATATACATATACATACATACATACATACATACATATATATATATATATACATATATATATATAAAATCATGGAGGTCCTCTGAAGTTACATCAACAACTTAACGAGATGGTAATGTGGTCTCAGGTGTCACAGAATTACAACCTATCATGTAGGTCACAAGGGTTGCACAGAAATTAAGGCGAGTGTTCCCAGAAAACTGCAGGTTTACAGCTGGGAGAAAATGATATTCACTTAGTCCTTAATCACAGCTTATTGATATTTTAACATTTCTATTGGAAAATATCTCTATAAAAGGGGACAAGAAAAGATGACAAGTGCAAAGGCCTGAGATGGCAGCAAAGCTCTTTTATAGCCTGCAGCCTTTGGAGAGAGAGTCTTTGATGATCAAGGGTGTTACTCAAGCTATTAGCATGTAGATCCAAAAGTTTCTTAATAGGCACTGTAAGGGCTTGTTACCATTTCCTAAAGATTGTTATTTTATACATTTTATATATAGAAGCTTCAAAATTATATGTCAGCCAGGCCACCGCCAGGCACACACTTTTTATCCCAGCACTGGGAGGCAGAGACTGGAAGATCTCTGTGAGTTCTAGGCCAACCTGGTCTACAGAGCTAGTCCTAGGATAGCCAAGACCACACACACACACACACACACACACACACACACACACACACACACAAACCCAAAAACAAAACAAACCAAACAACAACAAAAAAACCCTGTCTGGAAAAATCAAGTGGGGGTGGGGGGGAGAGGCTGGAACATTCCTTGCATTCCTTGCTTCTGATTCCTATTTCCAAACTCAATCTTGAGTTAGGTTTTTCCATTTTCTGTTTCTTAACTTTGTTTTAAAGGAAACTTTTTTTTTCTTTCTTTCTTTGTTTTAATTTTGAGTTAGGGTTTCTGTAACAGCTTAGGCTATCCAGGCTGGCCTCAAACTCAGAGGTCCACCTGCCTCTGCTTCCCAAGTGAAACAAGACATCCTCATGCATGGGAGGTGAAACACCGGAGGGGAGTTCCTCAAGGCAGAAAGTGAACAACTCCAAATAGCTTCAGGAAGTCCCTGACCAGGGTTACTAGGCCTTTCCCTCGAAGAGTAAAGAAATGGTGAAGACTGCTGAGTCAATCTCAGATAGCCTAGAGGAGTAGAGAGAGACCATAGAAACTGCCTAAAACTGCCTAGACAGCTCAGGCCAACTGAGCCACCCCGAAAGGACACCCTCTCTCCTGCGGGTTGTGTAATGTGCTCCAGGGTTCTGCATTTTGTGAGTTGTCACCTATGCTGGGGTGGGCTTTGGTGATGGGGCTATCTTTATTTCTGCTCTTGTTAGTCACCCCTCACCCATGTTCCTGTAAGTAACTCAATAAACTCATGGATTCGAGCTGGACTTGGCTGGCTGTACTTTGGTCTGTCTTTTGTCCTTTGGTCTGTTACCAGTTACTTATGTGGGATGAGTAGAAGTTTGTTTATACAACACTGTCCTGAGAGAGATGGGTCAGTGTTGTTGGTAAAGGTGCTTTGCAGTAAATCCTGATGACCTAAATTTAATCTCCAGAACCAATATGAAAGTGGAAGGAAGCTGGGCGTTGATGGTCCATGCCTTTAATCCCAGCACTTGGGAGGCAGAGGCAGGCAGATTTCTGTGAGTTCCAGGCCAGCCTGGTCTACAGAGCTAGTTCCAGGATAGGCTACAAAGCAATACAGAGAAACCCTGTCTGGAGAAAAACAAAAAACAAAAACAAAACAAACAAAAAAAAAAAAAAGTGGAAGGAGAGAACTGAATCCCTAAAATTGTCCTCCGACCTTCACACTTGCACCCTGGCCTAGGTACGAATGAATACAATAATAATGTTTTAATTAAAAAGTAAAAAGAGCTGGGTGGTGGTGGCATATGCCTTTAGCCCCATCACTTGGAGGGCAGAGTCAGGCTTATCTCTATGTGTTCAAGGCCAGCCTGGTCTACAAGAGCTAGTTCCAGGACAGCCTCCAAAAACCACAGAGAAACCCTGTCTCGAAGGAAAAAAAAGTAAAAAGGAGGAGCTGAGAGATGGCTCAAAAGTTAAGAGTACTAGCTGTTTTTCCAGAGGTCCCATGTTCAATTCACAGCACCCACATGGCAGGTCACAACTTTCTGTTAACTCCAGTTCCTTGGGACCTGACACCTTCACACCGATGCACATAAAAGAAAGTTAAAATAAATTATAAAAAAAAAGGCATTTTTTATAGTTTGAATTACCTCCTGAAACACACACACACACATATATAAACTTCCGTAATATATATGTATGCTTCTGTTTGCTATTTCTGCATCCACTTCACGTCACCTGAATTGCCATGGCTTAACCAAGTACTTGGATTTCTGAGACATCTAGCCCCAGAGTCAGCAAAGGACACTTTCCTCCAGATAACTTACACATTCCTTGACAAATCTACCCAACAGCTATCACAAAGGCCCCTCCCTTTCACTAAATACCTTATGGTGACTAATTGTTGGTAAACAAAAGTTTTAACTTAGGGCGTATGCTGGGCTCCTATCCAGCCCCTTCTGAGGTCTAACCATGCTCAGAAGTTATCCTAGACCTCCTAAGCAGACAGTCTGATTGGCCACAAATGAGTTGCTGTATTTCCACGTCTTCTTAAAACAGACTGAGCCTCTTTAGAGCCCTGGGCCCTAAGCCAACATAAAAGAAAAATGCCATTTATATCTGTGTCAAGAAGAGGGGCCCTGCAAAGACCTAGCCATGTGTTTGATATGGCATCTGTGTCCCAAGAGGATTCTTAAGTACCATACTAAAGCCTTCATCTGGCCTTACTTATCAACACAGGAACTTCCTCTGTGTTAAGAATACAGCTGTTGAGTCCTTCCCAAGGTATTAGAGAAATTCAACAGAAAGAATCCAGCACCTAAACCAATAGGCCTCACAAGCTCCTGGATTTTAACGAGTAAACAAACTCCTGTTGAAACAGTTGTTACTATTTGGTGAAGGAGATGTACTATTAAAAAAAAAAAAAAAAAAAAAAAAGAGTGATGAAGCAAGGGTTAGTAAAAACAGGGGAAACATGACAGACAAAATCCACAGCTGAATCTTTGACCTTCAGCATGTGGTGGATGAGCCTTCTTTTCTGATGTGAACGAGGAGACTGGCAGGAGTTTGAAAACAGGAAATAACATGAAGGCATGTGAGTCAAGAATCTATTAGACAAGATCAGGTGCACTTGGGCAGCATTCCCAGAGACAAAACCATCCCTGTGTGAATCTGGTACCTCGCAAACATAGAGCAGAACTCTGGGGCTTCCCTAGATGGGTTCAAGCCCACTTTGGAGGGGGTCTTTCCAAATGGGTGCAGAAGTCAGAGCCCACCTCGTTCTGTACAATCAGCCAGCAACTGCAGGCCAAGGCTGGGGAAGGCCAAACCTGAAAAAAGGAATCCATAATTGAGCCAATTCATACCTGGTGAAAATTCGTTGCTATAATTAAAGTAACAGTGTTTGCTCTATTTATTCAGCATGCTTTTCTGCATGAGCCTAACCAAAAAAAAAAAAAAAAAAAAAGTAAAGCAATAGGGTTTTGATTAATATATATATATATATATACATATATATATATATATTCTGTATCACATAATCTTTATTTAATGTATGTGTGTGTTTCAATGCATGCAGATACACAAATATATGTAGGGGTCCATGCAAGTGTGTAAACTTATGTAGAGGTCAGAGGACTACTTTGTGGGTATCATTTTCAAAATTCCCACCCAATTCCTTTGAGTCCATTTTTTTGTTTGGCTTTTGTTTTGGTTTTTTGTTTTGTTTTTGTTTTTTTTTTTTTTTGTTTTTTGTTTTTTGTTTTTTGTTTTTTTGGGATTTTTTTGAGACAGGGTTCCTCTGTGTTGCCTTGGCTGTCCTGAAACTCTATAGACCAGGCTGGCCTCAAACTCACAGAGATCCACCTGCCTCTGCCTCCCAAGTGCTAGGATTAAAGGTAAGGCATAAGCCACCACTGCCTGGCTTTGGCTTTTTTATAGGCTGCAAACTCACCAATTCAGCCAGCCAGGTTGGCCAGGGAGCCCCAGGGATGCTCCTGTCTTCACTTCCCCCGGTGCTGGTGTGACAGGCATGCACCACCATGCTTGGAATTTTTATGTAGTGCTGGGAATTGAACCCAGGTTCTCATACTTCTAGGATGAGCACTTTACTGACTGAGCTATCTTTGCAAACTCCCAAGTAACTTCTTTGGGTTTTTGAACTCTGGCTAGGACAGAATGAGAATGAAGAAAAGACAGACACAAGGACACACAGAAAAGCTGGAATCTGATGGAGCCCGGTGCCCCAGACAAGGAGGCAGGATGTATGGCTTACAGCTGAACAACAAGACTGGTCTAGCTGATGTGGGTAGGAGCAGTCTTTGTAGGGGATCAGCCTTCAGGCTCCTGCCGGGTAGGGGAAGAAAGATATGGTAGGCATTTTCTGTACACACTATCACCATTCACACAGGGACTAGAGGATGCCTTTCCCCTCCCTCTAAGCTTCCCCACAGGAAGGCTTTGCCATCCCTCTCAGCCAAACCGGGTGAAGGTTTTGCCTCTCCCATAGGCTAAGGCATTGCAGTCCTTGACATGGCTGTGTCCTTGTTTGTCACCAGCATACATTCACTCAAGACTTCACTTGCCCTACAGGACAGAGTTGCTACTTATCTGTGAGGTGCACACAGTTGAAGTCTGAAGCAAAAGGTTAGACACAGCCAGGTGCTGGTGGTGCATGCCTTTAATCCCAACACTCAGGAATCGGATCTCTGTGAGTTCAAGGCCAGCCTGATCTACAGAGCGAGTTCCAAGACAGGTTCCAAAGCTACACAGAGAAACTCTATGTCTTGAAAAACAAAAAACAAAAAAAAAAAAAAACAAGCAAACAAAGATAAGACCCTCTCCTCCATTCACTATGTTTCTCTCATGCGTAAAAACATGTGCTAACATTAATTTATAAGTTAGACACAAGAAAATATTATTAACAATAACTAATCAATAATTAATTAATTAGTAAGGAATTAATAACTAAATTGGACAGTTGTAATGCTATGTTGTAATACACTAGCCAATATCATTTCTTAAGTAAGAGCATGAATACAAGTATCAAGATGCTTGTACCGTCCATCTGATAACCAAGAGAGCTTCTGATAAAGGGGAGAGCAGCATATATGAAGTAGATACACTGACATAGTGATAGTTCACATCTTGACAGGACAGAGTTTAACAGTGCAAGATGAACGTATGCACTATTTACAACCAGAATTTTTCATTTAACATTTCCAGGCCATTAGCAACCATGTTTACAAAGAGGTACTACTATAATCTAATTATTCAGTTTACGGAAAATTTGTCTCAGTACTTAATACTTAAGTTTCCCATAAGAGAAATAATTGAATTCTAACAGATTTAACATAGTACAACCCACAGCCCCCATCCAGCCCCCCCAACTATTTTTGTATACATCTTAAGACCCAAAAATAGTTTCTACACTTGTCAATAGTTTAAAAATATCAAAAGAAAAGTATTTCATGACACCATGCTAATATTATAGGAAATTTAAATTCGGCATCTATAATCACTGGAGCAGGGCCAGAGCTGGTTTAGCACATGCCCACTGCAGCAGAGAAAACTGAAAACTGAAGAATTTACCTGAAGCCTCGTGCCACATCAAGCTAGAGGCACTTCTTACCCAACCCTTTATAGAAACTTTAGAGCTGTCCCCCTGCCCCTCCCCCCAAGCCTCGGGGTACAAGGGAGGAGTGTGAGAATGGCTCTCAAATATGAAGTGAGTATTTTGGAGAATCAGTCAGTGCTTTGACAAGAAGCAGTTCGACTATGGGCTGGGTGACTGACAACAGAGATAAGGAGTGGACCTGGGAGCAGGGGAGGACTACCCTGACATTGGCTACTTGATGATGGATTTCTTTCCCCACCCATGCTGGAATTTGATCAGTTTGATGAAATTTCATTGATGCTAACTAAACGCACGACCAGTGTATGTCATATCGAAAGAGCTATTTGGCTCAAAGACAATAAACAGCCCTTGAATCTTTTTCTCTTCCTTAAGCAGGAAGTCACCACTCAACAGTAAGGAATTTAAAACAAATCCCACAAAGCTTCATGTTTGCTTTAAAAACGTGAAATATTTGTAGTCTGGGGATATTGTCATCTTGGCTGTCCCCCACTGTGAGAACACATGGCTTGCTTTCCGGTTCAGTAAGAGGGTCACACCTTGCCCTCCAGTCAAACATAATTACAATTCCCTTTGGGGAACATCTTATAAGGAAGATTATCATACTTTCTGTTAAATCAAACATCTCCCTCATTGCCTTACGGATTCTCGGGCTTACTGTATTTCATCAGCCTAAAGGCGATGCTTGACATCAGCAGTCGTTAGAGACCATTTGTTTTTACAGTGGAAGAAGGAATGATAAGAGCAGGTCCAGACCTGGAAATCCAGGCCTCTCTGAGCTGTTTTCCTCTTAGGGAAAGATGATGGGTTTTTGTTGTTGTTTGTTTCCAAGTCAGGAGGAATACAGTAGTAGACATGTCATTGTGACTTGCTAAAACATTGTATATCAGTTAGGGATTTTTAATAACCTCATTTCAGAGTCAGATAAAACATTAGGGCAGGAGGAGAAGAGTAAATGAATTATCGGCAAGTGAAAAATTCCTTGATGCATTCCAGTTTAAGGTAAAATACAAATGAGTTGTGTCAAATCCAAAAACAAAGAAACAAGCAAAAGCTAATGCCACCCCAGCATGGTAGCAGGTACCTGTGATCCCAACTTTTTTGAGAAGTGGAGAACAGATGTCACGGGAGTCCCCAAGGTTCTGGGCTAGCTTGTGCAACACATCAAGACCCTTTGTAAATAACAATGATAGAGATTACAGCTTCCTTATCAAGAGAAGCAGTGTTCACAACCAGTAATTGCAGCTAAGGGCAATGCTCTTTCCAAGCATAGTAAGACTTGATGTGTTTGTTTGTTTTCAGAGATTGGGTTTCTCTGTGTAGCACTGGTTATTCTGGAACTTACGTTGTAGCCCAGAGTGGCCTCAGACTCAAAGACCCACCTGCCTCTGCCTCTCCAGTGCTTGAAATATAAGGCATGCACCACCAAGCTCAGCTCCTTGGTGACACGTGACCTCATCACTACCAGCAGCTGCTTTTAACAACAGGGACATTTTGTCAGCTGCTTTAACTGTGCCTGGAAAACACATCTCCTAATAGAAATATGTAAAGGCCACCTGTTGTAATTTTAAAAAGCTCCGCTGGAGAGCTTGTGTGGAGGGTTTTTTTTGGGGGGAGGGGTGAATGGGAAAAGGGGGAAAGGGAAGTCGGTCTCTGGGGAAGGGGGGTTAAAGGAGGGGGAGACAGGAAGTGGGCAAGGGCCTTTTTAGAAGGCAATATAGCGAATGTGCACAGGTGGTGCTCTTAGTGGTTGCAGCTGAAGACACATCCAGTCAGAACCCCAAGGATGGGCCAGTACCAATGCCTGAATACTAACACCAACCAACCAGGGAAGGACACCTCAGTAGAGAGGAGTCGGACAATGTCTACAAAAACCCACAGGAGTAGGAGAAAACTACAATCCCCACCCCCAACCCTACCCCAGCCAAGGCCCAGGACAAAACACTCTGAGTTACTCTATAACCTGGTTGGCCTTATCGGACTGGTAGGAAACTGGCTGAAACAAATGGTCGATTTCCAACCTGTCCTTAGTAACAAGAAGCTAGGGCCCCACCTCCAGGGGCCAATTAAAAGGAAGGTCTCACTGAAGGCTTGAGCAGGGATCCCAATTATCATGATATACTTTAAAAATAAATAAAAAATTCAAAAAAAAAAAAAAAGGAAGGAAGGAAGAGAAAGAAAGAGGGGGAAAAGAAAGAAAAGAAAAAAGAAATCAGGGCCAATTAATTAGTTTCAGCTACTGGGTCTCACAAGATCACCCAGGGCACAGGGAACTTTCCGGAAGCTGTAGGGTGCGGCGCTAGCACTCTACTGGCTCCTGGGCCTCACCCAGATGAGGAAAGAGAAGTATGTGTTGTTTCTATATTACACATCCTTTTAAAAAGAGTGTTTTCCATTAAAAAAAAATGTTAATAGTTTTGAAAGACACGCTGCATAACTGGCCCACGAACGTTAGGTTTCTTGTTATTATATCGCTAACAAATTTTAAAAGAGCCGAGATGCATCTGGCACGCAGAAAAATGCCAAGTCTGTGGGTGACATCGGGTGGCACTTTTGCCAGGGAGCACAGTAGGAAACACTTCACAGACAGAATGAAACAGTGAAGCCAGCAGACATCAGCCAGCTGGTGAGCCCCTGTCGCTCCAGGCTGATGCAGCTGGGGACATGCGTGGGAAGCCGCGTGCTCCATACGTGCTCCATACATGCGGGCGGGGGTGAGCCCCAAGCCATGCAAGAAAACCCAGGCGCAGAGATTGACAGTGGGCCCACGGGGTCTAGGCAGCAGGTGCTTGCGACCAACGCCTACAGTCAGCTTCTAGTGTTTTTTGGGTGTTTGTTCGCTTGTTTAAATGTTTTGCCGAATTCAAGATTACACTTTCCAAGCACCTGCAACTACTCTGGGGAAGCAGGGGTTTCTACCCAGCAGGGGTGGGGGTGGAGAGTGGGGATCAAGGGAGCGGTAAACAACAGAGAGAGTGGGCGGCTGCCCTAGTTTGAGCTATTTTAGTCGTGGGTCCTAGTACCCGCACAGTCTTGGGACAGTTGGTCACTACAGGGTGTAGCACCTTGATGATGTATATCCCACTGAACCACCTAAGCTGAGTCAAGTTCTGGCGGAGCTGTGTTGCGTCCAGCGTTCAAAGACGGCCAAATCTGCTCCCGAGGGCGTGGCCTTGCCACACTCCCCACGTGGTTCTCGAGTTTCCCCTCTCTGACTGTGGCAGGTCCCAGCCCCCACCAGCCTAGCTCAGCCTGGACTCATGGATTTGCAGTCCGCTGTGTGGTGGTGACCGGTAAACCCACTTTTCCTTGCGTAGCGGGTGGCTGCTGCTTTCTGGCGGCAATTGAAATGCACACCACTTGCTCGATACCGCTTGTAAACAGCTCTCCCCGGGGATCATGAGTGGCAACTGGTTGGTGGTGGTAGGAATTCCAGATGGAATCTGACTTCCTGCTCTGCCCTATTAAAAAACACAGGCTTTCCTGCCTCTGAGCCCCTATGCCACAAATAACTCGAGTGGCATGCACGGAGGTGCCCATTTGTTCCTTCAGCTCGATGGGGAGGAGCCCAGGCTGTCACCTGCTGTCCCTAAGCCTAGGACCCAGGGAAAAGGGTAGAGTTGCAGGCTCAACACAGATCCTCACCAGGCTCACACTGTCCTTCTGCTATGACCATGCCTTGATGGAATCTGCAGTACTCACCCCCAAGGTGCTATGGGAACACTGAACTAACCAACACACACACACACACACACACACACACACACACACACACACACACACAGCTTGATGCCTTTGAACCCCCAAAGCTCAGCCTGGAAATAATAGTGGCTGCTCTACCCTCTGCCTCAGCAGCACATCTGAAGTCACCCCAGCCACATGCACCTTGTCATTGTCACAGCTGGTCCCTAAGGGGCTTGCTCTTTCCTCACAACGCTCTTATTTTTAGCCAGACACCAACGTGATTTATTTATTTTTAGTTAGAGACATTTGGCACATTTCAAAATTACTCAACTTGAATTTCATAAAGGGAACATAAAGGACTCCTGTCTCCTGTCTTAATTGAAAGCTATTTCGGACAGTAATTCGTACGATCAACCTTACCCAGAGAGAGAAGAAAAATCCTTTCCAAACACTTTTCTCCCCTTGTACGTTCATGTTCGTACTCTGGGGTCCAAGATTGAATGGTTCAAATTACACTGGGCTTCTTTAGGAAACTACCCCTACTCTCTGCAAAAGCTGTGACTGTCTCGAATGAAATATGAGGATGGAAACGTGCTACCCCTCTTGGACTCTTACCCTGCATTCCTCCTATAGCCTGCAGTCTGCCTGCAAGTGGCAGGCACTCAGGCGCCATTGGGAAATGCCCACTTGATTCCAGAGTGTGGCCTGCCTTTATTAGCCATGCTTAGAGCTGCTGAGGGCAGGCCCTGCATTTAACTGGATCTGCCTGCGGAGTATGTAAACTGTGTCTTGACAACTGGCATTTAAACAGGTGTTGGAAATGCAAGGACTCCCAGCACACACTCTCAAGGTCAGGGTATTGGGGGCACCAACTGTAAAATGGGAGACCAGGTGGGCCTACACCCTGTCCAAGGTCCTCCTGATAGAACCAGATTTCGCTGGATGATTCCCCCACTCCACTCTAAGGGAGTCTTCATGGTGAGGCTTGGCCCAGCAAAACAGGACCTGCTAATGAAGGATAAAAAAGTGAAGTTAAAGAACCCCCCCCCCACTTGAAATGAAGGACAGACTAACCTGGAAAGCTAACCCAGACCAATATCTGTTCCTTGGAATTTGCTAACTTCCCCTCACAAGGCCGTGAGATAACAAGATACCAAGAATTCACACTGCCCCTCCTTTCTTGTGAGTCAGCAGGTGGTGAATAGGGTCCTTAAGAAACAGATATAACTGTACCTCCGGTTTGCCCAGACAAGATTAATTAGCACACCCTGAGGCCCTAAGGTCTGTTGACCCTAATAGTGAGACTGTCCGGCCTCAAAGGGTCACACACTCAATGGACAGAGGGTCCCACCCCCTCCCTAAGCTTGTGGGTTTTGCCTTTAAAAACACCTGTGCCCCGGGGAATGGGGCTTCTCTCTAGCCTGTGTGCTAAGGGAGCCTGTTTGCACAAACGATTCCTGTTCATTAAAGCCTTTTGCGTGTTGCAGCAACTGGACTGGACATTGAGTTCTTGGGGGTACCGACCGAAACTGGAAGACCCTCATTCTAAGGGTCTTACATTAACCTTACCCTCTGAGTTCTTTTTCCCCAACTTAAATGAGATGTAGTTTTTGCAAAGCTGAGTTTGGCTCTACAGAGCATTATGTGTGAGTTGACTGGTTTTTACTAGCCTAGGAGAAAGCGGGCATCTCAATATTTTTTACTTAATCTCAACATTTTATACGCCGCCCCTTATGGCTGCAGGTTCCCATGGCAGCTGCAAGACCGTGTCCTCTCAGTTAAAGCCAGCTGGTGCCCCTGGGCTGGTGGGACATTCCCTTGAAAAGCTTTCTGTCCCCTGAGGTTGTTCTCCCTGTGAGGCAATCCTGTTGGTCCCTCAGGACCCATACACTCAGCAGTTGCCGGGCACAGCTGGGCCCTCTCCAGTACTGTCGTCTACTCTGGAAGTCCTTGAATGCGGGGACTTGATGTAGAGCCCTGACCTTTCAAGGTCTCGAATTTGGGGGAATTGAGACTTATGCTAAGAGAGTCAGGGGAGGAACTCAAACCTCACTCATACTCCAAATAAAACAATGCCAACCCTACCTGCAGCCCAACCTGAGATGAGTGTTCCCCTTTGTGACATGCCAGACTGACAGACTAGTCTCCCGTGATAGGAGGTCACACATCTTTCATTTCAGAAGTATTATAGAGCAAGAGGAAATTGTGAAGGAATATACAGAGAACTCCTTACATCTTTCCCTCCAGTCACCTGATCCTGAAGGTGGAGAGGGGGAGGAGTGTGAGGAGTGTGTCTCAAACACACTCGCAAACAGCCCTATACAAGTTCAGCCGGTGTAGCTTCTTGGAATGTCCCCCACAAGCAAGTTGTATAAACTTGGCCATTACTGTAAACTCCTCATGCTAATCTTTCATAGCTCCTCCTGGCTCCTTCTCCCATTCTAATACTAGGACTGTGTTCCAGATTCATTTCACCGTGCTAAAATATCCAGACCAAAACAAACAAACTCGCAACCAACTGCTTAGAGGGTAAAGGAGTTTACTTAAACTTACAATTCCAGGTCACAGTCCATCATCGTGGGGAAGGCAGTGCAGGAACCTCAGAAGCTGGTCACGGCACATCTGCCTTCAAAAGCAGAGAAGTGTGTATGCTTGCTCTCCGGCTCACCTTGATTGCTCCTTCTTGTATAGCTCGGGACCCACTGCCTAGGGAATGATGCTGCCAGCAGCAAGCTGGGTCTCCCCACACCACTTAACCAGCCAATCCCCATCAGCCATGCCAACAAGCCAGCCCAGTGTAGACAATCCTTCACTGAGGCTTTCGCAGAGATTCTAGGTTATATCAGGTTGACAAACAAGAGTTAGTTTTCATGATGGTCATGTTGTTGTAAAAGAGTGACAGGAATCATAGATGGAGGAGACATTTATTTTAGCTCTTGTCAGAAACTTCAGCTGGGAAGTGGAGGTGCACACCTTTAATCCCCAGTACTTAGGAGGCAGAGGCACCGCACCCGCCAGAGTACCGAGCTTGGTGGAGGTGTCCAGATTGAAACACTTAACAGACCACCACAAGAAGTGAAGAAGCTGCTGCCCTTTATTACAGAGAGTAATGGGCTTATATACCCATGCCAGGGGACGAGGAAGTCATTACCACCCACACCTGGGGTCAAGGTATGGGTACTGTGTACCCGGAAGTTCTGAAAACAACCTTGTTTGCATGGAAGTTCTACAGCTGGGTGGGGGGGAAGAGAGCTGTAAGGGACAAGTAGTTAAATTTCCCAACACAGAGGCAGTTGGATCTCTGTGAGTTCGAGGCCAGCCTGGTTTACAAATTGACACAGAGAAAAACCCTGTCTTGGGAAAAAAAAAAAAAAAAAAAAAAACCTTCAGCCAAGCATGGCTAGCAGAGGAGAAGGCTGTTTCTCATGTTTGATGGACAGGGAGCAGAAGGGAAGAGTGACATTGGCACAGGCACAAAGCACACCAGTTGGAAGAACAGGTGAGTGACTCACCTTCCAGCTGAGCCTGCCCAAACTCCAGATCCTAAATCCCAGGACATCCTGTGCCTCTCCCCCTCTGGTGGAACTCCACTGCTCTGGTGCAGCAGCCTGCAAGCAGGTAAGAGACCAGGCTGTGCCACCACCCCTGCCACCCACTGGACTCTGTCCCCCCAAGACACACCCCGCCACCCCATGCACCTGAAGCAGAGCTCAGCATGGGAGCATGTAAGCATTTCTCTCTGCTCTTTGACTGTGGATGCGTGCACCTGAGCCATGTATGTTTGGGTGCCTGCACAGGTCAGAAGAGGGCAACAGATCTGGAGCTGGAGTTACAGATACCTACCGAGGCTCCATACATGGAGGCTGGGAACTGAACTCAAAGCCTCTGGAAGAGCAGCATGGTGGCTCAGCTTCATTATCACCGTGATACACCTGAAAAGAGGGACCCTCAAGTGAAGTGCCTCCATCAGATTCACCTGCGTGCATATCTGGGGCAGTCTTGGGATTGCTAATTGATAAAAGAGAGCCTGGCCTGCTATTGGTAGTGTCACTCTGAGCACATGGTCCTAGATTATATACACAAGCCAGTAAGCAGCATCATTTGTGGTCCCTGCCTCCAGGTTCCTCCCTAATGCCTGCCTCCTTGCTTCCCTTGATGATAGGTAATAACTTATAAACCAAATCAGCCCTATCTTCCCAAGTTGCTTTTAGCAGTGCTTATTACAGCAATTGCAAACTTGGACCAACAGGAAGCTTTTGGGTTTTTTTGTTTGTTTCTGGAGACAGGGTTTCTTTGTGTAGCCCTGGCTGTCCTGGAACTCACACTGTAGACCAAGCTGGCCTTGAACTCATAGAGATCCACCTGCCTCTGCCTCAAGTGCTGGGATTAAAGGCATTTGTCACCATTGCCTGGCTTCCAGGAAGCACTCAACCTCTGAGGCATCTCTCCAGCAACCACATGCTCCCTTTTCTTTTGGAC
Source organism: Phodopus roborovskii (assembly GCF_943737965.1). Lineage (NCBI taxonomy): Eukaryota > Metazoa > Chordata > Mammalia > Rodentia > Cricetidae > Phodopus > Phodopus roborovskii. The sequence goes on along the minus strand of NW_026126623.1, from coordinate 1,397,433 downwards.
TCCAGAAGCATCCAGATGAGCAAGGTTGCAGGCGTTCTCTGGGGCCTGCAGAACTTGTCACTGGGTGGTACTGGCTGGCTTGGGCAAACCTCTGGGTATCTTTGGTTTCAAGTTTTGGGGCCTTCCGGCACCACCTGGTAAATTCCAGCTGGGAAGCCATAATGGTAAGCCTGCCCCAGGCCAAGCTAGCTCCTTCCTTTTGTGGCTGTTGAGAAACTCCAGGCATGGGACTCCCTGTAACCAGTGTCACCTTGGAGGGAAGACACCCAGGAAGAAAGGTTTGTCTTTGGCCCTTGCATGGTGACTTGCACTCAGGCAATTCTCCTATTTGTGCAGTAAAGAAAGGTGGCTAAGGGTCACTCCTAGGTGGATAGGGAAGGCCCAGTGTAGGCTTTCCTTCACCTAGAACTAAGTTCTTGTCCTCTTGTCTGGATTGTGGGGCCTGGCAAAAGCCATCTTCACCAGCTTGAGCCCTCACTCATGTGTGAGGAGTGAGAACGCTTAGTAGCCGGGCTTCGAGAGGACCTAGACAAGAGTGCATGGCAGCGTTGTACATGCTGTCCTGTGTGAGCATGGTGTGGAGCACAGGACGAGCACTTCCTAAATGGTTGTCAACCTATTGTCAACAGCACGGCTGCTTTCAGGGATGTGCCTGACTCTGACTGCCCACTGTCCACAAGGAGGCCCAGTGTTCCTGACCTGCCAGGCCTCCCCAGGCGATTGTCTACCATCGGTCCTCACATGGGTGTCACTTAGAGACTCTAGATGCTGACTGCTTGGTCACACTTGGCTTTCAATTTCACACCCCTGTTGGATCAAGCCAAATGTGGGGGCTGGAGTCTATCCTCAGGGTTTCCCAGCCAAGCTGAAAATGCAACAAAGCAGCTAGTGTCGTGCACCCAAGGCAGCCACGGCATTGATTTTGTGGTCTGTCAACACACATCAGGCAGGAGACTCTTGACCCTTGAGTTAGCATTTGGTTTTCCAGTCACAGATAAGCTCAGAGAACCTTGGGCTTACTGCCAAGCCTTGTGTGGCAGGCAAGGTAACAGAGAGGCCAGCTCCTGGCTTTCTGTAGCTAGTCCCTGGTCAGCAGGACATTTGCCAAGTCCTCAGAGGGCCCCGGCCCTTCTGTTTCATGCTGCAGTCGTGAACAATGCAAAAGAGGCAGGGTACTTCCAGTTCATTGCCCAGGTCCCACACTTGCAAGTAGCAAGAGGCAAGCAAGCTGCCCAACTTTACAGGGCCTCAGTTTGCCCCTTCTGATATATAATTGATTTCTATACACAAGGACATGGCGATGGTTAAGGAAGTCACTTAAAGTCCCAAGGACAGGTTGGCATGATGATGGAGCTCACAGATAGTCTGTTACCACAAGAAGGCATTTCTGTCAGACAGGTTCATAGCATGGACACATGGGATGAGAAGGGCAGATCACGAAGTTGGAGGGTAGAGAGGATTACAAGGGAGGCCCAGGGCTCATTAAGGTTAGTGAGCCAGAGTAGAAAGAGACACAGGCAGGGAACTCCAGGAAGTGGCTGTAGAGTCTGAGGGGCAAGCTTCTGTATATAGCCAGACATGCAGAAATCCAAGGATAGCTCTGAGAAGCACTCACATGCACGAGTGCATGTATACACACACACACACACACACACACACACACACACACACACAAGAAGTCAGCATACACAGGAAAGGCTGGTAAGGTCAAGTTGTGTGTTGATAGTTGGGGACTTAGTTGGTAGAACACTTGCCTAGCATGCATACAGGCCTGGGTGCCATCCCCAGCACTACATAAAGTCAGATGTGGCAGCCTATACCTGTATTCCCAGTATTGGGGAAGTAGAGGCAGTAGGATCCAAAGTTCAATTCAAGGTTATCTTCATATATGCGCTGAGTATGAGGCCAGCTTGGCCTATATATGGCCCTATCTCAAAAAGAAAAAGAAAAAAATTGTAAGCAGTAAGCAGCTAGAGATTCCATCTAGGCTCCACCTTAAGCCAGACCATTGTAAAAGATCCTGGGCCAAAAGTTCTGACTGCTGTAGTTTCTTGTGAGGATTTAAAATTCAAACTTCTTGGGCCAGGCATTGTGGCACACACCTTCAATCCCAGCACTCAGGAGGCAGAGGCAGGCAGATTACTGTGAGGACTACGCAGAGAACCCCTGTCTCAAAACAAACAAACAAACAAACAAAAAACCAAACACATAAAAATAATAAAATAGCTGTAACTCAAACTTCTTTTAAAGGACTATGAACTATCAGTTTCCAGCCTAAGATCACTAGATACACAAGGAAACAAACTACCATGTGGGAAAATCAATAGAAGCAGGTTTAAAAAAAAAAAAAAAAAAAAAAAAAAAAAAAAAAAAACAGAACTATAGGCAAACATTTTAAAACAGAGTCATAGAAATAACAAGAGACCATCCAAAAAAATCAGGTAAATTGGAAATGAGTGACAGCAGTCAGATAAATAAGAAATGTAGTTGCTAGTATAAAACAACTGACTTCAATGACAGGTTAGAAATGTGATAAGAAGAGATACCAGTCACGAAAGACTGTGTAACATTTGACTGCACTATATCAAAGTCCTGATCGAGCAAATATGCTGAGAGAAAAAAGTAGATTATTGGTTGGCTGGGGTGGGAGGACACTAAGGAGATGACAGATGGATATGAATTTTCTTTTTAAAAAATTACATTTATTTGTGTGATGAAGTGGGTGTGTATGTTCTCTCTCTCTCTGTGTGTGTGTGTGTGTGTGTGTGTGTGTGTGCGCCAAGGTTTGCCTGTTTGACTGTGAGGGTTAGAGGACATCATGTAGGCGTTAGTTCTCTCCTTCCCCTGAGTGAGTCCTAGGGATGAAACCCTAGGCTTCCCCACTGAGCCTTCAGTTCTGACACTGACTGTATTGATGGTTGGTTATATAACTCTCAGTGGAAATGGTTATATCACTCTGAGGATACTGAAAGATATGGAATTATAAAATTTAAATAGGTTGAATACATTGTATGTGAATAATTGATCTCATGGGAGGTGGATGATAGAGACATAGATGATAAACTTTACCTACTTAAACACATCCGTAGCAGTCCAGAAGCAGATAAAGGAAAAGTGAGTAAACTAGAATATACACATGAAGAGATTACTCAAAGGACAACATAAAAATGGACAAGGAAGTGTAAGGGAGATATTGAAAAGAATAATGAAATTTCTGTTTAATTGGAATTCCAGAAGAAGAGAACAATGAGAATGGAAGAAAACAATATTCAGAGACACAGTGGTAAAGAATATCCCAGACCTGATGAAATACTTGAATCCACAGAGATAAGAACAAAGAAAATCGACACCTAAACATATCATAGTGAAAATGCAGACTGCAAAAGACTAAGTAAGACTGTAAGGAGCTGAAAGGAGATGGTTCGCTTACAGAAATGCATACTCTAACTAGACCAAGGCTGATTTTCTCAAAAATAGCAACACAAGCTCAAAAGCAGTAGAGTAGTGATCTACAAAGTGCTGAAACTACAACTGCCAAGCAGAAATCATGTGTCTAGAAAAATCATTCTTCAAAACTATGGCTGAAGTAATGACATTTTCATTAAAACAAGGGCAAGGTTTGCTCTCAGAAGGGCAACACAAAGGAACTATATAAAGAACGTTTCTCAGAAGGAAAGAAAATCATCCGAGAAAGATGGCATGAAACACACAGAGGGAGTGATGTGTCTTGAGGGTAAAAATCTATACCAGTATTTTTTGTATCAAATAACAATAATGGTTCATAATTCCAGGCTTACCAAAATGACAGAACTAATATGCATGACAGTGAAGGGTTGATGAGAGATGCCATTCTGTAAATATGTTTCTCATACTGGTTAATGAATAAAGCACTGTTGGCCAATAGGAAAGCAAGACAGGTGGGACTAGGAGACAAGGAGGAAAGAAGAAGTAGTAAGGAGGAGTCAAGACGGAGAGACTGGGGAGACCAGACACCCGCCCCATTCCCCGGTAAGATGAAACCACATGGAAATACTTAGATTAACAGAAATGGGTTAATACTTAAGACAGAGCTAGCCAATAAGAAACTAGTACCTGACCAACAGAATTATATCAAATACAGAGTCTCGGTGTATTAATTGGGGCAGGCACAGTGGTGGGCAGAAAAACATTACTCCTTACAAAGGGTAGTCTTTGCTCCACTACCTCTCCCCATCATGGGTGGCCTTCTACCAGAAACTTGTACCCACCATCTCCTCAGTGACAGCTACTGGAGCAGAGTCTGCTAATCTTGCTTCTAATAAGACCCAAGGATGGTGACTACAGCAGAAACCTCGTCAACAGCTGACAATACACTCTCCATGACATCTGTAAAGAGAGGTTCCCGGGAGGGAGGGAGAGGAAACTGGGATAGATATGTAAAATAAGAAAAAATAAAATTAAAAAATAAAAGTAAAAAAATAAAAAAGAGAGAGATTCCCAAGGTTAACTGGGTTTTGCTCAGCTCCTGGTACCTCAGTTAGCCTTTCTTGTTGGCCCTTGACTATGGCTCATGCTTCTCTTCTCCCTTTTTTCTCCTGGACAGAGTTGGTTGTTGTGACCTCTTTGCTATCAATGTACAGGGTTGTTTTCTCTCCATCCATGGGTTATTTTTCTCCCCGTGGGTTATCCTGTGTCTTTTCTAACATGCAGCGGATTCCATTTTGGTTTGTCAACTTTCTGTGTGGTTTTCAATAGCCACTGAAAGTGCTGGCCAATAGCCAGCATTGTCCACAGTAGGAATACTCATCTAAGCGACCATAGGAGGGTAAAGGACTGACCTACTTCGTATACATAACATACACCGACTGTTGTGAAGATATAGAAACAGGATAAGATAACCTAAACAATCTGACTCTGTATAAGCAATTACAAAAACACTTTCTGTAATGACCAGTATCATGTATATTCGTCCTGTAGAGAGCCTGGCCTGGAGCATGAGTCAACTGGGAATAGAAGTGATTGTCATTCTTTCTATCCTCTTACATTCTTCCAGTAAACTTAAAGCTTGTTGATTCATGTACATTCCCAAGCCATGTTTAACTATGTGTACAAAGCACCGTGAATGAGAATGCACGGGTTACAGGTGGGAAAGAAAGGAATAATTATTTCCACACTTGAGCATCTTACCTCCAAGAATAAGATGAGCTATTAACAAACCATAATGCAAAGGATATTTGTTGTTGTTATGGCCATTCATAAATGAGAGAAGAATGTTGAAAGGAAAAGGAGAGGCAGGAAAATAACATGAAGGCTAAAAGTTCACAGTGAAAAACATTTTCTGCAAAGTTCCCAAGAGTGTGACCTAGTGCTGTTGACTAGCAGTATGAGCCCAAGTGTTCAACGCTGAACCATCTGTGATGGGCTCTCTCTCTTCTACAAGCCCAAGGTTTCTGCAGTAATGTCTATAGCAACTGTGTCATCATTGCTCATAATCCTCTGGTTTCTAGGTGTGGTGATTTGAATAAGATTGGCCTCCATAGACTCATATTTGGATGCTTAGGGAGTGGCATTAGGAGGTGTGGTTTAATGGAGGATATGTCAGTGGGGATGAGATAAGTAAGATAGAAATTGGTACCAATGACTGGGGTATTGCTGTGCAAGTCCTGGCTAAGTTTCTTGTTGGTAGAATGTGGACTTTGGGACTTTGGGTTAGGAGAGTAGTTGAGTGCTTCCATACTAGTAGGAACATGGAAGACAGTGGTGGTGAGGATGATTTGAACTGTGGCAACTTGGATCAAGAGGATTCAGAGGAAAAGGATGTACAAAGCCTAGTTTAACAAAGTATGTAGCTACATTCTGCTCTTGTCTAAAAAAAAAAAAAAAAAAAAAAATCTACCTGAAGCTAAATTGAAGAGTTATGGCTTAACATCTTTGGCAGGGGAGATTTCCAGGTAGCCTAACATTGACTGTGTTGCTTAATCATATCTGTAATAATAATAATAAAAAAGGGACAAGCTAAACAAGGGAAAATACAGAATGTGTAGTTTGAGGAGAAAAGGAGCACTGAGAAGTATAATGAGTCAAGTCCACTGCTCAGGGAAATAAACAGATTAAAGAAATCCTGATGCTAAATGGAATAAAGGGAGGGTGACAATAGGACAAGACCCCACCCAGCTGATATTCCAGCCTGTGGAAAGGAATTAAAGAAAAGTTTAGGGCCTGGTATGATAATGCACTGTCTTTAATCTCAGCTTTTGGGAGGCAGAGGCAGGTAAATTTCTGGGTTTGAGGACAGCCTGGTCTACAGCTTATGTTCTAGGGCAGCCAAGCTTAGGCAGGAAAGGAAACCCTGAAAATCAGAAAGCTGGTGAAACTTTGGCTACACAGTTTGGCTTCAGAGTCAAGGATACAAGAATGGAGTTGTAGTAACTCCCTCTGTGACTAGGGAATGCTACAGAAGCCAGGTGTGTGGCAGGGATGTCTCTGCATGGAGGCCCAGAGAGACCATTGTGTGAGGGTGTGAAGATGAAGCCTAGATTGCCTTGCAGACCCCAAGATGCTGGAGATGTCAGGGTCATGGGATACCTGCTGAGGAGAGCTACTAACAGGCAATGGAACCAGCTCAAGAGAAAGAAATGTGCTGCAGTCAACAAAGCTGAAAGGAGTTAGAGATCTGAAGAGCACTTTGACATCAGATTTAGAGATGCAGAGTTTAGAGTTTGCCCAGCTGGTTTTGGTCTTGCTTTGGTCTAGCATTTCCTCACTGTGTTCCATTTCCTTCCTTTTGGAATGGTAATGTATATCCTGTGCCATTATATGTTGGAAGTATGTGGTATGCTTTTTTAATTTTGATTTCATAGGGCATTATAGTTAAGAGATTGCCATGAGTCTCAGAGTGGACTTTGAACTTTTAAACAGGGTTGAGACTGATAGACTATGGAAACTTTTGAAGTTGAACTGAATCCATTTCTGCATGATGATAAGCTTATGGGGGGGGGAATCAGGGAGTAGAATGTGGTGGTTTGATTAAGAATGGCCCTCATAGCTCATCCTTGAATGCTTAGGGAGTGGCATTAGGAGTGTTGCCTTGTTGGAGTAGGCATGGCCTTATTAGAGGAAGTGGCACTGGGGGTGAATCAGGCCCAGTGGCTCTCTGTCTTCCTGCTGCCTGCCAATCCAGATGTGGAACTCCCAGCTCCTTCTCCAGTACCATGTCTACCTGTGTGCCACCATGTTTCCTGCCCTGATGATAATGGACCAAAACTCTGAACTGTAAGCCAGCCCCAGTTAAATGCTTTCCTTTATAAGAGGTGCCATGGTCATGGTGTCTCATCAAAGCAATAGAAATCTTAACTAAAATACTAAGTTTGGAGCTAGAAACACCTCAGATTCAGAACACTTTTCTAGAAGCACCTGAACCCAGAAAGACAGCCAGTAAAACAGCAGATCTCAAACTGTGGGTCACCATTCCTTTGGGAGCACAAATCCGATATTTACATCATGATCCACAACAGTAGCAAAATGACAGTTACGCAGTAGCAAAGAAAATAATTTCATGGTTGGTGGTCACCACAACAGCAGGAACTATATTAAAGGGCTACAGCATTAGGAACATTGAGAACAACTTCAGTAAAAGAAGGATTTTGTAAAACATGTCTTAGATCCATTGTGCCAAAGCACAATATGACGGCATTTAAAATAAACATAGCCCAATGGGTAGTAGTGGTGCATGCCTTTAATCCCAGCATTCAGGAGACAAAAGCAGGCAGATCTCTGTAAGTTTGAGGCCAGCCTAGTCTACAGAGAAAGTTCTAGGACAGCTAGAGCTGTTACAGAGAGAAACCTGGTCTCAAAAAAAAAAAAAAAAAAACAAAAATAAGTGTATCTCCAAAGTACCCAAAAGTTTAGGGCTTTTACTAATTTTGATAAGTTTGCTATATGGAGAATTTCTCTTTATCCCCAGAGATGAAGTGGTCTGCCTGCATGTCTGTGTCCTCACATGTGTCTAGTGCACAAGAAGCTCAGAAGGAGGTGACACGTCCCGCAGAACTGGAGTTACAGATGGTTGTGAACAGTGGGTGCTAGGCATCAAACCCAGGTCCTCTGGGAAAGCAGCCAGTGCTCTTAGCCATCTCTCTAGCCCATTCCATCCTGTTTTGCACAACAGCAATAATAAACAGAGTAACAAGGCAGTTAATCAGTACAGTAACATCCTAAATCCATTTCCATACCAACCAAACAGAGTAAGATGACATATCTTTCAAAATGCCACTAGCACCTGTCAGCTCCTCCCTGTGGGTCCTCCTAAACTCCATCCACTTTAGTCTGGAGAAAATCAGGGTCCTCAACTCACTCCAGAGTGTCAAGACAGAGCAACCTCTCTTGGCTTGTTTTGTTTGTTTTTAATACACTTTTAATTTTACTGGGGAGATGGTTCAATCCCACAATCACGTTAGTGCTTGCTGTGCAATCATGAGGGCCCAGGTTCAATTACAAAAAACCCATATGAAAAGCTGGGCATACCAATATGCACGTAAAGTATCAATGCTGGAGATGCAGAGATGGGAGGATTGTTGGCTACCCAGACTAGTGGGGTCAGCGGGTTCCACGTTCAGTGAGAGACTCTGTGTCAAATAATGTGGCTATTTATAGAAGACATCTATCTGTTAGAGACCTCCGTCCTCCAAGTGCACTCGTACACACATGCTGCCCAAAATTCATCTTGTAACTTCCCAACCATTTCTCTACTTCTGAAGGAATCTTTGGGTCCCTCAGTCCCTTCCCGAATGTCCTTGCAGATGGTTATTAGAGAGGAATGCAGTATGGAAGCAGGTTGGTGGCAGGGTGGAGGCTGAATCTGGAAAACAGAGAACATCCTAGAGAGACGGCAGCCTCAAGAGACTGGTCCAGGGTGTGGACAGTATTGAGCTGTGACTGCAGATGTCATCACAGATACTGTGGAGCTGAGTTATGGCAGCTCCAGCAGGCTGGCAACCACAGGCCTAGGAGGAGGTCCCCACAGATGTTGGATTCGCCCAGAAATGGCATCCCCAATGGGGGTGATATGTGACATGCTTCTGATGAGAGTGGATGTAAGGGTGGAATGAGAAGAGGCCTAGGTAGCCTCCCAAAGCTGCCTTTGGAATCTGACTTCAGACCTGACATTCTGGGTTCCCATTTCCAGGTCACTCTTAGGGGTGCACACTGCTCCAGGGTTCATTTAAGATAGCACAGGTGGGGCCCTAGTACCCATAGGTGTCTGGCCTGGCCTTATCTAAGTATTCTTAGTGTTCATCATAGTGTTCTTCTTATCTCAAACCCAGAGACCTAATGCCAAGCACTAGTGTTCCTAGCAGCCAAAAACATACCCAAACTGCCCAACCCTGACAAAGAGTAAGATGCAGTTGACTATGACTGTCACCCACTCTCAGGAGGCCAAAGCTTTCTGTAGCAGCTCACCAAGTCAATAAAATAACAGTAGGTGATGAGGATAAGGGCTAGAAGATGTCTTTAGACTTCTAGAGCAGTCCCGTCTCATCTGTGGTTTCAGTGAACAGAGGTCAATCGTAGTCCAAAAAACAAACAAATACCATTTAAATAGAAAATCTCAGAAATAAACAAGAGAGGAACTTAATGGTGGAGATTGGAAACAGTGGCCTCAGTCAGGTGACCAGGGTCAGCATAAGTTCTCAAACAACTTTCACTGAAGAATATTGTCATTATTTGTTGTAGAATATTATTTATTTTCAGACGTGTCACATTTATTTGATTAAACAAATTAACCTGGGGTCACCAGGTTGAGTCAACAACTAGCTAACAGGAAGTGGTAGGGGGGAACCAAGTGTAGCTAGGGTTCTTAAGTTGGGGGCGAAGCAGAAGAAGGCCCAGTTTTGGGTGGGAGACATGAGCCAGAAGAAAAGGTTAGCTACTTGCTATTCAGACCCTCTGGGCAAGCAGAATTTCACCTCACCCTTTGATGAGTTCTATAGAGGGATAGAGATCTAGATGACGTTCCCTTTAGCAGTGACCAGAGCCATGCCTGAGGGAACAGAATTCCTGCCTGGCTGGTGTTGCTGGAGTTTCTTTCAGCCAGGTCCTGCCACCATTTCAGCCCTAAATAAGCACACAGAGACATATATTAATTTATAAATTGTTGGCTGATGACTAGTGCTTCTTTTTGGCTAGCTCTATCTTAACTGTTAACACATTTCTATAAATTATGTATTTCCACATGGTCTTGGCTTACTGGAGAATGCCCAGACCTGTTACTCATTTGGTGGCTACATGGCGTTTTCCCACAGTTTCTCAGCCTCTCTCCACAGCATTCTCTTGGTCTCCTAGCCCCACCTATCTTCCTGTCTCTACTGGCTATTGGCCAAACAGTGTTTTATTCATCAGCCAATAAGAGAAACACATCTACAGAAGGACCTCCCCCATCAAGCTGGCTGTGGCCAGTGCTGCCAAAGGGCTTCTGGTAGCTGAGTTGTTGCAGTTGCTGATTAGGACAGCAGTTGCTTAAGTGGCAGCTACTGAATTTAATGAAAAGAGACAGTATATTGTACAGAAGAAGGGCCGTTACTTAAAAAGCACCTTACATCCACCTTTTGATACAGCTAATCAACCACAGATACCTATAATACATCTAAACAGAGGGGTCTTGGTAGTCAAGCCCCAGGTAGGAGGGAAGAAGGAAGGTATGCAGGAATTAAACCATAGCCTGAAGCACAAAATGAGTATCAGGAGCCTATACTCCTCTAAAGACAATTACATACATCCTCTATGTAAATTAGGGATTGGAGAGGAGAGTTAAGTTGCTTCGTCAGTGCATAAATTATGCAGATACTTCCAGCCTTGTGGAGATCTTCACCTTTGTTCTCAGGTGCTGACTGTGTACAGGGAACTCCCTGCACAGAATCCAGGATATGAAGCAGAGGAAAGAGCACTTTATGGGCAAGATGCTTGACAAACTTCCCAGCCAGGTGATCAAAGTCAACATCTACAGTGACAAATCTTGTTGACGGTTTGTACCCTTGAAATATCATCACAAGAAGGGCACTTTATCCCTCGAGAGTTGTCCTCCTCCAAGCCTAGTCCCCCAGTCTGATATGAGAAGACAGATCCAATTGAGGCACAGGCTATACAGTGTCTGACCGCTCTTCCATAGAACCGTCAAAGTCATTAAAAACAAGGAAGTCACAGGAAAAGAAGATGTAACAACTAAGTGTGTTGTGATGCCCTAGCTGGGACCCTAAAGAACCCTAACATGGGGGAAAACTAAGAATCTGAGCAAACACTTTTTTGTCCATGTGGTGGCACATGCCATTAATCCCATCACTAGGAAGGGAGAGGCAGGGGGGGGGGGTGTCTCTGAGTTCAAGGCCAGCCTGGTCTACAGAGCAAATTCCAGGACAGCCAGGGCTACATAGAGAAACCTTGTCTAGAAAAGCAAAACAAAATAAGTAAACAACCCCCCAAAACAAACAACAAACAAAAAATACCCCCACAAATGTTTATTTTGTGTGTTTATGTTGGAACTCCTCTCTCTTTTGGCTGGAGAGATGCCTCAGATGGCAAAGTGTATGCCTTGAGTTTGGTTCCCAGAACCCAAGTAAAAACAGCTGGGCATGGTGGTGCATGCTTGTAATCCCAGCATCAGGGAGGAGAGGACGAAAAATTTCCCTGGAGCTCATTGGCTAGCTAGCCTAGCTTTCTTGCTAAGTTCCAGGCCAGTGAGAGACACTGCCTTAAAAAAAAAAAAGTAGACGTCTGAAGAACTACACCCCAGGTTGTCCTCTGGCTTCCACATGCATGCACATAGATGTGCACAGATATGTGTGTACACATAACTGTTTCCTCTTGTCTTTCACCTGTCCTGACGACACGAGGGAACTGTAGCTGGCGTCCAGGTACAGACATGGGTGGGCTTAGTTTCAAACCTCACTTTCCCTACTGGCTGGTGTACAAAGCAGGGAAGTTATGCGGAGAGTTCAGGTACTGCTCTCTCTGCAAACCACAGATCTTAGGTTAAAAATGGCTTCTTGTGTGTCAGGGTAGTGGTAAAGGCCATAGCTTTAAAAATGGTGGTAAAATAGACATACTTTGCAAGTGTACAGTTCAGTGAGTCCATTCCCATCACTATCTGACCCTCAGCATTATTCATTTCTGGAACATTCCCACCTCACTATTACCTCCTTCCCCTGTTAATTAGTATTATTTTGTATTCATATGGCTGTGGAGTGAGTCTTTAGACAAAAGAAGTAATTACATGTAAACATTTTAAATTAAGAAATGGAGGGGATGGAAGGGAGAGAGAAAAAATAAGATTTTTTTTTTTTTTTGTTTTGTTTTGGTTTTCAAGACAGAGTTTCTCTGTATTTCTTTGGAGTCTGTCCTGGAACTCGCTGTGTAGATCAGGCTGGCTTTGAACTCACAGAGATCCGCCTGCCTCTGCCACGTGAGTGCTGGAACTAAAGGCGTGTGCCACCAATACTTGGCTGACAGTTTTTTTTTTTTTTTTTTTTTAAGGCAGACTAATACTCTATCGTGCCTGTTTTCCTTGGTTTATCCACTGATGGACACTTGTGTTGCTTCTTGGCCACTTTGCAAGCTTTCAGTTTTGGGGGTATATACTCAGAAGTGGGGGTGCTGGGTCATATGGCCAGTCACAGATTGATTATGGACTGCCAAGTTCTCGACATTCTCAGAAATACTATTTTCTTTCAATGGCAGCCGCCTTCGTGGGTGTGAAGGTCTCTGTATAGGCTGTAAAAAATATGAGCTTAACCTTGAGCAGTATGTAGTGAATGGACTGGACTGAGCGTGGCATTCTGTTGCTTGGTGTCTACACAGGCCCTCAGACAGGCCTGGGATCCTGAGGGATGAGGGGGCCTTTCATCCTTGGGGGAAGGGACAATGGTATTAACACAAGCATATCTTTTTCAACTCACTTTCAGTTCATTGTAAAGTGTTTCAGCCTGTCAATGGGGTTCAGATTTGTGCTATTCCACCTTAATTAAGCTTGATCACATTGTGATCAAGAAATCTCATAAAAAACCAATGTGTAACAACATCACACATAGGAGATCAAGTGAATAATGTGAACCACAAGGAAATGAGGAAATGAGGGGTGACAATTCCTGTGACCCTCACAGAGCCCCTCATTAGTCATAAAAACAAGTGCAAGCTGACATGTTCGTCCAAACAAAGGAAAGGAGCCCACTCCAAAGCACGTGTCCTTCGTAAGTGCCATGACACCAGGGCAGAGCTATGAAGTGCCCTTGGTGCCCGGGTCATCCAGAACCAGCTAATGATCAGGCATGCATGACATTTTATTTGTGGGGCACATGATCAGGGTCCCTGTCATTCATTCCTGAATCTTCCAGGCAAGACTGACTCAACAGTTTGGAAGAATCACAGAGGGCTCTGGTAAGCATCATATGTGGAGGACAGAACTTGACAGTGCTCAGACAGAGTCACTTTTAACCAGGACCCCAGGATTTCTCGAGACAGGAAGAAGGGCTGAGGACGGCTCTTGGGGTTCCCCGGGCTCTCTGTCTGTTTCTCTCTTGGCACTGTCACCTGCAACTTCTTCCACTTAATTGCGTCCCTGTGGACTTTGGTTGTCTCCTGTGTAGGATGAGGCTGGTAACTACTCTTCACGTGGCCACGGGGAGATGCCTAGCTGAGTGCCAAGGGTCCTCCAGGGGCAGCCTAGGATGACGCCCACACAATGTGTTAACTCAGAAAAATGGCCCATTCTATGATTGGGAACACCTTATCAAGTGTAGCAGGGAATGAATATCAGCCCCGGGATCCTAACTTGTTTTCCTGGTGCAGTCTCAGGAGTTTTTGTAAAGTCCTCTTAAGGCTGCACCCCCCCCCCCCGCACTGACTGCTGGCCTGTGTCACCTCCTCCTTTGGACAGCCCTCCTTTCCTTTCACATCTTTGGTGCTGGGAATGGGGGAATGGAGGAATGGAATGCTGGGAACTGCTCCAGCATTCAGCCCCTGCCTTGTGCTTGTCTCTTTAATGCTTCTTCCCTGTCTGCATGGTGAACTCTCTCCTCAGCCTCCAGCCTGGGGCCTCAGTGATACCGAATGGCCTCCAGGGCTTGCCTCGCCCCTAGGGGAAAGGGACCCCATGATCACTCTCACTGTCACTCCCATTTGAAGAGTCAAGAGCCAAGATGATCACTGGGCAATTTGACTCATGCACACTGACCACATGACAACTGGGGGGAGGATGAATGGAGAGAAGGGAGGGGGGAAAGAGGGGAGGGAAGGGAGGGTGAGAGCTGTGCAAAGAAAGGAATGAAGGAAGAAGAGAAAGAGGGAAGGGGAGAGAAAGGGAGCAGGGAGGAGGGTCTTTGTTTACCTCCAAACATGTAGTTCCTGCTCCAGAACATTCTTTTGCTGTGCAAACTCCTACTAACCCTCCAAGCTCCAAACAACATCTTCCTCCAAGTGGCGCTCCAACTGTGCAGCCTTGCCTAACCCTCATGGCAACCCCAGAGGGCAGCTTGTGACTGTGTGGCTCAGGCAGGGAAGTCAAGGGTGGGGGGTTCCAACCATTATCTAGATGTACCTCATCCTTAGAGAAGATTGGCAAAGACAGGCCACCCATCTGCCTCTGAGGACCACCTCCTGAGAGCCCAGAGAAGGACCTGGGAGTTGTGGGCAGCCGTCTTACCCAGAAAGCATATACCGCTGGCTTCCCAGAAATGCCAGGCATGGAGTTCGGGAACGGCATAGGCAGAATTGAAGCACAAGTGGGGCCTTGTGTTCTGGTTAAACTATGAGCAACAACGGGCACACAATTCTAAGATCTCAGGCTCCTGGTTTTCTTTCTTCCAATCCACCTGTTCCGTTTTTCACTAGAAGGAGGGTGCCCACGTCCTTCACTGCTGGGTCTCCCCTCCTCTCCCATCTCTTCCTGCCTCTCCCTCCCCTCTCCTCCTTTCACCTCACCTCCCTCCTGTCCTCCTCCCCCATCCCTTCTTTCTTTCTTCCTTCTCCCCCTTCCTCTCTAAAAACACCCACTGCCTTTGCTGCTGCTCAGAGCTTGTCTCCACAAAGACCTCTCTGCCAGTGCTTACAGAGCTAAGGGACCAGCTCCCCCAACCCCCATCCTTCAAAATGACTCAGAGACATTCCTACCCCACTTCAACCCCTTCTCCATTTGCTTATGAGTTAGTTCTTTGCTTCCTGACCACAATCCTCCCATGGTTCCCGATTGTTCCAGAGAAGTCCACACCTGACTCAGCGTTCCATCTCACATCTGCAGTCTTCTCAAGTTTCAGTTCCCATCCTTCATGGGGTGGAGTGCCCCTGTTGTGCCATCAGTAGAGATGACAAGGGACTCCTCAGATTACACCGGGCAGTTGGTGCTTGGATTAGCACCAGGGGTGCTAGCTGATTTGTCTTGTGACATGCACAACACCTGTCAACTGCTGAGAGCAGCATGTCATACCGATTTCCCAAAGCCTCGGGCTCTTGAGCTAGCACCTGCTATCCTAGCTGCCATGTGTGTTCCAGCCTCTCCCTCTGGCTTCATCTTAGTCCACAGCCCTCAGCTCTGCAAACATGGCCTCTTCAGATGTGTCTCCCTAGGATGCCTGTTTCAGCAGGGCGGGGTTGAGGCTCAGAAAAGACCTTGGGCATAGAGGCCAAGGGTTCCCTTGTGCACAGGCAGCTGAGGCAAGTCCCCCTGCTGTGAGTTGCAGAAACTCTCCAAGCTGGGCTTAAGGGTGGACACTAACAGGACTGCAGACTCTTAAGATGCCTTTGGATTTCAGGGAGGTGAGACGGAGGCTCACCACAATCCGGGAGGATTTTCAACCACAGGTGATGCCTGGGGAGGCAGTGGCCCTGGAGGCTGCTCATGTGCCAGGGGTGGTAACTTTCTGGATCTTGTTCTAGGTTTGATTTGAAGGCTGAAGTGCACTTTCCTCCAGTGTTAGGTACAAGCCTCTGACATAAAATTCTGGGTTTTTATATAAATTATGCTAAAACATGGGGTAGGTAGATTTCACAAAATGACTGGGGCAGAAATGGGAATTTTTTTTTTTTTTTTTTTTTTTTTGCAAGACAGAGTAGTCCTGGCTGTCCTTGAACTCAGAGAGACCTCTCTGTCTCTGCCTCATGGATATAAGTTATGTGAATCTCATTTCAAGCCAGCACTCAATGATAGTTCACACCTCAGAGAAAGGACCTGAATTGAGTCCCATTTATGGCTTTGGTGCTGGTTGTTCTGAGGGGCTTAAGCCAGTGCATGTCTGGGCCTAGGAAAGGTGGTCAGATGACAGTCCACCTAGGGCCAGCCCACCTTCAAAGCACCACATCAGGGTGCCTGTGTGGTGGCTCATACCTTTAATCTCTGGGAGGCAGAGGCAGGTGAATCTCTGTGAGTTTAAGGTCAGCCTGGTCTACATTGTGAAACCAAAATGCCATTTCAAGCAAATAAAAACTCTCTGCCTACATAGTAACTGAACATAAACATTGTATAAATGGGGAATACAAATGTCCATTGTAGTGCCCACTCTACAATCTGTTCCATGAATAATAGGATGAAGGCCTAGAGGTTGAAATAAGAGACAAGACAGCGGGTCATTCGGTCAACGGCAATGTCAGAATGCCCAGTGCCATTTATTGAGGGAATGGGGTAGGCTTATATACTGATTTACAGCATAGTGAAAATAACAGGGTCTTCAGGCTGAGCTCCTCCCGACCAGGTGTGTGTCAGCAAAACAGGAAGAGTACCAATGACAGCTCTGGGGCAAGCTGTTCCAGCCAGCAGCTTCAGGCTTTCCCAAGGTGTCCTGGGGGTCCATGCAGGGCCCTGTAGTCCATTCCCCCAAAGGTAACAGAATGGAAGTCAAACACAGCACCCTGTGGTAAGACTCTACCCAAAGGCTGCAACAAAACCTCTGTAGCTATTTTCAAAAGAGGCAAAATAAAATCTAGTAAGATTTGATTAGATTATTGCTAGCCTCCTCTATGAATGTTTCGTTAAAAAGATGTGTGATTCTGCTAAAAGCCAGTTTTTCCTGGGATCATCTTGGATACTTGCCCCCCGCCCACCCATGGGGAAAGAGAGTGTACAAAGAGTCATTTGCAACAGAAGAATACTTGCCTTCTATCACCCAAAGAAATGTTCCTTTTGCTCCAGCGCCATTAATTAGGGGCCCATCCAGGGATTCTGGGTTCCTAGTGGATTTGGAGCTTGACGTGTTTTGTATCCTGGAGCTGGGTTCTGTCATGGCTAGGTCTTTCTACACATCTAGTGATATGGTGTCCTGGGATTTCTGATATGTGTATTCACACAGCTTGCTGTGCATGTGGGCATGGACACTTTCATCAAGGCCATCTTTCTAGAACAGTGTGGCAAGAACGGAACTTATAGGGATACAGACACACAAGGCTTCCAGACTGAGGGTGGAGTGTGCCTCCCTGGGGGCCCAGAAGTGATGCTGTCTGTTGTCAACATGAAGGGAGTCTGCCATCGTTTTCCATTGACGATGTTGAGGTGGCCTTTTCCCAAGATGCAGGCAGGTACACTTCAGGTGTCCATGTGCCAAATAGATGGGGGAGAGGGAATGTCCTTCAGACTCCCTTCTCTTTCCTCAGGATGTTATCCTTTGCTGTCCAGGTGACTGCTTTGGTCACAGGCATCCCCTGAGTTGCATTTTGTTGTCACGGGTCCTGCAGATTAATTTAACCTCTTTTCCAAACACTGACAGCCCCTCCCACTAAGCATTTTGTCCTCTCTTCAAGGGCTAAAGAAATGCCTGAGTGAAGAGGCAAGTGAGGGAGTGACTGTGGTTTAGGGTGCTTTAGCATGAGTTGTTTGAAAGTTTGGTTCAATTTTGCCCTGACCCCTTCCTGGACATTAGACTGTGCGGCCAAGACCCAGTGTCTGGTGTGTTCTTAGCCCTGTGTCCTTTCTCTAGCAGAAGACCAAACTCAAGTTTTATGAACACTGCACGCACTCTGTCTGGAAGTGACAGGATCCAGAAGTAATGGGGAGTTTCCTGTGGTTGCAGGTACATCTGTGACTACACCTACTACCTATCTCTGTACCTTGGAAATGGGCATGCAGAGCTCATCCATGTCCCTCTGCTGTCACACTGGCTCCCAGCCCACCTCCTGGGCAAAGCCTTGTGAGTCATCATCCAAGAAATGCTGGAACAAAGACAGGGAGCCCAGCTTCAGATGTTAGGAGCTGAAGGGAAGCAGCAGGGGGATGCCTCCTTTAGAGGAAATGAAGGGTTTCGACCCTATGTGGACGAGCCACCTGTGCTGTGAGGGGCTCTTAAAGAGTAGCTTGTGAAACAATTCACATGGCTAGGGGTGGGGAATCATGCCACAGAATGACAGAGTTATTATAGTGTCCAAAGCAAAAGGAAAATTCCCAAAGGCAAATGCTTCCCCACGGATTAACTAACTAGATCTATGGCTTTCAAGACAATTTTTATTGCATTCCAAGGCTGTGTGGTCCTTCCTAGATTGGGGATGATAGAGCTGCTTCAGAGGTTCCAGAAATGGAGCTGTAGTCCTGGCTCCAGGAACCCCAATTCT
This sequence comes from Phodopus roborovskii, assembly GCF_943737965.1. NCBI lineage: Eukaryota > Metazoa > Chordata > Mammalia > Rodentia > Cricetidae > Phodopus > Phodopus roborovskii. Next base: position 1,378,878 of record NW_026126623.1, on the reverse strand, counting down.
GGTTCCTAAGCTTGTCATTTAGGTCCTCTGAATGGCCCTAGATTTGGCTTTCTCCTCTCTCTTTTTGTCTCTCTCTTTCTGTATCACTTTCTCATCATTTTATAACTTTTTTTTTTTTTTTTTTTTTTTTTTTTTGAGACAAAGTTTCTCCATGTAATAGCCCTGGCTGTCCTGGAGCTCACTTTGTGGACCAGGCTGGCCTTGAACTCACAGAGAACTCTGCCTCCTAAGTGCTGTTATTAAAGGTGTGCGCCACTACTGCCTGACTCTATTTTAACAGCTTTTAAGTGAACATTTGATGGCATTTATTTCATGCACTCCTCTGGGTGTTCATCATCACAGTGCATGTCTAGGACTTTCTCCACAGCCATTTGCTGTGTTTGAATGTGAAATGCTACCCAGGCTGCTGTGTTTGAACCACGTGGTCCCCGGATGGTGGTGGTGTTGTGTGTGTGAGGGTGTAGAAATCTTTAGGTGGTGGAAAACCTTGTCTGAGAAAGTGACTTACTGCCAGCAAGCTCCCACACTTTATAGTCCTTCCCCACATCCCCTGCACTCCCCTGGAAGCAGATGCCATGTGACCAGCCTGTCTGCTCCTGCTGCTGCTGCCACTATGGCTTCCCTTTGAATGTACACCAGAGCGAAATCTTCTCTCCTTAAATTGCTTTTGTCCCAGTACCTTGCCACGACAGTAGGAAAAGTAATGACTACACCATTATACAACAGTTAATTCCCCAATTCTTCCCTTCCTCAGCCTTTGGCAAGCACCATTATATCCTCCATCTCTATGATGTGCGGGAGTCATGTACCAAATGTAAGTGTGCCTTACATCATCTATGTCTCTAGTTTCATCAGTATGAACACAGCACACTTGTTTTCCCACCAGCTATAAACTTAATAAATGCTGCTCTGAACACTGATGTCTGAGTATCTGCTCCAGTCCCTTATCTCCAGCTCTTTTTTGTCTATATCCAGATGTGATCTGAATAAAGATAGCCGCCATAGACTCATAGGGAGTGGCATTATTGGAGGTGTGACCTTATGGGAGTAGTTGTAGACTTGTTGGAAGAAGTGTGTCACTGGGGGTGGGCTCTGAGATTTCAGAAGCTCAAGCCAGGCCCAGTGGCTCCCTGTCTCTTCCTGCTGCCTGTGGATCCAGATGTAATATTTTCAGTCACCTTTCCAGCACCATATCTGTCTACATGCCACCATGCTTCCCGCCATGATGATAATGGACTAAACCTCTGAACTGTAAGCCAGCCCCAATTAGATGCTTTCCTTTGTAAGAGTTGTCATGGTCCTGGTGTCTCTTCACAGCAACAGCACCCTAACTAAGACACCAGAGGTGAATGGCACCCGGGAATTCTGTTTAGCTTTGTGAGGGGAGTGCTATGCTGTTTTCTAAGTGGCTGACCACAGTTCCTTCCCACTGGATGGGTTGCTCAGAAAGCCAATTCAAGGGTTATACTTGGCTCATCTCATCTCTATCATCAGCATTGTCAGGGCCCATAAAGATGGTTCCACTTCATCTTGATTCAAGGTTGGAGAGTTCAAAGCTGTCCTTTTTTTTTTTTTTTTTTTTTTTTTTTTTTTTTAAATCAAAAGGCCTAAGGGTCTCAGGTTTGGCTACTGCAGGATGTTTTGGCCTTGGTAGCAGATGTCTTATCTAAATAACAATAACAACAACAACAACAACAACAACAGACTTGGGCTCAGGTGTGTTTACTCTTGACCCTCAAGGCCTGATAACAGGTGTGGTTACCAAAGGCTTGGAGGATTAAGGGAAGAAAATCTGTTTGCTCCTTATAAATGATAATAGATGTTTTCTGCCATGTGGCCCTTTTGGTTGGGATACTTAAGAATGTTGAAGAATAAACATTCAGTATTCACTAATTTGCCCCCATGTATCTATCTTGCGTTTCTTCTTTGCATCTTTACCTATCCTTTCTCAATCCACATTCCCCCTCTCAGGTATGAACTGGACAAGTTGGCTGGCTCCCACTGAAGGCCCACATACATGGGCTCCCACACAGCATTACCCTTACTTTAAAAACATCAGAATCCTCTTCTCTTAGTGAAAGACAAAAAAGTAAAGTTAAAGAAACCCCCCACTTGAAATGAAGGTCAGATTAACCTGGAAAGCTAACCCAGACCAATATCTGTTCCTTGGAATTTGCTAATTTCCCCTCACAAGGCCGTGAGATAACAAGATACCAAGAATTCCTACTGCCCCTCCTTTCTTGTGAGTCAGCAGGTGGTGAATAAGGTCCTTAAGAAACAAAGAGATAACTGTACCTCTGGTTTGCCCAGACAAGATTAATTAGCACACCCTGAGGCCCTAAGGTCTGTTGACCCTAATAGGGAGACCATCAGGCCTCCAAGGGTCCCGTACTCAATGGACAGAGGGTCCCACCCCCACCCTAAGCTTGTGGGTTTTGCCTTTAAAAACACCTGCGCCTGGGGGATGGGGCTTCTCTCTGGCCTGCATGCTGGAGGAGCCCGTTTGCGCAAACGATTCCTGTTCATTAAAGCCTTTTGCGTGTTGCAGCAACTGAACTGGACATTGAGTTCTTGGGGGTACCGACCGAAAATGGGAGACTCCTCATTCTGAGGGTCTTACATTTTGGAGGTCCCATCGTGATCTGGTCGACCCCCAGACTCAATTCCATTGCCAGTTTGAGGTAAGATAGAGCTCACAACCTATATGTTTGATGTATGTCTGATGTGTCTGATGTTATGTGTTTTTGACTCGAGTATTTGAATCTGTGCCTGGCCTGCACAGGACTTGTATTTGGTATAGGACCACAGGGGGAGATAGACGTGTCCTGAGCCCTGGACAAAAGTCCAGGTTGTTTAGAGGAGGGGAGGAGACGAAGTCTCGCTTCTCCGGGGGAGAGCCGGCCTCCGGACTCCACTTCTCTCCTGAGGGTCTTACATTAGTACTCTTAGTCACTTTTTTATTGCTGTGATAAGACACCATGACCAAAACAGCTTATAGAAGGAAGCTTTTATAGGGGGCTTACAGTCCCAAAGGGTTCTAGTCCATGATCATTATGGTGGTGAGCATGGCAGAAGGCAGGCTGGCATAGTGCTGGAGTGGTGGCTGAGAGCTTATATCTCATCCATAAGCACAAGGCCGAGAGAGATAGAGAGACAGAGACACAGAGAGAGATATTCTAGAAATGGTATATTCTTTTGAAAACCTCAAAGTCCATCCTTGCACATCTCTGCCGTGCCTGTGCAACCAGAGTACCGAGCTTGGCCTAGGGTGTCAGGATTGAAACACTTAATAGATCACCACAAGAAGTGAAGAAGCTGCTGCCATTTGTTACAGAGAGTAATGGACTTATATACCCACACCAGGGGATGGACTAAGCATAGGAGGAAGTCATGCACCACCTACATCTGGGGTCAAGGCACAGGCATTGCACACCAGAAAGTTCTGAGAACAACCTTGTATGGAAGTTCTACAGCTGGGTGGGGAGGAAGAGAGTTATGAGGGACAAGTACTTAAATTTCCCAACACATCTCCTCTAACAAGGCCATATCTTGTAATCCTTCCCAAACAGTTCCACCATCCAAGGACCAAGCATTCAAATATATGAACCTGTGGGGCTATTCTCATTCAAATGACTGCAGTCCTGTTTCACCTGTTGTCTTCGTTTTAGGATACTGAACCAGGGTTGTGCCAAGCTACACTCAGTGAAGTTCTCTGTCTACTACGTCATTGTCTTTTGGGTACTCGTGTTCATTATGAGCCCCATAAGTAGCACCATTTCCTCTAGGGAAGCAGATCAAAGTAGCTACTAAACATTGGGCAACTTCTTGTTAGGTTGGTATGTTCAAAACCAGTTTGCAGTTGGGCAGTGGTGGCACATGCCTTTAATCCCAGCACTTGGGAGGCAGAAATTAGGTGGAGTTCTTGTGAGTTCGAGGCCAGCTTGGTGGCCTCAGCTTGTGGGTTTGATATAGTTTAAAGGTGGTTTCCCAAGGGTTCATGTGTTGAAAGTGTCCCCCCACCTCCAGCATGCAAATGTTAAGGAAAGGCAGGGCCTTAAAGAGATAGAATTGGTGGGAAGCCCTTAGGCTAGTTGTCCTGGGATGTTAAATATTCTTGAGGGAACTTGGCTGTCTCAGGTATTGAAAGAGCCTGCTGGCCTCTGAACACTGTCTGGCTTCTTCTTTTTGAGATGTGAAGACTTCCTTTTACTATCAGATATGAGGTCTTCACCAGAGAGCAGCCAATGTTAGCTACCACTGTGCTCTCAAATCTTCTGTACTCTTTCCTTTAGTAGTAGACCTTTATAGAACCCGCTTAAGACTTAACTCAGAGGGAGAGTGTCTACTACTTTCATCCTTAGAAGTGGTTGCCTCAGGTCAGACAGGCTTATTGTTCAGCACAGAATGGCAAGCTGGACGCAAAGCACCAGTCTGTGGGGCACCCAGCAAAATATGACCTCTAATCATCTAGTGAAGCTCCCTGAGCATTGGATGAGCAGAGACTCCCTCACAATGCCAGACTGTTCCAGGATATGCTCTTTGAGAATGACCTTTTCAATATAAAATCAAATACCCATGAGAACGCTCAAGGTCTTGAGGCACTGTGACTTTTGCTTCTATTGCCCAGTCTTACCATTCAGTTCTTCGTCTGGTGTCTACCTTGGTCACATAATCAGTGTTTGGTGAGATGATCAGCTCACCCTCTCAAAAGTGTGTTTAAGCCTTTGGTCCAAGCCTAGAATGTATAGCTTGCTTCATTTTCAAACCATAATCACCCTGCAGCTTTCCAGGACAAAGATGACGATGTCAGTATTTCAAAGTCCCTGTGGGCAAGCTTGATTACAATCCACAGGCAAGTAGACTAACATGTCATGTCACCAGAAGCCAGGCATGGCCTGCTTCTGGCTTTTTTGGTTCTCTTCAGCACCCTCTGAAGCATGTCAATTGTGAAGTATTACCAAAGACATGAAAATGCATGCATTTAAGTCTTTGCCCCACCCCCAACACACATATTAAATCCACTGTGGCCGCTATCAATGAAAGGTCCAGGAGAAGAGTCTATAAACCAGTATTGCAAACTGTGTTTTTTATGTTCTTTACTGTTCTCCTAGCTGATTTAATAGGGAGACAGTAGCTTCTCCAAGCTCAACAGCAATTTGCATACAGACAAGCTCAGCTGTCAGGGCCCTGCAATGCTTTTGCACCAAGCATTTCAGAGTGACACGTGTGAACACACATGCCATGAGAAGTTCAGCTCCCCGATGAAGTGAGGGGTGGTTCCAGAACAAACTCAGAGGCAAAGGTGCATACAGAATTCTTTTATTTAACTTAACCCATGTGGTACTTTAACTACTAGAAAAAAGCAGAGTAATAGAAACTCAAGTGGCCTTAGCTTCAGCCATTCAAAATAGACAAAGTTTCTTTTTCATAATGTAAAGAATCCCGAATATGTCGCAGTAACAGGAATAAATTCTTACAACAGAATATACAAAAACATTGAAATTTTTTTCATCTATTGATTTTTTTTTTAAATATAAACAGGGGGCCTTTTTTAAAGGAATAATTTATACACAGAAAGTTATTTTATGTAACAAATTGGCCATATTGTTATCTTTTTAAAACTTTTTTATTTTTTAAGAAAAATTTTTAACAAGAAAACTCAGAAATGCATTATTGGTGATGCATCTGTTCCACCTTGCCTTCTGCTGATTTTATTATTATTGTTTTTTAAAAACCAGAGGTAGACAAACCCTGGCAAACCTGTCCCCCAACCTCACTGGTTTAGGAAGTAGACAGATGACGTCACCAGGCAGACATCTGTCTCACCTGTGTACGTGTCTGCACAATGCCCAACATCCACGAGAAACTCAAAAGCCAAATCCAATCCAACCCAACCCACAAATGGTTCCTAGACCTTTTTCCTGTAGTTAGACAATTCGAGATGTTTTCAACAATGGTATCTTCTGGAACTGTAGAGACATGGCCAATAATGCATTGGGAGCCAAAGGACATGGATTTTAACTCTTAAAAAAATGGGGGGGCATGTTGTGGTTTTTGTTAAGTGTTTGTTCTGTATTGGAAAAATGTACCTTCAGCATTTGGCCTTAAATACAAGTAGGCACCAGCCTTCATTGTGATCTGAGGCACGTGCGTATGTATGCCAATGACTTGCACATTAGTACTGTTTGTATGGTCACCATGAAGTCACCCTGCGTCCTGAAAGCCCTCTCATCTCTATGACGTTGCAAAACTAGGATAAACACCAGCCACATCGCTGGGTGGCAACACATTGCTACTTTCATGGACAACAAGGGGCTTGGTACACTCCACAGGGAAATGATCAGTAACAGATAATTGCTTCCCCAGCAAAAGGCTCCAAGACCAAGATACTGAAAAATACAGAAGTACTTTTAAAACCACTGTCATTCCTTTTTTTTCTTTCTTTCTTTCTTCTTTTTTTTTTTTTTTTTACAAACTAAAGCACATAGCATTTGGGAAAGAGGGTGAACCACGGCTTGGGTCCAGGGGGTAGAGGGTGGTGGGAATGGGAATATTTTTTTTTAATTTTTTTTTTGGTTTTTTTATTTTGGCATATTGTAAAGCTAGCTAGTAAACAAGTGTCAAAAAAAAAAAACAAAATAAAAACACATATCTGCACACACGGGGGGGGGGGCGAGAAAGTGTTTTTAAATTACTTCCGGCAATTATAAACTACAAACATTTTATAAAATTATTCTGTTCTTACAAAAATGCAATGAAACATTTAATTAGTTCTTGTAAACCAGATCTTCGTCAACTGACTACCCGTAATCTACTGGACTTAGAAGCCCGATTGGAAACGATAATGAATGACTAATTTAAAAAAAAAATGTTTACTGGAAAGATGCAGACACAAATGTGGACACACAAATCAGTGATTATGAAGTTCTCACATAAACAAAATAAATCCCTAGCATGCCCCAGACAACTCAACTGGTAAGCATGATGGAGTCTGAGTTCTCCAACATGTCACTTAGCTCTGTTAAGTTTCCAGAGCATGATGCTAAGTTTATATTATCTGAAACCAAATGCCCACGATGACTCCACAGCCTCGACGTGGGTCTCACGCCTTCAGAAACCATCACGTCCAAATGTGGTCCAGGCTTCTTCTAAGCCCTTACGCCTCTGTCCCCAATTTTCTTCATGTCACCATCCCAGTTACCATGGCTTCCTACTGCATGGTCATGCCATTATTCCATCAAGGAGTTTGCTTCTCTAACCATCCAGTTGTCAAAGTCAGAGGCCCAAAGTGAAGCCCCCTTGACTTGTCCAAGGTCTCTATCTTCAACACCTCTGGCAAGAGAGGCTCACTTTGAAGTTCTCATTTGTACCACCACCTAGTTCAGAGCGGAGTGAGAAAGTTTGACCATCATCACTGGTTCGTAAAGAGTGGATCTCTCTGATGCAGGTCTCCTATTGCTGCTGCTTAGCCCAGGAAATGAAAAGACATCAGACAAACACAAAAGTAATGTAAAAAATATCCCAAACCATAAATTCATTACTGTTAAAATGGGCCAAAGCATATACACAGGGTGGTATTGTCACATGCAGGATGCCAATGTTTATGAAAAGAGTTGCCTTCAACTGTGTGGCCACTCAGAGGACCCAACAATGACAAGAGGTAAGCATCCTAGTCTTCTCACCCACCTGAGCTTGGCGTGACCTTGCCACAACAGTTTGTTTGCCTCAGGTACAGCCACTGCTGACAGAGGTGGGCTGCTAAGGAAGAGACTCCAGGAGCTCACACTGGCTTACAACTTGGCATCATACAGAGCTCATCCATCTGTTAGCCCATCCAAAAAATACTACTGCATACCAAACACTCTGCCATCTGCTTATTTCACAATGATCGCCTGTCTATCTTATGAAGATGCTTTTCCTACCATTGAATTGTCCCACATCATAAAAAACAGGCTGGAAGGAAAGGCCAACAATGGCCCTCAACAGCCTTCTATGTTCCAGAGAGGAAGCCTCATTCCAACTAAGAATCAAAAATTATGATATTCTTGAAAGGAGATGTGGAAGTGTGGGTCTCGCATAGCTCAGGTTCGACTAGTCTCCACAACTCAGCTCCTGCTGCCTCAAGGAAGGGCTGTGTGGGAGAACACCTTAATGTTCACATCACCGGAACGGTGTGCCTCAGTGGTTCATGTTACTTCAAGCAGAGTGAGCTGCCACCAGGGGAGGAGGTTGCGTGGAAAAGGCCACAACTCAGCTTGGTAAGATTACTTGGAGCATGTAAATAGAAAAATCAGGAAGAAGTGGGAAAAACCAGCATGAGATTAGGCTAGAACTGTAGATACATGATGCCTTGCAATAGTCAAGGTGGGTGGGTCGGTCCAGCAAAAATGACTGCACCATCATACAAGCAAACTTCTCTTTTATTGAAGTGTTTCTGGAGCATGTGTTATGATGGGCACTATACTGTTAGGTGTTTTCTCTCTACTTACAGAAAAATCTACATAAAACAGCACAAACAATTTGGACAACTAAAAGAAAACAAAAAACAAAAAACCCTTAAAACCAGCTGAATGGTCTGTAGAAATCCAGTTGTGGAAACTGGTAGGTATGTGCAAAAGAGAGGAGAGGCCACTATACCATGGGATCACCTAGAGTGTAGAAGAAAACCCTGATCAAACAAGTATCTCCCAGGGACCCTGTGAGCTCCTAGGAACTCCGAGAAGGGCAGCATTCTGGCAGGAGGAAAAGGACTCCTGAGCTTAACTGACAGCACTGAACTGTTAGGCAGCTCTCTGCACTGGGGGAAAAAAAAAAAATCACCCATGTTTCCCAGCTCAAGTTCCCAGGGCCTGTGAGAGCAGCTGCTGGAATTGAGGAGTGCACCGTCCACCCCTGTGAGCAGCAAAATGATGGGATGGACAGGGGCAAAGCACGGGGAAGGCTGGGCGCCAACCACTGGCTGTCCAGCATCGAAAAGGTTTGGTCAGTCCTTGTTTAGCCCTGGGGTTGTGGTGGTTATAGCAGCCTACAGGGGGTGTAGGCTTAGTCCTGCCCCCTTTATCATACTGGCCTTCTTTCAGAAGCAGGGTGAGGGCAGGCCTCTCCAACTGCTGACATGGCTGTACCTCTGAGAGAAACCAATGCAAGATAGCAATGGTGCCATGCCCCTGCCATAGTACAGGCCTCAGCGGAGACGCAGAGTGGCTAACAGGTCACACATTAGAACTCTCAGACAACCTATGTGTGGGTGCCTCCTGCCCTCAAAACCTGGGAGTTAACTTCTCTCTTGGGGGTGATATATTATCAACCACTTGATCTGTATGAAGTTCTATTCCAAAATCAGCCAGGTGAGGAGGATGGGCAAGGGATTCCCCCTCCACTGATGTCCTCTGGGATCATGGGGGTGTTGTGTTCAAAGCAGGGAAACCTCTGAGGGAAACGAGTGAAGAAAAAAGTAACCGTAGATGCCCCAGGAAAGGCGAGCTTTTGGAGGAGTGGGGGAGGATGAGTGAGTTAGTGTTGCTTTGACCCCAAAATCCAGCCTGGCCTCTCTCTGCTTCATCCAGGTATGTGGCCTGCAGTGTGGATGAGGTTACCAGTATCATTGGCCTACTGTCAGGTACTGAGAAGTGTGAGATGTATTTACACACACACACACACACACACACACACACACACACACACACAGTGAGGTAGATAAATGTTTGAAAAACAAAACACCCCCCAAATCAAAAAACTGTCCCATCTAACACACACACACACACACACACACCCTTTTCCTCAGTATTTAAATTCATAATGGGGGCTTCTCTATAGTGATTAAAACAGGTATCACAAAATAAATTAAAACTCCTACATGTAATACCTTCTTACACATTTTTCTTCTCCTCCTCTCTCTCTCTGTTAAGGGGAAAGAAACACTGTGGGGCAGAGGCTAGTGAGAGCCATGAACCTGAAACTACAGACAAGCCAGAGAACTACAAGCTTTCTTTCCTGTGTTTAATCTCATCACAACTGCAATCATCATCTTCTTCCAGATTTTTTTCTTACTCATAACTTAGATATTTCCAACCCAGAAGCTGCTCTCATGCTGTCACCACTGTGGTAAAAAGTGTTAAAAACTAAATAAAACAAGACCTCTAGGCCCAGAGGTCTGCCCTTCTGGCTAAGGAACAGTAAAGGACTCCTGGCCTTCTGCATGGGAGTGGTTTCCAGAATGCTATTGAGGCTGCTGCTTCTGGCCATGGGTTGTTGGTAACTATACCTTGCTTACATGGAAGCCACCCAATCAGACATTCTGTTCTAAAGACAGGCAGGTTGGTCTGGTGAGGATGATGGCAGAGGGGATGATATGCAATGCCCTGTTCTACCCTGGGGACTGAGCAGCTGTGTGTGTGTGTATGTGTGTGTGTGTGTGTGTGTGTGTGTAGAGAGGAGGATTAAATATCCATAAAAATAATTCAAAATGCCTACTGTCTGCAATTAAAACTGTTATTATATCCCAGAATGAATATATATATGAATATATATATATATATGCATGTGTCACAACCAAAACAAAAACAAAGAGGGAAGGCAAAGGTGTGACTTTCAACAATGGGGACTATAAACACTAAACCAGGATGTGTGAGATTTTTAACCTTTTTTGTTTCTGACCTGAGTTTGTGCAGGGTAACAGACTCCAATGCGGTGTACAGGGAGTTGTGGGAATGAGAACAGGGCCCAGCAGCACCTGGATCCTGGCTTCCCAGCCTCCTTAGTCCCTTACCAGCCCTGTGCCCACAGAGCCTATGGGTTAGAAGATAATGGGGTTGCAGGGAGCAGGGGAAGGGAGATGTATTTATAAAAAAGGCATCAAACAGTTCATGACAAATTATGTTCTAGAAGCATCAGTTACTGGAGAAGAGGAAGAAAAAAAACCACACTCTAGTACAAAGCATAGGAAGTTTCTTGGAGTGAGAGGAAAGGAAGAAGGGTAGACCTGAAAGTTTCATAGATTAAATCCACAGAGATAAGGAACAAAAACAAAAACAAAAACAAAAAAAAAAAAAAAAATAGCAGCTTTTTTTTCCTGTACAGACGTATAGATGAATATCTGAACCGTAAAAAAGTTATAAAAGTGACATTAAAGACGATGTGTATGCAAATGTTTCATGGTCTAACATAGAACTGAGAGACCCATGAAGAAGTCCTAGTAACAGAGACCATGTCAAACTTAGACTACTTGAATCCACTGCCTGGCGCTGCAGCGGTGATGTCTCAATCCCTTCCTTGCACATCTGCACCAACAGCTGGGCCGAGTCCCTGGAACCCTTTCGCATCTGTGTCCCTTGGGGGCCAGAGGGAGGCTAGGGAAGAAGGGGGAGGAGGCTGGTATGAGGACCACCTTTATCCACAACCTGGCCGTCAGGTTTGCTCATGGCCTTTCCCTCCAGCATTCTTGGGGTGCTGTGGGTGGGTGGGTGGGGTAGGGGTGAGGAGCCAGTTCAGCCTTCCCCTAAGTCCACCTTGCCCAGTTCTCCCAAACTGTAACCTAGTTGTCACAAATTATTGAGGCCAGGGGGATGTGGGCTACAAGAGCACACCGAGGCACAGTGGAGGCATCACCAACGTGTCCCTCAAATGACATCATTAACATGATGCCATATTCCACCCCATGCCTCTGGACAAAAGATCAGTGAAGGGAGTTTGCATGAGAATAAGTAACAAAAACAAAAAACCCAGGATTTTGGCAAAATTTGGCAGCATGAAAATGGTAACAACCATGGATGAACAATGGCCCTTTGAAAATTTCAGATGACCTAAAAAGGTTAAAGATACAGTTAAAAAATCCCATCTCAGTGTGTGCATTCTCTCTCTCTCCTTTTTTTTTTTTTTTTTTTTTTTTTTTTTGTAAAGACCTATGGTGTCAGGCAGGTGTGTATGGGGTGATGAGGAGCCCCAGGACAGCCATTAAGTCAATCTGATTTAAAAGGAAAAACAAAGGCTTCCTGGCTGGGCTTTCAGCAAACATTTTTTCCATTGTAAAGCAAAGAAAGGAGAAAGGAGAGAGAGGAAGTGGAAGAGAGGAAGAGGGAGAGGAGAGAGAGGGAAGGCAGAAGAGAGAGAAAGGCATAGAATGAGGAGACTCAATTCTCGAGTGTCCTGTTGCTATTAAGTGTTGTCATTAAGGTTTGCAGAGGCCCATGTCAGTTAAGGGTTCGGGTAGGGAAATAAAAAGCTGCTTGCATATTGAAAAAAGGAAGGTCCCAAATGTGTTTACTGCAGAGAAGCCATCTCCCGTGGGCAGCCATGGCAGTTCTGAAGATCCACTGAGGTACAGGAGGCTTGTGAATAGATTGTTACGACCTGCTCTCCCCCTGCCCACTGAGTGGGCACACGTTACTTTTGCATGTGCTTCTGTGTCTGAGGATCAGCAGGTCGAAGACTGGGGCAGAGGCAAAGCCCTCTCGTTGGCGCGTCCCCCGTTCATGTGAGCATAAGGCTGTCTCTCATCGAAACTGGCACGGAGAACCAGTACTCCAGGGCCCGGGCCATTCTCGGCCTTGTGTCCCGAGTGTCTTTCAGGCAGAGGCAGGGAGGCTGAGGAGGCCGAGGGGTCCAGTGGTACACTCTCCATGTTCTCAGGCTCTAGCTCCAGCTCCAGCTCCAGCTCCTCTGGCTCAGGAGGCTTGTTCTCCTCACTGTAGTAAAAGGAGACCTCCTGAAAGCTGGGCTCCATCTCATCCTTGATGCTGCCAATGATCTCCAGGAACGAGGGCCGCATCTTAGGGTTGTACTGCCAGCACATGCGCATGAGTTCAAACCTGATGGGGAGAAGAAAGGGGGTGAGATGCAAGAGGGCTCTTGCTGAGGTCAGAGCGGCCCAGAGGGTTGCATCGCCTCTGTAGGTCCGGCTTCTCATCTGGATGCTTCTGGTATCCTGCCATGTATCTTGCCCAAAACCCTGGCCCAGCCACAGTGACAAACCCAAACTCACTTCAATCAAGTCTTGGTTCATACAGAGTTTGCCATGACAGGGTCATATCGATGGTGGCAATGCTAAGATAGAACAACTGGTTTCCTGTCTGAAGCACCTCTTCCTGTCGGGGTTCCAGAACCAGAATTGGGAATCCTCCATTTCCCACTAATGAGGATTACAGCTTCCCTGAGAGCCACCATTCTCGGCACCCCCACCTAGGTTATTTCTAAGCTTCTTCTTGGCACTACGGTGCCCTTGGCAGTGGGCCTGAGGGAGGCAGCACGGGTGCCAGACAAAAGGACCACACATCCTAATTTGCTAGGTCAAGCCAGCACTTACTTACTGCATGTCTCAAGAAGGGAGAGCCCTGTCTGGAAGATCCAGGCTGCCCCTAAGCAGAATCTTAACCAAAACCTCAAGTCAGATGCCAACAAGCTAGGGAAAGCCCAGAGTGTGTTTCCTTTACAAGCAGGGCCAAGGTAAGAACATAGGAAGTCCATGCGGCACCGCCATAGGGCACAAACCTCCGAAGAGTTCCCCGAGTCACATGGGCCAGCAACCACACATGACTGAAGAGGAAGGCTGCTCACGCAGCCCCACCACCTTGACCAGGAATGTCCTGGGTGGGGAGAGCAGAGGGAGCCTGAGCAACTGAAGGCCTGAATGAGTGTGTACTGCTGACATGGGAACAGCCAAGGACCCCCAACATCCCATTCCCACGGGAGTGTAAAAGGCTTCCCCATGATGCTCAGAGATGATAAAGCCTTCCTGAGGTCTGAGTGTGAGTGCTGACAGTGTGTGTAGAAGATGTCTACTCTCACTTTGCCTCGCTGGGTATTTATGGCCTGAAGACTGCTTCCTACAGAGATGAACTAAAACCGATCTCCTTGTTCAGCTGTATATAACCCTATTTCCTTGTTTATCTGTATGCAACAATTCCACCTCCCTGTTCAACTGTACACAACAAACATGCTGAGCTTCTAGAGCCCAGTCCACCCAACCCCAGCTTTTCTACATCCACGTGCTTGTCCTTTCTTCATTCCCTTGATGCCCCTAGTCAAGTCTGGATTCTGGCACCCACGCTGTAGGCTTTGACAGATGGACAGGACAGAGAGAAGTGAGGATAGGGTGTTCATGCTTCTCCGGCATTCACGGAAGCCTAAGACCAAAGGACCTTCCACCTCTGTCCCTGAGGGAAATTGCTTGGGTTTATAACTCTTGCCTCAACAGATACTTTACACTGAAATCCACTAAATGGAACTAAATGCAGGAATCTCACAGCACCTGGACTGGCCTCTAACACTGTGCTGTCAGGCTGATCACTGAACCACCGGGTCTCTTCTTACAGTGGGCCTTGTAAATAATCCCATGCCTTGCATGGGAAAACCCATGCAAAAGCAGGCATAGGAGCCAGGCAACGGTGGTTCACGCCTTTAATCCCATCACTCAGGAGGCACAGGTAGGCAGAGCAAGGCCAGCCTGGTCTACAAAGCTACACAGAGAAAACCCTGTCTTGAAAAACAAACAAACAAACAACAACAACAACAACAAAAAAGCAGCCATAGGCAGGTATGAAGTGGCCCATGTAAAAAAAGACACCACTGCCCACTTGGACAGCTTCCTTAGAAGCCCTGGGTCAAGTCAGGGTTCTGGTACCCAGGACATGCAGAGTACTTTACCCAGGGCAGTAACCTGAAGAGTGGATGGAAAAGGGTGAGTTGGAGGTCCACCCAGAATTAAGCATTCTAGAGGCTCAGGGGGCAGCCAGTTATAGCCAGGCCAGATGCAGCTTACAGCCTGTTTTTGTAAATTGAATTTTTCCGGAGCAGAGCTGGTCACACATCACCTGTGGCTGTTTTTGAGCTCTTCTGTAGGTTGAGTAGCTAAAACAAAGGCTGTTTAGCTTACAACTCTACAATATTTACCATCTATCCCCCTCAGGGGTGAGAAAAACCCAATAAGGTAAGCAATGCCTATGCCAGGTCATTTCACTGTTGTTTTCCTTAGGATCAAGTGATAACCCTGGTGGGACACATCAGGTTGCAGGTAGTCAGTAAGAGCTTTGGGGTCACATTAGTTCAAGAGCCAGAGATGTGTGTCTACTATAACAATTATAACCATCCCCCTCCCTTCCTTCCTTCCTCCCTCCCTCCCTCCTTCCCTCCCATTCATTCATTCATGCCAGACAGGGTTTCTCTGTAGCTTTGGAGCCTCTCCTGGAACTCGCTTTGTAGGACCAGGCTTGCCTCAAAGTCACAGAGATCTGCCTGTTCTGCCTGCCAAGTACTGGGATTAAAGGCGTGCACCACCCAGCCTCATTCTATAGATAAGGAAAAAGCACCAAGCAAAACATTTAAAATTTTGTCTAAAGTCACACAATTGGGTGAGATGGAATAGGAGTGAGAATCTTTGTCAAACTTGAACAGTAGTAACCATGGCCCCACAAGGAGACTGTCCTCTCATGGCAGTTCACATTCACACCTCATGAGAGGCTTTGGTTTGCATCCATAGCAGGCAGGTAGCAAGCTCAATTACTCTGGTTCGGTGTCAAAGAAGCCTGTTCTCCTGGGTCCCCATCGTTTTCCCCGTAAAACTAAGCTAAACCAGATGTAGATACAAGGACTCATCTCTGTGGCTGGGCTGTAGTTTCCTCTCTGGCTGACTGGCTTACCCCTGGATAAGAAAGTGCAACTGGGCAAGAACATGAGATGTGTCTGGCTCCATGCCCTGTGGCCAGGGGTGGGGACCCAGGAGGTGCCACCAGCAGGGCAGAGATGCGGTGACATCAGCGCAGACAGGCCACGTGGTGCCTCCTTTAAATCATTCCAGAGTTGGTCCTTCCAGTGCTGCCCATAAAAGGAAGTCTTTTTGCTCTGTGCGATTTAAGGCCTTGTTTTATACTCTTTCCACAAGAAAACTCTCCAGCACACTGTGGGATTAATAAGCAGGCAAAATGCTTCTTCTAAAAAGCACATTTTACGATCACCCGATGGCTCCGGTGAGTTAGAGCTATGTTTCACAGGGTATGTCCCTCTTTGAAGGTATATACCCAGCTCTCCCCTAGAAATGAGGGAAGGCTCAAGTGAAAGTCCTGCCCTATCTTGAAACAGCTTCCAGGGAGAAAGGTCTATTCCTAGTGGTATATGCATACTATTATTTCCATCCCCATCTTGGCTCTTGAGTCCCCGGCCACACCCCATGTCCTGAACTTGACAGGTACTGGCATGCTGAGATGTGCTCAGTAGCTCCTGTCTATAGCATTCCGGCTGCACTCCAAGCCTTAGGACTGTAGCACCCAGTGCTAAATTCTGGTACCCAGAGATCAGACTTTAGGAAGGTCCTATAGGTCTGTGGGTCTCCTTCTAGCATCCCCCAACAGCTAAGGCTGATTTAGGGGCTACTTCCTCAGCTAGGACCTGAAGGGGGATGCTATACAGCCTAGGCTCTGGCCCACAGTTCATGCCATGGCTTACCAGGCAGACATTGCCATCTGCCTATTTTGATCCTACTCAAATAATTTCTCTAGACAAAACCAGCTCAGGATTCCCAGAAACCTGAGGGCCTTAACTTGGGAAAGGGAAAACACAAAAGCAGTCAGAGTTGACCGAGTATGTCTCAGCTGCGGCTGGGCTGGTGACACTGAGCTAATACAAACTTCCTTCCTGAATCCTGCATCCTGCAGACTTGTTATATGAACTGTGGACATGTTACTGGAACAAATGGTTCTGGCACCAGAGTTTTTGTGAATGAGCTCAAATCACCATTCCATGTGGTCATTTATTATTTATGATTTATGAAAGCTTGCTTGAGGATTCAGAAAGCAAAGATAAACTCAAGTCAAAGAGATCAGGCAGTGGTGACACACACCTTTAATCCCAGGACTCAGGATTAAGAGCCAGATGGATCTCTGTTAGTTCAAGGCCACCCAGGGATACACTAGAGTGAATCAGTCTAAAAGAAAATTAGAGCTCACACCTTTAATCCCAGGAACAGGGTCTCAGAACTGGCATTCATTCCCCAGCCACATTGAGGATAGGAAGACATGGAAGTCTCAGGATTCTCTAGCCATACTGAGGAGAGGCAGCAGTCTGAGGGAGACTAAAAGCTGGTGGACGCCTGCTTTGCTTTTCTGATATTCAGCTTGAAGTTTGAAGCTGAACATGTGTCTCTGGGTCTTTTATTTTTTGTGCTATAGACCTGCTTCAGGGTCTCCTGATTCCATGAGCCCTGGGACTAGCCTCTGACCCCAGCAGGGTTCACTGACAAATTGGTGTACAAAGCACTGAAATCCCCTGTGATACCCAAGGCTGGACACTTGGCTTCTCTTGAAGCAACCTTGTTCATACGCAGGCACAATGAGGCCACAACATGGCCAGGGAGGGCTGTTCTGGCCTCGGAACTACAAAACTGAAGCCCTTCCTCTAACATGAGAGACCCACTAGGTTTCAGACTGCTCTCAAGGGTGCTCATTTACTGCAACAAAAGAATCATTTCCCAGAACACATCTCATCAGCACCCCAGCAGATTCAGAAGGACAGCATACTCCCTGCAGAAGCCAGCTTGTCTCCTTCACCATGTTCTTTTCTTAGAAAGGAGACAAATCTGCCAATGGGGCTCTGAATGGCAAAGCAGAAATGCCTCCTGAATCAATCACTTCATGTTCAAGAGCAGCCTCTGCATGTAAACTTCCTTCTCTCTCTCTATGCTGGGAACAGGAAGTCCATTGCCTTTCCCATGGCAGGTGGCTGCTTCTCAAGCATGTTAAATTCATATAGAAAAATCCAGTCAGCTGGAGATGGATCAACTTCAGGAGTCTCATGAGTTTCTGAGACAAATGTTTGCTCCATTATAAAAAGAGGACAAAAACAATACCACTCCTGTGACCAGCCCTAAACCACAGGGACAACACTCACACCTGCTCTTTTCAACTGTTTGTAGGCTTATGAAACACTGCTGATTCTAGTATCTGAATCTATGCTGGTGTGGCAGACCCTACACAAATTTTGGGGCATACTCTATCCCTTAAACATTGCCCTAAATACTGACTCTTCTCACAGCAGACTAGCATGAACACTGCTGCACCACTGAGGTGAAAGGAAGCTGAGGAATACCATGAGCAGCACGTAGGAGCCACAGAGCATCTTTGGGGAGTCCCTGTGCACCATGTGAACCTTCTGAAGTCACTTTAGAGGACACTGTAGGAGCACTCCCCTGGAAGATGATGTCAGGGCGCAGCAGGCAATGGACAAACCCGAGGCTCAATATGGTCTGGTCTGCTGCCTATTCAATTTTGTAATGCCCTTCCAAGTAAGAGAACTTTTATACCTGCAGACAGTTGGGGGCAAGGGGACAAAACAAACAAACAAAACCCAAACAGGAGATGGGAGAAAATCAAATTTGATATAAAAAAGTATATATAGTTTTAGTTGGGTTCCACTGACACAAGCCTCTGATGGCAGCATCAGGGGAGACTAAGGCAGGAAGATTATCCCCAGGACCAGGCCAACCCCGGCTACATTCTCTCTCTCTCTCAATGGCTCCATAGCTGCTTGCTGACTTCTGTATCCACTTTACACCACTGTGGCAGAGCTGAGGGGTAAGAATGAGTATATGTCCCACAGCACCACAAATAATATCCAATCTGTTAGAGAAACTTCCTCAAGTCTATGTGACCTAGAAGAAGCAAAGTGCTATGTTGTGAAGCCTGAGGGATGCAGATGTGGCGAGGCCATAGACTCCAGGATCTCCAAATTGTTCCCAGCTAACCTCAGTACTACAACTGCAAGGGGCAAACTCGTGCAAACCATCTCGTGGAGCCTCACGTGGGACTAGGCTGGCCCACAACTTTCCTTCAACTTCACTAGAATCTAAGCACAGTCATTTGTACCTCTGTGTGGGTTCCTGTTCACTGTCCACACATCCACACACCCAGCCCACCCAGCCTCCATTTGTACATCTCACCATCTGAGTACATGGCTTTGTTGAGGAAGGTAAGAGGCAGGTTATGAGGCAGGTCTTTTGTACAGACACCAAGAAATCTTGACAATTCTCTTGGGATTCTTTCACAAGAGAAGAGAAGTTAAGCCTGTTTGAAAAGCATTTCTAGAAAACTCCTATATTGGTCTTGACATAATCTGTGGGGACCCACCTTGTTGTTTACCCCTGGGACGAAGAATAACAGCTGCGCCCTGCCTTAAGGTGTGCACATCAAAAACAAGTACACTGTGAACAACCTGTACCCAATGAACCAATCAGAACAACTTCTTATATTCCCCCTTGGACACTCATTCTGAGAAGGACCGTTCTCTTTACCCACTGAGCCACCGACATCAGGCAACAAAACAAGGCCTCCATTCATGAGGCTACAAATAAAAGTTTAGCTGCTGAATGCCTTACCAAGCTTGGAGGCGAGTGGGAGGGTGCCTACAAGAGGGTGACATCAGAATTGCAGCCTTTTAATGCCCCCCTTTTCACTTTCTACCTACAAAATGCGAACATCTGCTCTGACCGCCTTTCCACCCTAAGAGCTACCTTACCACAAAAGCAATGGAATCCCAAACTGGGAGCCGCTGTAACTGCTTCTCCCTGTAAGCTAATGATTATTTTGGAGGCGTTTCTGGAAGTCACAAGGGCTGAACACTGAGGCATAAGTCGCACCATGGGTTTACTGTTATCACCTGACAACTCCAAGTGCTGCAGGATGTCACTTTACCAGAAGTAGAGCAAGTCAACAGTGGTGTGCTCAAGCTTGCTTTGGGTCCATGCAACTCAAAACGATAACGCTGAAAGCACATGGCTGACATTGGGGCTACCTGAAGTTTAGCCTGTTAGTGCCAGAGAGTGACTCTCAACGACAAAGCTCCACGTGAACCTGCTGACAGACCTATCAGGTCTACCAATGGCTTGGGAGAGCTTTTGAATCTGTCTTAACAGTAATAACTGTTGCACTATTGCTTTAAAAAAGTTGCATGGGAGGGATATTTCACAGAGATGGGGGGGGGCCTGAGAAACCACAGTGCAAAGTGCTAATTGGTACTGCAGGACTGGGATGGGATTAAGGTGTTGCACAAAATCACAGAACCAACAAGCTCATCTCCACTGATAAAGACAGATAAGCCCTCTTCTAATGGTTTCCTGTACAAACAGCAACAGAGGGAGCTACTGGCTCTGGATTTATTAATCTTAAACGGCTCAGGAAATACATACAGCATGTCAGGGCAATTGTCTGGCTTGTCCAGAAGGCCTCCCTCCATGACAAATCGAAGAACTTGCTCGTTGGACAAGCCTTGGTATGGCTGTTCAGCCAGTGTGGCAATCTCCCAGAGGACGACACCAAAGGACCTATTTGGAGAAACAAAACATGAGTAGCTCAGAAAAGAGTGGGCAGGAGCACATCCCCTTCCTTGTTAGCATTTCTTCAACCCTAGGTGCTGAAAAAGTCTCCTCAATGTGGTGACCAGCACTTTGTATGTCAAACCGGCTATGTGGCTAAATGTGGGATATCTGGCCTTCTCTGTCACCGCTGATGCTCCCTTGCAGGGCCACCACAGCCCAGGTGGCATGGCTGAGGCAGCTGAGGTTACAGGGCTTTTAGCATCCCTCACACAATTTTAACTCCAGTGCCAGGTCCCAGCACTGGCTTGGGACAGGTAAGCATTTTAACTATCTCTTTAGGGGATTCTTTTCATCCCAGTTTGGAAATCTCCATTCTAATGATCTCCAGCTACTGCAAAGAAGGGCCTACTTGGAGTTCTTAAACAGATGGGTACCTGGGCTCCCCAAAGCAGTTCTGATCTGACAGCTGTGGGGTGGGGAGTTGGCTCTTGGGATGTCTAAAAGTTCTGTAGGATCTTGATGCAGGCAAAGGAAGATGAAAACCCATCCCTTACAGAACTCAGGAGCCACTGGCTGGGGAGGCAGCTGTGGGAGGTAGGAAACAGGTGAGATGCACTGGCTTATGTTGCATGTCATAGTTAACAAAGAGTCCTTTGGCCTGGAGGCTGGCTGAGGTATAAACTCAGCAGGCAGAGCAGTGAAGGGACTCTACCATGTGTATTGTTTGTCTGTCAGTCTAGAGGATCAAAGTACAAGAGATCCATGTACACAGAAACTTCAGATAGGTAACAGGACAATACTGCCACCTGCAGTGTGGACACCTTCTCAGGTGTACCTACCTGCCTTTGCAAAATTCTCCCTGGCCTGTTTGCTCTCACACTCAGATTGTGTTAATGGAATAGAGCAGGCTGGCCACTGGAAGCCAACTTCAGAAGGAAACCCCAGTAGGGCTAATCCCCACAGGAAAGCTTTGGCTGGCATTTTTCATTCAGCACTCTGAGGACCCTGACCTAAGCTGAAGAAGGAAGCCTCCAACCGAATCATGTTTGCCTCTCTGCTTCTGCTCTCTTCTGTGAACAAAAGGGTTTTGTACAAATTGATACTAAGCAATGTCAGACAGAAATAGAACCTTAGCAGTCAGACCCAAGGTTCTTTTGAACTAGCAGTGACTAAGACTTAGTCTTCAAATCATACAAAAGACCCAAAAAAGCAGTGAAATCATGGTTCTGAAAAACCTGGACATGAAGAAATGGGTTTCTGGTCTACTCCAGTCATGGATTCTGCCTTCCAGAGCCCACATGGCTACGTCAGAGGTACTCTTTGGAGGCTACAGAGCCCACCCTCATGTCTGAAATTGGCCTGAGGCAAGCAATGATGTATGTGGTTTTCTATTTTTGTCAATTGCAGGCTGGTCTTGACAAGGTTCCCCTCCAGGCCAACTTCCCTTGCTTCCAATGCTTTCCCTGGTTCACCATAGGCTTCCAGGCAATCGGTAACAACCTTGGCCCTGAGCACTGACTGCCTTATCTAGATGTTGGTTACTTGACTCTTGAGGAAGCCAGCATCTCTCCAGCTTAACTCTCTCAGGCATCCTGTTCTCCTGGACTCCCTGTAGCCAGCATCCTGTTCCACACCAGCAGTGTACTAATATGGAGGAGACCAAGACAGAGAACAGAACAGAAAACAAAGATGTCTAGAGACATAGGCTGGCCGGCCTGCCTGCCCTTGTGAGGAAGGGGACAGTCCCTGGAACATTTCCACAGAAGCTCAAGTAACAGCTGTGATGAATGGAGTAGACAGGATTTGGGGCTTGGCTTGACTTGAAGGTCCCTCCCAACGCCATATTCCTAAGTTCTCCTACAAAGTCAAACAAAATTCTTTGGGACTTTTTGCCTACTTAGAACAACTGTCTTATGACTGTGAATTTATTCTAAAATGATTGACATTCTTCTAAGAGGCACAGCTTCGGTTAGAGCTGAGAAACAGTTTATACATTCCAATGTCCTTGCTTTCCATAGTTGAATGCTTGAAGGTTGGGCTGAGAAAACAAACATCCAAAGCACCGTTGATGCCTGAGCATTTGGTGGGATGGATTTCAAAGGCCTCTTCTCTTTATACAGACATTTCCTTGTTGGTTTGTAAAGGCTATCGAGTCACAGTGGAGGAAACAGGGAGGGAGCACCCTGTGCGCGCCCCTTGCTGTGGCTTGCTACCCAGAATTGGGCTAGAATGAGTCTGTGTGAAACTTGACTTTTATTTCCCTATGCTGACTCTGTTTTCCTACCCTATGAGCTGACCTCTAAGCTTCCAGAAGCATGAAGTCCAGAATAAACAGATGGAAGTGTGGCCCTAGGTGTGCCCTCTCCTGCCACCTCATCTGAACATGGGGCAGAGAAGCGTGATTTGACAGGAAAGAGGTAACCTCGGATGGGCTGACTGCAGCACAGACCTCATCCTTGAGTCAGGAAACAAGCAGGCTGTGCAGGGTCATACTCAAATGTTATTCCAATTTGCACCTGTCTTCCAAAGAAGATCCAAAGCTCTTGACTGGGAAAGGTTTATGATACTAAAAAAATGATGTCAGTTACTACTGGTAAAGTTCTTCTGTGTGGTCATCTGCAGATGGAGTAAACAACTACTGTTTTTGTAACACAACAGCAATGGGATCTCCCAAGAGGAAAGCTAAGACACTTGCTGACATTTGAGGAGGGGGGGCGTGCCAGGGCTCTTGTCTGCCAAGAACTCCACTTGTATTTTGGAACCCGATGACCTCTACACAGTGTTTCCAAGGAACTGCAGTAAGCAGTCCTACAGAGAAGTCTCTTCACCCCTTTGTTAGTGTACATCCACCATAAGGTACTTTTATTACTAATGAAGATGCTTTGGGTCAGCAACGATGGATATCCATAGGGTGTGTTTTGACAGACTGGATGGGACCAACAGGGAACCAACTGTGACCTTCAAGTTCTGGGTTTAAGTAAAGTACTGCCTTCGCTCTGAAGGTTCAATGAGGTGAGGTAGGGGAGGCAGCAGCACATACACACACACACACACACACACACACACACACACACACACACACACACACAGTATAGTAATGTATTAAGAGTGAGAAACAGAGGGGAAACAGGCAGAGGAGAAATGGACAGAAATGAAGGCTGGACTTCTGGCACTTCACCACACCTTGGAAACATAGTATCAGCTAAAAAGGGAAGGAAATGTTGGTTCTACATACACCTTGGAGTCCCACAAATACCCTTTTGCTCTACTGAACTCCACATAGGAATAGCTCACAGATAAAGGGCTATGGAGCACTGTATGCTGAACTCAGGCTGGTAGTGGGTGACAGTGAACAGAGACCAGGAGAGAATGACCCAGAAGCCTGAACCAGAATTTGGAGGGTTCAAGCTGGCCATGCAGGGATACTCTCATACCAGACATCTGAGTGAGTGGTGAAGACTCCATCTTTGAGGGACTCGGGAGACATCCAGCGCACTGGCAACAGTCCCTTCCCTCCTTTTCGATAGTAGTCAGTCTCGTAGATGTCTCGTGTCATACCGAAATCTGCAGGGTGCAGAGAAAACACAGTTACTTAGTTGGATCAAGTCTTCGGGCAGCAGCAAAGGGGCTGTGGCTGTCCCAATACAGGGTCCTTGGCCTTTTTCCATATTCAAGATGAATGTTGTCCTTGTTGCCCTCCAGAAAGGTTTAGTATTACTGCTTGTAATTTTATAAGGCAGACATAGTAAGACACCATCAGTCAAGTACAAGACATCTTTGGTCTCAATTATTTATAATCTGTTTCCTTTTTAAAGTGATAGGCAGTTTGCAGATTACTAAATACGGCAATTTATCAAAAAAAAATATACACTGCGCAGACCAAGGATGAGTGACACGTACTTCTAAAGCCTGGTCAAATACACCACGGACGTGGACCTCATTTACTTGGTAGCATGGTTCTAGCACTGAGGAGAAGGCCTTTTACTACTTAATAGGGGAGAAGATATTCGGAGTAATGGCTCGTGAAGATAAAAGTACACAGTGAGAGGCTAAGATGCTCTTTACCAGGCTTGTGGAGCTATTACCAACACCTTTCCCCAACACAATACTCCCACTCAGTTTTGAAAATTTCTTCCATTTTCTGAGTCTCCTGAAGGTGCCATATAATTATGTTTGATGGCAGGCCTGCTTTATAATCTCGAATTATTGTGTCTTCACCAAATTTGACTTTCCCACTCTTTCACATCACCTTTTCTCATATACATGCTCCCATTCTTCCTCCAGGGAGAAGGAACTGTACTACCGTAAAAATGTCCCTTCACATCTCTAAGTGGTGCACAAAGAGGTCACCGAGGCAAAGCAAACCCCACAGAGAATGAGGCTTCTGAATGTTAACTGACACAACTGACTTGCACTGTGTACGAATGTCCAGCCTCCTCTGGTGAACTGACTTAGGGTGTGTCATCCTGGAGCCAGAGAAGAGGAAAAAGTAAGCGCTCAAGTCTCCCTGAAATAATCCACTGGTATGCAAATGAGAGATCTGCTTTGACTTGCATTAAAGGGGAATTCTAGAAAACAATCTCTCTTTCTAAATGCAAAAGAAAAACAGAACACCCCTACCATCCTATACATGCACACAAAATTTAATTCTAGAAAGAAAAAAAATCACAATTACAAGACAAACTATCCTTATAAATATGCCAAATGGTTAAACAGCAAATATAATCCTTACTTATTTAGATTTAAAATGGCAAGAAGCACCAAAAAGCATTTTTCCCAACTGTAATGCAAAGCAGGACAAAAGCAGCCCAGCTGAGTTTCTGCCTGTGCTAGCAAGAATGTGAGGGAGTGCGGGATGAGGACATGGGCACAGGCTTGCTGTCTACACCAGGTCCTTTGTGCTCATGTCCTGAGTCTGTCCTATTATTGCTCTTATTTCAGAGGTGGGGAGACATGCCCCCAAAATGGATGGAAGGAATCCACGCAGGTACCCAGTGGCCCCCTTTGAGGACTAAATGTGGGTCCCACGCATAAGTGAGGGAACGGGAGGCAGGAAGGTCAGAAGGTAAGAGGGTGACTTTTATCTGGGACAGGATAGTCTCTTGGTGGCTACCCACCAAACTGGGTTCCCAGGGCTCTACAAATGAGTGTGCAAGCCCAGGGACAGATATGCTGGGGGACACTAGGTAACTCCAAATGACTGATGTCTGTCCAATACAACATGCCAACATTCCGAACTCCTGCTCAAAGCAAGATGAAGACAGACAGCCCTATTTTGGATACTTTTGTAGAGAAGATATTCAATGCTCACTTAAGAGACCAAAAAGTCCATTCAAAACATCATTGCTAGAGTTTAGGCAAGCAAAAACATTGCCAAAGCACATGTTTAAGAGGTGGCCAAAGGCTGGTGACTGATGATTTTTACTGCACACTGTCCTCTCTGCTCCTTCTCAGGATGAACACCTGGTATGTTTCTGAACTACTGTCTTATCACAGTAGGAAGACAAAGGCTGGGCAAATGCAGGTGGTTTCCTGAGCAACTTTGTCACTACTTTTTTTTTTTTTTTAATTATTAAAAGACAAATCAAAAACAAAGCTGACATACAACGGAAAGGCTGGGGAAAGTCTCTAGCCAGTGACCAGAAATATAGTCCAATATAATTTTAATATCACAATGTGTTGGTAGAAACAAGGGGTCTAATAGTAGGCAGGCTGAGCAGCTAAGATCATGGTGGGAAGTGCTATGTATGACAGAAAGGTCAAGAACCTAGAGCTACTACTGGAAGATGTAGCTCAGTGGTAGACTGCTTAACTTGCACGCATGAGGTCCTGGGTTGAATCATTGGAAGTAGGAGAGGAGGGGAGAATTCTGGGCTGACCAAGCCAGGTCATGGGCCTATCTAGGGATATTGTTCTTTACAAGCTAAGAGACTCGAGGGAGGACTGGATGCTGGCTTTTATCCTCAAACCAAAATTACTCGTGGAAATAAGCTGTCCTGGTTATTTCTGCAACTCACATTCTACCCAAGAAACATGACCTCTATCTGGACCACCATGTTAAAATGCTCTCAGGATGACAGCCAGGAATAGTCAATTACACTGACTACATACATCTTCTCACTCAAGGACAAGCCATTGTACCTCTGGGACACCTCTCCAAGGGCAGTCTAAGCACTGCAAAAGCCCTTTAGCACCCATGTGTTTAGTTTCTGCTCCAATCAGGAAAGCAAAGAACATACCTCCAATTTTGACTGTGAAATCTTCAGCTACCATGCAGTTCCGAGCAGCAAGGTCTCTGTGGACAAATTTGTTGGCATTGAGGTAAGCCATGCCATCTGCAATCTCTCCAGCCATCTGAATCATCTTGCTCAAACTTGGAGGAATTAGGACTAGATTATTCTGCTGCAAATTAAAAACAAAATAAAACATGAGCATCTGGGACTTTCCCCCACTATCTATCAGTTTATTCAAGGGATTGCACATCTATGTTTATTTAATCTGAGCACCACAGGTTGTCTGCAGGAAGTTAAGAACTTGCTCAGAAGAAACTTATCATTGCTGAGCTCTGGCGATGTGTGATAAAATCACGTGCTTGTTCCCTGACCCTATCACAGGGTGGCCAAGGGAAACGTCAATTAGTACTCCTTGGGACCATCATTACCTTTTCTCTTTTCTGTTTCTAACCCCACCCACATACATGCATGTATGTGCGTGAATGTGGAGGCCTGAAGTTGATGTTGGCAATCTTCTTAAATTGCTCCTCCGTCTAGTTTTTGAGGCAGGGTCTCCCAATCAAAATCAAAGCTGACTCTGGGCATCCCAACTCAATTACAGGCAGATTGCCACACCTGCCCAGAATTTACATGGTTTCTGAGGACCTGAACTCCAGTTCTTTTGCTTATGGGGCAAGTGTATTAACAAGCAAGCCAGGTCCCCTGTTCATTAGTTTCTATCTGGAGCAGGACAGAAAGTACTTCAAGCGAAACAGCAAGTTTTGGTATTAAGGATTCTCGGTTACTTAGGTAACCACAGTCACGACGTGTAAGTGAGAGGAAGCACAGCACACCTGGACAAAGGCCACATGGAACAAGTGCCACACTTCCCAAGTGGACACCACACGCTTGATTTCTCATGCAAGCTGCCAGGAGTTATTTATCTTTATCTCCTCCTTGTAAGGCACAAAGTAAGATACGAAGACTAACTAGTTCTTTTACCTTGGATTACTGTTTTCTTTAGGCACTGAGGACAAATGAAGTGCAGATGGACTTTACCTTGAAGGGGACCAAGGTCAATGGCCAGCAACATAGAAAAATACTGTTTGCAGAGGAGGGCAAGACACTGCAAAGAATTAACCTAGAAAATGATGTTAATTTTGACAAAATAAAATATGCCCAAGGGGCTGGTGAGATGGCTTAGCAGGTAAAAACATGTTCAACCCCTGTGGTGGTCTAAGTGAAAATGGCCCCCAGAGACTCATTATTGGAGGTGTGGCTTTGTTGGAGGATATGTCACTGGGGGTGGGCTCTGAGATTTCAGAAGCTCAAGCCAGGCCCAGTGGCTCCCTGTCTCTTCCTGCTGCCTACGGATCCAGATGTAGAACTCTAAGCTACGCTCAGCACCATGTCTCCTGCGTGCCACCATGCTTTCTGCCATGACAACAATGGACTAAACCTCTGTTTAGTCCCCAATTAAAAGTTTTTCTTTATAAGAGTATCTTTAGTCATGGTGCCTCTTCACAGCAACAGAAATCCTATGACAATTCCAAAGATAGGCATGGGAAAGAAGAGAACCCAGTTTAGACACTAACTGCTTATGTATCTGTACCAGTATAGTAGATTATGCCTTGGTTTCCCTAACTGCAAAGTGTCTTAAACAACACTATATATGAAGCATCTCACTTTCCAAGGTCCCATATATCACCATAAGTTATTTTGAGGGTCACAGGAAGAGCATGGCAAGGCTTTGGGTTCATACTATTTGGGCTATTCTATACAGGGCATGCACTCCAGCCAAAACACTCAGAGAATGCTGGCTCTTGTCCAGGGTTGCTAAGTTCTCACTGGATGTCAGAATTATGAAATCAGGTAACAGCCCCCCAGCATGTCCAGTAGTACTCTCCACATTTCACAACAGACTTAGGGGAGCTCATTCATTGGTTTATTTAGTCATTTTTACTTCAGGGGATGTTTCCAAGGGATGTGACACCATCTGGAGTTAGCCTGAATTTACCTACCATTTCTTTTATGCTGGTGCTTCCTGCTTTTACATTGTCTTTTAGTATTTTTAGGGCTTTAAATATGCATGGCAAAGCAGGACCTCTGCAGGTGACATGCATTTAGGCTCATAACACATAATGGATGGAATATGAATGCTATGTAAGTGTTCAACAGGAAGCTGTCACTCACCGTGTGAAAAACAATCAACAAAAGGGACTTAATTATATGCAGAGAAAGGCTGACTTTTTGTCAGTTCATGATTCTATACTGTCATTTCCCCTCATGTCAAGAGAGTAGAAATCTTTAATTTTGTTATAGCTCCCTAAGATAAGCACACATCCATACATTCATCAAGCTAAATATGCAAATCCCAATGGGGGAAGAGGCAGAATATACTGAAGCTAGAGTATACATACTAAAGGCAGGATATAGACCCAGAAGCAAGGGTATGTATACTAAAGCTGGGATATACTTGCCTTTTTTTTTTTTTTTTTTTTTTTTAAATTTTGACATGAGTTAGAAAGACAAAATTTAGATCTGATGAATTTAAAGTTTTACTTCTGAAAGGGGCTTCAGTAACTCACCTTGTCTCTAAATTATTTTTATTAACATTTTCTTTTATGTATATGGGTGTTTTGTCTGCATGCTCAAGGAGTCCAGGAGAACTGTAGTTACAGACATTTGTGAGCTGCCATGTGGTGCTGAGAATTCAACTAGGGTTCTCTGGAAGAGAAGTCGGTGCTCCTAACAGCTGCTTGGAGCCATCTCTATAGCCCTTTATCTGTCTCTTATACAGAGGAAACTGAGGCCCAGAGGCCTCTTACAGTTGCCTGGGCATTGGAGGTAACCAATGGCACAACAGTTAGGGGTTTTAATCCATGCCTGAGTTAGGAAGGAAAGGAGTTAGTACTTCCCGATTTAGGAGGTGTCTATGAAGACCACTCTCCACGCACCTATTCCATAAAGCTTTTCTCCTTCTACAGACGGGATATTAGTGGGTCAGGAAAAGGCTCCACCAGGAACTTGGGACTGATGTGGGGGAGAAAAATGAGTCTGGCAGAGTTAACAAACATCCATTCAGATCTTTGGTCCATACTCAAGTCTTGGGGCTCTCCTCAAACCCCAAAAGCACATGCTAAAAGTAAACAAGGGCATTTGTACACAGGGAGTCAGAACTAAAATGAAGAAACTGTCACCTAGGAGATGTTTAAGTTGTAGAGGAAAAGAAAACAAAAGAACAGATAATGGGAACAGAACCAGAAACAGGACGAGAAGAGGGGAGTTTCCCTTTGGAGAGAATGCAGGGAGAAAGCAGCTTATCCCCAAGTAATAAAGTCAGGGGCAAAGTGAGGACATCAGAACCACTGAGGCAGCCCCATGAAAGACAGTTAGCCCTGGCAATGTTTCTCAATGTCTGTCTACCAGTTTACTCAGAATTAAGGACTTATAAATCAGACTTACAGATGCTAAGAAGCTGGCTGGGTGTTAGTGCAGCAGAAGGGGAAGACTGCAGTGATTAATGAAAAATGCAGGACCTAATCAGGGTTACAATGTGAAATTTTCACTATAGACTAAGCAGAGATCATGCAACTGGGATTATCATTTACAAGTTCAAGCAGGACACTGGATTATTACCCAGCCTGAAAGGCTGGTGCAGAGTTTGAGAAGTCTCTAAAGCAGAGTCGGGGTAAGGGCAGCATGCTCACATGTGTGTATACCTATGTGTGTCTGTGTGAGTGTGTGCGCACAGATTGGATAGTGCTAAGCGTCAAGGCCCCTGCCAGCCTAAACACTGAACTTTATTAGCACACACAAACATGGTTCTGGGGTGAAGAAGGGGCACTCTCTGAGGACCATGACAAGAGAAAATGCATGTTAGGCAGAGTCAAGTCTCCTGTCAAGTTAATAGGAGGCCAGCAGGAGTTGAGTGGAAAGGTTGTGGGGGAAGGTTGGCTCTAACACATGTCCTAGGGCAGGTGGGGACTGTTATGAGATGTGGGCAGGGGTAGGAGGAATGAAGAAATAAGAACACAGAGATGCCTGAAGTGGAGTGGGTGGGATCCAAAGACAGACAAGATCTCCCCACAGAGATTCCAGTCTGCCCACAGCTAGACAATCTTTTACCAGAAGGACCCACAAAAAGCATGCAGCAAGACACTCCAGGCTAAGAAGTAAACATTTAAAAACATGTTTCTTACAATGGAGCTCCTGATAGTAACGGAACAGATAAGATAACACAATGAGAATCAAAACTGACCTCCACTTCTGGCCTTAGAGACCGGAGATAACTTTTGAGATCCCCACGTGTCATCAGTTCCATGATGACCAGGGTAGGCTGGCCTTGGGACACCACACCCAGCAACCGGACCTGGAGGGATAAAAAAGAGAAGGACTCAGAGGGGTAGAGCTTGATGACCCACATGATGACCTATGCCTCTTGGACCTGTGTAATGCTAGAGCCTGTGTCCAGGAGCAGAGCTCTGGTGAGAGGGTGAGGCCTCCACCTCACAGATCTATGTGCAACAGGGAAACTATCCACTGGGTAGAAGGCAAGGCAGCAGTCTCAGAGTTGTGGTCAAAGGCATAGAAATAGCTTTCTGTCCTGTCTGATCTTGGCTGGTCAGACACTCTCTTACCACATGGTGACAGTTGAACTCCTTCATCACTGAAGCCTCATTGAGAAACTCGATTCTTTCACGCATACTTGCAGCCTCATTTACTGTCTTGATGGCTACTCTGGTTTCAGGTTCATCCTTGACCACACCCTTGGCCACTCCTTCATAGACCATCCCGAAGGACCCTTGTCCAAGCTCTCGGTTCATGGTGATCTTCTCTCGAGCTACCTCCCATTCATCGGGCACATACACTAGAGAGTAAGAGATGAGGATTGAAGCAGGCATGGAAACAGACAATACAGTCAAGGACAGGCATCCAAACTTTGAGGATTCCATGATATTTGGAGGGTAGTACCAGCATCTAAGAACTGGAAGGAAACAAAGAAAACTAGGACAGGAGGAAAAAAGCAGTGGTTCCTTTTTCCTTCCTTGGCAAAAACAATACAACTAAAACACCCAACCAAACAAAGTAAGAAAGCAAAATTAACCCTAAGAGACAGAGAAAGTAGGACTTTGCCCATCTTCATCAAGGGATTAAGATGAATGTCAGAAAGAGAGAACAGTGGTGGGGAACAGATG
This sequence comes from Phodopus roborovskii, assembly GCF_943737965.1. Lineage (NCBI taxonomy): Eukaryota > Metazoa > Chordata > Mammalia > Rodentia > Cricetidae > Phodopus > Phodopus roborovskii. The sequence continues at coordinate 1,347,172 of NW_026126623.1, read as the reverse complement.
GGAAGGTAAAGGACTAGAATGTGTGTGAGGAGAGCGAACCTCCCCCTTCCTGGATGAGCCTAGAGGGGAGAAGCATCCTCTTCATGGACCCTCAGCCTGTGTTAGCTAACGGAGTACCTAGCCCTAGTGTAGGGTTCCTGAGAACTCAATAGAGCTGGTCCAACTGACACGTGCTGTAAGAAAATTACATCCTATTTCAAAGACTTATTTAAAACAAGTGAAAAAAAAAAAGATAAATTGTAGAAGATTTTTAAAAATTAATTAATCAATATTTTTGAGACAGGGTTTCTGTGGCTGTCCTGGAGCTCTCTTTGTAGACTAAGCTGGCCTGTTTTTATTTATGTATACATGTGAACCTCTCTCTCTCTCTCGTGTGTGTGTGTGTGTGTGTGTGTGTGTGTGTGTGTGTGTGTGTGAGAGTGAGAGAGAGAGAGAGAGAGAGAGAGAGAGAGAGAGATGGGGGATGCCACATGTGTTTGGGTGCCCGGGAGGTCAGAAGACAGTGTTGGATTCTCTGAAGCTGAGATACAGGTAGTTTGTAGGCCTTTTCATGTGAGCTGTGAACTGAACTAGAGTTCTCTAAAAGATCAGCAAGTACTCTTAATGACTAAGTCATCTCTTCAGCCTTGTATTCCAAAGACTTGGTTAACAGCAAGTTTAAAAACACTATTTTTATATTAAAACTGACTGCTGGATATATCAGGTTAAATGAAAAAAAAAAAAAAATGTAACTAAAGAGAAAATTCCTCAGTCTTTAAAACAAGTAACAGAAGGGAAGTGAGCGGGAGGAACTGTAAAGTAGAGGGGGCTGTAGGGGGGGCTGTAGAGGAGAGGGGGCTGTAGAGGAGGGGGGGCTGTAGAGGAGAGGGGGCTGTAGAGGAGGGGGGCTGTAGAGGAGAGGGGGCTGTGGAGGGGGCTGTGGAGGAGAGGGGGCTGTAGAGGAGAGGGGGCTGTGGAGGGGGGCTGTGGAGGAGAGGGGGCTGTAGAGGAGAGGGGGCTGTAGAGGGGGGGGCTGTGGAGAGGGGGCTGTAGAGGAGAGGGGGCTGTAGAGGAGGGGGGCTGTAGAGGAGAGGGGGCTGTAGGGGGGGCTGTAGAGGAGAGGGGGCTGTAGAGGAGAGGGGGCTGTAGAGGAGGGGGGCTGTAGAGGAGGGGGGCTGTAGGGGGGGCTGTAGAGGAGAGGGGGCTGTAGAGGAGAGGGGGCTGTAGAGGAGAGGGGGCTGTAGAGGGGGGGCTGTGGAGGGGGGACTGTAGAGGAGAGGGGGCTGTGGAGGGGGGGGCTGTGGAGGGGGGACTGTAGAGGGGCATGCTGCAGGAATGCAGCATGAACCCCAGCACTGCCTGCTTGCTTCCTTCTACTTAGCTGTTTAACTCTGGAATCTGCAAAAAGGTGGGGTCAAGTCTAAGTGACCATGCTGCTCCTTTCCTGTCAAGGAATCAAGAACTAACGATGACTGCTGCCTTTCTCATCTGAGGGGAAAGAGAAGAACTCGCTTGCTGATGAAGGAAGCAGCAGGGTGGGAGGTAATGAAAACTACAGTAAACATCCAAAATGGCTTAAAGTGTCTTGCAGACTGTAAAATGCTGTTTAACCCCAGAGATGCTTTTACTGTTCAAGTGAGTATGATGCTTTAAAGAAGAAGAAGAAAAAAAAAAAAATCAACTTTATGTATGGGTGTTCCGGCTGCATGTATGCATGTGTACTGCATGCAAACAGTGCCTACAGAGGACAGAAGACTGCATGGGGTCCCATGGAACTGGAGATACAGATGTTTGTGAGCTGCCACACGGGTGCTGGAAGAGCCACCAGTACTTTTAACTGATGAGCCATCTCTCTAGCCCCAGGATGCACAGTCCTTAAAACAAAAAGTTAAAAACCCAACCAAAGAAACAAAACCAATCCCAGAGGCTGGGACTGTAGCCACTGTGGGAGATCTCTAGGGAGCTCCGAGGGGGACTTGGTGGTGACCCTAGACCTTTGGCCTGGACTCTGTAACCTCAGGGACCTCCCTGACAGGAACCTGAAAGGAATTTCTTCTCCAGCTTCCATTTTTGGTTATGTCTGAGAAAAATAAATAAACGAATAGTCTTGGGAAGAAAAGACAAAGAAGAGGGAAGAATAAAGAGGAAAACTAGTAAGGGAAAACCAAACACAAGCTCCGTTACACAACTTCACCAGGTAGAGTGAGAACTGAAATACTATTACACTAATGTACGAGATCTGTAACAAGAATATTCACCCCACTAGAACCATAATCTAGCATGGACACGGATAGCCCCACCTAAAGGAGGAGCTCATGTGAGACTGGAGGGAAATTGTGGCTGTGTTTGCTTTTATGCTTTTGGATGCTGAGCTGCAGATGGAGGTAAGAGACCATGAGCAGGCTACCACAGTCCTCTAACACAGGCACCTACCTTGAAGTGATGCCATAAGGGAAGGCTATTTATTATAAATTTGGTGCTGGGAACACCACCCATTTATATTCTGAAGAATGTAACATACAGATTGTGGGGATTTGAACGGGAATGGCTCCCACAGGTTCATATATTTAACAGGAAGTGGCTCAACTTGACAGGGATTAGGAGGTGTAGCCTTGTTGGAGCAATTATGTCACTGGAGGTGGGCTTTGGGGTTTCAAATGCTCAAGCCATGCCCAGTGTCTTGCTCTCTGCCAGTGGACCTGATGTAGAACTCATAGCTACTCTCCAGTACTATATCTGCCTGAATGCCATCATGCTTCCCACTAAGACAGTAATGGACTAAACCTCTGAAACTGTAGCAAACTCCAATTAGATGTTTTCCCTTTAAGAGTTCCTGTGGTCATGGTGTCTCTTCACAGAAATGAGCGCTGACTAAAACGTGCAGTTATCTATTTATTCATTTATTCCGACTGTTGAACCTTGGTACGGGCTCGAATCTGCTATGTAATCCAGGCTGGTCTTGAATTTGCAATTTTGTAGCCTCAACCTCCCTAGCACATGGATACAGGTACACTCACTACACTGGGCTCCTATGCACATTCTTGTATTTCATGGAACATTTGCATCTGGTAATTTCTCAACTACAATTCTGTCCTCCACAGGGCTCAGACAGCTTGTGACTCTGCAGAGGCTGATATTGTGCAGGACAGCACAGGAAACGAGGTCATTATCCTATCTCTTAGTAAGGATGGGGGTCACTGTCTCCATTTACTATCTCCAAAGATTCAGGCTAGCTTTTAATGAGAATTAGCTATGTGGCTTGCCATAGAACATGGAGTTAAAGCCAATCACATCCCATTACTTGGGAGGTCCCTGAAGTTAATGCCCTTCAAACCTTTTTCTAAATTCAATCCAGCAGCTGACTTTAGCCAGCGGACCTCAGCTTAGCCAGCCAGAGTGGTTCCTAAGTGCACACAATGTTATCAGTGCTTTCCTGTAGGGGATTCTCAGTGAGCTCTCCACAACAGAGACATGCAGATTAACTCTGGGAGAAAAGTCTTTAAGTGCCTTTGAGTACAATGTCACTCTGCAGCTTTTTGAGGAAAACACCTTGGCTGGTGCTTCTCAAATGGCCAAAGAAATCAAGTTCAGATGAGGTGACAGTGTTCTCACCTGTTGGCCTGGGTGGTGACAAATTTGTTCTTCTTTTGTTTTGAAGGAAAAAAAAAAAACATCATTTCTCTAGCCCTCCACCCCTTTCTCTTTTGCAAAAGCAGTTACTGTCCAGGGCACCATGGCTGTATGGTTCTGGCTACTTAGGAGACTAAAGTGGGGTATGAAGATGACTTGAGCCCAGGAGATGTGGGCTAGCCTGTATAATATACTAAGGCTTTATAGTACGGCCTGGCCTCCAATAAAGAACTGTTCTTTGTACATACAATGCACATTTAGCTTCTTGATTCTGCTTCTTTGCTTTCTTATTTGTTTTTGGTGGTGTGGGGAGAGAGCCCAGGTTGTGGAACATGGAAGGCAAATGTTCTATCACTAAGCAACATATCCAAACATGTTTTGTTTAATTTTAAAGGAGAAAGATCTTCTTCATAAGTAACTATGCTCTTAAATGTGGTGCACATCCTTCTATGGTATTTTCTATGTTTTACAGATACAAGCATATGCATTTATGCCTATTCAAAGATAACTGTGAGACCTTTTGTAAACAGAAATAACATCATTATCTGTACCTGACTCAAATTCAGAAGAGGCTGTTCTTGATTGGCTTTACTGTAAACATAATTCAGTTAAAAATGATTAAAGGAACCATACATATTTACTTGGGTGCTTAAGTCACCCAAGCATTTTTGTTTTTGTATTTGAACAGGATAACCAATGAGAACAATCCTATTTTTTTCCCGCAATTAGACTTCTGCAGCAAGAAGGGGGCAAAGAAACATTTGTCCTGAAGATATGTACTGCATTCACACCCCTGTGTATTCACAGCCAGAATTGATGGAGCCCTCCTGTGGCCAGCTTCCCTGCCTGCCCCAGCAACCTCACAGTCCTTCCAAATATCACACCATCAGCATTCAGGAGGAGGGGCTGGGGATGCTCCTAGTCCTGACTTCCCATTGTTAGCTGTGTTAGCCTGAACAAGCCTTTCTCAGAGATTCTTTCCTTGCTTGCATCTAGACAGGCACGAGAAACCTACAGCAAAGGCTTAGTGAGAAAATGTGATGGACTTTGGAAAACCCCCCAACTTAAGGATAGCATTACAGGAATCCTCCCCAACTTACCCTAACCCCAGCTTACCTAAAAACATATGAAGTTAGCACCAGGTAGAAAAGAGACAGATAAAAAGACAAAAAAAAAAAAAAAAAAAAAAAAAAAGAAGAGAAAAATCACTGGGTAAACCCAGGTTCCAAGTCAGAACTTCTGAGCCATTTAATTAAGTGATTTTCATTAGTTACTGCCAAGGGAATGTAAATGGGCACACAGGCTGTATGGCCCCTATCAGGACAGAATAACAGAGGGATTCCATGATCATACAAAGTGGCACAGCCCTAACTGGCCAAGGAACAACAGGAAGTCAACTGCGCGGAAGCTGTCTAAGAACTACTTGGTCAGCTGCAGCAAGTCCCTGACTAGACAAGAGCAATAAGAACGCTTCTTTCCTTCTGCTCACACTTCAAGCAACACAGTGAATTGGCAGAGCCTGGTTTTCCCTGGCACATCTGAGACTCCCAGAATCTTTGACAAAGTTAGAGTGCTAAAAAATGTTGTTTAAAAAAAAAAAAAAAAAAAAAAAAAAAAAGGAAACTCTGACAAAGGCAGACCACAGGACAAAGGTACTTCCCACACTCCCCTACCCTGGCCAGGATCCTTACCATCCGCTGCACTGAAATACTCGGGGTTCACAGAGGCATACAATACTCCATTGCCCAACCTGCTGTTATTTCTGTCAAAAAAGATGAAATTCAGGTCAACAACCCCATCTCTATATCTATACATCGCTGTAATATTTTCATCCTTTCTTTTTCCTTCCTGTCTTGAGAAAGAGATGCAAAGCATGCTCAGAGCTAATGGGACCTTGGGATTCAGACCCTGGTGGGCCAGCAGATACCTGAGGACAAGTCCTTTAGCTTCTTTGATGGCCTCAGGTTAGAGCTTTGGTTTCTCTGCTTCACCGGAAATAACAAGGCTCACTTGATGGGAAAGCTAATCTGGCATGCTTGGAGAAGCTCTTTACAAGCCAGCAATCTGTGCCAGCACAGCCAGAAAGGGGAAATGGGAGCTGGGTGGTGGCGGCAGCACACGCCTTTAACCCCAGCACTCAGGAGGCAGAGGCAGGTGGATCTCTGTGAGTTAGAGGCCACCATGCTCTACAAGGTAAGCTCCAAGGTAGCCGAACTGTTTGTTGTTCAGAGGAGCCTTGTCTTGAAAAAACCAAAAAAGGGTAAGATGATTACCTCTCATTAATCATCAGGAAATGCTCATTTTGCCTCTGGAGAATGTTTGACTAGGAACTCAGGTTGTCAGTCTACATCATATTTCCCCCCATAGACGGATCTATGTTCAAGCTCAAATCATCAATCCGGCTGGCTACAACTATCGCCTCATGCTAGCCCAGACACTCACCTCTTCCTATGGAAGACATACAGCATGATGACCAGTCCCCCCACAATTAGCAGGATGGCAACTGGCAGAGCAATGATCAGGTGCATGAAATTCTCATACGTTGCTGCAGAAGCAAGAAGAAACAGGCTATGTCAGGTCAGTAATCGGCTTGTCTTCCTGTTTTTATCTGTGGTTGGAAGTATGATTAAAAATCGTTTCTGAAAAACCCTTTACTCCCTTCACCACACACTAGGAATCTTCAAGGTAAGTGTCAGGACAGGCCCAGCAAACAAACAGTTTGGAGAAAATGGTAAATAACTACAGATGCAAGTATTATACTTCTTCAAAGTGCTGTATATTCTGAAATAATAGTTCAAATGACAGCCTGAAAGCAAATGATTTTTGTGTGTATTGGTATGGAAGTTTATATACATTTGCTGAAGTAAAATGGAACAGATCTCAGACTTACACACACACTAACTGCTTATGATGTGCTGATCTTTACAAAATTTCCACGGACAGCTGCTCCCCCCCCTCCACCACTGGATGATACTTCTTGCCAATGTTGCCAGGTCTACGAGGAGGAGTTAGGGGAACATGCCATCCTCCCTGAGTTATGTTTGTATTGCTTAATTCAGACACAGGAAGAAATCCTCTTCTATAAGCAAGATCAGAGAGCTGATCTAACTTCCCCAGGGGTTGCATTGGCAAATGGCAAGTCACATTCTCAAGTAAGAGCCTGGCCCTCCTGCGGGCCTTGCTCATAATAGCCTCACCACAGAACTAGAAATCTTTGGGCTCATGGCGGTGAGCATGGCAACAGAGAGGCCAGGTTTGAGGCATGCATCAGAAAGAATTCATAAGACTCCAGTTAAAATGGAAAAACAAACAAAATGAGTGGCTGGGGAGAAGGGGTGAAGACAGCTATGAGAGCTTATCTGAGTGACCCCTGGAACACTGATAAGGAATTGGAAGGAAAGAAGCATTTCAATGGCAGCTGTCTGGATTTCACGTTTGCCTATAAGAAGCCCATAGTTAATATCAGACACCCATGTAGACATGTCTACGCTAGTGCCAATGGGATGGCTTTGTGGGCAAAATCACCTGCTGGGTCACCCTGGCAACCTGAGTTCAATCCCTGGAACTCATGTAAAAGGAGAAGACAACCAGCTCCTCAAAGCTGTCCTTCAAACTCTCCACGTGTACGGTGGCAAAAAAGACCACAAGGGCACACACAAGACTAGTAAGTAAAAAATAGGAATGTCTACTTGGAAAGGAGCTGGGAACGCACTGGAAACATCTCCATGGACCAGGAGTCACACACCAATGATTAGTACATCTCTAGAATCTATTCTTATTTTTGAACTATTACAAAAACCAAATTCATTTTTCAAATTAAATCTATTTTTTAATCTAGTATCTTTCAAAAATGAACGAAGTTCGGCAACTTCTAATTCCTAAAAGTATTCAAAGGTATCCCTACCAATGAGGAGCACAGAGCTTTTTTCCCCCAGGAGAGTTCTTGGTTTTCTATTACTGATACCACTGGTCATGATATGCTGTGTTCTTTCTGAAGTTTCCCATTTTAACAGGGACACGAAAAAACTGGAACACAACCAGAAGAACAAGACTGCTAGAAAATTGCCTGTGCAACTGGTCCTCGAGAAAAGGCTGAAAGACCTGAGACTATTTAATCTGGAGGGGAGCTATCTGAAGAGGAATTTAATAGGACTCAAGCACACAGAGTTCTTTAGAAATAGCGGGTGGTGCAGAACATTCAGGGTATCCCTCTAAACCGCAGCAGCAGAGTCTTGTCAGAACCTAGGAAAACTTGCCAGGAGCAAAGAAAGCTAGCATGCAGCTTCTAATGGAGAAAATGAATCACAGGGATGTTTAGATGCCCCGGTCTTGGTGGTACAAACAGATAAACAAAGGCAGATACAAACATGGCTGCTCCTAAGGAACGCCAGGCTCACTCAGCTCCAGAAGCCAAGGACTGCTTCTTCAGAGAACGCTACAAAATATACCTAGCCTGTGGACCCCAGAAATAAGCAGAAGGGTAGGGAAGGGTTGGGGAGATGATGACAAAGCCTGGACAGAGCCCAGCAATAGCAGGGCTCCAGTGCTGGTGTGGTGGCACAGGGTACTGTGGTTAAGAGGGTAAATGTCCCCCAAAGACTTGGATGTTTAGAGTCTTGGTGGCTTGCCTGTGTCACTACTGGGAGCTAATGGCAACCATAGGAGGTGGGTCTTAGAGGGAAGAAGTTACATCATTGGAAGGTAGGTGTCCTTGAAGAGAACTGTGGACAGAACCTAGCCCCTTTCTCTCTTTTGGAGGTAAAAAGCTCAGCTCCATCATGTAGTTACCACTTGTGATGTTTTGTCTCAGCACAGTTCAAAAGTAACAGTCAATGGACTATGGCCTACAACCTCCAAAACTGTGAGCCAAAACAGATCTCTCCCTCTAGTTATCTCAAGTGTTTGTCACAATGGAAAGCTACTGCAACATCATACTGGAGAATTAGCGCCGAAGCTAAATACGAGGCTAGGCTACTTGGAATAAATAAGAAAATTCAGATTATAACCAACAGAAATCTCTATCCCATTACTCCTAAAACCTACACCTAGGCCCACCAGCAGCAGATACATGGAATCTTAGCTTACTGTTTATAATTCTATTCTTTTGTTATCTGTCACTAGGAGGATTTTTCAAGTGTTTCTTTCAACCCCTACAACTGATCCCCTCATCTGCTGGTGGGTACTTAGGTTATTTCCAGTTTGGTTATTGTGTCTAGGGCCTCAAGAAACAAGACAGTGGACAACTCTTTGAGACACCAATGTCATTTCTTCTGGATGGGGACTGCTGGATGTGTCGACACCTTGTTTGAATAAAGAATCCAGAAAAGATCAGTAGGGACACAGACACTAGGAAACAACAGTCCACCAGACCCAAGATTCTAGCTACCAACCAAAGCTGAGCTGAGATTTTGGTGGGGTACAAGAGGAATTCACATTTGATTCCATTGTATTATTTGTCCCTATATTCCATGTGTATGAACTAATCTGAAATATCTGGTTTCCAATAAGACATCTAAAAATGCACTATACAAAACTTCACCAAAGAAAAGACTACATTTTATGGTCATGTAACCCTTGTATTTAAGCATTTCACATTTAGTTTTACATATGACATCACCATTTAGAACAGCCTTCTAAGAATCCTGTCTTCTCAGTGGTTTGAATGAAACTCTGTGCAAAATAATAAGTAAAGTATCTTTCAATGTATATTGATGGATTAAAATACCTGTTTTTCACCACTGGACAGATGAGGGGAGGAGGATGACTCTGCCTGGGAAGGTGGACTGTAGATTTCTGCCCTAGAGCACTGAGACTATATGATCGCTGGTTTTTTTTTTTTTTTTTTAATTTCATGATTCTGAGTGTTGGCTCTAGGCTGTAGCCACTTTCACTGACTAGGCAGGAGATGGCATATTCAACTCAATAATTTGCAAACTGCCTCTTCACATAAGCCAGAGTAAAAGCAGAGTTGTCTTCTAGCTCTCCAGAGGTTGTGCTACCTTCTAGTCAGTCACATGAGATAAGGACCCAAGGGTCAGCATCTTCCCAGGCTGAGATCAGAGA